>NC_092401.1:13093983-14428983 GCF_030028105.1 Mobula birostris
CATTCTGAGTTGAAAGCAAAGGAGACTGCAGATGTTGGTATCTAGACCAAAAACAAAACAGACTACTGGAAGAACTTGGTGGCATCTGTGAAGGAAAAGGGATGGATGACATTTTGGGTTGGGACCCTGCATCAGGACTGAGAGTGTGGGGGGGGTGCGGGTAGGGGATAGCCAGGATAGAGTTGAGGGGAGGGGTAGGACAGGGGCTGGCAGGCAATACGTGGACCCAGGTAAGATGGGGCCGGTGAGCAGATCGAGCCAGTTGAGGGCAGGAGAGGTGAAGATACAAATAGAGGTTGCAAGATGATAAGTAGAGGTATCACAGGGCTGCTGATTCTGGAATCCGATCAATAAGGCAGTGATTTAAAGCAGTGGTTGATAGGATCTTGATTAGTAAGGGTGTCAGAGGTTACAGGGAGAAAGCAGGAGAATGGGGCTGAGAGGGAAAATAAATCAGCCAAGATGGAATAGTGGAGCAGGCTCGATGGGCCAGATGGCTTAATTCTGGTCCTATGTCTTATGGAATCAGATAAGGGAGAGATAGTGGGCAGACGGAACCAGTGGAGGGGGTGAAAGAAACAGCGTAGCAATGGTGTAGGGCATGGGGGCTTTGGGGAAGGGGAAGCCGAAAGGAAGGGGGGGCATGACAACCTGTGAGGAGAGAGGAAGGAAGACAAGAGATACAAGTCACCCGAAATAGAGAATTCAACGTTCATATCATTGGGTTGCAGATTACCCAGTCAGAATATGTTCTTACAGATTTCACTTGGCTTCACCCCAGCAGTGCAGAAGGCCGAGGACAGACAGGTCAGTGTGGGAACGAAATGGGGAACTGGGAACTCACGATAGCCATTGCAGACAAAGTCATTTCTGAGTTAATGTGCCCCTGTGCTCTCTCCCTCTGGCTTGAGCACTTCTGGGTTGAAAACCTCTGAACTGGGCAGCTCTGTTCTTTTTTTCAGAGTTTATGACATTGAATGAGAACCATTCAGTCTATTCCAAGTCTCAGGCTACTCATATTTCCCTGTGACCTATTTCCTCTCTCATGGCAATCAACGACACCCCAATTCTCCTATCACCCACCCACACTGGTGGAAATTTACAGCAGTTGTGGGAGGAAACCGGAGCAGCCAGAGGAAATTCACACAGTCACAAAGAGCATGCAAACTCCACACAGAGAGTACCTGAGGTCTGTATTGAACCTGGGTTGCCAGAGGTGTGAGGTAGCTGCTCCACCAGCTCCGTTGTTCTGACGCTGTTTAACAAGTATATCTATGCTGGTTACTTCAGTCCTGACTCATCCAGAATGGGAACATCTGGGGGTAGGTATATATACTTTATACTTAATTGTCACCAAACAATTGGTACTAGAACGTATAATCACCACAGTGATATTTGATTCAGCGCTTCCCACTCCCTGGATTACAAATATTAAATATTAAATATAGTAAATTGATAGTAAATATTAAAACTTTAAATTATAAATCATAAATAGAAAATAGAAAAATGGAAAGTAAGGTAGTGCAAAAAAACGGAGAGGCAGGTTTGGATATTTGGAGGGTATGGCCCAGATCCGGGTCAGGATCCGTTCAGCAGTCTTATCACAGTTGGAAAGAAGCTGTTCCCAAATCTGGCCGTACGAGTCTTCAAGCTCCTGAGCCTTCTCCCAGAGGGAAGAGGGATGAAGAGTGTGTTGGCTGGGTGGGTCATGTCCTTGATTATCCTGGAAGCACCGCTTCGACAGCGTGCGGTGTAAAGTGAGTCCACGGACAGAAGATTGGTTTGTGTGATGTGCTGCGCCGTGTTCACGATCTTCTGCAGCTTTTTTCGGTCTTGGACAGGACAACTTCCATACCAGGTTGTGATGCACCCTAGAAGAATGCTTTCTACAGGGCATCTGTAAAAAATTAGTGAGGGTTATATCTAAGGTTGAACACGTTTGTTTTGGACGATTTCAAAGTGGTTGAATTACCCCCCACTATCTGATCCAAAAGCATCGTTTGAGGTGCAAGTTGGCTGTTTTAGATCCCACATCACTTAGGAGCAGACCAGGGTTTTTATTAGTGTCCAGGCCAAGACTCAATTTTCACCAAACACTCTGCGGAACTGCAGCCACGTAGGGTCGATTCAATAGGGATTGAAAAGCGAATCATGGCAGACACTGGAAATCTGGCTTCATTGCACTGACGCCTGGGTTTGTGTCTTTCATAAAACTCCATTTCTGAAGCTATGTGCTTACTTTTAATGTTTCCCCAATTTGTTCTTCTCTCGCTTTCTGTGCATCGAGTGTTAGATGGTCTTTCTTTTAATGAGTTCTTTAGGAGTTTCTTTGTTTTTGCAGCTCCCTGTAAGTGGATGACTCTCTAGGATGTATAATGTATACACACTTTGATAATAAATGTAGTTGAACTTTGAACTTCGAAATCTGAAGCATAAGCAGAAAATGCCGGAAATGCTGGTCGGCCTGGTAGCGTAGTGGTTCGTATAATACTGCTGTAAGATCGGGATTCAATTCCGCTGCTGTCTGTAAGAGTTTGCACATTTGGCCCATGACTGTATGTTTCCTCCAGTTTCCTCCCACATTCCAAAGACATATGAGTTTGGGCTAGAAAAGAACAAATTATGTTGGTGTCATAAGCATGGTGACACTTACAGGCCATCCCCAACAAATTGTGTGTTTGTCGTTGAGGCAAATGACACAAACGGAACACATATGTTTGGACGTTTCAAAGTACTTGTGACAAATGAAGCTAATCTTTAATGTCGCGTCAGGCTGCACCTGTGGAAAGAGAAACAGTGGTGATATGTTACTTTGTCAGAAAGCATTCCAACACGTCCTGTGCCTGGTTTCTGGTAAAGCATGGGTGCTGAATCCAAGCACAGTCACAAAACCTCAAAGTAATCCACTGTGCTAAGCACCTTGAGAAGTTTTTGACATGACAAGGCACCGCATAATGTGAGTGGTATTATTCCAACACACTTTGTCTGACAGATTTGTCAGACGTGAATAAAGCTTTGTCTTAAATGATGAATGAAGCCTCATCAAGGTAAGACAGCTGTGTGTGGAATTTAAAAGAGCAGAAAGGTGCACTTTCCCTTCAGCTTGCTCACGAGTCCTTCTCGGAGCTGCTCTGTCCACATGACACGTGGCATAGTCTGCCACAGTGACTGGACCAAGGGAGACACATGGTCTCACTGCCTGTCAGAGATGCATCAGCCTAAGTGACAATTACAGACTGGTCAAATCTCATGCATTAATTCCAAGAGACAGGACTGAAATATACCCTGCAATCCTTCTCTGTCCTGAAGAGTGCAGACGGTTGAATGAACAGATAATATAATTCGTTAAATTGTGGCGCGCACGCTGTTCAGAATAAATGAGATGCTTCTCGAGCAAGCTGACATTTTAATATACTAACCGTACACAGGTTGGATGTGACAACAGCGTGCTCACCTTTTATTGGTCTACCCACCCCAGTCAATATAGTATTCTGAATTACCCCTGAACCCTCACTGTCACATTCTGAATTACCCTTGGACCTTCACTGTATTCTGAATTACCCCTGAACCCTCACTGTCACATTCTGAATTACCCCTGAACCCTCACTGCATTCGGAATTACCCCGAACCCTCACTGTATTCTGAATTAGCCCTGAACCCTCACTGTCACATTCTGAATTACCCTTGGACCTTCACTGTATTCTGAATTACCCCTGAACCCTCACTGTCACATTCTGAATTACCCCTGAACCCTCACTGCATTCGGAATTACCCCGAACCCTCACTGTATTCTGAATTAGCCCTGAACCCTCACTGTCACATTCTGAATTACCCCTGAACCCTCACTGCATTCAGAATTACCCCTGAACCCTCACTGTAACATTCTGAATTACCCCTGAACCTTCACTGTAGCATTCTGAATTACCTCTGAACCCTCACTGTATTCTGAATTACCCCTGAACCCTCACTGTCACATTCTGAATTACCCTTGGACCTTCACTGTATTCTGAATTACCCCTGAACCCTCACTGTCACATTCTGAATTACCCCTGAACCCTCACTGCATTCGGAATTACCCCGAACCCTCACTGTATTCTGAATTAGCCCTGAACCCTCACTGTCACATCCTGAATTACCCCTGAACCCTCACTGCATTCAGAATTACCCCTGAACCCTCACTGTAACATTCTGAATTACCCCTGAACCCTCACTGTAGCATTCTGAATTACCTCTGAACCCTCACTGTAACATTTTGAATTACCCCTGAACCCTCACTGTAGCATTCTGATATGCCCCACACTGAAACACTCTGATATACTCCATCCCCACATTGTAAGACACTGATCTACTCCACTATACCACACTCTCATATACCCCATCCCCATACTGTAACACTCCGATATACCCCATCCCCACACTGTAACACTCTAATATACCCCATCCCCACACTGTAACACTCTGATATACCCCATTCCCACATTGTTACACTCTGATATACCCCATCTCCACATGTTACACTCTGATATACCCCATCCCCACACTGTAACACTCCAATATACCCCATCCCCACACTGTAACACTCTAATATACCCCATCCCCACACTGTAACACTCCGATATACCCCATCCCCACACTGTAACACTCTAATATACCCCATCCCCACATGTTACACTCTGATATACCCCATCCCCACACTGTAACACTCCGATATACCCCATCCCCACACTGTAACACTCTAATATACCCCATCCCCACACTGTAACACTCCGATATACCCCATCTCCACACTGTAACACTCTAATATACCCCATCCCCACATGTTACACTCTGATATACCCCATCCCCACACTGTAACACTCCGATATACCCCATCCCCACACTGTAACACTCTAATATACCCCATCCCCACACTGTAACACCCCGATATACCCCATCCCCACACTGTAACACTCTAATATACCCCATCCCCACATGTTACACTCTGATATACCCCATCCCCACACTGTAACACTCTAATATACTCCATCCCCACATGTTACACTCTGATATACCCCATCCCCACATTGTTACACTCTGATATACCCCACACTCTAACACTCTGATGTACCTCATACTGTAATACGTTAACATATTATTCTCCGTAACTTCCGCCACCTCCAACAGGATCCCACCACTAAGCACATCTTTCCCTCCCCCCCTTCTCTGCATTCCGCAGGGATCGCTCCCTACGCGACTCCCTTGTCCATTCGTCCCCCCCATCCCTCCCCACTGATCTCCCTCCTGGCACTTATCCATGTAAGCGGAACAAGTGCTACACATGCCCTTACACTTCCTCCCTTACCACCATTCAGGGCCCCAAACAGTCCTTCCAGGTGAGGCAACACTTCACCTGTGAGTCGGCTGGGGTGATATACTGCGTCCGGTGCTCCCGATGTGGCCTTTTATATATTGGCGAGACCCAACGCAGACTGGGAGACCGCTTTGCTGAACACCTACGCTCTGTCCGCCAGAGAAAGCAGGATCTCCCAGTGGCCACACATTTTAATTCCACATCCCATTCCCATTCTGACATGTCTATCCACGGCCTCCTCTACTGTAAAGATGAAGCCACACTCAGGGTGGAGGAACAACACCTTATATTCCGTCTGGGTAGCCTCCAACCTGATGGCATGAACATCAACTTCTCTAACTTCCGCTAAGGCCCCACCTCCCCCTCGTACCCCATCTGTTACTTATTTTTATACACACATTCTTTCTCTCACTCTCCTTTTTCTCCCTCTGTCCCTCTGAATATACCCCTTGCCCATCCTCTGGGTCCCCCCCCCCCTTTTCTTTCTGCCCGGACCTCCTGTCCCATGATCCTCTCGTATCCCTTTTGCCTATCACCTGTCCAGCTCTTGGCTCCATCCCTCCCCCTCCTGTCTTCTCCTATCATTTTGGATCTCCCCCTCCCCCTCCAACTTTCAAATCCCTTACTCACTCTTCCTTCAGTTAGTCCTGACTAAGGGTCTCGGCCTGAAACGTCGACTGTACCTCTTCCTAGAGATGCTGCCTGGCCTGCTGCGTTCACCAGCAACTTTGATGTGTGTTGCTTGAATTTCCAGCATCTGCAGAATTCCTGTTGTATATGTTAACATATCTCACTTTCCACACTGCAATGTTTTAATATATCCTATCTCCTTCACTGAAATACCCCTCACTGTAATATCCTTCGCTGTAACAGCCACAACACTTTACTGTAAGATTTTGGCATTTCCGTGTTTCATTATGTTGAATTAATGCAGTAACATTTTTGCACCTCTTGCCCTCACTATAACACCTTGTTATACCTGCAGTGCTAACCTTAACATTCTGGTGCATCTCGTACACCCCCACTGTGATAATCTGAGACTTGACATCCTCCACATAACACCTTGATCCAGGCCAGATCATACACTGTACAGCACACCCTCAGCGTGGTCCTCTATTATACCCAGTTACCGCTCTAACCCCCTCTGATACACTCCATATCCTTCATATTCTCTGTCTGTCTACACCGACTGCTGGAGAGATCCTCATCTTGGGGTGTTGACTGGTGAAAGGGGTCTTGGGAAATACACATTGTGATGGGCAGAGCTCAGCAGTAACTTTTCTGATGGAAATTCTGTGGGAATGGAGATGTAGGAATGTTGTGGGGACACTACTTTGGCCACAGTTAGAGTTGGCCCCACTCCTTTTATACATTAGAATCGTAGAGTCATACAGCACAGAAATAGGCCCTTCTTGTCTACACTAGCCACCAATCACCCATTTACACTTACTAACTGCCATTACACCACTGGTGTTTAGGGCAGCAATGAAGGTCCTCCATCTCTGTCCGTATACAAGGATTCTTCATTGCCGTTTCCGTAACAATAGTTTTTTAACCAGTCAGTGTTGTTAGCCCTGAGCTGAAACCCCTGAAGCTGGAGGACCGGTGGACCACCCTTAGTCTGTTCTCTATCCTTTGACCTGTTTGGCATGAAGGGCTCTACCAAGAGCCAAAGCTCAAAGCCCTGACTCCAGCCAATATCACTCTCCGGTTCAATGAGGCACACAAGCCTCCAGACTGTACAACAAGGTTGTGGTCCTCTCGGAGGGCTCAGTTACACTGCTCCCATTTTATTCCCATCAATTCTCCCTGTCCACCACTCACTGCACTCTTGGTGGGTGGGGGGGGGGGGGGGAGGGAGAACAATTTGCAACAGCCAGTGAACTACTGGCCTGCACATCTTTGGGATATCAGAGAAAGCTGGAGTGCCCAGGGCTGGAGGTGGGCTTCACATGGACATGGTTGAACATGGGTCACTGGAACTCTGAGCAAGCAGTTCCCATTTCTGTACTACTGTGCTCATCTGGAGGGGATGCCAAACAAATGCCAGGTGAAGTAAATTTATTCATTGGCTGGAAGAACAGCCAATGTCCAATTCATGACTGCTTTCACTGCCATTCTAACATCAGCCATGTTGCTAGCCCTGTCTGCCACCAACTTTCCATTGTACAGCACTGGGAGTGGAGAAGATCGCGTGATTGCGATGGAGTTGTCAACTTTTTCTTCTTAAACTCTTCTGCAGTTTTCTTAAACTTAGCAGCCTAATGAATCTGCAGCATTTCCGAGTTTGTCAACACCTCCCGTGGTGATCAACAGGGTTGAGATCTCAGGGTTTCTCCAGGCTGACTAGTGGTTGAAATGTTCAGAATTAGAATCAGAATCATATCACCAGCATATGTTGTGAAATTTGTTAACTTAGCAGCAGCAGTACAATGCCATACATGATAATATAGAAAAAATAAATAAGTAAAACAATTACAGTAAGTATATATATGTATATTAAATCGTTTAAATTAAAAATAGTGCAAAAACAGAAATTTTAAAAAAGCAAGGTCGTGTTCATGGTTTCAATATCCATTCAGAAATCAGTTGGCAAAGGGGAAGAAGCTGTTGAATGTGTGCCTTGAGGCTTCTGTACGTCCTTCTCGACAGTAACAATGAGAAGAGGGCATGTCCTGGGTGATGGGAGTCCTTAATAATGGACACCGCCATTATAAATGGAATAAATGTTCATGGTTGATTTCAGGTTCAATCACGACTTCCTTGTGTCAATGTGAAGTCCACCCACCTCCAGCCCTGGGCACTACAATTTTCTCCCATATCCCAGTGTGGGAATGGAATTTGACCTGACTGAAATTGCACAGTGCAAGTTCAAGGTTAGCCTCCAGTTGAGATCCTCTACAGCAGAGCTCCGCCCTCAGAACAGAAAGCACTGTGTACCTGCAGAATGTAAGAGGGTTTCACTTTGCTTCCTTGAAGACACCTTGAGGGATTTTGAAATGTTCTTCCTGAAATGATAGTTCACTATAGGAGCATTATACATAGCTCCCAGAAAGTGGCATACTAGTAGTTAGGGTGTTTGAAAAAAAAAGGCATACAGCATTCTTACCTTCATTATTTGAGGTACAAAGTAGAAAAGTTGAGAAGTCATTTTGCAACTGTATGAGTCTTTGGTTAATCAATACTCTGTGCATTTCTGGTCATCAAAATACAGGAAGGATGTGGAGGCTTTTGGGAAAGTGCAGAAGGATGCTGCGTAGATTAAACACCATGAGTTATAAAGAGAGGCTGGAAAAACTTGGGTTCCTTTCTGTAGAACTTCAGAGACCGAGGGGGCAACCTGATACAAAACTATAAACTTAAGAGAGATGTAGAAACGGTAGGTGATTAGAAACTTGTTTTTCCTAAGGTGAAAATGTCAAAAACTGGAGGGCTTAGCTTTAAGGCAAGAGGGGGAATGTTTAAAGGAGACTTACAAGAGAAATTTGTTACACCAATTGTGGGAGGTAGCTAGAGTATGCTGGCAGCCGAGGTGGTGGAAGAAGATACGACAGCATCATTTAAGAGGCACTGAAATAGACAAATGATCCAGATACAGAATGGAGGGATTGTATACCGAGTGCAAACAGATGGGATCAGTTAAATTGATATCATGATCAGCACATTCATGATGGACGGAAGGGCCTGACTCCTGTGCTGTACTGTTCTAAGTAAATATACCTCCAAAGTCAAAGTAAACCTGTACCTGGCTGGAGACCCGAGAAGAGCTTATGCGTCACATACACCGAGAAAGCACTGGATACTTCCTCAAAGTAAATTTATTATTGAAGGACATATCTTAGTATATAGTAAAATGAGATTCATTTTCTTACAGATATTTACAAGAATGAAAGATATGCAATATAATTTTACCAAAAATATCTATTCATAAAGACTGTGCAAAAGAAGACAAACTACAAATATAGTCATAGTCATACTTTATCAATCCTGGGGGAAATTGGTTTTCGTTACAGTTGCTCCATAAATAATAAATAGTAATAGAACCATAAATAGTTAAATAGTAATATGTAAATTATGCCAGTAAGTTATGAAATAAGTCCAGGACCAGCCTATTGGCTCAGGGTGTCTGACCTTCCAAAGGAGGAGTTGTAAAGTTTGATGGCCATAGGCAGGAATGACTTCTTGTGACGCTCAGTGCTGCATCTCGGTGGAATGAGTCTCTGGCTGAATGTACTCCTGTGCCCACCCAGTACATTATGTAGTGGATGGGAGACATTGACCAAGATGGCATGCAACTTAGACAGCATCCTCTTTTCAGACACCACCGTGAGAGAGTCCAGTTCCATCCCCTCAACATCACTGGCCTTAAGAATGAGTTTGTTGACTCTCTTGGTGTCTGCCACTCTCAGCCTGCTGCCCCAGCACACAACAGCAAACATGATAGCACTGACCACAACAGACTCGTAGAACATCCTCAGCATTATCCGGCACATGTTAAAGAACCTCAGTCTCCTCAGGAAATAGAGACGGCTCTGACCCTTCTTGTAGACAGCCTCAGTGTTCTTTG
Organism: Mobula birostris; assembly: GCF_030028105.1. Taxonomy (NCBI): domain Eukaryota; kingdom Metazoa; phylum Chordata; class Chondrichthyes; order Myliobatiformes; family Myliobatidae; genus Mobula; species Mobula birostris. The sequence goes on from NC_092401.1 coordinate 13,103,901, forward strand.
ACCAGTCCAGTTCATTGTCAACTCGTATCCCTAGGTAATTGTAATCCTCCACCATGTCGACACTGACCCCCTGGATGGAAACAGGGGTCACCGGTACCTTAGCTCTCCTCAGGTCTACCACCAGCTCCTTAGTCTTTTTCACATTAAGCTGCAGATAATTCTGCTCACACCATGTGACAAAGTTTCCTACCGTAGCCCTGTACTCAACCTCATCTCCCTTGCTGATGCATCCAACTATGGCAGAGTCATCCGAAAACTTCTGAAGATGACAAGACTCTGTGCAGTAGTTGAAGGCTGAGGTGTAAATGGTGAAGAGGAAGGGAGACAAGACAGTCCCCTGTGGAGCCCCAGTGCTGCTGATCACTCTGTTGGACACACAGTGTTGCAAGCACATGTACTGTGGTCTGCCAGTCAGGTAATCAAGAATCCATGATACCAGGGAAGCATCCACCTGCATCGCTGTCAGCTTCTCCCCCAGCAGAGCAGGGCGGATGGTGTTCAACGCACTGGAGAGGTCAAAAAACATGACCCTCACAGTGCTTGCTGGCTTGTCCAGGTGGGCGTAGACATGGTTCAGCGGGTAGACGATGGCATCCTCAACTCCTAGACGGGGCTGGTAGGCGAACTGGAGGGGATCTAAGTGTGGCCTGACAATAGGCCGGAGCAGCTCCAGAACAAGTCTCTCCAGGGTCTTCATGATGTGGGAGGTCAATGCCACCGGTCTGTAGTCATTGAGGCCGCTGGGGTGCGGCGTCTTCGGCACAGGGACGAGGCAGGACGTCTTCCACAGTACAGGAACCCTCCGGAGCCTTGGGCTCAGGTTGAATACATGGCGAAGTACTCCACATAGCTGAGGGGCACAGGCTTTGAACACTCTGGTATTGACATCATCCGGTCCTGCAGCCTTGCTTGGGTTGAGACATTTCAGCTGTCTTCTCACCTGTTCAGCTGTGAAGCCCATCGTGGTGGTTTTGTGTGGGGGAGAGGTATAGTCATGAGAGCATGTTGGAGGACTGTGAGGAGGGGTAGGAGGGGAGAGTGGAATATGTGTTGGCTGGGGGCCGACAACAGATGGCTCATGTGTGAGACGGACGGGGGCCACACTGTCAAATCTGTTAAAGAACAGGTTAAGTTCATTGGCCTTGTCCACACTGCCTTCTGCTCCTCTGTTGCTAGTTTGCCGGAACCCAGTGATGGTCCGGCCCTCATCCCCCTCCAGACCTCTCTCATGTTGTTCTGCTGGAGTTTCCACTCAAGCTTCCTCCTGCACATGTCTTTAGCCTCCCTGATCCTGGCTTTCAGGTCACTCTGTATTGCCCTCAGCTCCTCCCTATTTCCATCTCTAAACACCCTCTTTTTAGCGTTCAGGATGTCCTTAATGTCCTTTGTCACCCATGGCTTGTTATTTGAATAACAAAGGACAGTTCTTGTCGGAACATTGCAGTCCACACAGAAGCTGATGTAATCAGTGATGCACTCTGTGAGCCCATCAATATCCTCTCCATGTGGCTCACAGAGTGCCTGCCAGTCTGTCACCTCAAAACAACCCTGGAGCGCCTCATAAGCCTCCTCCGACCATTTTCTCACTGTCCTCGAGTCCGACAGATGTTAAAGGACCTCAGATACAAATAATACTGAGAACATGAGTTGTAGAGGGTCCTTGAAAATGAGTCTATAGGCTGTAGAATCAGTTGAGAGTTGTGGTGACTGAAGTTACCCATGCTGGTTTGAGAGCCTGATGGTTCTAGGGTAATCACTGTTCCTAATCCTGGTGGTGTGGGATCTAAGGCTCCTGTACCTCTCACCTGATGGTCGTAGCAAGAAGAGGGCATGATCTGGATGATGGATGCCGCTTTCTTGTGGCTGCACTCCATGTAGATGTGATCAATGGGGGGAATGGTTTCACACTGTGATGGACTGGCCTGTATTTGTCAGGGTTTGCAGTCTCCTGCAACATTCCCTTCTCCTCGCGTAACAAGGTGACAGGACCCCTGAGGCTCTTTCTAACGCCTTTGTTAGACTTTGAGGAAAATTGCTTACATTCTGTTATCCCATTCAGAGACTTGAGAAGAAATCACTTGTTTGAGCTGAAGGACTGCTTCTCATGCTGGAAGTACTGTCTTCTGTCAATCTGAACGATCCCATGGCACAAGCTAACATTTAACCCTCAATCACCAGCCAGGCACAGATGATCTGCTTGTTTATTTCATTACCGTTTGCAGGAGTTTACTGCATGTAAATTGGTCATTAATTACAAGTCATTAATGCTTTGCAAAGCACTGAGGTTGCAAAGGCCTTCCGTATGCACATGCTAACTATTATTCCTTCTTGTTTTCTTCCTTTCCAATTTGATGTGCCAATTGGATGTCTGATGAATAGAAACTAATCCCCGTGAGTGGGTCAGTAGTGAGAAGCCCAGCCAGGAAGACATTCTTACCAAATACACATCTATAGTTTCCATCCCTGGAGAATTACTAACTGGAATTGTCCTGGCAAAGAGCTCTTTTCATTTCTAATTGCTGGTGAGACATCAACTGGCTCAACTTGAGCACTCTTCACTCCTCCTCGAACTTAACCTCCCCCCCCCACTGATCTCCACTCTCTCCACACCACTCCCAACTTTACCATCAAACCTGTAGGCAAAGGAGGCACTGTTGTAGTGTGGCAGACTGACCTCTACCTTCCTGAAGTCAGATGGCAGCTCTCAGACACCTCCTCTTTGAAGAGGAACCCACTCCGGACCATCAGAAAAATCTCCAACACCATCACTGACCTCATCGACTCTGGAGAACTCCCAACCACTGCCACCAACCTCAGTGCTCCCCCTTCCCTCTTCTATTCCCCATGTGCCTCTTACCTCTTCTCACCTCCTATCGCCTCCCCCTGGTGCCCCTCCTCCTTCCCAACTTCCTATGGCCCATTCTCCTCTCCTATCAGATTCCTTCATCTCCAGTCCTTATCTTTCTCACCCACCTGGCTTCACCTATCTCTTTTCGACAAACCTTCTTCCCCTCCCCCCACCTTTTTATTCTGCCGTCTTCCCCCCTTACTTTCCAGTCCTGAAGAAGGATCCTGGCCGGAAACACCAACTGTTCGTTTATTCCCATTAGTACTGCCTGACCTGCTGAATTCCTCCAGCATTGTGTGTGTTCCGTTGGCCAGCTTGTCACCTTGACGAAGCAATCCCAGGTAATATGGTAAATTTTTAGCTTTCCACTCTTTCAAGGACTGGAATTGCTTTGAACACTCGTAAGGCAAACTATCAGAATCTCCACCAGAGTAGATTAGTGAGCAGGTGAATTTTCTATATGACAGATGAGCTCATTCCCCTTTCATGCTCCCCAAAGTATAGTGCCAGAGAGACATTCTTTAATGATCAATAAACCAATTGTTTGGAATTGGATTACCTTACCTAGTGTTTCAGGACTGGGTGTGTCTACACCCTCGTCACCCCTCCCTGGCAATCCTTCCCTACCATCTGTCCTACACCCTTCCCGGGGTGCTTTATCCTCATCATTCCCAACATCTCATGCTCCTGCCAGATTTACAAACTCACTCCCTGCTCCATGTTGCAAAAATCTGAGGCACCCTAGCTATGTATGTGTGCCTAAACTTTGTCTCAGTATTAAACAGAGAAACCCAGGGGTTCAAGCACGCAGTGAAATTGTATATTACAACAGACAGACTCAAGTGCGATTGGGGCTGCACAGCAGCCTAACAGTTAATGTATTGCTATTACAGCACCAATGAGCCAAGTTCAATTCCTTCTGTTGTCTGTAAGCAGTTAAGCGTGTTCTCCCTGTGACCATATGTGTTTCCTTAGGGTTTTCTCATTTAGATTATGAAGACACGCAGTCCTCTTTTATTGTCATTTAGTAATGCATGCATTAAGAAATGATACAGTATTTCCTCCGGTGTGATATCACAAAACACAGGACAGACCAAGACTGAAAAAACTGACAAAACCACATAATTATAACATATAGTTACAACAGTGCAACAATACCATAACTTGATGAAGAAGTCCATGAGCACAGTAAAAGTTCAAAGTCTCTCAAATGTCCCACATCTAACGCAGATGGGAGAAGGAAGAAAAACTCTCCCTGCCATGCCCGACCACAGTCCGTCTCTGAGTCATCCGAAAACTTCGAGCCTCCGAATCAGCTCTCCAACACCGAGTACTGAGCGCCATCTCTGTCCGACCGATTCGACCTCCATCTCGGTCGCCAACAGCAGGCAAAGCCGGAGATTTTGAGGCCTACCCTCCGGAAGATTCCCGACCACGCAGTAACGACAGTAGCGAACGAGCATTTCAGAAATTTCTCCAGATGTTCCTCTGTGCTTTCACGTCCCTCTCCATCAAATCAGAATTGTCCATGGCCCCTATTTAACGGATACGATATCATTTTTCACCGGAGGGCTGCGCATGCGTGGTGCGCTGCTCCCTCTCCTCCCTCATTCCAAAGATATACAGGTTAATAGGTTAATTGTTCACATAGGTGTAATTGGGACGGAATGGCCTGTTATCGCCCTATGTTCTAAGAAGAAAAAGCGAGGACTAGTGCAAGTGCATTTAAGTAGATCTCAGCTGTACGATTATGTCCAGTTCTGAACGTTAACTTCAGCAAGGATGGCAAGTCCAGGGAAAGAATGCAGAGATTTAGTTCTACTTTGGCTCCAGGGCAGAGAACATCCAGTTGGGAAGATGAGCTGTGATTATTTTCCCTGGAACACAAAGGGTTAAGGAATGTTCAGACTTATAAAAGATTTTAATTTCCACTGGCAGGAAATTCCTTCCTAATCCCTTTAAGTAATGGAACCAGTCCAGGAGATCACGTGAACCAAGTACTATCTCTGAAGACACTTGCCTCCTTTCTAACGTGATCCTGCCCACTCAGGGAGAGCTCCAGCTCTTCTATAGGTAGAGACAGAGTGGGTACCACACCAGCCAGAGGCTCACCACTCTGGGGAGCAAAGGACTTCTTCTCAAAATGTGTCTTATTATGCCCCTGTGCAGCACCTTGGGATATTTTGTTCTACATAAATGTTGTTGCATTAGGAGCAGTTGCCAAGGTGATGAACATTCTCCCTCAGTCTCGTTCCAATGAGCTGCAGTGAAGGCAACGCTGTAAAGTTTAGCAAAGTTACCTTGCCAAGTCTGTCGAGAGAAGGTATCTTTTCCTCTTCAGAGGAACAGTGGCAAACAGCCAGCTCTTCCACGTGGAAATATCTGCAGTTTCTTCAGCCAGAGTGTGGTGAATCTGTGGAAGTTGTTACCAGAGGGTTATGAAGGCCATGAGAGTGGATGTACAGTACTTAAGGCAGGGATTGGTAGCACCTCACCATCGACTATGTCTACAAGGAGCATTGTTGCAGAAAAGCAGCATTTGTCAGGAACTCCCACCACCCAGATCATGCTCTCTTCATGCTGCTGCCATCAGGAAGAAGGTACAGGAAGTTCAGGACTCACAAAACCAGATTCAAGAACCGTTATTATCCCTCAACCGTCAGGTTCATGAGCCAGAGGAACCTCAACCTCACTTGCCCCATCGTTGAACTGTTCACACAATCTATGGACTCATTATCGCAGACTCTTCATCTCATGTTCTCAATAGTTATTGCTTATTTATTTATATTATTATTATTATTTATATTATTTTCATTATTATTTCTGTTTTTCTTCCTTTTTGTATTTGCAGTTTGTTGTCTTTTGCACACCAGTTATCCACCCTGTTGGTGCGGTATTTCTTTGATACTATAATAGTTATTGGATTTATTGAGTATGCCCACAAGAAAATGAACCTCAAGGTTGTATATGGTGACATATACAGCATGTACTTTGTTATAAATTTATGTAGTTTGAACTTTGAGCTTTGGTGTTTGATTGATAAAGGTGTTAAGGGTAATGGGGAGAAGATATGAGAATAAGGTCTAAAAGATCAGCAATGATTGAATGTTTGAGCAGACTCAACAGGCTGAATGGCCAAATTCTGCTCCTATGACTAATGGTTCTATAGTAAATGGGAGGTTTGGACTGTGGAAGTATCCAGTCCCTCCCTTCTCTCACAGATGTGGGATGAATTTGAGACACAAATTGCACGGGAGTTGACAAGTGTATGGTGTTATAGGCACCCAAAGTGTCCCCTAATAATATTGAGGCCAGGCAATCTCTGCAAGTAAAATGCACCTTCCTCAGGGAGTGCCCTTGTGATCTACAGTGGAGACAATTTATGAAGGTACCATTATGCATGACCTCAGCTTCAATGAGGTCCGTTTTTGGTGCCTGTAGCTTTGTAGTGCATATTTTAAATATAATTTTTAAAGTCTGGTGTGTTGTCTTCCCAAAGAGTATCATAAGCAGAAATGATTTTTTGAACTTTAAGCATAGAGGGAATGTTTGGGAAAGTGGAAGCATTACTTGCTACATAAGAGATGGAAGGTTACTGGGAGGTAGCTGGATGCAGAATTGAGATTGTAATTAGATCGACTGTTCTTACTGAATGGGAGAGGTAAGGATCAAAGGGCCAAGTGTACTACTTTTGTTCTGTGTTCACATACTTAGCGACACCACCCAATAACAGCAACAGAGTGGATTGCCAGTAAATGTGTGATGCACATCACTCATCCAGAAGAGTTCCTGTGAATGGGACCATATGAGCACAAGCACGGGCAGTTTTTGACAGACCTTGCTGGTTCCTTAATAAACTGGCAGTGCTTTAACTCATGGGGCTATTGTATGGGAGAGGTGCATCTCAATCAGAAGGAGACATCTGCAACATCTCCACAATAAGATGGTCCCTCCTGCTACCATGCACTAAGTAACTCATACAGGTTAAAACCTTGTGAACTGTTTGCTCAAGGGTTGTACAGTCAGCCATAATTACTCATTCAGGTCTCTGTTGTGGGATCTAAGCTTATTCCACTAGTATGGTTTACAGGTCAAATAGCCACTTAGGAAGTGAGTAAAAGGAACATCAGTTTGTCACTGGAAGAATAAACGAAGAAATTTTGGGCTAGGATAATGTGATCACTATGTAATTTCAAGGAAAGGCGATGATAATTAGTCCTGCAAGGGTGAGGTAGAAATTACTCTCACAGAATATGGACTCCTATAATGCAGCTAAATTCTCTGAAGAGAAAGCCAGAGGAATATTTGAATTGGTAAAACAGAAGGGAAGATGAGGCTTGGAGGGTTGAAAGGACAAATTTAGCTTGCTCCAACAAAGAGCAAACATAGAAAAGTCAGCAAAAAGTCATGGAGAATAATGACATGCAATTTCAAAGGCTACCAGCTGTAAAACATATTATTATCCTCATTTCTCTGCTGCTCTTTTGTGGTCCAAGTCGCTGCATCACTCTTTGGAGAAAAGATGAAGCAAAGCTGTGATTATTCTTTTGGCACGATGTGTCCTGTCCTAATACAATAATACTTGAAGCCATTGTCATATCTTCACTCGCAGCACAAAATAATCATCATTAACAAATGTTGAGTATGTGCTCAAGGTTTTAAAACATAGCTAATCTCAGATGCTCTACTGAACTACATCTTCACAGAATTCACAGTCGAAGGAAATTCCATTGTGTTAATCTGACACCTATTGAGGTCCGCAATGTGATTTGCTTGTCAACCAATTTGCTCCTTAGAGTTGACAAAAAATTACTGATTTCATTCTGGAGAGTGGAGCTTCCAAAAGGTGATGGGCTTCATCAGCTTGACGGCAGAACCTTCCTGAAACACAGCATCTTTGTTTTATTCTTTTTTTTTCCAGATCCGGATGTTGAAAGCCCAGCATTTACTTTCTATTCACTGTGAATTACATTCTACTGATAAAATGTACATAATGCAAAATATTCTAATCAACATTTTTGTCACAAGTCAAGTTATTCCAATTATTTACAATTACAGTTAAATTGGTAAATTGGTTTACTATTGTCATATGTAGCCAGGTACAGTGAAAAACTTGTCTTGCATACCGTTCGTACTGATCAGTTCATCACAACAGTGCCTTGTGACGGTGCAAAATAAAATAACGGAATGCAGAATGAAGTGTTAGAGTTACAGAGAGAGTGTAGTGCAGATAGACAATAAGGCGCAAGGTCATAATGAGATAGACTGTGAGGTCAAGTGTCCATCTCGTTCTACAGCAGCTACGATCTGTCCTTGAGCCGTGCTATCAGCTTTTTAGTATCTTCTACCCGGCGGGAGAGGTGAGAAGATAGAATGTCTGAGGTGAGTGAGGCCTTTGACTATGCTGGCTGCTTTACTGAAGCAGCAAGAAGTAGAGACAAAAGCCATGGCCGGGGGAGGTTTCCAAGAAGCGCTGAGCTGTGTACACAATCCTTTGTAGTTTTACTTACATTCTTGGACAGAGCAGTTGCCACACCAAACAGCAATGCATTGGAATTGGAATTGGTTTATTGTTATCACATGAAGTGAGAGACAGTGAAAAGCTTGTCTTGCATACTGCTCATGCAGGTCAAAGCATTATACAGTGCTTTGAGGTAGTAAAAGGGAAAACAATAACAGAATGTAGAATAAAGTGCAATAGTTATAGAGGAAAGTACAGTGGGGGTAGACAATAATGATGTATACAGTGAGGTCAAAAGTCCTTATCGTACTAGAGAAACATTCAGTAGTCTTATAACAGTGGGGTAGAATCTATCCTTGAGCCTGGCAGTTAGTGCTTTCAGGTTTTAGTATCTTCTACATAATGGGAGAGGGGAGAAGAGAGAATGCCTGGTGTGAGTGGGGTCTTTGATTGTGCTGGCTGTTTTACGAACGCAGTGAGAAATATAAACAGAGACCATGGAGTGGAGGTTTCCGTGATGTACTGGGCTGTCTCCGCAACTGTTTTGCAGTGTCTCGTGGCCTTGGACAGTCCAGTTGCCATACCAACCCGTGATGTTTTCAGATAGGATGCTTTCTGTGGCGCATAGAGAAAAAAATTGCTCAGAGCCAACGAGCACGGCAACTTTATTTAGCTTCCTGAGGAAGTAGAGGCATTGGTGAAGTGTCTTTGCATGGCGTCTGTGTGGTTGGACTAGGCTGGGCTATTGGTGATGAAGCTCTCAAACTTCTCAACCTCAGCAACTTTGATGAAGACAGAAGTGTGTGCACCACTTCTTCCTGAAGTCAATGAGCAGCACTTTGTTTTGCTGACATTGAGTGAAAGATTGTTCTCATGACACCATGGCTCTCTATCTCCTCCTTGTACTCAAACTCATCTTTTATTTAATACAGGACCTCTTGTGACTTATTGATGGAGTTAGAGCGGAATCTGGCCATACAGTCATGAATGCACAGGGAGTAGAGTAGAGGGCTGAGGGCACAACCTTGTAGAGCACTCGTCGTCGTTAGGTCGCATCAGGAATTTCCAGTTGGCGGACGATTTCCCTCTGACATATTGGGAAATCATGTACTCGGCAAGTTACAGCAGTGGTTTGCCTTTGCCTTCTGCCGGGTGAGCTTAAACCGACCAACGGCTCTTGAAGTGGATGACCAGGACGTCTAAGTGCCTTGTCGTGCTCTTAGCGCTCCACAACACCTGCGGGCCTGCCTTCTTGACCGTTGGACTATTAATTGGTCTCTTCCACTCAGTCGGCCATGGCCAGACTTCACACGCTGGGACAGGCAAATCCCCTACCTCACCGAGGGTCGCAGACCCGTCGGCTACCTTCACCTGGTTTGGCCCATCTGCCGAGACGGTTTACCGGGGTGTGGCCGCTGCGCGTGCTACAGCTACTTGGAGCCACAGGTGAGAGCTGAGCACCAGCTGGGAACCAAAGGTGGACGAGCTGCCCTAAAAAAGGGCACGGCAGGCCCCCTCACCAGAGGTGCTACCCCTCCCTAGTCACCCCATACACCCCTGTAGAGCACTGGTTTTGAGAATAATAGTGGCAAAGGTGTTGCTGCCTATTATTACTGACTGTGGTCCATTGGTCAGGAAGCTGAGGATCCAGATGTTGACTTCCAGGAGTTTGGTGATGAGATTGCTTGGAATTATATATTAAAGACGTAGTCAATAACCTAATATGTTCACAGAGCAGAAAAACACATGTGTGGTGGTATTCTTTTGACGAACTTCCTGTCATAATGGGGGGGCGTTGGGAACAGACCCAAATGCAAGACACAGACACTGAAGTACAAGGAACAGGACTTGACTAGAGTAGGGACGTGACAGGATACAGACAAGGAGCAGGGACAAGAATGCAGACTTGGGTCTGGACCCTGAGCCAGAGACTGGACAAGGACCTAGAACCTGGGTCTTGCCTCGGGTTCAGGCCCCAGAACCAGGCATGGACATGACATGACTGCAGGACTGGAGGCTGGGGTCTTGAGGCTAGAGGTTTGGAGACAGGCTTGGGGTCTTGAGGCTTGAGGCTTGGAGATAGGCTTGGGGTCTTGAGGCTTGAGGCTTGAGGCTTGGAGACAGGCTTGAGGTCTTGAGGCTTGAGGCTTGGAGACAGGCTTGGGGTCTTGAGGCTTGAGGCCTGCAGGCTGGGGTCTTGGTCTTGAGGCCTGCAGGCTGGGGTTTTGGTCTTGAGGCTTGAGGCTGGAGTCTTGGGTCTTGGGTACTTCGAGGCTTGGGCATGGACTCCGAGCCAGAGACTGAGCAAGAACCCAGAACCTGGGACTGGACTCGGGCCCGGACTCCAGAACTAGGTGAGGACAAGATGAGGCTACAGGACTGGATATGGCTTGGGTGAGGAACTCCTGCATAGGGCGAGACACAAGGACAGGTAAAGGCACATGGACAGGACTCAGATAGGTCTAGACTAGGCACGGACTGGACGAGGGCCTTCAGGAGCACAGAGCCTTGGACTAGAAGAGACAGGAGCACGGAACACAGAGCCGGGACCCCTCCTTGGGAACAGGACGTAGGGCCGGGACTTACACACATAACACAGAGCCAGGACCCCTCCTTGGGAACAGGACATAGGGCTGGGACTCATAGACAGAACACTGAACATGAAGAGACAGATCCCAACACAAGGTTGGCATCTTTCACTGCCCAGCTTCTCAGTTCATCTCCCTCTCCCACTCACCTGGTTTCACCTATCACTTTCTACTTGTACTGCTTCCCCTCCACCTTCTTATTCTGGCTTTCCCCCTTCCTCTCCAGCCCTGATGAAGGGTCTTAGCCTGAAACATCAACTATCTATTCTCTCGATAGATACTGCTTCAGCTGCAGATTTCCTCTTGCATTTGTGTGTTACTCTGGATTTCCAGCACCTGCAGAATGTCCTGTTTTGGAGTTGAATGGAAATAGACAGAGGTGCATAATGTCTTGTGTTTTTATTTAGACATAATTATTAGTCTAAGCTTCTGGATTACCAGTCCAGTAACTTAATATTCTGCCACCACTATACTGTACTCTGCAGTAAGGTTGAGTCTTGGGTGAAAATGTCGACTTTTTATTCATCGCCAGAGACGCTGCCTAACCTGCTAAGTTCCACTAGCATGTTGAATATCCCTACTGAGGTTACTGAGGTGACTTTAAACTAGAATGGTTGGGGGGTGGGAATCAAATTAAAGAGGCTAGGCGTGAGGAGGTTAGTTCACAACAGGGGGATGGGAACCAGTGCAGAGAGACAGAGGGGTGTAAAGTGAGGGTAGAAACAAAAAGTACTATGGAGAAAAGTAAAAGTGGCAGGCCGACAAATCCAGGGCAAGCATTAAAGAGGGCCACTTTTCAGCATAATTGTAAAAGGACTAAGAGAGTTGTAAAAGAGCGCCTGAAGGCTTTGTGTGTCAATGCAAGGAGCATTCGTAATAAGGTGGATGAATTGAAAGTGCAGATTGTTATTAATGATTATGATATAGTTGGGATCACAGAGACATGGCTCCAGGGTGACCAGGGATGGGAGCTCAACGTTCAGGGATATTCAATATTCAGGAGGGATAGACATGAAGGAAGGGGAGGTGGGGTGGCGATGCTGGTTAAAGAAGAGATTAACGCAATAGAAAGGAAGGACATAAGCCGGGAAGATGTGGAATCGATATGGGTAGAGCTGCGTAACACTAAGGGGCAGAAGACGCTGGTGGGAGTTGTGTACAGGCCACCTAACAGTAATAGTGAGGTCGGAGATGGTATTAAACAGGAAATTAGAAATGTGTGCAATAAAGGAACAGCAGTTATAATGGGTGACTTCAATCTACATGTAGATTGGGTGAACCAAATTGGTAAAGGTGCTGAGGAAGAGGATTTCTTGGACTGTATACGGGATGGTTTTTTGAACCAACATGTCGAGGAACCAACTAGAGAGCAGGCTATTCTGGACTGGGTTTTGAGCAATGAGGAAGGGTTAATTAGCGATCTTGTCGTGAGAGGCCCCTTGTGTAAGAGTGACCATAATATGGTGGAATTCTTCATTAAGATGGAGAGTGACATAGTTAATTCAGAAACAAAGGTTCTGAACTTAAAGAGGGGTAACTTTGAAGGTATGAGACGTGAATTAGCTAAGATAGACTGGCAAATGACACTTAAAGGATTAACGGTGGATATGCAATGGCAAGCATTTAAAGGTTGCATGGATGAACTACAACAATTGTTCATCCCAGTTTGGCAAAAGAATAAATCAAGGAAGGTAGTGCACCTGTGGCTGACAAGAGAAATTAGGGATAGTATCAATTCCAAAGAAGAAGCATACAAATTAGCCAGAGAAAGTGGATCACCTGAGGACTGGGAGAAATTCAGAGTTCAGCAGAGGAGGACAAAGGGCTTAATTAGGAAGGGGAAAAAAGATTATGAGAGAAAACTGGCAGGAAACATAAAAACGGACTGTAAAAGCTTTTATAGATATGTGAAAAGGAAAAGACTGGTAAAGACAAATGTAGGTCCCCTGCAGACAGAAACAGGTGAATTGATTATGGGGAGCAAGGACATGGCAGACCAATTGAATAATTACTTTGGTTCTGTCTTCACTAAGGAGGACATAAATAATCTTCCAGAAATAGTAGGGGACAGAGGGTCCAGTGAGATGGAGGAACTGAGCGAAATACATGTTAGTAGGGAAGTGGTGTTGGGTAAATTGAAGGGATTGAAGGCAGATAAATCCCCAGGGCCAGATGGTCTGCATCCCAGGGTGCTTAAGGAAGTAGCCCAAGAAATAGTGGATGCATTAGTGATAATTTTTCAAAACTCGTTAGATTCTGGACTTGTTCCTGAGGATTGGAGGGTGGCTAATGTAACTCCACTTTTTAAAAAAGGAGGGAGAGAGAAACCGAGGAATTATAGACCGGTTAGCCTAACGTCGGTGGTGGGGAAACTGCTGGAGTCAGTTATCAAGGATGTGATAACAGCACATTTGGAAAGCGGTGAAATGATCAGACAAAGTCAGCATGGATTTGTGAAAGGAAAATCATGTCTGACGAATCTCATAGAATTTTTTCAGGATGTAACTAGTAGAGTGGATAGGGGAGAACCAGTGGATGTGGTATATTTGGATTTTCAGAAGGCTTTTGACAAGGTCCCACACAGGAGATTAGTGTGCAAACTTAAAGCACACGGTATTGTGGGTAAGGTATTGGTGTGGGTGGAGAGTTGGTTAGCAGACAGGAAGCAAAGAGTGGGAATAAACGGGACCTTTTCAGAATGGCAGGCGGTGACTAGTGGGGTACTGCAAGGCTCAGTGCTGGGACCTCAGTTGTTTACAATATATATTAATGACTTGGATGAGGGAATTAAATGCAGCATCTCCAAGTTTGCAGATGACACGAAGCTGGGTGGCAGTGTTAGCTGTGAGGAGGATGCTAGGAGGATGCAGGGTGACTTGGATAGGTTGGGTGAGTGGGCAAATTCATGGCAGATGCAAATTAATGTGGATAAATGTGAAGTTATCCACTTTGGTGGCAAAAATAGGAAAACAGATTATTATCTGAATGGTGGCCGATTAGAAAAAGGGGAGGTGCAACGAGACCTGGGTGTCATTATACACCAGTCATTGAAAGTGGGCATGCAGGTACAGCAGGCGGTGAAAAAGGCGAATGGTATGCTGGCATTTATAGCGAGAGGATTCGAGTACAGGAGCAGGGAGGTACTACTGCAGTTGTACAAGGCCTTGGTGAGACCACACCTGGAGTATTGTGTGCAGTTTTGGTCCCCTAATCTGAGGAAAGACATCCTTGCCATAGAGGGAGTACAAAGAAGGTTCACTAGATTGATTCCTGGGATGGCAGGACTTTCATATGAAGAAAGACTGGATGAACTGGGCTTGTACTCGTTGGAATTTAGAAGATTGAGGGGGGATCTGATTGAAACGTATAAGATCCTAAAGGGATTGGACAGGCTTGATGCAGGAAGATTGTTCCCGATGTTGGGGAAGTCCAGAACGAGGGGCCACAGTTTGAGGATAGAGGGGAAGCCTTTTAGGACCGAGATTAGGAAAAACTTCTTCACACAGAGAGTGGTGAATCTGTGGAATTCTCTGCCACAGGAAACAGTTGAGGCCAGTTCATTGGCTATATTTAAGAGGGAGTTAGATATGGCCCTTGTGGCTACGGGGGTCAGGGGGTATGGAGGGAAGGCTGGGGCGGGGTTCTGAGTTGGATGATCAGCCATGATCATAATAAATGGCGGTGCAGGCTCGAAGGGCCGAATGGCCTACTCCTGCACCTATTTTCTATGTATGTTTCTATGTATGTTCATCTGCAGATAGCAGGTGTTTTCCTTGATTTTTTTTTTGCTGTGGAGGTGTTCACGGTGCTCTTTGAGTTCAAAGTTTGCAGGATCAAATGCTACATTTGGTCCCAAAATGTAGGCTGGCAGTTCGGTCCCAAAGGTTCACCAAATAACAATTGACATCAAGATGCTTGTAATGAAGAAGGGGGAGGGTGAGAGGGAATTTCACAGAAGAAGTTACAGAGGTAGCTCATGATATGGCTGCTGGGGATGGAAATCACAATGGGCAAGATGCCAGAGTTATAGTCACAGAGCACTAAACCACAGAAACTGGCCCTTCGACCCCTCTGCTCCATGCTGACTTGGCTTTCTGCATAGCCCCATCTAGTTGTACCTGCCCAATAGTCTTCTGCTGTATATCTGTCTCATCCATGTATTTATATAAACTTCTCTTGAGTTACAATTGCACCTGCTCTCTCTACAACCCTATCTATACGTGACGCTGCTTTCAAGGAATTCGGAATCTGTACTGTCAGGTCGCTTTGTTCTACCACACATTTCAGTGCCCTACCGTTCACCAAGTAGCCACGAACACAAGAAATTCTGCAGATGCTGGAGATCCAGTGCAAGACACACAAAATATTGGAGGAACTCAGCAAGTCAGGCGACATCTATGAAAATGAGTAAAAGACAACGTTTTGAGCCTCGATCCTTCATCAGGACTGAAACGTTGTCTGTTCATTCACTTTCAGCCTGACCTGCTGACTTCCTCCAGCATTGACTGTAGAACCCTGGTTTGTGCTCCCAAAGTGCAAACTTGCCTGCAGTAAAGTCCATCTAACATTTTCTAGCTCATTTTCCGAGCTGCTCAAAATCACAATACAAGCTTTGACAGCCTTCCCTGCTATACACTACACCTTCAGCCTTGATGTCGTCCACAAATTTTTTGGTCTAGTTTACCACATTATCACCTAAATCATTAACATTGACCTGGATGATAAGTAGATGTGTGGGTTAGTAAATTTGTGAATAATACCTAGATTGGTGGAGCTGTGGATAGTGCAGACGACTAGTAAAGAAAACTGCGTGACACAGATCAATTGCGGATATGGGCAGAGAAACAGCAAATGGAGTTTAACCCATATAAATGTGAGGTGTTGCACCTTAGTAGGGAAAGATGGCAAGACCCTGAACAGTGTTGCTGAGCAGAAAAATCTTGGGGTCCAGTTCATAGGTCCATGAAAGTGGCTACGCAAGTTGATAGAGTGGTTCAGAAGGCTTATGGAATGCTTGCTTTTGTTAGTCAAGGCACTGAGTTAAAGAGGTTATGTTTCAACTTTACAGAACTCTGGTTAGGCCACGCCTTGAGTATTGCATATGGTTCTAGTTGCTCCACTATAGGAAGAATGTTGAGGCTTTGGAGAGGGTACAGAAGAGGTCTACCAGGAGGCTGTCAGGATTCGAGGGCATGTGCTACCATGAGAGGCTGGATAAACTTGGGTTGATCTCTGTGGAGCGGCAAGGCTGAAGGGAGATCTGATGGAGGTTTATAAGATTAAGAGAGGCATAGACAGATTAGACAGGAAGCATCTTATTCCTAGGGTAGAAATGTCTAACATCAGAGGGCATGCATTGGAAGTTCAAAGGGCTGTGAAGGGTAAGTTTTTTACTCAGTGAGTGGTGAATGCCTGGAATTGCTTCCTGGTATGGTGGTGGAAGCAAATACATTAGAGGCTTTTTAAGAGATGTTAAGATAGGCACATGAATGTGAGGAAGATAGAGGTTTATGAATCTTATGATTAGTTTCTGGGGATTGTGATTTACTTTTTAGCTGGTTTGGCACAACATTGTGGGCCAAAGGGCCTGTTTCTCTGCTTTACTGTTTTATGCTCTATGATAAACAACAACGTACGCAGCAGGTGATCCCTGTGGCACTACACTGGTCACAGGTCTCCAGACAGTGAGACAACCTTTCTCCAGCTGCTCCTACGAAGCCAAGTTTTAGATGACACTCCACTCTTTGGGGGAATGGGGCTGGGAGAGCTATGAAAAGCAAGGTCACTGAGGGAGCTGATACCAAGAGTTGTGTGGATTCCGTTCATTAAGTGATTTATTAGCAAGTGTGCAATGGGACGGTGACTTATTTCAATGCTACATTGATTCTACTTGGGGAAAAAAAAGACCTTTTTACATGGAAATAAATCAAAAGACTGACACCAGTTATGTGTTTTTAAAGAAAATATCTCATCTCTGAGCACATTAGTGAAGTTCAGGATGTTGAGTATATAGTCTAGATTGTCAATCACACTGCAGTACCAAGGAAGAGCTGTTGTGTCAGAAGAGCCAGCTATTAGAATGAAATATTAAGTACGCCTCCTCCTGCTCTCTGAAGTAGATGCGAAGTACCCAAGGAACCAATTCTAAGAAGAGACATCCCCCCTCCCCTCATCCTGGTAATTATTTATCCACCCTCCAATGTCACCAAACTGGAGAACGTGATTGCTGTCAAATAGTTGGCTGTGTGAAAATTGACCTTTGTAATTGTCCATGTGAAGAGGATGTCACTGACTATGGCAGCTTTTACCGTCCAGACCCATTAGAATTTTATATGGATCATCTATCATTCTTCTGAACTCCAGCCAGTGTGGACCTATTCTCTGCCCTTAGGACAAGCCACCGCATCTGAGGGACTGGAATATAAAACATAAAAATCCTATGGAAAATCGGTCTCCCCTCTGTGGACTCTGTCTATAGCTCTCACTACCTCAGTAAAACAGCTAGCATCATGATAGTGCCCACCTACCCCAGACATTCTCTCTTCTCCCCTCTCCCATCAGGCAGAAGGTACAAAAGCCTGAAAGCACATACCCCAGGGTCAAGGACAGATTCCATTCCACTGTTGCTGGACTCCTGTATGATAAGGTGGACTCTTGGCCTTACAATCTACTTCATTATGAACTTGCACTTTATCATTTACCAGCACTGCACTTCCAGTAGCTTTTAGATTTTATTCTGCATTCTGCTCAATGCACTGAGTAATGATTTGATCCATATGAGCAGTGTACAGGACAAGCTTTACACTGTACTTGGTACATGTGACAACAATAAGCCAATTCCAAAACCCAGTGATAAACAAGCTGAAAGATGAGTGTAATACAGAACATGTAATTCTAGGATTTTTTGAAAGCACATTGACAAAGGCTCACCTGAGATGTGCCCATGGTTCAGGCTCAGTTGTCAAGTGTGATTGAGAAGGGCTTTGGCAATGGGAGGCAGTATTGTAATAAACCTAAAGTGCAGTGTCTGGGGAAAAAAAAGTCAGAAGCTCTACTCTGCAGAGATAGACTCCAACGTCAATCACACATTTACGATTTTTAACCCGCTGAAAATCCTTACAGCACTTCTTCGGAGAGATTACAGACAGCATTTTGCACCTGGTTTGGAGAGTTTATTTATTTTCTCCCAACCGAGAAAGAGGCTATTCATTCCACTGAGATTATACTTACTCCCTGTAACCTTAGCTCGCAAATGCCCACCAGCTCTACCTAGTTCTCCAGCGCTCGGACGACTTTACAGCGGCCGATTCACCCACCAGCATTAGCCTTGGAATGTGGGAGGAAGCCAGAGGTAGGCACGCCATCACAGGGAGAACTGCAAACTCTACACAAGCAGGGACAAAGTTCAAAGTAAATTTTATTATCAAAGTACATACTGTATATGTCACCATATACAAATCTTCGAGATTCATTTTCCTGTGGGTGTACTCATCAAACCTAGAGAATAGTAACTGTAACAGGAGTCAGAATTGAACAATTTTTGCGAGGCACTTGTTCTACCTGGCCACTAGAGCTGTGAAGCACTTGTTCGACCTGCTGAGCCACTGTTTCACCCAAATGTTAGGTCGGATCACCTAAAGCTAAATCAGCCACTGGGCATTCACAGAGGTCTTCAGAGAAAGAGACCGTGCAGCACAGAATAAGGCCATTCAATCCATAATATCTGTGCTAGCTCTCTGGAAACCTGGCCTCTTCTAGGCACCCTTGAAAATCGTTCCTCATTATACAATCCATTTCCCTCCTGAAGGCTGCAGCAGAACCTGCCTCTATCTCATCTACAGGCAGCACATTCCAGATTTCTACCATACTCTGTGCAAAAGAATACTTTATACTTTATTGTCGCCAAACAGTTGATACTAGAACATACAATCATCACAGCGATATTTGATTCTGCGCTTTCCACTCCCTGGATTACAAATATTAAATATCAAAAATATTAAAAATAGTAAAAATTAGTAAATATTAAAAATTTAATTTATAAACCATAAATAGAAAATAGAAAAATGGAAAGTAAGTTAGTGCAAAAAAACTGAGAGGCAGGTCCGGATATTTGGAGGGTACGGCCCAGATCCGGGTCAGGATCCGTTCAGCAGTCTTATCACTGTTGGAAAGAAGCTATTCCCAAGTCTGGCCGTACGAGTCTTCAAGCTCCTGAGCCTTCTCCCGGAGGGAAGAGGGACGAAAAGTGTGTTGGCTGGGTGGGTCATGTCCTTGATTATCCTGGCAGCACTGCTCCGACAGCGTGTGGTGTAAAGTGAGTCCACGGACAGAAGATTAGTTTGTGTGATGTGCTGCGCTGTGTTCACGATCTTCTGCAGCTTCTTCCGGCCTTGGACAGGACAACTGCCATACCAGGTTGTGATGCACCCTAGAAGAATGCTTTCTACAGTGCATCTGTAAAAATTAGTGAGGGTTTTAGAGGGCAGGCCAAATGTCTTTAGTTTTCTCAGGAAGTAAAGGCGCTGGTGGGCCTTCTTGGCAGTGGACTCTGCTTGGTTGGACCTGTTAATCATTTCAATTTTAATACTTTGTTAGAAGGACGGTCAAATGAGAGGAAAGCATTTCACTGCAGAAGGATATAGTGGTCTAGACAGTTGATAGTTTCATACTCAAAAGGTATTTGCGAAGTTGCTATAGGGTAAGACAATGTGTAATGGATGGCAGGACAGTGGGCAAACAGGGAGATCTTGGATTGTACACAGATCCTTAAAGGTAGCATGACTGGTCGATGAAATGGTTTGAGAGCTGTGTTTGATGATTCCCTTTATTAGCTAATGAATTGTATACAAAAACTTGCAGGTAGAACTAGATCCACACTCAACAACTCAGCCTTGCTCATCTGTCACATACAGTCTGCTCCCCACACTACAGGGGATTACGCTAGAACAATGCAGAGAGAAGGGGATATGCAAGCATGCTGCCTGGTCTGGAAAATCGTAGCCTTGAGGAAAGCCGGATTAGGATGGGACTGCTCTTCATTGAAGGAGACTGATGGTAGTCAGACAAACAGGAAGGAGCACACTTCCCTCCGCAAAAAAAACATGGCGCAGAGGTTTAAAGTAAATTCAAGAATCAAGATTGTTTCATGTCATTTCCAGTACACAAACATAAAGGGGAATGAAATGTTTGTTACTCTGGATCTAATGTAGCACAAAAAAAGGCAATAAAATAAAGGACACAGTAATAAAAAAGCACAAAAATATAAATACTTAAGTAACTTATATAAATAGATTGATTGTGTGCTCATAAAGTGGAGTGTCTGTACATGGGTTGGCTCTGACACAAAAGGATAAAGTAACGGTGGTTGGGGGTGTGGAGGGGTGGGTTAGTGGGTGGAGGTGTTGATCAGCCTTACTGCTTGGGGAAAGAAACTGTTTTTGAGCCAGTGGTCCTGCTGTGGATGCTAAGTATCCTCTTCCCTGATGGAATTGTGACAAGCAACCCATGAGGAGGATGAGATCCTTCCTGATGTTACTGACCTTTGTCCGACACCTTTCTGTATATATGTCCTTGATGGTGCATAGGCTATGTTAGACAGTTTTGGCTACCCATTGTAGAGCCTTCCTGTCTGCCACAGTGCGTTTTCTGTACTATGCAGTGATGCTCTCTACCGCATTCTGTAAAATGATGTGAGTATAGATGTGCATAGTCTAGCTCTCTTCAGCCTCCTCAGAAAGTTGAGGCATTGGTGAGCTTTCCCACTTGCGTAGGATGTGTTTTGGGAGTACGAGCGGTTGTGTGAGATATGCGCTCCCAGAAGTTTGATTCTGCTCACAGTTTCCACTGCTGTGCCGCCAGTATAAAGAGGGGCGTGAATAGCGTGAGTTCTGAAGTTGATAACTATCTCCTTGATCTTGTTGACAGTGAGGAAGAGGTTATACACCTGGCACCAGGCCTCGAGCTCTTTCACCACCTCTCTGCAGGCCGTCTCATTGTTGCTGGTGATGCCATTGGCGAATTTGACAACGTGATTAGCTGGGTGTTTGGCCATACGGTCACATGTGAGCAGTGTACAGCAAAGGGCTCAGCACACAACCCTGGGGAAACTTATGTTAAGGGTGATAGGAAGGGAGGAGCAGTTGTCCTGACTACCTGAGGTCTGTAGGGTTGGAAGCCCAACCAATGTATTTGCTAAAAGGAGAAAGGAGGAGATGATAGGTCCTCTCTAAAGTAGTAGAATTCAGACTCTCTGCCAGAAGGGCCAGCTGGAGGCAGAGGTTCTTGCCCCACTTGAATACTACCCATGTGACTTTTCAAAGAACCATGATATACAGGGCTGCCAACACACTGCTGGATGACAGGAATGGATGCCGACAAGCATTGGTCAAAAAGTTCAAAGTTCAAAGTAAATTTATTATCAAAGTACACACGTCACCACATACAACCCTGAGATTCATTTCCTTGCGGACATTCGCAGCAAATACAAGGAACACACTGGAATCGATGAACGACCGATCCTAACTTAATGGACAAACAACCAGTGTGCAAAAGACAGCAAACTGTGCAAACACAAAAGAAAGAAAAAAAAAGAAATAATAATAATAATAATAATAATATGAAGAAGAAGGGTTCCTTGTGGCAATACAGGACCAGGTGGTTAACCCAAAAAATGATCAATAGTACATAGTAAAGGACCAACAAATTCAACACAATAAACAAGAAACAATCCAGCACATTACAGGCTTCTGCAGCAGTTGAACTCCGTCCAATTACTTGCACAGGCACAATCAAGTGGCAAACATCATTCATCAAAATTTTGCTTTAAAATACAAACTCATTAAAGAAGCCATGCCTTACTATAAATACAAGCCTGATCCGGTTTTAGAGTCTGAGTCCCACAAAATTATATTATGACTGATCTGTTATTACTGATAGGACAATCCATAATAACCATCCAGATATAATAATTCAGGATAAACAAGTAAAGACGACTTACTTAATAGATCCATTTTGGATCTCCCCCCCCCCCTCCAACTTTCAAATCCCTTACTCACCCTTCCTTCAGTTAGTCCTGACAAAGGGTCTCGACCTGAAACGTCGACTGCACCTCTTCCTACAGATGCTGCTTGGCCTGCTGCGTTCACCAGCAACTTTGATGTGTGTTACTTAATAGATATGGCCTTTACAGTAAGTGAAAAACACCAGAAATATGCTGAATTAAAAGAGGAAATTTAAAGACTACGGAAGATGAACAGGGTATACCTTGTCCTGATAATAATATCTACAACTAGTGACGTCCCAAAGGCACTACACAATAGCATTAAACAATTGTGATTTATGATTATGAGGACATGCAGTCCCCTTTTATTGTCATTTAGTAATGCATGCATTAAGAAATGATAAAGTGTTTTTCCAGAATGATATCACAAAGAACACATGACAAACGGACTTAAAAACTAACAAAAACCACATAATTATAACATATAGTTACAACAGTGTAAAGCAATACTGTAATTTGATAAGAACAGACCATGGCACAGTAGGCTACATAACAACATCTGTGTAAATCTTCAGAAAGCCACAATACTAAACACCACTAGAATAGTCCAAAAGTTCTTAGCAATTGTGAAAAGTTCGTGCTTGGCTATGCCCGTACTTCTGGGTTTACCAGCTTCAGCTGAGAAAAAAATAATTAATAATTGAATAAGCAATAAATATCAAGAACACGAGATAAAAAATCCTTAAAAGTTAATCCACGGGTTGTGGGAACAGTTCAGTGATGGAGCAAGTGAAGTTGAGTGAAGTTATGCCTTCTGGTTCAAGAACCTGATGATTGAGGGGTGATAACTGTTCCTGAACTTGGTGGTGAAGGTGCTATGGCTTCTGTACCTCCTTCCTGAGGGCAGCAGTGGGAAGTGAGTATGGCCTGGATGGTGGGAATCCTTGAGGATAACTGCTGCTTTCCAGCGACAGTGCTCTGTGTGGGTGTGCTCAATGGTGGGAAGGGCTTTATCCATGATGGTCTGGACTGTATCCACTACTTTTGTAGGCATTTCCATTCAAGGGCATTGGTGTTTTCATATCAGGCCATGATGCAACCAGTCAATATAACCTCCACAGCATATCTGTAGAAGTTTGTCAACTTTTGAAAGATGACATGCTGAATCTTCACAAACTTCTAAGAAAGTAAAGGGGATGCTTTCTTCATAATTGCAAGAGGCCAAGTCCTCTGAAATGATAACACCAAGGAATTTAAACTTGCAGACCCTCTCCACCTCTGATCCTCGATGAGGATTGGCTCACGGTCCTCCAGTTTCCTCCTCCTAAAGCCGATGATCAGTAGCGCAGTGGTTACCACAACGCTTTACAGTTCCAGCGACCAGGGTTCAATCTCGCAGCTGCCTGTAAGGAGTTTGTAGGTTGCCCCTTTGACTGCGTGGGTTTCCTCTGGGTGCTCTGCTTTCCTCCCACAGTCCAAAGACATACCAATTGGCAGGTAATTGGTCATCGTAAATTTTCCCGTGATTAAGCTAGGATTAAATAGGGGATTACTGGGCGATGTGGCTCGAAGGGCAGGAAGGGCATATTCCATGTTGTATGCAATAAGTAAAAAATAATCAGCCCCTTGGTCTTGCTGACGTTGAGTAAGAGGTTGTTGTTGTGGCACCACTCAGCCAGATTTTCAATCTCCCTCCTATATGCTGATTCATCACCACCTTTGATTCGAGCAATGACAGTGGTGTCATTGGCATCATCTGGCATTGCGGCTGTGCCTCGTCTCACAGTCATAAGTGTGAAGTGAGTAGAGCATGGGGCTTAGCACACAGCTGTGCTGATGGAGATTATGGAGGAAATGTTGTTGCCAATTGGAAATCTCAGGGGACTGCAAGTGAGGAAATCGATGATCCAATTGCACAAGAAGGTGTTGAGACTCAGGTTATGAAGCTTATTGATTTGTTTTGAGGGATGATAGTACTGAATGATGAGCTGTAGTCAACGAGGAGCATCCTGTCCAGCTGTTCCAGGGTGGAATGAAGAGACAATGAAGTGTCATCTGCTGTTGACCTGATGTGATGGTAGGCAAACTGTAGCAGATCCACTGCTTTTCAGGCAGGAGTTGATATATAATTCATCCCCGACCTCTCAAAGCACTTCATCGCTGTGGATGTAAGTGTTACTGGACAAGACACCGGAATAACTGAAGCTGGGCACCTCAGATTGCCAAAGTGAGAGATTAAAGATATCGGTGAACAGTCCAGCCAGTTGATTAGCACAGGTCTTTAATAGTTGGCCATATATCCTAGCTGAGCTGAATGCTTTCCATGAGTTCACGCTCCTGACGATTACTCTCACATTAGCCTAAGAGACTGAAATCACAGGATCATCGGGGGCTGTGGGGATTCATAATTCATGGCTTGACGGTCAAAGCAGGCATAAAAGGCATTGGGTTCATCTGGGAGTGAAACCATGTTGTCACCTATGGCACTTGGTTTCACTTTATAGGAGATGATAACATTCAAGCCCTTCCTCGGCGATCGAGCATTCTTCAGTGATTCAAGTCTTGTCCTGAATTGCAACTTAGCATGTGAGATGGCTTTCCGGAGATTGTACCCGAACCTCTTGTATTATACTTGGTCGCCAGACCCAAATGTCACTAATCTGGCCCTCAGCAGATTGTGGATCTTATGGTTGTTCCCGGATTTCTGGTTAGAGAAGATTCTGAATGATTTTGTGAGGGCACACACAAAATAGGATGGGACAAGTGGTCTCCTTTTATGTTGTAAACCTTCTATACTGTTGGAGTAAAGTCATAAAGCAGAGGCAACTGTCCTGACCCTGATGATCCACATATTATGGCACACGGACTGTTGCGTAGAATGATGTATCTGGATTATTGTTCATAACCCGATTCAGAATTAGAATCAGGTTTATTTCTTTTTGATGTACAGGCAGGAATTGGCCTTTCTAACCCTTCAAGCCACACTGCCCAGAAATTCCCCAATTTAACCTAGCCTAATCAATTTACAATGACCAATTAACCTACCAACCGGTACATCTTTGGACTGTGGGAGGAAACCCACACAGTCACACAGAGAACGTACCAACTCCTTACAGGCGGCGGTGAGAATTGAACCAGGGACTGTAAAGTGCTGTGCTAACCACTGTGCTACCGTGCCGTCTCTGAGTGACGTGACTGACGCAAGTTGTGAAATTTGTTGTATGGCAGCAGCAAGGCATAAAAATTACTGTAAGTTAGAGTAAAAAATAAAATAATTAAATAGTGAAAAGCAGAAAGTGAGGTAGTATTCGTGGGTTCCTGGACCACTCATCAATCTGGAAAGGAGTATATTGAACCAAGGCTGTGTCATGGAAAATTGTACCAAGCAAGATCAGTTGGTACAAGCTACATAGAAAATTGTATGAGGGCTGTTCCAAAGGCTGTATGTGGAACGGTGTACCCAATCTATTATACAGACTGTTCCACCAAGACAGAACTGAGCTTGTTCCTTCCAGAACACTGTACAAAAATAGTTACAAAAGCAGAAAGTGCTTGAAAAACTCAGCAGGTCCAGGGGAAGAGAAACAGTCACGTTTCAGGTGTGCGACCCACCGTCACATTATTTTGTCAAGCATCTACAATTTGTTTCAATTATTTGGAATGCTGTACCAAGCCATTGCACAGAAAACAGCACCAAGAAAGCAATACCAATTATATGAGATAATGTAGTTTGTATATTCCTCCGAATGCTGTTTCTAGGATACCCACAGAAAACAGTACAGTTGCATTGAATACTGTATTCAGTCACATAGAATATTGTTGCAAAAATATTACACCGGCCTGTTCTGTAGATTCGCTGCCGAACGCTTGCATAGAAGCTTTACCCAGAGAAACTGTAGCCCATCTGTTACATGGAATACAGTTAACAAGACAGTTGCACAAAATACTGTAGCAGGAAGTTAATGGGGAACACCAGACACAGAATTCAATAAGCTCTTTCCTCTCTGCCCCTTTCCCTCTGTCCTGTCTCCTCTCTTCCCTCCACCTCCTTCCTGACTTGCTCTCTCCATGCCCCGCTCCCCTTTTGCTGCCACTTTCTAGCCTCCCCGCTCCCTTCAGCAATCTGCACGTCTTGACCTTTAGATCAAAAGGACACGCTCAGCATCTGAGGGCTCCAAATGAAATCAGCTTCAAACAGCAGCCGCGCTCTGGGGCAGGTGCGACAGTCTCTGAGAAATGCTCAGAGGGGACGAGGCCCAACGGCAGTGATAGCTTCTATTCAGAACCCACCCTCCCCCCCACCGATGTGAGGGAATATCTGCGAATACATTATAGAAGGAAGGAGGAAGTGCATCAGTGAATGAGAACAAAGGTTTGATCGCCAGTAACCTGACTAAATCTGAAGAGCACAGCTTCCACTTTACAGAGACACACAGTAGGTACCTGTACTTCTGCCTCCTCACGGCTCCAATAGGCTAGTTTCAATCCTGACCTCCAGCACTGTCCATGTGGAGTTTACACGTTCTCGCCATGATGGTGTGAGATTCCCCTGAGTGCTCTGGTTTCCTCCCACGTGCCAAAGATGTGCTGAAAGGCTAATTCCGCAAGTTAGATCTCTGGGATTTGCTCTCACGCATTTGCACTTTAAAACTTTTTGATAGGAATACACAACGTACTGGAGGAGCTCAGCAGGTCAGGCGGCATCCGTGGATGGAAATAGACAGTTGGCGTTTCAGGCCGAGAACATTCAGCCGAAGGGTCACAGCCCTAAATGTTGACTGTTTATTCCCATCCATAGATGCTGCCTGACCTGCTGAGCTCGTCAAGTGTATTGTGTGCATTGCTCTAGGTTTCCAGCATCTGCGGAATCTTTTTTTACCTTTTTTTTTGCCGTGTGCATGCGTCTGTGCGTGTGCAATGTTGGCGGGAAGATGTCTTTTTCATGCCTTTACAAGGCGCGAAGCGAGAGAGAGAGAGAGAGAGACTGTGTGGCGCGCCACTCCTCACACAGACATTTCGCAGTATTTTTCCCTTTTATTTTACGAGGTCGAGTTGCGATCTCGACACTTAACCTGGCACGGATGGAAAGCGTACTCGGGAGCGGCCCCGACTGGGTTCGAACCCAGTGCTGATCTCATTGCGCCACCAGCCGGCCCAGGAATCTTTTTTTTCTAATGGGTTCTGTTCCTGTTAGGAAACAAATCTCAAGTTTGTATAATGTCTGCATGCTTTGATAAGAAATGTACTTTGAACTTTGATATGAAAGAGAGCAGGTTACAAGGAAGTAAATATAGGAATGTCCATAGGTTTGTGGACTGTTCAGAATTCTGATAACAGAGGAGAAGCTGCTCTGAAAATGTTGAGTGTGGGTCTTCAGGTTCCTGTACCTCCTCACCAATGGTAGTAATGAGAAAAGGGCATGTCCCAGATTGCGAGGGTCCTTAATGATAGATGCCCACCTTGAGGCACTACCTTTTGAAAACATCCTCGATGGTGAGGAGGCTTGTACCCTCGATGGGAATAGCTGAGTCAACAGCCCTCTGGACCCTGTACATTGGCACCTTCTTGTCAGATGGAGATACAAACAGTCGCAATGCTCTCCAGCATACATCATGAGGCAAGACAGGTCACCTGTTAAGCTTTTCTGG
Source organism: Mobula birostris (assembly GCF_030028105.1). Lineage (NCBI taxonomy): Eukaryota > Metazoa > Chordata > Chondrichthyes > Myliobatiformes > Myliobatidae > Mobula > Mobula birostris. The sequence goes on from NC_092401.1 coordinate 13,131,445, forward strand.
AAGAAGGTTCTACACAGCAGAAATGTCTGAATGGTCACCGACTCACACAGCAAGGAAACAGACCCATTGGCCCATTGAGCTTGTGCTTACCATTGCCCTCCCATACACCCCAATCCCACACCAGCTTCTTGTTTTTCCATCATTGTACCAACTGTACCCAGGTTCTGCCTCTCACCTGCACACTCCGGACAGCTTACAGTGGCCAATTAGCCCACCAACCCACACTTGTCCCCAGGACTGAGAGTTCCACAGGGAAAAATTGGAGAGAGTTGATTGAAAATACATGAGGGAAAAAAGACAATGAGGGGGAAAGGGAAGTGGGCAATGGATGTTGAGTGGGAAAGGAGCGGCAGGATTTCACACTGCACCTTCCACTCCTCGTTGTCGTCATGGCTTTCCCTCGAGGTCGAGGATGATGGTCTTCATTCTGAAGAAGTGGCCCACAGAGTGAAGACGTCTGTGCGTGTATTTGTTTAATGTGTACTTGACGTTGCAATCCAAGAAGCACACAATACTTCACAAATCAACCAACTGATTCCAATGGCATGGAAACCACGACGACTGGAGCTGATGGATTTGTTGCAGCCTTCATCCGCCTTCACAGCCATTGAGTTCAAAGTAACTTCGACCACCTGGTCCACCGTTGAGGTCTTGGTTGGACTGTTCTTTGTCAGGAACCTCACCCTCAACCTTACCGCCATGGGTGACCCTACCAGCAGCATAGCTCCAGACGGCATTGCCCTCGGGATCACAGGACCACACAAGCTTCTCCACCACGACAAGGTGACAATCCATGGAGAAGCTTCCACTCAGGTGGCGTTACTTTCCCACATCTGAACTCCCGCGACGGCTGTGAATTAGCAGAGGTCATGCAAGGTTTTCGCACGGCACTAGCGCAGTTGATGTCCTCGTGCCAGTTTTGAATGAACTGCCTGACAGACTCTTACATATACAGAGTTGGTTGGAACGCGAGGCTCCCTCTGTATTAGCTGCGTCCACTGAATGAGTCACTGCTAGTGGGTGACTCTGGCGATCAGAACGTCAAGACAGTCAGCTCTATTTTTGTGTCACATTTTGTGGACATGTTCTGTTCGATGGACAGCTGATAAAGTGTAACAGCTACGGAAAAAGTGCAGTGCAGGGAAACAATTAAGTGCCGGATCATAATGAGATCGAAGGTTAAGAGTCTATCTTATCAAATAGGAGGTAAATTTGAAAGTCTGACAGCAGTGAGGTAGAAATTGTCTTTGAGCCTGCTGGTACTTGCTTTTGGGCTTTTGCATCTTCTGCCTGATGAGAGAGGGGGAAGAAACAAGGTCCCAGGTAGGGGGGTGGGAGGCTGAGAACAAATACCGGGCATCTGATGAAACTCAGACACACGAGGAGAAGAACAGGATGAGACAGACAGGAAGAGGATTGATGAGGTCGATAGGTAGAGGAAATGGTCTGTGTGGTTCAGCATGAAGGTTGTGTCCACCTGCTGTTATGTTCACTGGGGTCCGTAATGACCGTAATGAGCTGCATCACCTGATAAACACGGTTACCTAGTATGTATTATGTTTGAGATGATCATCACAAATAACGTCCTGGTCTCAACACTCCAGAGTTGAAGAACAAAATCTCATTACTCTGCAGGGGAAAATCAAAAGAAGAAAGCTGAACGTTTTCAGCTTGGCATTCAACACAATCATAGCCTCACTACTAATCAAAAAGCTGCACAGCCTGGGCCTCCGTACCTCCCTCTGCATCTGCGTCCTTGAGTTCCTCACCGGGAGACCATAGTCTGTGTGGATTGGAAATAACATCTCCACATTGCTGCCAATCAACACTGGAGGTGTGCTTAGCCCACCACTCTACACCCACGACTGTGTGGCTGGGCACAGCTCAAATGCCATCTATAAATTTGTCAATGACACAACTATTGTTGGCAGAATTTCAGATGAGGAGGAGACATGCTGGAGCAAGACAGACCTGTTGGGTGAGTGGTGTCACAACAACAGCCTTGCCCTCAGCGTTAGTAAGACCAAAGAGTTAATTGTGAGCCTCAGGAAAGGTAGGTTGAGCGAACACTCACCAGTACTCATCGACGGATCAGAAGTGGAAAGGGTGTGCAATTTCAGTTCCTGGGTGTCAGCAATTCTCAGGATCTGTCGTGGGACAAACATATTGATGCAATTACAAAGAAGGCACAACAGCAGCTAGATTTCTTCAGGAGTGTGAGAAGAATTGGTAACGTCACCAAAGACACTTGTAAATGTCGACAGATGTACCGTGCAGAGCACTCGACTGGTTGCATCACCATCTGATATGGAGGAGCTACTGCGCAGGATGGGAAAATGCTGGAGAAGGTTGTAAACTCGCCAGCTCTATCATGGGCATTCAAAAGTCATTGCCTCAAACAGGAAGCATCCATCACTTAGGATACCCATCACCCAGGACATGCCCTCTTCTCATTGCTACCATCAAGGAAAAGATACAAGAGCCTGAAGGCACACACTCAATGTGACAGGATCCCCTGCACCATCAGATTTCCGAATGGCCAATTAATCACAAACACTTCCTCAGTATTTTTCTCCTCTCTTTTCGCACTACATATTTATGTTTTATGTATACTTATTGCAATTTATGGTTTTTATTACTATGAATTGCAATGTACTGCCACCGCAAAGCAGCAGATTTCAGGACATATGCCGATGAGATTAAATTTGATTCTGCTTGGCTCATCATTCAATCACCCACACATCCATTCGAATCTCCACCATAAATTCTATTGGTTCCATCGTTCTATTAGTGCTTGTTGTGTATTTAATATTTTAGTAATATTGAAAATATATTGTTTGATTAAGTATTCTTTGTTGTTTACATAATACATTGTGGGCTATATGTAAAAGTATGTCACTGACATATGTCATTGTGCACCGCGTCATACGTGCGCACCTCGCTACAAGTAAAAACAAAGTACATACATTTATCCCTGGGCTCCCCATGTTTTTTCTTTAAATTAGTTTTATACTTTGGCATTACAAAACATAACAGTGCCCAATAACACACGTCAGCTGCTGAGCTCATGACAATACGTGGCTTTCTTTATTATATGTCTCTTTGTCCTGAGGCAGGGCCTTGATCCGATACGTTCACGTGTAACTTCTGCCTCTGCAGTTGCTGCCTCACCTGCTGAGTTCCTCCAGTGTTTTGTTAAGTGCTGCAGGTTCCAGTACCTGTGGTCTCTTGAGTCTTCTTTATCACCTCACCTGAAATACGGAGTCTGCTCGAAACCATGTGAAATGTCCGTAAAGAGGAAATAAAGGGAAATGCAACACCACAGCGTGATCATAACATGACAGCACTGCAACCTCCAGGACGCAATGACAGCAATGTACATTGCATAGAGCATTGATGTAGCAACTCTATGGTGGTGACATCTCCTGTTACAATACGCACCCGACCGTGCCACTTTCTGAGGCTTAGACACTCTGGATAGCTGGCATGGCCCCTTTAATGATTCAAGTCCGCCTGCTAATTGGCGGCCGTGTTTTGACACCAGGATTTTAATAGTTAAAGAGCACCTGAACTGAGGTTCGCTGCTCAATCGTCAGCACAACTTTGGATTCCTGTCTAGCATCTAGTTTAGAGCCCTGTCCTCGTCTCAGTCTCGATTCTAGTCTCGGATGCTCCAGCATTTGGGTCCTAATCATCCTCGCCTAGGTCTCTCATCATATTCTCCCAGACCCACAATCTCTTTCACCCAGAAGGACAAGGACAGTCGACGTGTGGTAACACCACAACCTTGAGGTGACCTCTCTAATTCTCAAACCAGCTTGGAAATATATATGTCATTTCCTTCGTTGCCTCGAGATGTATCTTTCCATCCAGGAAACTCCCTCCCAAACAGGCTCTCTCATTACCACAGCAATTCATGAAAGAAGAGTCAATGTAGGAGGCTCCTTGGCACCAAGCTGAGATAGTGGCCGGATGGAAGCTGTCACCATCCCGGTTGACACCTTCATTGCAGGACGAAACTTTGTAATGAACTTGTCATTCAAACTGGTGGCTGATTAGTTGAAGTTTTGTTCTAAAAAGTTCCTGTTCACAGATGGAGGTCACGTAATGTTGTAATTAGGTGAATATTACCAGTACAATGGGAGACAAATATTGCCAGGCATGCTAATTAGCTGAAGATCTGTAATGTTCATTACAGCGAGCTGCACTTGTGGAATATGCTAAATGTTCATGAATAATTCATACAATGTAAGGGTCCATTATGAATATGTTAATTTGGCTGCTACATTCAGTTAGATTGGTACAACAATAGGAGCTAATGCTGCTGTTCTTGAGGTTCGTGCAGTCAGTGATGGACAGATTTTCTCAAGCAAGGGTGGACAAGGGAATTCATTCCCCATGGTGCTTAGCATTCCTGAACTATCCCAGGGAGGGGAGCCCAGAATTCCAAAAAGTGTCATGAGGCAGGGTCCCTTGCTAGTTTAATCTCTGTTTACCAGGATACCAACTGCTCCAGGAAAGACAGTGACTGCGTCAATTCGGAGCATAATTTTCCATCCAGTTTGCCAATGCATCGACTGCAGCTTGGCACACAGTGTGAAGACTCTGGGCTGTGGTTCTGTTTCCCTCCCGCTAGGCAGAAGCAAGGCTGTGTCACCCAGCCCAGTAATTAAATCATTAGGAGCAGAGTAAACAACACAGATTATGGCTTTTTAATTCCAAGATGATAGTGCAGAGGTCTTTGAGATTCCAAGGAAGCTGAAATCTGCTTGCCATTATTAGTGATGAACAGAGCCAACAGGGGAGGGGTCCGACAACCTTCAATCTGCTCCTTCTGCAGAGTGGCCCCACTGTCTCTGAAAGCCAAGTATGTCCTTACTGCCCCACGACAATCAATGTGAGAAGGTGCCGACTCCACATACCGGAAACCGGGATTGAATCGGCGTCACTGGAGTTGTGAGGAGGCTTTGGCATTGTACCCCCCCATTCCTGCCCATCCCATCCTCATAAATCCACATGCGCTTTGTAGAGTCTACATCAGTCAGGTCCTCTCTCTGTCCAAAACTGTGAAGGTTACAAGCTGACGACAGTATGGTCCCCTCTCTTACTGGAGAAACGAAACTCACCTGTAGTGCACTTCCATTCAGTCAATAGGTCTGAAGACCAGTCCCTTGAACTTTAAAGAGCTTTAAAGCTCTGTCCCTCTCCCAATCTGACTCCTCTGTCTTTGATCTCCAACACTGCTCAGTATAAACTTGAGGGACCTCACCTCATCTTCACTTGGGATCCAAAAGGATCTAATATTGAACTTAATTTCAGGTCACCATACATTGTTTTCTCTCACAGATCTAACTTGACGTTTCTAGTTCAATTTTTTCTCTTCTGTCTCTCTGCTATTATTTGAAGTAATTGTTTTGATGCAGTTCTGCACCCGGTCACAGACATTCCCTCTGCTCTCTCCACATCTCCTGTAACCTAAACCCACTCTCGTCTTCTCACTATTTCAATCGTTGACCGAAACTTCAGCTCTGCTTCTCCACCCAGCACTTTCCATTTTGTTCTGGATTTCCAGCTCCTGCGGTTCATTCGTCTAACAATGACCTTCATTTGGCTTACCTAATTAGGACCTGCCTTTCCAAACCATCGAAATCATTCCATTTGCTGGCAAAGAGCATGCTACAAGGCAGTGGTTTAGTGCTGGACTCTATCAGCAGCGCACAGTGCCACTAATGTATATCGTGTTTGCAGCTACCATCCAGATGACTATTTAACAATTTTCTCCTCATCTTCTCGATGGAATTACTAAAAAAAAAATCAGATAGCATAGAACAGTACAGCACAGAATGCCCTTTGGCCCATATCATTATGCTGAACTGATTAAATGCCTAACTAATCCCTTCTACCTACACAATGTACATATTTCTTCATTCATGAGACTGCATAAGAGCCTCTTAAATACTTATATCATATTTGTTGCCACCACAATCCATGGAGCATATTTCAGGTACCCACCACTCTCTGTGTAAGAAATTTGCTCTGTACATCTCCTTTGGATTTACTAAATCATGCCCTCTAGTATCAGACATTTTGACCTAGGGGGAAAGATACCAGCTGTCTATTTTGTCTGCGCTTCTCATAATTTTATAAACCTCTTTCAGCCTCCTGTCATCCTCTCGCACTCCAGAGAAAACGACTCAAGTTTGTCCAGCTTCTTTCAGCATACACCCTCCAATCCAGGCAGCATCATGGTAAAGCTCTTCTACACCTCTCCGAAGCCTCAACATCCTCACTGTATTGAGGCAACTAGAACTGGATGCAATACCCCAGATACAGCCTAACTAGAGTTGTTATCAAACTGCAACATAACTTCTTGACTCTTGAACTCAGTGCCTTAACTCATAGAGGCAAGCGTGCTCTACTCATTCTTATCAACCTGTGCATAACTTTGAGGGAGCTACGGACTTGGATCCTGAGATCCCTCTGCACATCAACTGTGAAGGGTCTTGCCCGTAACTCTGTATTGTCAGATTAGATTTGATCTCCCAAAGTGAAACACCACATTTTGCCAGGTTAAATTCTGCCATTTCTACATCCATAGTTGCAAAAAACTCCCATCATGAAACTCCTCAGCCTTCCTGATGGAGAATGTGGAGCTTTATAGACTTTCAGAGGTCCATTAAAACTTCAATAGACTATTTTCTCAGGTCATCCATGACAAGGTAGGATCATATCCTTGTCTCTGTGCATGCATAATGCAGTTTTTCCTGGGAATCTCCACAGCATCTTCCTCCATTCCCCCTCTGTTGTAGTCATAGAGCATGGACACAGGCCATTTGGCCCAGCTTGTCTGTGCCAACCCAGATGCCCATCACCATCTAAGATAGTCTCATTTGCCTGCATTTGTCCCTTTCCTATCCATGTACAGCACTGTGTAAAAGTATTAGGCACATAGATATAGCTAAGGTGCCTAAGACTTTTGCACAGTACTGTAGTAATTTTATGTATTGCATTGTACTTCTGCTGCAAAAAAAAAAAAATTATGAGATAATGTGAGTACTGATAAACCTGACTGTGAAGTGTGTCTCTATTCTGGACTGAGAGTGGGAAGGGGGTCAGGAAGAGGGGAACCATGGTTGGGAAAAGGGGAAGGGAGAGGAAAGGAGTGGAAAGCACCAGAGAGACATTCTGTAATGATCAATAAGTCAGTTGTTTGGAATGAAGTGACCTTGCCTGGTGTCTCAGGGCTGGGTGTGTCTGTACCTGCATCACCCCCTACCCCTCGCACTGCTTCTCTGCCATCTACCCTACACCCCTCCCGCGGCCCTCTACCCTTTCCATTCCCAACATGCTTTGCTCCCACCAAATTTGCAGACTTGCTCTCTGCTCCACGTTGACAAATACAGTACTGTGCAGAAGTTGTAGGCACCCTAATGTCAGTATATATACATGTCTAAGACTTTTGCACAGTACTGTACCTGTCCAAATGTCTTTTAAATGTTGTTACTGCAGCTGCCTCAACCACTTCCTCTGACACTTTGTTCTAAATACACACTACCCTCTGTGAGAAAAGATAGCCCCTCAGATTTCCATTAAATCTTTTTTCTCTTATCTTAATCCTAGGCTCTCTAGATTCCACAGTCCTGGGATAAAAACTGTTTGCACTCACCCTATCTGTACCCCTCATGATTTTATACACCTTCATTAGATCACCCCTCATTCTCCTACGTTCCAGTGAATAAGGTTCTAGCCTGCTGAACCTCTCACTATAACTCAGTCCCTCAAGTCCTGACAATAATCTCATACATCTTCACAATATGGCTGGAATGATTACTGTTCTGTATTTAATATTTCAATAATATTTAAGTAATCTTGTATAATATATGAAACAGTACGTACATATACATATAATAGATATATATAGCTTGATTAAGCATTCTCGTTTAAATAATTAAATGCGAGTTCTATGTAAAAATGCGTTAATTGCGTACGTCATCACACCACCAGGTGATACGTGTGCACCTCGCTTAAAGTAAAGTTGAAGTTACGCCTGCATTTCGGACTCCCATGTCTTTCTTTGAATCAATTTAATGTTTTGAAGTTACAAAGCATAACCATTACAGTATTCTATGACTGGTGTAACCATAAGTTGACCATAATTTCTTTCATTTAATGCTTGTTTCTCTAACGCTTGCTTGTTTTATAATCGTCAGATTAAATTAACTTCTATCACTCCCTTTAGTCACCTGATTATCTGTACTCCCAGGACTTTCTCTGTTAATACTGTTACAATCTAGGTTGCTTCACAATTGTACATGACGGGGAGAGGAGGGGGTGTCAGAGCCCCGGAGCACCAGATTCTGAATCGGAAGACACCCTGAGCTCCCCGTACGTTTCAGCCTTATTCTTTGGTGCTGATGAGATTTAAAATCTTGAGTTCTTTCCATTTCAAAAATACAAACTTGCTCAGCGTGAAACGAGGGATCAGAAGCTTGCACACATATGGCAAAGCAATAGGAGTCTTTCACTCCTGTAGTTGAACTCCAAACCGCACGCTGTGGAGTCCGGCTAATGCTTTTCACAGGCCAGTATTCTGTTCCCAGAACTCATTCAGACAGGCACATCTCATGGGATCACTCCTGGGTCGGGGGACCCTTATGTGTTGCTTTTTTAAAATTTATCTTCTTGTGCACGGAATGCAGGAACCACTACCCAGAACAACATTTATTGCCCATCCTTAAACGTTCTTAGGAAAGTGGTGGTGTACTGCCTTCTCAAACATTCAGTTCTCCTGCAGGAGGGATGTGGTTTAGGTATGTGTTTAATTACTAGTTTAATTAGTTTGGCTCAACATTATTTACAAGAAAGAACACAAAGTTCATTTCAGTGCAAGGTGATCACAGTTGCTCAACTGTAGTGATTAGGGTTTTGTCTATTGGTTCAGAAACCAAATGGCTGAAGAGAAAGAGTTGTTCTTGAACCTCGAGCACTGACTTAGAAACTTCTTCATCACTGCCTGGTCTAAATCTTGGAATATCTATCCGATAGCTCCATGGGAACAAATTTGGAAGCCTGAAGTCCCTCACCAACAGGTTCAAGAACAATTCCTTCCCTTCAGCCATTTGGTTCTTGAACCAATAGACATAACTCGAACCACTTAAGTTTAGCAACATTATGACCGCTGTGTCAGAGATTGTGGAGATATTAGTAGTGATCTTTCAAGAATCTCAAGATTCTGGAATGGTTCGGAAGACTGGAAAATTGAAAATGTCACTCCATTCTTTAAGGGAGGGAGGCAGAAGAAAGGAAATCATAGGGCAATTAGCCTGGCTTCAGTAGTTGGTAAGGTGTTGGAGCCCATTATTATTGACGTGGCTTCAGGGTCCTTGAAGGCACATGATAAAGCAGGCCAAAGTCAGCATAGTTTCCCTAAGGGCAAATCTCGCCTGACAAATCTGTTGGAACTTTTTTGAGGAAACGCATAGGATAGACAAATGAAAGTCAATGGACGTCGCTTATTTGGACATTCAGAAGGCCCTTCGCAAGCTGCCTCACATGAGGCTGTTTAACAAAATAAGAGTCCATGGTATTACAGGAACGATACTGGCATGGAGAGAAGATTGGCTGACTGGCAGGAGGCAAAGAGTGGGAATAAAGCAGACCTACTCCAGTTGGCTGCCGGTGACAAGTAGTGTTCCGCAGGAGTCAGTATTGGGATTGCTTCTTTTCAATTTATATTATATATCATCGGTTTGGATGATGGAATTGATGGTTTTGTGGCCAGGTTTGCAGACGATACGAAGATAGGTGGAGGTGCAGGTAGTGTTGAGGAAGCAGGGTGTCTGCAGAAGGACTCAGACAAATTGGAAGAATGCACAAAGCAGTGGCAGATGGAATATAGTGTTGAGACGTGTATAGTCAAACAGGGAGAAAATTTAAAAATCAGAGGTGTCCTTGTGTAGGATTCCCTAAAGGTTAAACTTGCAGTATGAGTCAATGATACAGAAGGCAAATATAAAGTTATATTATCCAGAGGCAGTTCACGAGAATGGTTCTGGAAATAGAAGGGTTAATGTATGAGGATGCATTAATGACTTTCGGCTTGTACTTACTTGAATTTAGAAGAATGAGGAGGGATCTTATTGAATATCGAAAGGCCAAATTGATGTGGAGAGGATGTTTCCTATAGTGGGTGAATCTAAGACCGGATGGAACAGCCTCAGGATAGAGGGACATCCATTTAGAACAGAGATATGGAGGAATTTCTTTCGCCAGAGGGTGGGGAATCTCTGAAATTCATTGCCACGGATGCCTGTGGACACCAAGGCATGAGCATATTTAAAGCAGACATTAATAGATTCTGAGTTAGTCAAGGCATTAAAGGTTTCAGGGAGAAGACAAATGAATGGGATTGAGAGGGATAATAAATCAGCCATAATGGACTGGGGAACAGACTCGATGGATCGAGTGGCCTAACTCTGCTCCTATATCTTATAGTCTTATGGCCCACGTCTCTCATAACTCTAACAAAAATACAACCGGATAATGACATCACAGGTAACAAGGTTGTCAGCAGAGAGAAAAAAGGCAAATAGTGAGGAAGAGGGAGAGAAAAATGAGTGGTATCAATTATCATTTCCTAGTTTGATGATGGTCAATATTTAACCTGTGGCGAGAGAAATTGACTGATTCTCACTCACTCAGACTGCATATTGGTTGGGTTCCTGGTGACTATTTATAATGGCTTAGACTCTGTGACATACAATCTATTCTGTTCGTGTTCTGAGCTGATTGATGAATCAAACATTATTCACAACCGCTTGGGAACCCACTTGCTGTGAATTTTAATTCTTTAGCAGAATCTTTTTAGTTGCTTCTCACTGACAGCTACCTGAGGTGTGAAGCTGCACATCTCACAGACCTGAGCAGCAAGAGTTGGTTTCTGGTTCGGAGTAGGTATTGCTTTCCCTGCTGTTCCTTCTAATAGATTATCGGACTTGGAAGGGGTGATGGGAGGGGTATGTATTGCCATTACTGGAGCTCTGTAGCTCACGTAACCCCAGCAACGTTCGCACATTGATCACATGGGCACTTGTGGGTTTCCTCGCTGGACTTCAACCTTTGAGTTCTAGTGACCACATTTAATAAAGGACTTGGAGGCATTAGTGAAAACACTTTCAAGAATGGTTCCTATATGACAGACTACATTTACTGTTATGATATGCACCCAAATGCGTCAACTTCAGGAATGTCAATGCTAACACTCCGGAGTTATGGATAGCTGGTGCAGCCCCTTTAAGGATTCATGACTGTCCCACTAAGTGGCTACTATGTTTTGGCGGCAGGATTTCAGTATTTAAAGAGCACCTGAATGGAAGTTCAGTGCTGAATCATAAGCTTAATGTGGGTTATCGTCGAGGATCTTGTTTAGTGCTCAGTTCTCGTTTCAGTCTCCGACCGTGACTCGGTCCTAGCCTTGGATACTCCAGCACCTGGGTCCTCAGCATTCTCATCAAGGTCTCTCGTCACACTTACCAAGATCGATGTGAAAGGCTCGGGCTGTTTTCTTTGGAGAAGAGGTGATTGAAGGGAGACTGTGGGACAAAGTGGTGTATCGGTTTCTAGTTGTCATATGTACTAAGGCACGGTAAATCTTTGTTTTGTATGTCTTCCATGCGGATCATTGCATCACATCCGTACATCAAGGGAGGACGAGGGAAAAGTACTAACAGAATGTAGTGTTACCGTTATAGAGAAAGCACAGTGCAGGTAGACAATGAGCTTTGACATGAGAAGACCATAAGACAGGGGTCCCCAACCTTTTTTGCACCGTAGAGCAGTTTAATATTGACAATATTCTTGTGGACCGGCCAACCGGGGGGCGGGGGGTGCAAGTAGGGTTAAACTGACCTCAACATGTCTGTTACAGTTAGGGTGGCCAACTTTCTCACTCCCAAATAAGGAACAAAAGTAGCAGTCAAATCCCGGGACACTTTACCCCAATAAAGACTACCCTGACCATGAAGTCTTGTGCGGGCACCGGTGTGTGCATGCGTGATGTGCGCATGTAATGTGCGCATGCGCGTACTTGCCGATTTTTTTCCCACAAATCGGTTTTGCCTTCATCTTCCCGATTATATTGTACATACATTATTTCTACTTTATATAGACTGTGTACTTATCATATCATTCCTGCTTTTACTATATGTTAGTATTATTTATTTTCGGTTTTATGTGTTATTTGGTATGATTTGTTAGGTTTTTTTTGGGTCTGGGAGCGCTGAAAAATTTTTCCCATATAAATTAACGGTAATTGCTTCTTCACTTTACGCCATTTCAGCACGAAAGGTTTCATAGGATCGCTCTACCTTAGCAGGGGAAATACGGGACAAACCAATTTAGCCCAATATACGGGATGTCCCAGCAAATATGGGACAGTTGGCAACCCTATGTTCAAGTTCAACAGTGTGTGACAGGGAATGAGGGAAGGTGCAGCTGACTCATATCGTTTCCTCACGGCCCGGTACTGGTCCGCAGCCCAGAGGTTGGGGATCGCTGCCATAAGACATAGGAGCAGGATTAGGCCATTCAGCCCATCGAGTTTGCTCCGCCATTCCATCATGGCTGATCCTGGATCCCACTCATCCCCATACACCTGCCTTCTTGTCATATCCTTTGATGCCCTGACCGATAAGATATTCTACCGATAAGTTAGATTGTGAGGTCATAAACACAAGAAATTCTACTGATGCTGGAAATCCAGAGTAACACATAGAACATGCTGGAGGAATTCAGCAGGTCAGCCTTGATCTATGGAAAGGAATAAACAGCTGACATCCTGACAAAGGGTCTCGGACTAAAATGTTGACTGTTTATTTTTATCCATCGATGCTGCTTGATCTGCTGAGTTCCTTGGCATTTGGTAAATTGTGAGGTCAGGAGTCTTATCATACGAGAGGTCAATAATCTTGTAGCAGTGGGATACGAGATGTTAGTAAGGCCACATCTGGCATAATGCATAGAGTTTTGGTTGCCCTGCTGGAGGATAGATGACTGAACTGGAGAGGATACAAAGGTAGTTTCTAGGACTGAAGGATTTGAAATATGGAATATGAGGGGCATAGATTTAAAGAGAGAGGGGAAAAATTTTAAAGGGACATGAAGACAACCTTTTCACACATAAAGTGGTGGGTATATGGAATGATCTGCCTGAAGATCTGGTAGAGGCAGGTACAATGACAATATTCAGAAGACATTTGGATAAGTACATGGATAGGAAGGGTTTAAAAGGTTACGGGGAAATGGGACTAGTCAGGTAGGCTACTTAGTTGAGATAGACCAGTTGGCAGAAGGGCTTGTTTCTGTCTATGACTTGATGAACGTATGTGGAATGGTGAGGGGTCTGCACAGAGTGGACAGTGGGAGAATGGTCCAGATGGTGGAGGGGTCAAGGGCTTGAGGTCACAGGTATAAGATAAAGAGGAATAAAATTCCCAGTTCCTCCATTTCTTATTGGAGAGTTGACATTCATTAGGAGAGGGGACAGATCAAATGGCAGTCCATGATCATGCCTGGAGTTGGGGGAGGTTCTGGTTGAGTAGGGGGAAGTGTTCAGTTTGATTGAGAGTCTGAGTTGTAGAAGAGACATCTCTGTTCGGAAGAGACATCTCTGTTCGAATGGTGAAAGAGTATTTTGAGTGGGAAGGGTGAGTCTGAATGGAAGAGGTTGTTATAGAGACATACATCATGTGCTACAACTCATCTGGTCCATGTCAATCAAGATTCCCATGTAAACCAGTCCCATTTTCTTGCAAACAAGAGGAATTCTGCAGATGCTGGAAATTCAAGCAACACACATCAAAGTTGCTGGTGAACGCAGCAGGCCAGGCAGCATCTCTAGGAAGAGGTACAGTCGACGTTTCAGGCCGAGACACTTCGTCAGGACTAACCGAAGGGTCTCGGCCTGAAACGTCGACTGTACCTCTTTCTAGAGATGCTCCCATTTTCTTGCATTTGGCCCGTATCCCTCTGAAACTTTCCTATCCAATGTACCAGTGCAAGTAAATTTTAAATATTATTGAAGTAGCTGCCTTAATCACTTCCTTTGGCAACTTACTCCATATACAGTCAACCCTCAGGTACCTAGTAAATCTCTCCCCTCTCACCCTAAACTTATGCCCTCTAGTTCTTGATTTCCTAATCCTGAGGAAAAGACTGCGTACAATCACCCTATTTATTATCCGCATGATGTTATACACTGGTCTAAGGTCATCCCTCTTCCTTCTACACTTCAATGGAAACAGCTCCAATCTACTCAACCTCGAACTCCAGCAACATCCCTGTAACTTTTTACTGCACTCTTTCCAGTTTAATGACATTTTTCGTATAGCAAGGTGACCAAAACTGAACACTGCGTTCCACATGCTGCTTCACCAGTGTTGTCTACAACTGCAACATGACATCCCAACTCCAGCACTCAATGCCCCAACTGCTGAAGGCCTGCATGCTGAACCCTTCCTTCATTACCTTAGCAACACCACTTGAAAGAAACCATGTACTTGTACTCCTTGGTCCCTCTGTTCTACAGAACTCCTCAAAGCCCTATCATTGACTATGAATGTCCAACCCCAATTTGTCTTCCCACAATCCAAGACCTCACACTTATCCATTTGCCATTCTTCGGCCTACATAACCTGCTGATCAATCCTGTTATCTGCCTTCACAGTCAGTTGGACTGGAGAGAGGACTTCTGGTTCACTTGGGAAGGGATTAACATTTGTTTAGCTGAAGCACATAGAGACAGAGATTGAATTATTTCTGTGCATTTCCTCAGTATTAAAACTCTAATCGACTCAAGACAAATTAGTCACAGAAGGAACTTTTAATCGTCCAAAAGAAGTGAAAAATCTAAATGGTTTTATTATGTAACTGCAGATTTATTGCTTGTTCCCTCATTTGAGCCACTTGGTTGAAAATTGGCTCGTTGTAATGACTGAGTTCCAAACAAGCAGGCAGAAGTTCTGTAGTGTTCACTTGCAGGGAACGCAGAGAGCAAATTTCCCCCTTATGCCACCCACTGAGCCAGAGGTTGTGAATTGGATCTGAGTTGCTCACCATGGTCTCATCTGGGTGAGAGGTTGTTCCATCCTTCAGAATTGCACTTGTATCTCTTATAATCAGCCACTCTCTGGCTGTCACAGAAGCAAATCAAACGGCCATTCTAGCAGTGTTTGGAAGAACAAAGAATGGTGAATACAGAAGGCAGCCACTTCAGCATCAAGCAATCTGCTGGAGGAACTCAGCAGGTTGTGTGCAGAAAGGAATAGTTGATGCTTGGGTTGTCTCCATAAATTCCAGAAATAACACACCAATTTCAGTAACAAAGAAGAGAAAATGTGCAGATGCTGAGTTTCTCCAGCATTTCATGTGTGTGTGTGTGTGTGTGTGTGTGTGTGTGTGTGTGTGTGTGTGTGTGTGTGTTGCTCTGGATTTCCAGCATCGGCAGAATCTCTTGTGTTTATCGTTTATTAGTCTGTTTTGTTTGTTTGTTCCCTCCACCTATCCATGATGTTTAAATGATCTGTGCAGAAGGAGCCCTTGAAGGCACTTGAAATTCTGCAAATAGTAGAAAGCCAGAAATAATTGGAGCTTTCAGAATTAAAGTACGTAGGTAACTCTGTATTATTTGAGGATATCCAGATTAGTTAAGGACTTCCAGATTAGTTAAAGATTTCCAGATTAATTAAGAAAGTCCAGGTTAGTTAAGGTTATCCAGATTAGTTGAGGATATCCAGGTTAGTTAATGAATTCCAGAGTAGTTAAGGATATCCTGATTAGTTAAGGATATCCAGGAACTCAGCAGGTCGGGCAGCATCCGTGGAAAAGATCGGTCGACGTTTCAGGCCGGAACCTTTCGTCAGGAGGATGTCCTGACGAAGGGTTCCAGCCCAAATCGTTGACCGATCTTTTCCACGGATGCTGCCCGACCTGCTGAGTTCCTCCAGCGTGTTGTGAGTGTTGCTTTGACCCCAGCATCTGCAGATTATTTTGTGTAAAGGATATCCAGATTAGTTAAGTACTTCCAGATGCAAAGCTATGATGGGTAGATTCTGGAGCTGATTCAAGGGATTGAATGCTTTATTTACATTCCCATGGGAACCATATTTTACCCTGCCCTGCAATACCACACGGTGATATACTAGAGCCAGCCAGACTGTTGCTCAGCTCACTATCAAGCCTTAACATTTACCTGCATATTGAACTGCCCTGCATCTCACTATAACCATGTCAGAACGAATCTTAAGAATACACAATACAAAATTTTTTCTTCACTCCATTGAGTTCATGCTGACCACCAAGCCTCCATTTACTTTAAGCCTACTTTAATCACCATGCATTCCTGTTAAGCTCACTCCAGATTTTGCCCCTCATTACACGCTAGGTTAACTTAGAGCAGTCCATTAATCCTTTGGGATGTGGGAGGAAACTGGGAGATCCTCAGGAAAACAACACAGTCAACAACAACCACCTGTTACATTTATAGGACATCCTCATAGGTACATATCGAAATGCTCCAAGGATGATACAGGACTGGCAAACGAGATCTGACAGTGACCGATCTCAGAAAATACCAGGGCGAGTGACCAAGGGATAGTTCAAAGAGAAGGTCCAAAGGAAAACTGATTGAAAGAAAGGTGTAGGAAGGGCATTCCAGAGCAAAGGGTTCTGGCAGCTGATAGCATAGCTTTGATAAGAAACCAGAAACAGTTAAGAGGCAGGTTAGAATGTTGTGCAGAGATCTCAGAGGGTTCTGGAGCTGGGCCTGGGAGAGAAGGGAAGGCAGTTCAAAAAATGAAACATCATATCATTTATTCCATTCGCGGCCATATATTGCACCTTGGCCAAGGTAACTACCTGACCTTCCAACCAGCCAACCTCAGGAAGACGTATTAGCCTTGGACACAGTTCGGTTTGGCTCTGTAGTTTCATGTGGAAGAGTAAGGGGGTGGCCTGACAGCTATCTTTTATTTATTTATTGATTGATTGATTGATTGATTGAGACACAGTGCGGAATCGGCCCTTCGAGCCACGCCGCCCAGTAATCCCCGGATTTATTCTGAGCCTGAACATGGGAACATTTACAATGGCTAATTAACCTACCAGCCAGTAGGTCTTCAGATCGTGGGAGGAAACTGGAGCACCCGGAGGAAACCCGAACGGTCACGGGGAGAACTTGCGAGCTCCTTACAGGCAGTGGCAGAATTGAACCCAGGTGACTTGAACTATACGGTGTTGTACTAAGCACTGTGCTACCATGCCGCCGTAAGGTAGTGCAGTATACCGCGCTCTGCTCATGATCAAGCCTTGACCCTCACGTCCACACCAAACTGCACTGTTCTCACTATAACCGTATCAGAATGAATCACCAAAACAAACAGCACAGTTTAGGCTCTTTCAGCCCAATATGAACATCAAATAGCTGTTTACTCAAATCCTATTTCATCCTCCCTGCATTCCTATCAAACTCACGCTTCTACCCCTCACAGCCACCCTGGGGTTAATTTACAGCGGCCAACTAACCTACTAATCCCCTGGGATGTGGGGAGGGGGAGCTGGAGCACCCACAGGAAACCCATATGTTTGCAAGGAGAGTGTGTAAATTCCACATGGACAGCACCAGAGGTCAGGATGAAATCCAGGTCACTGGAGTGGTGGGACAGCAACTCTGCAAATTCAAAGTACATTTATCACCAGAGTACGAACGCAGTATACAACCCTGAGATTCATCTTCTCACAGACAGTCACGAAACAAAGAAAACGCTGGAACCCATTCGAAGGAAAACATCAACCACACCCTCCCAACGTGCAAAAATATGAATCGTGCAAACAGCAAAAAAGAAAAAAAAATTGAGTGAAAAACACAGGACACAAAACACGCAATCAATTGAGTCCAGACATATTCAGCTCAGCCCAGTTATGTTCACTGTGTCGTTCGTTATTTGCAGGCGCCCCGATCAAAATTGCTCAAAATAGCAACAATAAAAAGAGTGACCAGAAACCAAAAACACATCATAACATGTTCTGCAGAGTCCAATCTACAAACTGCGTCAATTAAACCTCGCTCAATACCCAGGATTCCAGCACAATTTTCCAGCAGCATTGAGTGAGGCAGAGAGAGAGAGAGAGACCATCACACGCAAACACCTCCCTCCAGCAGCATCGAGTGAGAGGCTGGTGTACAGCACAAAACACCCGCTCGCGTTCTGCTCTCGTCTTGATGATTTCAATCTTCCTCAACACTTCAGTCAGTGAATTTGGCAAGAAAGGGAGTCGATTGGTGGCATGCGCATCATCTCCAGGCTTCTGGGCCTCGAGGCTGCACTCTTTGCTTGAAACTTCACGGAATCTCATCGGAAATAGCAAAGCGCCGGATTACTCAATTGGCCCAAAAACACACCGCCAAAGCATAGACCACAGCTCCAGCAGTAGATGAACTACATTTGAAAGAAAAAGAATACATAGAAGAAGTGAAAGAAGCAGTTTTGTGAACTGTCTGGAGGAATCACAGTGCCATTATCAACAGAATCAATTCATATCCAAAACAAAGCAAAGCCATGCGTTGTACTATTGGATGTTGACCTCAAGTCAAGTAAGGTAGTGAACCCTTTCTTACTATGGCCAGCAAAGTATTGATACAAATCTCTTCAAGCCCTTTCTATACACTGCATGTACCCGGTAGCACAATGGTTAGCATAAAGCTTTACAGTACAGATTGACCCGGGTTCAATTCCTGCTGCTGCCTTTAAGGAGTTCGTACGTTCTCCCCGTGACCGCGTGGGTTTCCTCCGGGTGCTCCGGTTTCCTCCCACAAAGACATACCGGTTGGTAGGTGAATTGGCCATTGTAAATTGTCCCATAATTAGGCTAGGGTTAAATCAGAGGATTGCTGGGCAGCATGGCTCAAAGAGCCAAAAGGGCTTGTTTCACACTGTAGCTCTAAATAAAAATAAAAATAAATAATTACAGTATATATTGCTCTGTGACTAAAGTATGAATACACATCTTGTGCTAGGTTGCTATCAAATGAATATAGATTAATATATTGGCAGATAGCAAATGCTGGGCATTGAAAAAGTTGGAATTGCTGAGCAGGTTGGAGAAGGAACTCGGACTCAGATTGAATCACTCAGGGGGCCACAGTTCTGTGGTCTGTGCAATTCAATTTCAATCAAGTATAAAGCATTGGTACAAGTCAGTGTGCGGATGCATGATTTCTGATCCGCACTATGTCCGGTCACTGCTTTCAATCCTACCAGAGCAGTGTGAGTGATGCGCATTAATCCACAGTGGGTATGGGTGCACGCTGCAACTTAACAGGGACCTCCTTAAGGAACTTACTTCCATTTATTTCTGTGTTTTTATTTAAAGATACAGCACAGTAGCAGACCCCCCTTGCCAATGAGCCTGCTATGCGAGCAATTAACCTACTAACCTGTACATCTTTGAAATGTGGGAGGAAATAGGAAGATCTGGAGGGGGCTTGGAAGCTCCTAAGAACCTGAAACAGATGGGCTGTCTCTCAAGAGTCTTTACCCACCGTGCACCCCACCTAGATACCCAACATTATCTCACCATCCCCAATCACTGAACCCTACACCTGACCTATGATCATCGTCCCTCCACAATGCAGTCATCACATCTTCTGGTAGATATTTGTAGTCTTCTTCACATCTCCGGTGAGCATTTGGAGTTCCTTCACTCACCAGTGGTCACTGCTGGAGAAAGTTTCATTACCCTCTCACCTCCGGATCCCAAGCCTAACCTCACGTTCTGAACTGTATACCCTGCAATCCCCCAGCACCTGCATCTGGTGCTGGACTTAACTAGTCTCCATCCTGCAGTGACACATAATGGAAAGGAAAAACCCTACTCCTCGCACAACTGACTTCCCCAGCAGAGGGTCTTGAACCGAGCATGCAAGGGCCATTCACTTACAGCAGACATTTATAGGTGGTAGTTCAATTCTAGACATAAGCTGACATTTCAGGTTAGTGACCTTACAACTGAACTAAAAATATTGAATACTAAAGGTATACAAAATTATGAGCGGTATAGATAGAATAAATGCAAGCAGGCTTTTCCCACTGAGGCTGAGTGAGACTACAACCAGAGGTCATGGCTTAAGGGTGAAAGGTCAGAATGGTAAGGGGAACATGAGGGGAAACCTTTTAACTCAGAGGGGCATGAGAGTGTGGAATGAGCTGCCAGCACAAGTGGTGCATGCAAGCTCTATCTCAATGTTTAAGGTAAGTTCAGATAGGTCTGTGGATAGTAGGGATATGGAGGGCTTTGGTCCCAATGCAGATTGATGGGAGTAGGCAGTTTAAATGGCTTTGGCAAGGACAAGATGGCCCAAAAGGCCTCTTTCTGTGCTGTGCTTCTCTATGACTCTATGATCTGTTCAGTACTTTGAGACCAAAAGTCAAGAAACTGCCTAGTAGCTTTATAAAGGTCTTTTTAAGCCACATAGGTCATAAGAACAGAATTAAGCCATTCAGAATATCACGTCTGCTCTGCAATACAATAATGGATGATCTAATTTCCCTCACATCACCATTCTCCTGCCTTCTGTACTCTAGCTAGGTCTTTCAATAATTGGTAGCTTTCAATGAGATTCTGCCCCCCCCCCCAATTCTTCTAAACTCCAGCGAGTACAAGCCCAGAGTCATCAGATGCTCCTCATACATTAATCCTTTCATTCCCGTGATGATTCTCCTGAATCTCCTCTGGACCTCTCCAAAGCCAACACTTTCTTTCTCTGATATGGGCCCTAAACGACTAATATGGTCTAAGCAATGCCCTATAAATTCTCAGCATTGCATCTTGCATATTCTAATCCTCTTGAAATGAATGCTAACCTGGCATTTTCCTTCCTTACCACCAACTCAACCTGCAAATTAATCTTTAGAAAGTCCTGCATAGGACCACAAAGTCCCTTTGCACCTCTGAGTTTTGAATTTTTCCTCATTTAGAAAATATTCCCAAGCATCTTCTCCTTAATAATAGAGACCACACGTTCTTCTGCCCCTGACGTTCTCGAATTCCTGGTATGCTTTTGGTGTCTTTCACAATGAAGCGTGATGCACCATACTTAATCCGTTCATCCACCATTTCCTCGTTCCCCATTACTACCTCCCCAGCATCATTTTCCACTAGCCTAATGTCCACTCTTGCCTATCTTTTTCTCTTTATATAAAGTATCTGAAAAAAATTTGGTATCTCTTGGCTGGCTGATCTTTATATTTCATCCTTTCTCCCTTTATTGTTTTTTTTTCTGTTGATTCTTAAAAGCTTCCCAATCCTCCAACTTCCCAATAGTTTTACTATATTGTATACTCTCCAATTTGCCTTTATGTATGTACTGACAGAAGCAATTAAGTGTCATTAGCTTAATTAGTTTGGGACAACACTGTGGACTGAAGGGTCTGTTCTTTTGTGGTATTCTTCTATTGTATGTTGTTCTGAACAGCCACTAGCGACCTGTTTGGACAATGTGTTCATTCCCAATATATTCCAAATAATATGAAACTCCAATGCTCTGAAGTGAAAGAATCTTGCAGTTGGTAGAGCCGCTGCCTCACAGCTTAAGTGACCCTGGTTCAATCCTGACTTCTGGTGCTGTCTATGCGGAGTTTGCACATTCCCAGATGCTCCAGTTTATTCTCACATCCCAAAGACATGTGGATTGACTGGCATGAGTGGCTGCTGATGCTGTAATCTGGACCATAAGAAAGCCAACTGCCGGACAAACTCAATTTGTTGGAAGGTTAACTGGCCACTTGAAATTGCCACCAGCACGTAGGTAAGTGATTGATGGGACACCAGGGGGAATAAGTGATTAGTGCAGGATTAATGTAAAAATGGGAGCTTCGTAGACAGTGCAGAGTCAGTGGGTTAAAGGGCCTGACTCTCAGTTATTCTGATTTAGTAATCAGACCATTGCAAAGGGTATTCAGACATTCAGGTACCCATTAATATTAATACTCCATGAGAGTCTTGTAGCCTTTGAAATAGTAGTTCATTATTCAGTGGTCTGGGAATGTTATGCCTCCCGTCAGTCCACCTGCAACCCATGTGTCAAAAGAGATGCAAGGCCATATCAGTTCTGTAGCACCTACTTAAGAGGTGAACAAGCATTACTCTGTATTGAGAATCAGTACAGAAATATACTGAGTGGCCATTTTATTAGGTACACCTGCACACCTGCTTGTTAATGTAAATATCGAATCAGCCTATCACGTGGCAACAACTCAGTGCATTAGAGCAGGCATGGTCCAGAGGTTCAGTTGTTGTTCAGACCAAATGTCAGAATGGGGAAGAAATGTGATCTCAGTGACTTTGACTGTTGGTGCCAGACGGAGTGGCTTGAGTATCTCAGAAACTGCTGATCTCCTAGAATTTCACGCACAACAGTCTCTGGAGTTTATCAAGAGTAGTGCAATAAACCAAAAAACCATCCGGTGAGCGGCAATGTTGTGGGGAAAAATCCTTGTTAATGACAGAGGTCAGAGGAGAATGGCCAGACTGGTTCAAGTTGACAGGAAGGTGACAGTAACTCAAATAACCACACTTTACAACAGTGGTGTGCAGAAGAGCATCTCTGAATGCACGACCACATTGAACCTTGAAGTGGTCGGGCTACAGCAACATGAACACGTACTTAGTGGCCATTTAATTAGATACAGGGGATATTCACATGTCAGGCAGCATCTAAGGAGAGAGAAATGGAGATAATGATTCAGGTTTATGATCTTTGCTCTGTTTTCTTTGGGATAGGGTTCGATTTTGGAGTAAAGTCCGAAAATAAGTGCAGAAAATGTTAAGATACTCAGGTCAAGACACACAAAGTTAATATCTCATGTTATTAGCACCAATGAAGTTAAAAATCATCTGGGTTTTAAACTGCAGAGTAGGGGAAGGGATGGAAGAACAAGGGGAATGTCTGTGATAAAACAGAGATTGAGAGAGTCATTGCATAACTTGCCGAGAAAGAGTGGGGAAGTCCTGTTAATCCCAGCTGCAGCAGGTGTAAATAGAGAAGAACAAATGAAGTCATGGAGAGAGGTACAAGATACGAAATACTGGAAAACATAAATAAAGAAGTACTAGAAATACCCGGTAGGTTAGGCAGCTTCTGAGGAGAAAGAAAATCCAAATTAATTACAGATTAGTGACTTTTCATCAGAACTGGTAAATTATCACACACGTTGGGAAAAAACTAATTATCTGAAGTTGCTGAATTCAATATTGAAGATTATCACGGGGCTGGACAAAATATGAGGCCCCCTTCCTTAATCTTTTGCTGGGCTTTGCGGTTTATTGTCCTGTTTTATTTTAAATACATTTGCTGGTTCCAGCCTGACATCTGGGAATACTCAAGGATTTATACATTGCAGAGTGTGCAGATTTTACCATTTCAACTATCTGTCCAATTCCCTTCTGAAATTTATTGTTGAACCTACTTCCATAACCTTAACACCAACCAGTCCAGACCACAAAACTCAAAGCATAAAAAGAAATCTCCTCATCTCCCTCTGTTTTTTTTATTTACTGGTTATCTTAAATCTGTGCCCTTTCGCTTCTGATCCTCCTGGCAGTGGAAATAGCTTTTGCTTATTTATTCTGTCAAACTCCCGTATAGATCTGAAGATGAGTTAAATCAACTTTCTCCGCTCCATTGAAACTCCTGCAGCCTCTCCATTCACACAAGGTTCCTCATCAGTGATATCAGTGGAAAATCTCATCTGCACCTTCTCAAAAGCCTTGACATCTTTCCTAAATTGCAAACACAATACTCCAGCCAAGGCTTAGGGATAATTCATAACTTTAAAGTGCTGTGTGTAACAGACACATCAATCTTTACAGTGTAAGTAGCAAAAAGTAAACAACTGGAGGTCAAGCAGCTTCTGTGGAGGCAAAGTGATAGTCAATGTATTGGATCTGAGAGTATAAAGGGGAGCTAGCCAGTGTAGGGTGAGAGGAAGGGGTGAGGATCTGCAGAAAAGCAATCTCCAGTGTTCAACCCAATGTCACAATATACATTCAATGGCCACTTTATTAGATGCAGCTTTATGCCTACACAGTAATACAAATATCTAATAAGCCATTCATGGCAGCAAGTCAATGCATAAAAGCATGCAGGCATGCTCAAGAGGTTCAGTTGTTGTTCATACCAAACATCAGAATGGGGAAGAAATAGAATGGTCTAAGTGACTTTGACTGTGAAATGATTGTTGCTGCCAGACGGGGTGGTTTGAGTATCTCAGAAACTCGAAGTTCGAAGTAAGTTTATTATCAACGTACGTATATATCGCCTCACACAACCCTGAGATTCATTTTCTTACATACAAGAAACATGATAGAACCAATGAAAGAATGCACCCAACAGGATGGACAAACAACCAGTGTGCAAAAGACGACAAACTATGCAAATACAAGAGAAAGAAACTGCTGATCTCTTGGAATTTTCATGCACAATAGTCCATAAGACTGGAAGACATAAGATATAGGAACAGAATTAGGCCATTTCTCCTCAATTTATCTTAGGCAATCCATTTTCCCCTCAGCACCAAACTCATGCCTTCTCCCCATAATCCTTCATGCCCTGACTAATGAAAATCTATCAACCTCTGCCTTAAATATAATGAATGACTTGCCCTCCCCAGCCACCTGTGGCAATGAATTCCACAGATTTGCCACTCTCTGGCTAAAGAAAATTCCTCCTCATTTCAGTTCTGATAAGGACGTCCCTCTATTCTTTGGGCATAGACCCCCCCCCCAACATAGGAAGAATCCTCTCCACATCTACTTTATCGAGGCCTTTCGACATTTGATATGTTTCAAAGAGATACCCCCTCATTCTTCTAAATTCCAGTGAGTACAGCCCCAGAATTATCAAATGCTCCTCATATGATAGCCTTTCAATCCCAGAATCATTTCCCTGAACCTCCTTTGAACCGTCTCCAATGCCAGCTCATTCTTTTTAGATAAGGGGCACAAAACTGTTCACGATACTCCAAGTGAAGCCTTACCAGTGCCTTATAAGCTTCAACATTACATTCTTGTTGTCATATTCTAATCCACTCAAAATGAACGCTAACACTGTATTTGCCTTCTTCGCCACCAACTCAACCTGCAAATGAATCTTTAGGGAAACCTGCACCGAGACTTTTAGGTCCCTTTACACTTTCTCCCTGGTAATGGCAATTTCATTCACTTCGGTCCTGAAGAAATAACAAGCAGTATAGACAAAAGAGAATCAGTGGAAGTTGTATACTTGGATATTCAGAAGGCTCTAAAAATCCATCTTGTAGGCATTCTGTAAGTTCACCTTCATGGGATCCAATACCAACCAGATTTTCCCAATCTACCTGCATATTGAAATCCCCATCTCTATTGTAACATTGCCTTTTTGACATGCCATTTCTATCTCCCATTGTAATTTGTAGCCAACATCTTTGCTACTGTTTGGAGGTCTGTATATAACCTCCATCACAGTCTTATTCCCCTTGAAGTTTCTTAGTTCTACTCCCATGATTCTACACCTTCTGAACCTCTCTCACCTCCTTCTAAGGATTTGATTCCATTTTTTACCTACAGAGCCACCCCATCCCCTCTGCCTACCTGCCTGTCCTTTCAATATAATGTGTATCCTTGGATCTTAAGTTCCCAAGTATAATCTTCTTTCAGCCACAACTCAGTAATGCCCACAATGTCATACAAGCCAATTACTGACTGTGCTACAAGTTCATCTACATTGTTCCATATACTGTGTGCATTCAAATGTAACACCTTCAGTTCTGTGGTCATCACCCTTTTTGATTTTGTCCCCCTTTTACATTGCAACTCATTCCATCGACTGCAATTTTACCCAATTTCAGCCTCTCCTTGCTAGCAGGCTCACTACACACGGCCTCTGTTTGTAAATCAACTGCCCATCCTCAGCCCTATCATTCCAGTCCCAGTTGCAGGCCACATAAATTTAAACCTTCCCAAACAGCTCGAGCAAACATGCCTGCAAGGATATTGGTCCCCCTCAAGTTCAGGTGTATCCCATCCTTATTATACAGGTCGTACCTTCTCCAGAAGGGATCTCAATCATCCAGGAATCTGAACCCCTGTTCCTGTGCCAGTTCCTCAGCCACACATTTATCTGCAGAATGTTTCTCTTCTTACCCTCATCACCGGTAGTAATCTAGAGATTACTACTCTGGAGGTCTTACATTCAACCTTTTACCTAGCTCCCTAAAATCTCTCTTCAGAACTTCCTCACCTTTCCTGCCTATGTCATTGGTGCCAATATGCAGCAAGACTTCTGCAAATATGTACCAAGACTTCTGGTGGTTCAGCCTCCCCATTTAGAGTGCCATGGTCCTGATCCAAGACATCCTTGACCCTGGCACCTGGGAGGCAATCTATCACCTGGTTGTCTCTAACGCACCAACAGAATCTCCTCACTCTTGTATTGGCTTGTTGAAATCAAGATTATGCTTAGGTTTTGCCAAAGGTGCAGATCACAGAATACCTCTCCATCCTCAACACACCTCTGCCCCCGCAAATTTTAAACCCCTGCATCTCAACCCTTCCCCTACACCTGTGCTCATTCTCATTCAACAAAGACTTTTCCCTCCTAGTGCTGGCATTGTCAATGTACGAGCTTTGGTTTTCCATTGATTTTGATGAGTTAAAAAGATGTTGCCCTCAGCTTTGCATGTCCTTTCCACAGTCTGTTTACTCCCATGCTCAGGTACCTCCCTCCTTCATCTGCCTTTTACCCCTCCTCTACCTGCACATACTCTACGCTGTTCTGTCTCTGACCCTTGCCACATACCCTGCTCACATTATCCCACCATTGCTTTCTGCTGGTCTCCAGGATTCCTCCCACTGTAACCTTTTAACTTATTTTGGCTCACTTCCACATTCTCAAAGGATGTTCTCAAAAGAAAGGTTGATCAGGCCCTGACTTGTTTTGCAGTAGCATTGGTCCATCGGTCACCCCTTTGATCCATAGCCATCTTGTGGCTCATTCAGTGGGGACGGTCCCGGTTGCCCTTTGCTTTGCTGACCCCATAATGTCAAGGAGAGAGGAAATTCTACACAGCGATAAACCAGCAAAACCTCCAAACCCCTTTATAGGCCCACAGTGTGCCCTCCACCCCTATCTCAGGTGCTGTTCTGCCAGCTCCTGGTATTACATTCAAATTCCTCCCCAATCTAGTCTTCACAAGGAATTGTCAGTTCTACTTTGAACAGCTGCTTTGAGGTTTCTGACAGACTGACCATGTCAGACCTCAGGGATGATGATTCGATGAAGTCAGGGAACTTTAATTGCTTGCCAAGATTGACTTTCAGATGCCAGTCAGATGCTGTGGTGAGCAAGCCTGCTGGTGATCTGGGATCAGGCTGTGGTTGGTCTCCAGCTTTGACAAAGGCTACTCACCTTAAATACATTTTTCTCCACTTCTTGACATTTTTATCCTGGGAAGGGGAATCTACGCTACTCTATCTTTGCCATTCATAATTTTATTAGCTCCTCCCTGAGCCTCTGAAAATGTTGGGATCCACTATTTAACAAGGAGCGGGACACATTTAGAAAATCAGAAAACATAGATTTATGAAGGAAAATGGAAAAAAATATTTTCTGGACTTAACAAGCAGGCTAGATTAGGAAACAGCCTCTAGATTTATGAAGGTCATACAAAAAGCACTACAGAAAAAGCCATTGCACAAGTAAGAATGCATGAGATAGGAGTCATATATTCGCAGGGGTAGAGGGCTGGTTAATGCACACAGACAAGGTGGTGTTAATAAAGGACCTTTATCGGGGTGCAAACCTAACTAATGGTGTGCCACATGGGCCTCAAGTGTTTACAGACCACATGGTCTGACCAAACAGAGAAAGCTGGGAAAGGAAGTTGTGCACGGGATGCAGGTCTGCAGGTACATGGGTTAAGGCATCCGTTAGTCTTGCGACACCATGGATCTGCACCTGGAAAGTCTTCACTCTCCAGGGCGCAGGCCTGGGCAAGGTTGTATGGCAGTTGCCCATGCCGCAAGTCTCCCCTCTCCACGTCACCGATGTTGTCCAAGGGAAGGGCATTAGGACCCATACAGCTTGGCACCAGTGTCGTCGCAGAGCACTGTGTGATTAAGTGCCTTGCTCAAGGACACAACACATTCCCTCAGCTGGGACTCGAACTCACAACCTTCTGGTCGCTAGTCGAATGCCTTAACCACTTGGCTACATGCCCACATGGGTTAAGGAAGGGTGTGTAATATGGAGAAATGGGGTTACGGCTAGAAAACTAATGTGTAAATGGAAAGACGACTACAGAAATCTCCTGTATTTAAAAGACATTTAGACAGGGACTGGAAAGGTAAGGGCCAAGCTCAGGTAAATGGGACTAGCTCAGGTAGAAAACTTGGCCAGCATGGGTAAGTTGGGCCGAATGGCTTGTTTTATTTGAATACTCTATGCCCCTATGAGCACTCATACATGAAGCACAGAAAGTCAGAATGCAGGTGCATCAAGTAGTTAGAAAAGTAAATGGAACATTGGCCTTGTTGGTAAGTCATACAGGGTGAGCACTGGTGAGACCATGCCTGCAGTACTGCTCACAGATCTGGTCTCCTTATTGGAGGCTGCTCACTGAGGAGCATCAGGTTGACTCCTGGTGGAGTAACCTGTGAGTGAAGGTTGATTTGGAGAGCCTGTGTATATTGAAGCTTAGAGGTCCGGGAGATGTTCTCACTGAAACATAAGACTCTGAGCATATTTGACAAGGTTGATATTTCCCCTCAGAAGAGAATTTTGACTGGAAAGTATAATATCAGCATGCAAGGTTTTCCATTTAAGGTGGAGACATGAAAAAATTCCTCTCTCAGGAGACTGTGAACCATTTGGAATTCTTCACTTCAGAGACTTATGAACTTTGAATTATTGAATATAATCCAGAACAAAGATATGAACAATAGGCAGAGAAATGAAGATGAGCCAAGATCCGACCAAAACTGGCCTCATTGATTAGCAAAACAGACTCGAGACTCATCAAGATTGACTTCTGATCCTACTTCACATGTCCTCATTTTCCTAAAACCCACCTCTTTGACCAAGCATTGTGATCTCTAGTTTCAATTTTGTTTGCTCTAATGAAGCTCTTTGTGACGTTCCACAGTATTAAAAATGTTGAATACATGTGAAATATTGATGCTGGGTCTATCAGCTTTCACAAATAGAGGCACATCCTCTCCCTTGTGCCTACAGATACATACTGTATATACACACACAGCCTTTAAACAAGGACAAATACAAATCAGATGCTAACCTCTAAAGTTACCCCTCAGTTTCTACCATTCCAAAGTTCAAAGTTAATTTGTTATCAAAGTACGTATATGCCACCATATGCAAACCTAAGATTAATTTCCTTGCAGGCATACACAGTAGACAAAGAAATACATTAGATTCAGTGAAAATCTACACACAAGCAAAGACTGACAAATCAACGTGCAAAAGAAGCCAAACTGTTCAAACACAATAAATAAATAATACTGAGAACATGAGTTGTTGAGTCTTTGGAAGTGAGTCCATAGGTGGTGGAATCAGTTCAGCATTGAGGTGAGTGGAGTTATCCACACTGATACAGGAGCCTGATTGTTGAAGAGCTCCTGAACCTGGTGGTGTGGGACCTAGGCTCCTGCACCTCCTTCCTGATGGAGACAGAGGGAGCATGGATTGAATGGTGGAGGTGCTTCAAAGTTCAAAAGTTCAAAGTACATCTATTATCAAAGTATATATAAATTATACAACTTTGAGATTTGCCTCCTTACAAGCAGCCACAAAACAAGAAGCCTGACAGAACCCATTAAAAAAAGACTTAGCACCCAGAGCGCAGACAGAGAAAAAGCACAGATTGTGCAAGCAATGACATTCAGCATGAAAGTGAGTCCATAGACACGAAGCCTGGGGCGGCCAGAGCAGGACGCAGCGTCAACCTCAGTGCTGCAGAGAGCGCCGAGCAGAGCAGGCCCAACCCTTGCCTCCAGTCCCAAAACCCTGTCTTTTCAGTCCACCCAGCCCAGCGTTTAAATCAGCTAACCATCGGGCTGTGGCAGTGCCCGTTGTAGAAGTGCTCATCGGCAGGGAGAGTCTTTCCCCGTGATGGACTGCGCTGTATCTACCACCTCTTGTAGCCATTTTTCGCAGGGTTCCCGATCATCATCCAAGGTGCCTTTTCGTGTAGAAAAAAAATGACTCGCCACTCTTCCTGTTCTCGCAGAAAGATCCATCATCATTTTGTTTAACTCAGCAAAACTGTGTTTTGATCTCTGACCTCCCTTTTAATCAGAGATGGATGCTTACTAAATACATTAGGTGAGAGGAAGTCCGTGAAATAGCCCATTCTCAAGTTGAGTAAACACTTCATAAAACAGTGTGTGGAAATGAAATTCAGCACAGCACGGAGCAGTGAGGGAACAAAGAGAGTTGTCAGCTGAGAGCCATCAAACATTCAGCAATGGTCACTGCCCACAATCGAGAGGAATGAGAATGAAACGGCAGACAATGGAGTGGGGTGGGCCAAGGGGTTGGCAGGATTTGTTACAGGGAGCAGTATAGGGTATGTCGTTTGTACGTTGAAGAGTGTGGAGTGTATCAGTGGAGTGTATCAGTGTTACAGTGAGGATGTGGGGAGTATCAATTACAATGAGGACTGTGAGGTACATGAGCATTACAGTGAGGGGTTGGGGTATCTGAGTTACAGTGAGGGTGGGCGGTATAAATAAATAAAGGCATCCGTTAGTCTTGTGAGACCATGGATCTGCGCCTGGAAAGTCTTCATTCTCCAGGGCGCAGGCCTGGGCAAGGTTGTGTGGAAGACCAGCAGTTGTCCATGCTGCAAGGCTCCCCTCTCCACAACACTGATGTTGTCCAAGGGAAGGGCATTAGGACCCATACAGCTTGGCACCGGTGTCGTCGCAGAGCAATGCGTGATTAAGCGCCTTGCTCAAGGACACAACACGTTCCCTCGGCTGGGGCTCGAACTCACGACCTTCAGGTCGCTAGTCCAATGCCTTAACCACTTGGCCAGATGCCCACACAGGTGGGAAGTATATGAGTGTGACAATGAGGGTAAGATGTATCATTGGGGACTCGAGTCACCCCAATCACAAACTGTCCCAGCTGCTACCATCCGGGAAATGGTACTGCATCATTAAAGCCAGGACCAACAGACTCCAGGACAGCTTCTTCCACCAGGCCATCAGACTGATTAATTCACGCTGATACAATTGTATTTCTATGTTATATTGACTGTCCTGTTGCACATACTATTTATTGCAAGTTACTATAAATTGCACGTTGCACATTTAGACGGAGACGTAAAGATTTTTACTCCTCGTGTATGTGAAGGATGTAAGAGATCATTTCAATTCAGATTCAAATATCAGATTGTTGTACTGAGTAGTGGGATGTAACAGTTACAGTGAGGAGTGTGTGGTGAGTCAGTGTTAAGTGAGGAGCACAGGGTGTGAAACTGTAACAGTGAGGGGTCTGGGCGATATCACTGGAGGGGTGCCTGGTGTAATATAGTGTTACAAGTAGAGGTGTTGGGTGTATCAGTTGTCTAAATTAAGAAGGTTATAAGGCATTAATTGCGAAAGACTGAGCAGTACCAACTACTCATTGCACGTGGTAAAACGTAGCATAAAATCAATGTTCCATTTCAAAATGAAAGGAAAATATTGTTTAGATCTCTGAAGTGTTCTGGATATTCCTTATCTGAGTGCCAAACGACATCACCAACAGGCTTAAATCAAGGTCCAGGATTTAGGCCTCAGTGCTCTGCTTCGCATTGCCCTATCTGGAGCCGGCCCTCTGCTAGCTTCAGATCTGTTTATGATCAGTCTGGGCCCACCTCCCACCCAAAGGCTAAGCCAGGCCTGCCTGTTCCAGCAGTGCCTGGGGCCCATTAATCTGAGCCTTGCCACAGGCCCGTCTTGCTTTGTTTCCTTGTTCCAATCCATCAGGGCCTGTTCAGCCCTTAGATTGCAAATCTTTCCTCTCTCTCTGCCTGATTGATTGAACTTGTCAGTGTCTTCTGAACACTTTTATTTTTCATTTTCACATGGCCTGCCTCGTTCCAGTGCTGCCATTCCTAAGCCCTCTGCAGTTCTGCACCGATTAAGCACAGTCTCTGAGGAACAGGTTATTGTATTCATGGAGATGCTTTTTCATAGCTAAGAGCAGAGTGAAGGATTTTTACTGGTCCTGTTGTGGAGTGACTGTTACCAGATTGGGCGACGTGGGCTCGTTTGGTCTGTTACCATGCTGTATCTCTTAAAAAAAGATGTCTCTTCTCCTCCTGCCTCAGGATTTGCAAGAGAGCAGTTTTGTGATTACTTTTACTGGTCAACCTCTTTTTAAAAATACCCACCAACATAAATCCTCGTTGCTTGTGGTGTACTCAATATTTAAGTACTATGTGAGTAATCCTGTATATGTTCCTGTTGTTGTCTGTAAGGGGTTTGTACATTCTCCACGTGACCGTGTGTGTTTCCTCCGGGTGCTCTGATTTCCTCCCACAGTGCAAAGACATTGGTAGGTTGATTGATCATAATAGATTGTCCCGTGATTAGGCTGGGGTGAAATTAGTGGGTTACTGGATGGCACGGCTCAAAGGCCCGTGAGGGCCGATTCCGCGCTGTATCTCAATAGGACATTAAAAAAAGGCATCCGTTAGTCTTGTGAGACCATGGATCTGCGCCTGGAAAGTCTTCACTCTCCAGGGCGCAGGCCTGGGCAGGTTGTATGGAAGTCCAGCAGTTTGCCCATGCTGCAAGTCTCCCCTCTCCACGACACCAATGTTGTCCAAGGGAAGGGCATTAGGACCCATACAGCTTGGCACCAGTGTCGTCGCAGAGCAATGTGTGATTAAGTGCCTTGCTCAAAGACACAACACGTTCCCTCGGCTGGGGCTCGAATTCACGACCTTCAGGTAGCTAGTCCAATGCCTTAACCACTTGGCCACGTGCCCACACCAATAGAACATAGAAATTTACAGCACATTACAGGCCCTTCGGCCCACAATGTTGTGCCGACCATGTAACCTGCTCAATAAAAAAAATATTGTTTGATTAAGCATTAAATAATTCATTACAGGTTATATGTATAAATATATAAATTTCATACGTCATCACGCTACCACATGATGCGTGTGCACCTCACTTAAAGTACAGATGAAGCTACAACACATAAATTGCTAATGATGCAACCTGTGAATTAATTGATTTTCAATGTCTTTACATCTATCTCTGTCCCAGCACTTCATCAACACACTCTTTGCCGCATAATTCCCTGCTTCTATTTTCCTCCGTCTGTTACTATACCAACACTAGCAGTACCCTTGTCTCTGGCTCAGAACATTAGAACATTCAAGAGTCAATGAAAATCTAAAAGACTGAAAATCTTTTGTCTCTCCTCACACTCTCATGCTTGCTTCTCATGATTTCTTTTACATTCCATTTAATTTTTGTCTCTGTCCAGCCTTCTCTGTCAACTCTCTCCTAATTTCAAACTGTTTAACATTCGGACTTTTAATCACCATTTCTGCGGTTAATAAACCGAACTCTCAGCATGCAGGATCTCAACTCCAAACATCAGCTGTTCCATTCCCCTCCAAAGATGCTTCCTGACCTGCTAAGTTTCTCCAGTATTTTGTTTACTGCTTCCGACCTCTCAGCTGATCGGGCAGCACCTGTGAGGGAGAAAACAATGTAATGTTTCAGGTCCTAGGATCTATATTCTTTTTATGTTACACACTCAGTCCTATTGAATAGCGAAGGGACTACTCAAGATACCAAGGGTAATATGGGTAAAACCATGGATTTTCAAGATAGGTTGCTTACCAACTCATTAAATGCAGAACATGATTCTTAGTTCTTTGTAAAGAGTCCCTTGGGCTACAAAGATTTGGATGGGCTATAAAACTCTCAAATCTCTGAAATTCATGGATGTTCACTTGGAAAATCTGCTTAAGTCCAAGGTCCTATAATCCTTCAGCCTGGCTCCACTTTGACTTACATATATCAAACGTTCTGTCTCCAGGTTACGGACACCCCACATTCGAGCAAGCTTCCATCATATTATTAAATTCAAGAACCTGATGTCCGAACATATCTTTATTCCTATGAATGGCAGAGCTAAGTTTCTTCCCCCTCTGTACTTTCAGTAATTGCCCTTTCTTATCAGTCTTATTTATATGCTTGTAATGTCATTTATTACAATACTGAGAAGGTATGGTTATCATACTGATTCCCACCATCGGGGAGAAGCTACAGGAGCCTGAAGACACACACACTCAATGTTTTAGAAACAACCTCTTCCCCTCTGCTATCAGATTTCTGAACGGTCTGTGAACACCACCTCACTATTCCTGATTTGCAAAAAAATTGTCAATAAAGTTGTAACTTAATTTGTTTTACGTCTCAGACATTTCATGGCATACCTCTGTGATAATTACCCTGAGTCTGACCGTATTGAATGATTTTTGTGTATTTTCCAAATTAATGGACACAAGCTAACTTACTGATTCTGTAAAAAGCAAAACCCATTTGTTACTCAGAGACAGCCCATATACTGTAAACTAAAATGTTACATTCTGAAAGAATTTTATCTAATATATATATTCGGATGAATTTTTGCTGGCTGCTCATTGAGGAGCCTGTTCCACAGACTCTCCACTCTTTCATTGAAACCTTGCTTCTATGGGTTAGTTTTAAATGAAGGGTGAGCCATGATTTTATTATCCATGGTTTTACCCATATTACCCTTGGTACCCTAAGATTCTGCTATTCTTAAATCATCTAAGATCATAATTCACAATTAAATGAACTGCCTGCTCATAGTCCCAGCCACGCTGTATTTTTGTTTTGTTATCCAGTGCATTGGTATTCCCAAATCAGCTCTCAACCTTCCCTTTCCTCAGGAAGGTTATCAGTAATTAGTTTATTAGTGTCATATGTTCCGAAATACAGTGAAAATATTTTGTTTGCATGCCATGCTGTCAAATTATTCCATAAGTAAGTACAGTGAGGTAGTAGAAAAGTAAAAAGCACTAACAGAGTGCAGGATATGTTAGTTACAGAGAAAGTGCAATGTAGGCAGCTAATACATTGCAAGGAATACAATGAGGTAGATTGAAAGATTAAGACTTCATCTTTATCATGCAAGAGATTTATAACACAAATGAGAAGCTGTCACTGAACCTGGTGGCACATGTTCTCGTGCTACTGAAGGTACCTGTATGTGTGGTAAACATAGAAACATAGAAAATAGGTGCAGGAGTAGGCCATTCGGCCCTTCGAGCCCGCACCACCATTCAGTACGATCATGGCTGATCATCCAACTCAGAACCCTGTACCCGCCTTCTCTCCATACCCCCTGATCCCTTTAGCCACAAGGGCCATATCTAACTCAAGATATAGTCGCAGCGATGCAAAAGGCGATGCTTCAAAAAGGCTGCGTCTATCATTAAGAATCCCGATCACCCAGGACATGCCCTCTTCTCATTGCTACCGTGAAGGAGGAGATACAGGAGCCTGAAGACATACACTCAACAATTCAGGAACAGCTTCTTCCCCTATGGCATCAGATTTCTGAATGGACAATTCTGAATGGTCTTTTTTCCTTTTTTTGCATTACTTATTTGATTTATATATACTCCCTATTGTAATTTATAGTTTTTATTATTATGCACTGCAATGTACTGCTGCCGCGAAACAACAAATTTCACGACATATGCCGGTGTTATTAAACCTGATCCTGATTAGGATCTAAAGTCAGGTGCTACAAGGAGCTTTAAAGGTCTCAAGGTGTTTTCTCTGCTTCCTCCCCAGGTTTGAGTCGGGCTGCCTTGCCATTTGGTCTGATGCGCCGGGAGCTGGCGTGTGAAGGGTACCCCATCGAGCTGCGGTGCCCGGGGAGCGACGTCATAATGATCGAGAGCGCCAACTATGGGCGGACTGACAACAAGATCTGCGACGCCGACCTCTTCCAGATGGAGAACGTCGAGTGTTACCTTCCCGACACCTTCAAGATCATGTCACAAAGGTAGGACAGTGGTTGCAAGATCTGGTCACGTGCCCGGCTATAAATGAGGCCCAAGAACATTGTGCTGAGTCCTTTTCAGTTGCATTAAGTTTTTTGATGTTCTATCTCACTTCAGACGAAACAGCTAGACCTCAGATGAAGCAGGGATAGTCAGAATGATACAAAATGCATAACAACTTTATATGGTCCCTATTTCAATGTTATTAACCTGGTCTGCATTAATGTTGGTAGCTTAAAATTGCTGCTTGCAGAAGTAAATAAATAGAGACATTGCTATCTGCAGGACAACACACATGAAATCGAGGACTAGAATATAAAAGCAAGTATGTAATGTTGAGATTTTATAAAGCACTTGTGAGGCCTCACTTGGAGTATTATGTGCAGTTTTGGGCCCCTTATCTTAGAAAGGATGTGCTGAAACTGGAGACGGATCAAAGGGGGTTCACAAACATGATTCCAGGTTTGAATGACTTGTCATTTGAAGGGTGTCTGATGGCTCTGGGGCTGTATTCACTGGAGTTCAGAAGAATTAGAGATGACCTCATTGAAATAATGGAATGGTGAAAGGCCTTGACAGAGTGGACATGGAAAGGATGTTTCCTATGGTAGGAGAGTCTCAGACCAGAGGACACAGCCTCAGAGTAGAAGGGCATCCTTTTAGAACGGAGATGAGGAGGAATTTGCTTAGCCAGAAAGTGGTGAATCTGTGGAATTCTTTGACACAGGCAGCTGTGGAGGCCAAGTCCTTATGTATATTTAAAGCAGAGGTCAATAGATTCTTGATTGGTCAGGGCATGAAGGTAGGGGAAAATTGGATCAGCCATGATGAAATGGCGGAGCGGACTCAATGGGTGAAATGGCCTAATTCTGCTCCTATATCTTATGGTGTTATGGAAATACTGAAGGAACTCAGCAGGCCAGGCAGCATCTAAGGAAAAGAATAAACAGTGAATGTTCCGGGCCAAGGCACTTCATCAGGATTGGGAAGGAAGGGGGAGGAGGTCAGAAAAAGGTGGTGGGAAAAGAAGGAGGACAAGGTAGAAGGTGATAGGTGAAGCTAGGTGGGTGGGGGAGAAGCTGGGAGGTAATAGCTGGAAAATGTAAAGTAATCTGAAAGGAGAGGGGAGTGAACCCTGGGAGAAAGGTAAGGTGGAGGGGCAAAAGGGGGAGGTGATAAGCAGGTGAAGAGAAGAGATAAGAGGCCCAAGTGCGGAATTGAAGTGTGAATAGTGAGGTGGGGGGCGGGGGGAAGAAATTAACCTGAAATTGGAGAAATCGATGTCCATGCCATCAGGTTGGAGGCTACCCAGATGGAGTATGAAGTTTTGCTCCTCCAACCTGAGAGTGGCCTCATCATGGCAGAAGAAGAGGCCATGGACTGACATGCCAGAACAAGAATATGGATAGGAATTAAAATGGTTGGCAACTAGCAAATCCCACTTTTTGTGATGGAAGAGAAATGCTTGACAAAGCGGTCCCCAAATTTACGTCGGGTATCACCTGTGTAAAGGAGGCCACATCGTGAGCACAAGATACAATAGATGACCCTAAAAGATTCACAG
The DNA here is from genome assembly GCF_030028105.1 of Mobula birostris. Lineage (NCBI taxonomy): Eukaryota > Metazoa > Chordata > Chondrichthyes > Myliobatiformes > Myliobatidae > Mobula > Mobula birostris. The sequence goes on from NC_092401.1 coordinate 13,169,167, forward strand.
GTGAAGTGCTACCTCACCTGGAGGGACTAGTTGTGGCCCTGCATGGAGGTGACGAAGCAAGTGTAGCAGTACTTTTGGCACTTGCAGGGATGTGCTGGATGGAGATTAGTGGGAAGGGATGAAAGGACGAGGGAATGACTGAGGGAGCGATCCCTGTGGAAAGCAGAGTGGGAGAGAGGTAAAGATGCGTTTTGGTGGTACGGTCCCATTAATGGTGGTGGCAGTTGCGGAAAATGATGTGTTGGATGTGGAGGATCATGGGGTGGTAGGTGAGGACAAAAGGAGCTCTATCCCTGTTAGGATGGGATGAGGACAGATATCTGGGAAATGGAGGCTATGCAGATGAGGGCAGCATCAATGGTGGAGGAAGAGACACTCTTTTCTTTGAAGGAGGACATCTCTGATCTCCTGGAAAGGTAAGACTCATCCTGGGAACAGGTGCGGTGGAGACGAAGGAACTGAGAAAAAGGAATAGAATTTTTACAGGAGATAGGGTATATTCATAATATCACGTTCCTGAACTGTACTGTATTCCCTGTTCTATAGAGTCTCCAAAAATTTCAATTATAACATACACTTAAGGTGAACAAGGAAGGTTTGAGAGAGATGTGTGGAACAAGGCTTTTTACGCAGAGAGTGGTAGATGCCTGGAGCAGGCTGCCGGGGTGGTGGTGGATGCAGATGCAACAGCGTCATTTAAGGGACTTTTAGATGGTCACATGAAGATGCAGAGAATGGAGCGATATGGATCATGTGCAGGCAGAAGAGATTTAGCTAAATTTGGTTTCATGTTGGCATAGATATGATGAGCCGATAGGCTTGTTCCTGCATTGTACTGTTCTATGTACTATGTTAAAATCAGTATTTTCACCCTTGCCTGATGTGCTTTGGCGATCCCAAGTGAACTAGCATTAATAAAGCTGTATCTATTGACATCCAACTGAAAATCTCCTCAACTTTGGAGCTCTATGCACAGTGCAATGAGGCCCTCTGGTTAATCTGCTCATGACTTCAGAGCATTCCGCAGTTCTGCAAACAGCATGCATTCCTTCCCCAAAACTGCGGACTTTTCTCGCTCGACATTCGCCGCACAGTGATGCTTTGTGCCGAGCCTTTTACCTCTGACTCTTGTTTGTGGCATCCTCTTGTGACCCTCTGAGCTGTTCAGACAGCTCACCCTGACTGAGTCTGCTGACCAGCTTACTCCTTTGTCTCACTGGTCTGCTTCTCAATCTGTGGTCACCTCAGAGTTCCTCCAATCAGTAACTTCTCTCTTAGTACCTCACTGCCACAACCTGCTTCACTTCGTCACACACAGTTAGACAGATGCGATCCCTTACTCTCCAATAGCTGAACGTGAGCACCATGACTTCATGACCCTTCAAGTGCTCCCTTTATGCTTCCTTTTTTTAATATTATCCACCCTCACATCCAGAGATAGAGTACTCTCCATCCCTGCTACACTGCTCCATCATTACCCTGCGAGGCGTCATATTTCATTTTCCGTTCAAAAGAGATGTTGGAGTCATTGAGTCGTACACCAGAGAAACAGGTCCCTCATCTCAACTAGTCCATGCTAACCAGATGTCAATCTAGGCTATTCCCATTTTGCCCTCTAAATCTTTACTATTCATCTAACTGTCCGTCCATTTTAAATGTTATTAAAATAATCCAGTGCTGGGAAATGTATGACAATGCATTTTAGTAAAAGGAACAATAGTGCATTATCTAAATGGGGAGAAGGTTCAAACATCAAAGTCCAGAAGATTAATTTACAGATTGAGTCTGTGGTAAAGAAGGCAAATGCAATGTTGGCATTTATTTTAAGGGTAATAGAATATAAAAGTAAGCAGATAATGCTGAGCCTTTATAAGATACTAGTAAGGCCGCGCTTGGAGTATTGTCAACAGTTTTGGGCCCCATATCTCAGAAAGGATGTGTTGTCATTGAAGGGAGTCCAGAGGAGGTTTACGAGGATGATTCTGGAAATGATGGGGTTAACATGTGAGGAGCTTTTGGCAGCTTTGGGCCTGTACTCACTGGAATTTAGAAGAATGCAGGGGTATCTCATTGAAACCTGCCGAATGTTGAAAGGACTAGATTGGGTGGATATGGAGAGGATCTTTCCTATGGTGGGGGTATTTAGAACTAAAGGGAACAACCTCAAAATTGAGGGACGACCTTTTAGACAGGATTCAAGAAGGAATTTTTTTAGCCAGACAGTAGTGAATCTGTGGAACGCTCTGCCACAGACTGTGGTGGGGGCCAAGTCCGTGGGTATACTTAAGGTGGAAGTTGATCATTTCCTGATCAGTCAGGGCATCAAGGGATATGGTGAGAAGGCAGGTGTATGGGGTTGACTGGAATCCGGGATCAGCCGTGATGGAATGGCGGAGCAGTCATGTCAGGCTGAATGGCCTAATTCTGCTCCTATGTCTTATGGTCTTATAACTGCCTCAACAACTTCCTCTGACCACTCATTCTACCGTGGTAAACAAGTTGCCCCTCAGTTTCCTACTAAATCACCTTACACCTTAAACTTACAGTATTCCCTCTAGTTCTTGATGCCCTAATCCTAGGAAAAAACTGTACTCACCTTATCAATGCCCTTCATTATTTTATACAGCTATGTTAATTTCTTAACATACAACACTCATGATCTTCAGAAAAACTACTGTCCTAGTTTATTCCGGGAAAATTTGAGTTTAGCAGTAAATGAAAAGCAAAAATCTGCAGATGCTCAAAACCTGAGACAAAAACTGAAAATCCTGGAAAAACTCATCAGGTCAGGTGCCGTCTGTGGAGAGAGAAATAGTCTATGACTCATAACAAAACCTCTGTCATAACTGAGAAAGAGAGATACAAGTTACTCTTTCATTAAGAGGAAAGGTGTGGGAGGGCTGTGTATTACAAATAGAATTTCTGTGATAGGACAAGTTGAACAGTCTTTAATGGGAATAATTGACAGCATGTTAAACTACTGGAACTGTGCAGTGTGTTGTTAATGGTAAAGTGATGGGATTTAACCTGGAAGGCTAGACTTACACATAGGGGATAGAATATAGAACATAAAAAATGAAATTCTGAAAAAAGACTCATCAAGTCATACAGCAACTGTGGAGAGAGAAACAGTTATGTTTCAGATGAGGAACCTTCCATTCACACACCCATAGAATCTACAAGAACATTGTATTGAAATACAGGTAGTTGATGATTGTGAAGGTTCTCTGCACTGGAGGCAAAGGGCTCTGTGATACAGAACTGTGATGGTACAGTGGCATAACAGAAGAGAGAGGACTGTAGCACATTGCTTATTTATATAATTAATGCTGATATCGTGCTGATAAGTGCTGAGTTGGCAGAAATATGATTTAAATTTAAGTAAGGGATGGAAGTTTGCACAGGCACAATAATTAAAGAGGCAGTGACTTTGCTTTGAAAAAATAGCCGGTCAAGCAGAAGAAATGACATAGAGCACTCAATGTACCAGATTTTTCTCTCACTATAAGACCTGCCTATCTGGATTCTAGTCTATTTTTCTCCACTCTTTTGCCTTTGAAACAAATCCTTTGGGTCAAACATCTGGGCATCTGTCCCCGGACCAGAACAAGAGGCAACTGTCAGGGAGCTCTCTGGATTTTGGGAAACACATCAGCAAAGCAAGTCCCCAAAAACAGCAGTGAAATATGACCAGATAAGGTCTCTGGAGATAAAGCAGAACTTGCTGGAAATGTTCAGCAGGTCAGGCAGCACAATCTGTTTAGAAATGTTGTTTAAGAAGTAAACTAATGATCAGTCCACCAGGGACAACTCCAATGCAAATCTTGGGCACAGTGCCAAGAGATCATCTAATGTTCAGCTGAGGGAGCAACCCAACTCTTTGTGTCTGATATGAAGGATGGAACTCTGGCTGTGACAAATTCGATATCAGACTAGACACTGTGGTCTTATCCGGCGGTCCCCAACCACCGGGCCGTGGACCGGTACCAGGCCGCAAGGCATGCGCTACCAGGCCACGAGGAAACGATTCGATTTGGCGATATGAGTCAGCTGCACCTTTCCTCATTCCCTGTCACGGGCACTGTTGAGCTTGAACGCACGCGAGCGCATTACGCATGCGTCATCCATGTCAGAGCGGGAAGGAGATCAACTCCTCGAGCTTGCAGATGACGGCGGGTTGAAAAGTATGTTTGACATAACATCTCTGCCGGCATTCCGGATCAAAGTCAAGGCTACGTATCCTGAGATAGACACGGAAGCACTGAAAACGTTGCTTCCATTTCCAACATATATCTTTGCTATGAATGCAATGAAAACTAAATTGCAGAATAAACTGGACATAAGGAACCCATTCGAGTATCGCTGTCTCCCATCACCCCTCAATAGGACCGTCTTGCTGCAGGAAAACAAGTATTCAGCCCAGGGCTCCCACTGATTCAGCGATATTGGTGCATTGCAATGATTTTATATGTTCATACTAAGAAAATATGCGCTGCGTGTTTAATATGCAAACGTTACTTAAAATGTTATGATGCTATTGACTTATAAGTGACTTATATAACCATATAACAATTACAGCATAGATACAGGACACCTCTGCCCTTCTAGTCCATGCCGAACACTACCCTCACCTCGTCCCACTGACCTGCACTCATTCCAAAACCCTCCATTCCTTTCCTGTCCATATGCCTATCCAATTTTTCTTTAAATGATAATATCGAAACTGCCTCTACCACTTCTACTGGAAGTTCGTTCAATACTTACTTCAAGCTCCCCTGTCCTCCCCTGATAATTGACTTATCGCTATATTCATGCGAGGAACATATGCGCTGTGTGTTTAATATTAAATTCGTTAGATAAACCCTTTTAGAAACGAAATTGAGTGTATTAGCCACTTATCACCTATATTCAGGTCATGATTAACACCCCCCCCCCCGAACAAAATCACCAAAAACAATTTGCGGAAAAGAAATCGGCACGAACACGCATGCACAAGTCACACATGCGCACTGGTACCCGCGCAAGGCTTCATGGTCATTGTAGTCTTTCTCGGGGTAAACAATGTATTTGACCTGTTACTCTTGTCCGTTGGCAACCGTTACCCCCCACCCCCCGGTCAGCCGGTCCGCAAGAATATTGTCAATATGAAACCGGTCCGCAGTGCAAAAAAAGTTGGGGACCCCTGGTCTTATCCAATAGCAATTTGTTTGGCCTTGAGGTGCTGACAACCTCCGTATTAGTCTACATGAATTTCTTCAGTTGATTCTAAGGGAGAATGTGATATGAACTAGAAGATGGTGAATAATTTTAGGTGCAAGTTCTTCATCCTACACTCTGTGAAGATTTTCCACACAAAACACTTCCACTTAGCATGAATACGGATTCACTGTATCACTTCCAGTTCGCCTGCCTTTAGATGAGATTTCTGATGCAGTTGCTCCCCTTCAGGACATGCTCAGGAAGCATCCACACATCCCAACAGGTGCAAATAAGCAGATCACAATTATATCCTATCCTGTTCCTTCCTTACCTTTCACTCTTCCCCTTATCCCTCTCTCCTTCAATTGCTCTATCTCTATTCCAAATCCCCCATCCATTCCCCTATTCTCCAATCCCCTTTTCCTCCCCCCTTCTTTCACCACCTCACCCATTTTCTCCATTGTCCTGCTTTCTGTCTCCATTCCTCTTAACTCTCCCCCATCCACCCAGACCCTTCCCCATCCCAACATGTCTCTTACCCTTTACCCCTCTTTCCCATTTTCTCCCTGCCCTCCCTTCTTCTCCACACACCCATTTTCCCTTCCTCCTCACACACTCTCACCATCTTCACCTCAGCCCTCTTCAAACCTCACCACCCCTCTTGCCCTCCAAACCGCTCATACCAGCAATCTGAGAAGAAGGATGATGTACTGACCAACTAAGTTGTCTGACAGCCTCAGCATCTGTGGTAATACGTGGGCTTTGATCAATATGTTGTCTGAGCTAAACCTCAAGTGCAATCAACAGAACAAAACTTGCCAATAGATCAATACAAAATGCATCAATCAGTGCAGACCATTCGTTATACCTTGGCGCCAACTAAACAGGTTGGGAATGTCTGCTGGCGGTGCTTTGCAGATGCGACATGACCTGTGGTCTGAGTGATGTTGAATCCAATCAATAACACTAGTGGGCCAAGATGTTCCCAAACCCACTTCCTCTTGGGATGTTTGTAACGTTAATCGAGGCTAATTGAAACACAAAAGATTCTGCAGATGCTAGAAACTTTGAGCGACACACACAAAATGCCGGAGGAACTTAGGAAGTCAGGCAGCACCTAAGGAAGGAAATAATCAATTAATATATGGGGCCAAGATCCTTTATCCAGGACTTGAAAAGAAGTGGGTAGAAGCCAGAATAAGAAAGTGTCAGGAGGGGAGGAGTACAAGTTGGCTCTTAGGAGGTGAGACCAAGTGTGGAGGAAGATGGTTGTTGAGGGGGAATGAAGTGAGAAGTCAGGAGGGAATCACTGAAAGAGATAAAGGCCTGAAGAAGAAGGAATCTAATGGAAGATAGTGAACTATGTGAAAAAAGAAGACTGAAAGGAACCAGAGCAAATTATAGGCGGGTGAGGAGAAGAGATGGGGTAAGAAGGTAATCAGGAAGGGGAATTGTGAAAGAGAGAAGCAGGGAGGAGGAAGAAATTTCCAGAAGTTAGAGAAATCAATGTTCATGCCGTCAGGTTGGACATTATCCAGACGGTATGTGAGATGTTTGAGCTTCCTGGGCTGAAGAAGGAGACAGACTCTTCACACTGCAGCATTCAGGGAGAATGGATAGAATCACTGCTGCGTCACCGGCTGATATCGCGTGGGAGTGGGGAGGCTGCTGCACAAGATCGAAGTAAGCTGCAGGGAAAATTAGTCAGCTCCATCATGGGTACTATCCTCCATAGTTTCCAAGACGCCTTCAAGGAATGATGCCTCAAAAGGGCAATATCCATCATTAAGGACCCCCACCACCCAGGGCATGCCCTCTTCTCACTGTTAACATCAGGAAGAAGACGCACGTTCAGCGATTCAGGAACAGTTTCTTTCCCCCTGCCATCCATTTTCTGAATGATCATTAAACCCGTGAACACAACCTCATTACTTTTTTTTAATGTGTTTTTGCACTGTTTATTTAATTTAACCATTTGATACACGTACTGCATATACTGTATACTTGCTGTATGTCAGTTTTTTCCCCTGTATTATCACATACTGCATTGTACTGCAAAGTCAACAAATTTCACCACATATGCCAGGATATTAAACCTGATTCTGATTCTGATAGACAGAGGCACTGTTGAATCTCGCTGCACCCCACCGTTTCAGAAATTGTACCCTTTCTTCTGGATCCCTCTCCTACTTTGCAGATTTCTCATTTTTTATATTTAAGTGCTTAGCATCAGTGTGTCTGTCACCTCGTTGTGTGAAAAGATGAGTGATATTCCAACACTTTTCAGTATTTTACACTTGTGTAAGATTACGATCCTTCTGGCCCCTTTGATAAATTTGAATTTTGCCACCCCCTTGTTAATTTTTGAAGCTGATAAGGGTACAGGACTCATGGTTATTAATTTGGATGTACCTGAAGTCACTTAGTTGTACTACCTCAGTTATAGCACCCATCGACGATTTAAATGATGAGATAAAGTGGACATGGAGAGAAGTTTCCAATAGCTGAAGTGTCTAGGACAAGAGGACACAGGCTCGGAACAGCAGTACGTCACTTCATAACGGAGATGAGGAGGAAATTTTTTAGCCAGAGGCTGATGAATCTGTGGAATTCATTGCCATGGCTGGCTGTGGAGGCCAAGTCATTAGGTATACTTAAAGTAGAGGTTGATAAGTTCTCGATTAGTAAGGGAGTCAAAGGTTAGATTGTGAGAACACTCAGTCCTCTTTTATTGTCATTTAGAAATACATACATGCATTAAGAAATGATACAATGTTCCTCCAGAGTGATATCACAGAAAACAGGACAAACCAAAGACTAACACTGACAGAACCATATAATTATAACATATAGTTACAGCAGTGCAAAAACAATACCATATTTTGATAAAGAACAGACCATGGGCATGGTAAAAAAAAAAGTCTCAAGTCCCGATTGACTCCCGAGTCCCCGATAGCAGGTGGCAAAAGGGAAAAGCTCCCTGCCATAAACCTCCAAGGCACCGACAACTGCCGATGCCTTGGAAGCAGCCAACCCCAGCCAACACCAAGTCCATCCATCCGAAAACTTCAAGCCTCCGACCAGCCTCTCCGATACAGCCTCCCGAGTACCATCCTCTGCCGAGCGCCTTCGACCTCGCCCCGGCCGCTGAAACAAGCAAAGCCGAGGATTTGGGGCCTTCTGCTCCGGAGATTCTGGTTACCATACAGTAGCAGCGGCAGCGAAGTGGGCACGGAGAGAAGGTAGGAGAATAAGGTTGAGAGGGGAATAAATTGGCTATAATCAGATGATGGGGCAGATTCAATCGGCCAAAGCAGCTTTCAACTATCAGTCTTCTGAACCAGCATGGATAGCTTCACTCATCTCAATATTGAACTAATTCCACAACCTATGGACTCACTTTCAAGGACTAAACAATTCATGTTCCTAGTACTACTTATTTACTTATTTCATTTTTTGTTAATGTTCCTAACTGGTCTTCTTTTGCACATTGATTGTTTGAACTTTGACAAATGGCCTAATTCTGCTTCTGTGTATTATGGTCTTATTCAGTATTCTATTTCCTTGTCATATGTTCCATCCTTCTGAAAGTGAGGAGACAAACACTGCATATTTTCCAGAACCCTCTAGGATAAAAGTCTTACTTGTTCTTCCTTATTGCAGCATGGAAGGGAGCCAACTGGCCCATCAACTCCATTGCAGCTCCCGCCACTTCAATCCCGTCAGTCCCATTCTCCTGTCAAACTACAAGTTATTCTCTCTCTCACATGCCCCATCCCCACCGCTTTTGGTTCTTTTTCCTGAGGGGGAAACTTACTGCAGGTATGAGAGGAAACCAGATACCCAGCAGAAACACAACACAGTCACAGGAAGAAGGTACAAACACAATGAGTTAGCACCCAAGATCAGGATCAAATTTGGGAAGCAGGACTCTGGACCTGTGAAGCAACACTGTGAATAGTTCCTACTTAGTAGAGGTCCCATCATCTCCACCTTTCCAGGACCCATACATCGAATAATTTCACAAGGTACTCCTTTTAAAGTTATCCATCCTTTTCTTAGCACATGGAAAGAGCCAAGACCTTCAGCCCAACAAGTCTTTCCATTTCAAAGTTCAAAGTAAATTTTATTATTAAAGCACATATATGTCACCATATACAACCCTGAGATTCATTTTCTTGTGGGCATACTCAACAAACCTATAGAATAATAACTACAATAGAATCAACAGAAGACTATCCAACTAGGGCATTCAACCAGTGTGTAGAAGCCAACAAACTGTGCAAACAAAAAGAAGAAGCAATAATGTGAATAGATAAGCAATAAATAGCATGAACAAGTCCTTGAAAGTGAGTCCATTGGTTTTGGGAACATTTCAGTGATGGAGCAAGTGAAGTTGAGTGTCGTTATCCCCTTTGTTCAAGAGCCTGATGTTTGAGGGTTAGTAACTGTTCCTGAACCTGGGAGTCCTGAGGTTCTTATACCTTCTTCCTGATGGCAGCAGTGAGAAGAGGCCATGCCCTGGGCGGTGATGGTCCCTAATGATAGATGGAGCTTTCCTGTGACAGCATTTCATGTAGGTGTGCTCAATGTTTGAGAGGCTTGAGGCCCAAATTCCCATTTAGACTGATCTCTCATTTATATACTCCCCATATTCTCATCAACTGCCCACCTTCTACCCCCACCCCCAGATTCCACCATGCACTGTCACACCAGAGGCAATTTGCAGATGCCAGTTAACTTTCTAACTCACACATCTTTGGGATGTGGGAGGAAAACAGATCTCATTCCCTTAGTTTCTCCATACACTTTGATGCGTTGTGTGTCTAAGAATTTTATTTACACATCTCCTTCGTAACTATGTTCAGCATCTTAGCTTCCACAGGCCTCCGCAGTGGGGGGGGGGGGGTTCTCCTCACCTGTATCCCTTACCCTGTAGCCTCACACCTGTAATCTCTTGCTTGAGACCACTCAGCTAGAAGAAACTTCCTCCTTGTATCCAGGTTGAAGCTCTGAAGGAAACTTGTAACATTTCAGTGAAACCCGGCTTCTTAGCTTTAATGAATACGGACAATCTGTCCTCATGTAACAGTCTTCAGCTCCCAATGATCAGTTGAGTAAACTTCCACTGCACTCCCTTTATGGCAAATAAATCCTTTTATAGATAAGGAGACTAATACTCCAGGGGTGATCTTACCACTTGCTTCTAACTTAAAATCCTCTGTCTTCAGCCAATTTTTACATTCTCTTGGTCTGATGTCTGTGTTTTAGGCTTGTGTCCAGAATACAACACCACACACCTTCCGTCACAGAACTGTATCTGCCATTTACCTGCCCGTTCTCCCAGCTATTTCTGCCCTTTGATGTTTGCCATTTGCTTTAATTTATTATTATTAGCTATTTTTGATGTTTCCTTTTGATATCTGAGTCCAGGCTGATTATTTTTCTGGTTATGATCAAACTTGATATAAGTATTCACACCCTCCAGCCTGCCTTGCCATGTATTTGATACATTCTAGAATCAGAGAACAGATTTTATAAACTGTGGACAGAGTGGTGAAGCAGAGGTTTGTCCTGCTTGTCTTCAGCAGTCAGAGCAGTGAGTACAACAGGTAGGATGCCATTACATTGCTATACAATATACTAGTGAGATCTCACTTGGAGTATTGTGTGCAGTTCTGGCCACCTAGCTATAGGAAGGCTGGAAAGGGTGAAGAAATGATTCACGAGGTTGTTCCTGAGATTGAAGGGTTTGAAGAGTAACAGGACAGGCTGAGATTATTTTCTTTGAGTGTAGAAGATTGAGGGGTGACTTTATAGAGATACATGAGGGGCATAGATAAGTCACAGTCTTTTTTTTAACAGGATAGCAGAGTCTAAAACTAGAGACAAAGGTAAAAAGTGAAAGGGGATAGGTTTAAATGAGACTTGGGAGACGACATTTTCAGGCAGAGGTTTTTCAGAGTGGAGTGTCCTAAAACACAGAGAGATTATCAGACTGTAGATGAGTCGAGGGTTTGGGGAAAGGGGTAGAAAATTGGAAACTAGCTGCAATGTTATCGAGCAGCAGAACAGGCTTGATTCCAAATATCCAACTCCAGTTCTCGCCTCATATGTCCTAAATCCTGATTTTATTATAAAAGAACCCTACAACCAGTTTATTACCCAGCATTTGGTCAGTGCACATACATGCACCAAATTCCCAGCTGTGCTTTCTGCCAAGTATTTCTATAGTGATTGTCTGATAACAATCTCAGATCTGTCCTTGCCTTTTGTGTTTATTTTGTGATTTATTGAACTGTTCAGGAACAGTGTTAATCCCTCAGCCATCAGGATCTTGAACCAGAGGGGATAACTTCACTCAGCACCACCTACTCCTTTATTGAACTGCTCCAACAACCTATGGACTCACCTTCAAAGTCTCTTCATCTCATGTTCTCAATACTTATTGCTTAATAATTCATTATTTTTCTCTACCTTTTTGCAGTTGAACAGCTTGTTGTCTTTTGCACGTTGGTTGTTTGTCCGTCCAGTTGGGTCCATCTTGATTCTGTTATGTTTCATGCATTTACTGTGAATGCCTGCAAAAAAAGAAACACGGGGTTGTATATGGCAATAGGTATATGCTTTGATAAGTATATGTGTTAGCGCGTGGCCAAGTGGTTAAGGCGTTGGTCTAGTGATCTGAAGGTCGCTAGTTCGAGCCTCAGCTGAGGCAGCGTGTTGTGTCCTTGAGCAAGGCACTTAACCACACGTTGGTCTGCGACGACACCGGCACCAAGCTGTATGGGTCCTAGTGCCTTTCCCTTGGACAGCATCGGTGGCGTGGAGAGGGGAGACATGCAGCATGGGCAACTGCCTGTCTTCCATACAGCCTTGCCCAGGCCCACGCCCTGGAAACCTTCCAAGGCGCAAATCCATGGTCTCACGAGACTAACGGATGCTTGCCTATGCTTTGATAATAAATTTACTTTGAACTTCGAACTACCCAGGATTTGATATATAACCAATATATATAATTATGCCTAATTATATATCTTTTGACAAAGGGTTTCCCTTTAACATATCATTGAGTCTAGTTAACACAGGTCTCCTTTTTAAAATTAATGTGAATACTTATAGACACTCCTTGGATATACGTTCTCATTCTCCTTGAGTATCCATGATGAAAACGCTTGCTTACCAGCATTGCCTGCCATCAACCAGTTAGTGAAGAGTAATTAGTTGCTCTTCATTTTGTTACCTTTGGGTCTCAGAAGATCGATCACACCAGGCACACAATGAGAAATCACGTCACTGACACATTGATATATCAAACAGTTCGGTCACTGATCAATCACAGCCCTCGTGCATTGTTCTCCCACTGACTGGTTGCAGGGTGCAGCCGCTGATTGGTTGTGTTGTTTGCTCTGTGCTCCAGTGCATTATTCACTCACAACATCACATTGTTCTGAATTCCCCGAACAGTGGGGCTTAACAAGAGTTGGATACAGCATTTATTGAAAGGAAGCTGAAGGGCTACAAAGTGCTACGGATGTTAATTTAAAAGCAATCAAGTCGCAAATAAAATCTAGCAGATGCTGGAAATTTGAAATTAAAAGAAAGAAAATGCTGGAAACTTTTAGTAGGTCAGACAGCACCTGTAGAGCCGGAAACACAGATAATGTTTACAGATGACCTTTCTTCAGAAGTTCTACTTTTAGTATTCACTGTTCGTAACTCAGAAATGGTATTCAGTGCTAAGGTACGATTTGCAAAATAGAAGTGTAATTGTGGTATAGTTGCAAAGGAATTCACAAATTATTAAAAACTGTGACAAGGTTTGAAGAACCATGAAAGTGCGAAGCACTGGGCTTGTTTCTAGAGAAACAGAATTGAAAAGTAAAGGAGTTCTGTTAAACTTGTATTAAAATTTGGCCTTCAACCTGTACCATAACTCTATATCTCTGTCTGACCTGCTGAGTGTTTCCAGTATTTATTTTTGTTTTTATTTCAGATGTCCAACATTGGTAGTTTATTAAAAAATTTTAGTCGAAGTCGAATTTATTACCGTATGCACAAATACACATGACCACAGATGCAATGAATATGTTACTTGCAGCAACATCACAGGCAGACACCATCGTACAGACCCTTCCATCCCTTTGAGCCACGCCACCCAACAAGCCCCGATTTAATCCTAACCTAATCACAGGACAGGTTATAATGACCAATTGACCCACCAACTGCTACATCTTTGTACCGTGGGAGGGAACTAGGGCACCATGGGTCATGGGGAGAAGGTACAAACTCCTTACAGGCAGTGGCGGTAATTGAAACCAGGTCACACATGCAGCATTCACAAGAAAAACATAAATTGAACATAAATTATACAGATTTTTTACAAGAAAGAACACAATTAGAACCAACACTAAGTCCATTGTGGAGAGTGGTCAGAATGTAAGGCTATCACTTTGACTGAGGGAGTTGCATTAATTTGTGTTGGGGAAGTAGGATAAGTACAGGAGGAACAGAAATATAACATGATTTATGAACATATGCAGCACACTGGGAGAGTATTCCCTCAGACTTTTAACACAACAGCATAGTCCTGATGAGCCAAAGAGCCTGTTTTTTTGTGATTTAGATTGAATGTCATTTAACTTTGCAGACTTTGCAAGCTTTATGCAGGATATTTCATAATGATTTTTCTTGGGTTAATGACCCTTGATCCTCCAAGGGGTCCACAATCTTGTCGGAGGGTTTGGAGGCCTGTGTGCCTCAATGACCCAGAGAGTGATGTTGACTAGAGTCAGGGCCTTGTGCCTTGACTTTTGGCAGGGTACTACATGCCAAACAAGTGAAAGGGCAAAGGTCAGACTCAGAGTGGTCCAGCGGTCCTCCAGGCTGGGGGATTGAGCTCAGGGCTAGCAACCCTGACTGGTCAAAAAACAATTGATATGGAAATAGCAAGGAAGAATCCTTCTATACAGACAGAGATGGAGGACCTTCATTGCTGCCCTAAATGCCAGCGGCGTAATGGGCAGTAATTAAGTAATAACTCTTGATGATAATGGCCATATTATCATGCAGATGTGGAGATGAGCCTATTAAGATCCTCACACCATACCACACGGCACTAATTCCATTTTGTGTGAACGTAGAACTCAAGGCTGCAATGCACCAATTGGCCCAACGCAGTTAATCCCAAATGTACTTTAACACATGTTACAAAACACACCCACGCACACTCATGTGAACTCCAACATCAACTGCATAAACACCTGAAACACGCATACAAGTTGCTTACCGAAGCACAAAAAAGGGATCAGGTAATATGCAAACGTGTGAAAACACACCCACATGGGATAGATCCACAGCAGCATCAGTGGGCAGAAGCGCTCGTGGACATGTTATAGTTTGGTTGCTTTTGCAGCTGAGCAGGGAGAAGCTCATAAAACAAGTGCCTACAATGAGTCCACAGAGGATTGAAGGCGAGTCAGACAGATTGAGTGCCAGGAGAGGTCATGTTATATTCAGCCCCTTGATGCTCCAGTTGAGAGAGCAGTGGTGTTCGGGAAGGCTGAGGTAGCTACACCTGTGGAGGAGAGGCCTGCTCGAGGGTCCCTGCGGAAGCAGTCTTTTTTGGTTCAGCTTTCTGAGGCATGACTCGCCCCTGAATGACTGGAAATGGAATTTCGATTCATTTCGTGCTGCAGTTTGCTTTTACAGTGAGGCCTCGAGGGACGGCAGAGCGATGAAAACAATGGAATCGATTTTTTTTATTCCTAACGATATCTTCACTTCCTTTAACAAATGTCACTGCGCCTCGCAGTGATACACAGTGTGGAAAGTTGATATCTGAACCTATTTCGTTCTCTCCCCATTATATTAGATCTGTTGTCTGAACAAAGATTGAGAACCTTGTGAACATTAATGTGGCATGGCTGTCCTGTGTTGATGCATTTTCATCAGGCAGTCTTCACGCATGTGTAGACACGTCCCCATGCTGCAGCCTGCCTTCCCCACCTCCACTCCTGCTGTGGTATTCTCCAGTCATGAACCCCTCAAACCACTGCTGTGGCCCCACTCCCCTTTCCATTGTTAAATATTTTAAAGATTAGCTTCATTTGTCACATGCACATTGAAACACTGAAAGGCACCCTTTGTGTCGATGTTCAACGTGGTCTGAAGATGCGCTGGGGGCAGTTTGCAAGTGTGCTAATGCTTGCCAATGCCAACATAACATGCCCTCAACTTACTAACCCTAACCCATCTTTGGAATGTGGGAGGAAACTGGAGCACCTGGAGGAAATCCTTGTGGTCACGGGGAGAATGTACGAACTCCTTACAAGCAGCAGTGGGAATTGAACCCAGGTCGCTGGTACTGTAAAGCATTGTGTTAACCGCTAAACTGATTTAAATAGGTGTCACTGTAGGCTGAAGGGCCTATTTCTGTGCGGTACTCTTCTCTAAATACTTCGCCATGATTCTATGTATTCAATTGAATTATTCTTCTCTAAGTTTAAAACTTTTATAATGCTATAACTTTCAACTTTAAATGCTGCAAATTGTTACATTAGCCAATATGCTACGATGCCACCGTGGTTACTCGTCCATAGACCCTTCTCCCACTGTGGTTCCCAGCGCTCAATCCCTCTTTCCACTGTGAACCGTCACAAGCTCCCACAGCCCCCATTGAGCCTGTGATTTCAGTCTCTGAGGCTGACATGACAGTACTAACAACCTGGACCAATCAACTGGCTGGAGTGTTCACTGAGATCTTTAACCTCTCACGTTGGCAATCTGAGGTACCCACCTGCAGGTTTCAAGAATAACATGGTAACCTGCCTTAAGGATTATTGTCCAGTAGAATTTACATTAGGTTAGATTAGACTATGAGAACACTCAGCCCTCTTTTATTGTCATTTAGAAATGCATACATGCATTAAGAAATGATATAATGTTTCTCCAGAGTGATATCACAGAAAACAGGACAAACCAAAGATTAAAACTGACAGAACCACATAATTATAACATATAGTTACAGCAGTGCAAGACAATACCATAATTTGATGAAGAACAAACCATGGGCACAGTAAATAAAGTCTCAAAGTCCCGAGTCGATCGACTCCCGAGTCCCCAATAGCAGGCGGCAAAAGGGAGAACCTCCCTGCCATAAACCTCCAGGCACCGTCAACTTGCCGATGCCTTGGAAGCAGCCGACACTGAGTCCATCCATCCGAAAACTTCGAGCTTCCAACCAGCCTCTCCGATACAGCCTCCCGAGCGCCATCCTCTGCCGAGCACCTTCGACCTCACCCCGGCCGCTGAAACACGCAAAGCCGAGGATTTCAGGGCCTTCAGCTCCGGAGATTCCGGTTACCACACAGTAGCAGCGGCAGCGAAGCGGGCATTTCAGAAGTTTTCCAGATGTTCCTCCGTACTCTCACGTCCGTCTCCATCAAATCAGGATTGTGCACGGTCCCCTACTTGACGGATAACAGACATCACCACCGAAGTGGCCGCGTGCGCTGCCGTTGCGCCGCCATCTTCTCCTCCTCTGGATATCCATAGTGATGAAGTGTTTTGAGAGGTTGATGTTGAAACATATCAACCCCTAGCTCAGAAGCGACTTGGATCCAGTCCAATTTGCTTACCAGAGCAACAGGTCCGCAGCAGCTACCGTCTCACTGGCTCTTCACTCAACCATGGAAGATCTGCACGGTAAAAATGCATGCATCAGGATGCCTTTTATCAACCAGAGCTCAGCATTCAATACCATTATCCACCCCCGCCACCCCAAAACTAATCAATAAGCTTCAAGACTTTGGACTCAATAAATCCTTGTGCAATTGGATCCCCGACTTCTTCATTTGTAGACCCCAGTCAGTTTTCATTGGCAACTACATCTCCTCCACAATCTCCGTCAGCACAGGTGTGCTACAGGCTGTGTGCTTAGACCCCCTGCTCTCCTTGCTTTACACTGATGACTATGTGGCTAAGCACAGCTCCAACGCCACATTCAAGTTTGCTGACAACACCACTGTCATAGGCTGAATCAGAGGTGGCAACAATCAACATATAGAAGGGAGATTAAAAATCTGGCTGAGTGGTGCCATATCAACAAGCTCTTACTCAATGTCAGCAAGGCCGAGGAGCTGATTACTGACTTCAGGGAGAGGAAACCGGAGGTCCCTGAGCCAGTCCTCATCGCAGGATCAGAGATGGAGAGGGTCAGTAACTTTAAATTCCTCAGTGTTATTATTTCAGAGGGCCTGTCTTGGGCAATTACTAAGAAAGCATGGCTACACCTCTACTCCCTTAGGAGTTTGCAAAGATTTGGCATGACAACTAAAACTTTGACAAACTTCTGTAGCGATGTGGTGAAGAGTATTTTGACTGGCTGCATCATAGCCTGGTATGGAAACACCAATGCCCTTGAATGGAAAATCCTACAAAAATAGTGGGTACAGCCCAATCCATCACAGGTAAAGCCCTTCCCATCATTGAACACATCTACATGAAACGTTGTCACAGGAAAACAGCATCCATCATCAGGGATCCCCTAATAGTCAGGACGTGCTCTCTCCTCACTATGGCTATCAGGAAGAAAGTACAGGAGCCTCAGGACTCGCATCACCAGGTTCAGGTACAGTTAATTCTCCTTAACTATCAGGCTTTTGAACCAAAGGGAATAACTTCACTCAACTTCACTTGCCACATCATTGAAATGTTCCAACCACCTATGGACTCACTTTCAAGGACTCTTCATTTCATGACCTTGATATTTATTGCTGATTTCTTCTTCTTCTTCTTCTTCTTCTTCTTATTATTATTATTATTATTATTATTCGAAAGACAATGATTATACCAATTCCCAAGAAGAGCAATGTGAGCTGCCTTAACGACTATCGGCCAGTAGCACTCACATCTATGGTGATGAAATGCTTTGAGAGGTTGGCCACGGCCAGATCAACTTCTGCCTCAGTATATACCTGAACCAACTACAATTTGTCTATAGCCACAATTGGTCTACAGCAGACGTGATCTCAATGCTCTCCACGCAGCCTTGGATCACCTAGACAAATACCTACGTCAGGATGCTGTTCATTGACTCTAGCTGAGAGTTTAACACCATCATGCCTACTATCTTGATCAATCAGCTACAGAACCTGGGCCTCTGTACCTCCTTCTGCAATTGGATCCTCGACTTCCTAACAGGAAGACCGCAATCTGTGCGGATTGGTAACATCTCCACCTTGCTGACAATCAACACTGGTGTACCTCAGGGGCATGTGCTTAATCCACTGCTCTACCCTCGCTACACCCATGGCTGTGTGGCTAAGCACAGCACAAATGCCATCTATAACTTTGCTGATGATTCAACGATTGTTGGCAGAATCTCAGATGGTGATGACAGGATGTACAGGAGTGATATATACCAACTAGCTCCATCATAGGTACGAGCCTCCTTATCCAAGACATCTTCAAGGACCAGTGCCTTAGAAAAACGGCTTCCATCATCAAGGACCCTCAACACCCAGGACATCTCCTCTTCTCATTGTTACCATCAGGAAGGAGGTACAGGAGCCTGAAGGCACACACTCAATGATTCTTCCCCTCTGCCATCCGATTTCTGAATGGGCATTGGACCCATGAAAACTACCTCACAACTACCTTTTGTCTCTTTTTTTTGCACTACTTATCTTAATTTAACTATTTAATATACATATATATACTTACAGTAATTCATTTTTTGTTTATTTATCATGTATTGCATTGTACTGCTGCTGTAAAGTTAACAATTTCACGACATATGGCGGTGATAATAAACCTGATTCTGATTCATTCTTTTTATAGTTCGTTGTCACACTGGTCGAATGCCCAAGATGGTGTGGTCTTTCATTGATTCTATTATGGTTGTTATTATTATGGATTTATCGAGTATGGCCCGCAAGAATATGAATCTCTATGGTCACATAAATGTACCTGGATAATAAATTTACATTGAACTTTGGTTCCTGATCCTCAGACCCCACCTCCCGCTGTGGTTCCCAGTCCTCTATCCCTCCTTCCATTGTGGTTCCCTGTCCTCTATCCCTCCTTCCATTGTGGTTCCAGTCCTCAATTCCCTCCTCCCACTGTGGTTCCCAGTCCTCAGTCCCTCCTCCCGTGTGGTTCCCAGTCCTCAATTCCTCCTCCCACTGTGGTTCCCAGTCCTCTACCTATTCTCCCACTGTTGTCCCAGTCCTCTATCCCTCCTTCCATTGTGGTTCCAGTCCTCAATTCCCTCCTCCCACTGTGGTTCCCAGTTCTCAATCCCTCTTCCCATTGTGGTTCCCAGTTATCAATCCCTCCTCCCACTGTGGTTCCCAGACCTCAATCCCTCTTCCCATTGTGGTTCCCAGTCCTCAATCCCTCCTCCCACTGTGGTTCCCAGTCCTCAATTCCTCCTCCCACTGTGGTTCCCAGTCCTCAATCCCTCCTCCCACTGTGGTTCCCAGTCCACAGTCCCTCCTCCCACTGTGGTTCCCAGTCCTCAATCCCTCCTCCCACTATAGTTCCCAGTCCTCAATCCCTCCTCCCACTGTGATTCCCAGTCCTCAATCCCTCCTCCCACTGTGGTTCCCAGTCCTCTAATCCCTCCTCTCACTGTGGTTCCCAGTCCTCAATCCCTCCTCCCACTATGGTTCCCAGTCCTCTAATCCCTCCTCTCACTGTGGTTCCCAATCCTCAATCCCTCTTCCCACTATGGTTCCCAGTCCTCAATCCCTCCTCCCACTGTGGTTCCCAGTCCTCAATCCCTCCTTCCATTGTGGTTCCAGTCCTCAATTCCCTCCTCCCACTGTGGTTCCCAGTCCTCAATCCCTCTTCCCATTATGGTTCCAGTCCTCAATCCCTCCTCCCACTGTGGTTCCCAGTCCTCAATCCCTCTTCCCATTGTGGTTCCCAGTTCTCAATCCCTCCTCCCACTGTGGTTCCCAGACCTCAATCCCTCTTCCCATTGTGGTTCCCAGTCCTCAATCCCTCCTCCCACTGTGGTTCCCAGTCCTCAATTCCTCCTCCCACTGTGGTTCCCAGTCCTCAATCCCTCCTCCCACTTTGGTTCCCAGTCCACAGTCCCTCTTCCCACTGTGGTTCCCAGTCCTCTATCCCTCCTTCCATTGTGGTTCCAGTCCTCAATTCCCTCCTCCCACTGTGGTTCCCAGTTCTCAATCCCTCTTCCCATTATGGTTCCAGTCCTCAATCCCTCCTCCCACTGTGGTCCCCAGTCCTCAATCCCTCTTCCCATTGAGGTTCTCAGTTCTCAATCCCTCCTCCCACCGTGGTTCCCAGACCTCAATCCCTCTTCCCACTGTTGGTTCCCAGTCCTCAATTCCTCCTCCCACTGTGGTTCCCAGTCCTCAATCCCTCCTCCCACTGTGGTTCCCAGTCCACAGTCCCTCCTTCCACTGTGGTTCCCAGTCCTCAATCCCTCCTCCCACTATAGTTCCCAGTCCTCAATCCCTCCTCCCACTGTGATTCCCAGTCCTCAATCCCTCCTCCCACTGTGGTTCCCAGTCCTCTAATCCCTCCTCCCACTGTGGTTCCCAGTCCTCAATCCCTCCTCCCACTGTGGTTTCCAGTCCTCTAATCCCTCCTCCCACTGTGGTTCCCAGTCCTCAATCCCTCTTCCCCTTGTGGTTCCCAGTCCTCAATCCCTCCTCCCGCTGTGGTTCCCAGTCCTCAATCCCTCCTTCCATTGTGGTTCCAGTCCTCAATTCCCTCCTCCCACTGTGGTTCCCAGTCCTCAATCCCCCTTCCCATTATGGTTCCAGTCCTCAATCCCTCCTCCCACTGTGGTTCCCAGTCCTCAATCCCTCTTCCCATTGTGGTTCCCAGTTCTCAATCCCTCCTCCCACTGTGGTTCCCAGACCTCAATCCCTCTTCCCATTGTGGTTCCCAGTCCTCAATCCCTCCTCCCACTGTGGTTCCCAGTCCTCAATTCCTCCTCCCACTGTGGTTCCCAGTCCACAGTCCCTCCTCCCACTGTGGTTCCCAGTCCTCAATCCCTCCTCCCACTATAGTTCCCAGTCCTCAATCCCTCCTCCCACTGTGATTCCCAGCCCTCAATCCCTCCTCCCACTGTGGTTCCCAGTCCTCTAATCCCTCCTCCCACTGTGATTCCCAGTCCTCAATCCCTCTTCCCATTGTGGTTCCCAGTCCTCAATCCCTCCTCCCACTGTGGTTCCCAGTCCACAGTCCCTCCTCCCGCTGTGGTTCCCAGTCCTCAATCCCTCCTCCCACTATGGTTCCCAGTCCTCAATCCCTCCTCCCACTATAGTTCCCAGTCCTCAATCCTTCCTCCCACTGTGGTTCCCAGTCCTCAATCCCTCTTCCCATTGTGGTTCCCAGTCCTCAATCCCTCCTCCCACTGTGGTTCCCAGTCCACAGTCCCTCCTCCCGCTGTGGTTCCCAGTCCTCAATCCCTCCTCCCACTATGGTTCCCAGTCCTCAATCCCTCCTCCCACTGTGATTCCCAGTCCTCAATCCCTCCTCCCACTGTGATTCCCAGTCCTCAATCCCTCTTCCCATTGTGGTTCCCAGTCCTCAATCCCTCCTCCCGCTGTGGTTCCCAGTCCTCTAATCCCTCCTCCCACTGTGGTTCCCAGTCCTCTCTCTATCCTCCCACTCTGGTTCCCAGTCCTCAATCCCTCTCCACACTGTTGTTTGCCAGTCCTCTAATTCCTGCTACTACAGTGGTTCCCAGTCCTCTCTCTATCCTCCCACTCTGGTTCCCAGTCCTCAATCCCTCTCCCCACTGTTGTTTGCCAGTCCTCTAATTCCTGCTACTACAGTGGTTCCCAGTCCTCTATCCCTTATCCCAACGTGTTCCTTAGTTGTTCTATTGTGATGTTTCTGTCCCTTATCCCAGTGCTACAGTTGGGAGCCCAAGTCTCTGTCACTAATCTCAGTGCTGCCTTTTTTCCCCTGACCACTGTAAAAGACCGAAGGACCTGGTTCCCTACTCCTGCATCTCTCTTTTTGTGGTATTAAGAATACAGAACAGCAGGGCATAGAAACAGGCCCTTCGGCCCATGGTGTCTGTGCTGAACCCAGTACCAGATTAAACAAAGTCTCTTCTGCCTGCACACAATCCATTTCCTTCCATTCCTTCAGTACGAACAGCTTCTTAAGCACCCCTATCATCCCTGCTTTCACTTCACCCCTGGCAACCAGTTCCAGGCGCCTACCACAGTCTGAGTAAAAAAAAACTGCCTCACCTGACTCGACTGATCTTTCCCCAAATCTTGGGAAAAGGCCGATTTCATTAATATAGCAGAGAACCTGGTGAACGTAGACGCCTGCTAGTAAAATGGCAGCGGATAAATAGGAAATCTTTTAAAAAAAGCTAAGAGTTTAGAGCCAGCATATTACAATAAAAGTGAATGATGAGAAATGTTGGATGAACAGAGGCACTTTTTAGTTCTAGTCCACACTTCCCCTGAAGGTGTCAACACAGGTGAAGAAGGCATTTTGTATGCTTGTCTTTATACGTCATATAAGAGCTGGGCTGTTATGTTGCAACTTTATCAAATACTGATTAGACTGCACGGAGTATTATACACACATTGGGAGGAAGCCCGCATAGAAAATGTACAAACTCCACACGGACAGCACCCTAGGTCCGTATCGAACCCAGGCCTCCGATGCTCTGAGAGAGGGGCTCTAGCCCAGCTGTGACACTCTGCCACTTTAACGATGCATTATGAATTTTCCAGTTTTTGAATACTTTGACACCTCGCGGTATAGTACAGTTAATACCAGCTTTCACATCTTTATACCTAATTATCCCATTATACACCATCTGTAGTCCCGCATTAAGCTACAGGTCAGCTTTCACACCAGCCCCTGAGACAGATGTGGCAGCTGCACCAGCGTCTGCTCCCTGACACACCCGTTTCTCAAATTGTTGGGCACAGCTCGCCAAAGCTCTGAAGGGAGTGGTGTCAGTGGATTGCAAGTCAAATAACCGTTCAGATGAAAAGCTTGTGGTGACGCCTCTCATCTGTCTGACTGTGATTGGCGACCTTAGACTTACATTTTCCATTATAGAAAAACATGACATTTAGCCTGCACAACAATTCTTGTGCTTGGTCGAATCTGTACTCTCGCTGAATTATAAGATCTGGTGAAGTTGCTGCTCTTTGAAGCTTGCCAGTTTGTGACAATACTGCAATGGGAAGAGCATAATTAAACATGGCATAAATATCACTCCAATCCTGTAGCCTGCAGAGTGAAACATGAAGTAGTGACTGAGAGCTGGTTACTAATTAAGCAACACGTTCTGCAGATCAACACAATTCGCCTTTAAACTCTGCTACCTTTTCTCAGCTAATTAGTTTTTAGAAGTTACCACAGGGGCTGATGGAGCCCCTGCCCTGTGCCTCATAATTACATGGATAATGTTGCTGATTAGGTCCCAGCTCTGATAAGGGCACAGCATTCACCAGGCATGGTGGGGTTACAGCGTGCAGTACTGTGAGCCGCAGAACTCAGTGACTGGGCTGAGGGTAACAGGTTGAGCAGGTTGTCCCAGAGGGATTAACTCTTCAGCAGGAGGACTACGTTCTCTATGTTTAGCAAGGTAAGAGTGATAGGTTGTAGAGTAGGGCAGTGGGGGAGCATTGCAGCCAGTGGAGGTACCTGTGACAGCAGAGGATCAAACAAACTCGAGGATATCTACAGATGCTGGAAACCCAAAGCAAAACACATAAAATGCTGGAGGAACTTAGCAGGGAAACTTCAGATGTTGAGAAAGGGCAACAATTTAGTCAACAATAAATGGAACATAGAATAGTAGCGCATGGATCCATTGGCCCACAGTGTTGGCCAGTGTAGACCTAGTCCACAATCAATCTAACCCTACCGTCCTACACAGCTTATAACCCTCCATGTTTTTCTATCTAAGAGCTTATTTTTCAATGCCTCCATTGTACCA
This sequence comes from Mobula birostris, assembly GCF_030028105.1. Classification (NCBI taxonomy): domain Eukaryota; kingdom Metazoa; phylum Chordata; class Chondrichthyes; order Myliobatiformes; family Myliobatidae; genus Mobula; species Mobula birostris. The sequence goes on from NC_092401.1 coordinate 13,193,330, forward strand.
GACTCTACCACCATCCCCAGCAGTGCATTCTAACCACCTACCACCCTCTATGTAAAATACCTACCTCTGATATCTGTGAGCTGTCGCCTCAACGTGATAGAGGTGTGGCACCTAACTCCGTACAAATAAACCTACCTCTGACATCTGTGAGATGTCACCTCTGTGTGACACCTACGTCTGTGTGTATAAATGTCTACCCCCGACATCTTCCCTCAAACTTCTCCCGCTTAGCTTAAACTAACCTTATCAAGAAGTGAAAGGAAATGTATGTAAGGTTTAGGAAGAGAACGTCAAACGGACCTCATGAGGATTATCAAGAAGGGAAATAGGAGAGCCAGGAGGAGCCGTGAAAAGTTAGTGACAAGTAGGATTAAAGATAATCTCAAGGCATTCTATACATACATGAAGAGCATGAGGATAACTGGGGAGTGGGTAGGACCACCCAAGAATAAAGAGTGGGGGACATTTGCTTAGAAGCAGAGAATGTGGCTGATGTCCTAAATGAGTACTTTGCATCAGTATTTACCGAGGAGAAGAACATGGAGGATAGGGATTAGTGTGAAGCTTGCATGCTAGGCATTCTGAGGAGGAAAAAGGAGGTTGTTTTGGGTTTCTTAAAGAACCTTAAGGTGGATAAGTCCCCAAGCCTGATATAACCCAGGTTGTTAAGAGAGCCAAGAGATTACATTTCTGTAGCCTTGTCCAATATTTTAATGTCCTCTCCAGCTCCAGAAGAGGTCCTGGAGGACTGCTGAATAGCAGATATTGTTCCATTGTTCAAGGAGGAAAACAAGGATAATCCTGGAAACTATTGACTGGTGAGTCTCACATCACTAGTAGAGAAGTTACGGGAGAAAAGTCTTAGGGATAGGATTTATGAGTATTGGGAAAATCATGGCCTAATCAGGGACAGTCAGCACGTGTGAGACAAGTTATGACTTAATAACTTGAGTGAGTTTTTTGAAGAAGTAACGAGAAGACCGCCAATATCTTTTTCCCAGGGTTGAAATCTCTAAAGCCTGAGGAGTTGCATTTAAGGTGAGAGGAAGTAAGTTCAAAGGAGTCGTGCAGGGCAAGTTCTGCAGACAGAGAGTGTTGGGTGCATGGAACGCACTGCCAGTGGTGGTGCTGGAGGCAAATACAATAGGGTGCTCAAGAAACTCCTTAGGTCGGCACATGAATAAGTAGTAAATGGAAGGATATGGACATTGTGAGCCAGAAGTAATTAGTTTAGCTAGGCACTTGTTTACTAAACTACACACAAAATGCTCCCCTCCTTAGTTGTGTCTGGCCTGCTGAGTTCCTTCAACATTTTTCTGTGTGTTGCTCTGTGTGTCCATCATTTGCACAATCTCTTGTTTAACTGACTTAGTTTGACATGATAATTAGTTTGACGGAATCAACATGAATATGAAAGGCATATGATGCAAAATTCATTGTTAGGCAGGAGCATTGCAATAAATAATAATAAAAAACTGTAAATTACAGTAAGAATTATATATTTTTTAAAAAGTTAATTAAGTTGGGCAAAAAGGGTACAGTAATAAAAAAAAGTAGTGAGGTGTGTTCATGGGTTCAATGTACATTCCGAAATCTGACAGCGGAAGGGCAGAAGCTATTCCTGAATTGCTGAATGTGTGCCTTCAGGCTCCTGTACCTTCTCCCTGTGGGTACCAATGAGAAAAGGACATTTCCTGGGAGATGGGGGGTTCTTAATGTTGATGACGGAAGCCACCTTTATGAGGCATCGCTCCCTGAGGACCTGTTCCTGTGCTGTGCTTTTCTATATGTTTTATTATAGTCTAGGACAGGTAGGCACACATTATACAGCAGGGGACATATTATACACAGGTTAGGTGGGCTTGTACATAGCTTGCCAAAAATGCAGGGCGGGCAAGCACTCAATATACAACAGGTAGTGCACAAGTAGAGGATGGTGGTTGGCTTTATCCGAGTGTATCGAGACAGTGAGGGAATTGGCGCAGAATGAACCCAGCACACCTTGGGGTGGAAGGGTAGGTGGGCTTGGGTCAATAGGTGGGAGATCACTGTGGAGCTGGTCAATGGGCGCGTGGTACAGTGAGGTCATGGGAGTCACTGGTTGTACAGCGGAGCAGTTGGGCAAACCAACTTCAACAGTTGTGGTGAGAGCCTAATGTACAACGGGAGATCAGACAGTTATACAAAGGAGTGGGTGCCCACAGGGCTTGGACATCCCACTGAGCCCCAGAAGAAACTATTTGTTTCAATGAGATGTTCTCTTATTCTTCTCAGCTCTGGAGAGTACGAGCCCTCTGTGCTTATCTTCTACTCAAATGGCATCTGCCATCCCTGGAACATTTGATGCACTCGCTCTAGTACAAGTAACGATCTCACACATATATATATATAATACTCTTGTACTCAAATGTTCAGGTTATGCAAACCAAAGTACTATTTGCCGTTCGTCCTGCTTGTTTGACCCGCCTGCCAAATTTCAGCGATTCCCACTCAGGTTCATGCGAACACCAATATGTTTCAATCTCACACCATTTACAAAAATATTCTGCCTTTCCAATTCTTTTTCCAGCAAGCAGGATGCCTTTAACTATTTTCCACAGGAAATTCCTGCCCATTGACTCAGCCTGTCTGTACCACTTCACACCCCACCCCACATTCTCCTCACAGTTAACATTTTATATCATCAGCTTTGTATCATCAACAAGTTTGGATATACAGCGCATGATCCCATCATCCAGATCACTGCTATTGATTATAAGCAACAATGATCTCTGCAGCACACCACCTTTTACAGACTTTCAACCAAAAAATGACATTCATCCCTTTTCTTTGTTCTTCCATTAACTGATCTTTCAGGCCTGGCCTCAATATCAGCCTTACTCAGCCCTCAATAACAAGGCCTGCAACTTTACTCATAAGGCTAACAAGTTTACTCTTTACGCTGAAATGATCCCTTCCCTCTAGAATCTCAACTTCATCCAACAACTGATTGATAATAAGATTATTCTGCAACTCATTAATAGGGACAAGGAACCTTTTTGAGAGCATGTGCCCAAATTCATGATTATCTTCTAAATAACTCTCGCACGCGATGGTAATTTTGAGCAGGGATTATCATTGATTAATGAATTACTAGCAATAATTATTCACTTTTTAAAGAAAAATGGGATGAGTCTCGTGCTTATTTATGTGTATTCATTGTTCTGCTATTAATAAAATTATAACAGAGACAAATTGAAATAACTGAAGCATTTTTGAATGTCTGTTCAAAAATTATTAATATTAATCTTTTAAAAAAAATGGAAAAATAACATCATTTATAAACAGCAGTGTTCTTGTGCCCAATTACTGTCCAAATACTGATATGCACAGAAATAGCTTGTAAAATGTGTAGCTCAGATGGTGATAGTTGGGTTGAGTTGTTCTCTGATCTTGGCAAAACGTTTCATTACCATATGAGGAGACATCACTGTTCACTTGTGCTGTGTCCTCCGAATGCTTGGCCGTTATATAGTATAAATGGATTAGACTATAAGACCATAAGACAAAGGAGCAGAAGTCGGCCATTCGGCCCATTGAGTCTGCTCCGCCATTTTATCATGAGCTGATCCATTCTCCCATTTAGTCCCACTCCCCCGCCTTCTCACCATAACCTTTGATGCCCTGGCTCCTCAGATACTTATCAATCTCTGCCTTAAATACACCCAATGACTTGGCCTCCATTGCTGCCTGTGGCAACAAGTTCCATAGATTCACCACCCTCTGACTAAAAAAATTTCTTCACATTTCTGTTCTGAATGGGCGCCCTTCAATCCTTAAGTCATGCCCTCTCATACTAGACTCCCCCATCATGGGAAACAACTTTGCCACATCCACTTTGTCCATGCCTTTCAACATTTGAAATGTTTCTATGAGGTGCCCCCCTCATTCTTCTAAACTCCAAGGAATACAGTCCAAGAGCGGACAAACGTTCCTCATATGTTAACCCTCTCATTCCCGGAATCATTCTAGTGAATCTTCTCTGTACCCTCTCCAACGTCAGTACATCCTTTCTTAAATAAGGAGACCAAAACTGCCCACAGTACTCCAAGTGAGGTCTCACCAGCGCCTTATAGAGCCTCAACATCACATCCCTGCTCCTATACTCTATTCCTCTAGAAATGAATGCCAACATTGCATTTGCCTTCTTCACTACCGACTCAACCTGGAGGTTAACCTTAAGGGTATCCTGTACGAGGACTCCCAAGTCCCGTTGCATCTCAGAACTTTGAATTCTTTCCCCACTTAGATAATAGTCTGCCCATTTATTTCTTCTGCCAAAGTGCATAACCATACACTTTCCAACATTGTATTTCATTTGCCACTTCTTTACCCATTCTTCCAATCTATCCAAGTCTCTCTGCAGACTCTCTGTTTCCTCAGCACTACCGGCCCCTCCACCTATCTTCGTATCGTCAGCAAACTTAGCCACAAAGCCATCTATTCCATAATCCAAATCGTTGATGTACAATGTAAAAAGAAGCGGCCCCAAAACGGACCCCTGTGGAACACCACTGGTAACCGGCAGCCAACCAGAATAGGATCCCTTTATTCCCACTCTCTGTTTCCTGCCAATCAGCCAATGCTCATATCCACGTATGTAACTTTCCCGTAATTCCATGGGCTCTTATCTTGTTAAGTAGCCTCATGTGTGGCGCCTTCTGAAAATCCAAATATACAAATATATATTGCCAAGATCGGAGGACAACTCCACCCAACCACTGGTGCATAAACCAGGTCTGCGAGGATTTCAAAACATATTATCCAATGTCACGTGTTCTCACAGAAAATCGACTGGTTGGTACCCAACTGGTGTAAGACATTTCCTGTGAAAACATCTCACTGCTTACAGGGTGTAAAAATAATTCTCTGCTTCATTTGCAGTAGATATAATCATGATGTATTTTTATTGTAGGTGGGTTTAAAGAATCGGGGGTGGCTCTGCAGGCCATGTGCCAACATTTTTGCATGTATTATCTTGTGCCATGTGCTATAGGTTCATCGCCCCTGCACTACAGCATCGACACTTCTCAGGGGTGCCAATTGCATGACACCTACAGCCCTCCTAATTAGGCAATTTCTTGTCACTTCAGCGCTGAATGGGTTATTCTGATTCATCCTGCTTGTTCCAAGCTTGCTATTTAGAGGAAATTATCTCCCGGTATCTATCCTACCGGTTATTCTCAAAGTATAGTGTCGAGCGGAGATAACCTCTCTTTCTCAAACTCCAGCAAAATTAGGAAAAACCTACTCAGCTTTCTTACTGTAAAACGTTTGTCCCATTATCCAGCAACAGTTTACCATTTGTATCGGGATAGAGGTAAAGTGAACGTCATGGTGTTTTCCCCAGGGTTGGGGAGTCTAAAGCTAGAAGGCATAGATTCAATGTCGGGGGGAAGATTTAAAGGGGACCAGAAGGGAAACTTCTTCATACAGAAGGTGGGTGAGCTGTGAGAGGAAGAGATAGAGGTGGGTGCAATTGCAACATTTCAAAGACATTTGGAGAGGTACACGGATAAGGGTTTAGAGGGATTTGGACCAAATGTAGGCGAAAGGGGCTACCTTAAGTCATCTTGGCTGGCCGGGATATGCTGGGTTGAAGGGCCTCATTTGGTGCTGTAAGACTCCATGCTATATGACTGCACCTCTCCATGTTATTTTCAATATTGTGTGTTCCAATTTTGTTAATGATCTCTTATGTGGCTCCTAATTGAAAACTTCTGCAAGTCCAAACATATCAAATCCACTGGATCCCCCTTAACTGTTTCTAACAGATTTGTAAATGTAATTATTATATTATAAAATCTCTGCCAGTGCTGTCAGTATTTTCAAAGTGCCCTGTTATCAATCACTTATTTCCAGAATTTCCCTAGTACTGAAATCAGAGTCAGGAATCATTTTTACAACAAACCATCAGTTTTATGGCCACTTTATTGATATAATTTTTTTATTCCACTTTGATTTGATTACTGGAAATATATTCTCTAGCTGCCAGCACCAAGCTCTGTTCCAGTGATGCTTTGGACCATTAGTTTCTGTAGGATCATTACCCATTAATCCACCCAATGGCCAATGATCATTGGACTAGACAACCTTTAAATCAGCCTCATCAACTTGCCAGTGAGGTGTTAGCCAACAGACTCAATAAGGTAAATGGCACAGAGCATTTCTCCCCATGATGGTTCCTTTGTAACTACACCACATCCATGTATTTATCCCAATTTTCCCCTCCACTTCCTGCCCACTGCCAACATTCATCCACCTAGGCGAATTTTAAATGTGATGGGAGGTCTCCACAGAATGAGCAAGAAGGAGGAAGACAAGGGAGAGGGATGTCATAAGAGGTGGAGTATTGCAGATGGAGACTATGTTCACGAGGTGTGCTTTCCTTAGAGTGGAGGAGGCTGAGAGGGGACTGGACAGAGGTACACAAAACTGGGCGTACGTACCCAGTACAGGAACAGGCTCCTGTCAAATATCAGTCTTTGCTAATGCCAAAATTAAGAGCGGTTTGGATGGATTAGAGAGAAGGAAACATATCTCTGTAGAAGAGGTGTTTAAGTCTAGAAGGCATGGGTTTAGGATACTGTACAAGTTAAGGGAGGAACTGAAGAGGGATTTTTTTTTCATCCAGAGGGTGGTTGGAATCTGGAAAGTGCTGCTTTAGTGCTGGTGGAGGCAGAGGCTGTCACGTCCTTTGAGTAGTATCTACAGTAAACATGCACGTGAACTATCAAAACACAGAGGGCTATGGACCAAGTACAGATAAATGGGATTAGTATAGTTGGGTACCTGATGGTCAACATGCTTATGATGGGCTGAAGGGCTTGTTCCTGTCCTGAATGACTTTAATACTCTAAGAAGACTAAAAGAAGAGGCAGGGATATTGAATATCAGGGAGAGAAAACAGGAACAGGATAGGAGCGGAAAGGAAGAAGAGGAGGTGGAGGAAGCTAGAGATGGAGAAGATTGAGAGGAGATTTGATAGAGCTATATAAAATGATGAGGGGTATAGATAGGGGAAATGCAAGCAAGCTTTTTCCATTGACTTTGTGTGGGACTACAACTACAGGTCATGGTTTAAGGGTGAAAGGTGAAAAGCTTAAGGGGAACATGAGGGGGAACCTTCTTCACTCAGAGGGTTGTGAAAGTGTGGAACAAGCTGCCAGCACAAATGGTGAATGCGAGCTGAATTTCAACACAAGAAAAGTCTGGATAGATACATGGATGGTAGGGGGTATGGAAGGCTATGGTCCCAGTGTAGGTCGATGGGAGTAGGCATTTTAAATAGTTTGGCATGGACTAGATGGGCCAAAGGGCCCGTTTCTGTGCTGTAATTTTCTATGACTCTATGTAGACAGAGAAAAGAGCAGGAGGAGATGAAAGGAAGAAGAGAAAAAGCCAGCAATGTTAATGTTTGTAACGTCGTCTAGTAACCTAACAACACCAAATCAAATGAGTTTTCAGCCCACCCTCCCTGACAAACAGCCAGGATATAATTTCTACATCGACATTAACAAGACTCTTTAATTTGCTGCTGATCTTCCTTTTCTGATAGTTAATGTTGCCTCTGGCGCATTCAGTGATAACAATGCCTCGAATCCCCTGAGCATTGGCCTTTCCTGGGACCCGCAGTAAAGCTCATTTTTTAATGTCACCTAATCATGTTAAGTAGCATCATCCCAGAGCATGTTTGATCATCTCGATTCAAATCGTTCCTGGGGCATCCTGTTATGCATCTCAAGGTAAGGAGGAAAATCTCTTCAATTTGGTTTCAATTCAAAATCTGACGCACGCTGAATGTACTTCACAATGTGGTGCCTGTGCCAAGTCATTTCCTTGCACCCCGGGCACTTCTCTGAACTCAACCAGGTGAGCTCCCTCCATTGTCTCCCCAAAATTTATCCATGGGGTAACATTACTACAGTGGATTATCTCATCATCACAGCACTGACATTATTAGCAAGTTGCTTATATACAAAACAGCCTGCCTATCCCCATTACAATATCGCCTTCATTACAAATAGATTTTGTTTGCCGCAAGGCACCTTCAGGTTATGAATGGTGCTATAAATTCAAATTTATTTTTATTTCCTTTCCCTTTCTTTGCCGCACTACCTGCAGGATTTCAACCAAGAACATGGACAGTTCTGGACTCAGCTCTCTGCATTCCCTTGAATACATTAACCCTATGTGTTAACTGGCATCAGCCCCCAATGACCAGTTTGTCCTAATTTTTCACAGCGGTCTTCCTGGAAACAAAAGCAACTTACAATCTGCATGGTTCATAGATATTCACTACCAGAGTGTCTCACTGCCTTTCGCTACTCAGTACTGTACAAGAGTAACATCTGAATCAAGAAGCACAGAATGTATCGTTCAAGAAGCCCTCCTTTACCTATAGTGTATTACACACGTAAGAACTTATGCCAAGACACATTTCAGATATCTGAGACTGGATGAAAATAAGATCATAAAATGCTGGAAATACTTAGATCAGTCAGCTTCTAAGGAGAAGCAATGATTCGAGACCCTTCATCAGAACTCCTGAAGTGTTAATGGAGCCATAAGAGACTGCAAGAGTTGGAATAGAAACATAGAGAACCTACAGCACAATACAGGCCCTTTGGCCCACAATGCTGTGCTGAACATGTGCTTACTTTAGAAATTAGCTAGGGTTACCCATAGCCCTCTGTTATACTAAGCTCCATGTACCTATCCAGGAGCCTCTTATAAGACCCTATTGTATCCGCCTCCACCACAGTCGCCAGCAGTCCATTCCACGCACTCACCACTCTCTGCGTAAAAAACTTACCCCTGACATCCCCTCTGTACCTACTTCCAACCACCTTAAAACTGTGCCCTCTCATGCTAGCCATTTCAGCCCCGGGAAAAAGCCTCTGACTATCCACACAATAAATGCCTCTCATCATCTTATACACCTCTATCAGGTCACCTCTCATCCTCCATCACTCCAAGGAAAAATGGCCAAGTACACTCAACCTATTCCCATAAGGTACTCCCTCTAATCCAGGCAACATCCTTGTAAATCTCCTCTGCACGCTCTCTATAGTATCCATATCCTTCCTGTAGTGAAGTGACCAGAACTGAACACAGTACTCCAGGTGAGGTCTGAATCTGGAATCTTTCGGACAAACAGTCTGCTGGAGGAACACAGTGAGTCCTGCAACATCTGTGAGGGAAAGGTGCTAGTGACATTTTAGATTTTAAAGCCCGAGTCAGGACTACCTGCAGGATTTCAACCAAGAACATGGGCAATTCCTTTCCTCCCACAGGTGCTCTCAACCTGCTTAGCTCCTCCAGCAGATTTTTTGTTACTCCTGAAACGCTAATGCTGATTTTCTTACGCGGGGTTGGGGGGGGCCAGGGTTGGGGTTTGATGTTCTTGCTGATCTGTTTTTCTGTGTGGTGAGGGGGTTTGATATTCTTTATGCCATGTGCACAATTTTCTTTTTCGTTTGGGGGGTGTTGATGATTGTGTTGCCATTTGGCACGATGCGTTAGTTTTTTTGTTTGGGGGAGAGTAGTTGAGATTTGGATGTCCTTGCCACTTGAACGATTTGTTTTTCTGCGTGGGGGGTGTTTAATGTTGCCGTTTGCACAATTTTTTTGTGCAGGGGTGGGTCTGATGTTTTTCTTTGAATGACCGCCATGGTTTTCTTTGTTTCGTGGCTATCTGGTGAAGACAAATCTCAGAGTTGTATACTGCATACATACTTTGATAATAAATGAAATTTTGAACCCTCCCGAGGGTGCGGCAGCACAGTGGCAGAGCTGCTATCTCGCCCTTCAGTGACTCAGGTTTGGTCCTGACCTCTGGACTGTCTGTGTGGAGTTATACACGTTCCCCAGTGATCCCATTGCATCGTAAGATCATGTGAGTTAGCAGGTCAATTTCCCATAGTGCGTAGTTCAGTGGTAGGATGAGGAAAATGAAATGGGATCAGTGTAGGATTGGTAGTAAGTGGGTGTTGGACTCAGTGGGCTGAAGATCCTCCTTCCACCTTGGACAAAATTTACAAGATGCTGCCTGACCTGCAGAGTATGTTCAGCATTTGCTGTTTTTATTTCAGATTTTCAGCATCTGCAAATTTTACAATGTTCACTTACAGGGAATGAATCATTACTTTCCATCCTCTCACTTGTACACAGGCCATATGGTACCAACTAGAATGAGTCAGAATCAGAACCAGGTTTAATATCACCGGCACATGTCGTGAAATTTGTCGTCTTTGCGGCAGCAGTACAATGGAATACATAATAATCGGAAAAACTGTGAATTACATTACGTGTGTGTATATATAAATGTATAGGCATCCGTTGGTCTCATGAGACCATGGACTTGCACCTTGGAAGGTTTCCAGGGCGCAGGCCTGGGCAAGGTTGTATGGAAGACCAGCAGTTGTCCATGCTGCAAGTCTCCCCTCTCCACGCCACCAATGTTGTCCAAGGGAAGGGCATTAGGACCTATACAGCTTGGCACCGTTGTCATCGCAGAGCAATGTGTGGTTAAGTGCCTTGCTCAAGGACACAACATGTTGCCTCAGCTGAGGCTTGAACTAGCGACCTTCAGATCACTAGACTGACGCCTTAACCACTTGGCCACGCGCCACTACAAGGACTATATTTAATAAGTAGCGCCGAAATAATAATAAAATTTAAAAAGTAGTGAGGTAGTGTTCATGGGTTCAATGTCTATTCAGAAACTGTATGCAGAAGGAAACAAGCTGTTCCTGAATGACTAAGTGTGTGCCTTCAGGCTTCTGTACCTCTTTCCTGATGGTAGCAATGAAAACAAAGCATGACCTGGATAACAGGGATCCTTAATGATGGATACTGCCTTTTAAGGCATCGCTCATTGAAGATGTCCTGGATCATTCATGGCTTGGCTTCACAGACGAAGATTTAGGAAGGGGGCTGCCCACGTCTCCTGCAGGCTCGCTGGTGGTTGATGAGGCCAATATGGGACAGGCAGGCCTGGCCAGAGTGGCTGCAAGGAAAATTCTGTTCTGGGTTTGGCACTGTTGTGTCACGGTTCTTCCTCCTTCTCCTTTTGTCCTCAATGCCAGCCCTGCGTGCGCTCTCGAAGGAGAAGACAGACCAGTGAATGGTGTGTCGCCAAGCCTCGCGATCAGAGACTAGATTAGACCACCGGCAATGGTCATTGTGACAGGCACCAAGGGATTTCTTCAGACAGTCCTTGTACCTCTTCTTTCGTGCCCCTCTGTCATGATGGCCAGCGGAGAGTTCGCCATAAAGCACAATCTTGGGCAGGTGATGATTCTCCATCCTGGAGACGTGCCCTGCCCAGCGCAGCTGCGTCTTCATCAGCATGGCCTCGATGCTGGTGACCTCCGCCTGTTCGAGAACTTCGATGTTGGTGACGAAGTCACTCCAGTGGATGTTGAGGATGGTGCGGAGGCAGGGCTGGTGGAAACGCTCAAGGAGTCGTAAGTGGTGACTGTAGGTGACCCATGACTCGAGTTGTACAGGAGGGTGGTCAGTACAATGGCTCTGTACATGCTGATCTTTGTGCCTTTCTTCAAATGCTTATTGTTCCAGACTCTTTTGTACAGCCTGCTGCATGCGCTGTTTGCCTTTGCCAGTCTGTTGTCAATTTCTGTCGATCTTGGCATCTGATGAGATGGTGCACCCCAGGTAGCTGAACTGGTGGACTGTCTTCAGCTCTACCTCACCAACGGTGATGCGGGGAGGGTGGTAATCTTCCTGAGGTGCGGGCTGATGGAGAACTTCTGTCTTCTTCAAGCTGACTTCCAGTCGGAAGAGCTCGGCAGCCTCTGCGAAGCAGGATGTTATACGCTGCAGGGCTGTCTCTGTGTGGGCAACGAGGGCAGCATCATCGGCGAAGAGTAGCTCTCGGATGAGTTGCTCCAATGTCTTGGTGTGGAACTGTAGTCGCCTCAGGTTGAACAGGCTGCCATCGGTGCGGTCTCGAATGTAGACCCCGTCCTTGTCATCAAGGTCTTCTGTGGCCCTTTCAAGCAAAATGCTGAAGAAGATGGTGAAGAGAGTCGGCGCGAGGACGCAGCCTTGCTTTACTCCGTTGCCTATTGGGAAGGGTTCTGAGAGGTCGTTGTTGTGTCTGACTTGGCCACTCTGATCTTCATGTAGCTGGATGACTATTGTCGATCTGAGGAACTTTGGGGGGCATCCCAGTCGTTCCATGATTTGCCACAGACCTTCCCTGCTCACGGTGCTGAACGCTTTGGTAAGGTCGACAAACAACACGCACAATCCCTTGTTCTGTTCCCTACATTTCTCTTGGAGCTGCCTGAGAACAAATACCTTGTCAGTGGTGCTCCTGTTGGCTCTGAAGCCACACTGGCTCTCTGGGAGGTGTTCTTCTGCAATGATGGGCACCAACCTGTTCAGGAGTACTCTTGTGCGAGGATTTTTCCTGCGATAGAGAGAAGAGTTATCCCTGGTAGTTGGAGCAGTCAGGCTTTCCCCCTTGTTCTTATACAGGGCAATGAGGACTGCATCACGGATACCTGCATCCGGCTGGAAGCCTGAGAAGAGTTTATTTGTCATACACGTTGGGAAAGCTCTTTTAATAACAGCAATATTATAAAAACTACAAAATCTGATGTGTAAAGGTACTTGGGAGTCCTTATGCAGGATTCCCTAAGAGTTGAGTTGGTGGTGAGAAAGGCAAATGCAATGTTACTATTCATTTCAAGAGCACTACAATATAAAAGCAAGGATGTAAAGCTGAGACTTTATAAGGCATTGCTCAGACCACATTTGGAGCGTTGTGAGCAGTTACAAGGATATGCTGAATTGAAGAGGGTCCAGGAGAGATTTACAAGAATGATCTCAGAAATGAAAGGGTTAACATTTGAGGAGCGATTGAGAACTCTGGGCGTGTACTTACTGGAGTTCGGAAGAATGAGGGGGTTCTCAGTGAAAACTACCAAATATTGAAAGGCCAAGATAGAGTGGACACGGAGAGGATGTTTCCGATAGCCGGAGAGTCATAAGATCAGAGAGCAGAGTCTCAGAATAGAACAGAGGTGAGAAGGAATTTCTTTAACCAGGGAGGTAAATTTGCAACAAGTGTAAAACAATGGAACGATATAGTCATGCAAAGTGCAATAGTGTAAGGAGAAATTCTAATAACCAAAGTGACAATAATGGAAGAGGTTAGATTAGGGGTCTGAGGACATGGCAGTCCACCAGGAAGGAGATGTGAAAGGTGAGTGGCTGTCCAGCTTTCCAAGCTCTCTTAGAAGGAAGAAGAGAGTAAAGGGAATAGCCAGGCAACCTTAATGACACTGTTAGCCGTCCTGATGCTACAGTTATTGAAAATGGTCTGCATGGAGCAATGTGATCCTTCAAAAGGACTATGACCTTGTCATGGTTTGAAGACTTGCGTGCCTCAATAACCAGAGAGCTATGCCGGCTGGGGTCAGGGATTTATGCTTTAGATCTTGGTAGGCTCACCCATGCCAAACAGGTCAAAGAGTAGAGTCCAGACTAAGAGTTGTCCACCAGTCCTCCAGGTTCGGGAGTTCAACACAGGGCTAACAACCCTGGTTGGTAAACAAAATTGTTACAGAAACAACAATGAAGAATCCCTTGGACCTTCATTGCTGCCCAAGTCCCAGGGGTGTAATGGGCAGTAAGTATAGTAAGTAAGGATCAATGTGATGGACTGGGCAGTGTTCACTATTCTACAAGTTTCTTCAGTGCAAAGCAGAACCGTGTCATACCAGGCTGAGATGCAGCCCATGGCTCCAGACCTGGCAGTGTTGGTGATGGTTGATGTCCAGGGAAGATCAGATTAGAACCTCACATTTTGTGGTTGCATGGGTAACAGCACAGGATGTGTCGGACAGGATTGATCCGGAATGGTGAAGGGTAAAGGCCTCTGTTCTGATTAGTATCAGCCCTTTTATCTAGTTATGTAATGAACATCTGGTGAACAAAATGGAGATTTACACATTAAGCAGCTTACAGAAGCACAGAACAGCAGGGCAGGGCAAAGGATTAGCAGTGCAACGTCAGGTCATACAGCAGCCAAGAAGCAATGTTTCATAGGAACAGAGGAATGGGATTAGGAATCAGAAGATCAAGAGTGGAAGGGGGAGGAAGGAAAGGAACTCCAGCAGACGGGCAGGAGAAGAAAAGGGGAGGGTGTAAGAGGAGGAGGAGGGAGAGAACAAGAGAAGGGGTAGGAGGAAAAGACAGAGGGAAATAAGGGGAGGGGTTGTTGAAGAAAGTGGAGGGAGAGGAGAATGAGGATAAGGTAGGAGGAGGAGGAGGAAGTGGAGGCCAGAGGAATAGCCATGAGGAGGGTGATCAGGAGAGTGAGGGGAGAGGTAGGAGCTGGAGAAGGACGAGAACAAGGAATAACAGTAGGCTGAAGACAAGAAAAGAGGCTACAGCGGGAGTAGAAACAGAAGCCCAAATCAAAGCAGCAGGGAGAGGAGTAAGACCCAAAGACATTGTGATTTATAGGAGTAGGGGAGTAGGGGAGGGAAGCGGGCCAGGACAAAGACCACCACAGCACCTGCACTGCTTTGTTGGTTCTAGAGCTGCTGCGTTTCTGTATCTACACTTCTGCTCAAATTTGTCATCTCCCAGAGCCTACCTGTGTCCCTCACCACCTGCACTCTTCTACTCTTCTACTCTCCCTATCCAGCCTCAGCTTGTTGGGGATCCATCCCGGAGATGAACCCTCTCTTAAGTCACATATGGCGCTTGAAGCTCCTAACTTCCCATTGCGAGGAAATGCTATGAGCAGGTGGCCTACACAATCCGCCCCTCATCTCCGGCTTTAATATCATGTCCTGGATAAGACATTTGGCAGTGTAGATGAAGGAACAATATTTCTTTCCCCTGCTTGAGGGGTTGCTGTCTCAAATTAAGGAACTGTCCATTCCAGGGAGGGGAGAAAGAAAGATGTCTTTACCCAGATAGTGGTGGATCATTGGGATTCTCTGCTCCACAGGCTCAGTCAAAATAAAGATGACAGCTGTTTGGTTATTAAGTGAATAAAAGAATGTTGGAATTACTGTAGGAAAATGATGCTAAGGCAAATAAATGGCCATGATCTTATCAAATCAGAAGGAACTAAGGACCAAACATCCTTTCCCTGTGTACATTATTACATTCTCCCTCAACCCAATCATTCTGTGTGGGACACTTTCCCCTTCATGAGAACATAAATAAGAGCCTACTCTGCCATTCAATAAAATCATAGCTAATCCGGTTTAAACACACTCAGTGTCCACTTTTTTAGGTACCTGTACATCTGCTCATTGCAAATATCTAATCAGCCAATCATGTGGCAGCAACTCCATGCATTAAAAAATGCAGACATGGTCTAGAGTTTCGGTTGTTGTTCAGACCAAACATCAGGATGGGGAAGAAATGTGATCTAAGTGAGTTTGACTGCGGAATAATTCTTGGTGCCAGACAGGATGGTTTGAGTATCTTAGAATCTGCTGATTTCTTGGGATTTTCAAGCACAATAGTCTCTAGAGTTTAGAGAACGGCGCGAAAAACGAAAAAAACCTCCAGTGAGTGGCATTTCTGTGGTCGAAATTGCCTAAGCATCTTGTTAATGAGAATAGCCAGACTGGTTCAAGCCGACAGGAAGGTGAAAGAAACTCAAATAACCACGTGTTACTGAAGTGAGAAGAAGAGCATCTCTGAACAGACGACACATTGGACCTTGAAATAGATGAAAAGACCACAAATATACACTGTATATGATGAATATTTAGGGCTGGCTGGTGGTGTAGTAGCATCAGCTCTGGACTTTGAGGCAGATGATCCTGAGTTTGAATCCAGCCAGGTCCCAACTTGCGCAGCAGCAGTTTCTGCGCAGAAGAAAGGCCTGGCAAACTACTTCCATATCTTGCCACAAAAATCCTATGGACAATACACTATCTATAGGGTCACCGTGAGTCGACAATGAATTGACAACACTCAACAACAATGTATATTTCCCTAGGCAGAAAATTCCATTGATGCACTACTGTCTCGGAAAATCAGTTTCTCATCTCCATCCTAAATCTATTTCCCTGATCCTTGAGGCTATATCCCCTAGTTCTAGTCTCATTCACCTGCACAAACCAATTTCCTGCCTTGATCTTACCTATCCCTTTCATAATTGTATACGTTTCCACAAGATTCTCTCTCATTCCTCTGAATTCCAGCAAATATAGTCCCAGACAACGCAACCTTTCCCCATAGTTTAACCCCTCATCTCTGGAATCAACCTGGTAAACTTCCCCTCTACCGTGTCCAAAGCCAGTACTGTATATCTTTCCTCAAATAAGGAGAGCAGTCTTTCAGGTCCAAAAGGCTGTGTATTGAAATGTATCTGAAGTACAAGTGGTTCAGACATCCATAAACAGACCAGGCACATTCAGGCTCTGGTGTCCTTAGTAAGACCATTCACTGCTCTGGGATTATTGGTTTCTGCTGCGTCTTACACAGTGGGACATACCTTTCCATCTACAAATCTCCTCCTCCTGTAATGGCATGCCCCATGACTCTTTAAATCACTCTGTCAGTGACCAAGAACCTACTACAGGTTGTGGGCCAGTTCCTCATCACAGGCTGACCTGTTGAGACATCACCTTGAGTCAGCCTCCATCCAAGAGACCAACTCTACACTACTAACCGATTGTGAATGAGCCGGAAATACCTGGGAATGGACATCAATGAGACTAAATTCAATGTTAGATCTTGAACTTCCATGTCTGTCATCCATTCATGCTGCTATCTGTCTCTGTACCGAATTTCAATGTCCTCCGACATTCTCCCGAACTCTATAAAATCCCCATTTCCCACTCCTGCCACCACCGTGTTACTCTCACCATCTTTGTGACATACTGCTGGCTCCAGGAATAAAATGCCTCTGTGATCGTCCTACGCTCCTGGCTCCCTGACCAGCTGGTGACCTCCCAGGCACGGCCTCCAGCTTTTGTGCTTCTTCCTCCCTTCAATCCACAGCTTTAGCCTCTAGTTACCTCTGGGCTTCGCAGAAACGCTCCACTTCTCGATCTCTCCTCACCCCTTCAGAACTCTCCACAGAACGGATTAATTGAATCAAAATCAAGTTTATTATCATTGACATATGTTTCCTTCCCCCCCTTCTTTTACTCCCCGCTCTTTCCCCTTACCACTTCTCACCTGCATATCAGCAGCTTCCTCAGTGCCACTCCTCTTTTCCTTTCTCCTATGGTCCAATCTCATCTCCTTTCAGATTCCTTCTCTAGTCCCTTACCTTCACCTATCACCTTCTATCCATCCCCTCTCCCTACCTTTTCATTCTGGTGTCTTTCTCTATCCTCTCCAGTCCTGAAGAAGGGTCTCGGCCCAGAATGTCAGCTGCTTATTCATTTCCATGGATGCTGCCTGACCTGCAGAGTTCCTCCAGTGTTTTGTGTGCGTGGCTTTGGATTTCCAGCATCTGCAGAATCCCTTGTGTTTAGGTCATGACACGTGCTGTTTTGTGGCAACACAGGATAATATTACTGTAAGTTACAATAAAGATAAGGGAGTGCAAACGAGGAATAGAGAGGTAGCGTTCACGGGTGCATGGACCATTCAAAAATCTGATGGTGGTAGAGAAGAGGCTCTTCCTAAAACCCCCTTCCCTCATCCCTGATGGTAGTAATGAGAAGAGGTGGTGAGGAGCCATGATGATGGATGCTGCCTTCTTGAAGCACCACCTTTTAAAGATATCCTTGGTGGTGGGGAGGCCTGTGCCCATGATGGAGCTTACTGCCTCTGAAATTTAGTTCAGTCCTATGCATTGGAGCCCCCATACTAGGCAGTGATGCAACTAGTCAGAATGCTCCACATCACACATTTGCAGAAACTTGCTGGAGTCTTCGGTGACATGCCAGTTACAGGGACTTCGGGAGGTTTCTTGAGTTTCAGAGCCCTTGTTATGCTGCTCGGGTTTCAATTGAATCGACTTTATTACTGACATCCTTCATATACATGAGGAGTAAAAATCTTTACGTTACGTTTCCATCTAAATGTGCAATTTATAGTAATTTATAATAAATAGTATGTACAACAGGACAGTCAATATAACATAGAAATACAGTTGTGTCAGCATGAATTAATCAGTCTGATGTCCTGGTGGAAGAAGCTGTCCCGGAGCCTGTTGGTCTTGGCTTTTAAGCTGTGGTACCACTTCCCAGATGGTAGCAGCTGGAACAGTTTGTGGTTGGGGTGATGCGAGTCCCTTCAGTCCCTTTTCACACACCTGTCTTTGTAAATGTCCTGAATAGTGGGAAGTTCACATCTGCAGATGTGCTGGGCTGTCCACACCACTCTCTGCAGAGTCCTGCGATTGAGGGAAGTACAGTTCCCGTACCAGGTAGTGATGCAGCAGTCAGAATTGTGCCCCTGTAGAGAGTTCTTAGAATTTAGGGGCCCATACCAAACTTCTTCAACCATCTGAGGTGAACGAGGTGCTGCAAACACGAGGAATTCTGCAGATGCTGGAAATTCAAGCAACACACATCAAAGTTGCTGGTGAACGCAGCAGGCCAGGCAGCATCTCTAGGAAGATGTACAGTCAACATTTCGGGCCGAGCCTTTTTTACCACAAAGCTGATATGTACAGACATTGTGAAATCCTCGGTGACGTGTATGCCGAGGAACTTAAAACTGTTCACTCTCTCAACCCCAGGTCCATTGAAGTCAATAGGGGTTAGCCTGTCTCCATTCCTCCTGTAATCCACAACCAGCTCCTTTGTTTTTGCAACATTGAGGGAGAGGTTGTTTTCTTGACACCACTATGTCAGGGTGATGATGTCTTCTCTGTAGGCCACCTCATTAGTGTTTGAGATTAGGCCAATCAGTGTAGTGTTGTCAGCAAATTTAATTTGCCGATTGGAGCTATGGGTGGCGACACAGTCATGGGTATACAGAGGGTAAAGGAGGGGGTTTAGGACACAATCCTGAGGGACACCTGTGTTGAGGGTCAGAGGGGCAGAGGTGAGGAAGCCCACTCTTACCACCTGCTGGCGATCTGACAGGAAGCCCAGGATCCAACTACACAAGGCAGGGTGAGGGCCGAGGTCTCTGATCTTCTTGTAGAGCCTAGAGGGAATTATGGTATTGAATGCTGAACTGTAGTCCAAGAACAGCATTCTCACGTAGGCATCCTTCTTCTCCAGATGTGTAAGGATGGTGTGTAGAGTTGTGGCTATTGTGTCATCTGTCGATTGATTGTGTCGGTAGGCGAATTGTAGTGGGTCCATTATGGGTGGTAGCAAGCTGAAGATGTAGTCCTTGACCAGCCTCGCACAGCATTTGCTTATTATTGAGGTGAGTGCAATAGGATGCCAGTCGTTCAGACATGTTACCTTGGTCTTTTTAGGTACCAGAACAATGGTCGATGTTTTGAAGCAGGAGGGCACTCTACACTGGGAGAGGGAGAGATTTAAGATGTCTGTAAACACACCTGCCAGTTGTGCCGCGCACACTCTTGAGTACGCACCCTGGGACACCGTCCAGTCCTGCCCACTTGTTGGAAACACCTGCGTTCTTCAGCCTCAGAGATGACCATGCTGCAGGTCTCTTCAGGGGCTCACCTCAGGGTTCAGTGTTGGCCACATTAAATCGGGTGTAAAAAAGATTTAGCTCATCTGGTAGAGAGGCAGTGATGTTAGAAACTCCACTGTATTTAGCTTTGAAGTCTGCGATGGTGTGCAGACCTTGCCATAAGCTGGTGGAGAGTTGTGTCTGGATCTTGTCCCTGTATTCGTGTTTCGCTGTGTATATTCTAGGTTTCTCTGTGGTGGCGAGAGTTGGCATTTCTCCCTCACAGCCTCTGTGACCTAGGTTCAATCCTAACCTTTGGTGCTGTCTGCGTGGAGTTCTCACGTTCTTCCAGTGACCACGTGTGTTTTGCTTTGGGTGTTCACCGGTTGATGATCTTTTGTCATCCCACAGACATGCAGGTTGATTGACCGGCTGGTCAGTAAAGTTTAATTTAGTGCAGGTTAATAGCAAAAAAAATCCAAGGGGTGCTAATGGTCACACAACATGAGAAATTGTAGGAATACAGGGAAATAAGGAGATGGGTGTGGGATTAATGGGATTGTTTTTTTTAAATTTATCGAGATACAGAGAAGGGCCTACCCTTCAAGCTATTGTCAACAGTTCTCATTGATGACAGCCATGCCACCAAATAATCCCCCCACTTAATCTGAGCCTAATCACAGGACAAATTACAGTGACCAACTAACCGACCACACATTGGGAGGAAACTGGGGCACCTGGAGGAAACCCACATGGTCACAGGGAGAATGTACACACCCCTTACAAGCAGCGGTTGAGAATTGTTCTGCTGTGGATTGTATGAATATGATGGACCAAATGACCCTACTGCGTTGTAATACAAAGGTATTGAGTCAAAAGATCCAACACCTCTTCATGTGGTAATATTTGTCATTCGCAGGGCAGGAATTGATTGAGTTCCAGCTGTGCGTGTGACAAAACACTCTTGTTTTTAGATGAGTCTTAATTGTTGGGTAATAGCATGGTAAGGAAAGGATTCCGCAGGGTAATCCAAACGTAACCCTCCCTTCACTGAATAAACAGGGGGCCTAAACAAAGTAAACGTTTTCACAGTGAGTAAGGCACTGAATCACCAGATCAGAAGCTCCATTCTGAATAATGAATCCTGTCAGGAGTGTTCTCACTCGAAGTAAATGAGGTTTATTGTTAATCTGTACTAATGAGCTGCTATACTTTATGTCTCTGTTCCATCCACTGCAGGCTATAAGCACGTAAAATGTCTGTGTCTCTCTCAGCAGAGAGTGAGTGTAATCTGAATTCTATTACCTCCACACCAGAGGCTGAGAGCTTCCAGTTTCCAGACACCGTAATTAAAATGTTGAATGGATTTGATTCTGAAATTTGATCATGTAGTAGAAACGACGTAAACCCTTCACATAATGAGGAAGAATGACCTAAATCACTGAGTCCTATACACTGTCCTTCTTTATGAAACACATTCCTTCTGCCTCTCCCTAGAATCTCTGATTCTTCTTTTCAATTCCCCATTTCCTTCCAGTTCGTCCCTTTAACTACCTCCCTCTCATTCTCTCATCCACCCACCGTCTCTCCTTCACACTCTTTCTCACCTCTCTGTCTCACACAATAGTCTGTCATCTGTCTCTTACACGTTTCTGACCCTGACCTCTCCAAACATGCACTCTCTCATCTTTCTATCACCCCTCTCTCCATGTCTCTCACATTCTTTTCTCACCAGCTCACTCTCACACATTCTAACTTTCTTTCTCTCATTCTTTTATCTGTCTCATCCCTCTTTCTTACTCACAGCCATGCTCTCACACATTATCTTTCTTGATCTGTCTCCCTCACCTCTCTCTCACCTCCTGTCCTCTTTTTCTCTCTCCCCCTGTCTCTATGTCCAAATTCCCCTTTCACCCCATCTTTCCATGGCCCTCTCCACATTTCTGGCTAAGAGCTGATTTTCTTAGCTCAAGTTTCCTCCGTGGTCTCACTTCATTCCACCTCACCAGTCATTTCCAGATTCAGCCTGTGAGAGACTTCCCTCCGCGCCCACCCCCCCCAGCCCCACCGCCAGTTAACAGTGCTTTCATCCCACCAGACCCTACACTCCGAAATTAAAACCCTTTGGCTTCTCTCTCCTCTAAAGCTCTCAAAGTCAGTGCAATGCCTAAGCGTGTAGTTACACCCTGACCTTGGCTCATCCTCTGTAAGTCTGTGACCACCGGTGGGAAAGTTTCAGTCTGATCACATGCTGCTGTAGTCATAGTCATACTTTATTGATCCCGGGGGAAATTGGTTTTCATTACAGTTGCACCATAGATAATAAATAGTAATAAAACTATAAATAGTTAAATAGTAATATGTAAATTATGCCAGGAAATAAGTCCAGGACCAGCCTATTGGCTCAGGGTGTCTGACCCTCCAAGGGAGGAGTCGTAAAGTTTGATGGCCACAGGCAGGAGTGACTTCCTATGACGCTCTGTGTTGCATATCGGTGGAATGAGTCTCTGGCTGAATGTACTCCTGTGCCCACCCAGTACATTATGTAATGGATGGGAGACATTGTCCAAGATGGCATGCAACTTGGACAGCATCCTCTTTTCAGACACCACCGTCAGAGAGTCCAGTTCCATCCCCACAACGCCACTGGCCTTCCGAATGAGTTTGTTGATTCTGTTGGTGTCTGCTACCCTCAGCCTGCTGCCCCAGCACACAACAGCAAACATGATAGCACTGGCCACCACAGACTCATAGAACATCCTCAGCATCGTCGGGCAGATGTTAAAGGACCTCAGTCTCCTCAGGAAATAGGGACGGCTCTGACCCTTCTTGTAGACAGCCTCAGTGTTCTTTGACCAGTCCAGTTTATTGTCAATTTGTATCCCCAGGTATTTGTAATCCTCCACCATGTCCACACTGACCCCCTGGATGGAAATAGGGGTCACCGGTACCTTAGCTCTCCTCAGGTCTACCACCAGCTCCTTAGTCTTTTTCACATTAAGCTATGTATGTATGAATGCCAGGTCCCACAGAGTGGTACCCTATCCCAGTGTTCCTGGTGCCCAGTCCAAAACACTGCCCTTGGGGTATCACTGTGACTCTCCCCTTTCTCCTTTCATCATTAGGAAGAGCAGCGGCTGAGTAATGGCTGTGCAATGTTTAATTATTTGGTTTATTGTCACATTATACTGAGGTGCAGTGGAAAATTTTTGTGTTGTGTACCAGTCATACAGATTATTTCACCGCATCTGTTCATTAAGGAAGTGCCAAAGGGGAGACTTTTGTATCTCCGTTTAATGGAGAGAATAGAGAATATCTGGGGTGGGTGGGGTCTTTGGTTGTACTGGATGCTTTTCCGAGGCAGTGAGCAATGTAGGAATCTGTGATGTGACGAGCTGTGTCATCAGCTCTGCAGTTTCTTATCCAGCTAGCACACTAAGCTGTGATGCATCCAGATAGGGTGCCTTCTGAGGATGATTAATAAAATTGTGCAATGTGATTGTTGCACACACCTACCATGGGTTCACTACTGAAAACACAAGGTCACAGGCAAGTAGGAAGGGAGTGGGCCATTCACCCCCTCAAGCCTGCCCCACAATTAAACATGGTCACGACTGATCGGCCTCTGTTGCAGTTTCACAGAGCCCTTAATTCCTCTTTAAATTCTCGCAGTGACCTAGCCTCCATAACTCTCTGGGGTAGAGTATTCCAGAGACTCACTACCTTCTGCAAGAAGAACTTCACGTGGATTTAAATGACCACCCTCTCACCTTGTAACTGTATCCCTCTTGTTTGTGTCTCTCCCTCTCATAGAAATATAAAATTACAGTAAACTACAATATAGAGACAAGCCCTTTAGCCATTTAGTCCATGTCAACCTGACCTGAACATCATGCCCTCTTAAGACCTGGCATGTTTCTTTCTAAACTCTAAGAATACAAGCTCAGCTTCTTCCACCCTGAATGGTGATATACACTCTCATTTGCACTGACATGTACAAGTTAAAGTGTGTGAAAGGTCCGGGGAGAGAGTGGCAGAGGTTAGAAGTCAAACTATGGAAGATTAAGTTGTGGGGGTGACTGAGGAGGGTGAAGGGTGGTTTCACCTGTGAAGGTGATCAGATGTTATAGAAGGAGGGGTGGGGGTGGGGGAGACACTTAAAACTAGAGAAATTTTGGAAGGAGGTCAATACCCATGGTTGGGCTGAGGCCTGGTTTAGTAGGACTGGGAGATGGGGCTGTTAACGGATTGGAACTGGAGATGATCAGGCTTTCAGAGTCATTAAGGTTTTAGGGTCAGGGGCAATGAAACTGAGGACGGTCTATTGTTGTCCATCATGGGTAAAGCCCTCCCTACCACTGGCCACAATCTAACCGTGCACTGTCGCAGGAAAGCAGCACCCACCATCTAGGAACCCCACCATCCAACCCATGCTCTCTTTTCACTCCAGCCATCAGGAAGAAGGTACAGGAGCCTCAGGACTTGCATGACCAGGTTCAGGAACAGTTATTTCCCCTCAACCGTCAGCTCTTCAATCAGTAGGGATAACTTCACTTGTCCCAGCAATGAACTGTTATACAATCTATAGACTCACTTTCAAGGACTCTTCATCTCATGCTGTCGATATTTATTGTTTATTAATTATAATTTTTCTTTTGTGTTTGCCCAGTTTGTTGTCTTTTACGTATTGATTGTTTCTCCATCCGAATGGGTGTGGTCTTTCATTGATTCTATTGTGTTTCTTGGATTTACTGTGTATGTCTGCAAGAAAATTAATCTCAGGGTTGATTATGGTGACATATACGTACTTTGAAAATAAATTTACTTTCAATTTTGAACTTTGCTGGGACTAGACGATTGGGTAATCAGATGTGATTGGGGGAGGGGTTGGTTTGGGATGGAGAATGGTGGTGGGGAGTCAGCACTCAATTTTGAGGGAGGTGGCCAGAGCAGAAATGTTTGGACTGGGCCTTACTCTCCAGATACAGGGCAGTGTTGCCAGCTGCTCACAGGAATGACCAACACCCAAACTCACATCAGTGCCTGAGGGAGTTTCCGAAGTGAGACAAAACCATCCCGGGATGGTTGTTGTCAGGTTTCACTTTTGGAAAAGTCCAATCAAGTAATGGTGAAATATTTAGGATTATACAGCCCGGTATCCAGGGCAGCGGCCCTTGCCTCTCTCCAATGCTTTTCACAGTCTCATGAGGTTCCCAAAGGCTTTGCGAACAATGGAAGTAATGTGAAGAGTAGTTGCTGTTCTAACATGAGAAAATCTGCAGAGGCTGGATATCCAAAGCAACGAACACAAAATGCTGGAGGAACACAGCAGGCCAGGCAGCACCCATGGAAAAGAATAAAAAATTGACGTTTTAGGCCGCAACTCTTCATCAGGACAGGGAGAAGTCCTTTCCCCTTCCTTTCCAGTCCTGATGAAGGGTCTCGGCCCGGAACGTCAATCTTTTACCCTTTGCCACTGGTGCTGCCTGGCCCATTGAGTTCCTCCAGCATTTTGTGTGAGTTGCTGTTCTAATGTAAGTAACGTGATGGCAAATTCAGTAAGATCCATTAAAAAAACAGAGGGGAATAAGATTGTTCAGTGAGAAGGCAAAGAGAATGGGCTCTTACTTCTCACTTCTTGGAATAGAGAAGATTTGATGGAAGTGATACAGCATATGAAACAAAAGCACGTTCACTCTGGAGCACGGCTTCCCAACCTGTTTTACGCCATGGACCAACAGCATTAAGCAGGGGGTCCATTGACGCCAGGTTGGGAAGCCCTGGTCTGGCAGGTTGCCAGTACCAGGACTGATTTATTACCGTCATGGGTATCGAGATAGACTGTAGCATTTTGGTATCCGTTCCTAAGACCATAAGATATAGGAGCAAAATTAGGCCATTTGGCCCATCAAGTGCTCTGCCATTTCATCATGGTTGATCCTACTCCCTATATCCCTTCATACCTTGACTAATCAAGAATCTAACAACCTCTGCCTGAAATATACCAAAAGTCTTGGTCTCCACAGCTGCAGGTGACAATGAATTCCTCAGGTTCATCACTCTCTGGCTGAAGAAATTATGTTTTGTGTGTGTGTGTGTGTGTGTGTGTGTGTGTGTGTCTGTTTGTGTCCCTGCATGTGTGCCCGTGTGTTTATGTATGTGCATGTCTGTATCTCTGTGTCAGTTCACCTCTCTATGTACCTATCAGTCTATGCGTATCTGTTTCAATTCTTCATCTTTGTTGTAGTACAGATCCCAAAATCCATGACCTGGGGCAAGGTACAGTACCGTGCAAAAGCCTTAGGCACCCTCGTTGTGTATATGTACCTAAGATTTTTACTCAGCACCGTAAGATAGTACAGAGCTGTGATAACCAACAAGTAGTGGAGATGCTCTGGGATAAATCATTATGACATGGATTCTAACATGAAGTTTGAACCAAGCTAGGCTGGGATTTTCTTGGTCAAGGTTTCATTCCACACTGTCTGCTGGAATGTACAACACCTCCTTCTGCTGAAGAGTATGTCCCAGTAGAAGGAGCTGAGGTAATGGGGGATACGTAAAGTTACTAAATCTGAAGCCCAATTCCCTCTGGATGATCTAATCACCGGGGAGAAGGGAAGCGTGCCTCCAACATGAAAACGCTTGACGCAGAGAAAGCCCAGTGGCAGGTGGAGAAAGTCCTCTGTTTGTTTGTGTTGTGGGGGCGGAGTAATAGAACAGGGAATAAAATCCTTCCCACCTTCAACCTCTTGCTCAGGCACAGAACAGAACGGAACAATTTGCTCACAATGGTTGCTTCAGCAGCTTCCTCTAAAAGGGAAAAGTCGTTTGTCTGCCAGAGACAATATGCAGAGCTGAGCAAGGTGCCCAGGGGAGGGAGGGTGAAGATTGTTTATTATCAGCGTCTACCCTCCAGTGGCAGTCACAGCAATGTCTCCCAGACAGCACACCATCACATACACACTGGTGAATACTGTAAAATAACGTGCCCTCTTTACTCTGTCGTACCAGGACACGCTCAGGGCAGTGCCATGTGTTAAGTATAGAATGAAGCTCCTTCTGTCCCACCAAACTCTCCCAGGTTACGGACATGTGTCAGGGCCAGAGTGAAGCTCCCTCTACTTTGTCCCATCAAACAATCCTTGTATAGGTACAAGTGCAGGGCTTGTAATTGGGTAGCTCATCACTGACTTTTGTCTGCCTCACATGGTTGGAGAATGATTAAACCCAGAGTGAATCCTGGTTCCAACCTCCTGTGCTTCAAACTGTGAAATTCATCCTAGCATTTCTAGCTATGCATGTTCCGTAATGCAGATGTAATTCCTGCAGCAGAACACAAAGGCTAATGCCATTCCCTGTAGAACGTATGGGCGTTTGAACCACACTGACCTGGAGTGGGATCCTGCCGACAGTCCAAAATTTCAGACTAGGACACCAACAAATGTGATTCGCACATGTCCAGCCAGTTCCTGATCAACTCCAATTGCCTCATTTGAAATCCCTGCTCTTCCACTGTGTCTCACTCCCCTTTCCCTATCCCGACACCATGACTCATGGCTTCCACTCATCCCTTTTTATTAATTAGCATCAAGAAATTGGGGTGTTGAGTTTGAGTGGAGTTGACTGTGAGTGCAAGGGCCACAGCCCCCTTAAATCCAATCCAAAACAGGTTCAACCCTTGTCTAATTGGTGTACTGAGAACAATGATGTTGTAAATGGAAACTCTAATCCCCAGGTCTACCTTTGCCACCTGCACCAACAAAAACAAATGCTTTGTAGATGCAAGGGATGAGGGTTGCCTGTGGGTGTTTCCATGTTGGAGACACCCACACAACAATCTAGCGCAAATTCAACTGGGGAGGGTTTTCTCCCCTCCCAATCCCTAAGCGGCTGCCCCAGCCAACCCACAGTGTCCCTAAGTGGCAGCAACGGAGCTGGGAGCACCGCCCTGAGGAACTGCGCACCTGCCACAGGAAGGAGAGACAGCCTAGCACATGAGCACGGTGGCAAGTCTCTGCCCAGAGTCAGAGAGAATCTGCACCGAGGTCTCAGCAGCAACTTCACATGGACTGAGCTCCTTGCCCTAAACATCCTCCCCACTTTGCAGGGCGGTGAATCCCTGGGATCCTGCACACCAGAGGGACATGGAGGCAAAATCAGTGCAGCCATTAAAGGAAGAGGGAGAAAATTTGACGAAAGCTTGGGAAATTGAGGGCTGTGGGGAGCACTCACAGAAAAGATGAGGCTTGGGGCAGGTCAGCCACGATCAGATTGAATGTTGGGGCAGACTTAAGGAACCACAAAACCAGGGGTTCCCAACCTTTTTTGTGCCAGGGACCAATACCATTGAGCAAGGTGTCCGTGAAGCTCAGGTTGGGAGCCCCTGCATAAGACAATAAGATATAGGAACAGAATTAGGGCTTTCAGCCCATTACATCTAATCCAATATTCAACCATGGCTAGTTTGACTTTTCAATTCCATTCTTTTGCCACCTGAAGCACCTTCAATAATTCCAAAAGACTGAGGTTGGGTAAAATACTGAAAGGCTTTTATTCGCTGTACAATACGACCTCCATGGTGAGTGTCTGCCCCCTGGCTGAGGGAAAGGGGTAAGGCGAAACACCTTTATACAGGAATCTGTGGGAGGAGCCACAGGGGCAGTCAGCAGAGGGGTGTGTCCAGACAGTTAACCCAGTTACAACATATATATGGTTTACCACACCACCTCCCTGTAACCTTTGATACCCTTACTAATCAAGAACCTATCAACCTCTGCTTAACTGTAAGTATACCCAATGATGGCCTCCACGGCCATCAAATTACTCAGATTCACCACCCTCAGCCCTCAGACTGAAGCCTCTTTATTCTGAGGCTGTGCCCTCAGATCTCAGACTCCATGAAAACTCCATCCAGTCCATGTGGCCTACTCCTGCACCTATTTACTCGTGTTCTTGTGACACATAATCTGCAACAGAGAAGGTGGGATCTGATAAGAGTCTCAGAGTGGTACAGCATGGAAACAGGCCATTCAGTCCAACATACTCCTGCTCACCAAGATGCCCATCTAAGCTAGTTCCATTCGTCCATGTTTGGCCACTTTTCTCTAAACCTTTCCTACCCATGTACCTTGGTGCAAGTCTCTTTTAAGTGTTGCTATTGTACCTGCCTCAACCATTTTCTTGTTCTATACACTCATCATGTGTGAAAAAAAATGCCCTCAGATCCTTTTAATATTTTGTTTCCTTTTCACCTTATAGAGAAGCCCTCTAGTTTTTAGTTCTCGTTCTCTGGGAGAAGGACTCAAGAGCTGGGAAAGGGAGGAAAGCAGTGGAAAAAAAGCATGTTTGTCGTATCTTAGACTGATGGACCACACTCATCCTAGTTAAAAGTCCACATTACAGCACCAAATACTACTCCTTATTCCGAGGATGCTCTGGGAAGCAAGGGGGGAGATTTCTGGAGCTCTGCTGGATATTTCTATACCTTCGTTACCCATGGGTGAGGTACTGGAAGACTGGATGATAGTTAATTTTGCTTCTTACACAAAAATGTAGCAGGAATAAGCCAGGAAACTGCAGAGCAGTGGGCTTTTAATCAGCAGTGGGGATATAATTGGGAGAAAAAAATATTGTGAGAGATAGGATTTACATTCACTTGGAAAGGCAGTTAGGAGTTGTTCAGGGAGATTATGTCTCACAAGTGTGATTTTTTTTTGTGGAGGTAACAAATATGGGGAAAAAAGAAAAAAAAAAGTTGCTACACCTAGTTCACATACAATTTGTTTATTTCCCAATGAGCCATGCTGCCTAGCAACCCTAGCCTAATATGGACAGCTTACAATGACCAATTTACCTACTAACCAGTATGTCTTTGGACTGTGGGAGGAAACCGTACCACTTGGAGGAAACCACATGGTCATGGGGAGAATGTACAAACTCCTTACGGATGGTACCGGAATTGAATAATAGCATAGCGCTTACCACTATGCTACCATGGCGCCCGCAATTTTTAGCACCTCTTTTGACAAAGTCTTCCTTGGTCAATAAATTGGAAAGCTGAGTAGAGCGATGGCGATAGAACTTAATCCAGGCAAGTATGAAGTGATACACTGTGGGACAGCCAACACCAACAGGGCATATACAGTGTATGGCATGGACCTCAGGAGTATTGGGTGCAGGCTCCCTGTAAATGGTGACACAGGTGCAAAGTGTTGTGATACACACAAAATGTTGGAGGAAGTCAACAAGTCTACATCACTGTTGCCTACATCAGTGGAAGGGAATAAACAGTTGGTTATTTGAGATGAGAGCCTGATGAAATGTCCCCTCCTTAAACGCTACCTGACCCACTGTCTTCCTCAGTATTTTATGTGTATTGCTCAAGATCTCCAGCATCTGGAGAACCTCTTGTGTCTATGATACGATAGTGAGAAAGACTTTCGACATGCTTGCATTCTTAGGCTGAGGCATTGAGTGCAAGGATTAGAATGGCATATTGCAGCTGTACAAAACATTGGTTAGGACATTGCATTATTATACACTGTTCTGATCACCACTACCTGAAAAATGTGGTAACGTGGTCACATTAAAACGAATAGAGAAGATATACACTGATGTGTTGCCTGGAATGGCGGGCTTTACTTATAAGGAGAGGTGGGATAGGCTGGGTCTATCCTCACTGGAACATAGCAGGCTGAGGGGTGATCTGACAGGGTAGACAGTCAGTCTTTTGTGTTGGATCAGGGAATTTAAAACCAGAAGGCATAGGTTTAAAGTAAATGGGAGAAATGTAATGGAGATCTGAGGGGCAAGAGTCTGGTGAGTATGTGGAACCAGCTGCCAGAGGAAGTGTTAGAGACAGGTACAATTACAACATTTAAAAGGTTCTTGGACAGTACATGGATAGGGAGAAGGAGAAGGGGATGAGCCTAATATGGCAAATATGATTAGCGTAGATTAACATCACAATTGGTCTGGATGAGGTGGTCAAGGAACACATTTCTTCCTCATACAGGCTCACCTGTCTTTCAGTGCTTAGGACTCAATTGTCTCCTGTGACTGCATGAATTTGTTCTGGACACTTGCAAGATAAACGAGGAGTTTTTGGGGCGAGTTACCCCTAATGTGTAGTTGAGGAGTAGAATCAGGTGAGAGTTGGTGGAGGTGTGGTAAGAGTACAAATGGAATTAATACAAGTTGAGCGTAATCAGTGGCCAACCTATCTCTTTCCGTGCAGTATGCCCTATATGACGGGTTCAGCATGCCACCTGGTGGCAGTATCTGTGGTAGTCTGAACAAGCTGACTTTCTGCATGTATGAGCAAGGCGGCGCAAAGGAAGAGCTTGCAGCCATCCCTTGTGGTTGAGGGTGGCTTGTCTTGTGAAGGAGAAGGAGATCCCTCAAACAGTCCCACTAACCAAACACCAGCAGGCACCAACAGAAGTCAGAGTTAAGTTCATTGTCATGTGCATAAGTGCCATAAAAAACTTACTTGCAGCTGCATCACAGGTACACAGCATCAAAGTTCAAAGTCAATTTATTATCAAAATACATATATGTCCCCATATACAAACCTGACTTTCGTTTCCTTGCGGGCATACTTGGTGAATTCAAGAAAGACAAAAGAATGAATAAAGGGCCACACTTAACAGCAGGACAACCAATGTGCAAAAGATGACAAACTGCACAACTTCAAAAAATAAATAACAATAATAATAACAAGTAATAATATTAAGAACATGAGATGAAGAGTCCTTGAAAGTATGCCCATAGGTTGTGGGAACAATTCAGTAATGTGACGAGTGAAGTTGAATGAATTTAGCCCCACTGGTTCAAGAACCTGATGGTTGAGGTTTAACCAAATAAGCGATGTTTTCCAAAAAGACATAAATTATATACAATTTTTAAAAGAAAGGATTCAATTAGAACAAAAAAAACAGTCCATTGTAGTGTAAAGGATCAAAGTGTTGCTAATTTCCAGTGATTAAGGTTGTGCCTATTGGTTCAAGAACTGGGTGGATGGAGGGAAGTAGCTGTTCTTGAACTAGGTGGAATGGTCACAACTCAAACTAGAGCCTTGCCTTCCTTCATAAATGGGGGATCCAGATATTTAAAGACACCTAAACAAAATCAAAATTGCTTCAAAGAATTAAAATTAGATATTACAAATTCAGTAAAATCGCTAATAAAGATGTTAAAATGAAAAGGTAAAAAATAAGTCATTCAACTTTCTCTTAAACTCCAGTTCAGATGAATGAATGGGCAGGTTGCCTTATAATTAAGGGTGGGATAGGATAGGTAGATGATAAAGTTTAGAATAGTGAGAGGGGAATAGATTGAAAGATCTTGGCGAGATGGAGAAGAGGTAGAATTAGGGGTCATTGTTTAAAAATAACAGGTCATCTACTTAGGACACAACTGAGGCAAAACCTTTAGAGGGTGGTGAGGCCTTGCACCTCTCTTACTCAGAGGGTGGAGGGGAGTTCTTTACATCTTTGCATTTTCAAAATCTTTGTATTTTTAAAGAAGAAGGTGGCTGTTTCTTGATAAACAGAAATGAAACATTACTGGGTTTAGGTGGTAAGTTAAGGCTGCAGTCACGACGTTATTAAACAATGAGGTAGGGTCAAGGAGCCAACTGGCTTAATCCTGCTCCTGACCGGTATGTAGGACTGTAGTGGAATGCTGAGTTATCCCAGCACGATTCTGTTGATTGTATGACTTCCTAATAAAGGTGGAAATAGACTCTTTGGCCCATCAGGTTCAGACCAACTTTCAACCATCCATTCACAACAGTCTTACAATAATCCCATTTTATTCTACATAGATATCCCAATAACTCCCCCAGCTTCCACCACTCACCCACAAACTACAGTCCACTTGCAATGGCCATTTAACCCACCAACCCACACACTGGGATGTGGGAGGAAATCGGAGCACACGCAGTCGCAGGTCAGGACTGAACCTGGGTCTCTGGCATTGTGAGGTAGCAATCCTACCTGCTGTGCCACTCTGCTGTCACCTCTGGCAGTCATTGACTACCAGCTGTTGTGCCACTTGCACTTTATTTGTTTGCCTGCACCACACTTTCTCTGTAACAGGAACACTATATTCTGCATTCTCTTTTTGTTTTCTTTCGTGCTGCCTTGATAGACTTATGTGGCATGACATGCAAGAAAGCTTTTCACTATATCTTAGTGCATTTATTTATTGAGGCATAGCATGGAATAGGCTCTTCTGACCCTTCCAGCCACGCTGCCCAGCGATCCCCTGATTTAATTCTAGCCTAATTAGATTAGATTAGATTAGATTATGAGGACACGCAGTCCCCTTTTATTGTCATTTAGTAATGCATGCATTGGGATATGATACAATGTTTCTCCAGAATGATATCACAGAAATACATGGCAAACTGACTGAAGAACTGACAAAAACCACATAATTATAACATATAGTTAAACCAACAGTGCAAAGCAATACTGTAATTTGATAAAGAACAGACCATGGGCACGGTAAAAAGTCTCAAAGTCCCTCGAAAGTCCC
This sequence comes from Mobula birostris, assembly GCF_030028105.1. Classification (NCBI taxonomy): domain Eukaryota; kingdom Metazoa; phylum Chordata; class Chondrichthyes; order Myliobatiformes; family Myliobatidae; genus Mobula; species Mobula birostris. Next base: position 13,226,477 of record NC_092401.1, read on the forward strand.
ATTATCTCACGCAGACGGTGAACCTCCAGCGCCGAAAACTTGCCGATGCAGCATCCTGGAAGCATCTGACCTCAGTCCGACTCCGAGTCCATCGGAAAATTCCGAGCCTCCGACCAGCTCTCCAACACCGAGCACCATCTCTGCCAAGCACTTCGACCCCGGCCCTGGCAACAGGCAATAGGCAAAGCCGAGGATTTGGGGCCTTTCCCTCCGGAGATTCTCGATCGCACAGTAGCAGCGGCAGCGAAGCGGGCATTTCAGAAGTTTCTCCAGATGTTCCTCCATGCTTCTCACGGCTGTCTCCATCAAATCAGGATTGTGCACGGCCCCTAGTTAACACATACGATATCATTCGGAACGGCCGCATGCTCTGCGTCACGCCGCCATCTTCTCCTCCCTCCTCACATTAATTGCAGGACAATTTACAATGGCCAATTAACCTACCAACCAGCAAGTCTTTTGGACTGTGGGGAGAAACCGGAGCACCCAGAGGAAACCCACGCAGTCATGGGGAGAACGTACAAACTCCTTAAAGACGGTGGCGGGAGTTGAATCTGGGTCGTTGGTACTGTAAAACTAGCCACTAAGCTACCGTGCTACCTGTGACAAAAATAAACCAGTTACCAATTCATTTACACTTACAAGTCCCTCCAAAAAAGTCCAACCTTCCCTCAACCTGGAGTTAAAATTCTCATCAGCTGTTTTCTCTGATCCCAGGTATCACCTCTCGTCCTCATGTTTTCCAGAATTTCTTTTCTCACTTCGGTCTTCTGACCACGTGATGTCGGCATTGAATTTTCATCTGCGTTGACTTGAATGATCTAGTTGACTCCTAATGATATTGAATTTTCTGAGATGGATAGCGACAGCAGGAGGAGCTGAGCCACTAGAGCAGAGGTAAACCGAGAGATAGAAGAGTGACTGTCAGGTTAGATAGATGGAACAAAACTGCGTGTGAGAGACCAGACAAAGCAATGGAAAATAAACAGATTGCTTGCAAAAAAAAAGACCTGAAAGAGCCAGGGCATGAGCTGGGTAGAAGAGATGAGAAATGATCCATGAAAATCTTGAAAGATGCTCACTGATAGAGCGAGTCAAATGTTTTCTCATTCCCAGAATATAATCAGAGATGCTATCAGATCGATCGGCTGCTACGGTGACAGCAAGATAGGGGAGTGCAAACGAGGGAAGAAAGGGGAGGGGGAGAAGGGGGGATGTGAAAGAGGGAGGAGGGAGAGAGGAAAGGATAAAAGGCCATAAAAGAGAGAATAGGAAAAGGAGACAGGCTAGGAAAGGAGAATGAGAAGAGAGAGAGGAAATAACCAAATGAAAATAGGGGTGATCTGGGAAGAGAAGGCACTGTCTGAAATTCAGTCTGCAATAGGATTTAACCCTGGACTCTACTGAACTCCATCAGAGTATTCTAGTCGCTCATTGGGTCCCAAGGCTCCACACACATCAGCTTCAAATTAATTCATGCTTTCATTCATAAACCTATCACTTCATATTATTTTAATACGTAAAACTAATTTACAACCTATGTCTTTAATTATCAATAGATGCACTTCCAAATCCATGTGAATATCTAGAAATCAATTTGAAAACCTTTGAATTAATTTGTCCAAAATGAGCAGACATTGAGAAATTGATTTGTTAATTAGTTTGCACATTAATTGCATTTGCAGTTCCTTAATGTGTCAACGCTAATGATTCATAACTTTCAGGTTTGTCCTCAGATTAATAGGAATTGTTCGGAATTGAGGAATCTCTTCCCTCAGAGAGCTAGGAATTCTCCTTTGGGAAAGTATATACGCTCAGCTCTTGAGTATACTCACCACCACTGGGAATAAATAGTGTGAAACAAGCTTTCTGGCAAAGTGAATGCAACAGCTCAGCCTTGATTTCACTGAGGAGCAGACAAGGCTTGGAGGAGAAGGGTGTATGACCAACTCCTTCTCTTATATCTACATTGTTGTAATGACCATAGACAAAGGGAGACATGGAGAGATAGAGGAACTCTGGCATGAAATCCAGGGAATAGAGAGTGATCCATTGTGGAAAATGCGGTTAGACCGTAAGATCATAAGATATAGGAGCACAATTAGACCATTCGCCCCTTCAAATCTGCTCTGCCATTTCGTCGTGACTGATTTTCCCTGTATCCTTTGATGCCCTTACTTGTCAAGAAGCTATCAACCTCCTCTTCAAATATACCTAATGACAGTCTTCTCAGCTGTCTGTGGCAATGAGTTCCATCTATTCACTATCTTCTGCCGAAACAAATTTCTCTTCACCTCTGTTCTAAAGGGACATACTTGTATTCAGAGGCTATGCCCTTTGGTCCTAGACTCACCCAAGTATAGGAAACATCCTCTCCATGTCCACCCTATCTAGGCCTTTCAATATTCAATAGGTTTCAACGAGATTCTCCCCATATTCTTCTAAACTGCAGCCCAGAGGCATGAAACATGAGAACATATTAGAACAAATACCAGTAGGCACAAGGACAGGTTCTGTCTCGTTATACCTCTAGAAAGACCTCTTATACAATAGACATGAACTCTTGATCCCTCAGCTTAGCTTGCCGTAACCCTTGCACCTTATTGTCTATCCTTCTTCTGTAACTGTAACACTATATACTGCATTCAGATTTGTATTCCTTTTGTACTACAGTACTACAGCCAGGGAGCACAAGACTCTTGCACAGTGCTGTAGTAATTTGATGTATCGAACTGCACTGCTGCCGCAAAAAAAAACTTCATGACTTATGTGAGTGATTATAAACCTTATTTTGATATGGTTCTCTGTTGTGGAGTGAGAGTGGGAATGGGGCAGGCAGAGGAGCGGGAGGGGGAAGCACCAGACTTTCTGTAATGACCAATAAACAAATTGTTTGGAATCAAATAACTTTGCCTGGTGTCTCAGGGCTGCACCCGAGCTAACTCCCCCCGACCCCGGCACTCCTTCCCTGCCATCTATCCCACACACCTCCTGCGGCGTTCCACCCTCGCTATTCCCAGCGTCCTTTTCTCCTGCCAGATTTACAAACTTGTTCTCTTCTCTATGTCTACAAGTACATTACTGTGCAAGAGTCTGCGGCACCCTAGCTATATATATGTGCCTAAGGCTTTTGCACGATACTGTACCTCGATGTAAACAAAAGCTTCTCATTGTATCTCGGTTCATGGGAGAATAATAAACCAATTACTAATTGGAAACAGGCTGAGGGAGATAGATGGAGGGTCAGACGGCAGGATAGAGCCGACAGACAGGTGAGAGACCATAGACTGCAGGGTGACGGAGAGAAGGTGGGCCAGTGGGACTGCTGGGATTGGTGTACTGGGAACTGGTGTGGATTTGATGGATGAATGGCCTCTTTCTGTTGTTACGTTCTCATGTAATAAGAAGAGAAAGGCAAAACAAAGACAGAGGGACAGATAAACAGTGGATAATAAGAGACAGAAGCAAGGCCAAGAAATCTCTCACACCTACTCCACTATTCAATTATTTAGCACAATTTTCACCTTAGCATTACATTCTCATATTAAATCCTTATCTTTCTATTCCTTTAATATCAAAAGATTTATCAACCTCTTCTTGAATGTCAGTGACTGAGCCCCACCGTTCAAATTTCAAAGCAAATTTATTATCAAAGAACATATGTGTCACCACATACAACCCTAAAGTTCATTTTCTTGCAGGCATTCACAGTAAATGCAAACAAACACAATAGAATCAATGAAAAACTTCATGTATCAAAGACGGACAAACAATGTTCAAAAGGCAACAAGTTGTGCAGATACCAAAAAGAAAACAAAATAACAATAAATAAATAACCAATATTGAGAATGTGAGTTATAGAGTCCTTCAAAATGAGTTCATAGTTTGTGTCATAGTTTGTGCTAGTCCTGACGAAGGGTCTCGGCCCGAAACGTCGACTGTACCTCTTCCTAGAGATGCTGCCTGGCCTGCTGCGTTCACCAGCAACTTTGTTGTCTGTTGCTTATAGTTTGTGCAATCAGTTCAGTGTTGGGATGAGTAAAGTTATCCATGCTGGTTCAAGAGCCTGATGGTTGAGAACAGTCATAGCACTGTTAGGTACAGAATTCCAAAGCCTCAGTAAGTTCAAAGTGAAGACATTTCTTCTCACCTGAACCCCTTGAGCTTTTCAGCATGGTAACTGTACCCCAGTGATGTTTGGTGCAAGTCATCAACCTGAATCATTAACTGTTTCAATTTCTACAGTTCCCCTGAGGATTTTGGGAAAGAGGTCTGGTGGTTAGGCTGTAGTCTTCAGATTGCAGTGTTGCTGGGAGACAGGGTGGTCTGGAGTTGAGAGGGCCAGCTGGGAGAGAAAGTGTGGGGAGAGGGTGAATTGATTGAGAGGGATAGGGAGATGAGATGTAAGGAGGTAATTAGAATTGTATAGAAGCAGGGAGGGGCAAGACATTGGGGGAAAGGACAATGGCATGTTTGTGTGGTTGGAGTGTGTGTTTGTATGTGTCAGAGAGAGACAGGAAGAGAGTTGTGCAGTTGCTGTACAGCAGAACATGGCCTCCAGATATTTTGGACCTCTCATCACTCATCCAGAACCTCAATCTGTGAGACTGTCTGGTCACTAGTGTTCATTAAATACTGGAATCAAAAAGCACAGATGTCCCCCACTCTGAGTGGTGTGGAAGTACATCACCTTCATCCCTAAGGAACCGCCGCTGAAGAAGAACTTATTGAGTAGTCATCAATGGAGCCAAGTCCCTCAGGCTACCACTAAGGGAGTGGTGGATCAATAGTCCTTCAGCCCGTGTTCACTTAGTGTTCCCTGAGAACTCTCTGAACTCTACCTGTGTACTTAATGTCATGGAAATCTTGGATATTTAATGATTCCCACTTAAATCTGGCCTCCTGGGAATTACTGACATGCCAACCAGCTGACAGCTGTAGACTGCCAGAGTTTACTAAAGTTTCACATTTCACGCTGAGCCACTTGTCAAGGCCCACACATTCATGCATTATACAGCTCCAAACCACTGCATTCCTGGCTTGCCTGAGGCCTCAGTAAAGAAATAATCTTATTGTTAGCCTCCAAGGTGGATCTTCAGTGAAATGTGCAATTGGAAATCTGTGCTATGATACAATGACAGGCTCACTCGAGTAACTGAGGTTTTCAGAAAGTGGGTCGGATAATCAGAGGTGAATAATTAGGGGACTGCCTGGTTCGGAAATTGTACCATCTCGGATCGCAAGACCCTGCAGCAGATAGTGAGGTCAGCTGAGATCATCAGGGTCTCTCTTCCCGCCATTACAGGTATTTACACCACACGCTGTGTCCATAAAGCAAACAGCATTATGAAGTACCCCACACATCTCTCATACAAACTCTTCTCCATGCTGCCATCTGGCAAAAGGCACCAAAGTATTCAGGCTCTCATGACCGGACTATGTAACAGTTTCTTCCCCCAAGCCATCAGACTCCTCAATACCCAGAGCCTGGACTGACACCAACCTGCTGCCCTCTACTGTGCCTATTGTCTTGTTTATTATTTATTGTAATGCCTGCACTGTTTTGTGCACTTTATGCAGTCCTGGGTAGGTCTGTAGTCTAGTGTAGTTTTGTGTTGTTTTACGTAGTTCAGTGCAGTTTTTGTATTGTTCATGTAGCACCATGGTCCTGAAAAATGTCGTCTCATTTTTACTGTGTACTGTACCAGCAGTTATGGTCGAAATGACAATAAAAAGTGGCTTGACTTGACTTGACTTGACTTGAAAATTATATTTGAGCTTCAGATGCCTACGTGGATAGGAAGTACTTGAATTTATGGAGAAGCTCTTACACATTCCCCATCCTTCTTTATCTTTCTCTTTCCATCACCTTCTCTCCCTTCCTTTCTTTATCTTTTTTCCCCTATCTCTCTTCCCCCACCCCAACACTCACACTTCTCCTTAATGTGGATCCAAATGTCAAGTGCCGCTGAAGATTCCTGCAGTGTTGACTGTGATCACTGTGGCAGACATGAAGATTCAGATGCAGTTGAACCTCTTTATATTCAATTGTGACGCAGCTAGAGGTATTTTAAATTACGCTTGTGTTTAAATTCCTCTGGTGTCAGTAACCCAGACAAGCTCCACTACACCCAAGACAGACTCTTCCCACACCTGTCTCTTCTGCTCACCCTGCATCATTCCTCAACTATCTTGGGCCCTGCACTCCATCTTCACCGTCTCACTACTTTGTCACCCCCAACTAAATCTCTTCATTACCTCCTCCTCCTTCCCATTCACAGAATACTCCGACCAAAGGCCATCAAAGGTCTTTAATTAAAAAAAATCAAAACACTGTGAATACAAAAAGTTCTGGAAATATTCAGCAGATCGAGCAGCATCTGTGGGGAGAGAAACAGTTAACAGTTCAGATCAGTGAGAACAGGTACAGTCATCCACCCCAAATGTTAACTCTGTTGTTTGTTCCACACATGCTGCCTGGTCTGGTAAGTATTTTAATCTTTGGTTAGCAACAGTTATAAAAGATATTATATAAATATATGAAAATCATTATACAAGCTTTTTCTTCCTGTCTAAGTTGTCCTATGATTAGGCCAGAGTTAAATTGGGAGCTTGCTGGCACTGAAGCTCAAAAGGCTGGAAGGGCCTATTCTGTGCTGTATCTCGATCAATAAATAGATAGATGGATAGAAGAATAGATAGATGGAATATATCAGAATTATCTTCATCCACCGTCGTTCCTGCCTTTTCACTCATTGAACATGTTCCAATATGTAACGACCATAAACGAACAAAACACACAACCACAGCACATTCTCCCAAATGCCACATCTTCACACTATCAGATAAATACCCTTGCTTTTACTCACATTTTGCTGGTTTCTAGACTAACTCATTTCTCCCTTTCCCAGTTCTGACAAAGGATCCCTCGTTTAAAATGTTGTCAGTTTCCCTCTCCACAGATGCTGCCTATCTTCTGAGTGTCTCAAACATTTTCTATTTTTACTTTCAATGTAAATACTTATAATTTCAGGTTGAAAACACTTCGTCATAACTGGGAAAGAAAAAATAAAAACAGTTTTAGATTGCAGAGACGAAGGGGAGGAGTGCATAGGACATCTGAAATATCTCTGGTGAAGTAAGATAATTGGTAATACTTACTGCCCGTTATGCCGCTGGCATTTAGGGCAGCAATGAAGGTCCTCCATCTCTGGTGGTGTCCAGGGCTCTCTTCATCATGTCACTAGCTTCCTCCCAGTTTGTACTACCGTCTGCCATGCAAGTCCCAGGAACATTGTTGCACACAGATGTAGACGGATTCTTCATTGTTGTTTCTGTAACAACTTAGTTTTACCAGTCAGAGTTGTTAGCCCTGACATGAACCCTTGAACTTGGAAGACCAGTAGATCACCCTTAATCTGTCCTCCACTCTTTGATCTAATTGGCATGGGTGACTCTACCAAGAGCCAAAGCAGAAAGCCCTGACTCCAGCCAACACAGCTCTCCGGATCATTAAGACACACAAGCCTCCAAACCACGACAAGGTTGTGGTCCTCTTGGAGGAAATGGTAATGAGTTCATTATTATTATGTGTACTGAGATACGGTGAAACATTTTGATTTGCAAGTCATTCGGACAGATCATTCCAAACATTAGTATATTGAGATAGTACAAAGGGCAAAACAATACCAGAATGTAGAATATAGTGTTACAGTTGTAGTGTACAGCACGGAGAGGAAGTCCATTGAAGAATCATAACAGTGGCATTGAAGCTGTCCATGGACCTGGTGGTATGTGCTCTCAAGCTTCTGGGAGCAAGGGAGGGCTGAGGAGAGAGAATGACTGGGGTGGGTGGGGGCTTTGAATATGCCATCAGCTATCCTGAGGAAGTGGGAAGTATAAACAGAGTCCACAGGGGGGAAGGATCAGGGTGGGTGCAAGGACTATCTGTAGATGTAGCCATCTGCCCCTCCTTTATATTCTTCATACAATGGAGAGGTGGAGAAACAAAGTTACTCAGAGGTGTTGTGAGGACCTGTGAGGACCAGTGGGGATCCATTGTGGGTTCCCTTCTTCGGATTTTGAGACCAAGACCAGAGGTGAGAATTAAAAGAAGTGAGTCTACAGGTTAAGAAGGTTAAGCTGCATCTAATGCCCATCTGCACAGCCTGAATTCCAAATAAATTCGAAGTTTGTAGCACAGAAGGAGGCTTTCAATCCACTATGTCCATACTCTTAAGTTAATACTCCCTTCCATTGTCATTTCTATTGTCTCTGCTCAAGGGTTTATACAGTTATCTTTTGAATGTGCTGAGAGTTTGAGCCTCATCACCTACTGCTCTTGGAATGATCTTTTTACTCCTGAACACCCCTCTACTTAATCTACTCATTAAACTTAAACCTGCACTCCCCAGCTTTCAACCTCCTTGCCAAGAGAAACAGATGTTCACCATGCCGACACATTCTAATAACCTTCTATAACCCAGTTAAATATTCCCTTGTTCCAAACGATGTTAGCCAGGTCTGTCTCTCTTCCTAAATATAATACTCCGTCCCTTGCAACGATCTCTTAAATTTCCTCTGAATCCTTTTGAGTATGATTACACTGAGGGAATATAAGATGTGTTTTGTGGCGCCATGCAAGATCAGCCATGGTCTGATTGAATGAGAAAGCAGGCTTGAGAAGCCAAATGGCCCACTCCTGCTTCCTTTTCCTATATTTCTGTAACAGGAATGCTAAAACAGCCCTCAGGACTCGGGTTATATCTACCTGTTATATCATGCTGTGGATACACAAGCTCCCTGTTTTTACAGAGATACACCAGCAAGCCCTTCAGCTCATTGAATCTTTTCTACCAACCACCCATTTTACACTAAAGCTAAAGAAATTTGGCCTGTCCCCTAAAACCCTCACTAATTGTTATAGATGCACCATAGAAAGCATTCTTCTAGGGTGCATCACAACCTGATATGGAAGGTCTCCTGTCCAAGACCGGAAGAAGCTGCAGAAGATCGTGAACACGGTGCAGCACATCACACAAACCAATCTTCCGTCCTTGGACTCACTTTACACTGCACGCTGTCGGAGCAGTACTGCCAGGATAATCAAGGACACGACCCACCCAGCCAACACACTTTTCGCCCCTCTTCCCTCCGGGAGAAGGTTCAGAAGCTTGAAGACTCGTACGGCCAGATTTGGAAACAGCTTCTTTCCAACAGTGATAAGACTGCTGAATGGATCCTGACCCAGATCTGGGCCGTACCCTCCAAATATCCGGACCTGCCTCTCGGATTTTTTTGCACTACCTTACTTTCCCTTTTCTATTTATGGTTTATAATTTAAATTTTTAATACTTACTATGAATTTGTAATCCAGGGAGCGCGAAACGCAGAATCAAATATCGCTGATGATTGTACGCTCTAGTGTCAATTGTTTGGCAACAATAAAGTAAAGTAAGTAAGTAAATCCCTTAATCCTATTATACATTCTCTCCATATTTACACCAATCCTTACCCCGCCCCCAGATCCTGCCACTCACCCACACAATATGGGCAGTTTAAAACAGCCAAGTTGCTTACTAACCCACCGGGCTTTGGGATGGGGGAGGAAATCAGAGCACACAGGAGAAGCCCATGTGGTCACAAGGAGAATGTGACTCCACTCAAGGTCAGGATTGAACCCAGGTCCCTGATGATGTGAGGCAGTGGCACTGTGACTTCCAACGTATATTACTTAGTCATTTAAAGATATGTACGATCAAAACCTCCTGTCCCATGATCCTCTCGTATCCCCTTTTGCCTATCACCTGTCCAGCTCTTGGCTCCATCCCTCCCCCTCCTGTCTTCTCCTATCATTTTGGATCTCCCCCTCCCCCTCCAACTTTCAAATCCCTTACTCACTCTTCCGTCAGTTAGTCCTGACGAAGGGTCTCGGCCTGAAACGTCGACTGTACCTCTTCCTACAGATGCTGCCTGGCCTGCTGCGTTCACCAGCAACTTTGATGTGTGTTGCTTGAATTTCCAGCATCTGCAGAATTCCTGTTGTTTGCGTTATAATTCTATTTGTGTTAAGTTTCCCCAAAAGACAGTGGTCAACAGGAAGAGTATTACCTTGTCTAAAGCTGATAATACTTCCTTATCACTCTGATTTTCTTTCTGAAATCTTTCAAAAGCTTATTTTCAAGTGATCTCTTACAGCTTCTCAATGAGCTTAATTAACTATCTGTCCTGGTATTTTCTATGTTCGGCAAACATAGTCCCCAAAGTCTCACGTTCCTCAGGACATTCTGGTGTCCTATGATCTGCGGCGTATTTCTGCCTCTGCAAATGACTAGGAGGGCAAAGATAGCCTCTGGAGGAGCTCAGCCAGTCAGGCAACATCTATGGATGTCTTCATCTGGACCATGATGAAGGGTCTCAGTCCAAAACGTTGACTGTTTATTCCCATCCATAGATGCTGCTTGACTGGCTGAGCTCCTCCAGCACATTATGTGTATTGCTCTACATTTCCAGCATCTGACATACCTTTTGTGTCAATGATTTACCTCATTTGGAGTATTGAGTAGCTTTGGGCCCCTTAATCTAAGGAAGGATGTGCTGACTTTAGTTGAGGAGAAAGATTGATAGACTGTTTTGCTATGCCAGGCACGAAGAAAGCTGAGGGGTGACCTAAAAGAGTATATAGGATTAGAGGAGTCATAGATAAGGTAGATAGTCAAATTCTTTTACCAGTGCGAGGGGTATTAAAACAAAGAGTACACAGGTTTAAGGTTAGAGGAGGGAGTTTTTTTAAAGTAGACTTGAGTATTTTTTTTAACAAAGTTGATATCTGGAATGTGATGCCAGAGGAGGTGATGGAGTCAATATCGTTACAATGCTTAAGTATTTACAAAGAGATTTAAAGAAGGCAAGACTTAAAGGGATACAATGCTTACGTTGGCAAATTGGATCAGTGTAGGTGGGAAAAAGGTCTGCACGTACAGAGCCTGCTTACTCACTGTACATCTAACTGTCTGTGATAAGGAGCGATTATAGAAACTACAATTGTACTTTCTGTAATTTTGACAGTTATGAGATGAGGTGATTGAAGTTTTAATTATGCTAAAAGGGAGCTGATGACATTGGCTGGGTGAAACTATTTCTGAGGTTAGGGAGCCTGGGATTAGCAGAGACCACAAATATTGAAACCACGAATACCTTGAGGAATGATTAGGAATTACTTCTACTCTACTGCAAAGCCTGCTTGGAATTTGGATTGTATGGTGATGTTAATTCTGGCCTTCGGTGACCTGGGTTTGATCCTGATCTTGCGCTGGCCACTGTAAATTACCCTTAGTGCAACTGTCTCGTTGCAGATGGAATGGACAGTTATTTGGAGGGCAGATGGGTGTTCAGTGGTTGCCATGGTAGGTCAAGAGCCCTGATTCTTTGCTGAATGAGCCAATAATTCTTCTTAAATCAGAGGATATCAGGGGATCTGAGATCAAAGGCATCCGTTAGTCTTGCGAGACCATGGATCTGCGCCTGGAAAGTCTTCACTCTCCAGGGTGCAGGCCTGGGCAAGGTTGTATGGAAGACCAGCAGTTGCCCATACTGCAAGTCTCCCCTCTCCACGACACCAATGTTGTCCAAGGGAAGGGCATTAGGATCCATACAGCTTGGCACCGGTGTCGTCACAGAGCAATGTGTGATTAAGTGCCTTGCTCAAGGACACAACAGGCTGTCTCGGCTGGGGCTCGAACTCACGACCTTAACCACTTGGCCACGTGCTCACGGATCTGAGATAAAGGTAGGTATATGCCACACATTAACTGAATGGTAAAGTGTCCTCCAAGATGAGATGACCCCTTCCTATTCCCATATCAGTCTTACCCAAGTAAGCTGGCTGCTAGATGTTCCTTCTTAACGACTTCATTCTTCCAATGGTCCACTATCAGCATTCCAATGTCCTTGTGGGTCTCAGAGTCCTGATGCCCAGCCAGAGGACCCCCCATTTTAACCACAAGGCAGTACATCTCAGCAGTAATGTTGGCATTCAGACAAATCACAGTAAAAGGGTGCTCAGTGTCACAGTGTAAGGATGATGAATTCAAGAGATCGCATCACCAACATTGCGTAGCACCTTTCTCTTCCTCAGGATAATACACCTCTCAGTTACTGTTATAATATAAATAAAAAAACAGCGCATTGGTAGATCCCACTAGTAAACGAATGACCAGATTCTGCTCTGAGCACTATAGTCCAGGAATTTCAGAGCTGCATCTCCTACAGTTCCACAAGGTGATAGAAGTGGCTTGTAGGAACGAGGTAACTGCGAGGAAAACTGCTCAGCGGCTACTTACATTGATTAATTCATTTATTTAAAGATAGAGAGTGGAATAGGCCCTTCCAGTCCTTCAAGCCACTCCACCAACAACTCTTGATTTTTAACCCTAGCCTACTAACCAGTATACATTTGGAATGTGGGCGGAACCTGAAGCACCCAGAGGAAATTCACGCATTCCACGGGGTGGACATATAAACTCCTACAACGGACAATGGGATTGAACTCTGACGCCCTGAGCTGTAATAGTGTTGCACTAACCGCTACTCTACTATGGCGTCCACTTTCCTCCCGATCAGATCCTTGTAAATTCCAGTGCTCAGTGTTTTTGTCCGATTTGGAGTGGCAGGGTTTCTGAAGAGAGAACATACAGGCCCTGGGGCGCACGAAGTGCTGACCTTTTACTCTATTCTAAAATCAATCTACTGTAACCTATCCCTCTTACATAGCCCTCCATTTTTCTATCATTCACGTGCCTATTTCAGTTTCTTAAATGTCTCTAATGTACCTGCCTCTACCACCTCTACTGGCAGTGCTTTCCGTGCACTCACTTATCTCTGTAAAAAAAACTTGCTTTTGACATCTCCCTATACTTTCCTCCAATTACCTTAAAACTATACCCCCTCTCATTAGCCACTTCGTTACTTGGGATTTCCTTTGAGGTATAATGTTCAGAGACACAGGACTGCCATTGGAGCAGTCTCGATTTATCGTGGTCTTTAAACCTTCTCTCAGAGGCCTACAGCTCAGCCAGTGGGAGGTAGGCAAGGATTGCAAAGCTTCCACCATCCAGGCCTCAGTCAGGGAGCCTCGGTGATGTCGGGCTAATCATTGAAACAGGAGCAGTGAGAAGCACTGCATTAAACTGTTGGAATGATGCACCATTGGAATAGGAGTTTCCCATGATGTTTCATTTAAATGCTGCTGGGATTCTTCAGTGTGGAAGTAGATTTACTTTGTATTTAACATCTAGTGTTGCTACCCTGGTGGTATAGGCCATTCCCAAGTAAAAATCAGGTTCCATTTTTATAGACGGCTGTACATTGATTTTGTCCATATGTTGGAAAATACACAAAAAATCTCTCAATATCACAGTATTGTAATGTGTGGCGTCATAAATACTTAACACTGATAAGACTCATTACTAAAAGTGGAGAGACAGGAATCTAGTTCTGCCTTTTGTAGGAACGAATGAATGTATGTATAAGAGGTTTTTGAATATTCCTATAATGTTATTACACATTCATTTGCAGGTAGGCTTCATAAGTTGAGTATTCGTAACTCAGTGTTTGTACTACATAATAGGTCAACTTAACTTTGGCTTATACTGTATCTTCCCTGGGATTATTTGATATGGAGGTGTAGGGGGAGTCTTGTTCTGGCACTGTTGGGAAAACTTTGTCATTCATCATAGTACATCCACAGCCAATCGTTAACTGGCGCTGTTTCTTGCACAGGTGTAACAATCGCACGCAGTGTGTGGTGGTAGCAGGTTCTGACGTCTTCCCCGACCCCTGCCCAGGAACCTACAAGTACCTGGAGATCCAATATGAGTGCGTCCCCTACAGTAAGTAGCCATTCGTATTTTTCTCTCACTTCATTGGTCACTGCCTTTGTTGAAGAGCTTCCGCTGTGTGGGAAAGCCGCACCACCCAAGCAAGTAAACGAGCACCTGTAGGTGGGGAGGGAGGCAGCACCCTAGGCCGTAGGGAGCGGGTGGTGCCGGGTCAGACACCCCTGGCCGGGTCTTGTTGTTGAATTGGTTTTAGCACGATGCATCTGTCCTCTCTGCCTTCCCTTGCAGATGCTCACTAAAGCTGCACTGAATCCAGCAAACCACAGTCCTGTTGCCAAGTTCTGAGAAAAATGACTGGTGTTTCTTGGCGCGTGCTAATAACTCTTTCCTTCTAACCCTGCTCACAGCTTCTTTTCAAGGCACCTTCCCTCGTTCTTCTCCCTTTCTCCCCACAGGGCAGTGAGAAGAGGACTGCACAGCACCGGCTCTGTTGGCGGCTGCTTTAAGGGGGCATCAAAGTACCATGTGTTTGAGTTTGTCTGTACTGTAAAACTGAGAGTCCTTGTAACATCCGCACCTGTGGTGCTTGGTGCCACCCAGTCCCATGTCTGGTAGGGACTGAGTGTGGGAGAGCTCCCGTGCATCCGGGGCAATCTGCTGAGAGAGCAAGGGTCCGCACTCTCCATCCCACCTCCTCCCCTCTATCCCAGCCCTTGGGATGCAGCCCAAGCGAGTGAGAGTCTCCCATCAGCCCTTAGCATGGTGTAGTCTGAGAGAGAGTCTGCAACCACAACCCTCCACCCCCCAGTGAATATTCTGTTTCCCCTTATTCCAAATTTGCATAGTACATTCTGACACGGGTCTGCATCCCTTATTGTCTAAACTATACTGTGCAACCCTATTGCACCTGTGTCTGGTTTACAGTCAGGACGTTCAGTGAGATCAGCACTCTGCAAGCACTGGGCGTGTTAATTCTCTATTGCTCAGGCTGTGGATCCCATGTGGTGGATTAGTGTGCCCGTGTCAACAGGCCATCTCTGGTGCAACGCAGGCACTGTCTCCAGTCCTCGCCAAAACTTGATGGAGCCCCAAATGCCACAAGCTTATCCACATCCCATCCCAACCCAACACTGTTGGACACAAAGCCACAGACTTTAATTGTACACTCTTCAGAACTACTAGATTGATCAAACTCTCACTCCATCTCCCCTCCCCGAACAGTGACTGTAGGAAGGGAAAGGTTATGACCTGAAGGATTCAGATTTAGGTAGCATGTCCTTGACGGAGTAAGATTGATTGTAAGCTGCTGTCAGTCTTCCATCTATCTGCTCTAACTGCTAAAAGTCTCAGGGGAACTGGAATATAACATTGGCCTAATTTGTGCAACGTTCCAACTAGACCACACTTAAATACTGCAACTCAATGCAACTCAGGAAAGAAAGCATGCTCTAAGTTTGTGTCTAGTAGGGAGTAATTAAAGAATGGTGCCCAGGAAGGTCTGACCATTCCAGAGCTGTAGATTTCCATGGCCTTTGCCTCAGACAATAGAATACATGGTATCAGGCAAAAGTAATAACATCTAGCCGGATGAACGTTGGGAAGTTCTCATAAACAGCAAAAGTACAATTTACATTATTGAAAATAAAGACTAGGATATTCATAGAAAATTAATCATAAAGATTTTAAATTTAGAGAATAATTTTATTTGAATACGTTAGAATTAAGTTGACATAGAACAGTATAGCACAGAAACAGACCCTTCAGCCCACAATGATACCCATTTAGAACAGTATAGTGGTTAACACATTACAGTCCAGATGACCTGGGTTCATTTCCCACCGCTGTCTAGAAGGAGCTTGTACATTCTCTCCATGACTGCGTGAGGTTCCTCCAGGTGCTCCAGTTTTTTCCCACAGCCCAAAGATGTACCAGTTGGTAGGTTAGTTGCGCATTGTGAATTGGCTAGGATTAAATTGGCTTGGATTGCTGGGCGGCACGGCTCAAAGGACTGGGAGGGCCTATTCCTGCTGTATCTCAATAAATGAAAACCTGCACATCTGCCTATACCTGGGTATTACCCTCCGTCCCCCACTTATTTGTGTGTCTATCTAAATGTCTCTTAAATACCACTAATTGCTAATGTGAAGGAATTGTAATCCACTCTTATAAAATTGTCATTTATGGGTAGAGAAGTTATTTTATTTACATCTTTATTGAGATACAGTGCAGAATAGGTCCTCCTGGCCCTTCGAGCTGCACTGCAAAGCAATTCTCCCCCGCCCCCAAATTTAATCCTAGCCTAATCAAAGGACAAATTACAATGACCAACTGGTATGCCTTTGCACTATTGGAAGAAAAACGAGCATCTGGAGGAAACACAGTCACAGGAGAACATACAAACTCCTTACAGGCAACAGCAGGAATTGAACCCATGTCACCTTCACTGTACAGTGATGTGCTAAACACTATGCTACCATCCTGCCCTGTACTGCTGCTGCAAACGTATAGCTAGGTGCACAAAGAAAAATACTTTCATTCATCCCTTGTGTAAGGCATGTTAGCTCTGTCAAGCTATTTTCATGTAAGGAGAGATTGTGAATGAATGACATCTTTATCAGTTCACGGATTTTTGAAGATTTGACCATAAAGGCTGCAAACCACCCTTCATGGAGGAAGGGGGAAGCACAGATGACAAATTTGTTTTTTAACCACAGATCTCCAGAATTTACTATCAATTTCACAGTGTGTAGATTTACCCACTGAGGGGTTCACCATCATTATAGATCTCACTATTCAGGTCCTTAGCCAAAAGGGACAATATCACAGATTTGCCAGAATAATACCGAGGCTGTAAGGTTGTACAAATATTCCCTTCACTGCAATACACACAAAATGCTGGAGGAACTCACCAGGTCAGGCAGCATCCGTGGAAAAGAGTGAACATTTGACTTATCGGGTTGAGACCCTTCTTCAGGACCGAGAGGGAAGGCGGGGAGATACCAGAATAAAAAGGTGGGGGGAGGAGAAGGAGGCTAGCTGGAAGGTGAGGTGGTTGGGAAAAGTCAAGGGCAGGAGAAGAAAGAATCTGATAGGAGAGGAGAATAGACAGGAGATAAGAGAAAGGGAAGGAGGGGTCCCAGGTGAAAGTAATAGGCAATTGAGAAGAATTAAAAGGTCAGAATGGGGAACAGAGGAGGGGGGCAGGGGGGAATTTGATTCACCAGAAGGAGAAATTGAAATTCATACCATCAGGTTGGAGGGTACCCAGATGAAATATGAGGTGTTGCTTCTCCACCCTGAGGGTGATCTCTTCTTGGAACAAGAGGAGGCCGTGCATTGACACATCGGAATGGGAAAAGGAATTGGAATTAAAGTATTTGACCAATGGGAGGCCCTGTTTATGGCAGATGGTACAGAGGTGCTCAATGAAGCAGTCCCCCCAATTTACAACAGAACTCACCAATGACATTGGGAGAATCGGACACCTTCACTGTAGAAATGTAAAGGTCAATGTAAATAAGATGTTCAATAAGTTGAAGAAACAGAGAAAGAAAAAGTTGTCAGGCTGGTATCAGGGAGGTCCTTCACACAAGACTGGGAGTATGGACCTCCCTTCCCTGTTGTGAATGGACGTAGAATCAGTTGAAGCTTTCAACAGTAAAATTCATCGACCTTTATTGGATGTGACCATCAGAGGTTAGGGAACCAAGGACAGGTAGCATAAAGATGCAGATCAGCTGGGAACTAACCGAGGGCTAGAATGGACCAATTTTTCTCCCTGTGATGGCGAATGTCGAGGTATCTCAATTGGTTTTCATATTTTCCTATGACATAAAAGGAGGCTCACTGAGTGTACGCCCCCTTTCAGAGGGATTCCATCCAACCCACTACCCCAAGCTTTCCTGTAACAGGTTCGTTCTCATGTGCCATCAGCTCTGCCCCCAGACTCCCAAGCACCCACCCACATTGTGCGTAAACTACAGCAGCCAACTAGCCAGCCAAGCCGCACATTTTTGGGGTGTGGGAGGCAACCCGCTGGCACAGGGAGAATGGGCAAACTCCACAGACAGCAGCAAAGTCAGGATTGAACCCAGATCCCGGATGTTGTGAGGCAGCAGCACTACCTGCTGCATCACTATGCTCTTAAGTATTTTGTGCCTTCGATCTGGCCCTAACAACACTCTTACAACAAGGCAGTACGATGGTATACTTACCCCACACACCAGGGTTGCAGGGATCTTAGAAATTTTTCACACGCAGGAATTATGCCAGATCTCACCTTTGTATGCCACGTAATCTGATTGAGGTGTTTAAAATGTTAAGGGGATTTGTTATGGTTGATATGGAGAGACTATTTCCTCTTCTATGTTTGTCTAGAACAAGTAGCAAGGCCTCCATCAGAGCGAGAGCAGAGGAAATGTGGAGGAGTCTGAGCGGAGGAGCAATCAGAATTCATGCTGAATTTGGCAGATTATTTTGCTGAAGGGTAGATAAAGGTATCAGAGGGACAATAGTTGTAAATTAATTTGAAGCAAGGTCCAATCTGAGTGATAAAACAGGTTCAATGCACTGTATCTCTTCCCCCATTTCCCATTGAGGATGTAACTGCAAGGGATAGTCTACGTTAGAGCTCTCCTCCTTTGCATTTCCATTGAATTTAATGGTAGATCAAGTCTGTTGGTCACTTTCATCTGGATAGCCATAATTTGCCCTGGAGGGTCCAGACTGGGTGGTTCACTGTGGCCAACCAGCAGTGACAGAAGGAAGCCAGCTCCCGGTTTGAAAGTCTCCTGGTTTTCCACTGCTTCGTCTGCTGTCCCCTTGAAGCCACAAGGACCTACTACCCCTGCACATGACTCAAACTGCAGGCAAACTCAGTTAGCCTGCTATGAATTGCCCCTGTCCTCAGAGATACGAAAGTAACAGCCATGGCTTATTAGAGAGCACTTATAACCCTGAGGCAGGAGAGATGCGGGTTTGAGCCACACCCCAGAGATTTCAGCACATGATCCAGCCACTGCCTGTCCTGTGGAGGTCTGTGAGGTATTAAATTAGATTATGAGGACATGCAGTCCTCTTTTATTGTCATTTAGTAATGCATGCATTAAGAAATGATACAATTTGTTCCTCCAGAATGATATCACAGAAACACAAGACAAACCAAGACTAAAAAAAAACTGACAAAAACCACATAATTATAACATATAGTTACAACAGTGCAAAGCAATACCGTAATTTGATGAAGAACAGACCATGGGCACGGTAAAGAAAAGTCTCAAAGTCTCTCGAAAGTCCCATCATCTCATGCAGACGGTTGAAGGGAGAAACTCTCCCTACCATGAGCTTCCAGCGCCGCAAACTTGTCGATGCAGCATCCTGGAAGCACCCGACCACCGTCCGACTCGAGTCCGTCCGAAAACTTCGAGCCTCTGACCAGCCCTCTGACACCGAGCACCGAGCACCGAGCACCATCTCTGCCGAGCGCTTTGACCCCGGCCCTGGCAACAGGCACTAGGCAAAGTCGAGGATTTGGAGCCTTCCCCTCTGGAGATTGCGACCTCCAGTGGGTGTATAAGATTTCACTGCATTAATGCCAAAAAATGTATCCTAGCAGCTACTAAACAAGTGGGTTTGATGGGCTGAATGGCCTCATCAGCGCTTTTATAACTCTGGTTGCGATCGTGTTGCTGCTTGTGAGGAATTACTACGTGAAAACCGGTGCCAGTTTCCCCCAGTACAATAGTGATGCGGAGCAGAGGTCACAAAAAGCACTATATAAATGCAGGTTCTTTGTTTTTATGTTGGGAGCAAACCACTTTACCTCCTGTGGTTGCAGCAGTCCTAGCTGTTCAGCTGACATGTAAGAGTGAGTTACAATGCAGCTCAACAAACCTATAATTGTATCGAGTGCCTGCCAGGGCTGCGAACTCCAAACACTTTGGAACTGTACTAAAAAAATACGAGATAAAGTAAGGGAATATTAGGAAAGGTGTACTACCAGTTGGAAAAATAAAATAGTGGTTAATTTACTGGATTAATTGAGTAAGTGGTCAAGCAAGTTTCCAGACCATCAGCATGGGTTTGAATCTTTATCACAGAAACTGCTAAATTTAAATGAAATCTAGAATAAGTGCTGGCATCAACAAATGTCATAAATCCACTGGATTTTTGCATACATCTGGCTCAGTAATGTTCTTCGATGAACAAAAATGATCACTTCTATCCAGTCTGACCCAACTGTGAATTGAAAACCACAAACGTAGTTGACTCTCAACTCTTAACTGCCCTCTGAAATGGCTTCATAAATCTCCTCAGTTCAGAGAAGTAGCCCAGCGTCAAGGATAATAACCCCTGGATAATGTCCATCTTTAGATTATGAAGACACGCAGTCCTCTTTTATTGTCATTTAGTAATGCATGCATTAATAAATGATACAATATTTCCTCCAGTGTGATATCACAAAACACAGGACAGACCAAGACTGAAAAAACTGACAGAACCACATAATTATAACATATAGTTACAACAGTGCAACAATACCATAACTTGATGAAGAAGTCCATGAGCACAGTAAAAAGTTCAAAGTCTCTCAAATGTCCCACATCTCATGCTGATGGGAGAAGGAAGAAAAACTCTCCCTGCCATGCCCGACCACAATCCGTCTCTGAGTCATCCGAAAACTTCGAGCCTCCGAATCAGCTCTCCAACACCGAGTACTGAGCGCCATCTCTGTCCGACCAATTCGACCTCAATCTCGGTCGCCAACAGCAGGCAAAGCCGGGGATTTTGAGGCCTTCCCTCCAGAAGATTCCCGACCGCGCAGTAACGACAGCAGCGAATGAGTGTTTCAGAAATTTCTCCAGGTGTTCCTCTGTGCTTTCACGTCCCTCTCCATCAAATCAGAATTGTCCACGGCCCCTATTTAACGGATACGATATCATTTTTCACTGGAGGGCTGCGCACGCGCGGCGCGCTGCTCTCTCTCCTCCCGCTGAAGAAAAAGTGAATACATCCCTCCAAACCTTCCTGAAGTGAATATATTTTAAGTAAGCCTTTTAAGAAGTGAAAATGGAGGGAGAAAGAAATCAGGGAAGAGTTGTTAGAACATAGGGCCCATGCAGTTGAAGTTGATCATGGCTGATTTATGGGGAAGAGGAGCTAGAGATCCAAATCAGCATCGGTTTGAATCTTATTACAGGTCAATAATAGAGCAGTTCATCTGCTAGGCCATGGCTGAAAAGTGAGCTGATGTAAATATTTAGCTCCAAGTGCCTGGAATTTGCTACCTGAAGGGATAACAGAGTACAGACCCTTAGTCTTAGAAAGGTAACTGTAAAGTATTAAAAGTGTGATAACCTACATGACTGCAGGTTGGCCACTAGGATGTTCTCTGTCACTCAGTCTGTGTGGTGACAATAGGTCTGAAGTTTTGAAGACTCAGTGTTTGGACCCTGGTATCAAAGTTTAGTTGAAGCAGACAGAATTGGAGAACTGAGGGTAAAAGATATTGAGGAATATTGCTGCAGTAGAATAGGTACTTGTAATGAAGAGGCTTGTGTTCAGCATAATAGATCAGACTGGGCATGGGATCTGTTGAGTCGAGTTGGGAGATATTGAATGGGTTGGGGTGCAAAACTGGGATCAATTGCAGAAATAGATAGGAGTAAAGCTACAAAGAGATTTAAGCACAAGGATATACAGTAGGTTGGAAATGGGAGGCCTGGTAGAGCAGGAGCCAGTGCAGGCTGAAGTGTACAGTGGAAATTGACGAACATGAGGAGAATAATCCCAGGGGAACTGATTTAATATTATCCCTAGTTTCAGAATGGGTGTGTGCACGGAGGATATTTTCAGAATGGGTGTGTGCACACAGGGATACTTACCTATACAATCATTCATCCCTCCAAACCAGTTAGCACATATGTGTATCAATTCAATAACATTCAAAAGTTTTACCCAGATATACGTGGTACTAGTAATCTTATCTATGACACTAGTAATCTTGCCCTAGTAGTTATTTACTCAGTCAAAAACTTAAACATTTAACTCAGTTCCAATGCAATAATTAATCTATGACCACAGTATTTCACATTGTTAGCATGTCTGGCTCACAGCAATGTAGCTATTAGTCCAGTTGAAGTACCCTCAATAACTCCAAAAGACCGAAGTTGGGTAAAATACTGAAAGGCTTTTATTCACTGTACAATTCAACCTCCACGGTGAGTGTCTGCCCCCGGACTGAGGGGGAGCGGCAAGGCGGAATCACCTTTATACAGGAATCTGTGGGAGGAGCCACAGGGGCAGTCAGCAGAGGGGCGTGTCCAGACAGTTAACCCAGTTACAACATATATATGGTTTACCACACCAGTACTAGTGCCTGGCCTGCTTTTCATTTGACACAGTCTTTCACCACCACCACACACCCCTCCCCACTCCCCCAGTTGCTTAAAGGTACACATTGAGTGCTTGCTGCAGAATGGAGAATTGTGATAGTAACTTCTGACAGGCTGCTGGTCATTGCTGTGTCTATCGATTCATGAAGATTCTACTCACTAGTCACACCATTAAATGTAGTTATTGAAAGATTTGAACTGAAATTTTCCTTATTGATTTGCTAGTGTTTGAGCTTCACTGACAAGGCCTGTAATGACTGCCTATCCCCCATTGTCCTTGAGAACGTGAGGTTGCACTTCCTTCTTGAACCACTGCAGACATAGCGGTGAAGGTTCTCTCACTGATGCAGAGCAAGTTCCAGGAATAACACCCAGCAGCAATGATGGAACAGCCCTGCATTTCCAAGTTCCAGTACAGGGACTCAGTCTGAAACATCGGCTATCCCCTTTGACTTCACAGTGTTCTCACAAACCGGCAAGTTCGTTGTGGCAGAGGTTGTGGCTTTGGGAGATGCTCTCGATGTAACCTCATGAGTAACTGTAGTACATCTTGTGGGCAGTTCACACTGCGGGCGCTGTGCAACAGTAGCGGAGAATGAAGGTTTAGGGAAATGGAAGGCTAACAATCAGGTGGATCTGGATCATGTCCAGCTTCTTGAATATTGTTGGAGTTGCTCTCATCCAGGTATGTGGAGAGTGTTAGTTCACACTCCTGGCTTGTGCGGTGCTGACAGCGGAAAGGCCCTGGAGTCAATCACTGCAAAATACCCAGCCCCTGGCCTTCTCTTGTAGCCAAACTATCTGTGGGACAGGCCCATTGAGTTTTTAATTAGCAATCCCAGGATGTAGATTGGGGTAAGGTCTGAGAGGGAACAGGTGATTGTAATGCCACCGAATGTCAAGAGTAGCTAGCTAGACTTGTTGGAGATGGTCACTGCAAGAATGTATTTTGCCACTGATGAGTCCTTGCCTGAATGTTCACCTTCATTTTCTGAGAAATACAGCTAGAATCGACCATTCAGTGAATATTCCTTCATCTGAGCTTTTGTCACAAAGGAGCTACTGCAGATGGATGCTCTGAGGAAGTCAATGCCCAATCATCTTCCCATGTTTTGTGTACTACTCTGACATTTGGACTGTTTTCCCCTTGATGCCCATTGATTTCCAGTTTGCCACAGCTCCTTAAAGTCACACTGTGTTAAAGAAAACCACACACAGACAACTTACACTCATTATGAGGCCCAGGGCCTGGAATGTTAGGGTCCTGGTGGACAATCCTTGCAGAGACAGAGATGGACTCTACTCTGCTATCACAGCTCAGGAACACAGACACTTCAAAAGTGACAGCCATACCCTGAGGTCCGGCAGGAGGTGGCCAGCTCAGAGTACAAGGTGATAGGTCTACCTTCTACTGGAGCGACAAACTGGAAGAGGAATATTTCTCTCAGAGAGTGAGCTTCACCATCAGGAATGAGCTGCTCTGGTGTCTCCAGCGGAATCAACACACACTTTATGACTCTTTGATTCAATCACGGAAATCAGTACATTGACGCCCATTCCGGGAATTGAGATGAAACCAAGGAGGACTGCTAGACCAATCTGGAAGAGACCCTGTTTGACATCCTGAGAGAAGAACTAATCCACCTGGGCAACTTAAGTGCTGGGGAGGGAAGAGACACAACCTTCTGTGAAGGTTTGACTGATGAGGAAGGAGAGAAGGCTGTTGATTATGTTGATAGGTGGATAGTACTATGCTATAAAGTAAAGGCATCCGTTAGTCTTGCGAGACCAAGGATCTGCGCCTGGAAAGTCGTCACTCTCCAGGGCGCAGGCCTGGGCAAGGTTGTATGGAAGACCAGCAGTTGCCCATACTGCAAGTCTCCCCTCTCCACGACACCAATGTTGTCCAAGGGAAGGGCATTAGGACCCATACAGCTTGGCACCGGTGTTGTCGCAGAGCACTGTGTGATTAAGTGCCTTGCTCAAGGACACAACACGCTGCCTCGGCTGGGGCTCGAACTCACGACCTTCAGATCGTTAGTTGAATGCCTTAACCACTTGGCCACGTGCTATAGGCACTAATTAAATGGTAAAGAGCAATGGTAAATGGAATGTCATTCTAAAATAGTGCAATGTGATGCACTTCAGGACTAAAAAGGGTAGTGCGTATACCATGAGTGGTAGGTCCCTTTGGAGTACTGAGGAACAGAGAGACCTTGGTGCACAAGTCCAGGGAGCCTTGAAGATGGCGGTACAGGTAGATAAGGCAATGAAGAAGTAATACAGGATACTAGCTTTCTTTAGCCAGGGCATAAGAGGTACGAGAAGGGCGGTGCTTGTACAACTTCATAAAACTTTGGTTAAGTCTACAGTGTATAGTTCTGCTCATCAGACAAGAAGATTATAATTGCAGTGGAGAGAGTACAGAGGAGATTCTGCATGGATACGGACGTTGTCTAGGATAAAATGCTTAAGTTTTGAGGAGAGGCTAGATGTTGGTTTTGTTTTCTTTGGAGTAAGTGAGAGCTTTGGTTTACGTGTCCTTCCTGAATGGAATGATGGAGCACAGGTGAATGTCAGATGAGTGGAGGGCAGAAAATGTGACTCCTTTATTCAACAAGGACAGCAGGAATAAGATGGATAATTATAGGACTTTAAGTCTACTGTCAGTGGTAAGGCAGCTGTGGGGGGCGGGGGAGAAGAAACTGAGTAGCAGAGTTAATGCAGGAAAACATGGATTAACCAAAGCTAAGTAACAATTCTTTGTTGGGGAAGATCCTTTCTGACCAAAATAATAGTTTGGCACAGACCAGATGAGCTGAAGGATCTGTTTCTGTGCTGTAGCGTTCTAAAACTAGAGACTGAGCGTGGACATGACTGAGATAGACGAAATTATGAGAGGCACAGATACGGAAGATAATAGGAAATCTCTCTCAATAGAGAGGTGTCTAAATATCAAGAGCACAGGTTTAGGGTAAGGGAACAAGTAGTTTAGAGGGGATCTGAAAACAATCTTTCTCACACAGACAGTGATTGGAATCTGGCACACAGTGCTTGTGGACTTGGTTGAGGTAGAGCTTCTCACAATATTAAAAAAGAATTCTGAGGAACACTTAAAAGAACCAAACTATAAAAGGCTACGGACCAGGTGCAGATAAATGGGATTAGAGTAGAGAATCAGGGCTGATTTAACGACAAACGCCTGGAAACTTCAAGGCCTAGAAACCACTAGTGTATGAAGCTCCTGCACTGGAAACTCCACTTTTCCTCAAGATAGACCTTTCAATTGGTGCCGTTTGTACATAGTTCACACATTCCCCCCCTGACTCTAGGTTTCCCCAGGGTGCAATGGTATTCTCCCCCATGCCAACAGCATATTGGTTTGTAGGTTAATTTGCTTCTGTAAATATCACTAGTGTAGATGGAATGCAGGAGAGTCAGGAGGAATTGATAGGCATGTGACAGAGAATGGGTTTCAGGGAGGGGGGATAGAATAGTTCTGAAAGTCTACACAGATCGATGGGCCCAGTGGCCACCTTTGTGTTATAAGAGGACTTTAAGTATGAATATGGAAAAGAAAATGTTTTATTGGCTATAGGTCAGAGGACAGAAGTCCAGCAGAAAATGCAGGACCCAAGGTACAGATGGTGGATGGAGAGGGTCAAAGAGGCTCAGTGACCTGCTAACAGTAAAGGTGCATGTGGAATCTCCAGTTCTGTTAAAGCAAGCACCAGTCTGCCAAGAGCTAAGCGCAGGGTACACTCACCACATATAGAGAGGCTGTCAATGAACATTGGCATGAGCACTTTGAAAATCACAGCCCCATCCTTGATTCCATCCCACAGCAAATTATTCTGGCCAGTATTCCAGTCACTGCTGGCCAACAAAGACCACATTCCAATTCAAAAATAACAAGCTTTTGGAGCAAATGGCATCCCTGCTGAAATCTGAACACTCAAGGGCAAAGAATGTCAGTCACAACTTCATGGCTTCGTGGGGGAAGAGAACTATATGCCAGAGCACCTCAGAGATCATCAGCATCTTCAACTACGGTATTGACAGAGGGATCTCCCCACTGCGTGTCATAGGAAGAGCCATCATCAAGGTCCTTCTCATCCACTTCCCCCAAGTGGATGCTCCACAAATGGGAGTGTGGATTCAGTCTCTCCAGAGACCCAGTAGACATAATCTTCACTGTATGACTCTCAGGAAAAATGTAGGGAGGGAGCAGCACCAGCTATTTTTGATCTCACTAAATCAGGAGGGCTTGTGGAATGCACTCTTCAAAGTCCACTGCCCACAGCAACCCATCTTTACTCTGTCTGCTCCTTATTGGCATGCAAGCCATGAAACCAACCAATGGATAGACAACATTGTGAACCTCGGCGAAGACAACTGTCAATACAGACACATTATTGCTCTAACTTATTTTAAACCTTCTCATCAAACATGCTGCTTCTCAACATCCAACAAACCTCCTATGAGAATTAAGGTAGTCTTAAGAACTAATGGGAAACTGCTCAACCATGGGAATGTCACTCCAGAAGACAAGCCCCTCTAATTTCGGCAGTGAGTAGCTTGTGCTTGTGTACCCTTGGAGGTTCCAAGCAATTATTGTTGCATGCAGTAAGCCGGTGTGAGTGGGGAGGGGGGAATAAGCCTCACACACAACCTCGCCAAGCCAAAGGTCTCTGTCAACCTGCTCCTGCTGCACCTCACTGGCTCAGAAAGTAAAAGATTCACAGTGAGACTTTATAAAGTATGGATCACATCCATGTCTGGCAGCAAACTCTTGACAAAGGCAGATATCGACGGTGAAATTCACTCTGTCTTCAATGCGCCAGCAGGGCCTTTGGTTGATTGAAGAAATGAGTATCTCAAATGCAAGACCTGAGACCGGCACATGGTCTGCCTGGAATAAACAGTCCCTGCCCTCCTATATGTGTTTGAAATGCATACGACCTATCACAAGCATCTCTAAGGACTGGAATAATACCACCAAACTCTTCCCCACAAATCCCTCTTAAGGTCACCAGAAGATGTCGAACCAAAGTCACTTTCCTGTCCAAGGCCAACTTGCCCAGCATTGAGGCCCTGGTTGTAGTCAACTGTGTTGAGCAGGCCATGTTGTTCAAAGCCAGACACCAGATCCTCAAAACAGAAACTCTTATTTTGGTTACCAGGTCAGAATCAGAATCAGTTCAATATCACAGGCATATGCCATGAAATTCACTAGCTCTGTGACCAAGGCAAAGATTTAAGGACGTGCAAATTTTCTCCTTGAAGAATTGGTACATCTCCCCCTGAGTCCAGGGAATGGCTGGTCCATGGCCATTTAATGTGGAGAAAATTCAGGATGATAAGGGACCCTGGGATGTGTATCAGGGTGCACAGGGGGCTTGTGTAATCAGGAGTGCACTACCTCACAAACTACCTACCCAGCCCCTCCTGAATCAGTTACCTCCTGCCCTACCTGTGAAAAGTTCTGCAGTTCCCACATCACCTCATCAGCACCTCAGACCCCACAAAATTGGAGTAAAAGTAAGTCATTCTCAGTCCTGAGAGACTGCCTTATGAGAAGCTTGGGGTTGGTGTATCAATGAACCTCTTAACACTTAATTCATTGTCCACCAGGTAATATCTTCCCATGGAAGAACTCTAATTAATTAGAGTCTCTGCTTTGGGAGATCAGTATTGGGCATGTGAATGATGTGGCTTCTCCACTATGGCCAAATGAGTCCAAGTCAAGCCTCAATACTGGCAATTCTGGCCACAGAGAGGACACTGATAATGGATCATTTATCATTTCAGTAACTTTTAAGGATTTTGTGAACTCATTTTTGATGGTATTTTGCTCATTGCCACTGCAATCATTGCTAGACACTTCAAGCAAACTTATCTGTGACTTGTAAGACAAAAAAAAGAACTTAACAGTAACTTGTCCAATAGTTTGTAATATATATTGGCATATCATGACATATGGAACCCACCCAATTTCTTGGCAACCTGTAATTGGTCCCTCAAAGCCTCTTGCAGCACACAGAAAATTCTGGAGGAACTCAGCAGGTCAGGCAGCATCTATGGAAAAGAGTAAACTGTCGCCATTTCGGCCGAGACCCTTCATCAGGACTTCCTCAAAGCCTCTTACCCAGTGTTATCTCAACCATCCCACTCTTCGACCCCACTAATGCCAGCATGCTCCCTATAAACTCAACACCTCATTTTAAATTACATTTGCACCTAACCAATCCTAATACTGCCCCAATAATAACCTTATGACCTCAATACATTACCATCTCTCTCTGTAGCCCGGTTCTTTCTCTCCCATTAATCTTGCCTTGGTCCTAGGCTCTTGACTCATTATTGTCATATGATAGAAAACTAACCTGTCCCACCCCTGCTTCTTTGCACCAATCAGTTGTCTCTCCACCCCCAGGCCCACTCCTTTCTCCATCTTACACTTTGCCTTTGTTATGAACGTCCCTCTGTTAAAGCTGACCTGAACTATTCATTTCCAAGCGCAAGTGAGAAATTATATTTAATAATAGGTTTAGGGTACATGCAAAAGCCTCACCTTGGGATCCTGGTGAATGATAATAGAACACTTCAATGCATCGTTAGCTAAAGCTACTTTGCTTTCAATGGGTGCTACCTGGCTTTGTTACTATTAACAGCTTAACCTGAGAGCATTAAGAATGGGTGGCAGCTGGCAGCCGTCTAAAAATGGGTGGACAGCATGGTAGCACAGATCACCACTCCTATAACCTGGGTTCAATCCTGCCCTTGGGTGCTGTCTATATGCAGTTTGCTTGTTTTCACTTTGACCACTGTGGTTTTCTCCAGGTCCTCCTGTATCTCAAAGATGTGTGGATTGGAATGTTAGTTGGCTGCTGTAAGCAGTGCAGAATTTAGAGGGCGTTGATATGGCTCTAGGAAGAATAAAAAATAGGATTAGTGCAAGTAGGTGTTTGCTGCTCAGCAGAGTCAGGGGGATGATGGGTCTGGTTCCATGCTCCATGACTCTATGTGCATCTCTCAATCATTTTTCCAGGGGAGCGGTGCAATATCACCAAGTGCAAGAACACCAAGCTGCATTCAGAAAAAAAATCATTAATATTGTAAATAAACAAGGTGGCTTACAGAATAAATCACAGAGAATCTGAATCTGAAGTGGTAGGTAACCAAGGGTTTGACCAAAAGGCTTATTCAGAAAGTTAGAAGGCATGGGATCCAGGGAAGTTTGGCCAGGTGGATTCAGAATTGGCTTGCCTGCAGAAGGCAGAGGGTGGTGGTGGAGGGAGTACATTCAGATTGGAGGGTTGTGACTAGTGGTGTCCCACAAGGATCTGTTCTGGGACCTCTACTTTTCTTGATTTTTATTAACGACCTGGATGTTGGGGTAGAAGGGTGGGTTGGCAAGTTTGCAGACGACACAAAGGTTGGTGGTGTTGTAGATAGTGTACAGGATTGTCAAAGATTGCAGAGAGACATTGATAGGATGCAGGAGTGGGCTGAGAAGTGGCAGATGGAGTTCAACCCGGAGAAGTGTGAGGTGGTACACTTTGGAAGGACAAACTCCAAGGCAGAGTACAAAGTAAATGGCAAGATACTTGGTAGTGTGGAGGAGCAGAGGGATCTCGGGGTACATGTCCACAGATCCCTGAAAGTTGCCTCACAGGTGGATAGGGTAGTTAAGAAAGCTTATGGGGTGTTAGCTTTCGTAAGTCGAGGGATAGAGTTTAAGAGTCCCGATGTAATGGTGCAGCTCTATAAAACTCTGGTTAGGCCACACATGGAGTACTGTGTCCAGTTCTGGTCACCTCACTATAGGAAGGATGTGGAAGCATTGGAAAGAGTACATAGGAGATTTACCAGGATGCTGCCTGGTTTAGAATGTATGCATTATGATCAGAGATTAAGGGAGCTAGGGCTTTACTCTTTGGAGAGAAGGAGGATGAGAGGAGACATGATAGAGGTGTACAAGATATTAAGAGGAATAGATAGAGTGGATAGTCAGCGCCTCTTCCCCAGGGCACCACTGCTCAATACAAGGGGACATGGCTTTAAGGTAAGAGGTGGGAAGTTCAAGGGGGATATTAGAGGAAGGTTTTTTACTCAGAGAGTGGTTGGTGCGTGGAATGCACTGCCTGAGTCAGTGGTGGAGGCAGATATGCTAGTGAAGTTTAAGAGACTACTAGACAGGTATATGGAGGCATTTAAGGGGGGGCCTTATATGGGAGGCAGGGTTTGAGGGTCGGCACAACATTGTGGGCCGAAGGGCCTGTACTGTGCTGTACTATTCTATGTTCTATGTTTAAAAACAGCTATGTGTCAGAAGAAGGAAGACAGAAAAGAAGGGAATTCTGAAATTTAAGGCATAGCCATCAGTGAGATGGCACTGAAGATCTCTACTGTGGACCTTGATTGATTAGAACACAGAGAGGGCAACTATCCAGATCCCTGCTTCCTGTTCCAGTTGTTCCATCTGCAGTAATATTGACAGCAGTTAGTGAAACATTCCTCACTAGCAAGCAAGATGGATGGAAGATTGCCTCTGGGAAAGGGATAAAAATAACAGGAGAGTATATAGAAACACAACTCTCAAAAGTGGATAGAGTCAAGAACGTAGCCAAACCTACGTGCAGAGAGGAATAGATGCCAGAGAGCCATACAGATATACCAGAAGGCATTAAAAGGCCTCTACCCACTAGTCATTGAATAACACAGCATGAAAACAGATTTTCCAACTCTGCACTATCAAAAAATATTACACAAAACCTGTTTTCCCACCAACTCCCCCAGATTCTACCCATCACCTACACACTGGAGGTAATTAAGAACAGCCAATTCAAATATTTTTGGGATGTAGGTGGAAAATAAGACACCCAGGGAAATCCAATGCAGTCACTGGAACAGTGAAAAAGCATTAATACCAGCCATACCACCCTAGTGATGATCAATATTTATAGAGTCACAGTGTCAAAGAAAAGTACAGCGCAGAAACAGGCATTTCAGCCCATCTGGTCTTAAACATCTTCAGTCCATCTTCTCTTAAACGTTGAAATCGAGTGTGATTGCTCCACCTGCACTGGCAGCTGATTCCACACTTCCCGGCCCTCTGAAGTTTCCCCTCAAATTCCCTTTAAACCTTTCACCTTTCACCCTTAACCCATGACCCAAACTCAGTGGAAAAAGGCTGCTCACATTTATACTATCTATACCCCTCATAATTTTGTATACCTCCATCAAATTTCCTCTCATTTTTCTATGCTCCAATGAGTAAAGTCTTAACCTATTCAATCTTCCCTTCTAACTCAGATCATCCCCACCCAGCAACATCTTTGTAAATTTTTTTCTGTACTCCTTCAACCTTATTTACATCTTTCCTGTAGGCAGGTGACCAAAACTGCACACAGTACTCTACATTAGCCCTCACCAGCATCTTATACAATTTCAACGTAACATCCCACCTCTGGTATTCAATATTTTTAATTTAGCAATGTTTTTTTTCCATTTCAGTGTTTCTGACCAATACAGGAAAGAAGTCAGCAACACTAAACATAGAAAATCAGACAGCAAAGCATTAGTGGTAGAAAGGATAGTAGACAATTGCCTTGAGATATATCTGAAGAACTTTCATAAGGTGAAAAAAGAGACAGCAAGGTAGATGGGTTAAAGGAGCACATTCTATAGAGCTCTCTCTAGTGGTTGGTGCAGTGCTTAAAGGGAAACAGTGATCATGCACTCATAAAGCTTGGACAGCTAGAGGAGTTTGCAAACTGCAGGTTACAGTCAAAGATTTATGACTTTGGTTTTGATCACTGGGAAAACAGCAAATAGTACAGACAGCAAGTTAACTTAGGAGGCAGGGCTTAAGCTTAGGGAGATTTCAAGGATTGTCGTAACAGACGAGAGGTGGAGAAGCAGACAGATTTAGGGAGCAATTCCAGAGCTTTATCACTGAGTAGCAAAGCTTCACTCCCAAAAGGAGAGTAGTTAAACTTGAGAACGCCCAAGAGGTCAACATTGTAAGTCCCAGATATATCTTAAGATCAGAGAACTGGAGGAGAGATAGGGAGAACAGGACCATGGAATCTGACGACATAGGTAAGAATTTTTAACTGGTGTTGCTAGATCAGGAGCTAAGCCTGTCACTGAGAAAACAGATGAGGAAAGTTTACTTCTAACTAAATGAAATTCAACTTGACTGGCTTGACGTCAGACAAACTTCCTAGGCATCTCATTGGTGCTCCTTAAGAGAGAATGATCAGCATTTACATGTGAACTGCACTCCCATTTCTCCCTGTCACTCTGCCCAACAGAGGTATCTGATATTGTTGATGTTATTTATGGATGTTCCTTAAACAAATAACAGCTTGGGAGTTATGTAGCACCAAAACTATCCAAGCTGTATTACACAAACAAAATTTGTTACTGGCTATATTAGGAACCAGTGGGACAGATTAAACCACTTGGGCAGCACAAGTGATAGAAGTAACCTTGCAGCTCCAGACATATGGGTTCAATCCTGACCTCAGCTGCTGTTTTTGTGGAGTTTTCACGTGCATATTCTCTTAGTTCTCCAGTTTACTCCCACATCCCAATGCCATTTTGGTTGGCAGGCTAGTAGATTGCCCCCAGGATGTAGGAGAATGATAGAATTCAGAGGAAGCTGATTAAGACGCAAGGGGAATACATTGGGTTGGGGTGGGATTAATGCAAATGGGTTGGTGTGGGCTGTAGGGCCTGTTTTCATGTGCTCCCTCTCTCCATGACCAACTCACAAGAAACTCGAGAGAAAAGGTAGAACTGGACTTCACCAACACATAGCCTTGTTAAAGAAGGACAGGGTATATAAATGAGGAAACAGAGGTGGCTCAGCTTGGTTGCTGAAGGGCGCAGCATGCGTGGAGGTGGAGATGGAGGACAGGCCTTGCAGTATGTGCCCTGGCTGTGATGTGACCAGCACCAATTGGCCCAGAGTAACCAAGAGGGGAGTACATGTATACAGAAGCATTTGTTCAAATCGAGGATCTCACCCACACATGCAAAAGGAGCATTCAAGATGTGAGCAGGAAGGAAGAGAAGGAGGGTTATTAAAGAGTTACTGGGGACAAGAAGACTTAGAAAGATCAATGTACTTCAACGTGAAAATAACAGTGACAGAGAAGAGGGGAATTGCAGTACTGGCCACTTTCTTAATCCTGTTTAAAAGTCCAAATTTATAGACCATATTCATCATACTACTGTACACTCCCATCTGTGGCAGGACGGGATTATGAAAATATGACACGTTCGAAGGTTTGTTGGTGTTAAGGTGCAGGAGAACCAAACCTGGCTCTCGGAGAAAGTGCCAAGCTCTAACCTTTTGTCTTTGATGCTGCAGAGGGACTGTTACTGAATTAATCACAGATTCTATCAAGTTGTTCCAGCTCTGTCTTGTATCCCCTGTTTCCACATCACTGTCTGGGAGGAACTAACGTGACCTTTCTCCCCAGAAGGAGCTGCATAATCACTTTTTGCTATTGCAGATCTGGCACTGTATAAACAGAGCTGAGACCAGGATGAGCTTCCTAATTGCTCTCCATCCTAATTCTGAATCTTAACATCAAGATTATTTTTAGAGATGCATGTATACCTGTCCCATCCTTTATCTTTTCTCTGTGGCTTCCCTCTATCACAGCCATGCTCTGAATGTCAGTTACTTATGTTTCTATTGTTATTGTCTGCTCTCCTTCCTCTCCTGCCAGGCTATTTCCACATTCCTTCCCTCCATCGCCCCTCCTTTTTCCCTTAGTGCAAGATTGTCAATCTTTTCTTGCTCTCTCCTTTCATTCATTTTCTCACACCATTTCCATTCTATTCTCTCACTCTGCCGTGCATGGACAAATGTTCAAGTTAGTAGAGGAGAGACTAGCCCTGTTTATTCCCTGATTCTGGAGAATATTCCCACAGAGTGACAATGGAAGTATAATTGCTGTATTGTGCTTGACCCGATCGGATGGCCTTTAACGTTCAGTTTTCAACATGCAAATAACAGACGTGCATCTTTCCCCTGTAGAATAACACAATGAAATAACTATCTCTAAAAATGTTGGCTAGGAAAACAATATCCCAAAGACGCCACCCAACAAAATGAACACGAGCACAAATGGGCAAGAGAGAAAGGTTAAGGCAATCCTCGCTTCATAATGAAAGCCTCTGCATTTACAACAGTTTAGATTTCTGTCCCTCTTGATTTGGCATTCAGTGAACTGGATGAGTGATGTTTGCAAAGAAAAAGAATTTCAGGATGTATATTGTATACATTTCTCTGACATTAAATGTACCTGTTGAAACTGGAATGATGAATGGAACAGAAGCTGGTAGCAGAAAATTGTTTAGCATTGTCAGTTTTCTCACCAGGTTAAACACGAACCAGTGAATAACAAGGAGGAACCTTGCACTCAGACATTCTCAAGTCTGATGAACCAGCCCTGCATCCATTTCATCTTCAGACAGGAAAGAGCAGGTTCAGAACCAATGCAAGTTCTGCAAGTCAGCTGTAAATAAGCAAAATCTGCTCTCTCTTTGGCATCTCCCAAAGTCCATTTATCTCCAAATGAAAAGAATGTCTTTCCCCACACTCAACCCAGCTCGACTGATCCAATTTCTGCCCATCTTTCAAACTAATACACCGAGATAAAAATAAATTCAGAGATAAATTTCACCAGCGCCTGTGAAACACAAATGTCCTGACTTCAATTATTTTAGCAATGCCCTTATCATTGTTGAAAGTTACGTTGGAGAAAATACTCAGATTGTTGTTGTCATAACTAATTACTTTTGCTTCCAGTCCATCCAGAACAATTTTAAAGGTTTTCAAAGGAAGACAAGGGAAATGTGATTACTATAATGTGCCTACTTCCTTCAGATATTCATCATGAGTTAGGTCACAAATATCCTTGTATCAGATATATCCTTTTCCTGTTTCTTCGTTCGTCCTCTCCTCTATCCCTTGCTTCTCCTTCCCCTCTTTCAAGCATTCTCACACTCACTTCTCTTAATGTCTGTTTCATCTCATGTCATTATGCCTATCTAAACCTCTTCTCTATCAACTGTCTCCTAATTCACAACTGTTTTACCTTTGGCCCTTTAGACACTAAAGCATTTCTGCAAGAAACAAACAGATCCTTACTAGAAATCACAAACACAAGAAAGTCTGCAGATGCTGGAGATCCACAGTAACACACACAAAATGCTGGAGGGACTTAGCAGGTCAGGTAGCATCTATGGAAAAAAGTAAACTGTCAACATTTCAGGCCAATACCCAACTAGATATATTTCCAGTAGGCCAGGCAGCATCTGCGGAAAGAGGAATGGAGTTAATGTTTCACATTTAACCTTGTGCCTGACCCACTGATCATGTCAACATTTTCTGATTCTGTACCTGGTTTAGACACTTACCATCATATCTGGCATAAAACATAATCACAGCGTAATCTCATCTAAAACTGCTCACTATTCCATGAGCATCTTAAAATCCAAAGATAGCTTTCGTCTTCTCTACTGCAAGCCAAATTTTTCAGCCATCCCCATCCTCACCTCAAACAAAGGTGCACAAATCTCATATTTGACAGTAGATTGTCCTTTAACTTTGGCTACGTCCATTTAGCCCACTAAATCAAACTTCTAAAGTTTACCCCAGTCCAAGTACAAACTTTCATTTCTCTCTTTTTTAATCTCAAGCTATTAAATTTATCTCTATCCTGCTCCCTCAAGCAGATTCACATAACATTATTGATCATTTAATCCCCAGTGATTGATCCCCAGCACTGTATTAATGAACTTGGTAAAGACTTCCTCCCTTCAAGTATTGGCCCTTTAACATTTATTGACTTTTCCCCTCCCCATACAAAATAGCAAATTCTTCTGTCTTCTAATATCACCTCATCTCCAACCTCCCTTTTCTTGAGTAGGTGGTGTCTCCTAAATTAATTCCCTACCTTATCCAGATCTTAGACCACAAGATATAGGAGCAGAATTAGGCCATTCAGCTCATCAAGTCTGCCTCACATTCCATCATGGCTGTTCCCAGATCCCACTCAATGCCACACAACTACCTTCTCACCCCCCCTGACCAATCAGGAAACTATCAACTTCCACTTTAAATATACCCACGGACTTGGCCTCCACTGCAATCTTTGGCAGAGCATTCCACAGATTCACTATTCTCTTTTTCTACCCGTGTCATTGGTACCAATATGTACCACAATTTCTGGCTGTTCACCCTCCCTCCAGCACGGCCACTGTTGCTTCCCCAGGTAGGTCGTCCCCCACAACAGTACTCCAGATGGAGTACTTACTGTTGAAAAGGACGGCCACGGGGTGCTCTCCACTATCTGAGGTTTCCCCTTCCCTCGCTTGACAGTCATCCATTTAGCTGTCTCCTGCAGTCTCGGGGCGACTACCTCCCTGTAGCTCCTGTCTATCACCACTTCACTTTCCCTTACAAGCTGAAGGTCATCGAGCTGCAGCTCCAGTTTCTTAACACAGTCTCTAAGGAGCAGCATCTCAATGCACCTGATGCAGATGTGGCCATTCGGAAGGCTGGTAGTCTCTCAGAGATCCCACATCTGACACCCAGAACAGAACACTGGCCCTGTAGGCATACCCCCTATTTTCTCAAGAGTTAAGTAAAATGAAATAAATAAGGAATGAACTTACCTACTTACCTTGCCTCCGCCTGTTCTCGCCAAAGCCCTGTTGAGCTAAAGCCTTACCACTCTGACTCAAACCACTTTGACAACAACTGCTCCCAGGATGACCACTCCGCTAGACAGTGCTCCTCTTTTATGGAGACTGGCTTTTTAAAGCTCTTCACCAGACTTGCACGGGAACACTTCTACTGTGTCTGCTGCACCCTCCAATCTCGTGCCACCTTAATGCAAAGCAGTTCAGATTGTGCCCCAAACATCTACAAGTGACTTATTTTTCTCTCTGTTTCTCAACCTGCATGAAACTTAATGGCTACATGATCCAAAATTCTCAGACATTTTCAGCTGCCAGATTCCTAAGCTTTGGAATTCCCTCCCTGGACCTCCCTGCCTGACTAAGTTATGATGCTCCCTCAAGTTTATCTCTTCAACCGAACTTGAAGCCAATAGATAACCTACCTTGCTCTCTTCTGAATCAGTGCCAAATTTTGTTTGCTGACACATATCTATGAAACCCTTTTGGTTATTCAACAAGGCTTATTGATGTTCGAACACAGCTCTCTCCTCTTTCTCACTCTGGTATTTTCTCTCCTCTTACTCTCACTTTTCCTCCATTTCTCCATCTCCCCTCTCTTTCAAGTTTACTATAACCTTGCTACCCTCCCTCTTCCCCACCCCCACCTGAAGTACCTAATGGGATCTCTGCTGAGTGGTTTATTGCTGTGAATTGATTTCACAACCACGATATCACTAAGTGCACCATGTAATTTAACAAAGCCAAAATGTACTAGCAGTTTATCAATATTACAATTAATATTTTACTGCAATAAACAGAATGCAGACTCCCTGTCTCATATTTGTATAGATCTTTCACTTTAATTGAAGTACAAATACTTCTCTCTTTCCTTTCCATATCACTAGTGTGTGTTTGTCCTGGTGGACTAGGATTATGCTGGGAAATGGAATATGCCTCCCCCACAAGGCGAGCTCTCCACTGCATCACATCTCTTCTGCTATATGTCTCTGGCCCATGTTTCTGTCACTACGTATTGTTTGCCATGTTATCTTTCTCTTCATCTTCAGCTTAGTACATTAGTCCCATGGCTGAGCAGCATCATTTCAGTTTATAGGTACTGTTCCCAATAGCAGCATGATTATATATCAGTAATAGCATTATAAAACCACAATAATATGATAATGCCCCAACAACAGTGCAATAGTGTTTTAACAAGAATGTAATAAGACGCTGGTAATGATGACAACACAACATTAATTATGCAATAATGCACTACTCATGAAATAACACACCAAAAATGTAGTAACATACCACCACTCTGATAACTTAGCAGCAATACTGATCACACCACCAATATGACCTGCACTTCTAACAGTGATACCATATCATCAGTAGTGCTATACATACCTGTAACCGTGATAAGATACTGGTGATGGTATAACACTCCAGTTATAATAAAAACAAATCTGTGAGAGAGACGACTCCAATAGCAGCAATGCACCAACAATGAAAAACAATTAGCAATTCTGTAGTGAATTATATAATACTGATTGTATATCACAGACAGCCTCACAGTAACAGCTCAAGCACAAAAGTTAACTAACACTGTTAAAAGTGATAACGCACCAACAATAGTGTGAGAATAAACCATAGGTAGTGGTAAAACACCATCAATGGGGTGATGACAAACAATTAATAGTGATATAATTATGATGCTCCCTCAAGTTTATCTGTTCAACCGAACTTGAAGCCAATAGATAACCTACCTTGCTCTCTTCTGAATCAGTGCCAAATTTTCTTTGATGACACATCTATGAAACCCTTTTGGTTAATCAACCAGGCTTATTGTTGTTTGAACACAGCTCTCTCCTCTTTCTCATTCTGGCATAAAATATATCGACATTTTAACAGGGCTAACATACACCATTAACTATATGAAACGTGTAAAAGTGATAGTGATAATTCACCAATAATAGTGAAAGCCCAACTATAACAATAATACCACTAATGGTGAACACACCTGTCTGTAACAGGTTGATGAACACAACATTAACACACAACGACGCAAAAATAATGGTGTGAAGACATAAGAAATACTGCTAACACTGTGTTACTAACATTGATAATGCATATTATGTCAGTAATGATGATACATCAGTAATGTTTCAGTAACTGTGTCATAATGCATCAGGAATACGATAAATCACTATTAATAATGAGACAACGAACCTGTAAAAGCGATAACACGTAATGATATAGTGACATACATAACAGTGTGACAACACCACCATTATAGTAATTGCACACTTATAATAGCAATAACTAGTAATAACACACCAAGAACAGAGATATCGCAAACACGAGGAAATCTGCAGATGCTGGAATTTCAAGCAACACACATAAAAATTGCTGGTGAACGCAGCAGGCCAGGCAGCATCTATAGGAAGAGGCACAGTCGACGTTTCGGGCCGAGACCCTTTGTCAGGACTGATGACAAAGTGATTCCTTTTTGTTTATCTTTCCAACATACAGTAGTTCAACAGGCAAAAATCCAAAGTTATGTTTTATGCAGCATATATTTGGTCTTACTTCTGTCTTTAAATAAAGACACTGACCTGATAACTGCAATAAGATGAATATTTATCAACTACATCAACTGGACACTCCTCCAGAGTCAAGGTCTTCAAAATCAAGAAGAAATTCAGTCTGTAGAGCAATGTAACACTGCTAAGTTCTAATGCCTTGAAGGATCTTTAAATAAAGAACAGAACTCTGGTATCTGGCATCAAATCATCCAAGTCTGGCACGATGCAACTATTATTAGAAAGCTCCAACTGAGACCCAAGCCAAGGGAAGCTTTGGACTACACTTGGTCCAGGTTTGCAAGTCAGAAATATTCCTGTCAATGAACTTGAGATAGAGCGTAGACCCATTCTAAGTTTGGATCTCACGCGTACTCCTGAATGTAGGTTTCATGGATTAATTAGAAGGAACTTCACTCGGTACCTGGCCCAAGATATACCTGCCCTAGGAGTGTTTGGTAGGTAACCATGAAAAAGCTTTACTTAGTGAACCTGTATTGTGCCTTCACTAGAGGTTTAGATTTCACACCATAGAAGTAGGCTTATTTCCTTTTGAATTCTCAGGCAGTTGTCCTGTTGATAGCACATTGCAGAAGAAGCTTTACTTCACAGTCAAGCTATGAGGTACCCATTGCCTGCAGAACGGACAATCTCAGTCCAGTAGCTCAGTGCCCTGAGTTTGTACAGTCTCAGTCTGAAACATTATGAGCTTGAGATGACCCTTCATCTCTCATTCACTATGCAATGTTTTTTTCTGTTTAGAAATCTATCAAATATATTCAGTGACTTGCCTCCCATAGCCTTCTATGATG
The DNA here is from genome assembly GCF_030028105.1 of Mobula birostris. NCBI lineage: Eukaryota > Metazoa > Chordata > Chondrichthyes > Myliobatiformes > Myliobatidae > Mobula > Mobula birostris. Next base: position 13,266,814 of record NC_092401.1, read on the forward strand.
CAGAATTCAACAGCTTCACATCACCTGAGTGAAGTCGTGTCTTTTCACCTCAGTTCTAGATAATTAACCCTTATTCTAGCTGTGACCCCTTATTCTAGAGCTGTTAATAGGGAAGCATCTTTCAAGATCTAACAAATTCTTTAGGAATGTTGTATGTTTTGAAGAGATTCATTCTTCTAAATGCTAGAAACTATAGTCCTATTCTACTCAGTCTGGTTTCATACAGCAAACCTACTATCCCTGGAATGAGTCTCGTATATTTTCACAGTCCCATGTCAAGAAACATCCCTTAAGCAAGGAGACTAAGAATGTACACAGAACTCCAGGGCTGTCTTATGAATGCCCTAAGTAAGTGCAGGAAAAACTCCTTACTCCTATACTCAAATTATCTTGTAATAAAGGCTAACATATCATTTGCCCTGATAATCATTTACAGAACTTGTACAGTGACTATAAAAAGTATTCAGCCCCCTTGAAAGTTTTCATGTTTTATTGTTTTACAACAGTAAAACGCAGTGGATTCAATTTGGCTTTTTTTTACACTGATAAACAGAAAAGACTCTTTCGTGTCGAAGTGAAAACAGATCTCTGATAATATTGATATCATCTGATTTGAGTAAATTAATACGGTTTCCTTCTGATTTTTGTTTAAATGGATTTGAGTTGAGGGATTGATGTTTTTCTTTTATGGAAGCTTGTATGACGTATAGCTCCAGGGTTGTGCTCCCAACTGGTTTTTTTTTGCGGGGGGGGGGTTAGTTAGGGTTTTTTTTCTCTTAGTTAGTAGGGGTTCTTTTATTTTTCTCTCTTTTTTCTTTCAAAAATATATTCTTAACACTTTATTTTTTCTTATTATTATTGATATATTACTTAGCTTTGTTAATCAGTTATTTGCTAGTTTAATTCTTTATTGTACATATTGACATATTGACTTGATTATTTTAATGTATTTTTTGTTGTTCTTTAATAATAATTAATAAAAAAGATTTTAAAAATGAAAATGAAAACAGGTCTCTACAAAGTGATCCAAATTAATCACAAATATAAAACCCAAAATAATTGATTGCAGAAGAATTCACCCCCTTTAATATGACGCACCAAATCATCATTGGTGTAGCTTATTGGTTTTGGAAGTTACATAATTAGTTAAATGGAGATCACCGTGTGCAGTCAAGGTGTTTCAACAAACTGTAGTAAAAATACACCTGTATCTGGAAGATCCAACTGCTGATGAGTCAGTATCCTGGCAAAAAATTACACCATGAAGACAAATTAACACTAAACAACTCTGCGAAAAGGTCATTGAAAAGCACAAGTCAGGAAATGGATACATGAAAATTGCCAAATCACTGAATATCCTTTGGAGTACAGTTAAGTCAGTCATCAAGAAATGGAAAGAATATGGCTCAGCTGTAAGTCTGCCTAGTGCAGGCCGTCCTCAAAATCTGAGTGACCGTGCAAGAAGGAGACCAGTGAGAGAGGCCACCAAGAGACCTATGACAACTCTGGAGAGTTACAAGCTTCAGTGGCTGAGGTGGGGGAGACTGCACATACAACAACTATTGTCCAGGTGCTTTACCAGTCACAGTTTTATGGGAGAGTGGCAAAGAGAAAGCCACTGTTGAAAAAAACTCACATGAAATCTCAGCTGGAGTTTGCCAGAACGCATTTGGGAGACTCTGAAGTCAGCTGGAAGGGAGTTTTAACGAAGGAAGGAAAACCTGATGCAGTCTGTGAAGGAACTGGCCCTTGGGAGATTTGTATTCCAGCAAGACAATAACACCAAGCATAAAGCCAAAGCTGCACAGGGATGGCTTAAAAACAAAGCTAATGTCCTGGAGTGGCCAAGTCAGAGTCCAATCCTCAATCCAATTGAGAATTTGTGGCTGGACTTGAAAAGGGCTGTTCACTCATGATCCCTATGCAATTTGACAGAGCTTGAGCAGTTTCGTAAAGAAGAATGGGGGAAAAAATTGCAGTGTCCAGACGTGCAAAGCTGAGAGAAACCTATCCACAGACTCAGGACTGTAATTGCTGCCAAAGGTGCATCTACTAAATACTGACTTGAAGGGGTGAATACTAATGCAATCAATTACTTTGAGTTTTATATTTGTAATTAATTTAGATCACTTTGCAGAGATTTGTTTTCACTTTGACGCAAGAGAGTGTTTTTCTGTTGATCAGTGTCAAAAAAGCCAAATTAAATCCACTATGATTCAGTGCTGTAAAAACAATAAAACATGAAAACTTCCAAGAGGGTGTAAATACTTTTTATATACACTGTAGATTGTTCTTCTTCAGTCATTAGTGTGCAGGCCCTTTGAATATCAAACCAATTTCTCTTTAACAAATACTTCTCTGTTCTAAATGAAAGTGGGAAACCCTCTATTTTTCCTACATTATATTCCATCTGTGTAGGTGCGTGGCCAAGTGGTTAAGGTGTCGGTCTAGTGACCTGAAGGTCGCTAGTTTGAGCCTCAGCTGAGGCAGTGTGTTATGTCCTTGAGCAAGGCACTTAACAACACATTGCTCTGAGACAATACCAAACTGTATGGGTCCTAGTGCCCTTCTTTTGGACAACATCGGTGGCGTGGAGAGGGGAGACTTGCAGCATGGGCAGCTGCAGCATGACAACCTTGCCCAGGCCTGCACCCTGGAAACCTTCCAAGGCTCAAATCCATAGTGTCATGAGGCTAACGGATGCCTATATTCTATCTGCCATGATCTCTCACTCACTCTGCTTGGCCACATCTCTATGAAACACGTTTACATCCCCCTCCATAATCACAATGCCACGTATTTCATATCACAGCAAACTAGTAAAAATGATATTTCCACAGTCAAATCATTTATTGCTATGGGAAAGCAGGTTAATAGGTTTGGTAAATGAGACAAAAGACGCAGGCTAGGAATAAGCACATTAACCATTTACTTACAGACAAACAGTAAAACATTCAACAAAACACTCAAGTCAAGTCCTCAGCTAAGCCACTCTAAGTTATTAAAACCACAACATTAAACATTCAAAATTTAACACTTCTAACCCAACAGGTATTTCATTTAAGTCTCCCCAAGTTACACAACTGCAAAACTAAATACTCAACAAACAGATAGTTGTCTAAGTGTGCATGTGGGCCCACCTGCATCTGCAGTATACTTACCCAATGATTCACAATCTCAGTTTGAAGAGGAGCCCCTGGAGACAAAGGAGTGAGAACGAGCTTCTCACAGTGCTATTCTCATACCCGTGGAGTGCCTGGAACCGGACACCGGTGCCATGGCGCACAAGGCAACCAATGGTGAAAAGGTGCTGCACCCTCGAATGGGCTAATCAACGACCAGCATGGCAGAAGCAGCTTTCCACCGGCAAGTAAATTAACCCTCCACATTGCCTTCATATAGATGTGAAAGGCCACGGCCTAAGCAGCAGTCCCTGCAGTACAGCACTAATCAGAATAGTTCATTTATTCCCACTCTGTTTTCTGTCCAATAACCAGTCTTTTATTTCATGTGCTTTAATCTTGCTGATCAACATCCCATGTAGACACTCACTAAACACCATGCAAAGTACAAAAGTACATCACACCAACTAGTTGCCCTGCAAACTTTCTGGGCACATCCTAAATGACCTCCACCCAATTAACCAAATACACAAACACGAGGAAATCTGCAGATGCTGGAATTTCAAGCAACACACATAAAAGTTGCTGGTGAATGCAGCAGGCCAGGCAGCATCTCTAGGAAGAGGTACAGTCGACGTTTCGGGCCGAGACCCTCCGTCAGGACTAACTTGAAAGAAGAGCTAGTAAGAGATTTGAAAGTGGGAGGGGGAGGGGGAGATCCAAAATGATAGGAGAAGACAGGAGGGGGAGGGATGGAGCCAAGAGCTGGACAGGTGATTGGCAAAAGGGATACGAGAAGATCATGGGACAGGAGGCCCAGGGAGAAGGAAAAGGGGGAGGTGGGGGGGAACCCAGAGAATGGGCAAGGAGTATAGTGAGAGGGACAGAGGTAGAAAAAGGAGAGAGAGAGAAAGAATATATATAAGTATATATATAAAATAAATAAATAAATAACGGATGGGGTACGACGGGGAGGTGGGGCATTATCGGAAGTTAGAGAAGTCAATGTTCATGCCATCAGGTTGGAGGCTACCCAGACGGAATATAAGGTGTTGTTCCGCCAACCTGAGTGTGGCTTCATCTTGACAGTAGAGGAGGCCGTGGATTGACATATCAGAATGGGAATGGGACGTTGAATTAAAATGTGTGGCCACTGGGAGATCCTGCTATCATTTGGATCTCCTCCTCCCCCTTCCACTTTCAAATCTCTTACTAGCTCATCTTTCAGTTAGTCTTGACGAAGGGTCTGGGCCCGAAACGTCAACTGTTCCTCTTCCTAGAGATGCTGCCTGGCCTGCTGCGTTCACCAGCAATTTTTATGTGTGTTGCAATTAATCAATTATGTTTTTTTGTTCACAAATCCATGCTGGTCCTGCTCAATCTAATTATTATTTTCAAAGTGGTCCATAATTACATTATAGATCCCAACATTTTCCTTGCCACTGGGATCAAGCCAACATATTTACTCTCTCTTCCTCTGTTCTTAAACAATGGGATCAACAAATGCTATTCTCTGGTCCAAAGGATTGTAGATTGAAGATGTTAGCCAAATCACTCACTATCTCCAAAGCCACCCATTTTTCAATGAGATCTCCTTTTATCCTTCTAAATTCCACTGTATACAAAACTAACTAACTCAATCTTTCACACAATCATCCTGCTATGCCAGGGATCAGTATGGTGAAACTTTGTAACAATCACCTGATGGAAAATCCATCTTTCGTAGTTTAAAGAAATCCACACTATACACAATGTCCTAAGTAAGACATCTCTGTTGCCACAATATTGTGCAAAATTCTTAGACACATGTATACCACTAGGATGCTTCAGTCTTCTGCACAGTACTGTAGTCATTTTACGTATGTTTTGCACTGTACTGCTGCTGCAAAATAAAAACACAAATTTCATGCCATATGTGAGTGCTGATAAACCCGATTCTGATATGGGTCTCTAACGTGGACTGAGAGTGGAAAGATGGAAGGGAGATGGGGAACATGATTTTGAAAAGGGGGAGGGAGAGGAGAGGGAGTGGGAAGCACCAGAGAGACATTCAGTAATGATCATTAAACTAATTGTTTGGAATCAAATTATCTTTTCTGGTATCTCAGGGCTGGGTGTGTCTACAAACACACCACCCCCACCCTGACACTCCTTTTATGCCACTTGTCCCACACTCATCTTGTGCTAGACCCTTACCATTCCCAACATCCTTTGCACCCACTAGATTTAGAAACTCGCTATCCACTTCATGTTTGCAAGTACACCCTGGTTATATATTTGAGTGCCCAAGACTTTTTCACAGTACTGTATATTCATAACCTCCTATAATAAAGACCAACCTAAACTTTCCCTTCTTCATTGCTTGCTTCAAGTGACTGGTGTACAAGTATACTCTGTTCTCTAATGTTGAAAATCAACATTTTTTGATCCATCACTATTCAACTTATACTTTTATTTACCAAAATGGATTATTACATATTTATCCATATTCTACTGCATCTTCCATGTACTCACATACGCGCATGCCAGCTGTCCAAAGCACCTTGAAACTAGTTTGCATCTCATCAAAATACACAATCCCAGTTTAGTGTGGTAGACAAAGTTAGTAATGTCACATTTTGTTCCCTTACCTAAATCAACAATGTTTTGAAAAGCTGTCGAGTCTCCATTTATCTGAGTTCTGAACAGTCTCAGCAGACTTTCCTGTTCTATTCATTTTGGACTATGTTAGCCTTTGTCCAAAGCACCAAGTTTGCACAGTTGCAGTCCAGTTCATCAAGATAGTGAGTTTGGATTGTTCTGAATTTATTACTGAATAATTATGTCTGGGTCTTTCCAGTCCCATTCACCAATAGTTAGTAAGGTTTGCTTCAGTCCAGTTGCCCATTACATTCATAAACAGGTACAATCTCTTAGGTATTGAGTTTATAGTCTCTGTCTAGAAATACCCTTCATTCAGTTATTCCACTGATGTTAGGTAGACCAATCCAAATTTAGAACAATTTGCTTATGGATCCTGGAAGGTTAAAATTCTTATTTATCTTTGTTGGGCATTTGTAATCTGGAACATTGCAGTTAGTATTGAGGTTGGTCGCATTTCCTTGGCGCAATGATGCATGCATCAATGCAGAAACCTGTTCATAACCTGAGGCTGATCTACATTACCTATGCACTTCTGACATTACACGTGTAAGGATTAAATTGTCAGTAGTATTTGAAGAAATGTCTTTTGGCTAACTAGAAAAAGTCAAAATAAATTTATTACCAAAGTATATGTATGTCACTATATACTCCTTTCAGATTAGTTTTCTTGCAGGCATTTACTGGAAAATAAAGAAAATACGTACAACAGAATTTATGAAAAGCTGTACACAAATAAAGATGTGCAAAAGAAAACAAAAAGTGCAAAAACAAAATAAATAATACTGCGAACGCGTTGTAAGGTTGTTGAAAGCGAACCTGTAGGTTGCGGGATCAGTTCAGAGTTGAGGTGAGTGAAGTTAGCCACACTGGTTCAGGAGCCTGATGGTTGTTGGGTAATAACTGTTTCTGAACCTGGTGGTGTGGGACCCAAGGCTCCTGTACTCCTACGAAATTTCATGTGTGTTATATCCAAATCTCAGCACTCTTCTTCTCATTATCAGGTATAGCAATGTTCTGTTTCTCACCCCAAGTCCTCTTTTTCTCTCTCTCTCTCCCTCTTTTTGCATGATCATTGTGCCATTTTCCTTGTTTTGGTGCATGTGAAGTAAATTCAACTGCATTTCACAAGAATAAATACATTTGGGATTGTGAGAGATGTAATAAAAGTTTCAAATATATCTGTTTATTGGGCAAACAACAATTAACAATAGGTTATATACTTGTGTTCTTGAATGATTTAAATGTCAATATTGCAATGTTGATTGCAAAATTATGCATTATCATATGCCCATATGTATTACTGTTTTTATTGTCTATTCTTTGTACAGTGGAATCTGTTATAAAGTACTGCACATTATTATAAACAATATTCATGATTCACTATTGATGAATAGTACAAATCATCAGTTCACACACAGTTTTCTGCAGTGTTACAAGATATCACAGCACAAGAAATCATGATTATATAGAGCAATGTGGATTGTATTACAGTGTTGACTATGTTTATATGACTGGACCTCAAATCTTTGTACTGCAAAATGCCTGTCTTGCCCATCATTGCAAAAGAAAACAGGAAAAAGAACACATAAAGGTATATATATTTTTATATATATTATTTCCTTGAGATCATTCAGAGTAACCAAGCAACCAGTTAGGGACCTGACAAGAGTCTCAAAAGTACTTCTAGATTGGTCACCACTCCACTCTCTTCTCCATCACCTCATGGACTCTGCATTTCTTTTCCAATTACACCTGCATAGTCTCAGCGTGGAACACCTTCATCTATGCTATTGGAATCACCTTCCGTTTCCAGTAAGGCATTCTTCATATTGTCACATAGATCCCACTCATTAAACTCTCTGTGCAATTTCCACTGGATTCTTGACTCGTATCCCATTAGTATTCTTCCCATCGTCCATTAGATTCACTCTCCTAAGCATAACGTAATACACTCTTTCCATTACTCATTAAGCCCTTTTCAGTTGCTCCTCCCAAGCTGTTATCTCTTATTGGACTTGCCCATTGCTCATTAGACTTTGCCCATTTGACATTTCGTTTTGTTAATTTGTCTCCTTCCATTCATCCACCTCACAATACCATTAAGTGCTCCAATTAGATGCTCTTGGGATTAAACCACATTGGACATTTTCTCCATTGTCTATTTGATTATTCTCACGCTCTCAACTGGACACCCAAACTCTCACGAAATGCTGTTACCTTTGCATTTTCCCATCACTTATTTGACTCGTCCCATTAGAACCACCTCCTTCGGTCCATTAGATTCCACATTAAATTGTTCTCTTCATTAACTGTCAAGTTGTCCTTTGCTTTCGATGTTATATTGTCCTCCATTCAGACTGTTAGACTATCTATCTCATTACTTATGTTCGCTCTCTAATATATTACATTTCCTGTGCATTACACTGATCATAATGTTGGTCTGATGACTCAATGTCATGCAATTGTTATGGCAACATTGATTTTACATCAGCCCGCTGAGTTTGAAGTACCTGCATTAAAAATATTTTCACTTTAATAATTGGGTCTGTGTTGGCACAAGTCAATATATAATAATAAATTAGATCATGTGAAAATGGTTACAAAGGTTTTATGAATGGTTTGGAGAGGCAATGAAACAGTAAACAGTTTAAGTGTGAAAATGATGAATGGGCCATCCCAAATGTCAACGCAGAACAGCATCATGAATTTAAGAATAGGCATTGATGCTGACATCAACCAACACCATGCCTATAGATGTCCCACAAAGCATGCTGTAGCATCCTATCAAACAGATCAGCTCCTTAACTGGTCAGCTAATGGTTAGAATAGCACTAAGCACCCTCCGCCCTCTATTTACCTGGTTGTTAAGTTATCCGAGTGATTGATTGCTCAGAAGTCCAATAGGATTAACTGGAGTTGGTGCAGAGTGTAAAGTGAGATGCAGCGCTCTGCCTGTGGACACTGGGTCAGCACAAACGCAACCTCGATTAATGGATCCTCTTGTTTCATTCAGTCAAAGTAGGTAATGACTCAGGCCTCATTTTCTGGCGACCCTGTTATTCCACCTGTTCTCATTTAATCAATCTTGTCATCATTTTTCCAAGGAATTGTGAAATGTGACTTGTCAAGTCTGTGGAGATTCCGGGTCTCCTACTAACCCTTTCTCTTACTTAAAACTGTGTAACAATCTGCTGGCTGCTAATATCAGTTCTGCACAAGATTGCTGTTGAGTTCTGGGAGTAGAAGGATATTCAACGAGAACAAAACAATTTCATTATTCTGTGACAGGTTTGTTGAATCGTCAGCATTAAAAAAAAACAGAAAAATTATTCCACTGGTTACAGTGCTCGAAAATATGTTAATCTATTTTCTCTTTTTTCTTGCACTTTTCACTCTCTCTCTTCCGATGCTTAAATAGAAGTGGAACAAAAAGGTAAAGCTATAACATACACAGTTCCAACCCCAACACTTTGTTTTTGTACCTATATAATTGTTTACTCCGTTTTCCCCTTTCTCTGGTGTGCTGGCCCTAACAGGGGCACATGTGTAGCCACAAATTAATTCTGACTCTATCTCTACCTGTAACTAGCAGTCATTAGCCTGTATCACATACCTAACATGGGGACATCAATAAGTGTAAAATTCATTCGGGATGTGTTGTTTTACCTCCTTAGGGATATTCCTCACCCATGGGTGCCTCAATGTGTCCTTAAATACCATCTGCCTGATTTTTATCCAGCGCCTTTTTCATGTTTCCCATAGCAACCAGGTTTCCTGGGCAAACTCACTCGCTGCTCCTCTCTCTCTTGCTTTTTTCTATTTTTTTCAACACCTGTAATCTTTCTTTATCTATGATTTTAGTTCTTTGTTTAGTTTCATGTGCATTGACTGGATGGACCAGATGCAAGATTGAATTTATTTATTTATTTAGTGCTTTTATCTTAAGGATATTTTGTTTAAAGTGGTCACATGCCATTTTTTAAAGAAAGCTTTACACAAAAAAAAACGATGTAGTATCTTTGTGCTCAGTGCAGCCATGAGATGCAGTCATGATGTGATATTCTGACTAGTTTTGATGTGAGCTGGGGGTACAATAAGGGATTCATTGTAATCACGGTTGATCTTAGCTGTCACTTAAAAGGAGTGGAATTAGAAGGAAATGTAGCTTTCAATGCTATCCAACTGTTCAAAAGAGGTCTTCATCCGTTCCAATCTGCATCTCACTTTATGCTCTGGGTCTATTGGGCTTCATAAAGCAACAGGTGGGAGTGAGTTACACGACTGCCACTCAAAGCAGCCACAAGGGATCTAAAATCATAAGCTTTGAATTTCATATACTGTAGCTCCTTTAACATCTTCAGCTCATTCCAAAGTGCTTGACAGATAGTGAAGTACTTTCAAAATTCAGTCACTTTCGCAGTGCAGGAAATGTATCATGATAATTTGCACACAGTAAGCTCTGACAAACTGAAATACGATTACACCTGGATCCTCTGCTCTGGAAATATTAATTGAGGGAAATACATTGCACTTGTCAGGGAGAGAAGACAGGGCCTCGGCTTAGCATCACAACCAAAGGCATCAGTGCATCAGTATGGCTCTAAAGCATCAGATTAGATTTTGTGCTCCAGTCTTCGGAGTAGGGTTCTAACCCTAAAACTTTTAGCCTCAGACTCAAGAGTTCTGCCCATTGAATCACAGCTGTTATAAAGTAATTTTAACTACTTCTTTTTCAGGGTTTAAGCTACATTCAAACTTGATGGCCCTCTCTCTAGGCTTGCACTAGAATTGAAGAATAGCCTTCTGGATAAGGCAATCATATTCCCTTTCAATATTCTTTGAATGAAATAGCTTGCAAGTTATGAAAATATTGGACAGGAAGAAAATGGACTGTTTCATTGCCAATCACAATTTAGCTGATAAAGAGTCGCCTTGTTATCCAAATGTTCTTGTGAGAATGCAAATAAGAAGTGGTTAGCCAATTGTAGAAATATGGGGCAACATGGTTGGAAACCTGTGTGATTATATCAGATCAGTTTTGAAAACCCTATTAAAGCCTTTAACACTCTGATTGGGAATCTGTTGGAAGCTGTCATGTTACGGTGACTTGTCATAAGTTTGCCAGGCTTCCGTAAAATGCCAATGTTGAAAGCTCGTGCACATTATTACTTGTTAAATGCAAGTTTGTCTCATGCACTGAAGTACTTATCCTGGGCAATCCATTTTCCAAATGCACACTTCCTACTGAATCTCTGTTTCCCCCTTTTCCTGTCTTCCCAGTTGTATTTATGGTGCTCATGCTCTGAGTGCCTTCACAGAGCTAACAAGTCTAACTAGAATTGTTAATTTATGTTTCAAGCCCATTTTCCCCAGAGAATCATAGGCTCCAAATGCATTCCCAAATGCTGCTCGTGCCTGAGTGCATTCCCATCTGGTCCTTGTGTTCCAAGTCCTTTTCTGTGCTAACAATAGCAAGTCTAGTCAGAAAATGCTAATCTGATTTACATACTCATACACAATTCCACGTCCTCTAAAAATCATAGTTAACAGTAAAAAGTTGAAATGTGAAATTTAAAAAACCCCATTATCATCTTCTCTGCAAGTAAACAGCATCTCAAAATCTAATTGTTATGTACATTGCTCAGGAAAAACTTGCCAAAAGTCAGTTCGCAACCTGTAAGAATGATTCTTGATTTAACTCAAGTTTCTGTGAAATGATGAGCAATTCTCCTGGACCATTCTGCCAGATTGTCCTCAAACGTTTATTCCCTGTTCCTCAAGCAACCAGGTTCATTCAGCTGTGACGCCAACTGTTTGAATAGAGTCCTGCGCTGTTTCAAATCCCCAGCAATATGTCAAAACCAACACTTAGGTATCTCAAAAGAAAAATACACAGGATGTTGTAAACCTGAAATGTAAACAGAGGATGTTGAGAATACTCAAAGGCTCAGGCAGCGCCTATGGAAACACAACAGGGTTAATGTCTGGGATTGATGACTTTCTACCAGAACAGATACATTATGTACCAGTCTATACAGGGTTTGAGAGAATCTTGGTGTTTCCTACACCTCTTCAATGAATGTCACAGCACTTCATTTGGTGAGAGGCAGAAGTAATTTACACCTCTGGAGAATTTCTACAATAGATGTCAATTTTGCACTCTGCTTGCTCTAAATTGTGAAATGATGGCATGAAATTTTACCAAGTGACAAAACTAACATCCTGATGGGATTCAGTCATCTTCAGTTTTATCTCCAACACCCTCCACCTCCCCACCCCCAGTTATACCTTTGAACAACCATATTCCTTTACTAACCTTACACCTGCCCTCTCGCCATATCCTTTGATGCCCTGACCAATCAGGAAACAATCAACTTCCGCCTTAAATATATGCACGGACCTGGACTCCACCGCAGTCTGTGACAGATCATTCCACAGATTTACTGCTCTCTGGCTAAAAGATTCTTCCTTATCTCCCTTCTAAAGGGTCGCCCCTCAGTTTTGAGGCTGTGCCCTTCAATTCTGGATTCCCCTGTCATAGGAAACACCCTATGTATTCCTTTCAACATTTGGTAGGTTTCAATGAGACCTCCCCGCCCCCGCATTCTTCTAAATTCCAGTGAGTACAGGTCCAAAGCTGCCAAATGCTCCCCGTGTGTTAACCCCTTCCTTCCCGGAATCATCCTCGTGAACCTCCTCTGGACTCTCTCCAATGACAACACATCCATTCTAAGATATGGGCTCAAAACTGTTGACAGTATCCCAAGTGCAGCCTGACTGGTGTCTTGTAAAGCTCAGCATTATCTCCTTGCTTGTATATTCTATTCCTCCTGAAATAAATGCCAACATTGCATTTGCCTTCTTTACCACAGACTCAACCTGTAAACTAGCCTACTGGGAGTCTTGCATAAGGACTCTCAAGTCCGTCTGCACCTTTGATGTTTGAACCTTTTCCCCATTTAGATAATGGTCCGCACTATTATTCCTTTTACCCAAATGCATTTTCATACATCTCCCACTGTATTCCATCTGCCACTTTTTTGACAATTCTTCCAATTTATCTAAGTCCTACTGCAATTGCATTGCTTCCTCAGCGCTACCTACCCCTCCACCTATCTTCATATCATCTGCAAACTTTGCCACAAAGCCATCGATCCATTATCTAAATCAGTGACAAACAATGCAAAAAGTAGTGGCCCCAATACTGACCCCTGAGGAATAACGCTAATCACGGGCAGCCAACCAGCAAAGGCCCCTTTTATTCCCATTTGTTGCCTCCTGCCTGTCAGCCATTCCATTATCCATGTCAGTATCTTTCCTGTAACGCCATTTGATTTTATCTTGCTAAGCAGCCTCATGTGTGACACCTTATCAAACATCTTCTGCAAGTCCAAGTAAATGACATTCACTGCCTCTCCTTTGTCCACCCTGCTTGTTACTTCCTCGAAGAACTCTAACAGATTTCTCAGGCAGGATTTCCCTCTATAGACACCATGCTGACTTTGACTTATTTTGTCATTAGTCTCCAAGTACCATGAAACCTCATCCTTAGTAATAGATTCCAACACTTTCCCTACCCTTGCCTTCCCCCCTTCTTAAAGAGTGGAGTGACATCTGCAATCTTCCTGTCCTCCCGGACTATGCTAGAATCAAGTGATTCTTGAAAGATTATGACCAATGACCCATTGCAGCACTCGTCATAAATTTGTGCAGTGTTGCCTGAATTTGTAGATGCAGCTGAAGCAAATAATTGAAAGGGGTAGTACTCATTTCCTCGAGATAAGGGAAGAGCTGACAGTTGATTTTAATGTCCCAGAGGAAAATGAGGAGTAGCTCTTTCCACATACATAAGTGCCAGAGTTTGCTCTTCCGTGATATCAAGAAATCCTGGAGAAGTGCACATCTAGTTTATTAAGATCATTTGCTGCATTCTGTGGGTTTGTAGCAAGTACATCCTCTGTTTGCAGGCAAGTCCTGTGCCAGAGAACACAAACATGACCATTACCAACAACTGCAAATTTAGGAAGCGACTTCTTTCATTAGGGAATATAAGAAAGCAGTACTTGAGGCCACATTGTTGCAGTTAAGCCTCAATGTACATGAGAGGAGACAATACAAACTAAGTCAGATGAAGAGCCAAGGAATATGATTGCAATATACAATTACAATGACAGGAATTTGGTAAGGAGCAGAATACCAGTCTAGATTTCATTGATGCATTTTACTGTCTCAATCCACATGCTTCCCACAGTGACAACGCACCCATGTCTCTCTCAAACCCATTTTAGAATAAATGATTATGAAGACACGCAGTCCTCTTTTATTGTCATTTAGTAATGCATGCATTAAGAAATGATACAATATTTCCTCCGGCGTGATATCACAAAAACACAGGACAGACCAAGACTGAAAAAACTGACAAAACCACATAATTATACATATAGTTACAACAGTGCAACAATACCATAACTTGATGAAGAAGTCCATGAGCACAGTAAAGTTCAAAGTTTCTCAAATGTCCCACATCTCACGCAGACAGGAGAAGGAAGAAAAACTCTCCCTGCCATGCCGACCACAATCCGACTCTGAGTCATCCGAAAACTTCGAGCTCTGATCAGCTCTCCGACACCGAGTACTGAGCGCCATCTCTGTCCGAACGATTCAACCTCCTTCTCCGTCGCCAAAAGCAGGCAAGGCCGGGGATTTTGAGGCCTACCCTCCGAAAGATTCCCGACCACACAGTAACGAGAGCAGCAAATGGGCGTCTCAGAAATTTCTCCAGATGTTCCTCTGTGCTTTCACATCCATTCTCCATCCATTTTATCTTCCATTCTGAAAAATTCTTTAGTTATTCAGTTTGACATAGCTATCTATGCTAATCCCAAACTCCAGAACTCATTCTTTTTTGCCATGGCCTTTCAAATGCTTCTCTAAATGTTTAATTTTGTGGAAGTATCTGTCCCTATCACATCATCAGGCAGCATGTTTCCGATTTCAATCATCCTCCATATAGGAAATTCTCAAACTTCTTCAAATTTCCTATCACTTACTTTAAACCAAAGCCCCCCTTTCATAGATGCACCTGCTAGGTAAAAGTTTCATGCTATCTACACTATCTGTGCTCTTCATAATTCTATCCACATCAGTCAGGTACCCCTTCAGCCTTTTCCAATCAAAGGGGAAAAAGAAAAAAAACTTAGCCAGTTTATTTCTCTCCATCCCAGACAACATCTTGGCGAATTCCCACTGCACTCTCTCAGCTGTAATCACATCATTACTGTACTGTGGCTATCGGAACTGTACACAATCCTCCAACTGTGGCCTACCCAATATTTTCTATTCTCTACCCCATTTTAAGAGTGCATGCAGGATACATGCTTGCTTCATATTCTTGGATGTGTATGCAAAGATTCCCCAGTAACTCAGTAAATTCTAAGGTCCTGCCATTTTCTGTGCATATCAGAAATACATAAATTTATACTTATTTGGAAGATGGAAGAGATTTTCTTCACCTCGTGTTCTGATGACTACCCGTCCCCCACCATCGCAGCCGCCGTTTCATTTTTCCCATCTCATGCCCAGCGACTATTTCACATGAAAAAAATCTGTTTGCAAACATGGCATTCTATCTGATGCCAGGATAACCTTTTTGTCCTTATGTTTAAGTCCAAGATGACTAACTTCCATTCCATAATCTCACCCACCTACTCATACTTCAAGGGAAGCAATTCTGCGATAATGATCTAAACCTTTGTGGCTCATATCCTGCGCCATTCATCTATCATCCCATGCTAGCTGATCTACATTACTTCTGTTCAGCAATGCCTCATCCTTAAATCATCATCCTTGTTCTTGAAACACCCCATCCCCTCTGTAATGCAATCCTTTTCATATCTCATTATTCTTCCATTTCTGGCTTGATTGTCCCCAGTTTTCATCACTCCTCTGCTGCTGTGTATACTTTCGGCTGGGCTAGACTGAATTTTGAAAATTCCTTCCTGATCTCTCGATAGCCCTCTTCTCTTGATATAACATTCTATATTAACCTACCTCATGTTCCCCTTCCTTTAAGAAGCTCTCTGTAACCCACCTCCTTGACCATTTACAAACACTTACATTCAAATAGTATATTTCTGGTCTGTGTTATATTAGGCTCTACTGAAGTGCTTCTGGATAATTCACAATATTAAAAACCGTGTATAATTAGAGATTGCACAGAGTAAAAACATACCTTTAATTTTGCTCCTGCTGTTGTTTGCTCGTAATGTTCCTCACCATCTAGTGCATTCTATTTTGAAAGGTGCTGCTAAGGAAGTGTATAAAATGAAGCTATAATGGTTTTAAAGTAAAAGTAAATGTTTGGTGAATCAAGCTCCAAAGAAAGTTTTGAGATGATCAAACTGCCTTGTTTTCATTCAGAATATGAAAAAGATTTTCTAAAAATTGGATATCTTTGCATGAAGTAAAAGCATTGCCTGTTTCAGAACAAGCTACCACAATATAGAGTCTCCCCGACTCAGTGAAAAGGAGCAGCCCGCAAACACATGCAAATAAATTCCATTGGATAATCAGAGGGACACAAAATTAAGAGTTGGTTGTGAGGATAGGAGAATGGAATTCCAAACAAGAAGGTACACTACTCCACCAAGTACTTGTCGATGAACTGGAGCAGAGTAAGAAAGTATGGGGGATGACTATTTCCATTGTACTTCATCACAATAACTGAGAACACAAAGACCAGGGCAATAGATTGGAAAAAAAACATTCATTTTCAGTAGCTAAGGACAACACTTTTAAGAGCACAAAATGGGCAAGAACATTGGCAGAGGACTGTTAATGTAATGCAAATGAATACACCATGTTTTCCCCCCATTTTTTTCTCATGACATGCAACGTAGAAAGCTACAGCACAGTACAGGCCCTTTGGCCCATAATATTGTGCCAACCCTTTATCCTATTCTAGCGTCAAAATAACTCTTCCTCCCATATAGTCCTACATTTTTCTTTCTTCCTAAAAGTTTCTTAAATGTCCCTGATGTATCTGCCTCTATCAACACCCCTGGCACAGAACCCACCACTCCTTGCAAAAAAAAAACTACTCTGACAAAGGAAGCTGTTCAGCCTCAAGTCCACGCTGACTCTAAGACAGTTTGTAGGAATCCCATTCCCTATTTACAGTATTTCATACATGCCTATCACTCTCCCAATTCTCCTGCTGCCCATTTAAACACTGAATAATTCATAACAACAATGAACAGCCCCCTTCCTCTAATCCCCACTCTGACCTTTTACCACTTCTCAGCTGCCTATCACCTCCCACTGGTGCCCCTCCTTCTTCTCCAGCCCTTTGACCTTTCCCACCCACCTGACTTCACCTGCCGCCTTTCAGTTAGCCGCCTTCCACTCCCCCCACCCCCACCCCCCCCAACACCAACTTTTTATTCTGGCATTTTCCCCTGTCCTTCTCAGTCTTGAAGAAGGGTCTTGGCCCGAAACATCAGCTATTTAAGGTGCTTGGAAGAAGGTACAGAGGATGTGTCAGGAGTTAGTTTTTTTTTAAATGCAGAGAGCGGTGAGTGCGTGGAATTGGCTGCCAGCGGCTGTGGTGGAGGCAGATACGATAGGGTCTATTAAGAGACTCCTGGATAGGGTCACGGAGCTTAGAAAAATAGAGGGCTAATTTCTAAAGTAAGTACATGTTCGGCACAGCATTGTGGGCCGAAGGGCCTGTACTGTGCTATAGGTTTTCTGTGTTTCTGTTTATTCATTTCCACCTGACCTGCTGAGTTCATCCAGCATTTTGTGAATGTTGCAATGAACCTACAAGCAAGTCGTTGGCATGTGGGTGGAAACCAAGAACCTAGAGAAAACCGACACAACCACAAGAAGCAAAAAAACATACCCAGGCAGCATCTAGGTCAGGCTTGAACTGAGAACACTGAAGCTATGCAGCAGCTCTAACTACCATGCAATCACACAGAATAATTTGAGAACTCAAAAGAAACTCTCTTATCCGGTGAATGTTGAGAATGTGAAACTTATTACCAATGGAATGGTTGTGGCGATGAGAATGGGTGTATTTTAAGGAAAACTAAATAGTAAATATAGGGAAAAAGTTATGCTAATGGAGTTACTAAGGATGCAAGAAGTTTATGTAGAATGATGGATTTGTTGAGCAGAATGCCTGTAGTACGTTCCAATGTATTTCCTTTTATGGAGAACACATGTCAGCCACAGTCAGATGGGAAGTAATGTCCATTTCGGAAGATGAAGGTTAATTGTTCCGTTCCTGAGCAGGGAATGTAGGTGCAGAACCAAACTCCTGTCACATGGAATTTTAAACTGCCCTCTTTAGTGGTTGTGAAAAATACAATTCCACTACTTAAAAGAGATTTCTTGTCATCATGGGCAATACTCATTCTTCAGCCAGTATTTAGAAAGAGATTATCTGGTTATTTACCTCATTGCCGCTTGCTGTGTGCAAATTTATTTCCTATGTTACACCTCAAAAATAATTCTGTTAAAGTAAAAACAATTGGGATGTCCAGAGGTTCTGAGAGGCATGTAGAAATGTATATTTTCTTTTTTCTCTCCCACTGTAAAGCCATAGTAAAGATAGGGCAGGCGTCAGGGAGGGCAGTGTTCCAGGCAGCTAATCAACCTCCACCATCCTCCTCTAATGATCTCTTCACCGTCAAGGCTCACCCATTGAACAAGATAATACTCTCAATCATTTTTGAGCTGTTAATAGAGACTGGCCCAGTTGCAAATTGGCAGTCGCATCTTCGCACGTGCCATCTGCATTTGAAGAACAAAAGGGTTTCACATCAGTGATTAATGGCTAAGCGGGCACAGAGTAAGAGGTGAAGTGCATGTTGATTGAAATTTGGCCCAACAACAGGAAATAGAGAGTACAGGGCAGAATATGTTGGCCTGTGCGATGCTACATTGAGAATACTCTAAAACTTGGCATTGAACTTCGGTGCAGGAATGCAGGACCAGTTTAATGATTTGAATTGGGTTTTCATGAGAATAATTTTCTTTCAGAAATAACTGGATAAACTACATTCATGTCATGCCTTTAACTGATTTCAGTGTCTCCAAATAGCTCTGAATATAACATTTTATGGAATGTGAGCACTGTTATACATTGGCAAATTAAAGCCAAATCTGAGCCAGAGCAAGTAAAATATTCAAAATGATTCTGATCTTTTTAGCCACTTTTAGCCAAAAATAACAAATAATGTAGAGAAATATAAATTAATTAGTATAGGAGTACAGAAAATGAGTCATATTGAATGGAACAGCAGTGATCAGGAAGATATTTATATATATTCTAGTTGGAATCTATAGATTTTGAGATTGTTGCTGGCAAGGCTGACATTTATTGCTCATCCCTAGTTTCCCTTGGTGGAGGTAATTTTCTTCAGCCCATACATGCACCTGTGAAAGATCCCCACAGTGTTGTTAGGCACAGTTCCAGCATTTTGATCCCATGATAAATAACAAACAACAATAAGTTTCCAACCCAGCAGAGTTAGTATGTTTGAAGGAAACTTGCAGGTGATGCATTCCATTCTCCTTCTGCCACGTCTCAGGGCAAACAGATGCCAAAGATTTTGGGGATGGTGTCTAAAGCCTTGACAAGGAGGTAGAGGGTATGTTATGGGCAGAGCATAATACAGCCTTGGACAATGGTAGTGGAAAAGGTGAATGTCTAAGCTTTTTCAGATACTAACTGCAAACTCATCTTTTACTTATTTTCAGGATGTCCATCTGTAATACGGATATATTTATTGGCCAATCCAAGCTGCTGAATAAGGTTCTGAACATGTTACTAGGCATAACCTATAGTGGTTCATTGGCTACACTAATAGACACTTAATTGAAAAACACATTCTAAATAAACAATTCGAAAATTTGACATTTTAAGGCAAAACTAGAAAAAAATACATCGATGCCTATAAATGAGTAGATTAGACTAATTCCCTTGTTACCTACTTACTTACTGCCCTTTACAGCACTGGCATTTAGGACAGCAAAGAAGGTCCTCCATCTCTGGCAGTGTTCAGGCCTTCCTTCTTAATGTCAGTAGCTTTCCCTTGGTTTTCAATACTGTCAGTCATGCAAATCCCAGATGGAGTCTCAGGAATACTGTCACATTCAGATGTAGAAGGATTCTCCATTGCTGTTTCTTTACCAATTTTATTTGACCAGTCAGGACTCTTAGCCCTGATCTGAACCCCTGAAGCTCAAGGACCAGTGGATACTCTTGATCTGTCCTCCACCCTTTGATCTGTTTGGCATGGGCAACCCTACCAACAGCCAAAGCCTAAAACCCCAACTCCAGCCAACATAGGTCTCCGGGTCATTGAGCTACACATTTTTCCAATCACAACAAGGTCCTAGTCCTCTTAGAGGTAATCCCCTTGCACCTTACTGTGAATTAAATCATTGCCCTTTTCTAGATTTAGCTCATCCTTGTTTCCCCACTCTGAATTCCCGCGACTCTTGAAGGAGTATCAAGCTGCTTACTTGAATGAAAATGAAAGCAATTAGAAACAGGGAATGAATATTGGACTTGCTGGTGAATAATTGAAGTCTAAAAATGAATTAATAATAAAGATGAAGTACAAAAACAAATATAGAAGTCTGTATTCTTGCCATGTGCCTTGTAGATCAGAGCCTATTTGGATTCTGTATACAAATTTGCTGGTCATAGGAGATATATTCTTACCTTGAAAAGGGGCAGCAACTATGATTTCAGGTATCAGAAATAGTTATTATAATAGTTTTACATAGACTTTATATATTTAAATCTATTTTCTTTATAATTAAAATGGGGTTGACAAGCTCAACGCAAGTAAAAACATTCAAATAGGTAATGACCTAAACCTCAAGGAGCAAAGAGCAAAATTCAAAGACATAACAGCAATCTATCTTCAT
Source organism: Mobula birostris (assembly GCF_030028105.1). Taxonomy (NCBI): domain Eukaryota; kingdom Metazoa; phylum Chordata; class Chondrichthyes; order Myliobatiformes; family Myliobatidae; genus Mobula; species Mobula birostris. Next base: position 13,287,525 of record NC_092401.1, read on the forward strand.
CCAAATGCCAATTTCCTCACACCAGCATCTATCCTCGCATCAATCACCTCAGTGACGCTCTTTCCTCAGTAGTCATCTAGTTTTACAATGATCTCATGTTCTGGCTATTCTCACCAATCCTCTCTCCTCGCAGTTGTTACCCTTTAACCTCATTGAACCCACTGGTTTTTCTCCTCACGTTCACCCTCATCTCCCCTCACACCAACTCTCTCTCTTTCCACTGACCATTCTTCAGAATGATCCTCTCCCTCATTGGATGGATATTCTAGTGCCACAATGGTTATTGTTCAGTTCAAAGATTAAAGATCCAGGGGCCTGGATTAACAATCCATAGGCAAGAGTTCAAATCCCACCATGGCAGCCATGAGTTTAAATTCAGCTGATAAATGCAACCTTAAAATTAATGACCCCCACCCCACAAAATTACCAGATTGCTATGGAAATCCATCAGGTTCAGTAAGGCTCAAATTCACCATTCTCACATCATGTGGCCAATGTATGATTTACTAACCAACCCACCAATGTAATTGATTCTTTTCAGAGTGGATTAGAGTCAGCAAAACAGTTAGTACAAAGGAATTTAAGAAATAAATAAAACATATATATTCTCACTGATTTCCCATGCAGACATCTCTCTGAACATAATGATCCTCATATTCATCGCCCAATCTGCAGCTAACCTTCCCCTTCACAATAATCCTCTCCCTTCAATAATCTCCCTCTCAAAATGATTCCTTTTATTCTCACAACCTTCTGCCCCACTATTTTATTCCCTTAAAATGATCTCAGATTCTCTCCAATACTTACCCTCTTCCCTCATATAACCCTCTCTCCTCCGACCTTTTCAATTGATAAACACTCATATTATCTCATTTTACAATGACATTCTCACCTCAAAGTTATCCTTAACACTGATGCCTTCACCAGGCACCTCATAACTAAAATATTTCCGATGCAAGAGTGCCGTCAAGGTTTCTTTTTTTCTCAATCATGTTATTGTATGATTAAGAAAATGGAGGTTATGAAGATAATTTTGGAAATTGGTTGGTAAATTATAAAAGATGAAGCCCTTTTGATTTAAAACTGGACATTACTGGTTTTTTCAACATGTCCATTGATCTTTTACAAGCAATTTATGCCAATGTTTATCAGTTATCTTATTGTTGTCTGACACCATCATGCCATCACTTTGTTTCTGTTATTATGAAACATGCCAGTGTTTATTTTCCACGCCAGCTTTCTCCAACCCATCTTCACTTAACTCCATCAACTTGTCTGACTATTTTTCCCCAGCATACTTATATGTCCACTTGTTAAAAAGAATCAATTCCAGTTGCCTCAACCACTCATTGTGGTTACAGTTCCATATTCTACCCACTCGATGTTTTCCCAAAGTGGATTTATTATCTGTCTATTTATGGTTCCCCAGTGCTGGTCTCAAAGGTGAGTTAAAACATCTTATCTATATTGAAACAATTTGAACCCTTTCATAATCTCAAAGAAGTCTGTCAAGTCACCTATTAATCTTTTTCTAGATATGAGCCCTAGCCTGTTGAATCCTTCCTGACAGGTAGAACCTTTCTGTTCTGGTATGATTTCAGTAAATTATTTATGCACTTTCTCCAGAGTCTTTTTGATAATATGGAGACTTCAAGTGCGGTCAATCAAGGCTCTATGTAAGGTTAACATAACTTCTCTACTTTTCAGTTCTATTCCTCTGGCAATGAATCCCAGTGCTTTGTTTGATTCTTTTAGTGATTTTTGTGTAAGCGCACCCTGGATTCCTCCGCTCCTCTGCCAATTTCCCTTCCTGGCTTGTATGTTATTGTTAACAGTTCTCTCTCCTCAGGTTCTCTCCCTCCCCCTTCCCTCTTTTAAATTTTGTCAGGTTCCCCTCCTCAAAAATCAACCCTTGACCCTATTATCCCTTTAAATTATTATTTCATTTCCAATCACTCTTTCATCACAACTCAATGCGTTAATGCCTGCCAAATCCATAAACCATCTTCCGCAGAATTTGTTGAATTCATCAAATCAGGTTTCTGCCATGCCACATTTAGCTACCTCACAAATCCTTGGTGATTGCGACAAAAATAATATAACTCTTCTTGTCCTTCCTGATCTGTCTGCACTCAGTGACACCAGCCTACCCCACTGCCATTAAGCTTGGAGGGACCAAAGTATCCTATCTATTCTCATCTATCCAGTCACAACTATAGAATTAATGACACTATCTCTTTATTCTTCAGCCACATCAGTATCTCTGCTGCTTCCCAAAGATCTGTACTGCATGCTTTCTTTTACATCAATTCCGTGCTGTCAAAAATGTTCTACATAGAACATAACAGCACGTTAAAGGCTCCTCAACCCACTTGTTGTGCTGAACTTTTAACCTACTCTAAAAGCAATCTAACCCATCCTTTTCAGTCTTCCAATTATCTATCATGTAGGCTGAGAATACTCCCCTTCACCATCTCTGAAATGTGAGACTGCATCTCCAAACTGTGAGACTGCATCTCCAACATCCAATATTGGATGAATTAAATTTTTCTTCCTCTAAATGTTAGTGAAGTGAATTGTCATTCTGTGCTGTCTTATCCTCTCACAAACTCCACTCAGAAGCAATTGTCCTTACCCCTTAACTGAAGAGGTTGAATTAGAGTTTGCAACAATGGCATCACATGTAACCAGGTGACGTTTAGGGCTATCTATCTGCGTCATCACAAATGCTATCTATTTCCATCTCTGGAGCTTCACTTGCTTTTCCCAGCCCAAGCTCATCTGCTACTGAAATCCTATCCCAAACCTTAACTAGCAGAGACTTCCTATATAAACACAAAAAAAGTGCCTTCATTCAAAGTGCCCATCCTATGAGTGCACCTCCTGCCCCATTTGTGTAAGATTCTGCAGTTTCCATACTACCTTTTCTCTTTGCAGAGCCCACAAAACGTCCTCCATCCTAAACTACTGCTTATAAAGAAGATAACTATTAATCCCCATCATTAAATGTCTCAATTTTAAAATTCTCACGTTATTTATAAATGCCCTTGTATTCCCACCCACCCCCACACATCGTCTTGAATTCTCGTTCAGCCTTTCAAATTTAGAGTTTCCGTACACTTCCAATTCCAGCCTCCTGAGTGTCCCTTAAATTAATCAATACTTCTTCAGCTATCAAGGCCCTATGGTTCTCCATCTCCATAGCTCCAAGATGCATCCTAACACCTATCTTTTTTTGACTGAATCTTTCATCCCATGTCCTCAGCTCACCTTATGTGGTTCAGTAAGATTTAATTTGAAGAAGTTGCTATGAAGTGGTTTGGAAGACTTTAACCACAATAAAGGCTGTGTGTTAATGGAAGATGCTTTTATACCTCATGTAGACGTTACTTTTCCAAGGAGTATGTGGCCTTCATGTTCTTCATATCTAAATGTATCATGGTTACTTATATTGAAATTCTTTTATGAATTATACATTCATTCCCCAAGCTTATTGATGTCTTCCTATTACTGTCACCCCACCGATGTGGAAAAATTACGTTGCTGGATCTCTCTACTTCCTGTCCCAGGAATCTCTCCGGTACCCTGTCAATGAATTTCTCTTTCTCATGCAGTGTTACTGGTTCTCTCAATCACTAATCACTGGGTCACTCTGTTTCTCTCCCCTCTGTCTCTGAGCCATAGAACTGGGATTATATTCACAGCTGTGACCAATATACATTAACTTGTAGTTAGACCGAAGGACTCTAGGCTTTTTTTTCTTGGTCTTATTCCCTTCTGCCTCTCTTCTGAGGGTGTACAGTTCCATAAGTGCAGACAAGATATGGCCATTTGAAAATATAGACTTGATAATAGGTGTCAGCATCTTATATATGCATGCTGTCAAGTCCAACCCTACACATGCTCCACTCCACTAGTTCATTTCCAACAGAAATCATCGAATGTACATCAGGAGGAGAAGATGATGGCGATTTTCCTTTTCATCTCCCTCAAGCACCAAGCTGTATTCCAAAACCAAAATTATGTATTGCTTAGACTATCAACTATTAGAAAATGGTTCTCAAACTTGATTCCCAGTCATTTATGACATGGCTTTATGATACATAATAGGGTTCACATTACCTTTAGTAGGTGTTGTAAGACAGATAATATTAAGCCAACAATAGTCTTACACCCCCCACCCCACCACTTGACTTAATTTCAACAAAGGCCATTAGAATGATACATTGGTGCCTCAAACTCCAGCAGTGATGTTCAATCTCGGGAAATATAAGAACTATGAATACATGCAAAACCAACTGGTTATGAGAGGTTAAGTTTCTTAAACACAGACGATTCTAAAGGATCATGGCAGGGTGGGTGTCGAGTTATTTACACTAACGGGACAATCACGAACATTAATGCGCAACTGCAAAATAAGAGACTGTTCACTTAAAACTGAGGTGCGTAGAAGTGTCATATCTAAAGGCAGTGAATCTCTGGAATTTTCTGCCATTGAGGATGGTGGAGGCCAGATTATTACACACATGCAAGTTGGAGTTTGATAAATATTTGAAAGATTGGGGTTAGGAGAAACGGGTACATTTGGGGAGTTGAGGCCAGCAGAGGTCACACAGAATGACGAAGTTGAGTAGAATCGTCTTGTTAACAAGCCAAGGAGATACAACAACAGGGCCACCCCCACACGTCCCATTTCACATGTATGTCCCTCTTCTCCCAGAAGCTGTAGGAGTGGGTGGTGGAACTTGAGCGGGTCTGCAATCCATTGCCTTCCCGACAGCAGGTCGGTGGCAGGTCCTGGGCTATACAACCCGTCTCCCAAATGGTCAGAATACCAGCTCATGATTGGATCGGTTCCGGGGTCGGGGTGGGGGTGGGGGAGTTGGACATGGTGCAGGTTGCCTACCCGGCCGGCGGTATCAGAGTGACGGCTCTGTCTCTCTCTCTCTTTCTCTCTCTATCCCATTCTGCTCCACAGTCTTCGTCTGCCCCGGCACCCTGCGCAAGATCTTTGAGCCCACCAACGTCTTCGAGTCGGAGCACGAGGCGGGCGCCTGGTGCAAGGATCCACTGCAGGCCGGCGACCGCATCTACTACATGCCCTGGATCCCGTACCGCACCGACACGCTGACCGAGTACGGCTCATGGGAGGACTACACGGCCGGTCACCCCACCACCACCTATCACCTGCCTCACCGCGTCGACGGCACTGGCTTCGTCGTCTACGATGGCGCCGTCTTCTACAACAAGGAGCGCACGCGCAACGTCGTCAAGTTCGACCTGCGCACGCGCATCAAGAGCGGTGAGGCGATCATCGGCGGCGCCAACTACCACGACACGTCGCCGTACCGTTGGGGCGGCAAGACCGACATCGACCTGGCGGTGGATGAGAACGGCCTCTGGGCCATCTACGCCACTGAGCAGAACAACGGCAAGCTGGTGGTGAGTCAGCTCAACCCGTACACGCTGCGCTTTGAGGGCACCTGGGAGACGGTGTACGACAAGCGCTCGGCCTCCAACGCCTTCATGGTGTGTGGCGTCCTCTACGCTGTGCGCTCCGTGTCCAAGGACGATGACAGCGAGGTCATCGGCAACACGATCGACTTCGCCTTCAACACCAACCTCAACCGCGAGGAGCCCGTGTCCATCGCCTTCCCCAACCCCTACCAGTACGTCTCGTCCGTGGACTACAACCCCCGTGACAACCAGCTGTATGTCTGGAACAACCGCTTCGTGCTGAGATACTCTCTGGAGTTTGGACCGCCCGACCCAACCATAGGTAGGACAGCAACTCAAGTGGGGCTGGGCTAATATCATGGGCTGCACTGGTTTGCCAGCTTTCCGGCTGGGATTGACATACTGTGGGCTGCATTGGTTTACAACTGGGACTAGGGTAGTGGTGTGGAATTTGATGGCTTACATGCCTTTCATCTCTCCGGTTGATAATTTTGACTTTTTTCCTCCTTTGGTTGCATTGAATGAATTACCAGTGAGGTCCCATGGTTAAAGGGAATTTGTGAAGAATTCTAACCTTCCTTGAGATGATCTTTTAAAAAACTATAATAGAGTTTTGAATATACAATGCATTCACAGTTGTTCAGTGTGTGGCATATGTGCCTAGAAAGTACAGTGTTAATGGGATCGCTGCCAAAAGCTTCATTACAATAGTCATAGTCATACTTTATTGATCCCGGGGGAAATTGGTTTTCGTTACAGTTGCACCATAAATAATTAAATAGTAATAAAACTATAAATAGTTAAATAGTAATATGTAAATTATGCCAGGAAATAAGTCCAGGACCAGCCTATTGGCTCAGGGTGTCTGACCCTCCAAGGGAGGAGTTGTAAAGTTTGATAGCCACAGGCAGGAATGACTTCCTATGACGCTCTGTGTTGCATCTCGGTGGAATGAGTCTCTGGCTGAATGTACTCCTGTGCCCACCCAGTACATTATGTAGTGGATGGGAAACATTGTCCAAGATGGCATGCAACTTGGACAGCATTCTCTTTTCAGACACCACCGTCGGAGAGTCCAGTTCCATCCCCACAACATCACTGGCCCTACGTGTGGAAATGTGTCACTGACAGCATTTGTGAGAATCATTTCATTGGCTGGAGGGGAAATCCCAAACCTCACATTTCAGGACTGCACCACTTGACCCAGCCCATCCATTACCAGCCCTTGAAGGCAGCCTTTGCTCCAATCCATGAGTTATTAAGGTTTTGTGGGAGCTCCATGGTAGGGAGTCACACCAGGCTCACCTGTATTAACAATTTTCTCCTGTTTTACTGCATAGTGTTGGCCCATTTCTATTTGTTCATTGAAGATGTTCTAGTTTTAATTTCTTTACTGTTCTCCTCTCGGAATGTACTTGGGGATGAGTCATTTACTATATATGTCCCAACCTTGGAACTGTGGTGTTTATCTCTTGACTCAGTGTTTTCACCATTGGTTACTCTTCTGCAGGGTGCGGATGAGACGCGATTTAGATTAGATTAGATTAGGTTAGATTCAACTTTATTGTCATTGTGCTGAGTACAGATACAAAGCCAATGAAATGCACATAGCATCTGACCAGAAATGCAAAGAATAGTGTTATTTACAAAATAACTGTGAATAACGAGTAAGTGCCACAGCACACAAATATAAAAGTACTGAGACAGTACAATATGGATGCAATACTGCTTAGTGCTGTGATGTGAGGTTCAGCAGTGTCACAGTCTCAGGGAAGAAGCTCTTCCTGTGCCTGCTGGTGCAGGAGCGGAGGCTCCTGTAGTGCCTACCAGATGGGAGGAGAGCAAAATTCCATGGTTAGAGTGAAATGCATCCTTGATAATGCTTTTCACCCTGCCCAATCAGCATTTATGGTAGATGTTCTCAATGGTGGGCAATTGGATGCCGATAATCCGCTGGGCAGTTTTCACCACACGCTGGAGTGCTTTGCAGTCCAATACGGGACAATTGCCATACCACACTGAGATGCAGTTGGTGAGTATGCTGTCAACGGTTTGACTGTGGTAATGACACTGGCTAGCTCCTTTTGCTGTCCATGCTATGACATTTGTAAAATATGGATGTTACTTGAACCAAACCTAAATATTTCCCTAATTAGAATGAACATCAGCTGCTGTATAGCACTGTAAGCATCACCTTCCTTCACATAGGTGATGCCAGAGAATAGAAAGATGGTGTGAGATTGTCTTAGAATTTGCTTTTGGTTGACAATACATATTTGGACTACTTTCTGTTTCATTAAGTGATATGTTTTTTTTTTCTCCTGGGAAATGACCCAATGACTAGCATAGGAGTGATCAGATGGCTAGAAATGCTTTTGCCAGCGAGTGAAGCTAGCACAGCAGTGTGGCAAAGGAGGCGTAATGGGGGAGGGATTGGAGCTCTATGATATGGCGGAGAGATAGGGATTGAAGCACTGTACTGTGGTCAGGTATTTTTAGCGAGAGCAATCAGAGCCTTGTATTATGGACTGTAATGGTAGAAAAGAGTTTGGGAGATGGATCGCCCTGTTTTGTGCCTAGGTGGCGTGTTATGAGGTGAGGGGAACAGGAGTCATGGGCAGTACTCTTTAAGAGTGGGGTAGGGTGGAATCTGTTCCAGAACAGTGAAAGATGAGGTCTCTGGCATCTCAGTCCATCACTATGTTGAGAGAACTTAAGGAGTGTTGTTGTGGTGTCCCATATCTCCCCAAAGCTGCAGGCTCTCGTATGCAGAAGTGCCAGGTCGAGAGCGATGTGCAGTGACCCAGAAATGGCTGCTATCATATTTCACTCCAGGAAAAAAATAATTACTTTAGAATCATAAATAGCTTGGAGGAAAACTGCAGTTGAGATTTTTCTTATCATAGGTTTTGAATTCTACCCTCCACACACCAAATCCAGGCCACAACAACTGTGTGAAAGTTATTTAATTCACAGACAAACTGTGGAGCGTCATGGTGCCTTATATAAAATATACCGCGGATTCCGATTAAGTGGGGCACCTGCTTATTTGGGACAACTCTTAAAGAATAAAATAAAATTGTGAAAATAGCCAAGATTCCCTTCATTTATTTGGGACAATATGCCACTTGATTGGGGCAGGAGACAGTCTAACATGTCCTAACTAGATTAGTCAGTCATGTGCACCTACATTGTTGTTAAACACTACACTATGCTTAGAGTGAACAGTTTTTAAAATAGTGTCAGTTGCTTGTGTTTGTGTTCAAAAAGCAGTTATTTTTGTCACTGATAGTTGGAGAGAAATTAGCAGCAAGACAATTTGGAACTGTTTTACTCACTGCAGTTTTAAACATTCAGACTTGGAAATGCCAGAAATGGCCAAGAGTGAAAATGAAACAATCACTACTTCAACAAGTTAAGAACTATGAAAAATCTGAAGGTATCGATAATCATCCAGAATGTTACCTTTGTTCCCCACTGGACACTCAACTCATTCTATGGCTTCATGTAGCTGATTACATGCAACAGTGGCCACAGCCCAGTATACCGCTTTGACAGGCAGGCTAAACCAGGTTAGGATAACCAACGGGTCTCACCCGGTGAGTTAGGGACTTGCATGTCTTAGCATGTGAAGTCAGCTCCGACAGACTAGGCAAATGGGATCTACAGTGAGATCCAACAGCCAGGAAGGCAGTCCTGCAACACTACATGGAGAGTGAGGAGCGTGACGAAGCACCGAAGAAGTCATGGTCATCCACCGCAACCAGGACGCCTACTCGTCCCATTGGATCTGGACATCTGAGGTCAAGAGAGTGGAACTTTCCCAGTGCAACGGCTTTTCCACTTTAAAAACTCTCCCGCACAGGCTTCCTGTTATCATTGAGTAAGACAGACAACCACCAGTGGTATTGGTAGTGTTCTACCTTGTTCTGTATTTCATTCAAAGGCATAATCTGTTACTCAGTTGAATGGTAGTTTGTCTTTTTTATACCTTTTTTAACTAGTTCTATGAAACTTCAGCTAATTGGGACAGCTGCTTAATTGGGCCAGAATGTACCGGTCCCAACGTGCCCCAGTTAACTGGAATTCATTGTGTATGACATTTCGTAATTCACACAACGCCTCCTTGATTCTTTATTACAGCTTAACTCATTTTTCATCGTGACTTGAATGTATAATACCATTCCTTCATTGACATTACATCAGCACAATTCATCTTTTTATGAGAACGGTCTGAAGTAGTACACATCGTCCGACAGAAAGGCTTGGACAGCATTCGGACAAGTGGAAAGCAGAATTGTTACCATTCAGGTGCCAGGCCGTGACCATCACCAACAAGGGAGAACCTAAATGCCTACCCTTAATATGGAATCTGTATGTGACCCACATTCAACACCTTGGTGGTTGACATTGAACAGAAACTAAACTTGACCAGCCAAGTATATACTGTTGCTTTTTGTGTAAGTCAGAAGTGTGCATTCTGTGGCAATTGGCATGTCTCTGACACAAAGCCTTTCTACCACCTACGAGGCAGAAGTCAGAATTATGATGGCATAATCTCCATTTAGCTGACTGAGGGCATCTCTAGTAGCAAGCAGCTTGCTTGACTGGTTCCCCATCCACTCTCTTGAAAATTCACCATCTCTCACTGGCACATTGTAGCTGCAGTTGCAGCACATACAGAAAACTCTGCTTCAGTTCCTCTGACAACACCTTCCTAACTTGCTGCCTTTATCTTCTGGTAGTAGAGGCTACAGGAGCACAGGCACGCCGCCAGTGCGAGTTCTCTCCAAGTCACTCAGCAGTCTGACTGGGAAATGTATCACCATTCCTTTATTGTTCTGGGCCCAGTTCTGAGATTCCGCAGCTCAATAGGAGTACCTTCACCAGAAGTTTCAAGACCGTTGTTCCTCATCACAATTGGGGCATTAGTAATTACCAATTACCAATGTAAGAGCAATCTAGACAAATGAATGTGTACAAAAACACCTGAAGTCTAGATGCCTGGTCTAACAGCTCAGAAACCTTAGTTCAACTCCCACCACGGTAGCTGTGCAGTCTAAATTTAATTAATGATGGGAAAGTTGTGAGAGGAAAAAAATACCCCTAGAGCTGGTGGGTTGCAAGGGACCACCTGGCACTGACTGCAGCACCATATTCATATAGGGTAAAGTTTCTCACAACCCAGTCAGCCTTGCAAAGTCACTCTCACTGACAGCTGAACTTTGACAGGCCCAGAGCAAAGACTCCTCATATGTTAGACCTTCCATTCCTGGTATCATTCTCGTAAGCCTCTTCTGGACCCGGTGTGAGGTTAGCAGTCCAGACAAGTTGAGCAAAAATCCTACACAGTCATAGTTGGAGAATCATGCCTTCCAGACAAGATTCCTCCTTCATAATTCTTCAGTACATCCCATCCTATCAACAGGATTGACCTGCTGGACCTGGTGGAATAATGGTATACAGAGGAATTTTGCTGAGAATTGTCAACATGGACTAACTCCAGGCCCTGTAAAATCTTGCATCAGATCAAATATGGACAAAAGAACCACCTCCTTGAAAAAGTGATGAAACTGTGTTGAATCATGTTAAATTACACTTCGAAGTACTGAAAATAACAAGGACACAGAATGTACTCCAAGCAGGTGATTTCAGTGATCATTGCCAAGGGTATAGCTGCACTAACTAAGCTAGCAGAGACCTGAAGGACATAGCGTCCAGGATGTGATTATGACAGGTCATGAGCAAACCAACATGATAGATGAATCTATTTGACTTAGTTCTCACCATTCTACCGGTGGCAGGTATACTGTATATGTCAATGAAAGCCCTAGTAAAAGTGACCACATAGTCCTGTTGAGACAAATCCAGTCTTCACATTGAAGACACTTTCCATCATGTTGTGTGATGCCACAGTTATGATAAGTGGCATAGAACCAACCAGGCAGCGCAATACTGAGCATCCACGAGGTGTCAATAATAACAAGAATATACACCCCCTCAATCTTTTATGGTCTAGCAATATGTCCCACTTTACTATTGTTGTCAAGACAAGAGATAAGACCTGGTTTAATTAGGGCATGTCAGGGGCAGCACCAGGTTTGTCCGAAAATGAAGTGCCAGCCTGGTGAGGTTGCAAAAGGAGGCCACTTGTATGCTAAGCACCGTGCAGTCGACAGAGCCAAGCAGTCCTACAACATATCAGATTGAGGGAAATGCCAATAATATTCAGCAATAGCAGCACTGCCATACGAATGCTGAAGACAAGGCTGAAGCATTCTGGCCAGAGAACAGTGGTTCACCCTGGCTTCCTCCTGAGACCCAGAATCCTGACTTCCTTCTGAGACCCCTGATCATCACAGAAGCCAGTCCTTGACCAATTCAGTTCATTCCATGTGACATCAAAAGACAATCCCCAGATACAGCTTCGGGATCTGACAGCAACCCCACTGTAGTAATGAACACTGCACCATAGAAATGTCGTCCCTCTAACCAATTTGCTCCAACACTGACAGCTTCCCAATGATGTGGAACCTTGACGTTCACCAGAAAGTAGAACAACTCCAAACTAATTATCACTTAATCAATCTACTTTTAATGATCATCAAATTAATGTAAAGTGCCATTAACAGTGCAATCAGGCAGCACTCATTAACCAATAACCCACTCATCAATGTTCAGTTTACTTTTTACTAAGACTACTCAGCTCCAAAACTCATCAAAGCCTTGGACCAGTCATGGACAATCAGAACTGAATTACAGAGAGGAGTGATTACCCTTGATAACAAGGTGGCATTTGATTGAATGTGGCATCAAGAAGCACTGGTAAATCTGAAGTCGGGGGCACTAACCAGAAAAGACGCAATAGGAAGATACTTCAATGGCTGGAGGCCAATCATTCCTGCCTAGGACATCACCAGAAGAATCCATCAGGACAATGTTCTATGCCCGGCCATCTTCACCTCCTTAATCAACTCCCCTGCTGTTCTGTTTTGTGTTCTAGTGTCAGGAAATATTTTTGATGTTCAGTGGACCCCACAATCAGTAAGCTTGCCTTCGACTCAGAACTCAACTACACTATCTGTCTGCATATTATGGCTACAAGACTAGGTCAGAGGCTGGGCATTTCTGTAACAGGTGCCCCCAAAGCTTTTCTACAATGTATAAGACACATGTCAAGGTCTTATTGCAATGCAGTCCACTTTTCTGGGTATGGCTCCAAAAACACTCATCGAGGACAAATACCCACCAATCATCCACCGGCCATTCCTTCCACCAGCAGTATGCTTGTAGCTGCATTGTATACTATCTATAAAACAAACTGCACTTCTCTTACAGGCTGTCCCAACAGCATTTCCCAAACTCCCAATGTCTATCACTGGGAAGAACAGGGCAGCAACCACATAGCAACGTCGCCATCTACAGTTCTTTTCCTACTTGCACCCAATCCTGACTTGGAAATTTGATGTTGAGTTTCAATGCCATGGGGTCTAAGTCCTTGGTGTCCCAGCAGCTCTTTTGGAGTACCTTTACTGAAAGGGTTACAGTGGTTCAAGAAGGGGGCTTACCCCCCCCCCCCACATTCTTCAGGGCAGTTAAGGGTGAGCGCTAAATCCAGGTCTTGCTGGTGATGTCCGGAACCTTATAGATATATGGTAGGATAGATAAATAAAGGATCGCTCAAGATGAGCAAGAATTGCTAGCTTTCTCTTGAATATAATAAGTTGTTTCGATATGATAGTACCGTGGTTAAATTATTAGACTAACATACATAGACCTGAAGTAACACACATCAAAGTTGCTGGTGAACGCAGCAGGCCAGGCAGCATCTCTAGGAAGAGGTACAGTCAGCGTTTCGGGCCAAGACCCTTCGTCAGGACTAACTGAAGTATTGGTGCAGCAAAACGAATCTAGATTGTACAACTGCAGCTACTGAATGTAAGTTCAAGTAATTAAATCTGGAATGAGAAAGCTAATAACCTCAAATGACAATGAAACTACTAGATTATCATAAAGGCCGGCTGGTTCTTTAACATCCTTCCCAGAAGATAAATCCTGCTGAATGTGAGTCCAGACCAACCAATGTAGTTGCTTCAATTGAGAATGAACCACGAACACTAGCATTGCTAGCAATGTCAGCATCCTGTGAATAAATACCAAAATATATCATATACATGTCCTATGAAAATGTTATTGTTAAGTTTGAATTGTTTTCCATTCCTTTTACCTAGCCAGCAATTAGGAAGTGAAATGTATATGTTTATCTTTATTTTGAGAGGATTTGAGTACAGGAGTAAAGATGCCTGACTGCAATTACATAAACACGAGCAAACCTGCAAATGCTGGAAATCCAATGCAATACACACAAAGTGCTGGAGGAACTCGACGGGTCAGGCAGCATCTGTGGGGAACAGTAAGCAGTCAGTGTTTCAGGCCAAAACCCCTCACCAGGACTAGAAAGGAAAGGGAGGGGTAAGAAGGTGGGTGGGGAGGAAGAAGAAAAAGGTGACAGATGATAGGTGAAACTGGGAGCATGAGACAAAGAAACAGGATTGGGGAATTGTGAAGGAGAGAGCAGTGGCAATAACCAGAAATTCCAGAAATTGATTTTCATGCCAAGATGGAATATCAGTTGTTGCTCTTTGGCCTTGACTTGATGATGAAGGGTCTCAGCCCAGAAACGTTGACTTTTTACTCTTTCCCGTAGATGCTGCCTGGCCTGCTGAATTCCTCCAGCATTTTGTGTGTGTTGCAATTACATAAAGCCTTGGTAAAATGCACATTAAGAGGCGTGTGCAGTATTGGGCTTCTTACCGGAAAAAAAAAGGAGTTTAGGGGCATGACTTAAGGATTGAAGGGCGCCCATTCAGAACAGAAATGCAAAGAAATTTTTTTAGTCAGAGGGTGGTGAATCTATGGAATTTGTAGTCACGGGCAGCAGTGGAGGCCAAGTCATTGGGTGTATTTAAGGCAGAGATTGATAGGTATCTGAGTAGCCAGGGCATCAAAGGTTATGGTGAGAAGGCGGGGGAGTGGGACTAAATGGGAGAATGGATCAGCTCATGATAAAATGGCGGAGCAGACTCGATGGGCCGAATGGCCGACTTCTGCTCCTTTGTCTTATGGTCTTATGGTCTAATATACTTGATTTAGCAGGAGAGTCACAACAATTCATCAGAATGATTCCTTGGATAAAAGCAAATTATGATGGAATTACTCAGCAGGTCAGGCAATGTCTGTGGAGAAAGAAAATCAGAGTTAAGATTACAGAGAGGAAACAAGTTGGTTTTAAGATATAGACAGGATAGGGGTAGGACATAAGGAATATTGCTGAGGTCAGAGTGCTATGGGGATAAACTGTAAATATATCCATCCAGTCAGCAGGTTAATGGGGATGGTTAGACAAAGAGATGCTGATTTAAAGATCATAAAGACTGTGAAATGGTGGGGTGGGTCGTTGGAGGTAGAAAACACAAAAGATGCAGAAGTCAGATCCTTAATAGCTGGCAATCCATCAAAGACAAAGCCTCAAAAATAAAGGGAAAATGTACATTCTGGACACCATTTTAAAAATGACCTTAGAAAATTAGAGCCAGAAAATAGCTATGTTATTGAAGAGGAGGAAAATTGAAGCAAGATCACTGATGGACCACAGGAAGCAAGTAATCTGAAGTCTTACAGTTCAATGTTCATTATAATATTGTATTTCAGCTCCCCCAGCTAATTATAATGAGCCTAGAAATAATTTCTAAATGTGAGACAAATCAAAATGTATCAAATATTTTATCAGCCTGATTTTCATGATGTTAACGCTGCTGTATGAGGAGAGATTAGGTCAACTCGGTTTGTATTAAATGCAATTTAGAATTGGAAGGATTTTCATGCATTTTTATATTTTTTATGACAGACACTATATGGTCATAAGAAATCAGAGCAACTTGAGGTTATTCGGCCCATCAAGTCTGCATCACCTTTGATCATAGATGACTCACTTTCCATCTTCACCTCATTATTCTGTCTTCTCCTTGTAACCTTTGATGCTCTTGCTAATCAAGAACTTATCAAACTCTGCTTTAAATGTACCCAATGTGTCCACAGCCACCCGTGACAATGAATTCCACAGATTCACCACATTCTGGCTAAAGAAATTCCTCCTCATCTCTGTTCTAAAGGGATGTCCTTAAATTCTGAGAATGTGTCCTGTAGACATAGACTCTCCCACTATTGAAACATCCTCTTCATGTCGACTCCATCCAGGCCTTTCAATATTCGTAGACTCCAATGAGATCCGTCCTCATTCTTCTGAACTCCAGCAAATACAGACCCAGGGCCATAAAACGCACCACAGACCATTAACCCTTACATTCCTGGGATCATTCCGGTAAACCTTCTCTGGACTGTCCTTAATGCCAGCTCGTCCCTTCTCAGATATGGGCCCCTTAACAGCTCATGATACTCCAAATGCAGTCTGATCAATGCTTTATAAAGCCCCAATATTGCATCCTTGCATTTGTATTCTAATCCTCTCGAAACTAATATTAACATTGCATTTGCCTTCCTTATTACCAACTCAAACTGCAAGTTAATCTTTAGGGAATCCTGCACTAGGACTCACAAGTCTCTAGGGAAGTCATATGTTCACCATATCATGTGTATGGTAGCTTTCAAGGCATTCTCATTATTCCCATTCCCTATTTCCCCTTCCCTAGCCCCTTTATTTCCCCCAGCAAACCATTCCAACATGCATTTTAACTCCATCAGATTCCCTTGCAACCCACCAGCTCTAAGGGTAATTTTCAGTAGTCAGTCTACCTTCCTGTGCAAGAGTCCAATTACCAAGATTGATAACAGCAGGATAGGAGCAGTCCCTGAGCTTGGTTGTACATGTTTTCAGGATCTTCTTTCCAATGGGAGAGAAGAGAGGAAACAATATCCAAGGTGGGTGGGGTCTTTGATTATGCTGGCTGCTTTACTGGGGCAGCAAGGAGCATAGACAGAGTTCATAGAGGGGAGCAGCACACACAGACTGCTGGAGGAACTCAGCAGGCCAGGCATCATCTATGGAAAAGAGTGAACGGGCTGAGGCATTTTCTCAGGACTGGAAAGGAGCGGGGGAAGTCAGAGGATGAAGGTGGGGGGAGGGGGGAAGGAAGTACAAGGTGGCAGGTGATGGGTGAAACCAGGAGGAAGGGAGGGGGAAGCAAAGAGCTGGGAATTTGATTGGTGAAAGAGATAAAAGGCTAGAGGATGGGGAAGGGGGTAGAAGACCATGAGAAAAGGGAAGGGGGGGGAGCACCAGAGAGAGGTGATGGGCAGGTAAGGAGCTAAGGTGAGAGAGGGAAACGGGAATGGGGAATGGTGAAGGTGGGGGAGGTCGTATTACTGGAAGTTTGCGAAATCAATGTTCATGCTATCAGGTTGGGGGTCTACCCAGACGGAATATAGTGTTGCTCCCTCCAACCTGAGTGTAGCTTCATCACAGCAGTAGAGGAGGCCGTGGACTGACATATTGGAATAGGAATAGGAAGTAGAGGGGAGGCTGGTTTTGTGATGTGATGAGCTGTGTCCATAACTCCTTACAGTTTCTTGCAGTCACTTTCAGAGCAGTTGCCAAACAAATCATGATGCGAGTAAACTCTTCTTGGGCTTCCAATGGGTACAGGTATTGATTTTAACTGATGTTTTGATGACAAATTTTCAGACCACCTGGTGAAGGAAGCCATTGAAATAAAACTAGAAGAAAAGCGTTTTAACAAAGACGAAGGTCTTCCTCCAAGTAAGAACTGGAATTTGATTGTAAACCAGGTGAGACAGCGGAAAACTGATTGGATGAGGACTAACCAATCAGAAGGGATGAATGATGGGGTTATAAATACCACCAGACTAGACAGGTCCAGGCATCATCTTTGATGAAGATGGCAGAATTTGTCATCAAAACGTCAGTTAAAATCAATACCTGTCACCAGCAGGAAGCCCGAGACGAGTTTATTTGTCATATATGTCGGGAAAGCACTAGATCCTTTTTCAAATCATGATGCATCCTGATAGCTCTCCAAATCTTCTCAGTATCTGCCTTGGATTTTATTGTTTACCTGCACTGCATTTTCTTTGTAGCTTTTGCACTGCATTCTGTATTGTTATTGTTTGACCCTGTTCTACCCCAATGCACTGTGTAATGATTTGATCTTTACGCTCAGCATGCTAGACGAGCTTCTCATTGTACCTTCATACGTGTGACAATAATGTACCAATACTAACCAACATGTTTTGAGATGTGGCAGGAAAATGGAGGATGTGTGGGGAAACCTATAAAATCACTTGATCAAATGCCACACAATGAACACTGGAGTTTGTATCGAACCTCAGTTGTTAGAACCATGAGGCAGCAGCAAGCACGAAGCGCAGGCCTCAAATTTTCTTAACCACTACATCACGTCATCTGGAAGTTTAGATTTGAATTCTGACAGGACTCGACAGACTGGATGCAGGGGGGATGTTTTCCCACCCTGGGGTATCTAGCACAAGGATTCACATTCTCAGGTTACAGGGCCGAAGATTTAGCACTGAGATGTGATACTACTTCACTGAGGTTGATAAACCTGTCTAATTCTCTAACGCAGAAGGCCATAGACTCCCAAGTCCTGGAATATATTTGGAGAGGCTTCGATATATTTCTAGACATAAAAGGCATCAAGGGTATGGGGAGAAGACAAGAATATGGTATTAATATAGAGGATCAGCCATCAATGTATTGAATAATGGAGTAAGCACGAAGAATTGAATGGCCTACTCTTGCTCCTATTTTCTCTTTCTGCAATTCGCTGAGGTTTTGAAATGCGATTCGAGGTCCCTACCTCTTAGTCATTCGAAAATGAGAAATCTCAGGTCACATTTACTTGTGACCTGAGCTTTGCTGAGGGTTGTGAGGTTTTGAAGCTCATCAGTGCGCTCAGTTTGCTCCTGAGGCCACACTGTTGATGCAGATGATCTGGTTGAGCTTCTCTATATTCATGACCTTTAAGACAATAATGGAATTGGATGTGAAAGGGGAAACAAAACAGAAAATTGATTTTATAGAACCCTGTTAGGTAAAGGTTCATCACAGGAGAAACCCTCCCCACTGCTGAGCACATCTACAAGGAACACTGCCATAATAAACAGCATCCATCATCAAGCACCCCCACCATCCATGCCCTGCTCTCTTCTTGCTGTCACCATCAGGAAGAAGGTACAGGAGACTTGGATACCACACCACCAGTTTCAGGAACAGTTACTACCCTTCAACCATCAGGCTCCTGAACTAGAGGGGATTACTTCACTCCCCACAACACTGAACTGATTTCACAACCTATAGACTCACTTTCAAGGACTCTACAACTCATGTTCTCAGTATTATTTATTCAATGATTTTTTTTTGTATTTGTAGTCTGTTTTCTTTTGCACATTGGTTGTTTCTCACCCTTTAAAAACCTAGAAACATAGAAAACGTATAGCACAATACAGGCCTTTCGGCCCACAAAACTGTGCCGAACATGTCCCTCCCTTAGAACTACCTAGGGTTACCTATAGCCTTCTATTTTTCTAAGCTAAGATGTATCGATCTAGGAGTCTCTTAAAAGGCTCTATCGTTTATGCCTCCACCACCACCGCCGGCAGCCCATTCCATGCACTCACCGCTCTCTGCGTAAAAAACTTGCCCCTGACATCTCCTCTGTACCTACTCCCAAGCACCTTAAAACTTTGCCTTCTCATGCTAGCCATTTCAGCCCTGGGAAAAGGCCTCTGACTATCCACACGATCAATGCCTCTCATTATCTTATACACCTCTATCAGGTCACCTCTTATCCTCCGTCGCTCCAAGGAGAAAAGGTCGAGTTCACTCAACCTATTCTCATAAGATGTGCTCTCCAATCCAGGCAACATCCTTGTAAATTCTATTGTATTTCTTTGTACTGTGAATGCCCACAAGGAAATGAATCTCAGGTTTGTATGTGGATATATATACATATGTGCTTGGATAATAAATTTACTTTGAGCTTAGAGGTTTATTCAATCTTCAGAGAATTCCACAGGAAAATACTTTAGATCTGGCAACCTCTGTTCCACAAATGTGACTCAGCAAGCTCTTTTCAGGACGTAGCTACCTGTTCAGTGCAGGAAAGCATTGTCAATACTGTGGTCTTCTGGATGAAGAGTTAAAATGTAATCTTTTCAATGGTACTAAGCAGGAGAAGTGATTCTGGCAGCCCGACTGACTTTAATTCTTCAAGCAATATGAACAAAACTAAGTGAATCCCCATTTAGCTCATCCTTAGATTTAGTTTTATTCTGGGTAAAGCAGATTGCTTCCCTGAAGACCTCTCTTAGACCTGGATCTCTGCTATCAAATTTAATCTGTGCTTTTTTTTACCCCCTTCAGGCACGTAAATTTTGCAGTTTCAGAATTTCACCGGGATCTTACAATTAGCTGAACTGCTAGTCAAATGGTCTTAACAGACATTGTTATATTGCTTTTCTCAATAATTCCAACTCCAGGGATTTGAGTACGCAATACAAGCTGACACTCCTGTTGTAGTAGTGGGAAAGTGCTGTACTTTGCAGGGACTCTCTTTAAGATGCAGCGTCTGTTTTGAGGCTTTTCTGCTACTCTGTTGATCTTGTGCTAATATTATGGGAAAAAAGGATGGTACGACACCCAAAATTTATTCTTGAAAAAACATCCCTCTAGGTAATTACTAGTCATTACAAGGATGTTTCCTAATTGGTTGTTTAATGACTGTGAAGCACTTGGATGCTCTGATGTTATAAAAGGCATTATAGAAATGCAGATGATGTTTTGACTTGACATGGGGCATTCAGTCAATAAGTCCACTGACCTGTGAGTAGTATCTATCCCAGCCATCAAAATTCATCAGTGTTGTGATCCAAGAATAGTAAAGTCGTAGTTTAAGTCTTTGCAAGATGTTTCCATAGTACTAATACCTGTGCAGCTGAGAGCTGCATTGCAGATGTTCCTGGGTTCACATATAGCATTTCAGAAGTCCTTCTACACAATGCTACAGAAATGGTTGTGGATCCTCTTCAGCTTTCAATATTAGTCCTTGGGTTTAGGCAAAACTCCAACTAATTGTCCATTACTAGTTCTCCACACATCTCGGTGAGCAGTTTCAAGTTCCTGGGGTGTTTACATCTCTGAAGATCTTCCCTGGACCTAATACATTGACGCAATTACAAAGGAGGCACGATGGCAACAATACTTCAGTCGGAGTTTGAGGAGACGCGGTATGCCACCAAAGAATCTTGCAACTTCCTACAGATGTACCGTGGAGAGCATTCTAACTGGTTGTATCACCTTCTGGTATGGAGAGGCCATTGCACGGGATCCGAAAAAGCTGCAGAGAGTTGCAAACTCAGCCAGCTCCACCACGGGCACTGCCCTTCCCAGCAAGAACATCTTCAAAAGGCAATACCTCAAAGAGGCAGCATCCATCATTAAGGACACCCATCACCCAGGTCATGCCCTCTTCTCATTTCTACCATGAAGGAGGAGGTACAGGAATCTGAAGACACTCACTCAACATTTTAGGAACAGCTTTTTCCCCTCCGCCATCAGATTTCTCAATGGACAAAGAACCCGTGTACACTACCTCAATATTCCTTATTATAATTTATGACTTATTATGTATTGCAATGCACTACTGCAGCAAAACAAGTTTCACAATATATGACAGTGATATTAATTCTGATTCTGAGGTCTTTCTGCACATCTTCAATCATTGCCCCTATTCTATCTGTTCTACTGTTCACTTCTTGCCTCCCTCTTTAATCCTGTTCTTTCACTCCCTTACCCTTCCCGTCCTTCCCTTTGTTCTCCATGTAACCCCATCCTACCTTTGCTGATCCTGCTTGCCTTTCTCCCATCTGCCTTTGCCCATTTTTCCTCCCTCCAATCTCTATCTTTCCACTCTGTTCTCCTCCGGATTCCTATGCTTTCTCTCTCTCTCTTATCCCTAAAATCCCTGAGCTTGTTCCTTTCACCAAAGATACTTTTACAAGCTTTGCAGGTCTTTCACTCAGCATTCATGATGGTTTGTGTTCAAGACAGAATCTTACACGAGATGGTAAGAGATTGCGAGCGCTGGTTTCTTTGGGGGTTTTGTGAGTAGGAGATGGCATCAGGTTTGGCTTGGTGAACGGATGCAATGTCTCCTTTGAAAATAGTTCATCCAGCCTCACCGTTTCAATAATGGAGTGGATGTTACCTTGGTTTAAGTCCCAACAGAGAATGCCAATCAAGCAGTCTACATTCTTTGCACCAGGTGAAAGATAGATTTTCCATCGCAGTCCCTACATGTAGCAGATCTCGCTGGGACCTGGTTGCTGAGCTAACAGCAGTCACTTTCTTGAATAGAACTTGGCTGTGATCAGGTTCCTTCAGTTACTGTGGCAACCATCCAGCAAAAAAAGGTTAAAACAGATGGAGCTTTGGCAGTGCAATGCCTTCAGAATGCAAAACCGTTGCATGTAGGCCTCTTCACTGGAAGTAAAATAACCCCAGCTATGGAATGAATAATTCACTACAGTATATTGCTGCCTGAGAGAGGTGGAATTTAATGGCTAAATAATTCAAGGTTTCACCTCCATGTCATAAGAGTGCAGGAGCAGTTCTGTGCTGTCTAATCCAGTGAGTTGCGAACAGTGTTCATGGACTGTAGGCTGTGGAAGGGACAGCCAACTGAATAAAAAATAATTTTATAATCTATCTTCAGATAAACAATCATTCCTGTACCGTGAACATTGTGCTTACATGTCCTGAATTTGGATGATGTTCCAGGCTGGCACTGTTTTCCCGAGATACCAACTCTGCTCTTCCTAATTCTTCAAGGATTCATTAGAAAAAGTCCACCTCTGATTTGAATAGTTCTTTACTGACATGCTGCCTTTTTCTCACATCCACGCCCCCCACAAAATCCAATATATTTCATGAACATTACAAAAAAAAACTGCAGATGCTGAAAGGCTGAAATAAAAACAGGAAATGCTGAAAGATTTCAGGTGAAACACCCTTATGAGTATCAGCTCTTTCTCTACAAATGCTGCCTGATCTATGGAGATTTCAGTATTTTCTTTAAGTATATTAATCCTGCATTCTCTAGAGTTTACAAGAATGAGAAATCTCATTGAAACTTACAGATTTCTTACATGGCTCAGTAAGATGGATGCAAAGAGATTGTTTCCACTGGTTGTGGAGCCTAAAACAAGGGTCACCATTAATACAATAAGAGGAGACCATTTAAGGTCCAGATAAAGAGGTAGTTCTTCATGTAGAGGATGGCGGGAAGATGAAATTCAGGGTTGTATACTGCATACATAATTTGATAATAAAGGTATTTCGATTTTTTTGTGAATCTTCAGAATGCTCTATCCCCGAGAGCCCTATTAATTTCAGAACTGTTGATGAAGATAAGAGCACATGCACCACCCACCTCCCCTTCCTGAAGTCAGTGACCAGTTATTTTGCAGACATTGATGGAAAGATTGTTGTCATGACACACTACGTTACTACGCTCCCTATTTCCTTCCTGTACTCTGAATCATTGTTATTTGTGATATGGCCCATGTAGTGGTATCATCTGTAAACTTTTAACTGGAGTTAGAGCAGAATCTGGCCACACAGTCAAAAGTACACGATCAGTAGAATGTAGAATGATATCACAGCCGTGTAGGGTGCCATTGTTAAGAACAATTGTGTTGGACATGTTATTGCCTATTTTTGCTAACTGTGGTCTATTGATTAAGAAGTTGCAGGATCCAGTTGCAGAGGAAAATTTTGACTCCCAGGTCTCTGAGTTTGGAGATGAGTTTTGCTTGGAATTGTGGTACTGAAGGCTGAGCTGTATCAATATGCAATACTCTAACATTCATTCATTTCATTCATTCTGTACCATTTCAAATGTATGATATGGGCAATCATTGTCTTGACCATGATTTTTCTTGGGAAAATTTTCTATAGAAGTGGTTTACCATTACCTTCTGGGCATCGTCTCTACAAGACAGTTGACTCCAGCCATTATTAATACTCTTCAGAGATTGTCTGCCTGGCATCAGTGGTTGCATAATCAGGACTTGTGATGTACACCAGTGATATGACCATCCAACACCTGCTCGAATGGCTTCACGTGACCCTGATCCGAGGGGGGCAGGGGTGGAGGGGCTAACCAGGTGCTACACCTTGCCCAAGCGCGACCTGTAGGCTAGCAGAGGGAAAGGGTGCCTTACACCTCCTTTGGTAGAGATGCATCTCCACCCCACCAGTCAAGCTCTAACATAGATGTCTTTATTGTCCAGCTACTCCAGAGGGGTGTAGCAAAGCCCTTAAAAGACGTGACATTAGTTAGACCTGCTTATGCATCTTCAAGTTCCCTTAGTTTTCCTTCCAGCTAGCATTTCCCATCAAAGTTGTTGTTTGAATACAAGACAGCAGTCATGTTTTAATTTAATATGGAAATACCTTGTGGAAATGTCTTCACAATGTTCAAAGTAATTTTATTATCAAAGTACATGTATGTCACCATATACAACCTTGAGGTCCATTGTCTTGCAGGCATACTCAATAAGTCCATAACAGAATACTAACTACAACAGAATCACAGTGTGAATCTGCCTGCATTTCTTCATTGCAGTCCTGATGACATGTGAGGGGAAAACTGCTGGAGCAAAACCTGGGCAGCTTGACTTTGCTTTGGTATCCCATGTTATGTTCTTTCTTCTGTTCCACAAAGCTAGCATGGATGAAATCAACTAACTGCAAATCCGTTCTAAGTTTAATTCAACACTGCGCTTTTTTGAAGTACAAACAGAAAATGCTGGACAAACGCAGCAGGTCAGACAGCAGTGAAGAGGAACTGTAAATATTTCAGGTGCAGGTCCTTTCATTAGAACAAAGAAGAAGAGCAATAACTTAGTCTGGGTAGCAAAGATGGTGGAGGCGGATGATGAAGTAATTTACCTGATAGTGTGAAATGGCACAGTTTAAATGAGATTAAGCTGCTTTGTATGTCTAACTTCATAGAACCATGCCCTACACACATAGGCCCTTTAACCACCATATGACCATCAAGTACATATACTGATCCCGTGTAAAGTTGGTGAATTCTGTTAAGAGAAGGTTCTCCTCAGGTTCACCGAATTTTATTTCTAATTTCTAATACAAGCTCAATGGTTGACTGGTTAGATGGAATCTCGCAGCTGTTTGGGGATTGATCATCAGATGTTGTCAGACTGGATTGAGATGACCACTCTTGTTGTCTTTGCAGCTGCAGCCCCTCCTACTGTGCTGCAAGACAAAGGGTAGAACATCTGTTGCCATTTCACCATCTCAGACGGTCCTATCTATCACCAAATTTGTCAGAAGATATTCTCTTTCATTGGTGATGCTGTCTATTTCTTCCTGAGGAGAAGTAATTTGGAAAACTACCTAAAAACACAAAATTAAAATGAAAAAGCTGTAGATACAAGTACATATTCTCCCATGTTTGGATGCCATTTGTTGATTCAATTACTGCTGTGCAAGACTAGCTTCTCCACCTCTAAACATCTAGTCTACTTCTGGTACTAGACAGCCCGAACCAGAAATTAAGTTGATAAGTATATCTGTATCCCAGAGTAATGGCTCATTTATGATGACCAGCAGAACGCATCACTGGAGATTCCTTACCATTGTTGTTAACCTTAGTCCAGTCTCTTTGCATAGATTTCATTGTCTCGAGCCTATTGCCATATTTCTGTTCTAGTCAAACTAATGTCATTCCATATATTCCATTGGATTCTGCTCACACATTTTTTAGATTTTTTGAAGCAACCAAATATTTCTGAAAATGATGGAAGAGAAAAGGCATTCTGAATGAAGGTTTCTTGTTCATTCAGTATTGAATACCATCGTCATCAGACCATACTGAGAATCTCTCTGTAACATTGTCAAAAATGTAGAAAGGGAATGATTGGAGTTGGAAGGACCAGACAACCTGAAACAGAGGGTAGTGAGAATAGAACAGATGACTGAAGGAATGAAGCTTTGTGAGCATGAGGTTGAACTCTATTATGACATGAAACACATTCTTTTCCTTTGGTTGGCTGTCAATCATTAAGTGGATGCAACTGGAATTTGCAGACTAAGTTCCAACCTAAATTTCATGCTGTGTCCATCAAAGCCCAGCGTGATCTAACAGTCATACTCTTCGTCATCTTCTAAACCTTGGTTAAACCACCCTCTAGTGTTCACTTCTCTTGTGTCTGGAATCCCAACTCCTTCGGTCTCAGAAGCCACCTGGAGGTTCTTCCTCTGGGCAGTAACGCATCTAAATCAGATGAGCGGTGGATGTTTAGGAATGGCGAGGACGTGTTTATAGCATATTGAGAAATTCTGCCCCTCATTTCCACATCCCGTAAATAAGGAAATAGAAGTCTGGCTCTTCGGGTGCCATGGTAGTGTAGCAGTTAGCGTGACACTATTATAGCTCAGGACATTGGAGTTTGAAATTCAGTTCTGAAATCCTCTGTAAGCAAGTTTATTTGTTCCTTCCTGTGTGTGCGTGGATTTCCTCTGGGTGCTGTGGTTCCCTACCACAGTCTGAAGGCTAGTAGGTTAATTGGTCCATGTAAATTGTGCCATGATTAAACTAGTGTTATATCAGTGGTTTGCAGGATGGCACGGCTGGGAGGGCCTGTACTGTGCTGTATCTCTAAATAAATAAAGTGCTCTAAGTACTCTAATATGCAGAAGAGTTTCCTCAGCAAGTTGCCATTCAACTTCCTTTATGTATCCATAAAATACAATATCCCCAGGACCTGCCTACAAAGCATGATGGAAAAAATGTCTTTATACTTTAAAGGATGGCATTTAACATGTTTAAAGATTGTACAGTTTTGTTAGTACAGCAGAAAATTGGTTTATAATCAAAATAAGTAATTTCACCAGTCATAGCTGTATTCTGATTTAAAACAACTGGAAACAATATGTAAACAACAGAAAACCCGTTTCTAGATACTTTATACACTAATCTGTTTGGTAATCCATTTTAAATTACATTCAAAAGCTTTTGAAATGTGCCAACAAGTATCCTTGCATCAAAACAAAATGGGGAGAATTAGTAGATACTCCCCAGGGTGATGAATTATATTAGGAGGCATGACTAATTTTGTGGGTGGAACCACTTCTAACATTACTTGGCGCAAAAGATCAGGAAAATTTGCTGGATGTAAAGCAATCTTTTGTGCCAGTGTTTAGCCAAATTCCGATTAGAAAAGAAACATGATCCAACGGCAACTCCTTTTATCTTGCCTCGTGTAATCAGTAGTCTGCTTAGTAAGTGTCCTCTGCTCCAGCACTGATGAAAATTCAAGATTTTTGCAGACTCTGGGATTTATCAGTGGTTGCTTGCTAAACATACCTGAGAATTTCAGCTGTCAACATGGTAGGGAATAATAAGTCCTTGATTTACAAACATGATCTTTTGAATCATTAACTCTTTGGGTTACATCTTTTGATTTTAAAAAATCTATTACTGACAGGAATGAATTGACGACTGCTTTACAGGTGTAAGATGGCACTGTGCCAAAAAACCAACATTGTCCTCTTAATTTCAAAATTTCACTTCTCAGAATTTTCTAGGAGTGATTCACTTTCATAAATGAAGGAAGAACTTTAGTCAAACTTGCTAGATCGGGATTAATTTCATTCAAGCAAGGCTACACACTGATTTTTGTGGGCTTTTCAAGATTTTTCTTGTGGGCCCTGTAAGAGCATGAAGGATTGTGAAGGGGTTAAAAATACTTCACTGATTGAGGATAACCTGTGAGTTTAGTGGGTTCTAAGGTGACTAATTAGGCCAATGTGGGGCTGCAGACTGTTCCTCGGGTAGGTCAGGAAGTGGCAGGTGTAGGTGCATGGGTAATTTGTCAGATGGGCCTCCCCTCCTGCTTGCACAGGTTGCTGTGTATTGCCAATGCATGACCTCCAGGTTTTCAATAAAATCCATAATGCTGCTTCTCTACATTGAGTGACCATGAGGTAGAGATTCCTGAAAGTCAGAACGATGTTGTATTTCTAGAAATCCTTCAGCATATCCTTGAATCTTTTTCTCTGTCTGCCTAGTAGCCTCTTCTCATAATAGACTTCAGAATAAAATGCTTATAGAGCTGTTTGTAAAGGTAGTAGTTATGTAAGATGCCTTTCCAAGGTATTTTCAAGTGCGTGCTGTACTGTTGGAGGTATGGCCTTTGAATGAGACATTAAATTCCTTACCCATCAGTACTTTGGCAGCACTTTCACCAGGTGAACTTTAAAAAGATGGCTCAGCACCATGTTCCGAGCAATAAGGGATAGATAATAAATACCAACCTTGCAGGTAATACCCATATCCCGTAAAAGGGGTTATGAATATATCTCCTTGCTGTGCGTTCACCTGATGTTTCACAGCTAATAAATGATTGATGTTTCTTCTGTAGCACAAGCCACAATGGCTTCCACAAGCAGCACAGGTGCAGCAAGGCCAACCACAGTCACCACGACAACCACCACCAGGAAAGCCCCTCTCACCACCATCGCAGTGGGGGCAATTAACCAGCTGGTCCCGGAGCAGCACCCCGTCACTCCCAAATTCCCCTTCACAAGTCGGACACCTCTATCCAACCAGCTGCCTTCGCCGCGGAGGTACTGTGAACCGACGGAGACCAGAGGAATAAAGTGGCCATCGACACAGCAGGGAGTTCTGGTGGAGCGTCCGTGCCCCAAGGGGACCAAAGGTAAGCAAGCAACTTTGGTAAATTGGAACTGTGAATGGAATAGCTTGGTGCTGCTTAGATCTGCTAATGTTCAGAAATCTATTGATGAATAATTGATCTTTGGTCTAAATGCACATGCAAGTATACATATGACTGTCCTTCACTGCACTGCCTGTCATAGTGTGCTTGAACCCTGTGCTTATTGGCACTAGGTGCCCCAGACCTGACAGCGTGCCCTGCCACACAGATCATCCACCATCTTCATAACTTAACCAAACCCACCTTCGCCAGTGTACCATGCCTCTGGTGCTCGCTCTCTATGACATATAGCGTAGCAATACATCTCGGTTTCTTTGAAAGGGCTTCCCCTCAAACATCTGATCAACACAGCAGAAGGGTAAGTACAGTTGTTTGAGTAACTGTTTAGAAGCAGGCAAAAAATGCAACTAGGCGTTCATTGCCTAAGATTTAATTTTTGTTTTAGTGCCTCCACTAATCGGCTGGAGTTCAGTAAGTGAGCATCAAGTTGTCAATGGTTCTATACAGCTCCCTAAGAAGTTGTGATGTGTCCACTATAAGCATTTCTATGTTGCAGGTATAGCCTCCTACCTCTGCGTGGTTTCACTTGGACTCTGGAACCCAAGAGGACCTGACTTCAGCAACTGCACCTCGCCCTGGGTAAACCAAGTAGCGCAGAAGGTAATTCTAACTGAGCAGAGAGATGTAGGGGTCAACAAATGCTTAAACTTAGTAACTGAGTAATTAAAACCACTGAATAAATATGGTCTTCTCTTCAAGGTCTGGAAAATGCAGTCAGGGAGTTTAGGGCACAGTTATATAATTCTCCAATTGTCCTTGTCTAGTGTTCCCTCTACCTCAGTAAGATGTGTTATTTGTGAATTCATCAGAGCGAGACTGGGACTGAACGGCTCAAATTATGAGCATGGTTTGCATGAACAGATCTTGCACTCTGTGAAAGCACAAAGCGGTTATGTAATTTAGATGGTTATTGGAGTAGATGGAATAAATAATGGGGGAGATTAGTAAACTACCTTCCAGTCAGGGAGTACGGTGTAAATATGGCAACTCTAAAATTTAGAATGAGGCCATTCATGAATGATACAAGGAAACACCTCTTGAGCCAAAGTAGTACTAGACCCTGTTGTGAATTAATATTTCAATAATATTTGAGTAATTTTCTGTGTGTGTATATTGTCTGATTAAGCATTCATATTTGTTTAAATAATTCATTATGGATTATATGTAAAGTATAATAATTGCAATGCATCATCATGCTACCACATGAAATGTGTGCCTCGCTTAAAGTAAAGACGAAGTTACACCTGCATTTCGGGTTCCCATCTTCATTTTGAATTAACGTTTTGAAGTTACAAAGCATAACCGACTCTCTTCCCCAAATAGGCAAATAAAAATGTCAAAATTCAGATGGATAGGTTTTTATTGGTTGAGATCACTAATTGGTGAAGGACCAAGAGGACGTGGCTATCTCAGACAGAATAACTAGCATTGTTCATGCCTGAGTGCAGACTGTTCTTACAAAGGGGTGGAAACATCATGACATTAATATAGAGAAGGTTAGCTGGCCAAGTTGTTCTGATACATACAAATTGCCAAACACACTGCAGCTAGAAATCGCAAGTCACCAAATGTCAGTAAACTAATGGAGTAGTTTTGTGTCATTACTGCAGGTTGATTTTAGTATTTAAAAAGGAATTTAAAAATTAGGTTTAAGCATTAATATATAACCAGGCTGATTATGGGCAAAAATGAGTATCCAGCAATCTGCTGCCTACATTCACAACTGACTAACTTCCTTACACCCTCCTCAAGGAGAATCCATTGCAGAGTTTCAGTCTCAACAGCAAGACCATGTGTCTTCTGGAAAAAAAATAACAGAACCAACAACACTTGCATAACCGTTAAGAAAGTTTTATATAGTTGAATCATGCCACTGCACTTCAGTCAGCTCTCAGTCTCGAACCACTGGAATGTTTTGACTTACCAAAGCATCCTAAAATTGTATTTTAAAAAAGCCTGTTCAAATTTGAAAATTTATTTTTAAAGGTTTAGAATTTATGACTAAAATGCCAAATATTCAGGTATATTTCAACAATCAAAAATGTCTAAATATGTGCTAGTGCAGTGAAGTTATGTGATGAAACCAAAATTCTAAAAACAACCCCACCATGGGCAATTTAAATTAGACATTAGGTAAATGTGGAATTTAAAGTAAAATTAGTAATAGGGGCCATGGTGCCACTAGATGGCTCTTAAAATCCATCTGGTTTCTTAATGTATTTGAGGAAAGGAAATATACCATCCTGACCATATGTAACTCTAGACTTACCACTGTGGTTGAGTCGTAACTACATTCTGGGGTAACTAGGGGTGGACAGTAAATTGAGTATTGCCAGTCCATGTCCAAATACTGTAGATGATTTTTTTTTTGCTTAATCAATGAAGAAATTCGGTTTGCTTCATCGAAAGTGAATTCACAGCTGTAGGTGCAGGGAATTGTGTAACTTCCAATGGCCCCACTGAGAGTGCAGTTGGGAAATTGTTGGCAAACATTCCCAACAACTTCAGGAATTGCTTTGTGGAAATTCCCCTCTTGATAAATGATGGTGAATGTATAGAGAACTGCTGGCAGTTTACCCCAAATTCCATCCAACGTTTTCAAATGCAGTTAATTAAAGAAAGAAGACTGAAGTGTGATTAATCTGCTGAAGAGTAGGATAGCCCAGTGACTGCTACTGCCTGAGTAAAGGAGAGGTCGTAAGTCAAATGCCACCACACTAGTAATGAAGCTTCTTTTTTTTTTAATTTTATTTTCATTTGAATAAGGAATTCACAAGTATCATGTACTTTTTCCACACTTATAACCTTTTCCATTTTTTTATATGTATAAAAGTATAATTATTTATACATTCTTAAGTACACATTGAGATGATATAAAAGGAAATTAGACACTTAAATAGATAATTATGTACAGTGGCAATTCTAATCTATTAGGCTAAGTAATGGTATTAGTTGTTAAGAAACATAGTAACAATAGCTTCCATAAATCTCTTCTGGACCATTTCTTCTGGTCCAAAATGTTGTATGTAAACCTATGAAACAACCATTGTAGGTGTTTATATCCTAACTTGTTCATGCTTGCTCCTGCCCCCAGACATAATTATTCCATCCCTATGTACTTATTTACTTAATTTTATCATTTTTTATCCCTTTCCCAAATCTTTTCCTTTACTTGTATTAATTCTCTATTTAGTAATGAAGCTTCAAATATTATACATCCCAACTCATTCTTTAGTGCTTTTCCTAGCCTCAAATCCCTCACTGAATAGAGAATTGGACTGTTAACTAAATTATAATCATCTTCAGACCTGTATAGCAATATAACTGGACCAAACCTCTTCATATCATAGACCTTGAACATGACTGCATCGACATCCCACAATTCCATCGTTGCTGTCACCAACTTCAGAGTTCTGAGAAGACCACCACATAGAGAAGTGCAGAATGGGTAGTCAACACAGCACTGCCATAAAATTACATCCACTGTTAGAGTACAGAGTACGCAGATTACAAACCGAAAGAAAGCAGAGGGTGACTTTCTTGCAGTCTGTAAGATACTGTTATCAGTGTAGCCATGTTGCAAGGTCTTCCATGCTAGCCTTAACATTATCAACAGCTTAACTTGTTTCTTGAGAATGCTGGTCCATTGAGAGAAACTTGTTATAAGGTCAGCTTAATTTTTTTTCCCCTCTTTTTGCAACATGATTGACATAAATAATTATCAGGAAAGTTATTGAACCAAAGCCAACCCTGACTGAAGGATTCCATTGAATTTCCTTCCGTAGTCCTAGAAATCTTGCAGGATTGAGATCCTGAGCTAGTGGGAGTTCAAGAGCTGTTGACAAGCACAAGTCTCTGATACAAGCTAAGAGTTACTGAGCCTGCTAGTTTATGAAATTCCATAGATGCAGTATGAGTTTGGTGATCTTGTGCCTCTTGGATATTCCTCTGCTGACTTGTGCCACTTTGATTTACTCTGCAGATTAAGAGTGGGGAGAATGCAGGTAATATCGCACAAGAGCTTTCTCAACACACCAGAGGGCCCATCTATGCAGGCGACGTCAGCTCTTCCGTGAAACTGATGGAGCAGCTATTGGATATCCTGGATGCTCAGCTGCAAGCTCTGAAACCCAGTGAGAATGAGTCAGCAGGACGGAGCTACAGCAAGGTTTGAATAACTGCTCCTTATTGATTTTGGTCCTAACTGGGATAATGGGCATGTTGAAGTCCTACAGCTCAGGACTGTGGAGGACAGAGAGAGAAAATGGATCAGAGAGGCAAGCATTGAAGGGGTATAGAAAGGGGGCAGGATAAAAAGTAGTCGCGATAAATAGCATTGAGGACCTTGTTGGAAAATGGGTGTTAGTAGGCTTCATCCTACTTTATATGCCCATCCCTTATCCCACCCCCGTTTCATCTCACTGCACCCCTCTACATCCCTAATCTCAACACACTAGCTTGGCTAAGGATGTGCAGATTTATGAGTATAACCCTAAAGTTTGGGGTGTGATTATGGTGAGGTGAAGTTGCATAAACACGGTTGTGTCTGTTTGAGATTGGAAGATGATTAAAGGCTTTAAAACAGTAGGCTAAGAATTTTATTTAAACCCAAAACAAGATAGCACTTTCTATTAATATAACTCCAGGCTTGCCAGGAATCAGTTTTTCCACACAGTGTGGTGGCAATCTAGAAGTCTTCTCCCCAAGCACTGTGCCGATTTGATGCTTTGATTAAGATTGATTTGTATCAGTTAAAGGGTATACAAGGTTTGATGAGAAGATAATGGATCAGGTACAGATCAATCTTGGTCTGTTAAATGGGATAGGAATATTTAAGGGACTGAGTACCCTTCTACTGTTCCCATTGACCCGCTTTTTAAGTACAACAAATCAGACCTTAAAATTGAAAATTTAGAAGAAAATCGGGTCAAAGTTACATTCCAAGGTATTATTTTATTCTGTAGTGGGATCTTGTGCCTTGCAAGTATTAGGATGGATGGCTTCTGTGGTTTAATGAAGTATATTCTGTTCCTTCTCTCCCTGCACGGAACGGGCACAGATTCAAAGACGGGAGAAGACCTGCAGAGCATACATAGAGGTACGTGAGCGTGCAACTGTGTCAGTGTTCAGCCCTGATTAATCCTTTTATTTACAGAGGCCAGCATAAGCACCATCCTGATGGGCCACAAGGCTCGGGACAGACTATTTCAAAAAATCCTTGTATTACTGTGTGGAAGATCTCAGCTTAGTTCTTTCCGCAACCTGTGCCTTTCTAGTAATGTATCTTTTTTTTGATTTTCACTTCTCCAGTAAA
Source organism: Mobula birostris (assembly GCF_030028105.1). Taxonomy (NCBI): domain Eukaryota; kingdom Metazoa; phylum Chordata; class Chondrichthyes; order Myliobatiformes; family Myliobatidae; genus Mobula; species Mobula birostris. Next base: position 13,321,177 of record NC_092401.1, read on the forward strand.
AAGTCATCATGACTCGTTTTGAATGTCAGAAGGTGGTGGATGGGAGCTCATTCTACAGCTCAGGGACATAACTTAAAAAGGCCCTTCTGAGATCAGAATGAATTAGGCCAATACATGCAGGCTGTGCCAGCATCCTCCCATGGGAAAGCCAAAGTCAGATCTCCTGTAGTTATGGCTTTGTTTCCATAATTATAAAGTGAACTTCATTATTTAACTGAAAAAAACATGTCAGAGCCCTGTAAAGGCTTAATGCATCGTCACCTTTGTCTAGGTCATTTATGGGTTAAAATTCCACATTTACAGTTTAATCCAAAATCCAGTTTAATTTAAATCTGAGTGCTGTGCTTAGGAGGCACTGCACTGTCTGGGGTGCCTTCCTTCTGAAAAGTTACTGAACAAAAATCTCATCTGCCCTGTCAAGTGGGCATCAATGGCTCCACAACAATGTTTACACAGTGTTGTCTCCAGGGCCCTGGCCAATATCACTCATAGCAAATTACCTGTCGTTATTCCACCACTGTTAGTAAGAGGCTGATGTGTTTAAAATAGCCATTACATTTCCCATAATAGCTAAAATGTGTAATTTTCTGTTGAACGACTTATTATCCTCTCAAATGTGTTATAGCTTTTGAAAAATGTTTATGGTAAATAGAAATCTCTTCAATGCTCCCACGATTTTTCTCTCCAGTTTCACTTGTGACAGCGAGCTTGGAGATTAGCCACCATCTCAGAGGCTTTCCTGGAGATTTAGTGACCCAGTTCTATTAAGGATAGCTGTGGTTTGGTTTCAGGCTGTGGTACAGACTGTGGATAACCTCCTGAGACCAGAGGCCCTGGAATCCTGGAAAGATATGAACACAACAGAACAGGTTCATACAGCAACCATGTTACTGGACATCTTGGAGGAGGGAGCATTCCTGCTGGCGGACAACCTGAAGGAGCCAGCAAGAGTCAATGCCACCACCCAGAACGTTGGTAAGTATGCCCCAAATGCACAAAAGCACCAGGCTCTTAGTGAGCTGTGTCCCAGAATTTAGATGTCTTAAGGGTCTGACCTACTTCCTCACTCTGTTGTCACACCAAGTGTTTCTAACGTGCTCCAATTTAGATGTTGCCTGCAGTCCAATAAAAGTGTGTGACATTAATCCTGAATTTTCTGTCTGACATTGAGCCTATATGATCATTCATTTTCACCCTTCAGCCTAGACGCTATTAACTAGAAGTCCCCATGGCTCAGTAAGACTCTGTTAATCCACACCCTAACACATAGGCCCTTTAGGTTAGTGCACCATCCCAGTATTTCAGAACTATTCTGCCCTTGTCTAGTCTTTGAACCCTGTGGGGAAATTTCTCCATTCAGAGAAGCCTGAGGGTGTGGAACAAACTGCGAGCGGAAATGGTGCACACAAGCTCAATTTCAATGTTTAAGAGAAGTTTGAAGAGTTACGTGGACGGTAGGGGTATGGAGGGCTATGGTCCTGGTGCAGGTTGAGGGGAGTAGGCAGTTCAAATGGTTCGGTACCACAGTGGCAACACAGGGCACCACTGCTCAATACAAGAGGACATGGCTTTAAGGTAAGGGGTGGGAAGTTCAAGAGGGATATTAGAGGAAGGTTTTTTACTCAGAGAGTGGTTGGTGCGTGGAATGCATTGCCTGAGTCAGTGGTGGAGGCAGATACTCTAGTGAAGTTTAAGAGACTACTAGACAGGTATATGCAGGAATTTAAGGTGGAGGCTTATATGGGAGGCAGGGTTTGAGGGTCGGCACAACATTGTGGGCTGAAGGGCCTGTACTGTGCTGTACTATTCTATGACTATGATTTAATTTCCTTTCTTGGAGTTCCCATTGTTTATTTTGTATTCACTGGAAGTTTGCTGGGTCAGTATGTCTTTGAAAACTTTGATCACCTTGTCTTTTTGTTTGATTTCAAACCCAAAACTATTACTCATTCACTGCTTCTTCCCTGCTTCTCTTACCAGATGCCCTTCTTCCTTCATGCATACCAGATCATTTCAACTCAATTCCTGTTCATCGGATATTCTGTGATCTTTTTGCCCAAGTCAAATTATCTATTCCTCAAGCTCCTTGAGCTAGTTATTGTCACTTGAAATTCTTGCCTCTTATCTTCAAATCCCCCCAAACTAATGCCAGTTCAATTGGTTAGTGTAACTTACACCTCTTGGTGTAAGTTAGTGGCAAAGAGCAAAGGAGTTAATGTTTGCACAGGAGCGGTGATGCATGGGCTACAGGCAAGATAGGAGGAGAGGAGTGAGTCTAATAGGATTGCGCTCAGTCGCTATTATAGATAGAAGGGCCGAATGGATTCTTCACTTGATAAGTAAATAAGCACACTGATTACATCGAGTCTAGTTAAAGACATCCAAAGCATCCAGTGACCAACTAATCCTACTTACGTATTCTGCCACACTTTTCCTGTCACCTGTTACTCGACTTGCTGTCAGATTTCTTTCCTCCCTACGCCCCTCTCTGCAGATCGCTCACACACAGTTCCTAAACAAAAATAGAAAATGCTGGAACGAGAAGCAGAACTAATGCCTAAGACTTTTCATCAGATCCGAAAAATAGAGAAGACAAGTTTTTTGTAAGTTAGCATAAAAAATCTGGACAGAGGATGAGGTGCTGTTACTTTATCTTGTGGTACGACTCACCGTAGTAATGCAGGGTTTTTTCTGACCCATGGATGCCCCTGTACCATAGTGGACAGAACCCATGAACATATTTTATTCATTTCCCTGCCAACTGATTTTATCCCCTCCCCTCCAAGACTTGACTTGGTCCTCACCTTCCAGTCCACCAGGTTCCATTTCCAGCAGATCATCCTTAACAATTTTTGACAGCTTCAGTAATATTTTTTAACCACATATTCCCTTAACATCCCTCTGTCAGCTTTTCAAAGCGATCACGTCCTTTGCATATCAGTGCTCTGCTCTTCCGTCGCCACCAAATGATTCCTCCTTTTCCATGCAATTACGGAGTTTGCAGCATCCCGTCACTTTCCATAACAAAACAGAATAGTACTTCCAGATGAAGTAGCACAATTTCTCCAATCCAGTATACTGTAAAGTAAAGTAAAGGCATCTGTTAGTCTTGCAAGACCATAGACCTGCACCTGGAAAGTCTTCACTCTCCAGGGCGCAGGCCTGGGCAAGGTTGTATGGAAGACGAGCAGTTGCCCATGCTGCAAGTCTCCCCTCTCCATGACACCGATGTTGTCCAAGGGAAGGGCATTAGGACCCATACAGCTTGACACCAGTGTCGTCGCAGAGCAATTAATTGCCTTGCTCAAGGACACAACACGTTGCCTCGGCTGGGTCTCGAACTCGTGACCTTCAGGTCGCTAGTCCAATGCCTTAACCACTTGGCCACGTGCCCACAGTGTTCATCCTGTGTCTTCTTCACATTGTCAAAAAGAAACACAGATTGGGTGACCACTTTTTGGAGTGCCTGCAGTGCATACATGGGAGTGACTCTAAGCTTCAGGTTGCCTCCTTAATTCTCCGTCCCACTCCCATTTTGATCTATCTGTACATCGTCTCATCTTCCATGTGGGTGTATTATGGCCTTCAGGCTCATTGTTTAAATTCTCCCAACTTTAGGTGACTTTCTTTGTGTCAGAACTGGCCATTTCTGCCCATTATACTCCTGTGATTGTTGGCTCACTTTTCCATTGGTATAACAAAGGCTACTAGGGATGTCCCGCTGCTCTACTCTTAACAACGCATAACACAACGAAGTATAACGAGGTTCTAACTGTTGCATTAATCCTATCAGAGATGTTGACTTTTTCTACTGATCTCTTTACCATCTTCTCAGCAGTATAAACCAGGTTGTCTTCTCGCTTTCCCAATTCTGATGAAATGTCTTGGACTTGAAATATTAACCCAATTTCTCTTTCCATGGATGCTACCTGACTTGCTGAGTCTTTCCCAGCATTTTTATGTTTATATTTCAGATTTTCAGCATCTGCAAACTTTTAATTTTAATGTACAAGTATTTTGTCCCACCAACACATCAGATTCATGGATGGATGCACTTAACTCAATCTGGACTATTTGTGATTGTGGGCTTGCAGCAATGTGGTTGACTTTTAACCTGCTCTGAAATGGACCAGCAAACAATTTGTATCAAATGCAATATCAATCTGTTTCCTAATACTGTTGGGAAAATTTTTAGTGGATTCCAAGAAGCAAGTCACAGCCACATTGGATATGGATGCTGACCTTACCAGTGACTTAATATTTGTGAATTAGTAATTTATAAAAGAAGCAAACACACTTTGTTCCACCATCTGCAGATATAGCCTCCTTCCTTCACCAGCCCTGCTCACACCTCACCTAACCTGCGCTCCAGCGAATGTGATACTTGACTGATTATGAATTGTGCATTTGATAAAGGAAGCAAAAACCTTGCCATTTCTTTGCCTCTTGCACAATTTCTTTTAACCATCTTGTTCACACTATCTATTTAATCTCTGTGCATCTTGCTCTGAAATCTTTATGTACCCTGTTTCCCCCTCCACACCCCCCGCCCAAATTCTGGAACATTCCTTTTTATAGCCCCTCCTCAGTTGCCAATCATGAAGGCATTGTATCAGCCTTTCTCGTGTTCTCACTGTTGACTGGGTCATTGTATCCCTCATTCACCATCTTGGTTTTGGATTCAGCTACTGGATTTCTCCTTTTTTACATTTCACCCTCCTCCCAGCCCTCCCATTATTCCCCTCTTCCCCCCCCCCTTTCCCCCTACCTTTTCAGAGTTCTCATCTTTCCTTCCCTTTCTCCCTAGTGTTGGAAGTGTCCGTCCTCAGTACTGAAGGACAGGTGAAGGAGGTGACGTTTCCACACAGTTATCTAACAGAGAGTTTTATCCATATCTCTCCGAATACCATCAAGCAGAACAGCCGTAATGGTAAGTGTGAGCATCTTTAAGCTGTTACTTTATTTGCTGCTTATTTGTGCTGAGTGAGAAACCAGTCAGTTTAATAGCCAGCATTTCCTATTCTTTTGGAGCCTGCCCTGTATCATAATTTCACTCACCCCCACCACCATGCGTTGAAAATCCTCAGCCATATGGGTAGTCTCTTTGCATAAAAGCATCCAGTAGTTTATGTTAGATCTTAATGGAGTCCCTGTAAGCTTTAAAGGGTCCCTCCAAATTTGACAGCCTGAGCCTGCACCTTAAGAACACGTTGCTGAGTAACACTTCCTCAGTTCACAAACTTTCTAGGCGAGAGGCTGAAGCTCATGGTGAAAATTCCTTCCATTCTCCACTCTCATGACTGGAATTCTGAATATAAACTAAACTGAGTTCAGCTTCTACCACAAATCAAACTAATTGGTTCTCCTCAAACTGGAAAATTTACTCAGGGTTTGGACATCGCTGGCAATGCTGATGTTTATTGTTTAAGAATTAGGTAGTAGCCAAGCACAGTAGAGGGTCTGGAGTCACAGAATGATAGACCAATTGAAATGGTCAAATTTTCCGCACTTCAGGACACTGATGAACCAACTGGATTGATGCAAGGATCTGGTGGTTTCATGAGACCAGTAGTTTCTTTTCCACCTTTCAGATGTATTTAATTACTTACATTAAGCTGTCCAGCTGTCTTGGTAGGAATTAAATTTGTTTCAGAATCTTTCATCTTAAACTCTGGCTGTTAATCATGAAACGTCACCAAAACTCTACTGTATTATATCTCATTGATGGCCTCACCCACAGAACAAATTATATTGAAAATGCTCAGTAGGTCACAGAGCAATGGTTGATTATGTGGATCCAGCAAACTGGCTGCTCCTGGCAGTAGTCTGCCTCTATCAAAGGGATTGTCACTAGAATACCACTGGAGATTGAAGAGTTGGAGCACAGGTACAGATTAGCTGTAGTTGTCCTCTGTTTTCTGTAGGTTAAGGAATAATCTTCTATTTCCTTCCTGGCTTGTTCACCTTGCCTGGCCTCATATGTCTCTATATTCAACATCCCCTTGGTGTTTCCTAGGAAGTAAAGCCAATCTAACCGGTTAGTTTCCGTAACATTTTCTTGTGGTAATCATTCTTAGCAACCCTCAGCAGCACAATATAGTGCTACATAAAAGACTTGTCCATAACATAATGATGAAAGGAATTCGGGGTAATGTAGGAGCATGGCTAGATTAACCAATAGAAGGCAGAGAGTTGGGATAAATGGGTATTCCGCAGGTTGGCAGTCGGTGCTGAGCGGAGTGCCATGGGGGTCAGTGCTGGTCATGCAACTGCTCTCAATACATGATTTGGAACTGGGGATGTAATGTAGCGTATCTAAGTTTGCTGATGGCATTAAATTGAGTGGAAGATCAAATTGCGCAGAGGATGCGGAGAGTCTGCAGAGACATATAGATAGGTTAAGTGAGCGAGCAAGGGTCTGGCAAATGGGAGTACAATGCTGGCAAATGCAAGGTCATCCATTTTGAAACTAAAAAGGGAAGATCAGATTATTATTTAATTGGTGAAAGACTGCAGTGTACCATTTTGTGGAGAGATTTGGGAGTGCTTGCGCATGAATTGCAAAAGGTTCGTTTGTAGGTGCAACTAGATATCAAGAAGGTAAATGGAATGTTGGTTTCATTGGTAGAGTGATTGAATTTAAGTGCAAGAAAATTATACTGTAACTGCACAGGGCGCTGGTGAGGCTGCACCTGGAGCCCTGCTTGCAGTTCTGTTCCACTGGCTTGAGAAAAGATATACTATCTTTGGAGGCTGTGCCAAGGAGATTGATTGTGGAGATGAGGAGTTAACCTATGAGGAGAGATTGAGTTGCCTGGGATTATACACGCTAGAATTCAGGAGATCTTATTAAAGCATATAAAATTATGATCTGTGAACTATAGCTGCACTCAGACTGTGATTCTTCACGGCAGTGGGTTTCCAAACTTGGAACTCGCCGAGCGGTCTAGCATTTTCGATAGCTCCAGGAGCGACCTGGAAGATGGGTGCCTTCGGGGTGTGGCCCTGCGGACGAATCAGTTCCACACCAGTGTTGCCGAACCAAGTGTCGCGGGAGATTTGAACATCGAGACAGCAGTGTGCGCTGCTGTCAAAATAAGCGAGGCTGCAGACTGTAACATCGAAACAGTGAGCTGTTGGTCTTCCTCTCGCTGTGGCAGGAGCAATAGCTTTCTCTCCCTTGCTAGTGAGAGAAAGCCTATGGCATATTGAACTGTTAGGCTGAACAGTCATTTCTGATGGACTTTAGATCATGGTCTCTTTGGGATCTTTGCTATTCCTTGCATGGCAGGTGATGGGAGGCTGATACTCTTTGCTGAAACAGGTGAGGGAGGGGGAGGCTTGATGCTTTTACTGCTGCTTGTATATTGGGAGGGGTGGGGGGGGACTTCAGAGCTCTAACATTTTTCTGTCATTCATTCTTTGGGGTTTTTCTTCTGATCCATGGATATCTGTGAAGATTAAGAATTTCAGGTTGTATACTGTATACATTCTCTGATATTAAGTAGAACCATTGAAAGGGATAGATAAGACACAGTCAGGAAATTTGTTTCCCCTGATGAGTGAGACTAGACTGAGGGGACTGAGCCTCAAGGTTCAGGGATAGATTTGGGACAGAGATGAGGAGAAACTACTTCTCCCAGATAGCAGTGAACCTGTGGAATTTGCTTTGTCAGTGAAGCAGTAGAGGCCACATTATTATACATATTTAAGACACGGTTAAGTAGCCAGATCGGCCAAGATGTTATTGAATGGTGGAGCAGGCTTGACAGGCCAGATGGCCAACTCCTGCTCCTATTTCTTAAGTTTTCATGTTGTATAATTGGAAGGGGAGCGATTACTTCTAGCAGTAGCCTTGCTGTTGTATTACACAATTCTAGCATAACCTTCTTCGCATGGTAAATGTCCTAAATGCCTTCTTAAAATCACCTTCCCTATCTGTTTCACTGCTTTCTGTGATCTGTGCACAGATGCACAAACCCTGTGTTCATCTATATATTGTACCATCTGATCATTTATCATGTCTTCCCTTTCCTTGCTTCCCTTCCTTAGATCCATCATATCACACTGCTGTGGATATAATTCTCTTCGTCACTCTGTGCTCACCCAACCTGTCCTATTTCAAACTACTAATGTTCATTTCATTTACAACGTTCAGAGGTGGTGTTGGGTTGCGTCCATGCTGGGGTCGATCTTGCCCTCAAGTGTTCGCGTAGCAGAAGACAAGATGTATTGTGTTTGACTGCAGACTGCTGCTACTTACAACTGAAGCGTCCAGATGTATCCCAATGATCACAAAAAGCAAAGCTTCTATTACTGCTACTGTAAAACTCCATTACATACAGCTCTCCAGTCAATAAAACTCCTGTCTTCCAACCTCCTTTGCTTTGCTCACTGGGACAGTTTTTAGTCTAACTTGTCACTTTCCCTAGAATTTCATGGGCTTTTTTAAAAACTTTCTTGATCAACTTCCTAAAGACACATCAAATCCGCCAGATTCACTAACTTACCCTTTTTTTTTAACCACCTTCGATCAAGTTAGTTGTACATCACCTACTCTAACAAATCGTTGTGGACTGTCCTTGATTAGCCATTGCCTTTCTAAATGTTGATTTATGTTCTCCCTTAACATTCCAGTAATTCACCCATCTTTAATGTTTGGCTGATAAGCCTGTATTTAGTTGGTCTATCTAACTTTCCCTCCTCTCGATCGCTGTCAAAGAACCCTTGTCTATCGCGTACCATTTTACTCACACCCTGGATACTATCCTGTGCTATTATGACTTACAGTAAGATGGTGGCGTGCTTGGACGCAGCGATTTCTACGGGGCCAACCAAAAGTGTTATTATCATTTTTAATGTAGTTTTTACGATCACAAGACCCTGCTGGACATTAAAAACTTAAAATACTACATGTCTACCTCATCAGTCGGTCGTTGGCAGGGAAATTGAAGGAGCTGGACTTGGTAAAGGCTGTGCTGCTGCCTGCAGCAAAGAGGAGTCAGTCCACCGAGGAGGTGTGCATTCTAGCAGAGAGGGATTAATTTAGTCATTTTTCTTGTGATCGCAAGACCCCGTTGGACAAGTGGAATGTCTGATTCACTGTTTTATTGACGAACGGTGGGTGTGGGCGGCAGGAGAGCTACATAGCCTCGGTCGTAGCGAGAGCTATGCCCCAAACCCTGGTGTTGCCTATTTGCAACTACACAGGAGAGAGGTGTCAAGAGTCAGTGTGATCCACCGGGGTGCTGGAGGTGGTGTTGGGTTGCGTCCATGCTGGGGTCGATCTTGCCCTCGAGTGTTCGCGTAGCAGAAGACAAGATGTATTGTGTTTGACCGCAGACTGCTGCTACTGTCAAGGACTTCTGTTTTTGTGTGACTGTATTTTACTGCTGTCTTAAATGTGCTGTGCATGACTTTTCATACTGTGTTTTGGTACTTTGGCCCCGGAGTAATGCTGTTTCGTTTGGCTGTATTCCAAAAGACCATAAGATATAGGAGCAGAATTTGGTCCCTGGAGTCTGCTCCGCCATTTCATCATGGTTGATGCAATTTTCCTCTCAGCCCCAACCTCCTGCCTTCTCCCTGTATCCCTTCATGCACTAACCAATCACGAATCTATCAATCTCTGCCTTAAATATACATAAAGACTTGGACTCCACAGCTGCCTGTAGCAAAGGATTTCGCATATGTATTCACTACTATCTGGCTAAAGAAATTCCTCCTCATCTCCGTTCCAAAAGGACGCCCCACTATTCTGAGGCTGTGTCCTCTGGTCTTAGACTCCCCCACCGTAGGAAATATCCTTTCCACATCCACTCTATCAGGGCTTTTCACCATTCGATAGGTTTCAATGAGGTCACCACTCATTCTTCTAAATTCTAGTGAATACAGGCCATTCAAGACAAGGCATTCAATCATAGAATCATTTACATGAATCTCTTTTGAACCCTGTCCAGTTTCAGCAAATCCTTTCTCAGATGAGGGGCCCAAAACTGCTCACAATACCCCATGTGAGGCCTCATCAGTCCTTTATAAAGCCTCAACATTATGTCCTTGTTTTAAATTCTAGTTCTGTTGAAATGAATGCTAAGAACACATTTGCCTTCCTCACCACAGACTCAACCTGCAAATTAATCTCCAGGGATTCCTGCACAAGGACTCCCAAGTCCCTTTTGTGCCTCAATTTTTGTATTTTCTCTCCATTTAGAAAATAGTCTACCCTTTCATTTCTTCTATCATGACATCCTGACACTGTATTCCACCTGCCACTTCATTGCTCATTCTCCTAGTCTGTCTTCTTTCTGTAGCCTCCCTACTTCCTGAAAACTACCTGCCCTCCACCTATCTTCATATCGTCTGCAAATTTTGCAGCAAAGTCATCAATTCCAACACCCTAATCATTGATATGTAACGTAAAAAGAATCGGTCCCAACTCAGGCCCCTGTGGGACACCACTAGTCACCAGTAGCCAACCAGAAAAGGCTCCCCTATTCCCACTCTTTGCCGCCTGCCAATCAGCCACTGCTATATCCATGCTAGAGTCTTTCCTGTAATACCATGGGCTCATAGCTTGTCAAGCAGCCTCATATGTCGCTCCTTATCAAAGGGCTTCTGAAAATCCAAGTACACAACATCAACTGATTTTCCTTTGTTTATCCTGCTTGTTATTTCTTCAAAGAATTCAAACAGATTTGTCAGGCAAGATTTTCCCTTGAGGAAACCATGCTGATGATGGCCTAGTTTACCATGCGTCTCCAAATACCCTGAGACCTCATCCTTAGTGATCAACTCCAACATCTTCCCAAACACTGTGGTCAGACTAACTGCCCTATAGTTTCCTTTCTTCTGCCTCTCTACCTTCTTGAAGAGTAGAGTGACATTTGCAATTTTCCAGTCTTCCGGAACCATTCCAGGATCTAGTGATTCTTACATAGAAACATAGAAACATAGAAAATAGGTGCAGGAGTAGGCCATTCGGCCCTTCGAGCCTGCACCGCCATTCAGTACGATCATGGCTGATCATCCAACTCAGAACCCTGTACCAGCCTTCCCTCCATAGCCCCGATCCCTTTAGCCACAAGGGCCATGTCTAACTCCCTCTTAAATATAGCCAATGAACTGGCCTCAACTGTTTCCTGTGGCAGAGAATTCCACAGATTCGCCACTCTCTGTGTGAAGAAGTTTTTCCTAATCTCGGTCCTAAAAGGCTTCCCCTTTATCTTCAAACTATGACCCCTCGTTCTGGACTTCCCCAACATCAGGAACAATCTTCCTGCATCTAGCCTGTCCAATCCCTTTAGGATTTTATACGTTTCAATCTGATCCCCCCTCAATCTTCTAAATTCCAACGAGTATAAGCCTAGTTCATCCAGTCTTTCATCATATGAAAGTTCTGCCATCCCAGGAATCAATCTGGTGAACCTCCTTTGTACTCCCTCTATGGCAAGGATGTCTTTCCTCAGATTTGGGGACCAAAACTGCACACAATACTCCAGGTGTGGTCTCACCAAGGCCTTGTACAACTGCAGTAGTACCTCCCTGCTCCTGTACTCGAATCCTCTCGCTATAAGTGCCAGCATACCATTCGCCTTTTTCACCGCCTGCTGCACCTGCATGCCCACTTTCAATGCCTGGTGTATAATGACACCCAGGTCTTGTTGCACCTCCCCGTTTCCTAATCGGCCACCATTCATAATAATCTGTTTTCCTGTTTTTGCCACCAAAGTGGATAACTTGACATTTATCCACATTAAATTGCATCTGCCATGAATTTGCTCACTCACCTAACCTATTCAAGTCACCCTGCATCCTCTTAGCATCCTCCTCACAGCTAACACTGCCGCCCAGCTTCGTGTCATCCGCAAACTTGGAGATGCTGCATTTAAATCCCTCATCCAAGTCATTAATGTATACTGTAAACAACTGGGGTCCCAGCACTGAGCCTTGCGTTACCCCACTAGTCACTGCCTGCCATTCTGAAAAGGTCCCGTTTATTCCCACGCTTTGCTCCCTGTCTGCCAACTAATTCTCTATCCACATCAATACCTTACCCCCAATACCGTGTACTTTAAGTTTGCACACTAATCTCCTGTGTGGGACCTTGTCAAAACCCTTTTGAAAATCCAAATATACCACATCCACTGGTTCTCCCCTATCCACTCTACTAGTTACATCCTCAAAAAATTCTGTGAGATTCGTCAGACATGATTTTCCTTTCACAAATCCATGCTGACTTTGTCCGATGATTTCACCACTTTCCAAATATGCTGTTATCACATCTTTGATAACTGACTCTAGCAGTTTCCCCACCACCGATGTTAGGCTAACTGGCCTATAATTCCCTGGTTTCTCTCTCCCTCCTTTTTTAAAAAGTGGGTTTACATTAGCCACCCTCCAATCCTCAGGAACTAGTCCAGAATCTAAAGAGTTTTGAAAAATTATCACTAATGCATCCACTATTTCTTGGACTACTTCCTTAAGCAATCTGGGATGCAGACCATCTGACCCTGGGGATTTATCTGCCTTTAATCCCTTCAATTTACCTAACACCACTTCCCTACTAACATGTATTTCCCTCAGTTCCTCCATCTCACTGGACCCTCTGTCCCCTACTATTTCCAGAAGATTATTTATGTCCTCCTTAGTGAAGACAGAACCAAAGTAATTATTCAATTGGTCTGCCATGTCCTTGCTCCCCATAATCAATTCACCTGTTTCTGTCTGTAGGGGACCTACATTTGTCTTAACCAATCTTTTTCTTTTCGCATATCTATAAAAGCTTTTACAGTCAGTTTTTATGTTCCCTGCCAGTTTTCTCTCATAATCTTTTTTCCCCTTCCTAATTAAGCCCTTTGTCCTCCTCTGCTGAACTCTGAATTTCTCCCAGTCCTCAGGTGAGCCACTTTTTCTGGCTAATTTGTATGCTTCTTCTTTGGAATTGATACTATCCCTAATTTCCCTTGTCAGCCATAGGTGCACTACCTTCCTTGATTTATTCTTTTGCCAAACTGGGGTGAACAATTGTTGTAGTTCATCCATGCAACCTTTAAATGCTTGCCATTGCATATCCACCGTCAATCCTTTAAGTGTCATTTGCCAGTCTATCTTAGCTAATTCACGTCTCATACCTTCAAAGTTATCCTTCTTTAAGTTCAGAACCTTTGTTTCTGAATTAATTATGTCACTCTCCATCTTAATGAAGAATTCCACCATATTATGGTCACTCTTACCCAAGGGTCCTCTCACGACAAGATTGCTAATTAACCCTTCCTCATTGCTCAATACCCAGTCTAGAATAGCCTGCTCTCTAGTTGGTTCCTCGACATGTTGGTTCAAAAAACCATCCCGCATACATTCCAAGAAATCCTCTTCCTCAGCACCCTTACCAATTTGGTTCTCCCAATCTATATGTAGATTGAAGTCACCCATTATAACTGCTGTTCCTTTATTGCACACATTTCTAATTTCCTGTTTAATACCATCCCCAACCTCACTACTACTGTTATGTGACCTGTACACAACTCCCACCAGCGTTTTCTGCCCCTTAGTGTTATGCAGCTCTACCCATATCGATTCCACATCCTCCCGGCTTATGTCCTTCCTTTCTATTGCGCTAATCTCCTCTCTAACCAGCAACGCCACCCCACCTCCTTTTCTTTCATGTCTATCCCTCCTGAATATTGAATATCCCTGAATGTTGAGCTCCCATCCTTGGTCATCCTGGAGCCATGTCTCTGTGATCCCAACTATATCATATTCATTAATAACAATCTGCACTTTTAATTCATCCACCTTGTCACGAATGCTCCTTGCATTGACACACAAAGCCTTCAGGCGCGCTTTTACAACTCTCTTAGCCCTTATACAATTATGTTGAAAAGTTGCCCTTTTTGATGCTTGCCCTGGATTTGTCGGCCTGCCACTTTTACTTTTCCCTTACTACTTTTTGCTTCTACCCTCATTTTACACCCCTCTGTCTCTCTGTACTGGTTCCCATCCCCCTGTTGTGAACTAACCTCCTCTCACCTAGCCTCTTTAATTTGATTCCCACACCCCAACCATTCTAGTTTAAAGTCACCTCAGTAGCCCTCGCTAATCTCCCTGCCAGGATATTGGTCCCCCTAGGATTCTTGGAAGATCATTACTAATGCCTCCACAATTTCTTCAACCACTTCCTTCAGAACCCTGGGGTATGCACATTCTGGTCCAAGTGATTTATCTACCTTCAAACCCTTTAGTTTCCCAAGAGCCTTCTCTATAGAAATGGTAACTTCACACACTTCATGATCCCTGACACCTGGAACTTCCACCCTTTCTGCCGGTGTCTTCCACAGTGAAGACTGTTGCAAAATGCCTATTCAGTTCGTCCGCCATTTCCTTGACCCCATTACCACTTCTCCAGAATCATTTTCCAGCAGTCCGATTTCCACTCCCTTCCTTTCCGTTCTCAGCCTGAAATACCAGCTCTTCCAGCATTTTATGTGTGTGCTACTCAAATGTTAATTCTGGTTTTCTCTCTACAGACGCTGCCTAACCCACCAGTATCTCCAACATTTTTAATATTGGCATGTGGGCAACTTCAACTCCCTCAAAACTGGGTTAAGGTAGCTCACGCTCAACCCTATGAAACTCTCTAGATCGAAGAATCTAATGAAGGTAAAATCAGAATGTTGGAGATACTGGTAGATAATGAGTACAAGCCTAGAAGTTGATGGAGGAAGGCCAGGTGAAGGTAAAGACGTAGGTGAGAGGGGGTGATGAAGTAAGAAGCTGGGAGATTATGTGGAAGAGGTAAATGATTAGAGAAGAAGGAATCTGGTAAGAGGAGAATGGACAATGGGAGAAAGGGAAGGAGGGCATCTAAAGGAGATGATGGGCAGGTGAGGAGATAGGGCAAGAGGGGAGCCAGAATATTGTATGGGATGAGAGAAAAAGGGGAAGTGGAGGAAATCACTGGAAGTTAGAGAATTTGACATTCAGGCCTTCATGTTGGTGGCTACCCAGACAGAATATGAGGTGTTGATCCTCCAACCGGAGTGGCAGTAGAGATCTGATAATAGATCATCTGCAATATTGTACTTCTAGACCCAAGTGGAGGTGATTAACAGTATAACAAGATTTGATTGAGAGCAACTGTTTTCACCCTGATTGGGGCGTGCAGAAGAAAGGGTTTAAGTTGGTGATAAGCCATTAACTAGCTGTGTCAGAGAGCATTTTTACTCATATGGATGAGAAAGAAAGATATTCCCCAATTGGAATATGAGAGGCAAAGCTGTTAGAACTGAGAGTAGTAGAACTCTGTTGTGCTTACACATCGGAGGATGTGATGCAGAGGTGCAGAAATGGAATTAAAATACGAATCCACCATGATTTATTTCAAGGCTCGAGGGACAGATGCATGCATTGAATGCACATGCATTCATTTGGCCTGCCTCTGCAGTGTCAGAACTCCCTCTATGTTGCATAAACAGGAGTAAAAGGTCCTACGGCTTGTGTAAGCCTCAGTAAACTGATTCTACTCTGATGCGGTTAATGTGGAGTGTTACTGAAGTCTGTTGTGTTTCCTGCAGGTGTTGTGAAGGTGGTATTAATTCTCTACAACAACCTTGGCCAGTTTCTGTCGACAGAGAATGCAACAGTGAGGATGGGAGCAGATATCAACAGCCAGGGCACCTCCATCGTTGTCAACTCTCAGATCATTGCCGCCTCCATCAACAAGGAATCAAGCCGTGTCTTCCTTACGGAGCCAGTTGTATTCACCCTGCAACACCTTGATGTAGGTATAAAGAGCTGGAACCTCATCCCTCTCAATCACTACCCAGGGAATCCTATAACACTGATAGACGGGGGGCAGCCACATAGCAACTCCACTCAGAACTTCTCAAACAATAGTAGCACCGTGATCGATTCTGGCTCTCGCCCAGCATGGAGTGTGGAATTCCAGAAGGTCAGGCCCAGAGATTAGTGGGACATTTTCCACTCTGTATTGTCATGTATTTCGCAAGCTCTCAAAGCCATTTAATTGTTTTATTTTGCATTTGTATAGTGCCTTTCACACTGTATACAGCCAATAAATTACTTTCAAAGTGCATCACTCAGGGAACGTCCACACGACGCCGGATAATTTTGAAAACGAAGCTTTTTCTCTTCGTTTTGCCCACCCGTCCACACTGAGCCGGCGTTTTCAGCCCCCGAAAACGGAGATTTTCGAAAACACTCTCCAGAGTGAATAAATCTGAAAACGCTTAATATCCAGCGTAGTGTGTACGGGGTAAACGGAGAGATTTAAAAACGTTGTCATGACAACACCACAACAACAATGCTTTTTTCTGCTTCTGCTTGGTACTGCGCAAGCTGTTATAACGTGCAGTCAGTGTGAACGGCGTGAGAGTTAAATTGTAAAGTGAGCTTTTCTGACTATTTAAAAACACTGTCATGACGTGCCAGAACAGATGTTCATTGTTTTCTTGAACGCCACCACCTAACAATTTCAGAACAGATGGACGAGACTGAAGCCAGAAGGGTTAGAAATGTACTCACCAAATACTTTGACCCATAGCTTACTGAATAAGTATACTCACTTCGCCCTGTTTTCTGTCCTTGCTTGTATGAAGGTGGTTCACTTATTTATGCAAGTACTTCTCTGACAATAGATGTGTAACAGCCTAATGTAACATTGTATGGAAATACAAGATAACGCTGATGCAAACGTTTTATACATTTAACAAGGTGCTTTATTAATGCAACAGAGTTAGTCAGTTTTGCAATGTTCGTCGTCAGCCGGGTCATACTGTCCGTGAACTCCTTGTTGGTTGCCTCCATACGCTCCAGTATTTGTTTTTTTTTAGTTTTAAGCCCTCCTGCACGAAAGCCAAGAGCAATTCCTTTAAAGTTTTTCTACTCTGTAACTGGACAAACGCGCACTAAGTATATCGCTTCCTCTTCGCTTGTTTTCTGTGTGTCCTGCGCATGCCCAGTAGGAGGAGATTCGCCCTGATATTCGCCTAATGTGGACGGAGATATTTTGAAAAACGCTTAATGTGGGACGCCTGTCGTTTTTACTCGAAACCGGCGTTTTCAAAATTATCCGGCGTAGTGTGGACATAGCCTCAGGATAATTTTGGAAACGCCAGTTTCGCGTAAAAATGATAGGTGTCCACACCAGGCATTTTTGAAAAGCTCTCCGTCCACATTAAAATGGGTATTTGGGCGAATCTCCTCCTACTGGGCATGCGCAGGACACAGCAAACAAGCGAAGAGGAAACGGTATACTTGGTGCGCGTTTGTCCAGTTACAGACTAGAAAAACTTAAAAGGAAATTGCCGAACGACAGACAGCTGTTGGCTCTCGCGCAGGAGGACTTAAAACTGAAAAAACATATACTGGAGTGTATGGAGGCAACCGACAGGGAGTTCCCGGACAGTATGACCTGGCTGACGACGAACATTGTAAAACTGACTAACTCTGTTGCAGAGGGATTTGCAATGCTCCCCCCCCAGTACTTTTCACCACCACAATACGAGCCTCACAGCCACTACAATAACTACACATACGGACACACAGACCTCCCCAGGTGGCCCCACCAACATCTTCCCCACTCCCACAGAGGGGTCACCCTGGAAACGTTTCCTACAGCCATCGTCTCTTCACCGATGAAAAGGACGACAGGTTTACCCCTTACACACTGCAACGCCCAACCGGCGTTATCGGATTTAAACACTCTGGAAAGCATTTTAGAAAAGCTCCGTTTTCGGGGGGGGGGGGACGCCGTTTCAGTGTGGACGGAGGGTCAAAACGAAGAGAAAAAGCTTCTGTTACGGATTTATCCGGTCTAGTGCGGACGTAGCCTCAGTGTTATCTTAGTGGAAATAATGCTGTACTTGAATAATAAAAGCAGAAAGATCAAACTTGTTCTTCCCCCAGTTTTGCACAGTGCGATCCCATTTAACAATTTGACAGCCACTAGTTTATCTGTTTGTTTTGCTATTGGTGGACTGCATGATAATTGGGAGAAGAGAAAGATGGAGCCATAATTTAATGTCTTGTCCAAGAGGTGACACCCAGACTTGAGCCAACAAACTGCTAACTCTGGGAGGGCTCTTATATACAGAGCACTCCTATACTAGGAAACCTATTCCACTAATGCCGCAGTGGTAAAGGCATCTCTGGGTGTACAAGCTCAGTGCAACATTGAACCAAGGTCAAATCTCTTTGTCAAATATCTAACATATTGCAACACTTGAGTTTTGAAGTCTATGCAATCTCTTTCTGTGCTACTTTATCTCCAGTGTGTGACTAAATTAAGTGTGAAGTGAAGGGTTAATGCCCATTACTATGTCGATGTATTGTGTGTCACTTCAGTTTATTTCAGTTGATGCACACTCATCTGAGTCTGGCATTGAAGCATGCAATCGAGGCTGATTGTTCTGTATAGTACTGAAAATTATATTTCCCTTCCAGCCCTTTGAGCCACACACCCCCAGCAAACCCACAACCCCATTAGACTCTTAATTTAACCATGGGACAATTTACAATGACCAATTAGCCTATCTCGTGCGTCTTTGGACTGTGTGAGGAAACTGGAGCACCTGGGGAAAACCCAGAGTCCTGACGAAGGGTTCCGGCCCGAAACGTTGACTGATCATTTCCACGGATGCTGCCCGGCCTGCTGAGTTCCTCCAGCGTGTTGTGAGTGTTGAGAAAACCCACAATTTCACGGGGAAAATGTACCGCAGGGAAGATGCTCCTTACAGAACAGCACCAGAAGTGAACTCCAAACTCCAGAGTACCGTGAGCTGTAACAGTATTGCACTAGCCACGATACTACTGTGGTGCCCAAAAAAAAGATGCCTCATCTCAGTTAAAACAAGATCCAGCAGGGTTGACAGATCTGGTGGACCTAAGTGCCCTCCTAGCCAAATGTTAAAACTGACCGGAGTTGCCCTGTTGTCCCAGCACGGGGCATGTCCATCAACCTAATGTTGTTATCAACATTAAACAGATATACTGTTTTGGATACTGTTGGGGGAGATGTCTCATCAGGGGAAGGCAGCAGCAGCTGAGTTCATGGTTCTATGGGTAGCTCTGCGGCACAGGAGGGAAGGAAAAGGAGTGGGAGAGCTATAGTGATAGGGGATTTGATTGTAGGGGGAATAGATAGGCATTTCTGCAGCCACAAACGAGACTCTAGGAGGGTATGTTGCCTCCCTGGTGCAAGGGTCAAGGATGTTTCTGAGCAGCTGCAGGATATTCTGGAGAGGGAGGGTGAACAGCCGGTGGTCGTGGTGCACATAGGTACCAATGATATAGGTAAAAAATGGAATGAGGTCCTACAAGGTGAATTTAGGGAGTTAGGAGATAACTAAAAAGTAGGACCACAAAGGTAATAATCTCTGGATTACTACCAGTGCCTCGTGCTAATCAGAGTAGAAATAGGAGGATATTTCAGATGAATACATGGCTTCAAAAATGGTGCAAAGGGGAGGGATTCAAATTTCTGGGGCATTGGAACCAGTTCTAGAGGGGGTGGGACCGGTACAAACAGGATGGTCTGCACCTGGGCTGGACTGGAACCAATGTCCTAGGGGGAGCGTTTGCTACTATTGTTCAGGAGGATTTAAACTAATGTAGCAGGGGGATGGGAACAAGTGCAGAGAGACAGAGGGGTGTAAAATGAGGGTAGAAGCGAAAAGTAGTAAGGTGAAAAGTAAAAGTGGCAGGCAGGCAAATCCAGGACAAAAATCAAAAAGGCCCACTTTTCAACATAATTGTATAAGGGCTAAGAGTGTTGTAAAAGCAAGCTTGAAGGCTTTGTGTGTCAATGCAAGGAGCATTCGTAACAAGGTGGATGAATTGAATGTGCAGATAAGTTATTAATGAATATGATATAGTTGGCATCAAAGAGACATGGCTCCGGGGTGACCAAGGATGGGAGCTCAACATTCAGGGATATTCAATATTCAGGAGGGATAGACATGAAAGAAAAGGAGGTGGGATGGCAATGCTGGTTAGAGAGGAGATTAACGCAATAGAAAGGAAGGACATTAGCTGGGAGGATGTGGAATCGATATGGGTAGAGCTACATAACACTAAGGGGCAGAAAACGCTGGTGGGAGTTGTGTACAGGCCACCTGACAGTAGTAGTGAGGTTGGGGATGGCATTAAACAGGAAATTAGAAATGCGTGCAGTAAAGGAACAGCAGTTATAATGGGTGGCTTCAATCTACATATAGATTAGGTGAACCAAATTGGTAAGGGTGCTGAGGAAGAGGATTTCTTGGAATGTATGCGGGATAGTTTTCTGAACCAACATGTCGAGGATAAAACTAGAGAGCAGGCCATTCTGGATTGGGTATTGAGCAATGAGGAAGGGTTAATTAACAATCTTGTCGTGCGAGGCCCCTTGGGTAAGAGTGACCATAATATGGTGGAATTTTTCATTAAGATGGAGAGTGATATAGTTAATTCAGAAACAAAGGTTCTGAACTTAAGAAGGGTAACTTTGAAGGTATGAGACGTGAATTAGCTAAGATAGACTGGCAAATGATACTTAAAGGGTTGATGCAATGGCAACTACAACAATTGTTCATCCCAGTTTGGCAAAAGAATAAACCAGGGAAGGTAGTGCATCCGTGGCTGACAAGGGAAATTAGGGATGGTATCAATTCCAAAGAAGAAACATACAAATTAGCCAGAAAAAGCAGCACACCTGAGGACTGGGAGAAATTCAGAGTCCAGCAGAGGAGGACAAAGGGCTTAACTAGCAAAGGGAAAAAAGATTGAGAGAAAAAGCTGGCAAGGAACATAAAAACTGACTGTAAAAGATTTTATAGATATGTGAAAAGAAAAAGATTGATTAAGACAAATGTAGGACCCTTACAGTCAGAAACAGGTGAATTGATCATGAGGAACAAGGACATGGCAGACCAATTGAATAACTACTTTGGTTCTGTCTTCACTAAGGAGGACATAAATAATCTTCCGGAAATAGTAGGGGACCGAGGGTCTAGTGAGATGGAGGAACTGAGGGAAATACATGTTAGTAGGGAAGTGGTGTTAGGTAAATTGAAGGAATTGAAGGCAAATAAATACCCAGGGCCAGATGGTCTGCATCCCAGAGTGCTTAAGGAAATAGCCCAAGAAATAGTGGATGCATTAGTGATAATTTTTCAAAACTCTTTAGATTCTGGATTAGTTCCTGAGGATTGGAGGGTGGCTAATGTAACCCCACTTTTTAAAAAAAGGAGGGAGAGAGAAACCGGGGAATTATAGACTGGTAAGCCTGACATCGGTGGTGAGGAAAATGCTAGAGTCGGTTATCAAAGATGTGATAACAGCACATTTGGAAAGCGGTGAAATCATTGGACAAAGTCAGCATGGATTTGTGAAAGGAAAATTATGTCTGACGAATCTCATAGAATTTTTTGAGGATGTAACCAGTAGAGTGGATAGGGGAGAACCAGTAGATGTGGTATATTTGGATTTTCAAAAGGCTTTTGACAAGGTCCCACACAGGAGATTAGTGTGCAAACTTAAAGCACACAGTATTGGGGGTATGGTATTGATATAGGTAGAGAATTGGTTGGCAGACAGGAAGCAAAGAGTGGGAATAAACAGGACCTGTTCAGAATGGCAGGCAGTGACTAGTGGGGCAAGGCTCAGTGCTGGGACCCCAGTTGTTTACAATATATATTAATGACTTGGACAAGGGAATTACATGCAGCAGCTCTAAGTTTGCGGATGACACGAAGCTGGGTGGCAGTGTTAGCTGTGAGGAGGATGCTAAGAGGATGCAGGGTGATTTGGATAGGTTAGGGCAAATTCATGGCAGATGCAATTTAATGTGGATAAAGGTGAGGTTATCCACTTTGGTGGCAAGAACAGGAAAACAGATTATTATCTGAATGGTGGCCGATTAGGAAAAGGGGAGGTGCAACGCAACCTGGGTGTCATTATACACCAGTCATTGAAAGTGGGCATGCAGGTACAGCAGGCAGTGAAAAAGGCCAATGGTATGCTGGCATTCATAGCAAGAGGATTCGAGTACAGGATCAGGGAGGTACTACTGCAGCTGTACAAGGCCTTGGTGAGACCACACCTGGAGTATTGTGTGCAGTTTTGGTCCCCTAATCTGAGGAAAGACATTCTTGCCACAGAGGGGGTACAAAGAAGGTTCACCAGATTGATTCCTGGGATGGCAGGACTTTCATATGATGAAAGACTGGATCGCCTAGGCTTATACTCTCTGGAATTTAGAAGATTGAGGGGGATCTGATTTGAAACGTATAAAATCCTAAAGGGATTGGACAGGCTAGATGCAGGAAGATTGTTCCCGATGTTGGGGAAGTCCAGAACGAGGGGTCACAGTTTGAGGATAAAGGGGAAGCCTTTTAGGACCGAGATGAGGAAAAACTTCTTCACGCAGAGAGTGGTGAATCCGTGGAATTCTCTGCCACAGGAAACAGTTGAGGCCAGTTCATTGGCTATATTTAAGAGGAAGTTAGATAAGGCCCTTGTGGCTAAAGGGATCAGAGGGTATGGAGAGAAGGCAGGTACAGGGTTCTGAATTGGATGATCAGCCATGATCATACTGAATGGCAGTGCAGGCTCGAAGGGCCGAATGGCCTACTCCTGCACCTATTTTCTATGTTTCTATGTTTCTATAAAGCAAATTCATTGGTTATTGATGTTGTAGTTGTTTGCGGATTCTCAGAATACAGTTATTAGGTGCTTCATTTTTATATATATAAACAGTGATGACACAAACGTAATTGGCTTTGAAGCACTTTATCTTGCTGTAGATATTAATGCACATTATCTCACATTGTTCCATTGTCCAATATATTTATCAGGTTTATAAGCAGCATGCAAGACCGTTTTTTTTCCCCACATGTACCGACATTTCTTCAAGTCCTGCCCTCCAGTAAATTAGGCACTTCCTGACCTGATTTACCTGACCCCAGTGTCACCTCTCCGTCGTGGTTTGGATGTGTGCTGAGTATTATTTCCTTAACAGCAGAAATTGGATCAAAAGATCACAATGTACAACTCCATTATTATCGCATGCAGGTCAACAAGGCTAAAGGGAGTGACGCCTTAATTTAAATTGTTTCCCCTTCCACCATGCTGAATTATTGTTTTTGCATGTTGAAGATCACTGCTACAATTTTATTTGGTAAAATTCATTGCCAGTCATCCTTTCTATAAACAGGGATGTCTGTGAATTAATGAATGTAGCTTACAACTCCCACCTGCAGCCATGTTCAAGTTGTTCCCTCCTCTTCCACCCCGTCTCCTCCCCTCCATCTGTCTTGCTTTTCATGATGCCCTGCTCCATTTGATCTTCTCTCCATGGCTCCCTGAGGCTACCATGGAGAAATCATTTTAATGGCACTGACTCCTTTTGCATACTCCACTTCCATGTGAATTTGCTGATGCCAGTCTGGCAAGTAGCAGCATTTGTGTGTGAAATACACAGGTCTTTTATAGTACATAAGGTACAAGAATGCTTAAAGCAAGGCTGTCCCAGATTTCACCACTCTGGGGGAGTGCTGATTTGACATTGGTGTTCCCCTTAGCACACATTTAATCCTCTAAAAATGCACGCCATGTGATTCTTCCTTTCACTTCTTTTATTGAACAAGGCAATGGGAGCACTGGTTTCCTAGTGTTTCTCTGTACCCCCCTGGCTCATCAATATTAATTTGGCTTTGGCAGTATTCCCGCTTCAGAAACAGACATCACAGGTTCAGCCCACACCTCTTCACATTGGCCAAAGAGCTCCTGTTTTGTTACTGTCAGGTAGATGTGAAAAATTCTATGATACTATTGGAAGAGCTGGGCATTCTTTGTGTCCTGAACAAATTTTGTCGCTCATCCAAATCCTAATTCTGCTGAACCTGTTATTCCATCCACTACTGTTGAGGATCTTTCCTGCAGTCACCAAGTTCATCCTCCCTTGAGCATATTGTTACAAGCACTTACAATGGTACTCGAGCCATTGAAGTTCTCTAGAGAGAAACAAAGAAACATAGAAAATAGGTGCAGGAGTAGGCCATTCGGCCCTTCGAGCCTCAACCGCCATTCAGTATGATCATGGCTGATCATCCAACTCAGAACCCTATAGCTGTCTTCTCTCCATACCCCCTGATCCCTTTAGCCACAAGGGCCTTATCTAACTCCCTCTTAAATATAGCCAATGAACTAGCCTCAACTGTTTCCTGTGGCAGAGAATTCCACAGATTCACCACTCCCTGTGTGAAGAAGTTTTTCCTCATCTCGGTCCTAAAAGGCTTCCCCTTTATCCTCAAACTGTGACACCTCATTCTGGACTTCCCCAACATCGGGAACAATCTTCCTGCATCTAGCCCGTCCAATCCCTTTAGGATTTTGTACGTTTTAATATGGTCCCCCCTCAGTCTTCTAAATTCCAGAGAGTATAAGCCTAGGCGATCCAGTCTTTCATCATATGAAAGTCCTGCCATCCCAGGAATCAATCTGGAGAACCTTCTTTGTACCTCCTCTATGGCAAGAATGTCTTTCCTCAGATTAGGGGACCAAAACTGCACACAATACTCCAGGTGTGGTCTCACCAAGGCCTTGTACAACTGCAGTAGTACCTCCCTGCTCCTGTACTCGAATCCTCTTGCTATGAATGCCAGCATACCATTCACCTTTTTCACCGCCTGCTGTACCTGCATGCCCACTTTCAATTACTGGTGTACAATGACACTCAGGTCTCCTTGCACCTCCCCTTTTCCTAATCGGCCACCATTCAGATAATAATCTGTTTTCCTGTTCTTGCCACCAACGTCTTTTAAGTCTATAGAAAGAGTGAACAGGGAGGGGTTATAGCCTATGGCATTTTGTGGGATAGTAAGTTAGAAGATTCTTTATGAATCTGTTTAATGTGAAGGTGTTCATGATGTTAGATCTCTGTTTAATGTCTGATCATTAGGGTTCTTCCAGGAGTCAAGAATGGCAAGCACTCCTAATTCCAAGATTTCAGTTTACTTTTAGATTACAAGCAAATATACAACTACTAAGCAAACTAATTAAAGAGCTGAGAAATGATGCTAAGAAGGCAATTAATGTTAAGGGGTGTAAGTCAAAAGAATAAAAGAAAGCCAAGATGGTTCTTCTGAAAGATCTTTCGCTTTTATGGATAAGAAAAAGAAAATCCTTAGATAGGAATGAATTAATTTCATATGCTACATAATTAAAACAATTACATCACGTGGGTAATGTGCTGATACGTAACCAATGAAAAATGATAACAGTGATAAACCATTAGTTTACCTGCTATACTGTTTTCTGTCAGTAAGTGTGAAAAATACATGAGTATGTTAAAAATTACAAGTCTTATAAAACATATTATTAAAAAAAAGTTGTTTCCAACAATGGAAACTTAAACAATGAGATTAATATCAAAAGGATGTTAAACCTCTGAAATGTTCTGGAATAGAGTGATGGAAAGGCATCAGAGGCAATTATATTCTATGCTAGGATTAAACAGGAAGGGAAAAATAAACCTAAAAGTTGATGAGGGGTTTGAGCCACACCTGAAATTATAATTGCTGAGTCTTAAATGCTATTGTCTTTCAGTCAGAAAACCACTTCAACGCAAACTGTTCTTTCTGGAATTACTCTGAGCGTTCTATGATGGGATTTTGGTCATCACAAGGCTGTCGACTGATTGAAAGCAACAAGACTCACACCGCCTGTGCCTGCAGTCACCTCACCAATTTTGCGGTGCTCATGGCTCACAGGGAGATTTTGGTAAGTTGCTGTATAACTTTTGAACTGCAGAGTATTGCTTTTCTCACGTGTTTTCTTTTGATGTGGGCAGCTTTGCAAGACTGCTTACAAAGTTTTTGAGCTATTGGCTGACAAGTTTCCAGTGGACCATATTTTCAGGTCTTAGAAGTATTTAGTGAGGTGGTTGATGTATTAATGTTAATCAATTCTTGGAAAGTGTAATTAGATTCAAAGTTCAAAGCTACCATATACAACCCTAAGATTTATTTTCTTGCGGGCAATCACATTGAAGACAAGAAACACAATGGAATCAGTCGAAGACTACACACAACAGGGCGGTTAGCAACCAACGTGCAAATACAGAACGAAAGAGAAAAAAGGATAACAAATTACCAATAATTATCGAGAGCATGAGATGAACGTGAGATTAGAAAGTAATTATTCAACAGGTAAATGAGTTTGGCATTCATCATAGGGAAAATGTTGGAAGTTACTATTAAAGATGTTATTAGGGCACTTAGAAAACTTCAAGGTAATCAAGCAAAATCAACTTAATTCTGAGAAAAGAAAATCATATTTGATTGATTTATTGGAGTTTTTTGGAAAAGGGAATGTCCTATGGATGAATGAAACCAGTAGATGTAAGGTATTTAGATTTAAAGTATCACATCAAAGACATTGCAGATAATGAAAGATTAAGGAACGGGAAGTAATATATTTGCATGGGCAGATGATTGGATGGTGAACAGGAAAAAGGGAGTGGTCACAAATGGGTCTTTTACCAGCTGGCAAGATATAACAAATGGCATGCCACAGGAATCAGTGCGGGGGTCTCAAGTTTTGACATTTAATATAAACAGACATCCCACCCTGCAAAAACTCATTTCAGGGAGGTAGCACCCCTGCCCCCCGCAACCCCATATCCCCACCTGCCTGCCCCCGGTCGACCTCCAAGGGTGTATGTAATACTTTGTTTAGTGATTTTGCCTAATCTGTAAGCCAAGTTGGGTATATGCAGAAAATGTGACATTAAAATATGTACATGTATTATATTATATTTTATTATCATGTTCATTCTATTACAACTTTAAGCAACCCTACAGGGAGTCTGGCATCATCACGTGGGACATCAATAGAGTAGCTCCTTAGCAGCCAGCCAGCAGGTTTAAATAACGTTAGCTACGCTAATGAACGAATGACACCTGTTAAACTCACCTCAACATGTCTTTTACATTTTAACCCACCATGGGCAATAGAAAAGTCACTGTTGCAAACAGTGCAATGAGCAACACTGTCATTATTTTTGAGGTCGACTGTAAAGCCCACCCACAGAGAAAACTGACAGGTCTACTTAGCACGAAGAGAGACCAATCAGGATGCTCGCTCTCACTGTCCCTCTCCATCTCGCTCTCTCTCTCCCTCTCAAAAAAAATCAATTTGCGGGATATTGTATATCATTTCCGGGCATCAGGGAGCCGCTATCAATATGCAGGAGACTCCCGGAACTTCCGGGAGAGGAGGGATGTCTGTATAAATGATATGGATAGCATTGCTAAGTTTGATTGCACAAAGATGGGTTCGGAAAGTAGAGACAGAAGAGACTGCAGATACTATAATCTGGAGCAATAAGTAATTTGCTGGAGAGTTTCAATAGGTCAAGCACTATCGGGGGGCTGGAGAAGGAATTGATAGTGTTTTGGGTTCTGATGCAGGGTTTTGAATCAAAACATTGACAATTGCTCCCACCAGCACCCCCTTCCCACCCCCACCATCTGCTGCTCAACCCATTTAGTTTGCCCAGCAGATATTTGTTAAGCAGGAAGGTAATTGTGAACAGAACATAAGGAGGCTACAGAAGTTTAAAAGATATATTACGGCATGGTAGCGTAGTAATGCTTTACAGTACCAGCGATCTGGGTTCAATTCCCGTCACCGTCTGTAAAGAGTTTGCAGGTTCCCGTAATCGCATGGGTTTCCTCTGGGTGCTCTCGTTTCCTCCCACAGTCCAAAGACGTGTTGGTTGGTAGGTTAAATGGCTATTATAAATTGTCCTGTGATTAGGCTAGGATTAAATAGAGTTGTTGGGCAGCATGGCTTGAAGGGCCAGAAGGACCTACTCCACACTTTATCTACAAACGTTTGTAAATAAATAAATAAATGTTTTAAACAAAGAGTAAACAGAGTACCTGGGAAATACAGTACAATAGGGTAATGGATAATTTAGGGATAAGACAACATGCCAGTAAGTCATAAAGGGAACCAACCCTTCAAAGTGCTGAAAGAAGAGAGGAAGATATGGCTGACCATTGAGTAAGGAGGCTAGTGGGCAATGAACTGTATTATTCTAAAATAAATTGAATACAGAATTAGAGAAATGATGCTTCATTTACGTAATGCATTGGAGAGACTACACCCGGAGTATTATGCACTTATTGGACTCCCTGTGTAGGGATGCAAAAGGCAGCACAATAGTGCTGTTGGTATTGCCACAGTCTCACAGGCCCATTGATCTGGGTATGGTCTTGAACTCAGGCACTGGCAGTGTAACATATACATGGACTCCCTGTGACTGAATGGGTTTCTTCCAGGGGCTCTGGTTTTGTCGTGGGCCCCAATTACATACTGGCTGATAGGTTATTTGATGGCTGCTTATTACATAAATGCTGGAAGATTCAGAGTGGTATTAATGGAAGCGGGACAGAACATATTACAATTGAATATCAGGGAGATAGTCCTGCCGAAAGGTCTCGGCCCAAAACTTCGACTGTACTTTTATCGATAGGTGCTGTGTGGCCTGCTGAGTTCCTCCAGCATTTTGTGTGTGTTGCTTGGATTTCCAGCAACTGTAGATTTTCTCTTGTTTGAGGTAGATGGTATTGTTCAGCATAAGTAGATAGTCTGCATAAATTCAGCTGGTCTCCAAATGGACTCCTAGCCATTTGTGAATACAAGTTCTAAGAACGTTTACTGATTAATAACTGGGAGAAGTTCAACGGGCTAGGACTATCCCCCGGAGTTTAGAAGTTTGAGCGGGGGCTTAATTGAAATAAATAAGATCCTGAGAAGTGCAATTATTTTGTTCTCCTTTATACTTATGTACTGGAAATATCATTAAACAATCTTGAATTTGGAGAGCAAACAACAGGAATTCTGCAGATGCTGGAAATTCAAGCAACACACATCAAAGTTGCTGGTGAACACAGCAGGCCAGGCAGCATCTCCAGGAAGAGGTGCAGTCGACGTTTCAGGCCGAGACCCTTCGTCAGGACTAACTGAAGGAAGAGTGAGTAAGAGATTTGAAAGTGAGAGGGGGAGGGGGAGATCCAAAATGATAGGAGAAAACAGGAGGGGGAGGGATGGAGCCAAGAGCTGGACTGGTGATTGGCAAAAGGGGATACGAGAGGATCATGGGACAGGAGGTCCGGGAAGAAAGACAAGGGGGGGGGACCCAGAGGATGGGCAAGAGGTATATTCAGAGGGACAGAGGGAGAAAAAGGAGAGTGAGAGAAAGAATGTGTGCATAAAAATAAATAACAGATGGGATACGAGGGGGAGGTGGGGCCTAGCGGAAGTTAGAGAAGTCGATGTTCATGGTTCGATGTTCGAGGTTGGAGGCTACCCAGACGGAATATAAGGTGTTGTTCCACCAACCTGAGTGTGGCTTCATCTTTACAGTAGAGGAGGCCGTGGATAGACATGTCAGAATGGGAATGGGATGTGGAATTAAAATGTGTGGCCACTGGGAGATCCTGCTTTCTCTGGCGGACAGAGCGTAGATGTTCAGCAAAGCGGTCTCCCAGTCTGCGTCGAGTCTCGCCAATATATAAAAGGCCACATCAGGAGCACCGGACGCAGTATATCACCCCAATCGACTCACAGGTGAAGTGTTGCCTCACCTGGAAGGACTGTTTGGGGCCCTGAATGGTGGTAAGGGAGGAAGTGTAAGGGCATGTGTAGCACTTGTTCCGCTTACACGGATAAGTGCCAGGAGGGAGATCAGTGGGGAGGGATGGGGGGGACAAATGGACAAGGGAGTTGTGTAGGGAGCGATCCCTGCGGAATGCGGGGGGGGGAGGGAAAGATGTGCTTAGTGGTGGGATCCCGTTGGAAGTGGCGGAAGTTACGGAGAATAATATGTTGGACCCGGAAGCTGGTGGGGTGGTAGGTGAGGACCAGGGGAACCCTATTCCTAGTGTGGTGGTGGGAGGATGGAGTGAGAGCAGATGTATGTGAAATGGGGGAGATGCGTTTAAGAGCAGAGTTGATAGTGGAGGAAGGGAAGCCCCTTTCTTTAAAAAATGAAGACATCTCCCTCGTCCTAGAATGAAAAGCCTCATCCTGAGAGCAGATGCGTCAGAGACGGAGGAATTGCGAGAAGGGGATGGCGTTTTTGCAAGAGACAGGGTGAGAAGAGGAATAGTCCAGATAGCTGTGAGAGTCAGTAGGCTTATAGTAGACAACAGTGGATAAGCTGTCTCCAGAGACAGAGACAGTGAGACAATTTAGAAATAGAGGTCATTGTTTAACAATTGGAAATTGCATATTTAACATAAATGAGGTGTTGCTTTTTCTTTCAATCTTTGGCATACTCTTGAAAAGGCAGTGGAATCTTTGAATATTTGTTAGGCAGAGGTAGATGATTACTTGGTAAGCAAGAGAGTGAAGGGTTACTGAGGAGAGTGTGGGTTAAACTATTAATCAGATCAACCATGATCTTATTAAATGACAGAGTAAACTTGAGAAACTGAATGGGCTACACCTGTTTCAAATTCATGTTCTGTTGTTTGCTATCCTGGGGTCAGAATCAATCACAGCAAATGACTGGAGTGCCACCACACCACAAAAGTTGTAGTTCCCCTGAGGGTGTCAGCAGGTCCCTTTGATAATCCAACAGTTTTCGTGCTTTGTTTTGTGGTGCCAGTTCACCAGGTTTAATATATTCAGTTTCATAATTTGTGTTATGGCTTCTGCTGGTTTGAAATGATAACTCATGAGCTGCCTTACCCAAAAGCAAATTGTAGCTGTCACTTCAAACTACTACTAAATTAATTAAATAAATAAATAAAGTGACTTCAGGACATGTCAATTCTCATTGCAACCAAGGACTTCTAAAATAACGTTTGCAGCTTTGCAGATAACTGCAGGTGTTTTCCTGCTAAATCCAGGTCAATGTTTTAAAAATGACAAGTGTCTTTTTAAAACGAAAAGAGAAAAATCCTAGTTTGTGAGGTGTGAGCCTTGAATTAGTGGCCAGGTTGCTTTGATATAGTGGATTTGGAATTTGATCTGGATATCAACCACAGTCTTACTGAACCTTTGCAACTAACTTTGCAAACTTACTGAACTTTGCATCCTGGATATCCCATGCTACAGAATGGGTGTTTGCTGCATGCGACTGTTCCCCTTCCTCCACGTCTTTACCAGACCCTCTCTGTATTTGGGATGCTCAATAGACCAAAGTTCAAAGTACATTTATTATCGAGGTACGTATACATTATACAATCTTGAGATTCATCTCCTTAGAGGCAGCCACAAAACAGAGAAACCCAAAAGAACCCATAAAAAAGAGGACACCCAATGTGCAGAGACAAAAAAAAAATCATGCAAGCAATAAAAGTAAGCAAATAGCATTTAGAACAAAGGTGAGTCCATAAATATGAAGCGCAAGCAGGCCACAGCATCAGGCTCAGTTCAGCACAGAGCTGAGTAGATGTCGTGGAGCCCTTAGACACAGATACCGGTGCAACCGGAATAGGCCACAGCTTCAGCCTTTGCAGAGCAGCAAGCAAAACCGGCCCGACTCTCGCCTCTTAACAGCCTGCCTGGTCAATCCATCTGGCCCATAGTTTAAATCGTCCAAACATTGGGTCATTCTGCTCACTAGGATTCAGGGCCCTGTCACATCAATATGCTTTGGGCCTGGACCCTGCTGCCATTTTTCAGCTGATACCTGATCTTTCCAAATTGGCCTGGCACCAAGATCGATCATACCTTGCTCTCGGTTCAGGTGGAGGGGCCTCGAAGGTGCCTGTTCTCTGTTCCAACTTTGCCCTGTTCTGCTCACTCCTGCTTTGCTTAAATATGCCTCGACTTCGCCTCGCAGCCACACACTTCAATCCGTGACTCAGCCTCACTTTCACTCACCTCGCCAATGTTTGCGGTGGTTGTTTACCATAAATTTAACAAGAAAAAGTGTTATTGATAAAGCAGTTAGTTGTATATTCTTTGTTTTGTTTGCCACCATTGAGTAGTTGCTGGACTTCACCAGCACCATTCTTGGGTTAAGCACTGCACTGAAACAATCAAGGCAGATGTGATCGATTTCCAGAATTCCTTTGGCTTACTCAGTCCATGCCAACCATCAAGTACCCAATCCATTTGTAAGAGCGAATGGAACGATAAGGTGGCTTGCAGCAGAATGAAGGGACTGGTGACAGCACCCTAGGTACTTCACCCATACCTCATGTAGTGGGTTCCTTTGGCAGTGATTGGTGTGGAGTATCAAGTCATTGAAACTTCTGAATCGCTGCCACATTAGGAGCCCACCAAAGAAGCAAGTCCACCTTCTTTCTTTATTTACTTATTTATTTATCGAGCGACAGCTTGGAGTAGACCCTTCCAGCCCTTCAATTCGTGCCTCCAAGCAATCCCCTGATCTAACCCTAGTCTAATCGTGGAACAATTCACAATGACCAATTAACCTACCAACCTGTACACTTTTGGACTGTGGGAGGAAATTCACACGGTCACGGGGAGAACGTATAGACCCCTTACAGGCAATGTCGGGAGTTGTGTGTTTTGCCATCACATCCCACCACGGCGTCAAATGGAATGTAATAAATTAGGTGATGTGTGAGCTGACCACAGGAAACAAAGCATGAAAGCTGCCAGACTGTCAAGCTAACCGATCCATTAATGCTTTCCAGAGAAGGAAATCAGTTGCTTGACCTTTCACTGCCCAATATTACTTCAGTCCTACATGATACAGTATTGAGGTTAATGTACTATTAGCTGACAAGGCATTGAATATCAGTATATTTATGTGTGGCCGGTTGTGAAATCCTGTCAGATTCTCCAGCTAAATGAGGGTAAAGGATAACAGTTGAGAGCTTTGGTCACTGACAGCTACTGAGTGGCTGTACACCAATTCATTGGACACCAGGGAATTGCAAAGTTCTGCCACCAGCTGACCTGACGATCGAGCAGGGAAATGACCATCGGTCTGCTGACAGTGTGTCTGATATCAGCTGCTCCTCTGTCATGAACCCCTCACCCTCTGTCAATGAGGTCAATAGCCAGGGCTCTTGATATTGCCCAGACAAATCTTCTGAGTCCCACAATAACTCTAGAGATTTAATTATTTTTATCCATTCAGAGACAGCGCGGAAGAGGCCATTCCGGCCCTCTGAGCCACGTTGCCCAGCAACCCCTGATTTATCCCTAGTCTAATTACAGTAACCAATTAACCTACGAAACAGTACGTCTCTAGGTTGTGGGAGGAAACCAGAGCACCCAGAGGAAACCCACATGGTCACAGGGAGAACGTGCAAACTCCTTATAGACAGCGGAGGGAATTGAATCCGGGATGTTTGTACTATATTGTACTAACCACTACACTATCATGCCATGCTGAGACCTCCCAACTGCAGGAAGCAAAACGTTGGTAATACTCAACAGATCCTAAGGAGAGTGAAAGAATTTTTTCACATGATCACCCACCATGTAGTTAGGAAAGCAAATGGTAAATTGACCTCCAATGTAAAAAGAACTGTACAATCGTACGATACGAATTGTTGCAGTTATATGGGGTCTTGATGAGACTACAGCACATCTACAATATTGTGTCAACATTTGGTCTGCCCACGCAGAATGAATAGATTTTTAAAAAATAATGAAACCAAAGGATATGTTAGTACGGAAACGTGGGCTTTTGTAGAAGATCAGCCATTCTCTATTTGAATGGGAGAGCAGGTGTGAACATCTGATTCGCTGCCTACTGCTGTTATTTACGTTCTTAATCTTTCCAAAAATACAGATGCTCAACAACAGCCTCAGCATTGATCCATACGAAACTTCCTCCAAATTTGACACAGGAAGGAGCCAGTTCCTGTGAACAAAACCTTTCCCAGAGTTATTCTGGAGAACAGGTGTGAAGCTACGTTATTTATAGTGAGATTACATTATTTAAATCTCACCATCCATTCAATGCCTCTCCCAATAGTTTCACTGGGGAGTTCCAGTGAAACCCATACACGCTGGATTAAATCTCAAAGGGTTTTTAAAAGTCATTCTTCATGAGGAGATGAATATAATTAAATCAGCAATCTCAACAGGGACCCAGGATAAATCTGGGTCGACAAGATTCATGTTGCATGTCCAACTCATTAGCTATTCATGGATTAAAGCCCATGGCCAACACCATACCCAGCCTCTAAAACCAACCCATTCTTGAGAGTTAAAATCCTACCCCTGTATCCCAGTTACACCCTTATTAATTGACTGGAGCCAGGGTTTTGTCAGCATGCTAGGCTCTGTAAAACCGAACTGCTCTATACTGATAAAAGCAGAACATTCTGGAAACACTCAACAGGTTGGACAGCATCTGTGGAAAGAAATAACATTAACAATTGAAAACAGTCCATCAGAACTCAAGACAGATGTTCTGTTCTTCTGGACCAGACTAGCATAGGGATCCAAGTGCAATATAACTAAGATGAGTAAAGTAGATATTTCTGAAATTGCCTTCTTCATGGAGCTAAGATTCAAGTGCAAAGAGGCAGCATATTAATAACAGATCTGATGGTAATCCTGGGTCAGAGCAGGAAAATCTTCAGCTTGTTCTGCAACGTGTATAGTATTTGCCGATCTCAGCTGGGGTGCAAAAATAGGGTGCTTGATGCTCACTGGTAGCACCTCAGTCAGTTTTAGACTCAAGTCCCAATCTAAAGATATTAGATTAGATTATGAGAACACTCAGTCCTCTTTTATTGTCATTTAGAAATGCATACATGCATTAAGAAATGATACAATGTTTCTCCGGAGTGATATCACCCAAAACAGGACAAGCCAAAGACTAACACTGACAGAACCACATAATTAAAACATATAGTCACAGCAGTGCAAAGCAATACCATAATTTGATGATGAACAAACCATGGGCACGGTAAATAAAGTCTCAAAAGTCCCGAGTCGATCGACTCCCGAGTCCCCGATAGCAGGCAGCAAAAGGGAGAAACTCCCTGCCATAAACCTCCAGGCACCATCAACTGGCCGATGCCTTGGAAGCAGCCAACACTGAGTCCATCCGTCCAAAAACTTCGAGCTTCCGACCAGCCTCTCCGATACCGCCTCCCGAGCGCCATCCTCTGCCGAGAGCCTTTGACCTCGCCCCGGCCGCTGAAACAAGCAAAGCCGAGGATTTTGGGGCCTTCTGCTCTGGAGATTCCGATTACCACATAGTAGCAGCGGCAGCGAAGCGGGCATTTCAGAAGTTTTCCAGATGTTCCTCCGAACTCCCACATCCATCTCCATCGAATCAGAATTGTGCACGGTCCCCTACTTGATGGATAACAGATATCACCACTGAAGTGGCCGCGTGTGCTGCCGTCGCGCCACCATCTTCTCCTCCTCATATGAACACATGATCTATAAATTGACTGGCAGTGCAGTACTCAGGGAGCAGTGAGCTATCAAAGGTGCCAGCTGAGAGACGAGTGGTGAGGCCAAATCAACCTTACTGGCTTTCCACGCCACAGTGATTAGACAGAAGTGAGGGTCAAAATGCCCTTTACATCTAGCCCACAGCTTTACATCAGGGATAGCTGGTAACTAAATAGTGAACTCCTGCATTTGTGTTCCCCAACCTGTGGATCATGGTAATTCAGTTCTTTGCTCTATCTTGATTTCTTTTACTTTGAGCACCACTGCTCAATACAAGAGGACATGGCTTTAAGGTAAGGGGTTGGAAGTTCAAGGGGGATATTTACTCAGAGAGTGGTTGGTGCATGGAATGCACTGCCTGAGTCAGTGGTGGAGGCAGATACACTAGTGAAATTTAAGAGACTACTAGACAGGTATATGGAGGAATTTAAGGTGGGGAGGTTATATGGGAGGCAGGGTTTAAGGGTCAGCACAACATTGTGGGCTGAAGGGCCTGTACTGTTCTATGTTCTATGTTCTAAAAAAAGTTTTAGAATTTTGTTATTTTTAATTTTTTATGTTTTTTTTGTAATCTGTATTTGAATAGATTTTAAGTGTGTATAATGGAGACATGTAGAAACGGTTCAAAAATCATGTTGTCAAAAAATGCCAGGCCCTTCTGAGATGGGGCCTTGGGATACATTGCCTGAAGCCGCCTTTTTTTTTATCTCAATGTGGAAAGCTGAGCAAGGTGTTCCACCACACCTGAGAGGCGTCTCCTGAAGCAGAATGAGCACTGAGCAGCGAGAAGCCTCTAGTAGTGTATCCTGAGACCCTCTCCCAGAAGGACCTGACACTCTTTGACAACTACGATGGTACTTCAAGGAATAGCAGAGAATTTCCCAACCAACATCACAAGTACTGCAGTGTCCGACTAGTGTTTTTCAGCTCTGCAGGGCATTCTTTGGCTACTGCATTCTATGTAGTTCACCAGTTCCCTCACTTCAGTAGTGTTCTTGGAATGTCTTTAAAAGTCCTGAAGTGAATTTGTCTCCCCTTCTGAAAACTTGCAGGAAACACAAGAAAGGACTTCAGATGCTGGAAGTCCAAAGTAGCACACACAAAATGCAGGAAGAACTCAGCAAGCCAGGCAGCATCTATGGAAATGAATACGCAGCCGATGTTTTGGGCTGAGACCCTTCTTCAGGACTGATAAAGAAGGAGAAAGATGCCAGAATAAAAAGGTGGAGGGAGGGGAAGGAGGCTAGCTAGAAGGTGATACGTGAAGCCAAGTGGGTTGGAAAGTAAAAAGCTGGAGAAGAAGCCAACTGATAGGAGAGGAGAGTGGACCATAGGAGAAAGGGAAGGAGGAGGGGACCCAGGGAGCCATGGTAGGCAGGTGAGAAGATGTAAGGGGCCATATTGGGGAATAGAATAAAAGGGGTGGGGGAGAGATTTTTTTTTACTGGAAGAAGAAATTGATATTCATGCCATCAGGTTGGAAGCTACCCTGAAGGTGGTCTCATCTTGGCATAAGAGGAGGCCATAGACCAATATGTTGGAAGAGAAAGGGAATCAGGATTAAAATGTTTGGCCACCAGGAAGTTCCACTTTTGGCAGATGGAGTGGAGGTTCTCGACAAAGCGGTCCCCAATGTAGGGTTTCACCAATGTAGAGGAGGCCACATTGGGAACACCGGATGTAATAGACGACCCCAGCATATTCCCAGGTGAAGTGCTGCCTCATCTGGATGAACTGTTTGGGGCCCTGAATGGAGGTGAGGGGGGAGATGAAAGGGCAAGTGCTTGGGCTGCTTGCAGGGATAAGTACCAGGAGAGAGATTAGCGGAGAAGGACGGGGGAATCACGGAGGGAGAGATTCCTGAGGAAAGCGGGGGTGGGGGGGTAAAGATATGTTTAGTGATATTGTGGAAATTGTGGTGGATGATGTGGAGGCTCATGAGGTGGTAGGTAAGATGAAGAGGAACTCTGTCAGTGTTAAGATGGTAGGAAGACGGGGTGAGCAACACAACAGTTTGAGCTTCATTGGAGACATGATATCCATTGCTGCTCTTCTTCGGAATGGAAGAATAAAGGCTCAGATTTTGATCCTTCTGTTCTGATGGAAGACACAATCTTGACACTCTGTCTCTGTAGTATTTGTCTCTCATTGGTCAAGTTTCCAACCTGTTCCTGTCTCAGATATCCAATACTTCATGATTTTTGCTGTTTGCAATATAGGGCAGTTGAGAGCAAACAGCAAATGGTGGCCTCTCGAACTTGCTGCTGATTTCCTGAAGTTCAATGCTTGGCAGGTTATAGTCACTGGCCTGTGATGTCATGAAGGTCTTGCAACTGGTTCCCATGTGTACACCAAAATTTAACTTCAACTCTTAAAGCAATTATAGCTGTACCAATAGGAAGTGGGTAGGGAAATGAGTGATTTGCCTCAGGCTAGGCTGGCTCCCTTGGTAAATTGCTTTATAGAATTAATAATGGCTCAGCACCAGTACAAGAAAGAAGGGCAAGCTAGGAGTTGACAAAAATCAAAAGGTTTCTTGTAGAGGTTTAGAATTGGCTCCGATTTAATTCTCAACTAAGTTGTCTAGGGATATATTTCCAAAAGTTTCAGGGAGTTAAAAATCATTTTGGAACAAGCATACTGTACAAGTCAGATTTATGTTTGAGTGGACAAAGATCCAGCACATAGAGCATCATGAGAGGACATTTGAAATTGTCCATTTTGGCAAGTTCTTTTCATTTAAAGTAACTGTTATATGTCAAGAATATGTAGCAATCTGACATATGCAGGATTCAGAAAAGGCTTCGGCAGATTTAACAAGTATTTCGGAAATTGGAAGAATGTTATTGTCGCTGGGTGAAATTAGTTCAGAATTAGGGAGATCAGTCTTTAGTTTCATGGACTTTGGTGAGACCACATAAGCAGGGTCATGAACAGGACTGATCTTAGTGAAGGAGGAAGGATGTAAATCAGTTTTTCCATCCCTCTCCTTGTGTAGAACTGTT
Source organism: Mobula birostris (assembly GCF_030028105.1). Classification (NCBI taxonomy): domain Eukaryota; kingdom Metazoa; phylum Chordata; class Chondrichthyes; order Myliobatiformes; family Myliobatidae; genus Mobula; species Mobula birostris. The sequence goes on from NC_092401.1 coordinate 13,359,600, forward strand.
CTCTTGGTTTCATCCACTGTTCTTCCTAGAGCACTTTGGAATTTTGGCTTCCTTGGGATTGCCATCGTCCAGGATATGAGCTGATGCAAAGTTAGTCTTTGACTCATGGACATTGTTTCTTCAAACCCAGTCACTGGGGAAGTCTGAAAGTAGATCCTGGGCCCGCCCATTGGGTGTATATAACCACTGTTTCTGAAGAGATGAAATAAAATACATAATAAAGATGCAGTACGAGGTTTGACAGTTTCCAGGTTTCCTCAAAATGAAAAGCAGAGCAACAAACAAATTACTGCAGGAAGACAGTGTGTCAGGCAGCATCTTGTCTGCATTTAAAATGGTGAAGGAGGGGACCCTATTATTTCAAAAAATAAATATCTCAGCTGGTAAGGTACTGACTCAGGTGCTTTCAGACAACTTTATTCCTCTTGCTCTGCTAAGTAACTGATGGTAGTCAGAATGACAGGGCATCTACGCTTGATCTGTAGAGTCTTGGAGTGGGAGGGAGATGGTTAGTTGGGCCAGATACTAGTGAATCGCCTCTCTTCCAGTGCATGTTGTTTGTTTCACTGTGGGGCAGGCTAGTGGAATATCAGGGGATTCTTTTGAGATTTGGGCAGTAGAAACCCTTGGCTGGACTTGTCTAGGCTCACAGTCTCTCTCCAGCTCTCATTACCACTTCTGCTTTATTTACCGCTATGCTAACCTCTTTCACTGAGTTTCTGCTTTCCCACCAGTATGAAGACCGAATGCACAGACTACTGCTGTCCGTAATCACCTGGGTTGGTATCGTTATATCACTGGTCTGCCTCACCATCTGCATCTCCACCTTTTGCTTCCTTCGAGGGATTCAGACCGATCGCAACACCATCCACAAGAACCTCTGCATCAACCTCTTCATTGCTGAACTCATCTTTCTAATCGGCATCAATAAAACCCAATATCAGGTGGGCATGGCCATTCCCCAGATAATGAGGAAAGAGTAAATAATAGGATGTGAGATGAAGGAAAATGGTAACGGCAGGTGGAGATCTAAAGTTCATTGGCAGGGTCACACAGGTTAAAGGTTAGAAAAAGGCTGAAGGTTTAGATGCCATTTGCCATGTTGAAGAATGGCAGTGTTATATTTTGGCAACAAAGATGAGAAGAGAGTGTCAATAAAAGAGCACAATTTTTCAACTGAACACACAGAAAGGGATCCGAGGGTAAATTGTTGAAATTGATTAAAGAAGCGTTAGGGATCCTTGGCTTTATAAATACAGGCAATGGCAAGGAAGCTGAGATAAACCTTTTTCTGGTTTATCTACAGTTAGAGTTGAGTGTCACACTTTAGGAAGGATATAAAGGCTCTAGAGTGTGTAGAAGAGTTTCACCAAGGTTATTCCAATAAGGAGAGATTTGGTGATCATTAGGGACTGGAAAAATGGGTTGTTCTCATTGGAAGGGTAAAGGCTGAAGAGGTACTTAAAATGCAGAAGGCTATAAAAAGGGAACATATAAAGAGGAATTGTTCCCATTGGCTAAAGGGTCAAGAACCAGGGAACATGGAATTAAGATAATTGGCAGATGAGGTTAAACACAAAGAAAATCTCTCTCACACAGTAAGTCCCAATCAGGTTTTGGGACATCCTAGTGGTAACCTCTGGAGGCAGGACTGAAAAGCACTGGAAGGAGTTTGTATGCCTATAGCAAATGTGTCAGGGAGTGGGATTAGATGTTTACTCTTACAGACTTGAGGGGCTCAGTGGCTACTTTCCACATTGTAACCACTACTTCTCTTCAAATTCATCAGGCAGTTACAACTGATGACTTGAATCCTGTGTGGTCACAACCAGTACAATGGGTCTACTATAAATGCACCTAAATCATTAAATCTTCATTAGTCACAACATCAAGCCATGACTTCTAAGATATTTCTTGTCAGTAAAGGGAACTTGCATAGACATCCCCGGGATATTAAATAACCTCTACAATCTGTGGAGGAGAGGTGAACAAACAACAGTTCAACCTCTTGGATTTCAGATGTACACAGCTTGTCCAATGGTTCTGGAGTAGCCGCTTATAATTAGTGTGTTATCTGCCTGCATACTAATGAGAAGCAACATTTTGTACCATCCTTGTACGACAAGAATTCTTCCCTGCTTGGATCCAAATTTGGAGGAATGTGAACAGTCAGCAAATGGGATGCTGTATGTTGTAACAGTGTACTGTTTTACACAATCTCTGTATGAATGTGAAATACCTTCCCTTAATCTGCAGAAACACAGAAAAATCTTATTCTGAAATATTTTAAAATAAGATGGTGTTATTAAAATAGAATCAGCCATCTGCTTCTATTTTAGATTGAACGCTCAGCAGTAGTAGGGGCTGATCCATGAGTCTGCCTACAAATAGGGTCAGCCACAATTAGATTGATTGAGAATCTTGGGTTCTAAATTTTCATCTGATTGACAGGATTCATCAGATTAATCTAGGCTAGTTAGGAAGAATGGATATCTATGCAAAACATCTATTTATCGGTGATTTCTGTTCAGTCCGCAAGTTCCACGACTCATCCACCACTTAGCATAAGTTGATTATGCTGATAGCAATATCAAAATATGCATAAAACATAGAACAGTGCTGCGTGGTACAGGCACTTCAGCTCAATATATTGTGCTGGCCTTTTAACCTACTCCAAGATCAATCTAATACTTCCTTCTCACATAACCCTCATTTTTTCTTTCATCCATGTGCCTATGTAAGAGTCTTTTAAATGTCCCTAATGTATCTGCCTCTATCACCAACCCTGGCAGTGCATTCCATACATTTACCACTCTCAGTTTTTAAAAAAAAACTACCTCTGACATCTACTGTGCTTTCCTCCATACACCTTAAAATTATTCCCTCGTATTAGCCATTGCCGCCCTGGGAAAAGGATGTTGGCCGTCCGTTCTATCTATGCCTGTTATACACCTCTATCAAGTAACTTCTCATCCTTTTTCACGCCAAAAAGGAAAGTTCTAGCCCCACAATCTTTCCACATAAGACATGTTCTCTAATCCAGGCAGCATCCTGGTAAACCTTCTCTAAAGCTTCCACATCCTTCCTACAATGAGGCAATCAGAATTGAACACAATGCTCCAAGTGTGCTCTAACCAGAGTTTTATAGAACTGTAATGTGACCTCGCAACTCTTGAACTCAATCCCCTGACTAATAAAGGTCTGCACACCATACTCCTTAACCATCCCATCAACTGTAGATATAAATGTTAATTTCCATAAAATTGAGATACACCTTTTGTGGCTCAGGGTCAAGTTTCATTTGATAAATCTCCCTGCAAAGTGCTCGGGAAGATTTGATCACTTTAAATGTTCTCAATGATTGAAAGTTGACAAATATCACTGAAGATACTTATACCTTATACTTTATTGTCAAGTAACTCAATTGTTACTAGAATGTACAGTCATCACAGCGATATTTTATTTTATTCTGCGCTTCACACTCCCTGGATTACAAATATTAAATACTAAAATATTTAAAATAGTTAAGATTAGTAAATATTAAACATTTAAATAGTAAATCATAAATAGAAAATAGAAAAATGGGAAGTAAGGTAGCGCAAAAAAAACCGAGAGGCAGGTCCGGATATTTGGAGGGTACGGCCCAGATCCGGGTCAGGATCCGTTCAGCAGTCTTATCACAGTTGGAAAGAAGCTGTTCCCAAATCTGGCCGTACGAGTCTTCAAGCTCCTGAACCTTCTCCCGGAGGGAAGAGGGACGAAAAGTCTGTTGGCTGGGTGGGTCGTGACCTTGATTATCCTGGCAGCACTGCTCCGACAGCGTGCGGTGTAAAGTGAGTCCACGGACGGAAGATAATTCCCAGCTGTAGATCCTGCAGAGAGGAAAGCTAGAAGTACATTAGGCTTACTCTGCATTCAAACCAGGACTGACAGTCAAAAACATCAGTGAGCAGAACTTCTGCTTTGGACACGTTCAAAAACTCCAGCACATTTTTTGGTCAAAGTTACACTTATTGGGTACTTCTCTTTCACCCTGCTATTAATAATGTTGTGGCAACAATATTAATTCAACTAGCACAATTAAAAATATATCATAAATGTTCTGTTAAAGTTAAACAATTAATTAATACCATGTCTATTGTGAATGTGTTTTGTGAACAAGACTTTCTAAAAGAAATGAAGTATTAAACAAAAAGTGAATAACAGCACTGTTCACCGAGATTCAGCAAACCCCCAAGACTGATATCAGAACTATTTCTCAGTACCATTGAGATACAATACTGAGTACCGAGCATTATAGTTTTGAAGCATTAGATTGTTTCCGAGGATGAATTGTTCATATCATTTACAATCACCATTTCCTTTGCAGACCTTTGCAGGCTATGGCAGCAAGTTCCCTGAAGCACAGTAATGAACCAGTTAGGTTTTTTCAACTGCTCAGTAACTTTCGAGGTCATTTTTTGATGCTAGGATATAAAGGAACAGATTTACTGCATTTCACTTCCTAACTTGAGTGTGTGAACTGGGTTACTAATGGAGTGTCATTTCACTGGGTTACATTACCCAACCAATTCATAAATACTCCGTAATCGGACAGTTTACATCTGTGCATTTCAATCAGAGACATTATTATACAAATTCAATGATTCATTAGAAAAGAAGATGTTACATTGGATTGCTAATGTAATACCTCTGTTTAAGTGGAAAGATAGAACATCTCTTGCGGGTCTACAAAGCAATTTAAATGCTAGTCAGGGTGAAATGCTTTGCCACACTTGGTTCTTGGGGGTCAACTAACATAGATAAAATGAAAAATAATCAAAGTGGTTCCAATAAAATTATAAAATCATTTGGAAACTAAATGCTTCATGATAAATAACCTACATGCCTTTATGCCTTTCGAAAGGAAGTTTTCCATGTTCAACCTGAGTAAATTCCTAAAGGGCGGGCGGGGGGGGGGGGTAATGGAGAGATTAGACTAGGTTAGTGCAGAGGATAAAAACAATTTACTTTTCACAAAGTGCCACAGAATTAACAATAAATTCAAACATGGGGAACTGGTAACAGAATGGTTAACAAGCTGTCATTCAGAGAAAGCAGAGTGGTCAACTACCTTTTACCCAAAAATAGAAAACTGAGTCTGATAATGGTCCATCGTTCCCATTCAAAATGATTTGGCTTTCAGAATAAGAAAAATTCTGAATTTACAGATGACATAAAATTGGGAGGGCCGTCAATGGTGAGGAAGAATACAACAAGAGTATAGCTAATAGAGCCAATGTCTTACAGTTTTGACCTTGTGCGGTCTGTATGGAGTTTGTACCTCTGCCCTGTGACCACATGGGTTTCCTCCAGGTGAAGACATGCAGGTTAGTAGGTTAGTTGGGCCTCCTAAATTGTGTAAGAATTAATGTTGGATTATTGTAAACGGTCGGTGTGGACTCAATGGGCCTAAGAGTCTTTTTCTATGTCATAAAACTGACTCTGATCACGTAATATTAATTTGCAGAAATAGCAAATGAATTTGATACCATAATGTATTGATAAAGTAAGCAAGTTAGATTGTTATTTTCTCATTATGTACATATGATTCAAAAGCAGATGGGCAAACATGGAAAATAGTGACACAGTACAGTAAATCTTTTGTAAATGCAAGCCAAACACAAAGAGCTACAGAGTAAAACTGAAAGTTAGAGAAGTTGAACTGGTTTTAAAGCTTGCTAGCTTGCACTTGAAGTATTATGTACAGTTCCATAATATAAAACGGGCAGAAACACTGGACAGAAAGTTTAAAAAAAAAGATTATTATATTTATACCAGAAATGCAGCATTGGACCTTTCAGAGGAAGTTACAAGGGTGGGACTCTTTCCTCTCTGAAAGTAGACATGGGAACATAATCTACGAGATGTTCCCAACCACGCTAGCTTCCAGGATTCAGATGCTTGAACTCTCCAGAGTATGGTTTGCTGGCACGGCCCCTTTAAGGGGTCAGGACGGTCCCACTAAATGACAATCATGTTTTGGGCACCAAGAATTAAGTATTTAAAGAGCAACTGAATTGAATTGACTTTATTTCTTACATTTTTCACATACATGAAGTAAAAATCTTTATGTTACGTCTCTGTCTAAATGTGCAATATGCAATCATAGTAATTTATAAAAAATGAACAGTCAATGTAACATAAAATGTACTCAAATCAGTCTGATGGCCTGGTGGAAGAAGCTGTCCCGGAGCCTGTTGGACCTGGTTTTTATGCTGCGGTACTGTTTCCCGGATGGTAGCAGCTGGACTAGATTGTGCTTGGGGTGACGGAAGTCCCCAATGATCCTTCAGGCCCTTTTCTCACAACTGTCTTTGTAAATGTCCTGAATCGTGGGAAGTTCACAACTACAGATGCGCAGGGCTGTCTGCACCACTCTCTGCAGAATTCTGCGATTAAGGGAGGTACAGTCCCATACCAGACAGTATTGCAGTCAGTCAGGATGTTCTCAATTGTGCCCCTGTAGAAAGTTCTTAGGATTTGGGGGCCCATACCTAACTTCCTCAACCTTCTGAGGTGAAAGAGGTGCTGTTGTGCCTTTTTCACCACACAGCTGGTGTGTACAGACCACGTGAGGTCCTCAGTGATGTGGATGCAGAGGAACTTAAAGCTGTTTACCCTCTCAACCCCAGATCCATTGATGTCAATAGGGGTCAGCCCGTCTCCATTCTTCCTGTAATCCACAAACAGCTCCTTTGTTTTTGCGACATTGAGGGAGAGGTTGTTTTCTTGACACACTGTGTCAGAGAGATGACTTCTTCCCTGTAGGCCACCTTGTTATTGTTTGAGATAAGGCTAATCAGTGTAGTGTTGTCGGCAAATTTAATTAGCAGATTAGAGCTGTGGGTGGCGACTGTAGTAGCGTGGATGAAATCACTGGAGAGACAGAGTCACTGGTAGATACAAAGCAGCTTCTTTATTCAACACAACAAGGTACAGCAGGCATCTTATGGACGGAGACACTTTTTGCAGAAAGGTCTGCTAGCTCAACGTGGGCTCGATATTTATATGCTAAGCACAAAGGCAATCATAGACAATGCATAGACAATGCTTCCTCTTGAAGCTACATACAAAATATCACACCATCCTTTCCTTCCGACGCCAACATGTCTGGGTTGGTATCCACAGCCTTTAGGAATGTGAGTTACGTCTACGTTACATTTATTTGGCATTTCCCGTGCTAGCATAGAAGACAATTAATATTTATAATGTATAGATAATACTGTCTTCAAAACTACGGTGCCAGAAGCATCTGGTATTCACACCTTTTTAGGAAGCGCATTGTCAAATAAAAGTCTGGTGGCCAAAGTCATTTAAGTGTAAACAAATCATCCGCCCAAAAAGATTCACTCTAACAGCGACACAGTCAAGGGTATACAGGGAGTAAAGGAGGGGGCTTGGTGCACAGCCCTGAGGGGCACCTGTGTTGAGAATCAGAGGGGTGGAGGTGAGGGAGCCCACTCTTACCACCTGACAGTGATCTGACAGGAAGTCCAGGATTCAGCTGCATAAGGCAGGGTCAAGGCCGAGGTCTCTGAACTTCTTGTCGAGCTTGGAATTATGGTGTTGAATGCTGAATTGTAGGCCAAGAACAACATTCTCACATAAGCATCCTTCTCCAGATGTGTAAGGACAGTACGTAGAGCAGCGGCTATTGTGTCATCTGTTGATGGGTTATGTTGGTAGGTGAATTGTAGTGGGTCCAGTTTGGGTGGTAGCAAGCTGCAAATGTAATCCTTGACCAGCCTCTCAAAGCATTTGCTTAATATTGAGGTGAGTGCGACAGGACGCCAGTCGTTCAGGCATGTTACCTTAGTCTTTTTGGGTACAGGGACAATGGTCGATAATTTGAAGCAGGAGGGTACTCTACACTGGGAGAAGGAGAGATTAAAAATGTTTGTAAATATACCTGCCAGTTGTGCTGCGCATATCCTGAGTACTCGCTCTGGGATGCTGTCCAGTCCCTCAGCCTTGCGACTGTCCACTCGTTGGAAACATCTGTGTACCTCACCTCAGAGATGACCAGGTTGCAGGTTGCAGCGGTGGCTTTCCTCAGAGGCTCAGAGTTAGTGACATTGAACCGAGTGTAAAAGCGATTGAGCTCATCTGGGGGAGAGGCCGCGATGTTGGCAACACCACTACGTTTAGCTTTGAAGTCTGCGATGGTATGCAGCCCTCGCCACAAGTCACGTGTGCTATTCATTGTGAATCTTCACTCAATCTTGTCCCTGTATTGTAGTTTCTAGCCCTGATAGCTTTGCGCAGATCGTAGCTGCTTTTCTTGAGCTCCAGCTGATTGCCGGTAATGTAAGCTCTATGTCACACAGTAAGTGCTGCTCGCACGGAACTGTTGATCCAGGGTTTCTAGTTCAGGGAGACCCTCACCGCCTTCTGGGGGACAACATCATCGATGCACTTCTGGATGAAGCACGTGACTCCATCCGTGAACTCGGAGGTATCCTCATCATGGAAGACATTCCAGTTGATATCATCGAAGCAGTCCTGCGGTGTGGAGGCCGATTGGTTGGACCAACGGTGGACGGTTTAAACTATGGCTGCCCCTTGTTTCAGCTTCTGCCTGTACGTCGGCCAAAGCAGGATCGAAGAGTGATCTGATTTTCCAAAAGCTGGGCGAAGGAGAGCTTTGTAAGTGTTGTGGAAGGGAGTGTAGCAGTGGTCAAGTGTGTTATCTCCATGAGTGCTCACCTGGATGTGCTGATTAAACTTCGGCGACGATGAAGGCAGCTCTGGGTGTGCAGTCTCCAGCGTTGATGGTCTTGTGCAATTCCTTGAGAGCCAGGCCAGTATCAGCCTACTGAGGATTCTGTCGAGACCATGCAAATCAGCCACATAAGAATCTCCGCCGATGAGAGGTTCCGGCGTCAGAGTCAAAGTTGTTGCCATTACTGCCAATGTCTGAGGAGATGGACAAGGGTTTGAACTGTGATTTGACCTCTGTTTTCAATAAAGACTCTTGTGGAGCTATGGAGGAGTTGCGGGTAATTGCAACACCCAAGCTGGCAGAAATCCCTTCTGTCTACAAGGATTTGGAAGAGATCTTTGGTAAGGGAAAGCCCTCGGCTCTTCCACGCATTGACCGTACGACTGTGCAATAGATCTACTGCCTGGTACTTGTCCTCCGCTGGGTAAATTACACACAGTGTCAGGTCTAGAGAGAAATGCTCTGGAGGAGTATATAAAGGAGGCTATTGCCCTGGGATTCATTTAGCCCACTACCTCTCCAGCCGGTGCTGGTTTCTTCCTTGTGCAGAAGGACAGGAGCCTGCAGCCGTGCATTGATTAAAGAGGACTGAATCGCATAACAGTCAAGAATCGTTACCCTCCTCCACTCATGAACACAGCCCTCAAGACTCTCCAAGCAACAAGAGTATTCTCAAACCGAGACGTGATATGCGTACAGCAGCTATACTTTATTAGGAGTTTGAAGAGATTTAATACACTCAAAAACTTCTATAGTTGTACTGTGGAGAGCATTCTGACAGGATGCATCCCTGTCTGGTATGGAGGGGCTACTGCACATAACCGAACGAAGCTGCAGAAGGTTGTAAATCTAGTCAGCTCCATCTTGGGCATTAGCCTACAAAATACCTAGGACATATTTAGGGAGCGGTGTCTCAGAAAGGCAGCGTCCATTATTAAGGACCTCCAGCACCCAGGGCATGCCCTTTCCTCACTGTTACCATTAGGTAGGAGATACAGAAGCCTGAAGACACACACTGAGCGATTCAGGAACAGCTTCTTCCCCTCTGCCATCCGATTCCTAAATGGACATTGAATCTTTGGACACTACCTCATTTTTTTAAATATACAGTATTTCAGTTTTTTGCACATTTTAAAAAATCTATTCAATATACGTAATTGATTTACTTGTTTATTTACTATTATGTTTTATTTTATTTATTATTTTTTTTCTCTCTGCTAGATTTTGTATTGCATTGAACTGCTGCTGCTAAGTTAACAAATTTCACGTCACATGCCGGTGACAATAAACCTGATTCTGATTCTGACCTGGTTCGCATAAGGGAGTGTGTCAAGTGGAAGATGGCAATCAACACGCTGTCAGGGCACTATGAGTGCCTGGTCATGCCCTTTGGCTTTGTAAACATGCCAGGACTTCTCCAGGCCTTTATAAGTGACGTTCTCCAGCATGTTCTCCATTAGTACGCCTTTGTCTACTTGGACGACATCCTAATTTTCTCGAAGTCCATGGAGGAGCACGTTGCTCACACCAGAGACATCCTAAAGAAGATTCTTCATCATGAACTTTATGTCAAGCTAGAAAAGTCCAAATTTCACGTAACTACCATTTCAGTTTTGGGCTTCATCACCTCTAATGGCTGGCTCAAGATGGACACTAGTAAGACGCAGGTATTCAGAGATTTGGCCACAATCATCCAGTGTGAAACAAGTTCAACAGTTACTGGGATTTGCCAACTTTTACCGAAAGTTCATCAAAAAATTCAGCTCCGTGGCTACTCGGCTGTCGGCACTAACCAAGAGATCCACAGACCCTTTTTGTTTGGACTACCAAAGTAGAGGCTGCCATTGCAGTGCTCAAACAGAGGTTCACAACAGCTCCCATTCTGGTTGAACATAACCCTGACCTTCCCTTCATCGTGGACGTGGACGCTTTGGACATTGTAGTGTTGTCTCAATGAACACCTTTGGACTATGAACTGCACCCGTGTGCGTTCTTTTCCAGGCAGATATCCCTGGCAAAGGTGAACTATAACATCAGGAATTGAGACCTTCTTGCGGTTAAGTTAGCTTTGTGTTGGGCACGTGGCCAAGTGGTTATGGCGTTCGTCTAGTGATCTGAAGGTCGCTAGTTTGAGCCTCAGTTGTGGCAGTGTGTTTGTGTCCTTGAACAAGGCACTTAACCATACATTTCTCTAGTGTCTGTGCGAGGAGTGGCGCCCCACACAGACTTCCAATCTGTGCCTTGTAAGGCATGAAAATGCCTGATGCAGGCCTCTCATAGTCTGAGTCGACGTTCCCTCCCTCCTAGCTTTGGAGGAATGGCATCACTGGCTAGAGTGGCCAAGAACCCTTTTATCGTTTGGACAGACTACATGAACCTGGCTTATATTCAGGAGACCAAGAGGCTGAGTTCCAGGCAGGTCAGGTGGTTTTTGTTTTTTAACCGCTTTCATTTCATCCTGACATTTTGACTGGGGTCAAAGAATCAGATGCCTTATCCCATCAGTTTGACAAATCGGATCAAGAAGAGCAGCCTACCACCATTTTGCACTAAGCCATGGTGGTAGCATCAGCTCATTGGGGAATTGACGCTCTTGTTCGCAGTGCCCAAGCACAAGGGGAGATTCCTGAGAACGGTCCTCTGAATCAGCTGGTCATCCCAAATTCCATCCTGTTCCAGGTACTGTAACGGGGACACGCATCGAGAATTACCACTCACCCAGGGATTGCCAGGACACTCGAGTTTATCAAGAGGAGGTACTGCTGGCCCAGCATGATGAAGGACGTCAGCAGTACATGCAGGCATGTGAGGTGTGTGCCTGGGACAAGGAGTCCCATGCCCTATTTCAAGGGCTCCATCGCCCCCTGCCTGTTCTGGACAGACCATGGGCTCACACCTCTGTGGACTTTGTCACAGGACTTCCTCTTTCCAACGGGAAGTCTGTTATCATGGTAATTGTGAATCATTTTTCAAAGGCCCACAAATTCATCGCCTTGGACGGTCTACCATCTGCGGTGGGGAGAGCTGAAATTGTCCTGCACCAGGTCTTCAAGATCCATGGTTTTCTGGTGGACATTGTGTCATAATGTGGTTCACAATTTGCATCACATTTCTGGAGGGCATTTTGCAAACGGATTGGGGCAACAGCGAGTCTTTCCTCTGGGTTTCACTCGTAGTCCAACAGCTAGATGGAGCAGGTAAACCAAGAAATGGAATGTACCCCAAGGTGCCTGGCCTCTGAAAAACCAGGCGAGTGGAACGACTATTTGGTGTGGCAAAGGTCGCCCACCGCACTTTACGGCATACAGCGCACAAGATGTTCCCTTTCGAATGCCAATTTAGCTATCCTCCACCACTCTTCCCTAAGCAGGAGGCTGAGGTTAGGTTTCTGCAGCCAAAGATCTCACCCAACACTGCAAGGAGAGATGGACTAGGGCAAGGGAGATTTTGTTAGCTTCTACCGGAAGGCTGAAGTAAAGGCTAACCACAAGAGAAGACAGGGACAAGTTTTGCAGCCTGGGCAGCAGGTTTGCCTGTCAACTCAGAGTTTGCCTCTCCAAGTGGAGTCTAGGAAATTGGCATCCAAGTTCATTGGACCCTTCAAGATTCTCAGGGAAGTAAACCTGGCAGCCTACACTTTGCAGCTCCCCAAGACTCTTAAGATCAATCCCACTTTCCACACTTCCAAATTAAAACCTGTCTGCACCAGCCCCTTAGCCCCACCACCATCAGCGTTGCCACTGCCAAGGTTTGTCAATAGGGAACAGCTCTTCACAGTGAGAAGACTTCTGGACTCATGTACTGTTCGGGGTGTTTGGCAATACTTCTGTCATGGGCCAGTCTTTCAAGTTGTACCCAATTGTAAACCATCTTGCGTCTGCAAGCCAAAGATCCTTCCTCTCCCAGTGATTAGGCCTTTGGAGGTTCTGTTGGCATATCTGCAGCTCTGGGTTTTTACAGGATGGATGGGTTTGCTAGCCCCATGCCCAACCCTCCATCTTTTGCAACCAGGCATGGACCATCCATGGCAGACTTTCTTTAAAATTACTGAAGTCTTATGGGGAAGACTAAAAGCAATATGAATATAAGATGGAGCTCACACACAAACATGTAGGGAATTCAAATATAATTCATTATCTAGGAGCAGTACAGATCAATTTAATGGAAAGTTGTCAGTATATGAACAGGGTTTTTTTTTAATTAGATAAGGAAAATGGAAAAAAGATTCAAACACAACATAAGTGTTAACATCAGCTGATCAGGTGAAATGGACTCTTTCTGTGCAGTCTACTGAAGGTTGCATTGTGTTCTGTCCAGTTGGCAAGTATACTAAAGGATGAAGTCTTATCTGCGTGCTTCTTCAATTGTGCATCCAACACTGGTGGTGGGAATGTTTGTTCTTTCTGGGATTAGGAGTTGGAAAGCTTTTGGATCAGAGTGCATTAATCTCATTTTAAATGAGTTTGGGCCACCAGTCCACTTCATAATATGTTCAAGCTCTTCAAAACACAATTCAGAATGGGCCACCCTCCAAGCTTTAGCATAAATGAAATACAAATACTGTCATCATTATTTTTAATCGCTGTCATTGTTGTTGTACACATCTCATAATATGACACATCTGATCATGTGCAGCATCAGGCCTAGTTCACTCCCCAACCTCCAGTTCAAATCCACAATAAACTTCCTATCTAAATCTCAGCTTCAACCCAATTTCTAACTGGTTCAGGTTTCATTTCCAATCTAGATATTGATATCAGTCAGGGAGCTGTGTTCCAACTCAAGTCAGTCATACTCCCAGTTACTATTTCTTCCTAAAATACTTCAATCCTGCCCCTAATTTGAATGTTAGTTGCTATTCCCCCCTCCACACAATCCTAGGTTCTAATTTCACTTGCTTTGTTTCTCTTTTTTCAGGTGGTGTGTCCAATAATTGCAGGCTTCCTCCATTTCTTCTTCCTGGCTGCCTTCTCCTGGATGTGTCTTGAGGGCGTCCATCTCTACCTCATGCTTGTTGAGGTCTTTGAGAGCGAATACTCCAGGAAGAAGTACTATTACCTCTGTGGTTACTGCTTCCCAGCACTGGTGGTGGGAATCTCAGCAGCAATAGACTACAGGAGCTATGGAACTGAGAAGGCGTAAGTGAAATTGAATGAACTGTTTTTGTATCAAAGGTTGAAAATTCTGACACAAAGTAGTTAAAGAAATAGGATTTGTATGCATAGCAGAATGATAGAAGGAATTGATTGTCAATGATTAAGTAATTAGATTTAATTAAATAAATAATTGGGAATGGATAAGTACAAAGTTGGTATTGGGTATATATCAGGAAAACTATGAAGAGTGATACTCCTATTGAAAAGAAGATAGAACAAAGACCTGTAGAAAGTCCTCGACAGAATGAAAGGTCTTGAAAGAACCTGAATCTGAAAGACGAAAGCTTTTCATATGAGGTTGTTACCACTAAATTTAACAAGAAATTTGGGAGGAACCTCTTTTTCACCCAGGGTGCAATGTAATGTGGAATTGGCTGCAACTGAGGTAAACAGCAGATATATTGAAGTGGTACCTAGAGGGAGAACAGAATCAGAAGATGCGCACTTTGGGGTAAATGAGTATGTGTGGGTGTGGTAGGAGGCTGATGTTGAGTATAAACACTAATATTGACCAGTTGGGTTGGCTGCTGCTTCCTTGATGTGAAATCTGAGCAATCCCATTACATCGCAGAAAGCCTCATCTCCTGTCAGGTGTCAACGAACTGTGAAATTATTGCAGTGATGTAAAGCAGTTTTTTAAGAAACCTATTCTGCTTCCCACATAATGGATTGAAATCCTGACCTTGATTGTTATTCAGATATTTCCATCAAACTCTGGATCCGTTCCAGCAGTTTTAACTCACAAGAGCAATTGTGGTGATCATCATATTCTGATTCAGCACTATGTTTAAATAAAGCTTATGGACTTCCAAAAGGTAATGTTTCTTTCACACTGGGGTACGATTAGGAAGTTGTTTTGTTACTGGACTAATAATCCACTATTTAAATCCCTTAATGGTGATTTGAGAAGAGATTTGAATGCCTTCCACATTCCCAAATGATTCACCAATGCACTTTGGGGAAAAGGATGTATATTCATACCTCATCCAACTTGTACTCAACTCCTGTCCCATACCCATCTGAACAACTCTCATGATTACCAGAGCCACAGAGCGTGAAACTGCTGGCAGTGGTTCAGGAGGGTGACCAGTACCATTTGCAGGATCAAACTGGATGACAGAAAACAGCCTTGCCAAAAATCCTCACACATTGAGGGTACAGTCTTTTTTAAAAAAATAAACAAAATAGAAAGAGAAGCAAATGTTGGGTTTTGTCCCCAGCCACTTCCTGTGACAAAGCAATCCCTGCTCCAACATATCCGTAAAAGAATTTCTTCTGCTTACTTTCACTGGAAGTTCATGTTCCCTTGATTTCACCCTTAAAATTGACCTTTCACCTACAGGTCATCCTGAAGGCTATTCCCTCTGAGATGCTCTATTTTGCTGTAGAAAAATTGAATGTTTCACTGTGTTTAATGTTATCAGCAGGCATTTACTTCTGTAGTCTTCATATCTTCTGCAAATCGATTATCGGTGGAGCAATTGAAAATGTAGACAGATTATGCTGCAGTTGTACAGGGCATTAGTGAGACCGTATGCAGTGTTGTGTTCAGAATTGGTCTCCTTTTTTAATGAAGTTAATTCATTGAAGGGCAAAAGAAGGCTAATGAGACTAGTACCTGGAATAGGTGGGTCATCCATTGAGGAAAGGCTGTACAGATCAGGCTTGTAACCCAGATAGGACGCATGATTGAAGAAAGAGGATGCTAGCTGTGGACTTACTTTTGTGAACTTCAGTTCTGAATGTTATTTGCTTACTTTTATTGTTTGCATGATTTTTTGCACGTAGGATGTTTGACAGTTTTTTTTAAATTGGGTTCTGTTGGGTTTAGTTGTTTAGTGGCTGCCTGTAAGGAGACAAATCTCAAGCTTGTATATAGTATTTATAGGCATCTGTTAGTCTCGTGAGACCATGGATTTGCGCCTTGGAAGGTTTCCAGGGCACAGGCCTGGGCAAGGTTGTATGGAAGACTGGCAGTTGCCCATGCTGCAAGTCTCCCCTTTCCGCGCCACCGATGTTGTCCAAGGGAAGGGCATTAGGACCCATACAGCTTGGCACCGGTGTCGTCACAGAGCAATGTGTGGTTAAGTGCCTTGCTCAAGGACACGACACGCTGCCTCAGCCAAGGCTCGAACTCACGACCTTCAGATCACTAGACGAATGCCTTAACCACTTGGTCACATGCCAACACGTATAGTATAGGTATTTTGCTAATAAGTAAACTTCAAAATTTGAACTTTGAATGTGAGGAGCATATTTCCATTAATGGGAGAACGTGGGATTAGGAATCACTGTTTCAATGAGGTCACCTATTTTTTAAAAAATGGACAAGTAAGGTTTGTATTTCTCTTGGGGTTTGAGTATTTGGATCTAACCTTCCTTTAAGAGCAGTGGTAGTGAATATCTCAATGTTTTTAAGGCAGAAGTGGATTCTTTATGTACCATGTGGGGGCAGGTTTTGAGGTTACTATCAGAGGAGATGGGGATCTAGTTCAGATTGAAGGGATCAAGTAGCTTACTCCTACACATAATTCTACACTTTGAACAAAGAAGAGATTTAATTTGATCTGCATTCCAAGATAACACATTCACTCCTCATTTTATATATTTCTCCTAGGTATTCCAGTCTGTATATATGTAACGGAAGCTGATTGTTCGCACCCTGCTGATTTTCAGAAATGTTCCTTTAAAGAGTGTTTTGGGACTTTGATAATCATTCAGTCTGTGGCCCTTTTTGAGAATCACCGAAAACAGCCACTTATCAGAATGAAATTTGTCCTTCAATAATAGTCAAGATTGCAGTTTGCCATGGCAACAGTGAAAGTGTTGTGGGGACTTCAGTAATATTTAGCTTTTGAAATAGCTTTGTCCATAAAGCTTCAAAAATTGTTAAGTAGAGCAAATATTTGTGAAAGAAGCACAGCATGGGTAATTGGTGTGCATTAAATGTGTATTGGAAGATTTTATTTTGCCCTTCAGCTGCAAGGTTGATCCTGATACATACCGTCAATGAGTATCCACATGATAGAAAACTGTACATCCCAGACAGTGAACAAAAGGAAAGAGAGATATTCAGCTGTCTCCCTGGTCTCTTTGTATAACATAGCCCCTAAAACCGTTTATGTTCAATTTCCCTTTTAAACATCTATACTAATATCTTCATGAAGCAGATTTTGTTGGTAATAGTCACGCGAGCAGTGTTGTCTTGTTTTGGAGGAATACCAATCAGCATTGCCTTAAGACAGGCCATAAAAACAGAAATTGTTGGTAACCCTCAGCAGGTCAGGTAGCATCGGCAAAAGGGGAAACGGGCTTTTGTTTCGATTATACACACAGAGACTGGAACTTCCAGTGAAAATGCATGAAGTAAGGAGAAAATACATAATTTTAAAATGCAGATGGAATTAAATCTGTTATTTATACATACATGTGAATTTGCAGTGGGAAGCTCAGACCTACTGTGCCAATCAGTCATATCAGAACTGAAATGGGCACAGAGGATCTCAGAACTGAAACCTGAAAAATCTGGTTCTCTCTCCCAGATGCTGCTTGACCTGCCGAGTGTTTCCAGCATTTTCTGTTTTTATTCCAGCAACTGTAGTTGTTTTTTTTTCTGGATTGGATTAGTTTAAAGAGGGGTTGGTTTAAACTACAAAGCTCCCAGCCTTATGGATTTAGTACTTTGCACTAAACCAGTCAAGTTCCTGAGTAATATTCCCCTCTAAGCTTCAGACCATTGGCAAGTGCTAAGTTGTGGTTCAGTGTTTTATTTCAGTGATAAATGCCTCTGCGCCCTGTCACAGTTGATATTTAAGGCAGGATATCCATCACCAATGAGGGGGCAGTGAATGAGGCTGACTGTGGCACATTTATCACTAACATTGTGTTTCACTCCATCTAACACACTGGACTAATGCTTTCTCTCTGCTTTCCTCCTCTATTTATCATCTCCACGATGCTTTTCCTCTCAATGTCCATTCCTTTTCACTTTTCCACTCCACTTTTTTCATCTGTTCCTCCTAATTCTCATCATCCAATCCTCCCACCACCCTACCTCCAAAACACACAGATGCTGGCTGCGAGTGGACAACTATTTCATCTGGAGTTTCATTGGACCTGTGTCCTTTGTTATAATGGTAAGTTTGGATAATGGTGCTTTGCCAGCTTCGTAGTGGATCTGTGTTAATTCACTCATAAGCCTTTATTGTGTATGTTTGTGTGTTCATACTTGCCTGTCGAATGTGTGGATGTTTATTTGAAGTTATCTAGTTATTTGAGTATCCCCTACCTTCACTGTAGAGATTTCTTGATTGTAGCGTGGACCATATACAGGATGCAGCACGATGCTGCATTACAACATAGCTTCAAGGCTTCTTCAACAACACTTCCCAAATCCATGACCTCCATTACTTGGAAAAACAATAGAACCAGATGCATGGCAATGCCATTATCCCCTTTCATCTTTGAGTTTCACACCATTCTCAGCTGGAGATATGTTGCTTGGCAGTCTGTTTGTGGCGGTGTTTGTAGAAAGAATTATTGTCCAGAACACGAGAAATACTCTTATCCATCGAAGTGAAATAATTGAATATCCGAAGATCATTTGGGAATCCACATACGAAGGGTACTTACAACAGTACTCCTTCAGTACTGTACTGGAGTTTCAACCTTGTCCTTAGGGCTTGGATCCAAGGATAGTAATCAGGAAGCCAGCCCCAAATTCCAGAAGATGTGATGTAGGTTTTTTTCAAAATTAAATTTCAACTTGCCAAATCATTCAGCAGATGGAGCAGGATTTGGTTTAGAATTATTAAAAGCAAGTTCCTGACTATGTTGTATGTTCTTTGAAGGTTCCTCAGTTAATACACATAAAACCCAAGCAGACTCTGCTCTACATGTGGTCTTGCTGTAGATGTGCTTCCATTGATTTTATACCTTCTTTCATTGCGTTATTGATCCATCCGAGTATGACTTGGTGTGGTTTCCATCCTGCAGATGAACCTGGTCTTCCTCGTGATCACATTGCACAAGATGGTCCGGAGCAACAGTTCATTGAAACCAGACTCCAGCCGGCTGGAGAACATCAAGTAAGTGTCCTCTTGGCGGTGAGGTGGCGGGGGTCTGGGAGGGTAGGTGGGATTGTAGGGTGAAAGGAATCAAGAGTGAGTAAGAAAAAGAGATTTAGTGCGGAAGAATGGAGGAGAAGGAGGCTGTTTTAAAAAGGGGGAATGTAGCATAGAATTATTAAGAGGAAGAACGTGTCCTTGATTCTTAGTAGCTCGGGTGAATGGAAGGAGATTGTCATTGGCTCCTGAATTGGGAAAAGAATGCATAGGTTCCACTGGCTGGGTGAATTGAGCAATGTGGAGGGAGATTTTATTTGTGCTGATCAGGGAAATGCACAATGGCAGAATTCCATTAAATACTAAATTGCAAAGGGCAGGTCTAGGATTTACTGCAAGAGCTCATTACTCATTAATGAAGCAGGAAAGGTTTCCAAGCATCTTGGATTTCACAGCAAGGGCCAAGTATTTCTCCAGAGCTAATATTCCTTACCCCCACCCCACTGATCACTGACTCACTTTTCTTCAGTCTTCTTCCTGGGAAGTCCAACTCTGGTAGAAGGGAGTCCACAGACCACAACCACTCATAATGATGTACGAATATTCCTGTCCTTGAAGCGGAGGACTGTTGATTGGGCATGAGGCCAGAGGAAGGTAGATTGTCAGCAAAGCTGGGCTATCCTTGCCTTCTGCATTAGGAGTTGTATGAACTTGAGGGTTTGCAATGAGGCATAAGCAACAGTTATTGGAGGTACCGACCTATGGATTGCACCATATTTACATTGGAAATTCCTCAGAGGCTGCTCTCAGCTACAGGTTCCACATACTTCACATATTCTTGGTTGTGTTTGCCTCTCAAAGTTGGGCCGCTCTTGGGCTTCAAAGGTCATTGTGACCTCCAAGACTCTCAGTTTTTTATTTTCTGAAATACCTGTGACTCACAGCATCGCATTTCTTCCCTTGCATTTATTTTATCCACCATTCTCTGCTGCATATGTGCACTGCAGGGTTCCTCCTCCCTGACATTGACGTTGCTGGCATCTGCCAACCACACTTGCCAGTTCCTTTCACTAGCCAAAGCTTGTCCTGGGCATGGAAAGAAAATCCATTCAG
Source organism: Mobula birostris (assembly GCF_030028105.1). Classification (NCBI taxonomy): domain Eukaryota; kingdom Metazoa; phylum Chordata; class Chondrichthyes; order Myliobatiformes; family Myliobatidae; genus Mobula; species Mobula birostris. The sequence goes on from NC_092401.1 coordinate 13,379,696, forward strand.
ACGAATAGACCTCCACTCTGAGCCAGCTGGCTGCTGACCAAGGAACTGCTGTCTCCACCTTGTACCTCTGCCTGGACATGTTTGAAACTTAGTTCAGATGTCTCTGCTTCTCAAGTTTGAGAACTCCTGTGAACTACTGGAAGCTAGCCCACAGTCAGGATCTCACCTAGGGTAGACCTGTTGCCTAGCTGTGGAAAAAAACACACTCAGTCCTTATGATGGCATGTGACATGCAACACAGTTAGGTATGATCTGGTGACATGTCAAACACAGAGCATCTTTGCCAGGTAAAAAAAAAAAAGCCCTGGTATTTTCTATCTAACTGTATTGTAGTACAAGGGCTCAGTGATGGGTCTCCAGGTTTTGCTTTTGTTTGTCACCTCTCCCCGCTGGGTGTACAGACATGAGGTTCGATGGAAGTCCCTCTGTCTGTTACTCAGGTCATCACAGTTAGAGCATAGAACAGCACAGCACAGCACAGGAACAGGCCCTTCAGCGCATCTGCTGACAAACTAAATGATCCATTCCCTGCCCATTTCAGGATATGTTGGATGAAGCAGTGCATCAAACACAATATTAACTCCCTAAAAGCTCAGGTCTTGTTGAAACAGAGTAATAGATGATGAACTAAAGTTGTCCTATAGACGATGCACTATTCTTGTAGGGTTACCAATTCAAAGAGACAAATGCTGTCTATTGCCTGATACTCGGGACTGAATGGTGAAGACAAGTATACAAAGTTCATTTGTACCTTTGCTTTCACAACTATGCCTCTCCTGTTGCTGCAGTCACAGGAGAGTGTATTGTATGCGCTATTTTAGTGTGGAGTAAACTGACCTACTTCAACTGATCATACCTGGCAGTACAATTTCTTTTGTTGTATGCATTAAACATGCCATGTAGTGACGACCAGGGACTGGGGCAAAACAGGGGCATGGCTAGTAGAGGGTCTGCCTTACTGCTCCAGGCAATTGGGGTCAGTCCTGATTTTGGATGCCATCTGTGTGATCTGCCTTTGACTGCAGAATCAGGTTTATTATCAGTGACGCAGAGTATCTCATAAAGGCCATTCAAGCCATGCTGCCCCAGCAACCCTACAACCCTGATTAACCCTAATCTAATCACGGGGCAATTTACAATGACCAGTGAACCCACCCAGTATGTCTTTGGACTGTGGGAGGAAACCAGAGCACTCAGGGAAAATCCGCGCACTCCACGGGGTGGGCGTGCGCAGACTTCTCACAGAACGACTCCAGAATTGAACTCAGAATGCCCCATCGCTAACCTCTATAATACCATGGGATTAGCGGAGCTGATAACATTCACTGATATGAGAATGGGAACCTAGGTGAAATGTTACATTTCAGTCAACAGGTTGAGGAACTTTCCAGGTTAGCTTGGATAGATATTGGCAAGGGAGAGGGATGACTAGCTCAGTACTGTACTCATGGCCAGTGGCAGGAGAAAAAGATAAAGGAAATGTTTTGTTTCTGAGGTTCCAGGAGCTAGGAATGAAATGGAAGACTTCAGGTAGCTTGAAGGAGGAATTTTTAACTACCACAAAATAGCTCTTTAGTTATCACACTGTGCTGATAATTATTCAGAGACTTGCATGAACAATCTGGAGATGTGAGTTTGTATCCCTCCATTGTAGCTGGAAATTTAAATTAATTAAATAATGTGGAAAATAACAGTTTTATCATCCGCAGGATGTCCGAAGTAACTGTATGTAGTAACTTCCACTGTAACTTCTACCCAATCTTCCTGCCTTTGTTGTATCCTATTACTGCCCACCTCATTGTGTACCACAATAAGTTTACTGCCGGCTGCAGAATTGAAAACTTTGGGCCAACCCCAATATCCAAGTCACTAATGCAGTTCCTGACCCTTGAGGTGTTCAGATTGGCTCTGGACCTCATGAAGGTTTCTGGAATTTGGGTCAAACACAAGCAAGGAAAGCCCTGAGACTGCTAAACAAAAAAAAGAGCCCTTGGTGTTCCAGGGAAGATACTAGCAGGGGCAGAAGATTGGCTGACTAACAGCAGGCAAAAAGTGGGAATAAAGGGTGTTTTTTTTTCTGGTTGGATGCTGGTGACTAGTGGTGTTCCAAGGAGTTGGCGTTCAGAATGCTTCTTTTCATTCTATACGATTTGGATGTTGGAATTAATGGCTTTGTGGCCCTTATGAAATGTGCTGTCTACCCAAATTGTAACTCATCATATTTCTTTGTAGTAACTTCCACAGCAACTTCTGCTCAGTTTTTCTGCCTGTCTGTATTTATTGTACTCTGTTGCCCTCCACCTCACTGTGTGCCACACTGAGTTTATGCTGGATACAGAATTTGAAACTCTACCCCAAACACAATATCCAAGTCACTAATACAGTTTCTGGATCTCCTCAGATTGACCCCGAGCCCCATGCATTGGCTCAAACACAAGCAAGGGAAACCTTGTGCTGATTCCCAATTCTCGTCCTCCCTCAGCTGATGAGTAACTACTTCATGTTGAACAATACTTGGAGGAAGCTCTGAGAGTAGCAGGAGCAGATAAGTCGTTTAGACGGGCTCTTGTCATCAGAAGTGGCTAAATGGCTTCACCACTGACTAGTCAACATTCAGACATCAGCTGGTAAAGTGGCAAGAACATTCAAACCACAAGGGTGACAACAAGAGAGAGACAAAGCATTTACCCTTGACATTCAGTGGCACTTTGTGCCCACCATCAACATAAAGTTGCCACAGAGCAGGTCAAAGGCTAAGTATCCTGCAGCAAATGAGTCTCCTTCTGACTCCTCAGTGATTTTCCATTATCCACAAGGAGTGCAGCTCTCCACTTGCCTGAGTTAGTACTACCTTATCCTCAAGGAATTCAACAACCAAGAAACCCAGTGGATTGTCACCCCATCAACCACCCTTCACCACCAGCACACAGTGGCTGCTGTGCAAACGATTTACACAGTATACTGCAGTTCCTCATTTGTTCCTACCTGTCTACACTGCTGTGAAAACCAAGCTTCCCCACCCCTATTATCTTTACCTTTTATTCTGACAGGCACTTACAGGCTTTGTACTCTCAAAACTTGGCCTCCCGCTTACCAAGTTTATCTTTGCCTGAAACAGCCTGTCCCAATCCATACTTGTCAGACCCTTTCTGCTACCATCAAATCTGGCCTATCTTTTTTGTATATTTACTTTGAAACTAATGGCATTGTGATCGCTGGATGCAAAGTGTTCCCCAGCATAAACTTCTGTCGCCTACCCTATCTCATTTCCTAATAGCAGATTAAGTATCAACCGAGAGCATCTGATAAACCCTTAGCATCTAGATGGACAAGAGAGTAAATGCATGGGAACACCACTAACCGCAGATACCCTTCCACGTTGCACACTGTGCTGGTTTGGGAGTATATTGCTGATCTTCAATTATCACTGGGTCTGGAATATCCTTCGTGACAGCACTTCTAAATGGTCTGCAGAGGCTTAAGAAGAGGTTGCGGAGCACACTCTATTTACCAAGTGGCCTAGTTCTGCTCCTATGTCTTATGGTCAAAGACAGCTCACTGCTATCACCTCAAGGACAATTGAAGTCAGGCGATAAATGATGGCTTTGCAGTGACATTCGGATCCCAAAAACGGATAAATGAAAATCTTTCAATGCCAAACAGTATACAATAAGCAGAATAAGTTGATTCCATAACCAGTAAGTCGGTATAGTACAGTGCAGTGTTGTCATGTCCAGGCTTAAAGGGTAGTGTCAAGCTAAGGAGCTAATTGAACTCAGAGATTCCAGGAACAACCCAAACTCGTTGATGATTGAACCCAAGACATTTTGGATACAGTGGTGCATTTAGACCAAGGAATAGGGGTTTGTTCACCAAGGTCTGTGGGACAATAGCGTTAAATGCCGAACTGTAATCTGGAAACAGCATTCTTATTTGCGTGTCCCTGTTTTGTAGGAGTGTAACTTGAGTGCGTTAATGAAGCCTGAAATAGTTACAACTATCATTACCTGGTTCCTAGTGGTTGATTCATTTTGGCTCCTTCTTTAGAATCCCACCCTCTCAGAGATCATTCTTCATCCAAGTGGATTCCAGGGAATGGCCAAGAGCACTGGTTAGAACAAAGATTATGAAACCAGACATGAGCACAGTTGTAGTGTAGAGACTTGGACTCCAGAATCGGCTGTTCCTATGCAGTTATAACCACTGGCATCTACCTGAGGTCATGGGATATTGCCCTGTATGTCCTTTGCACAAACATCAGTAATCACCACTCTACCTGTTTACTCTGATCTCAGTATTTTGAAGGAAAGTGCTGTTGATAGTGTACTAGGAAACCCACCATGCCCATCCACTGCTGTCGATTTAGACTTGATTACAAAACAACTGAACAGAAGTAAGCGTGACTAACTTTGACATTAAAACAACTCCAACCAGGAACGAAGATGGTTTTGCAGGAGACTATTCTTGTCATTCCCCCAGGCCCTGCCATGTATGTTCCTTAAGCAACGCACTGAAAATGCTGGAGGAACTTAGCAGTTCAGGCAGCATCTATGGAAATGAATAAACAGTCAATATTTTGGGCTGAGATCCTTCTTCCAGACTGGAAAGGAAAGGGAAATGATGCCAGAATAAAAGGGTGAGGTGAGGGGAAGGAACTCTAGCTAGAAAATGATAGGTGAAGCCAGGTGGGTGGGAAAGGTAAAGGGCTGGAGAAGAAGGAATCTGATAGGAAAGAGGAGTGAACCAAGGAGAAAGGGAAGAAAGAAGGGAAGCAGGGGAAGGTGACAGGCTGGTGAGGAGAAGAGGAAAGAGGCCAGAGGAAATAGAGGAGGGAAGAGGGACGGAACAGGAAAAGCCGATGTTCATGTCTTCAGGTTGGCAGCTACCTAAATGGAATATGAAGGGTTGCTCCTTCACCCTGAGAGTAACCTTATCGTGGCAAAAGGGGAGACCGTTGACCAACATGACTGAATGGGCATGGGCATAGTAATTAAAATGGTTACTCAGAAGTGAGAGTGACTACTTTTGACAGTAAAGCAGTATTATGGGATCAGAGGGCTGGTAGATCTGAATTCACTGCATCAAGAGGACAACACTTCTGACTGGCGTCATATCTCAGAGGAACGAAGTTGGTTATGGAAGAGACTAGTCTTGTCATCCCCTAGACATGGTCATGCAAGTTCTTTAAGCAGTTTCCTTGGTCCAACGAGCTGCTTCAACATTGACTCTTTCCGTTGAAAGGACAAAAGTGTTGACGTTCAATATTCAATACATTGAACGTCAAGGCACAGACAATATTCTGGCTCATAACATTATGCCATTCACATCACACTAATGTCAGGCAATGAACATCTCTAGTATAGTAGAGTGAAACTCTGACACTTGGTCACTGAATAGCAGCCACTGAGCCCACCATTATCGACATCCTGGGAGTCCCATATCCAAAGTAACCACGTAAATGTCATAGCTCAGATAAGCAGGGAAGAGCTTCACCTCTGACTCTTCAAAGCCCTTTTGAAAGTACAAGCCAGGTGTGTGATGGAAAACACTCCGCGTACTCTGGCTGACTGTAATACCGGCAGCATTCAGTAAATCTGGAAGAGCACAGCTCACTCGATTAGCACCCGATCTGCCACCCTCTCCCTTCATCACTGATGCATCATGGCTGTAGTGTGTCCCACCTACAAAATGTGCTACCCTTCACCTTGAAACCCTTCTATCGCTGAGGAAGCCGAGCAACAGGCACAGAGAAAGATCACCACCTGTAGGTTCTCCATCAGCCACATACCTCCCTGCCTTGAAAATATATAACTGCTCCTTCACTGTCAGTGGACCTAAATCCTGGAGCTCTGAACCATTCAGAACTGTCGAAGCACCATCACTAGAAGGACAGGTGAGGATTAAGATGGTGGCTCATTGCCACCTTCTTGGGGGCCATTGAGAAAAGTCCCAAATTCTATAAACCAATAGTTAAATAATTGTTCCTACAGGCTAATCTTTGTAACAATTTGTGCACGGAGACACTAGGGGGCAGTCCTTCTTAAATTTTGTAATTAGCAATCCAGATTTAGTGAGCAGCCATGTGCTCAGTGATTGAAGATTGACTAATTATGATCAGAGTGTGAATGCATTCAATATGTCACAAAAGCAGAACATTCACTGTGGTGTGGCTTGAGCTAGCTTCAACAAAGTGAAGGTTGTGAGGTAAATTGGACAAATCTGCTGATGGACAAACATACCAACAGATTGTCGGGTGTACAAAACCAATATTCAACATGTATCTTGTTAGAAAAAAGCACAGGCAGCTACAGGGAGAAGGAAGAACATAAACTACAAGAAAAGGTGTACCAAAAGGCACACATGCAAAATCCCCATGGAGAGAAGTACAAATAATGACAAGCATTTAATATTGGCTACAAGAAGGGAGTATGAGCAGATACCTGCAAGGGATATCAAATTAACCAAGGTGAGTTTTACAGTAATATCCAGGAAAAAACTGAGACCCCTTGAAACTGATGGTGATAAATTAAAAATGCAAAACTTAATGAATATTTAGTTTTTTAGCAGTGAGTACAGATGTAGAGTTAACATGCGGGCCAACCCAAGAAAATAATTCCGAACTGAGATGGAGACCACTCTTGGGCTATCGCAGGTGCACCTTGAATCTAAACTTGATATTCAGTCTGCAGACTCCATTCAGGGTATATCAGGGCTTTATGCGTCCATGTGCCCATTGGACGGTTTAAGATCATAGGATCATGGTAGCAGAGGATTTTAAGGTTGGATCTGCAGCATTTTGTCCATTGCTGGACTTTGAACAGTGAGGTAGATCATTGTTCATCCCTGGGGGGGGGGGGGGGGGGGGAGTGGATAAAATGAGCTAACTGCAGTGCTTAACATTACCAGGAGATGGTAGCACTACTGCAGCAGGCAGACTGGTTCCATTCGCCCAGCCTTTCCCATCTCTGTCCTACATCTGAAAATAGTTCCTCATTAACCTCTCCCTGCATGCTCACCAACCTTAACTTCTGAAGATATAAACTGTGGAGATCTTCACCTTTCTCAGTCTCTTCCGCAGCAGACAGCCAGGAGTAGACTTGAAATAGGACAGGCTCAGCCAGATGACTACAATGAAGTGTAGCATAGTGTAGAATTAGCTTGGCTTTCCCCACCTATAACCCTCCCTTACAGTGTTCCCTCTCCTCCCTCCTGCTCTCCCCATCACCCTCAACCCACCATCTATTCGCACAGTCATCACCACACTTCTACCCTTAGCATCATACTCCCCTCACTCCACTCTCCTTCCCATCCCTTGTTCTCGTCATCCTCGACTTCTTTTTGCCCTCACCTCTCCCTCTGTCCTCCTCCTAACCCTCCCAATTTTGCACCACCTCCTCTCACAGCCTTGCTCTTATCCTGTCTGCCCTCCATCACCTTCCAATGGCACAAGTTTTAAAGTGGCCTTTATGAAGCTCGGTAAGTTTCACAGAAGAGACAGAAGTCATTAACTAAGCCCACCTACGAGACATTACTGAAAATCCACAATAAGTTACAAGGGAAGGCTTTTTTTTTTGCCTCATAATGATCACCTATTCAGCCTCCATCCACTCCATTTTGAAATTTGGCCAGGACTGGAAAAAGTTGATTACTAACTTCTGGTACTGGTCAGAGAAATGCTAGAGCTGATCTCTTTGAGTCCAAAGGGGAAACTTTCCAATTTCAGGTAATCTACATCTAATTCCAGAGATTTGCCACCCTCTGCACAAAGTTTCTATAAAACTCGGTTTTAACTGACCAATCCCAATCTTGTAACTTCATCCCTATGTTTGAGACTCTCCCATTGGTGCAAAGATCTCAATACCTACCTTGCCAAACCCCCTTAGGATCTTGTACGTTTCAATAAGATCATCTCTCATTCTTCTAAGCATTTCATTTCTTTTGTGAATCTCATTTATTGGTGATAGGACAACCTATTATCTCAGGAAGAAGTCTTCTGAATCTTTATGGGATTGTTTCCAATGACATTATATTCCCTTTCAAAGAAGGATGCCAAAACACTGTCCAGGTTTGACCTTACCAACACACTACAGTTGTAATAATTATCCTTTATTTCTAAACACCACCCCCTACCTCTCTTACAATAAAAGTCAAAGGCCATTTGCCTTTCTAACTCCTTAGCTGCACAGAGTCTCAATCACACCCTATTTATTTCACATCTATCTATGGCTAATTTTCTAGTAGAACGAGGGTTTCCCCACTGCACCTTTGTTAGTCACAATACTAGTGGCCTGATATTAGGTGAATGCTAAATACATTTTAATTGATTGGGTAGAGAAAAGCCCAGCAATGAGAGAAGGTAATCAGTTCAAATGTTTAACAAGTGATCTTGATAGAATCCCTGATATTCATCAACCCTGTATATCTTACGTTGCTGATCTTACTGTCTCACATTCTCCGTACTCTCCACTTTCTCACTAACTACTCCCTCTTTTCTTTGCCTGAGCTTTTAGCAGCTGACCTAACGTTAGCTCATGATTCTTATTCCCTGGGCACAGTCACCCTGCAAGTTGCTGATGTAAAGTGAGGAGCTTCAGAACAGGCCAAGACAGGAAAAAGATTTAAAAATTTATAATTTTCAATCTCACTTAAAGTTTTGCACAACTTGTATCAGCAAATTTAAGAAAATCACAAAATACCAATTTTTTTTTGCTTGGATTTAATGTGTTTAATTGCTTTTTTTGAGCTGGGTAGTACTAAGATGTTAACACACAAAGGCACTGGAGGAATTCAGCAGGTTAGGCAGCATCTACGAAGGGAAATTGACATTTTCGATCAAGACCCTTCATCTTGGCCATATAGATAGAGAGGAGTTTGCAGTATAAGATATCTGGCCTGCTCTCTTTCTAGATATCTGCTGGCCTCTCCCTTTCTCACATGTTACTGTGAACCATTACTGAGAAGTGTCAGGATTTATTGCCTAACCATACTTATTTTGAAGGTAGTTGTGAGTACTCTTCTCAAACCACTTCAAACCTTATGATACACATCTGTGCCAATGGCTATGAAAAGTTCTTCACTTTGCACCCGGTGGTGGTGAAGGAGCAGTAAGTCAGGATGGTGTTTGCCTTGGAATGGATCTTGCAAGTGTGATGGTGTTTCTGTTTTTCTGCTCTCTTCTCTGTCCTGGAGTTGCAAGAAGGGCAAGAGCAGAGGACAGATGATTGTATATAACGCTGGAGAGGCACTGGAATAAAGAGTTGAGGAGGTGAGCTCAGTATTTAAGGTGAAGGTGGATACATTATTTTTGAAGGTATAGAGATTTGGGGTGTATAGGGAACAGGCACAGAGGAGATGAGGTCTGGAACAGAACAGCCATGAAGATATTGAATAGCAGCTTAGGCTTGAGGGGCTCCTCGTTTCTTGTGTACATTCTGTCGTAATGAAGAGCTGGTGGAATGTGTGCCAGTCAAGTGGGCAGCCATGTTCCCTTCTCAAATATTACCGGTACTTTGCTCATCCGACCTAGTGGATGGTATTCCATCACACTCCCGATTCATGTAGCCTCGGTAGTGGCAAAGCTGTGGGGAATCAAGAGGTGAATTACTCAGCATAGATCACCCAGCCTTTGACTTTTGTAGCCACAGGATTGATAATAGTCCAGTTAAACACCAAATAAATATCAGAGATAGTCGCCCAGGGTAAAACAAACAATATTAAAGGTCAGAGAGCAAACTGAAGAATGGGTTAGGGAAGGCCCCCAGGGAGAAGAGTGTAGCAGAGGTTCACTGTGTATTCTGTGCTGTATATGGTGTCATTCCACATTTCTGTATTGGCTTCCATCTGTCCAGCTGTTCAAAGGTATAACACACATGTAATGTCTGTCCACTCTCTTTTCCTTTGCTATTAGATTTTGAAACTACTGATAGCCTTTCTTCTCAGGATATGCTGATCAGTCATAATAAAATAGCTCACAGATTGGCTGCCACACGGCTCCAGTTTCAATCCTGACCTCCGCTGCTGTCTACAATATATAAGAGGCTGCACATTCTGGATGCTCCGGTTTCCTCCTGCTTACCAACGATATCGAGTTGGTAGCTCAATTGTCCGCTGTAAATTGTCCCTGGTGTGTAGAATCTGGGAGTCAACGGGAAAGTGGGCAGAATGAAGCGAGTTAAGGTAGTATGAGTGTAAATCTTGAATCTTGTGGGTCAGCGTTATGTTGACTCTGTGAACTAAAGAACCTGATTCCACGTTGAGGCGCTTTATGACTATTCCCCCTCCTGTCACTTCAAGGACATTGGAATGTTGACATTCATGGTGTTGTAAGTAAGTTTGTACACAGCCAGTCTTTATCTATTTAGCAATACAATGCAGTGTAGGCCTTTCCAGCCCTTCAAGCAACCTCCAACAAACCCAATCAACCCTAACCTTGTCACGGGGCAATTTACAGTGAGCAATTAATCTACCCGGTACGTCTTTGGATTGTGGAAGGAAACCAGAGCACCCAGAGAAAATCCATGCACTCCACACGGAGGACATACACACCCCTTACAGACGGTACTGGCATTGAATTCCAAACTCTGAAACATCCTGAGCTGTAATAGCATCGCACTAACCATTACTCTACGGTGGCATCTTAATGCCTTCCCTAAGGATGCAGTGGCTGAATTGGACCCTTTACTCCAGGTCAGGCCAGGCTGTTTACCTGCTGCAACACTGCCTGTGTTCATATACCCATGGATCTCCTAGCTTTACTCTATCAGTTTCAGTGACAGGCCACCTCGAAGGGGCAAGTATCTCCAAGGCCTTGGTGCTGTCCTTCAGAGTTACCTCATTTGGACTGAGTGAGGGGTTTGAAAGGGAAGTGCCACTGTCTGAGGGAAAGAAACAATTCAAAGCAACAGCCAGTAAGGAAGCAGCAAATTGGTTTGTTCACTGAGAGCACGAGGTTGACAGGAGACGGATTTTTATAGAGGGGGTGATATAAACACGATGATCAGTTAGAACGGTCACCACTACTGCTTAAGCAGCTGTAGAGACCAGGGTTACATCCTGAGTTTGGGTGCTCATTGTGTAGTCTGTGCCTCATCTAGTTTTCCTTGATTTCCCCAGAATCTCGTGTTTCTTCCCACATCCCAAGAACAGGCAGGTTCTTGTTGGGTTAATTGTCCACTGTAAATTGGGTGGCCGGAGAACAGAGCAATGGGTATGTGGGATAAAATTGTTTAGAGGGAAATTAGTGAGGGAATGAGAATGGAAGAATTGTTCTGAGAAGTGATTTAGGCACTTGGCTTTTAGTGCTATTATAAAATATAACAGAAATGAAAAACTACTGATGGCCATTGTTGACATGACAATGGCATCAACAATTGAAAGAGCTGAGGAAATGTACGAAAGATCTGGACAATGGACGAAGAGGATAACAAGGATCAGTGCAAAGCATTGCAAGCTGATTAAGTGCAAAATAAAGCAGCAGCTAAAAATAAAGTGTAGAGGAACGGCAGACTCTTTTTGTCATGGTGGTCGTTGGCATCGACTCAGTCCAGACGCGGAGGACAGCAGACTCTGTCACGGTGAGCTCTGGCAGTGACTCAACCCAGGAGCGGAAGAACAGCAGTCCCCCACTCCATAAAGAGATGGAAACAAGTGGCTGGGCTTGGCAATAACAACAGGTCATCAGAGCCACATCTGAGCGACACTACAAGACAAATAATTCTCCACAAACCCAATTACAGAGCACAATGAGAGTCCCCTTTAAATAATCATAGAACTTGGGAAACTTAATAATCCTGACAAGACCAAACAGGAAGTACCTGGGCTTACGGCTCTAACAACTAATAAATACAGGTATTCAAGAAACCCAGAAGCCCAAAGCTCTACAGCAAGCCACAGAGGCCTGAAGAGGTCATGACAGGGTGCCAGGGTACAGCCATTCTAGAGGAAGAGCTGTCAGGGCAACAGTGATATGATCTGTGATGAAACTAGAAGGTAGAGATTGTTCTGTATAGATCCAATAGGGTCACACATTTAGCATTTTATTCAGTACTAATCTAAAGGACAGAAGGTAAATGTCTATAGTAATGGTGCAGGGAATGGCTCCTGGTAGCACGGAGAGATGGATTATAACGTCCCTGGAGAACACAGTTGGAAAGCATGTAAACTCAGGATAGGACCATTTAATTAAATGCTGTTTGAAAGTAAACCATGGCTTCAGGACGAGGGAGTGCAGCTACAACTTGAGAGATGAAGAACAATATCAAGCTGAAAACCTCTACATGAAATGCCTGGTATTAGCAGTGGAGAGCCAGGTGCTGAGCTCTCTGATGGATCTGCATCATCTAGGAAATTAACAATTATCTCCAGGACACTTCTGGGAGAAAGATCAGAGAGGCATGAAACAACTGTTTTTTTAAACAATATTGTGCAACAGTTTTGGACACATAAAAAAAAGTTTATAAAGTGAAGATACTTACAAAAATAATGAAATGAGAAACTTTTAAATATCAAAAAGATGCTATAAAGAGCAGTAAATGGTAAGAAAATTAAATCAATATTTGGTGTGACCACCTTTTGCTTTTAAAACTGCATCAGTTCTCCTAGGTACACTGTTGTGCAGTTTTACAACAAAATCAGTTGGTAGGTTGTTCCAAGCATTTTGGAGAACTGTCCAGAGTTCTGCAGGTTTTGGATGTCTCGCTTGTTTCTGTAATCCCAGACAGCTTCGACGATGTTGAGATCAAGGATCTGTGGAGGCCATACCCTCTGAAACCATAAAATAGGGTGCCTAAGACTTTTGCACAACACAGTATATATTTGTTTCACATGATTATCCTAAAAAATAATTGAGGAACAACTAAATGACTATTATAGATTGTACAACCTTGTATGTCTGGTCTTTTTCCAATTGCCTCAAGTAAGGTGAGTACTATGAGGCTGGGATGGGTCAGCCTACTAGTAGACGAAATGCTGAAGGGAGGAAAGTTGTTCTAATGTATTTGGAGACAGAATCCCAGAAGAATACACATAAGTGGCAACTCATTTACAGTAGACAGCCCAGGACTCGGGTATGCATGGCAGGAACTCCAGTTCATGCTGTAGGGTGACCCATTCAGCCAGGGTTGGAACGACGGCCAAGAGTTTGCATGTCAACATGGCGTAGGTCATTTCTTTGAAGATTTGGTGAGACCTGTAAAGTCCACGATGGCTGGAATGTTTACAGACCTATTTCTATTCAGTGAAGTGAATAGAAGATCACTGACAGGAGATTTAAAGGAAATCTTCACCCAGAGCAAGATAGAGAACCTAAGAACATTGGAAGCAGGAATGCATGACTTTTTGAAAAGCAGCTGGTTAGTGAATGTGAAAAGTGAGCTGGAATTACCCCGTATCAGGGGTCCCCAACCTCTTTTGCACAGAGGACCTGTTGAATATTGACAATGTTCTTGCGGACCGGCCGACGGGGGTGGGGTGGCGGTGTTCAAGTTCAACAGTACGTGACAGGGAATGAGGAAAGGTGCAGCTGACTCATATCCTTTCATATCGCCAAATCATATCGTTTCCTCGCGGCCCGGTAGCACATGCTTTGCGGCCCGGTACCGGTCCGTGACCTGATGGTTGGGGACCACTACCCCACATGATTCCTAGATGTGAATGATTTCCTTCTGTGCCATAAATTTATGTGGACAGCCTTGTCCCAGATGTAGAGTTCTGTGATTAGCCAGGCTAAGGAATTCAGAGAATCTGGGCTGTGGGATGCTTTGAAAGGCAGGGCATAGTACTTGGGTTACCCATTTTATCGGGCTGAATGATACATGTTAACCATTCCCCCTCGGGTTCTGGAAAGCTAATATGGAATGGCAAGATGAGAACTAAGATTGAAAATAAGGAGTTCTGGATTCACATCTCTATTTTAATTGACTCATTTAACATCACTGATCAGAATTGTACGTCTTCCATAAGTATTTTGAACTACTATTCGGAATGAAGGATCATGTGATTTTTTTTTGATTAATGTGATCATATAAAAGCAGCTTCTTCTGCCGGTGTTAATTATCTGGTTCACACTTGTGCCTGGATCTATATTATATGACAGGCCTTGACTCTGGCCCAGATCCCATTGATTTTTGTTGGCCTTGGGCCTACCATTAGCCCTGCGCCTGTTCACTGATTCGTAAACCTGCCATAGGACCCTCGCTGCCCAAGTACTTGTTGCTGTTGATGGATCTGACACTTGGGCTTTCCCATAGACCTGCCCACTCTGTGGGCCCAGTGGGCCTTATGACCATTTGCTTTGTGACTTATCCACTGGCCCAGCTACGGGGTAACCAGATCATCGGTTTAAAGTGTGAAAGTAACACAGTGGGGGTTTGTGGATGAGTGCACTGCTATCCAAGCTGCTGCATGCTGCATGTTCAGAGTGAGTTAACTTTATCACCCTTCTTCTTTCTCTCTCCCGTTCCCCTTTCCTATTAATTTTCATGCTTGCTAGTTATCCCATATGTGATGGCTACTATAGTATGGATTTGCCTGGGTAAGAAAACAAACCAGTGCTTTGAGTTCAGAGCTTGTCTTCCTCATTATCCATCTGCTGGAATGTTGGTTAACACACAGAGCTGGATCCATGATGTGTGTGTGTAGAAAAATTCATTTCAATGCTGTATGTTACGTCGGTGGCTATCTTTAAAAAAAAATGTTTCCTATGGAAGAGGCCAGTTAAAACCTGATTCTGTTCACATTTGTAATCACCTCTGGCCTGAATATAAGTCTTTGTTCTCCAGTTTTCCAGCCCTCTGCCTGACACACTTTGATAATGACAGCCTCACACGCCAATGACGGAGCATTTTAGGATGCCTTGTATGTGATCTCGTGGGGCCTGGACACATAATCCAATGATACTTGAGTTTATCAAAAACCAGGAGTTTAACAACTCATAGACTGGATCCAGAATTGTGTGTAAATCTGTTCCTAACACATCCTATAGGGGAATGTTCCATGAAACAAATTCTCCTGTTGGTAATGTGTTGCATTCAAATGCTTACGTGTTCTCAGAGTTTCTTACACAAGGAATTAGTAGTGTTGGCATTTCTGATGAAAAGTTAATGTTTACTGGTCACCAGGTCATTAACTAACCATATGCTTCATGATCCTTGCTTAATAGGCAAACAATAGGCAATGGGCCTTTGTACATAATGTCATTGCTGTTCCCCCTTAGCCCATCCACCATCTGACCTAGAAAGTCTCTGCATATTGAACACAAACAGTAGGTGGTGTGCTTCAGGACTCTGAGGCCACTGATACAAGTTCAAAACGGCAGTCAGCATCTACTGCTTCTGGCACTCCAGGCTTGGTTATACATTGCAACACAAAGGATCTCTTCACCTGCAGGTCACTCAGTACAATGGAAGTTAAACTTACAGGATCAGTACAGAGTGTAACTAGGAGGGCATTGTCCATGGTATCAGTACTAAATCTTGGAGGGATCACTTAGGGTCAATGTTGAGTCAGGGGTTCATTGCAGAGTCTGGGGGAGGTCTCATACATTCAAAACCAAATGTGTGAAAGCTTTATGGGGTCTGGATCGAGGGCAGGGAATCATAGGGTCAGTACCACTGCGTGTCTTCATTACCTGGTCAGGTTGGGAGTCACATGGAGTTAGTTCTTGTGTTGGCAGAAAGACTCATCATAATGCAGGTGCCTGCAGGAGTAACTTACCAGATAAGGCACGCAGATCACATGGGGGTGGGGTGGGTTAGGGGTGGATCAGATTCTGGTAGTGACAGGAGTGGGAGCAGTGATTGCTCCTTTGGGCCAGTAAGAAATGAGACTGGTTCCATGGTAGACTGTGTTGGAATACTGTGAAAGGATAGCAACCACTTCAGAGGTTGTGAGAAGGTGATCCAGACCATAGAAGATAACAACTCACAGTTGTGGAAAATGGTATGTGGAACTAATTGACTCTATGAAAGATGATTAAGGGTAAGTGAGCCGGAAGAGACCAGGAAGATGAACTGGCATTGGAGATCAGCCGTAATCCTAATCCTATGGAATGGGAAGCAAACTCAAGGCTTCATCAAGAATCTACTTATTTTGTCATCCCAGAGGATAAACGTGTGAGAGTTGTGTTAAAACTGATCTCTGCATTGTACTGGGAGACTGCTGGGACACAGAGTATTCAGACCAAAGTTAGAAAGAGGGGCAGGTTGGGTAAGGACTTTCAGTGAGATGGAACCTGTGCCTGAGTACCATCTGTAAGGCAAGCAGATGAGAAATGGTAGGGAATTGATTTGAAGAAGTAGGAGGCTTTCGTGGATGAATAAACTTGTTAGGGAAGTATGGAGAAACCACAGGTGATGAATGCAAGGGAAGTGAACTGAACTGTAAAGAGGTTGGTGGGTAAGGAACAATACAAACTGGAATCTCCACCTCAGTGACTGAATTCCCAGAGCGCCTCATTGTTAAAAATATCATGGAACACAAGGGGCTATGGATGGGGAGAACAGAAACTGAAGCTGTCTACTTCCCTCATGCCTTGGGGAATTGTCCTGAGTTAAGTTATTCATCCTTATTATCCAGGAAATTGGGATAGTGCTTGACATGCTCAAGCCAGATCAGTAAAGAACATCATGTTTGTATTTGAGGGAAGGAAGGATGGGGTAGTATCAAGAGAAATCAATGGGTGAGAGATAAAGCCATGTTTACTGGAGGAAAGGGCATTAACTCTAGTAAAACTAGCTAAGGATATTTGATCAGCATTAAAATATGTTCATCACATCAAGTTCCACATTTCCACAGCTGGCTTCCATATTACTCTACTGTAACAGTTGATTAGGACTAAACTTTTTTATCTGCCATTTTATCCCAGTGAATTCCAACAAATCTTGTTTATCCCACTCTTATCCCATTACTAGGAAAGTATTCAAAGATTTATCCTTCATTATTACACCTCCCCCCAACCCATCCTTTCCCAAGTTCTACTCTTGGCTAGTCCCTGATGGTTCCTGGACAGCTTTATCTTCAGTGAACTAAAGTCATTGCCATCTGCCAAAACACAACTCCAAACTTTTGCAACCAATTCCATCACCACTTTTAGATCACTGGCTTGACTATTCCAATTCTCAAAAAAGAGCAATCTTCTGGAAGAACTCTGCAAGTCAAGCAACATCTATTGGAGGAAAGGAATTGTCGATACTTTGGGTTAAAACACTGCATCAGGACTTGTGTCCCCATTCTCATCCTGGTTGATCTAGGTCAGGCTTTATTTCATCTTCTCCAGCACAAAGTCTATTTGTCCTCTCCACCTCTGGTCAATTGTCACAATGTAGAGTCACCTGTCACATACTAACAATCTTGTAGCTAACACCAGCCCCAGATGAGACCAATGTCTCAGCCTCTTACTTTTACTCAGTCAGGCAAGAACTCCCTACAGTGGAATATATATGTACAAGTGTGAGAGCAACTTCCAAGACGGACCTACAGGAACATCATCCTCTTGAGCCAGTTCGGCCTATCAGAACTCGCTCAAGTTTCCTAACCTATATTTTTAGTGCAGATTTTCTTTGAACGTTGGTAGAGGACACAAAGTGCTCATATAGGAAGATCACTGGAGCAGAGGGACATTACAGGAACATGAAGCATTTGGTGCTTGCCCTAAACTGTAACATCTCATGGATGTGTTTCACAAAAATCTTACAAGGCTTGTTATATCATTGCAAAGCTGGCTGCTTTTTTTGCTTTGAAAGCTTGTTATGTATCTGGGGCTATCTGGATTCCTTAAGGCTTTTTAAACGGAGAAGTTGATGAAATTGAAAGAATTACACAGAATTTCACACCACAGAAATCAGTAATTTGTTCCATTTGCTTGATGGTATTGTTATACTCCATATGAGCCTTCCCCTATCTCTCATTTCCTTTATTCCTCTTGGACTCGCCCAGAAAGGCATCTGTGTTCTTCACCTTAATCAATCCTTGGGGAGAGAGCCCCTTGCTAACTAAAGGCCACTAAGGAGAGTGTTATTTGAAGAGCCCCTCATGTTGCTGTGTGAAATCCTAATTTGTCATGTGATGAGTAGATGTACTCCTTGGCAAGACTGAAGCATGCTTGAGCCCTGCTTTCTACCTATTTCAAACCTGTTTCTGCCTGGCAGTTTGTACTCATTGAGTATATGGTACCAACAATCCAACCCCTGGCACATCCTCCCACTGACATACCAACAATCCAACCCCTGGCACATCCTCCCACTGACATACCAACAATCCAACCCCTGGCACATCCTCCCACTGACATACCAACAATCCAATCCCTGGCACATCCTCCCACCGACATACCAACAATCCAACCCCTGGCGCATCCTCCCACCGACATACCAACAATCCAACCCCTGGCGCATCCTCCCACCGACATACCAACAATCCAACCCCTGGCGCATCCTCCCACCGACATACCAACAATCCAACCCCTGGCACATCCTCCCACCGACATACCAACAATCCAACCCCTGGCGCATCCTCCCACCGACATACCAACAATCCAACCCCTGGCGCATCCTCCCACTGACATACCAACAATCCAACCCCTGGCACATCCTCCCACCGACATACCAACAATCCAACCCCTGGCGCATCCTCCCACTGACATACCAACAATCCAACCCTTGGCTCATCCTCCCACTGACATACCAATAATCCAACCCCTGGCGCATCCTCCCACTGACATACCAACAATCCAACCCCTGGCACATCCTCCCACTGACATACCAATAATCCAACCCCTGGTGCATCCTCCCACAGACACACACCAGCAAGGGACTTCCAGAGTTTGATGAGATCTCATGTATGTAACTAATTAAGGGTTTGGGAGCTTTGGTGAACCACTCATCCCCTCAAGCCTGCCCTACCGTTCAATATGATCATGGCTGATCTAACAGCTCCTCTTCTGTGCCAGTTCCCCACAACCCTCAATTTCTTATTCTTTTAAAATTATCTCCACCTTAAATATATCTAATGATACTGCCACCACCATCTTCAGGAAAGAGATTCACAACCCTTTGAGGCAAAAAAAATTATTTTAAGAACCAGCTCTTATCTTGAAGTAATGTCCTCTTGTTCAAGAGCCACCCATTTCCCAGAGCTGGTTGTAAGCCTTCCAGAGTGGTTGCTGCCTTATCTGTGTCAGGACCTGGCAGGTGGTGAGCAGTGTGACTTAGCTGTGCCCTTTGATCCAGAGAATATTTGTATCACCGTCCAGCAGACTGTCTCATCCCTGTCCTCTTCTTACCCATCCCAGACTTCGGCTCTGCAGACAAAACAGACCAACTGTATCATATTGTCATTCAATTGCTGGTATTGTCCCTTCTGACAACAGCCATTTTGAGATCATGGTGAATGTAGTTTCCAGCCACTGGGAGACTATGTTAAAGGTGATTTGAGAGTGAGAGCTGGTGTGTGAGTGCATGCCGGTTGGGATGTGTAAACACAGGTCATTACACACAAGCAAGGCGAGATCCCACAATGTAACAGTTTAATGGACTTGATCAAATCACAGAGAGGAAAGCAGAGGCATAAGGGAGCAACTTGGAGATATAGAGTGAGCCAGGAACACAGTGCAAGCAGCAGAAAGACCAAGTCACACTTATTCCACCCCCCCATCCTTAATTGGTCCAACAAACAGGGACATCTCCAAGGGCATAGCCACATAATGCACTGGAGTCACTAAATGGGAGTGGGTGGATGAAGTAAGAAGAATCCCCAAGACACCAGTGAACAAGTTGGGCATTTACAGTAAGCTATTCTCAAGTCGGTCATGAAACATAGAAACATAGAAAATAGGTGCAGGAGTAGGCCATTTGGCCCTTCAAGCATGCACCGCCATTCGGTATCATCATGGCTGATCATCCAACTCAGAACTCTGTACCTGCCTTCTCTCCATACCCCCTGATCCCTTTAGCCACAAGGGCCATATCTAAGTCCCTCATACAGCTTTAACATCATACAGAATTTTAACATCTTACAGTTTGAACTCTAAAATAGCAAGTTGTAGATTTCTTTATACAAGAAAAAGGTGTTAACATCCTATATAAGGTTGTTCAGTAATTATTCATTAATAATTATAGAATTTGAAATCATTCTACCTTTGATCCAGTGCCCTGACTGCTAAGCTGCCTCTTCACAGGACAACCCCATCACCCCAGCTGTGGGCCTCCCTGGTTGTGTGTGTGATTGAGGTTTTTAGGGAAGTGTATTTGGGGTTAACTTGTCCTCATGCTTCAAGTGCTTCTGTGAAGGTTGAACTGGTTTGTGGTGAAAAAGTAAATTGGAAAGAAAAGTTTTTTTTTCAAAAAGCCTTAAAGAGTGCATTGGCAAGAAGCCCCAGGTTTGAGCTGCTTATGTGCAATCTAACATTTCACTCAACGCATTTACTGCTGACTATAAATATTTCACTATCTTCTGTGCTAAATGTGTCTGTGTAACCCAATGGCCCTTTGCATTTGTAGGCAATGGGAAATCACTAAAAATCACTAAGAATGAAACATCACAGAAAGAGATGATTCCACATAGCATGCCTCTCCCATTCATTCCATTCCCATAATTCTGTAAATTGGTCCTTTTCAGGATATCTACCCCATTTCCTTGGAAAATTCTAATTCAGTCTGTTTGTGCCTCCTTTAGAAGCAGTGCATCCCATCTAACAACACATTGTTTGAAAATCTTGTTTTCTTTTTCATTTATCTCTGGGTATTGAACCTCTTGCCAGTAGAAACAATTTTTCCCTTATTGCCACTTCAGAAACCCAATCATCATTTTGAACATCTCAATTAAAACTGCCCTGAGCAGTTCCTTTTCTTGGAGAACAATGTTAGATTAACCTCATGAGTGCATAAATTTTAATGCACAGTTGTGATAGGGACTCAGTTGTAAGCAGGTTGATTTTAGCAGCAACAATGTTTAGATATTTGAAGTATTTCACTCATTTATTCTTCTGAATTCCAGTGAGTAGAGGCACTGAGCCATCAAGCTCTTCTCATATAACAAGCGTTTCAATCCCGAAATCATTTTCATGAACCTCCTTTGAACCCTCTCCAATGTCAGCACATCCCTTCTTAGATAAGGGATCCGAAACTGCTCACAATACTCTGTGAGTCCATTTAAAATGAATGCTTACATCGCATTTGGCTTCCTCACCAATGACTCAAACTGCAAATTAAACTTTAGGGAATCTTGCACGAAGACCTTGCACCTCAGATCTTTGAATTTTCTCTCCATTTAGAAAATAGTCTACCCTTTTATTTCTTCTACCAAAGTGCATGACCATACAGTTCCCAACACTGTGTTCCATCTGCCACCTTGCCCATTCCTCTAAGCTGTTTAAGTACTTCTGTAGCCTCCCCACTTCCTCAAAACTACCTGCCCCTCCAGCTATCTTTGTATCATCCACAAACTTGGCTACAGAGCAATCAATTCCATCATCCTAGTTATTGACATGCAATGTTAAAAGAAGCAGCCTTAACACCAACCCCTGCAGAACACCACTGGTCACTGACAGCCAACCAGCTCCCGTTATTCCCACTCTTTGCCTTCTGCCAATCAGCCAATGTTCTATCCATGTTTGTATTTTTCCTGTAATACCATAGGCTTTTATCATGTTAAGCAACCTCATGTGTGGCACCTTGTCAAAGTTTCTGAAAATCTAAGTATCAAGTGGAGCAGACACTGGCTACAAGGTTTCAGTTTGAATTCATAGTTCAGAAATTAGAGCTTCAACATGAAAGAATAGAGTTAACATGATCAAACCACACATCCAAAATTAGTCTTTAGTGAAATTAGTGTTCCCTATCAAACAAGTGAACTGCTGTAGTCGATGATATCACCATTAGTAATGAGGTTGGTCTAATATTTCAACAAAAATAGGAAGGTTACCTCATTTGTTGAAGTCGGGCATTTTTCTGTCCCTTATATAATTAAAACATTTTAAATAAATGTTGCTTTGCATCATTTTAATTTTTGTATTAAGAGCTAGACATGGGTAGCACAGGTTAGATAGAAAGTGAAGCTGCTGTAACACCAGCCCATCAGACATAACTACGCATATACAGCATAATTCTACCTTCCTACCTTCCATTAGATATTGCCTAGAGGCAGATACCCCATGAATTAGAGAGAAGATAAAGCTTCCTCAACCCTGAACTATCGAAAACTTCCAGCCCAAGTATTACCCAGAGTAAAGTTCCTTTATGCTGTCACATCACACTCTCCTGGGACAGGTGAAGTACAAATTAGACATATAGTGTAACATTGATCCCTTTTTCCACATGATAGCTTTCCAATTGTGCTTTGGTAGCATTTTCATTTCCAACTTCGGATCATCTGGAATGTCTGGAATTACTCAGGCACTTTGTACATGTTCCTCTTTTGGACAGCACTCCCTGAAAATGGAACAGGTGCCACAAAAGACAAAGCACATATTCAGTCTTCTCTGGTCATTGTGTCTCAGACTGTAGAAAACTGAAAGGGAGAAGACATGTGCTGACATTGGAAAGGGTTGAAAAGGGGTTCATGAAAATGATTCCAAGATCGAAAGGCTTGTCATAGGAAGAGCGTTTGTTGGCTCTGGGCCTCTACTCACTGAAATTCGGAAGAATGAGGGGTGACCTCATTGAAACTTATCAAATGTTGAAAGGCCTCGATAGAGTAGATGGGGAGAGGATACCTCCTATGGTGGGAGAGTCTAAGACCAGAGGACACAGCCTCATAATAGAGGGGATCCTTTTAGAACAGAGATGAAGAGGAATTTCTTCAGCCAGAGAATGGTGAATCTGTGGATTTTGTTGCTACAGGCAGCTGTAGAGGCCAAATCATTGGGTATATTTAAGGCACAGTTTGATAGATTCTGACTACAAACGAGAAAATCTGCAGATGCTGGTAATCCGAGCAGCACACACAAAATGGTAGAGGAGCTCACCAGGCCAGGCAGTATCTAGGAAACCTAGATGCTGCCTGGCCTGCTGAGTTCCTCCAGCATTTTGTGTAGATTCTTGATTAATCAGGGCACGAAGGGATACAGGGAGAAGGCAGGAGATTGAGGCTGAGAGGGGAGAAATGGATCAGCCATGATGAAATGGCAGAACAAGCTTGCTGGACCAAATGGCCTAATTCTGCTCCTATATCTTGTGATCTGCTGGTCTCTTATGTCTGAGTACCAGCAAGCTCACTGCACCACAGGAAATTGTGTGTCTCCAACAGCTGTGAACTTCAGTTGTCCATCCTGTGGCTTGTATTTTCATCAGGGACATTATAAATGGTGGACTGTCAGCTGAAAATGATCAAAGCCCAAGATCATATTATTTCTCAAACATCATTCTCAGCCAGGTTCCAATAAACCTTTATAAATCACTGCACATCTCATGTATGAGTACCACATTTTGGGGGTATGTTGCAGCCTTAGAGGCAACATTGAGGAGATTTGCTCAGCTGATAACAATGATACATGTCTTGAGTTACATGGTCATGTGGTGGTTGTTCTCCAAGGAGAGTAGATTAAGGAGGTTTTAGGACCACTTAAAGAGAGCCAAAAATGATGAAAGGTCACAGTATTTTGCACAACAAGTTGCTGTGATCTGGAATACACTGTGTAAGCAGGTGCTGGAAGTCGATACGATGATAACTTCCATAGGGGAACTTTAGTAAATATTTATGAGTCCATGAGAAAGACCAAGTGAGAGAGGCAAATTGCAAAGGTCTCTAAATGAGTCAATGTGTTAACAGTGAGCCAAATAGCTTCCAGCTGCAATTTCAGAGTAGGTATCTTCTCCCATATCCTGCATAGCTCTATAATGTGCACAAAGATATTATATTTTAGCCTGACTCTTGATAAGCAATCCAGTCCCCAACCAATGTTACTCTCTGCCAATGTCAAGGAACCAAACAAGACATGTAAAATCTGTACTCCACTCAATCCAGAAGGATTCTGGTCCAGAGACTTTATTTGAGACTTTGGGCAGCACAGTAGCATAGTGGTTAGCACAACATAGTACCAGCGTCCCATGTTCAATTCCCACTGCTGCCTGTAAGGAATTTGTACCCTCCGTCAATGGCCGCGTGGGTTTCCTCTGGGTGCTCCGGTTTCCTCCCACAGTCCAAAGACCTACCAGTTGGTAGGCTAATTGGTCATTGTAAATCGTCCCACGATTAGGCTAAGGTTAAATCGGGGGGGATGCTGGGTGGCATGACTCGAAGGGCCGAAATGGCATATTCCATGCTGTATCTCAAAATAAAATAAAGGAAAGAAGATTCCTTCTCATGTATCCCCAGAAGGGTTGGATATTTCTTGTACCTTGCATCCTGGCACCTCCACAAAGTTGTGCATCTTGAAAACTGAATTACAGGCTCTGGAAGGATATAATTGCACTGAGAGGATGAAGGGTTAATCAAGCCAGGGACATCAAAATTTAGATGTATTGTCTGCCCGCATTCACTTTGTAAATTCTGACATAGTTCCTAGAGTACTTCCTCATGGAAAAATACATCAGCTGTCCATAACCCACATGTACAGCCAGTCCCACACTCATACAACGTCATCCTCGGGATGTAATACCAGCTACCCTCATCACAGCACACACAGCTATTCCTCTTCCAGGCACAGAACGTAGAACATCACAGCACAAGAACTGGCTTTTCTGTCCACCATGTCTGTGCCGACCAAGATGCTAATTTAAACTAATCCCATCTGCCCATTAATGGTCTATATCCCTCCATTCCCTGACTGCTCACATACCTGTCTAAGTGCCTCATAAATGTTGCTATCATATCTGCTTCTACCACTTACCTTGGCTTCACATTCCAGGTACTACCATTATCTCTGAAAATATCTTGCCTCACAAATCTTCTTTAACCTTTTCCCCTCTCATCTTAAAGCTTTGCTCTCTAGTATTTGACATTTCTATGCACCTGGGAAAAAGACTGACTAGCTACCCTCTCTATGCCTTGTATCATTTTATATATTTCCATCATATCACCTCCTCGGTCTCTGACACTTGAGTGAAAACAATCCAAGTCCAATTATGTCAGGATATATTTGGAGTCGTGTTAACAGTTCTAAAATTAATACTCTAAATCAGTGTTTTTATGTACTTCTTGAAAATGTTTTAGCAGAACTGAAAGTTTGTTGGTGTTAGAGCAGGAATGAGGGAGGGGGTGATCTGATCAAGGTTCATTGAACTCAGGAAGGGTTTGATAGACCGCACATGATGATGCATGTATATAGAGAAAAGAAACTTCTTGAACCAGAGAATGTGCAGCTCTGCCATAGGGAGCAGTTTAGAGAATTAGCCCAGTACTGTGGAAGAGAATGTCAGATTATACTACAAGGGAGACATAAAGGCAGAAACGAAAAGAGTTGTTGGAGCGTTTTATGAAGAGCAGCATGGATTTGAGCAGAAAAATCAGCTTCAATGCAGTAATGTCTAGCCGTTTGATCATCAGTCTCTCCAATAGATGATCTTCATTTGTACTTGATAGAAAGGAGCCCTTAGGACCAAGTACTAATTCCAGAGGTACAAATTTGCCCCAAATATGCAGAAATAATGCATTCACATCTTCCAGTAATACAAGTGCCATTGCCAACAATATAGACACTAATTGAAGGTGTCATACCCTTTGAATACTCCTGCAACTTTCTTCATCATAAGGAAGAGTTACTCCTGATAGAGTTTGCCAGAGATGGCCATAATGCAGCAGGTGTTTCATGCTGTCCAACTAAACTTGGGTTACACAGAGTCATTGTACAAGTGTTGATATGATTTCCTGCCAATGGTGCCTGTTCTAATGGAACCTCTTTTCTTTGCTTCTGTAGATATGAGGACGACAAACCATTTCTGAAGTAAGATCTAGTGTTACAGTATCAAACCTAGAGCAATCGATGCTCACCTGTTGTCTAATGCTCTCAGTACCTACCCCTCAATCCTCTTCCCCTCCCCATGTAATATTGATGATGTGGGATTAATTATGGGCCTAATGTACAACTTACAATGGCCCTATAGAATAAGAATATACTGAATGACCACAGCAGATATATTGCAACTAGCTCTTCCCCTGTGTTTTAGAAAGGATATTAAGTTCTTAAAGTGGCCACAAAAGAGAGCATTTCCAGGAATGATTGGCTTCTGTCCATGGAGTACTGCAGTTATCAAGGAGATTAGGTATGTGCAAGATGCAGAGGGAGAGGAAACCGTGAAGGCAAGATTCTGTAGAGAGCTTCAGAATCATGTTTTTGGTCAAGTAGATGGGGTGGAATTGTATCCATTTTAGGAATGGGGTGGGGGAGGGGCGTTTATTGATCAGAGAAATCAGATTTAAATAATTGCCAAAGGAAGCAAGGACGGTGATGAGACACTGTGATTCAGAATGGACTCCTGGAAAGGGCAGTTACATCACATTTGATCATAACTTTTGAAAAGGGATAGGTTAAATAACTAAAAAAAGGAAATAAATATAAGGTTTGGAGAAGTAGCAGGAAAGTGAAGCTTATTTATCTTATAAAAGTCCCATGTAAGAACAAGATGATCTGTATTGTGATTCTGTAGTTCTATGTCACCCAATTCCTACTCCAGATACTGCAGTACAAGAGGAAAGGGCAGAGGGTAAGAACTGACCTTTCCAAGGTAAAAAGATGAGCTAAGGCTTGAGGCAATACTGTCATCCACCCTGTTATGTTATCACAATCATCACTGTGACCTCATAACAGTGACCTTGAATTTCGGAGGACAGGAACTGGAGTGTGTGACTGTCCCTCCCCTGACACTACTAATGAGCCCCTGAAACCTTCTCTCATGTCAGGATCCACATTGTGCTCAAGGGTCTGCTTAGATTCTGAAACAATCTTCTGTTCAAAGTGTAAACATAAAGAAATAAAGTAAATGAATATTGGGTTGCTGCATGAATAACAAAATACTTAGCCAGTCTGAAATCTACTAGAGAGTTGGTATGAATCAGTTGCATTGGGCATGCAGGACCTGTCAACCTGTAAATGATGCATATGTACCACAAGATTTAATTTCAGAGACAGCACAGTAGCATACTGGTTAGCAATACACTATAGTACCAGCAACCTGGGTTCAATTCCTGGTGACCGCATGGATGTCCTCCAAGTTCTCCAATTTCTTCACACAGTCCAAAGACGTACCAGCTGATAGGTTAACTGGTCATTGTAAGATTGGCTTGTGATTAGGCTTAATTTCAGTCGGGAGTTGCTGGGTGGTGCAGCTTGAAGGGCCGATTCCGCACTGTATCTCAATGAATAAATAAATGATTCCTAGAAGTTGCTGCTGACTAGGTGCATGGTTGGCCGATGAGAACTTTGCTTGAGAGCTGGTAAACATCATGTACTTTGGATATCATCTGTCACTGCATGGGCTCCACACTCTGAAAGGCTTTTCCTTCAAATGTTTTGTCAACACACAAAGGATATCGAGAGGTTCAGCTCCGAGAAGCAACAGAGATCAGAAGCCTGGTAGTTCAGTAAGGTTTCGGGTCAGGAGATCAGTAAAGGTGATAGATGGGAATTCACAGGATACTTGAACTGGTATTGTGGTTTTGGTGTGAGTGCTAGGATGGTCTACCCTTGGTGAGTTGGGGGTGTGGGTAGTCTGTCTGGACAATTAGTTCAATAGTTCAGTGGTCCTGTAGTGGTTGGACATTTGGCTGAGTGGAAATGGTGCAATTGGTTAGGTAGAAGATTGGCTGTTGGGATGGTTAGAGACTGTATTATGTGTCTTGATCAAGGTGAAAATGTACGATGAGCTGAGAGACTGTTGGTTTTTCCCAGTTGCAGCTTCTAGAAGTAGAAGTTATGGTCTCGCGATGATTGGTTGCCACTTTTAGACAGTGGCGTGGAGAAATTCCTTCTCTCAGGAGCGTTGCAAACCTTAAGAATTCCCTGCCTCAGAGGACTGTGGATACATTCAAGACCAAGACTGATTAAGTTCATGCATCTCCAAAAATATATCAGTATTTAGTACCTCAAGACCAAGACGGATATATTTTTGGAGATGAAGGAACTTAATGTTAGGGATAAGCGTGATCTTATTGATTGGAGAGGTCACCACAGGCTACTTGACCTACTGCAGTTCATTCTTTCCCAGCTCAGTTGTGACCAGGCTGAAGGGCAGAATGAAATGCTGACGTTGTGAAAGGACAACTCTGTTACAGTATGCCACCAGTCATCCCTGATAAACAAAAACAGGTTAGAACATAGAAACATAGAAAACCTACAGCACAATACAGGCCCTTCGGCCCACAGAGTTGTGCTGAGCATGTCCCTACCTTAGAAATTACTAGGCTTACCTATAGCCCTCTATTTCACTAAGCTCCATGTACCTATCCAAAAGTCTCTTAAAAGACCTTATCGTATCCACCTCCACCACCGTTGCCGGCAGCCCATTCCACACACTCACCACTCTCTGAGTAAAAAACTTACCCCTGACATCTCCTCTGTATCTGCTCCCCAGCACCTTAAACCTGTGTCCTCTTGTGGCAGCCATTTCAGCCCTGGGAAAAAGCCTCTGACTATCCACACGATCGATGCCCTCATCATCTTATACACCTCTATCAGGTCACCTCTCATCCCCCGTCGCTCCAAGGAGAAAAGGCCGAGTTCACTCAACCTATTCTCATAAGGCATGCTCCCCAATCCAGGCAACATCCTTGTAGATCTCCTCTGCACCCTTTCTATGGCTTCCACATCCTTCCTGGAGTGAGGCGACCAGAACTGAGCACAGTACTGCAAGTGGGGTCTGATCAGGGTCATATATAGCTGCAACATTATCCCTCGTCTCCTAAATTCAATTTAGGTTATTTGGCTGGATTATATAACTAATCCCATGTGAAACTGAAGGACCAAGAATCGCAAAGCAAATTGCTTAGAACCTGTTCTTTCTTTACACAAGGGTGCACTTGTGTAGAACAGTGCAGTAAAGATTCACCAGATGAGTTCTTGGATGGTCAGTCACTGTATGAGCCGACAAGAATGCTTCCTCAGGCTAAGGCCCACAGTCTTAGAATGAGGGTAATGCATCCAAAGCTGAGATGAGAAGTTTATTCATGTGACAAATCCTTGGGATTCTCTGTCCCAGAGAACTGTGGAGAACCAGTCTTTAAATTAATTCAAAAGAGATATTGATAAGTGCCTGGAGACACCAGAGACTGAATTTACTAGGATCCGTAGCAACAATCAGCTGCAGGAATTCAGTGGGTCAAGAGACATCTGTTAGGGAGTTGGGGGTGGTTGTTGCAGGGATGGAACTGTCAACATTTCAGATCGAAAATCTGCATCAGAACTGAAAATGGAGAGGGAAAATAGTGTAAAGAGGAGAAGCTCAGGGGTGAGACAGCTCAGCAGGTGGTAGGTGGACCAAGGAGGGACAAAGGATAATGGGCAGGATGATCTAGGTAGGGTTGGAAAGGGGTGGAGGTGGGAGACTGAGGCAGGAGGATGATGGATGGAGACAGGAAAAGAAAGAGAAGATAGAGTTGGGTGAAGAGAAGATAGAGACAGCTGGCAGGGTAATAAACTACTAGTGCTGTGATCCGATAGGTCAGTTAGGTGATAATGAGAACCATTAGGGGGAGAGGTGAAGGGCAGATGGAACTAGAACCAGATGGGAGAGATGGTGGGTGTGGTGGCTGGTAGATGGATGAAAACAGGAGGGGGTAGGGGAAAAAGGTGAAAATGGGTGATAGGGGTTGGAGAGGGTGTGGATGAAAGGAGATAAAAAATTGGGAACTGGAGGAAAATTATTACTAAGGGAAAATAGTAGTATGGGGAATGGTGCTGAAGTCAACCATATGGAGGAGTGAGTTGAAAGACAGATGACTTGCTTCTGTAATCTTTTCTTATGTTCAATGAACCCCAATGTTCACAGCACCCATGTAACGAGTGTGGGCCCAGTATTTTGTTCCATATCTTTCCTCAGGATGTGGGATCATTGGCACATTTGGAATGCGGTGCTCATGTCCAGAAGCCCTGGGGAGGGTGGGAGTGATCCAACTCACACCATTGCCGTCTGTGCGCTGAAGGTGTTCCCATAGTGCTGCTACGTGTGGTGTGTGGCCGTGAGGGAATGAACCAGCATGATGCACAACTTGGAGGTGATATTATAATGTGCAAGTATTGGGATAAAGTTATGCCATTTCATGCCCTGTGCAACTAGAATTCTTCTGTTTTCATGTGCAGTTAATATATGAATGCAAATGTACTTGTTCATTACGCCTGATAAAGGCGGGCAGATTCTATCAGTGATAGAAGAGCAAGTCAGTGTATATCTAACATCTCAGCTATATACTGCTCTATCAAAAACACCATCCATCTAACCTAGCTAATGCTTCCTTGTTGGGTTGATAGATTAATTCTTCACTCTATGACAATATTTCAGTCTGCAGAACTAGATCTAAGCACGTCTCTTGGCAAAACAGGATTATTTGTATTAAAATTTAGATTGGCAGTTATTACTTCACCCCAACATCAGTTTTCTTTCACTGCTTTTAGAATGTCAGCAAAGCTGCCTTGTAATACTTCCACGGTATTCCTGTCTCAGCTCAACTGCTATAACACTCACCTGTGGCTTTGTTAGCTGGAGACTCGGATATTTCATTTTGATCTGTTACCCATCTATCACCCTCACTACTAGCTTTGCTCCATAAGTCCCTTCCACCTTTCTATCTCTCCACAATTTGCTCCATTAACCTTTCATTCTTGACTGAGCTTTCTGTCACCTACTTTTATATTACAGTGTGACAGTGTGGGATACTGTTTGATAATGCTCCCATGCATGAGAAAGTTCTACCCAATTAAAGTTGCCATCTAAATAAAAGTTTTTTTTTGGAAAAGACTAAACACATTTGCTGGTGTATATGAGACATTTTTGCCTTCTGTCCGTTGATTTCGAGAAGTTAGGGTTGTCCAATCCAACAATAAAAACTGCTCTCTCTATTGGTGGCCATAATTTTATACCTACCTACCTATCAGAGGAAGTGCTCCCTTGTTCACTGGGCCATTCCTCTTCATGTAGCCACTCCATCAGGATTATTGAATCCGTCTGGACTCAAGCCTTTCCTTTGTTGTTGAAGGTGTATTGAGGAGCTATAACAGCCAATGAGGCTGTATATCCAGAGGTGTCAAGCTGTTTTGTCCATTTTCTGCAGCAGCTCTGGCTCAGTTTGTTATGCTGTCAGCCTCTGTGTGCTGAAATTAGCTTTGCTTTGCATTTTAGCAAAGGATTTGTATCATCAAATCACTGTTTATGCAACACCAACATCAGTGCCTAGAAGGAAACACTAGAGACTGTAGACAGTGGAATCAAGAGCAACACGTAATATTCTGGAGGAACTCAGTAAATCAGGAAGTGTCTAGGGAGGGAAATGGACAGTCGACATTTTGGGTCCCTTCAAATGGACTCCAACATGTCCTACTCAACTCAACTTTGACCTGCTGAGTTCCTCTAGCAACTTGTGACAGTATCTAAAAATTGGATTGGGCCACCTGGAATAAATATTAGGATCAGAGGCACATCTACTGATGATATTTATTATGCAACACAAGTTTCAGGCCCCTTTGACAAAAATTAATTCTCAAAGATCCGGACAATATCTGCTATGGAACAGTCTTGGAAGAAGTAGGAATACAACATGTACTCAACAGGAATTCTGCAGATGTTGGAAATTCAAGCAACACACATCAAAGTTGCTGGTGAACACAGCAGGCCAGGCAGCATCTCTAGGAAGAGGTACTGTCGACATTTCAGGCCGAGACCCTTCATCCTGACACGTCGACTGTACCTCTTCCCAGAGATGCTGCCTGGCCTGCTGAGTTCACCAGCAACCTTGATGTGTGTTGGTTGATACAACATGTACTGTTCTTGTTTTACTCGCAGTTTTAGGAGTATTTTGTTGGGCGAGCCCACAAGACAACTTCAGAACTTCTTGCAGGATGCTCACACACCTCCCATAATCTACAGTTGGTGCCGAACTGGGAGTGTTTGATGCCAAGTTTAACTGTGGAGTTACTATTCCAACAGTTGCCTCAATGGGAACACTGCCAGAAATACTTTTCAACTGGAGGCTTGGCTATAGGCATGATAGGTGACTCAATCATTCAGACAGGAGCAATGGAAATGTCCATCAGCAAGGATTCCAATGGCAGCAAGTCTTCAGAATTGATGCATCATGCCTCGGCCTCTACAATTTTGCACGATTAATTTTCCAGAAGGTATATCAACAGAGATGACCTTGTGGAGGTGAAGGCTTCATTGACACTCAACCTCCTGATAACTAACCATTGCATTAGACTAGCCAGTCACAAGGCTCTGCCATATATCTGACTACTGATCAGAGAAGTCACCAGTGTTCTGTGCTCGTAGAAGAACAGCTTTGATTTCAGTGTTCCACTGGGCACCGGGATTTACGGGATTCCTAGACATGCAGGCAGCTATTGGCTGTATCACGTGGCTTGAATAATCCACATTTAGGGTTTCCATTCCCTAAATGTTCAGATGAGAAGTACTTTGAGATTGTGAACACCATGCTGTCAGCAGACAAGCAGCGGATGGACGATATGACAATGTTCAAACCGTTCCATCGTTATTGCAAATAGACGTGCTGGCATGGAGTGAAGATTGATCATCTCAGAAAAAGCAGAGTAAACAAGCCAAAGTCAAGTTTATTGTCATGGGCACAATTGCATTTATACGCAGGTAAAACTTGCAACAGTATCATAGGCAATAGCATCATGGCAGTAGTATTCGCAAGGAAAATGCATTAAACACAAATTATGCAAAACTTACAAGAAAGAACACAAAACACGCCATGTCGCGTAGCAGTTATCACAATACTATTGCAGCTCAGGGCGTTCTGGAATTTGGAATACAATTCTGGCACCGTTCTGTAAGAAGTCCCCATTGGGAAGCATACGTTTTTCCCTAGTGGTCCGGTTTCCTCCCACAATCCAAAGACATACTGAGTACGTTAATTGGTCACTGTAAAGTGTCCCATGGTCAGGGTTGTGGGGCGGTGGCAGGCTCGAAGGCAGGAAAGGTCTACTGTGTTCTGTCTCACTAAGTAAATAAATAAAACCAAAAAAAAATTCATTTTAGTTCAAAGTGGTCAAAGCATTGTTAAGCAAGTGGTTTAAGGTTGTGCAGAATGGTTCGGTGGCCATAATATCATTAACCTAATGGTTTAAGATTGTGCAGTTGGTTGTCCCTGATGGTAGGGACAGATATGCTCATGATGTATTCAGCTGAGTCCATTCTCTGTTTTCTTCTGTTCTTTTCTCAGGCAGTATTGGTGTAACTAGTCAAGTGCCCAAGGATCAGTTCTTGGCCCTCAATAATTTACTGTTTATATTAATGGCCTGGATGAGAAGGAAAAATGTAAGGTATTCAAGTTTGCCAATGACATGGAAATGCATCACTGTGCAAAGCCTTAGGCACCCTGGATTTTTATATGGTTTCAGATGGTATAGCCTCCACAGAGCCCCGATCTCAACATCATTGAGGCTGTCTGGGATTACCTGGACAGACAGAAGCAAGTGAGACAGCCAATGTCTGCAGAAGAACAGTGGCAAGTTCTCCAAGATGCTTGGAACAATCTACTAGCGATTTACTTATAAGACAGCACAACATTGTATCTTAGAGAACTGATGCAGATTTAAAGGCAAAGGGTGGTCACTAAATAATGATTTTATTTCTTTTTTTTTACTGTTTACTGCTCTTCATAGTATTTTTTTGATAATGAGAAACTTTTCATTAATTTTGAAAGTAACTTTGCTTTACAAAATTTTTTTACATATGCCCAAGGCATTTGCACATTACTGTAGGTGGGAAGGTGTGTTATGATCAGGATGCCAGGATCCTGCAATTGCATAAGTGAGATGGCAGAAGTTTGGCAAATGGAGTTCATGTGGAAAAGTGAAGTCAGACACTTTGGAAAGAGGAGTGTAAAACAAGATTATTAAAAGAGAAAGTTGCAGATGCGCAAGGGATGGAGGTGTTCTTGTTCACATATCACAGAATGTTAGCGAGCAGGTACAGTAAGTATGATGGGACTATTGATCTTTACTGTAATAATGTTGGAGTCTCAAAAGGGGGAAGTATTGTTCGAACTGTACAGGTTGTTGGTAGGGTAAGAGCTGGTGTACTACAGATTGTGTTGGTCCACTTATTTAAGAAAGGAAATACTAGCATTGGGGGTAGTACAAAAGAGATTTACTGATGTAATTCCTGTGATGTGAGGTTTATCCTATCACAAGCAGCCAAGGAAATTAGATCTATTTTCTTCAAAGTTTAGAAGAGTGAATAATGACTGTTTTGAAACATCTAAGATCTAGAGTGAACATAACAGGGTAGATTCAAAGATTCAAGATTCAAAATTCAAAAAACTTTATTGTCGTTCTAACCGTACATCAGCTCTGCAGGGCAGAATGAGACAGCGTTTCTCGGGAGCAGTGCAGTCATAACATAACAAAAGCAACACTAAATAATAAACATAACAATAAATAGTAAAACACAACAGCCACATGTCAGTTAAAATCAAGTTATAAGTGTCCAGTGCAAGTTAAAAGTGTCCAAAGCAGAGTCGGGTAGAGCAGCTATTTAGCAGTCTGACTGCCTGTGGGAGGAAGCTGTTTAGTAGCCTTGTGGTTTTAGTTTTGATGCTCCTGTAACGTTTGCCTGATGGCAGAAGAACAAACAGTTCATGGAGAGGGTGTGAGGGGTCTTTAATTATGTACCGTGTCTTCTGGAGGCATCGACTCTGAAAGAGGTCTTGGACAGAAGGTAGGGAGACCCCAATAACCTTCTCTGCTCCCCTAACCACCCTCTGCAAGGCTTTTTTGTTGACAGCACTGCAGCTGGAGTTCCAGGTTGTGATGCAAAAGGTCAGCACACTCTCAACCACGCCTCTGTAGAATGTAGTTAAGATGTTAGTGGGGAGTGATGCTTGTTTAAGCTTCCTCAGAAAGTGCAATCTCTGCTGGGCCCATTTCACAATCCCAGTGGTGTTCCAAGGAACTTAATGTTTTCCACTCTCTCCACTGTGGAGCCGCTGATGCTGAGGGGTGCGTGCTCAGGCTGAGACCGTCTGAAATCAACGATCATCTCCTTGGTCTTGGTGACATCAAGCATCAAGTTGTTATCACTGCACCAGCTCTCTAGGTGTTTGACCTCCTCCCTGCACATTGTTTTATCATTTTTGCTGATGAGCCCCACCACTGTGGTATCATCAGCAAATTTAATGATCAGGATTTAATGACTCGGGAGGAGAATCTGGAATGAAAAGACAGTTTCAAGATTACAGGGCAGTCATTTATAACTCAGGTCCATAGGAACTTTTCGCAAGGGAGTGGTGAATCCCTGGAATTCAAGAAGTAGACAGATAAATTTTTGGCAGATCAGTTGATTATGTGTGATGGGGAATTTGCAGGAGGAGGAATTGAGATGTAGGCCAGATCAGTCATGATCATATTGAATGGCCGGATAGTTTGTGAGGTGGAGTAGCCTTTTCCTGCACCTATTGTGTTGTAACCTCCTGACCCAAGGCTAGGTTCATTGATAAACCCAAATAAATGGGTCTGTGCCCCCACCTTCACTTCCCTCCACACATCTGGGGCAGTGAGGAGGTGGATAAGGGATCTTACACATGTCCACTCCTGCGAAAGAGAACTGTGGCTCCTGCAGAAGAGAAGTTTTCTCATGGCTACCACACCTTGGATCTTGGCCACCCCCAAACTGTTCACGGGTTACTTCCATATGCCCATGGAGAATTGGTGAGTGCTAGCTCCCTTCGCTGTTAGGTTGCCAGGCTGTTCCATGGTGGAATATCTCTGTTCCCAAGGATCTGAGGCTACAGAGCCCAGGCCTCAACTGGATCAAGGTGAGACAGGAGTTGGTTCCCTTAGGTTTTGCCACCAGTACTGGAGCATGACTTGCAGTAGGATTACCAGCAAGTCCTTGCACAAGAAGTACAGGTCATCTCCAGGATGGAGTTCTCAGTCTCCTGCCTCAACACAACCTCCAGAAAGGAATGGACACAGAACCCACCATCTTCCTGGTCATCCCCTTCATTTAGTGAGCCAGGCCCCAGAGTTCACAAACCCTCTCAATGTGTATCCGTATTCTGCCTTGCCATAATGGCTGCCGATGTATGATCTTCGTCTGAGTTACCTGAGCCAGTACAATTGCCTAGACCCATCCTATTGTAAGCACACCCACAAGAATCCCTTTGCATCAGCTGGCTAGTGCCTACTATCACTCCCTGCAACATGCATCAGCAGCCTCCCTCAGAGTGGAGAAGCAACACCTCGTATTGCGTCTAGGTAACCTCCAACCTGATGGCACAAGTGTCAATTTTCCTTTCCAGTATATAAAAAAAAATTATCTACCCTCTCTTCTTCCTCTGTTCCCCAGTCTGGCCCCTTACTTCTACTCACCTGCGTATCACCTCCCCCTGGGTCCCCTCCTCTTTCCCTTTCTCGTACGGTCCACTGTCCTCGCCTATCAGATTCCTTCACCACCGGCTCTTTACCTTTTCTACCCAACACACATCAAAGTTGTTGGTGAATGCAGCAGGCCAGGCAGCATCTGTAGGAAGAGGTGCAGTCGACGTTTCAGGCTGAGACCCTTCGTCAGGACTAACTGAAGGAAGAGTGAGTAAGGGATTTGAAAGTTGGAGGGGGAGGGGGAGATCCAAAATGATAGGAGAAGACAGGAGGGGGAGGGATGGAGCCAAGAGCTGGACAGGTGATTGGCAAAAGGGGATATGAGAGGATCATGGGATAGGAGGTCCGGAAGAAAGACAAGGAAGGGGGGGGGGAACCCAGAGGATGGGCAAGAGGTATATTCAGAGGAACAGAGGGAGAAAAAGGAGAATGAGAGAAAGAATGTGTGCATAAAAATAAGTAACAGATGGGGTACAAGGGGGAGGTGGGGCCTAGCAGAAGTTAGAGAAGTCGATGTTCATGCCATCAGGTTGGAGGCTACCCAGACGGAATATAAGGTGTTGTTCCTCCAACCTGAGTGTGGCTTCATCTTTACAGTAGAGGAGGCCGTGGATAGCCATGTCAGAATGGGAATGGGATGTGGAATTAAAATGTGTGGCCACTGGGAGATCCTGCTTTCTCTGGCGGACAGAGCGTAGATGTTCAGCAAAGCGGTCTCCCAGTCTGTGTCGGGTCTCGACAATATATAAAAGGCCACATCGGGAGCACCGGACGCAGTATATCACCCCAGTCGACTCACAGGTGAAGTGTTGCCTCACCTGGAAGGACTGTTTGGGGCCCTGAATGGTGGTAAGGGAGGAAGTGTAAGGGCATGTGTAGCACTTGTTCCGCTTACACGGATAAGTGCCAGGAGGGAGATCAGTGGGGAGGGATGGGGGGGACGAATGGACAAGGGAGTTGTGTAGGGAGCGATCCCTGCAGAATGCAGAGAGAGGGGGGGAGGGAAAGATGTGCTTAGTGGTGGGATCCCGTTGGAGGTGGCGGAAGTTACGGAGAATAATATGTTGGACCCGGAGGCTGGTGGGGTGGTAGGTGAGGACCAGGGGAACCCTATTCCTAGTGGGGTAGCGGGAGGATGGAGTGAGAGCAGATGTACGTGAAATGGGGGAGATGCGTTTAGGTTGGAGGAAGTGGGAGGAGCCAAAGGAGAAATTATTAAGAGTAAGGACTAATTCCGCTAGACGGAGCAGAGTGGTGTAGAGGGGAACTGATTAGGTCTTGAATCCAAAAAGAAGCGTAGAGCTTTTTCTTCCTCCAAACTAAAGGTGTAGCTATGGGCACCCGTATGGGTCTTAGCTATGCCTGTCTTTTTGTTGGGTTTGTGGAACAATCTATGTTCCGTGCCTATTCTGGTATCTGTCCCCCACTTTTCCTTCGCTACATCGACAACTGCATTGGCGCTGCTTCCTGCACGCATGCAGAACTCGTTGACTTTATTAACTTTGCCTCCAACTTTCACCCTGCCCTCAAGTTTACCTGGTCCATTTCCGACACCTCCCTCCCCTTTCTAGATCTTTCTGTCTCTGTCTCTGGAGACAGCTTATCCACTGATGTCTACTATAAGCCTACTGACTCTCACAGCTATCTGGACTATTCCTCTTCTCAGCCTGTCTCTTGCAAAAACACCATCCCCTTCTCGCAATTCCTCCGTCTCCGCTGCATCTGTTCTCAGGATGAGGCTTTTCATTCTAGGACGAGGGAGATGTCTTCATTTTTTAAAGAAAGGGGCTTCCCTTCCTCCACTATCAACTCTGCTCTTAAACGCATCTCCCCCATTACACGTACATCTGCTCTCACTCCATCCTCCCGCCACCCCACTAGGAACAGGGTTCCCCTGATCCTCACCTACCACCCCACCAGCCTCCGGGTCCAACATATTATTCTCCGTAACTTCCGCCACCTCCAACGGGATCCCGCCACTAAGCACATCTTTCCCTCCCCCCTCTCTCTGCATTCCGCAGGGATCGCTCCCTACACAACTCCCTTGTCCATTCGTCCCCCCCATCCCTCCCCACTGATCTCCCTCCTGGCACTTATCCGTGTAAGCGGAACAAGTGCTATACATGCCCTTACATTTCCTCCCTTACCACCATTCAGGGCCCCAAACAGTCCTTCCAGGTGAGGCAACACTTCACCTGTGAGTCGATTGGGGTGATATACTGCGTCCGGTGCTCCTGACGTGGCCTTTTATATATTGGCGAGACCCGACGCAGACTGGGAGACCGCTTTGCTGAACATCTACGCTCTGTCCGCCAGAGAAAGCAGGATCTCCCAGTGGCCACACATTTTAATTCCACATCCCATTCCCATTCTGACATGTCTATCCACGGCCTCCTCTAAAGATGAAGCCACACTCAGGTTGGAGGAACAACACCTTATATTCCGTCTAGGTAGCCTCCAACCCGATGGCATAAACATCGACTTCCGCTAGGCCCCACCTCCCCCTCGTATCCCATCTGTTACTTATTTTTATACACACATTCTTTCTCTCACTCTCCTTTTTCTCCCTCTGTCCCTCCGAATATACCTCTTGCCCATCCTCTGGGTTCCCCCGCCCCCTTGTCTTTCTTCCCGGACCTCCTGTCCCATGATCCTCTCGTATCCTCTTTTGCCTATCACCAGTCCAGCTCTTGGCTCCATCCCTCCCCCTCCTGTCTTCTCCTATCATTTTGGATCTCCCCCTCCCCCTCCAACTTTCAAATCCCTTACTCACTCTTCCTTCAGTTAGTCCTGACGAAGGGTCTCGGCCTGAAACGTCAACTGCACCTCTTCCTAGAGATGCTGCCTGGCCTGCTGTGTTCACCAGCAACTTTGATGTGTGTTGCTTGAATTTCCAGCATCTGCAGAATTCCTGTTGTTTACCTTTTCTACCCGCCTGGTTTCACCTATAACCTTCTGGCTTCTGGCTATCCTCCTTCCCTCCCCCACCCCCACCTTTTATTCTGATGTCTTCCCCCTTCCAGTCCTGAAGGACGATCTCAGCACGGCACGTTGATTATTCATTTCCATAGGCGCTGCCTGACCTGCTGAGTTCCTCCAGCATTTTGTGTGTCATGCATGTATCAATCTGTTTTCTCATTTCACTGTGTCACTGTGATGTGTAAACCAGAAGGATGATATTGCCATTGCCAGCCACCTCTCTCACCACTATTGTTTCCTGCTCCTCCACTTACTGCATGTCCTCCATCTCTTCCTGCCCTGTATCCTGCTTAGCAGGGAGACCTCACACAATGAAAGGGCAAATAAGCAAAGATTTGCATTTGGAAGCTTCGCCTGACGCCTTACCAGTGAAGTAGCAGGTGACTGCATAGTAATGAAGATGTATGATGTTCGGCAATGCAGATAGATTGTAGAAATCATGAAGCATTATTGTTAGGGAGCATAGCCGGCAGCTTTCATACAACTTCTGTTTGAGGTTAGTTTGTATGTTTCAAAGGTTCAAAGGTCAAGTTTAATCTCAGAGAAATGTGTACTATATATATCCTGAAATGCTTTTTCTTCGCGAAACCTTCACGAAAACAGAGAAGTGCCCCAAAGAATGAACGACAGTTAAACATGAGAGCCCCAAAGTACCCCCCCCGATCCCCCTCCCGCATGTAAGCGACAGCGAGCAATGATCCCCCCTGCCTTCACCAGTGAAAATAAACGCGCGTCGGTACCGTCACCGAGCCCAAGCGTGTGCTAAGCAATAGCAAAGACACAGACTAAAGTTACCCCAAAAGCTTCGCACTTCATCCGAATCTGACAACCCACAGGTTTTCTCTCTCTCCTTGGCAAGGGAGAGGTAGGTGTTCCCCATTTTCACAGCAAGCAGGAGACATAACAACAACCCGCTGGTTTACAATGTTAAAAGTCCATTTCGTCGCTTTTTTCAAGCTCTGCGCCCGAAGATCGCAAAGACCTCAGGTCTTCGGGCCCACAGCGAAAGATTTTCTGGCCTCCCCAACATCACACGAGTCTCCGCCGTCACACCGACCCTCGATCCGCCTGTCTCCAGAGCTCCAGATCTTAGGCTTCCAAACACGAACAAGACTCTCAGGCCAAACCCTTGGCATGTCGCGTAGCGGCCAGTCATGGAACCCTGAGAACGGTCCCATTCCCACAAAGAACCGAAGCCAGCGTGTAACACCAGGTCAGGGTCTTCAAAAGAACCCTGAAAGGAAAAA
The DNA here is from genome assembly GCF_030028105.1 of Mobula birostris. NCBI lineage: Eukaryota > Metazoa > Chordata > Chondrichthyes > Myliobatiformes > Myliobatidae > Mobula > Mobula birostris. Next base: position 13,420,400 of record NC_092401.1, read on the forward strand.
AATAAAGATATTAAGGGTAGAAATAGAGCTGTTTCTGAAGATACAAGCAAAGGAGTTGCCGTTAGGCGCCATCGTTCCTCGTAAGCTCCACCCCAAATACATTTATGACTTCTCTGTCCATGGCAGGGAAGTCGGGGGTGAAGGCATTCGACAGGGAAGGGTTTGGATTGTCTCCTCACTGAGCTCCAGTCCTGGGGAGCCGTTGGCACTCAATCCCTCCCCAGTGCAAATGCCCACCCACCCTTCCTTCCATGTTGAGACTCAATGGAAGAGATAAAGAATATGGGGAAGGTCAAACAGGAGATTCTGCAGGTGCTGGAAATCTGAGCACACACACAAAATGGTGGAGGAACTCAGCAAGTCAGGCAGCATCTATGGAGGGGAATTAACCTCTCAGAGGCCAAATGGTTAGAATGTCAATGGTGTGTGTGTGTGGGGGGGGGGGATGGAGGATGGCTGTATTGTGGACTGTGGTATGGTTTGTGTGAGTCTAAGAGGAATAATTTTGATGTATAGCTTTGATGCACTTTGAGATCTCTAAACTTGTTGTGACGTTGCTATATCTGGTGAGGGTTCTCACACCTGGAGAACTCAATACAAGTTAGCTCCAGTCGTGCTCCTATCAGGGCCTGTGGATTTCCTGGCCCCACCCACCCCAGAACATCCCTTTGGTCATGTACCGCACTGATGTAAATATGGCGGCTGCCATGGAGTGCCACCCCTTTCCGTCTCTCCGTGGCAGCCATAGTATGTGTGACCATGGGGACTGTTTCCCTGACTACTGCAGAGCATAACAATTGCACTGAACTTTTCCTGGCCCCCAGCGACAACCATTCATGTCACCACATCATCTTCCTGGATCTAATGGACTCTTGACACTTCCGCACACTTGACTTCTTTGAGCAGGACTCAAATCGGCACTGACTGCAATGTTTTAGCATTTGTGAGCGAGTATCTTTTTTTTTTGCTGTTCAAGCTGAAGTTGTAACCAGTACCTTTAAAGGTGGTGCAGACAAAACAATAACATTTCCTTTTTGCCCCATTGCAGACTGTGGTTAATGGGAAAAACTTCTTGTAATTGCGAGTGAGGAAACTAACTGCTGCTTCTTGCTGTGTCCTAGGTCATGGGCGTTGGGTGCGATCGCTCTCCTTTTCCTTCTGGGTCTCACCTGGGCATTTGGCCTGATGTTCATCAACGAGGAGTCCATGGTGATGGCTTACCTGTTCACCACCTTCAATGCCTTCCAGGGAATGTTCATCTTCATTTTTCACTGTGCTCTCCAAAAGAAAGTAAGAAGTTTTTCGAAGTCCTGAATTTTATTTTCGGAAGCTAGCTCTTTTGCCAGTGAACAGAGGAATGAGGGAATTGCAACTGCCGGTTCAGTCCTAACCTTGGTTACTGTCTGTGTGGAGTTTTCATGTTCCCCTGGACCAGAAGGATTTATTTCAGGGGCTTCAGATTTGGCCCACATCCCAAAGATGTACAAGTTGGTGATTTGGCTATTATTAATTGTCCGTACCGTGTGGGTGGGCGATGGGAGAATTATAGGGGAGTTAATGAGCATTTGAAAGGCTGTAGATACTTGGAATTGATGGGGATTGCAATGAGCTTCAGCAAAGACCCAAACAGCCATATTACCTCCCTCCATGTCGTAAAGAAATGTAAGATGTCGTTCAGCCCTTTTGACTTAGTTCAGTTTCAGGTACAATGGTTGATCCATGACATTGACCCACTTTCACCCATTTCCCTTCATCCAGTTGGTTAGCAAATCTCTAGCATCTGAGATTCTAAACCATTAATTTTCACCTACCGATTGGCACCTCATGGAAAAAGTTCATAGTTCAAAGTAAATTTATCATCTTCTTCTGGGAATACTCAGCACATCTATAGACTAGTGACTACAACAAGATCAACCAAAGTGCAGAAGACAACAAATATAAATATAAGTAAACGAGAGCATGAGATAATGAGATAGAGTCCTTAAAGTGAAATCATTGGTTGTAGGAACATTTCAGTGATAGGGCCAGTAAGTGTAGTTATCACCTATTACTCAAGAGCCTGATGGTTGAGGGGTAGTAACTGTTCTTGAACCTGGTGGTGCGAATCCTGAGGCTCTTGTACCTTCTACCTGATGGCAGCAGCGAGAGAGCGTGACCTGGGTAGTGGGAATCTCCGATGATGGATGCCACTTCCACATGAAGGAAAATGATTTGTGTGTACCTCCAAGATGTTCCACTGATGCTATTCCCCGTGGTGTTCCCTTCAAGAAAAGAAAGTGGAAGGTTATTGGCACAAGGATAATGTGAGTGTCTTTAAGAAGAAACTGAGTAAGAGTGAGAGAGAGCACACTCTGAAAGGAAATGCTAATGCGAGGATGATCATTTGCAGCAGATGTTTATTAAGCTAGGTAGACTTTCTCCCCATTCCCACACCAACATGTTCCTCCTCGGATTCCTACACAGCCAGGTTAAGGCCAAACACAAACGAGAGGAACAGCAGCCACATATTCCACCTGGGTAGTGTGCAACCTGATGGCATGAACATCGAATTCTCCACCTTCCAGTAATTGTTTCCCCTCTGTCTTCCTTTCACTCCCCACCTGATTTTCCTGGCCCTCCTCCACCCTGTCATCTGCCTATCTCCTACTGGTTTCCCTATCCACCTCCCTCCATTTAGTCTATGCTCCATCTTTCAGCTTCCATCATATGCACCCTTGGTCACTTTCACCTATCACTTCCCAACCAGTGTCATTGTCTCCACTCTCCTCTCCTCCATCTGGCTAACAGTCATCCTCACTTGGATCCACCTGCCAGCCTTTGCTCCAGCCCACTTTATTGAACTCATTCAGATCATCGCTGCTGGACTATTAATTAAAACCAAGATGAGGGAACATAAACACGAGGAATTCTGCAGATGCTGGAAATTCAAGCAACACACATCAAATTTGCTGGTGAACGCAGCAGGCCAGGCAGCATCTCTAGGAAGAGGTACGGTCGACGTTTCCAGCCGAGACCCTTCATCAGGACTAACTGAAGGAAGAGCTGAGGGAACATATCACTCCCATCCTAACTGAAGTACATCACGAACCATTTTTGCTTTATAATCCCGCTCAAGCTCTCAGGTCTTCATCCGAAAGTCTCTTAAATTTAAACAATCTCCCTCAAAATATAATGGGCAGGTCAGGTTTTTTTGAACTACGCTCCTAAGCTGTGTAATTCAATACCTAAAACGCTAAGGGATGCAGACCCAGTTGATACTTCTAAATGCCAGCTCAAACCCTATTTATTTAACATTGCATTTTATTTTCATGTTTGCACTTTAGCCCATTGTAAAGCAGTTTGAGCTACATTGTCTGTATGAAAACTGCTCTATAAATAAGTTACTTATATTATTATTCTCCCCTCCTTTTTATTCTGACTGTCTCCTCTTTACCTTTCAGTCCAAATAGAGTCTTGACCCAAATCATCTCCTGTCCATTGCACTTCATAGATATTGCCTGATCTGCTGAATTCTTCCAGCTTTTTGTGTGTTGCTGCAAATAGTTTTTTTTTCCTTCTATAAGCTTTCCATAAAAAAGCACTTGTCTTTGGAGCTTACCGTCTCTGTGACAATGAGGGGTCACCCTCTTTGTCAGAAAAAGAATGATTGTTTATTAAATGGTGAAAGATACTGGTGCTATTGGTTCAAGAAACCGCTGTCTTCCTGAGTACAAATCAGAAAGTTAATGTACAGGTTCAGTGGCCAGTGAGAAAAGCAAGTGGTATATTGGATTTTATTGCCTGAGAACTTGTTTGAGAGTCATCATCTCTTTCAGATGGGAGAAGGTGAGCAAGCTCAAGCCATTTAAACTCTTTCCTTGATTAAATATGTTTAACACTGCACATTACTGGTGTGAATTTGTGAAAATCAAAGTGCAGGTTTTGAAATGTTTCTTGGACACTTGATACCAGTGAAACTGATGATTCTCTGTGAGTTCTGGGCAGTGACACTGCAGAAAGAAAGATGATATCAAGGAATAAAGAACTGAGACAAGGATGCCACGACAGACTGCAGTTGCTGGAGATCTGGAGCACACAAAAATGCTGGAGGAACTTAGCAAGTTAGGCAGGGTCTACGGAGGGGAAAAGAACAGTCAATTTATCGGGCTGAAAGCACGAAAGAAAGAGGGCAGTGGTCTGAAAATATGATGGGGGGAGATGGGGAGTAGGGGGAGGAGCATGAGCTGCAGGTGATAGGTGAATCCAGGTCATAGGGGAAGGGGGAGAAGGGAATAATGTGAGAAGCTGGGAGGTGATAGGTGGTGAGGTATTGATAATAACTGAGCAGCCAAAGACAGTGAGCACTAGTAGAAAGCCTGGGGACAGTGTGAGCAAGTATGAAGCCGAGTCCAGCATCAGAAATGTGCGTCCAAAAGAGTGTAAGTGGGTGCAGAGTGTAGTGTAAGGACACTTGTTGTAAAGGAAGAGCTTAGGTCCATTTATCACCATCTAGAATAGCAGAGCTAGCAGTCAGTGCGATGTAGGATCCTGGCTGTACCCTCAGCAGCAGATGGTGCAGCAGAAGCAGTCCATCACATAATGAGAAAATGCTCTTTATTGGCCACCATTAAAGGTCAACGTGTTCAGTTAAAGGGATGGCTGATATTACTGCAGGCTCCATTTGTCACTTTTGTAATGTTCTGTTGATGGCCAAGGCTTTGAGCAAGAGCATAAAACGGAGACACCGAACTGCAATCTGCCCATTGTCTATAAGAAACATTAACCATTACCTGTCACCCAGAATCAGGAGATACCATCTGTGATCACTGCACAGAGTCATGTTTCAGCAGGTGTAGCTTGCATTTTTTAAACCTTCATGTTGGAAGACTTAGGAAACCAAAGAGCACCTCATTAAAGAAGCTCTTGAACCAAGAGCATGTTAAAGGAGGAGCAAGGTTGAGGATCAAGGAGAGATAATGAAGGAATTTGCAAGCACAGGACCTTGGCGGCATGAGTAGTACTTACAAATCAAGAGAGCAAAATTCCCGAGTTTCAAGACTGTAGGGGTCCTCAGAGGAAGGGAGGACAGTGACCTGGAGGTATTTGAAATGAAAAATGAGGATTTGGAAATCAAAGAATTACTTAACTGGGAAGCAGTGTGAGTCAACAGAGGTGGTTAAACAGGATGGTGCAAGTTTGGACACCGCAGAGATCTGCATGAGCTGGCGTCTTTACTAGGGGTGGTCAATCAGCTGGAAGCATTGGAATAGTCAAGGATAAGGAGAGGATGAGGGAGGTGAGGCTGACAAGTGTCAAATGATGCTCAGACCGAGACAGTAAAAGGGACTGAAAGAGTCATGGAGAGATACAGCATGGAAGCACACTGAATTCACACTGACTACCAGCCACCTATTTTCATTAAACCTACATTAATCCTATCTACTGCTCTCCCCACATTCCCATCAACACCAGCCATGTTCTGCCACTCACCCACATACTAGAGACAACAGAGCAGCCGATTGACTTACCAGTCTGCACATGCTTGGGATATGGAAGGAAAGCAGAGCACCTGGAGGAAGTCCACAGGACCACACTTAGGATGAACAAACCTCATAGACGGCACCAGATGGAGTTCAGGTTTGAACCCCAAGTCACTGGCTCTCCGGTGGTGGACTTACTGCACAGACTGTGAGTCGGCACTGGCAAAAATGCCACTAACATGGTGAACAGAGATGGCTCTGCAGCCTCCCCAGCAGCCCCTCACCAATATAAAGTGCCTCCATTGCACCAATAATCGTTCTCCTCTTCCAAGGATAAAACGTTCCTGGCTACCTGTGGCCGGGTTTCTTCAAATGCTAGCCATTGGGCTGGCGGACAGGTGTGATGTCACACCCAAGAGGTGGAAGAGTAGCAGTAGGCAGTCTAGGTGCCAGGTGACCGGTCAGAGAGAGCTCTGGCTCTGAGGGCTACACGAGTAGTAATTTTCACCACTGGCCCATTTCAGAAGCTCAGGGATTGCAAAATCTTTGGAGGAGGCAACAAGATACATTCCTTCCACCCAGAGAGGAGGCAGAGGGGCAGTATGAAGAAACATCAAGTGGTATTGGATAATCCCACTCACTACCCTCACCCCAATCCCCCACCCCACCCTGATCCCCAGCTCCACCGCATCCCTTCAGCCCTACCCCATCCAAACTCCACTTCTGCATTCCAAGCAAAATGAACAGAACCAGCCTCCTGCCCCAGTTCCAGCATTTGTTTAGACCTTGTACATCAGTTCTACTTCCCTGCCTTTGGTTCCACGTCCCTCTTCATCTAAACTCGAATGAAAATCCATCAGCCACCATTTTGGAATTTTTACTTGCCCCTCTCCCAGACACAGTCGCTGTTTCAGAAGATGTTCATAGTTTTTCCTTGTTTGAAGTTCCATAGACTCTTTCCTGGGCTCTTTCCTGAGAAGTAGTAAACTATCTGTGTACATGTCATTAATTCCTTCATATCAGTTGTTCCCAATTTTTTATGCCATTGAATCCTACCATTTACCCAAGGTATCCACAGATCGCTGCTTTATATCAACTAGAATATTTCAGTGAAATAATCCTTTAATTCTTTTTACTCAAGGGATTGCAGGATGTATTTATGCAATGTGTCTAAACACTGACCAGCTTGACCCCAGTGTGTATAGGGAGGAAGAGATTTAACAAAGTGCTGGAGGAACTCAGCAAGTCCAGATGAAGGGTCTTGACCCAAAATGCAACTGTCTATTTCCCTCCATAGATGCCACCTGACATGTTATATTCCTCCAGCAACTTGCTGTGATGCTAAGGAAGAAATGAGTTCTCTGCATTAAGAACAGGCTACAGCAGTGGGTTGACTCCAGGGCAGAAGGTTGAAGTTGACTGTAGGTGGTTGGGGGAATGTGGGCATTCAGACAAAGCCACATCAGTGATTTTCAGGGTAATTAGGACTGATGTGCAGCAATAGGGTCTAGGCCCATTAACGTGGAGGGGATCAGGGGGCTGCAGCTCGGCCCCGCGAGTTAGAGGTTGGTGTGAAACGCAACGGTATTGTCCCAGTTCACAGGCTTGGTGCTGTCACTGAATGAGAGGCAAAGTCACAGGCTGAAAGCTGAGAGTGAGTGGATCAAGCGGGGGAGAGCCATCTGTAGTCAAAGGAAGATGCGAGACTAGAGGAAGGGGCTCCAGGTGGATTTGGACTTCCAGGAACAAGAAGTGATCTAGTGTTTGGGGGAAGTGGGCTGGAAGGAGCTGAAGAAAGCTGGGGAAAACTGGTGGGGAACATTTACGTCCTGGATGTTGAATCCCCCTGTGCTATTCCCAGCTCAAGCAATGCAGAGAGGACAGTTATCCGAGGAACACGGTGGTGGTATCAGCTGGCTATGCCCCTGTCACCTCTCACTCTCTCTCCACTGCCTCCACAGGTTCACAAGGAATACAGCAAGTGCTTGCGGCATGCCCACTGTTGCAGCCGCCCTGGGGCCGGAGTCTCCCACAGCAACCTGAAGACCTCCACCATCCGGAACAGTAACCGGTACTACACTGGTACTCAGGTACAGAATGCTGCAGCAAGCAGGAGGATGGCGGAAAAGGTCATTGTTTGACACGGTTGTCTCCAGTCCACGTTGTGTGGTTGTCCGTTTTCTCAGACGATTGGATCTTCTGTGAGCGGGCTGTGGGTACAAATCTTCCTAAAGAATGCATTTCATCAGAGACGGGATCACTGACAAGACTGGGTTTAACCTCACCCCCGTGCTCTCAGCCTACTTATCACCCCTTCACAGCTGGTTGGTAATTGTCTGCAGCCAGAGCTATCCCCTAACAATGTCGTGCCCATAGTCCCTTGTGTATGAGCAATGACATCTCCCCACACAGAACCCAATCCCAAATAACATGTGTTGACCCCAATTCCTTCCTCTGAATTCCCCCACCGCGCCCCCAGCCATGAAACCCATCTCCAACCAGGCTACTGACACCAGTAGAGAAGTAACTCGGGGTTACTGACAGACAGGTTCTACAGTAGCACCGGGGTGGTGATTCTTCTCATCAGATAGCATCCACTTCGATGGACGACCCATCCTTGTACTCTAATTCCATCTGGTTTGGTCAGCAGCGCAGTCCTGCTCTGTTATTGGCTGCAATGTGCAGCCTCGCGACTGTTAATCGGTGGATCATTCAGCTCTGGGACTGTAACTGGGGAGGAGCCTCGGCCCTGGGACTGTGACTGGGGAGGAGCTTCGGCCCTGGGACTGTGACTGGGGAGGCAGTCCGGCCCTGGGATTGATACTGGGTGGATGGTCCAGTCTTCTTTCCGTTTCTCTAAGAAACTCCTAAGTTTTGAGCCTGGAGATGGTGGGCAGGAACACGGGAGGCCCATGTGGTGCTTATCCATCTCGGGCTCATGGCCTCCAGCTTGGCCCAACCGGACTGGGTTACACCACTTTCTGGAGCTGCCCTCCATCCAACTTAGCTTTCTCGTTAAGCAGACTCCCGGAGCCATCGTCTGAGAAACCGTGTCATGTGTCTTGTCCCTGTTTCCCCTCTCCACGCTTCAGCAGTGCAAATCCGTCTCTGTTCCGGCTCCCTGCTCTGCTTGTTCTGCAAATAATTCCAGGAGCGTTAAGCATTTGACCACGTGCCTGTAAACCATGGTTTACTGTCATCACCTCTGTCCTTGCCCCAGGGACTCGAGCATCAATCTCAGCTGAATAGTCATCAATGTTATTTGGGGGGTATTGGGGGGAGCTTCAGATAAAACCAGGAACCCCGCAGACTCCAGGTTAATGGTAAAAATCCAAGGGCATCATTTTGAGGAAAAATGGGAGGTTCTCCCAGGTGTCCTGGCCAGAATTTTAACACTTCACAGCCCATCTTTTTTTATCACCTTGTTGTTTTTGAATTAGCCTGTGGACAAATGTCCTGGAAGTTGACTGCACTTCCGAGGACTTCATCAGTTGTAAAGGCCTCTGTGCCTTTATGGTCATGAACAGCTCTGTCGTATGGAAAGCTTCACAGGTCCTGCTGTCACTCTAAATTTTCCCAGGAGGTTCAGTGCAGCTCCTCCGTCCACGATCTCCATTATCGGTGGAAGTCAGGGTTTTCTGGGTGGAAGTGGGTCCCTCCTCGGTTTGTGTAACGCGGATCGTTAACCTGCGATACCTTTGTCTTCTGTGGTTGTGTTTTGCCCTCCGCCAGCACTTTGCACTTTCAGCTGACACACGCTCTGACCTCCACTTGCAGAGTCGGATCCGGAGAATGTGGAATGATACCGTTCGGAAGCAGTCAGAATCTTCCTTCATGGCGGGAGACCTCAACAGCACTCCCACCCTAAATCGAGGTGATCATCCAACGGTAGCTGGTCTTGCATGTTGGGCTTCAGGGTTCCTATATATGTGGGGCTGGTGATTAGTCAGTCATGGTGAAGACAGGACATCTACAAGGCACTAGACCCATCCCAGTGGTGCCTGTGATGCTGCTACAAGTAAGTTTTTGCAGTCAAAGATCGAGCATATAGTACATGCACAGGTGCAATGAAACGTTCACAGCAGCATCACAGGCACGCAGCATTAGAGGCACAACGGTCATAAGAAAAATATAAACATAAATCATCCAGAATGATGCAAGAAAGGACACAATAACAAAAAAGTCCATTTTAGAACAAAGTGGTCATTAGTGTTACTATAATGAGGTAATGACTGCGGTTATGCAGGTTGTTTCAAGAACCAAATGACCGAAGGGCAGTAGCTGTTCTTGAACCTGGTAATATTCTTATCAGTATCTTGTGTTCATTTCTGTCACCCATCATAGGATGAAAAGGCTTTGGAGAGGGTGCAGAAGAGGTTTATCAGGATGTTGCCTGGTTTAGAGGGCATGTGTTATAAGGAGAGATTGGACAAATTTGGGTTGTTTTCTCTGGACCAGAGAAGGCTGAGGGGAGATCTGATAGAGGCTCATAAGATCATGAGAGGCCTAGTTAGAGTAGATGGGCTATACCTTTTCCCAGGGTTGAAATATCTAATACCGGAGGGCTTGCATTGATGTTGAGTAGGCGTAAGTTCAAAAGAGATGTGCAGGGCAAATGTTTCTTTCAACAGAGACCAGTGGGTGCCTGGAATCCACGGCCAGGGGTAGAGGTGGATGCACATATGATAGGGCATTGAGAAGCACTTAGACAGGAATGTGACTGTGCGGGAAATGGAAGATATGGACATTGTATAGGCAGATGAGATTAGTTTATTGGGTACTTGATTTAGTTTGGCAAAGCACTGTTTGCCAATGACCTGTTCCTGTGCTGTACTGTTGCGTGTTCTATGATGCAGGACCGGACTTCTGTAGCTTCTGTCCAATGGTGGGTGCAAAAAGATTTATTTGTTTATATACTTATTTATTGGGCTGCGGTGTGGAATAAGCTCTTCCAGCCCTTTGAGCCATGCTGCCCGGCAATTCCCTAATTTAGTCCTAGCTTAATCACGGGACAATTTACAATGACCAAGTAACCTACCGACCAGTACATCCTTGGACTGTGGGAGGAAGACGGAGCACACACAGGAAACTCACACAGTCACGGGGAGAACATACAAACTGCTTACAGGCAGCAGTGGGAAATGAACCCAGGTCACTGGTACTCTAAAGTGTTGGGCTAACCACTACACTACAGAATGGCATGGATGGTGGGGGTCTTTGATGATAGACGTTGCCTTTTTGATGCATGTTAACAAATCAGAGGTGTCTAAACCCATACCCTGAACCTTTTTAAATCGACGCTCCTTAACAGTCTCTATAAATGACTTGTTGATGTGAGGTAAATGTTGGGGATGTGCTCTCTGACTCTGCCAGCATTTATTCCACATCCCTCTTTGACACTGAACTGAACAGTTCAGCAGATCATTTAACTTTCATTTGAGGAATTAAAATGACAAATAAGCATAGAACATCGAACAGTATAGCACAGAAACAGGCCATTTAGCCCACAAAGATATGCTGAACTAGTTAAAAACCAAATCAAAAACAACCAAGCACAAATCCCTCCTACCTACACCATGTCCGTACGCCTTCCATCTCCTATGCAGTGGTGTGCTTTGGCAATGGCATCAACACGGGTGATGCCAACAGGCTCAATAAACTGATTGGAAAGGCTCGCTCTGTTGTAGAAGTCAAACTGGACACACTGCGGCTGTGGTAGAACAAAGGACCTATGGAAAACCCTGGCAATTCTGGACAATGTTTCTCACCCTCTGCATACCACCTTGGCTGAACAGACGAGCACTTTTAGTCATAGACTAAGACAATTGCACAGCTCCAAAGAGTGTTATATGAGGTCATTCATACCGTCAACCATTAGGCTCTATAGTGAGTCAACCTGTAGCCAGGGAAGTGATGACTCCTTCCTGCTAGACTGTTTGAGGTAACTTATTTTTTATTCTTTCCTAGTTCTTTTCTCATATTGGTATATTTATATATCTGTGCACTTGTAATTCTACTCTGACACTGTAATTTCCTTTGGGATCAATAAAATATTTATCTATCTAAGGTACTTGCCCTACCACCATACCAGGCAGTGCACTTTAGGCATCTGTGTCTCTCTGAGTTAAAGAAACTTACCCCAAGCATCTCCTTTGAACCTACCCCCTCCCACCTTCAATGCTTGCCCTCTGGTGCTAAACATTTCATCCCTGTTAAATAGATACACCCTGTCCACACTATGCCTCTCTTAATCTTACAAACCTCTTTCAGATCTCCCCTCAGCGTCCAGCGCTCCAGATAAAACAAACTAAACTTGGTGGTGATTCTTCCCTGAAGGATTTTAATGAGCATAAAAGGGTTTTACAACAGTCCAGTAGAATTCTGATGTTTGTTTTAAATTCCCTGTTTGTTTATTAATTTGGATTGAAATTCTGACATGTCTTTGTTCCATGTCTCTGAGATTCAGCCCAGTAACTTAAGCACCACATTACTCATGGCATGAAACTTTAAAAGGAAATGTTTCTCATTAAGTTGTTAGATCCAGCAACTCAATTACAGTAATCAGTGGCCAATATAAATGTTTTAGGATTCCATAAAATCATTCGCCTCCTCAGACCTTTCCTACCATTCAAGACTAGTCTGTATCTTCAACTGCTTCAGGACTGTAACTCTTAATAAACACAAGTGGTTCTGTAGATGCTGGAAATCTTGAGTAACACAGACAAAATGATGGAGGAACTCAGAACTCAGTAGCTTCTAGAGGGGAGTACATGGTTGACATTTAGGGATGAGACCCTTGAATGGAACTGGCAAGGGAGAGGGAAGGAATGTAAAAGGAAGAAGGGGAAGTGGGGTGGTACCAGAAGGAGGTGATGGACAGGTGAGGAGACGGGTGAGAAAATAACCAGGATGGTGAATGGAGGAAGAGAGAAGTTGAGTGGGGCAGGGTAGAAATTACCAGAAGTTGGAGAAATTGTTGTTCATTCCATCAGGTTAGAGGCTGCCCAGAAGGAATATGAGTTGTTTCTCCTCCAACCCTTATTAATCAGGCTGCAGATTAATCAGAACTGCTTTGGAGTTCTTTATAAAATTTGACAGTCCCCCATTCCCAAATCTAAAATCTTTCCTCAAATTCTTATACTTTCCTGTTTAAATTGGCAGTGATCACTTCTCAGTTTAAAGAAGGAGATCAGTGAGGCTTCAGCTTTTGTATCCAATTTTAACTCTTAATAAGTGTAACGATCTCTTTTCTGAAATTGACCTGAGTTGCAAAATATATAGGGGAGAGCTCTGGGTTTCTATGTTCCTTTGTGGAAGTAAATGTGGGGTGACTAGGTCACAGGGGAAATTATTGAGGGGTGAGGATTATTCCAGGAGCCTAAGAGAACTTAATGTACAAAATTACTTCCCTCTACGTTGTAAGACAATATAGAAATAAGTACCTTATGATAGCAATCTTGACCAGCAGAGATCAGATTGTATATCTCTGTTCTGACTCTTACCACAGAGTTGGGAGGAAACACATGTGTTCTCTCTGTGAATGTGTGGGTTTCTTCTGTGTGCTGCCTCCTTCCACCTCCCAGAATTCTGCAGTTTGCCTCTGTAGACTGTTTCAAGAACATAAGCAAGATGCAAAAATCCAGGGAGAATCTATGGGAATGTTGGGAGGAAAAAGTAAGATGAGCATAAATAGTTGGTTGATGGAAGAGCCTGTTTCTGTGCTATATGTCTATGACAAAGCTCTTAACCATCTTAAAGGTTACACCTTAATCTTCTGTACTCAGTGGACCCCCTGTTTCCATCCAGGGGGTCAGTGTGGACATGGTGGAGGATTACAAATACCTGGGGATACGAATTGACAATAAACTGAACTGGTCAAAGAACACTGAGGCTGTCTACAAGTAGGGTCAGAGCCATCTCTATTTCCTGAGGAGACTGAGGTCCTTTAACATCTGTCGGACAATGCTGAGGATGTTCTACGAGTCTGTGGTGGCCAGTGCTATCATATTTGCTGTTGTGTGTTGGGGCAGCAGGCTGAGGGTAGCAGACACCAACAGAATCAACAAACTCATTTGTAAGGCCAGTGATGTTGTGGGGATGGAACTGGACTCTCTGACGGTGGTGTCTGAAAAGAGGATGCTGTCCAAGTTGCATGCCATCTTGGACAATGTCTCCCATCCACTACATAATGTACTGGGTGGGCACAGGAGTACATTCAGCCAGAGACTCATTCCACCGAGATGCAACACTGAGTGTCATAGGAAGTCATTCCTGCCTGTGGCCATCAAACTTTACAACTCCTCCCTTGGAGGGTCAGACACCCTGAGCCAATAGGCTGGTCCTGGACTTATTTCCTGGCATAATTTACATATTACTATTTAACTATTTATGGTTTTATTACTATTATTTATGGTGCAACTGTAACGAAAACCAATTTCCCCTGGGATCAATAAAGTATGACTATGACTATGACTATAAGACATTTATGTGGCAGGATCCCATTAACCCATTCGGCTCCACTGCCCAACCCACTACACGGACTCTAAGGCTAATGTTTGTCACCAGTTCTTCATCATCACTTGGCCAAAATCCTGAAAACTTTCCCCAACAGCACGGTCACCTGAAGAATGGCAGTACTTCAAGCCTAAGACTCACCCTCCACCTTGAGGGTGCACAATAAACGCTACACTGTCAGGCATGCCCGTATCAAGTAAAAATATTTCTTTTTATGGCAGCCCAGGTATAATCCCATTAATGACTTACTTACGTCCATCACCCCTACTGGGGCATTGGCTGCCAACAGTAACTCACCTGAAGGCTTTATATGGAATGAGATTGCTAGCCCTATGCCCAACCCACTTCCTTTCACAGGCTGTCCATAGTGCAGCTTATAATTCCATTGTCTATATTTTTTTAAAAAAACATCAACTCAACCATCACTGATCTACTCCCATGAGCTGAGAAGGATCACTGCCAATTTAAAGAAAACACTGAAAAAGCCAAGGTAACATTCAAATTTATATTAAAAAAGCACCAAAATAGACAGCCTGATTAATAATGGAAAGACTTTGAATGACTTGAAGCAGGCTGAGACAAGAAATGCTCAACGTGGATAGATTTTGGCTGAAATTTAATGAGGAATGTGTGGTGAAGTATTGCAAGAAAGGATTAATAAAAAGCAATCCCAAAGGTGAGACTTTGGGAACAGCAGATAAACAGGGGGATTTAAGATCTATTGAAAGAGAATGATGGATGAACCTGTAAAATTGTAAGTCAAAGCATGGTTACAATTTTAAGCAATCAATGTGTATGCATTCAGGTGGGTGTTTGGATGCTGATCATTGCACCCACCATTACCTCCTCTTGTCTAAGATGTCCAATCTCTTTTTCCCCTTCACAGGAACGATGGGTAATCATCTACTGACCAATCCTGTTCTGCAGCCTCGATCCGGTGCCAGCCCTTACAACACACTGCTGGCGGAATCTGTTGGGTACAATGCTCCCTCGCCTACAGTCTTCAGTTCTCCAGGTTTGGAATGAAAGTTTAGTCCCTGTTCACAGCCCAACCACCCAGCCACATAGGTGTAACTGAATCGTGTAAGCTGACGAGTGTCATGTTGCAGTAGTACAAGATGTTGGTGAGGCCACGCTTGTAGCATTGTATTAAGTTTTTGTTCTCCTACTACAGCAAAGATATCCCTAAGCTGGAAAGAGTGCAGGGGAGATCTATGAAAGATTTGAGAGACTGAGGTATGGAGAGAGATTGAGCAGGCTGGGACTGTCTTCATTGCAGTATGAGGAATAAGAGGTGATCTTGTAGCAGTGCATAAAATCATGGGGGGTATAGGGGAGGATGAATTCATTCAGTCTTTTTCCTGGGTTTGGGGTGTCAAGAACTAAATGGGTTTAAGGTGAGAAGTGAAGAGATTTAATAGGAACCTGAGGGGCAACTTTTTCATCCAGAGAATAGTCAGTATATGGAATGGTCTACCTGAGAAAGTGGTTGAGAAGTTGACCACCATTCCTATAGAGTGGGCATCCTTCTGCTGTCTGCTTGAAGATTCTTACAGCCGTATAATGAATGGATGTAACAACACCTTGGAATTGGGAAACCCCATTCTAACCAAGACATCTAGTCAGCACCTTTCATCTCCCAGACCTCTTCCAGCTAGGGGAACAAGGACAGAAACAACATGGGGAACACCACCACCTGGAAGCCGCACTCTATGCCGCACACCATGCTGACATGGAAATATATCATTGTGCCTTCACCTTTACTGGGTCAAAATCAGCCTGAGTGCTACACCTGCCCATACGACCTCCCTCACCTCCATTCAGGGCCCCAGGCAGTCCCTCCAGATGAGGCAACACTTCACCTGCAAATCTGCTGGGGTCGTCTATTGTGTCTGGTGTTCCCGATGCAGCCTCCTCTACACCGGTGAGATCCGTAGTAAATCAGCGGACCACTTCATTGAGAAACCTTCGCACCATCCAGCACAACCAGGACTTGCTGATGGCCAAACACCTTAATTCCAGTTCCCCTTTCCTGTTCCAACGTGTCGGTCCATGGCCTCCTCTTGTGCCAAAATGAGGCCTATCTCAGGGTGGAGGAGGAACACCTTATATTCCACCTGGGTAGCCTCCAACCTGATGGAATGAATATCAATATCTCTTTCTAGTAAATAAATTTCCACCCCCCCAATCCCCCACACCACCACCACTCTCTATTCCCTACTCTGACCTTTTAACTCTTCTCACCTGCTATTACTTACCTCAAGTCCCCTCCTCCTTCCCTTTCTCCAATGGTCCACTCTCCTCTCCCATCAGATTCCGTTTTCTCCTGCCCTTGATCTTTCCCACCCACCTAGCTTCAGCTATCACTTTCCAGGTAGCCTCATTCCCCTTCCCGCCCCACCCTTTTATTCTGTCATCTTCCCTCTACCTTCAGAATCATGAAGAAGGGTTTTGGCCCGAAATGTTTAGTCAGTTCCATAAATGGTGCCTGGTCTGCTGAGTTTCTGTGTGTTGCTTTGGATTTCCAGCATCTGCAGAATCTCTTGTGTTCAAGATGTATTTATTTAGTTTTATTTACTTATTTAGAGATATTTCCAGTCCAACGAGCCGCACTGCCTGTCAACCCCCCTATTTAAAAGGCATCCGTTAGTCTTCCAAGACCATGGATCTGCACCTGGAAAGTCTTCACTCTCCATGGTGCAGGCCTGGGTAAGGTTGTATGGAAGACCAGCAGCTGCCTATGCTGCAAGTCTCCCCTCTCCACGACACCAATGTTGTCCAAGGGAAGGGCATTAGGACCCTGTATGGGTCCTAATCACACATGCTTGTATGCTTGGCACCAGTGTCGTCGCAAAGCAATGTGTGATTAAGTGCCTTGCTCAAGGACACAACACGTTCCCTCGGCTGGGGCTCGAACTCATGACCTTCAGGTAGCTAGTCCAATGCCTTAACCACTTGGCCATGTGCCCACACCCTAGCCTAATCACAGGCAATTTACAATGACTCATTAACCTATTAACCGATCCGTCTTTGGAATGTGGGAAGAAACCAGAGCACCTGGAGAAAGCCCACACATTCACAGGAAAGACTTGTAGGCTTCTTAGAGAGGACGCTGGATTTGAACTCCCATGCCCCAGGCGGAAATAGCAGCACGCTAACCACTACACTACCATGGTGCCCCAAAAATTGTGGAGTTCTCTCCCTGAAACCATTGTGGGTATCACCCACACCTCAAGACCTGCAGCAGTTCAGTGTCACATTCTCAAGGGCATCTGAGGATGGGCAAGTAAATACTGGTTCAGCCTGCAATGCCCACATCCCTTAAACTAGGGGTTCACTGACCCTTTGGTTAATGGTAGAGATCCATGGCATGAGAAAAAAAGGTTGGGATCCCCTGCCTTAAACAGTTACATTTTCAAAAAATCCTCATTGCCATGTCATGTTTATGCCCACTCTGCCTCGTACACTGTTGTAACACTGTTAGGGGGTCTTCCAAATTGGCTTCCACTTGACCTCGGGCTCAAGCTTGTCAGACTAAGTCTGAGAACTGTGGATCCAACCCCCACTTGACTCCACTGTTCAATTTGGTAGTAGTGCTGCATCCAGTTGGATGTGAAGGGGTGACCTGTGTGAAGTCTCGGTTATTCCTCACTCCACGTTGCCAGAACAGGTGATCAGGCCATATACATACTTCATCACTGTTTATAAATTCTTTCTGTGGATAAATTGACTGCCCCACATCGCCCAGTAGGAAACCTGCAGACGTAGCTGAAAGCAATTTGAAGAACTCTGGGTGTGAAACAGGAGTCATCAATTCACAATAAGAGATCCATGTAGCTCAATAAAGAGATGCTCTCTTTAACCATGAGAAGGAAGATTATTGAGGCTGTAGAGTCTTACAGTGGGCAGCAGTCCCCTGCTGTGTAACAAGGACCCTAGCGGGCTATGGTTATTAATAATCTCTGTTCCTAACATTGCTGGGACATTGACAAATAGCTAAGTAATTAATAATGGCTGTCGTAGCACTCAAACTGTCTGTGTTGATGATTAACAATTATCACCAGTGATAAGCATGTGCCTCCTGCTAAAAAATATTTACATTTTCAATTAATGCTCTGATTAAACGCCTGATTGAATGTGACTTTGTTATCTCAATGCTTGTTGTCTCTTTCTCTTCATTTCTCCACATGCTTCCATGTAGGGACCTACAGAGAGACAAGTACGCCAGTTAAGCTTGCATTACCTTGATGAATGTAAATGTTTCACACTGTGAATTTAGACATTTGTTAGTTTTTTTAAATTACCTTTTTTTAGCTTGCCTCCTCAGCAGCCTTGAGTTTTGCCTATTTAATCGGTTTATTGTGTGTCACACACTACGTATGACAAACCAAAGCTGGATGCCAAGCTCAGGGCAAATACCAAACTGCAGCCACAAATCCTTACAAACTTTATCATCTAGCTATGCCTGCCTTTTTGTTGGGTTTGTGGAACAATCTATGTTCCGTGCCTATTCTGGTATCTGTCCCCCACTTTTCCTTCGCTACATCGACGACTGCATTGGCGCTGCTTCCTGCACGCATGCAGAACTCGTTGACTTTATTAACTTTGCCTCCAACTTTCACCCTGCCCTCAAGTTTACCTGGTCCATTTCCGACACCTCCCTCCCCTTTCTAGATCTTTCTGTTTCTGTCTCTGGAGACAGCTTATCCACTGATGTCTACTATAAGCCTACTGACTCTCACAGCTATCTGGACTATTCCTCTTCTCAGCCTGTCTCTTGCAAAAACGCCATCCCCTTCTCGCAATTCCTCCGTCTCCGCCGCATCTGCTCTCAGGATGAGGCTTTTCATTCTAGGACGAGGGAGATGTCTTCATTTTTTAAAGAAGGGGGCTTCCCTTCCTCCACTATCAACTCTGCTCTTAAACGCATCTCCCCCATTTCACGTACATCTGCTCTCACTCCATCCTCCCGCCACCCCACTAGGAATAGGGTTCCCCTGGTCCTCACCTACCACCCCACCAGCCTCCGGGTCCAACATATTATTCTCCGTAACTTCCGCCACCTCCAACGGGATCCCACCACTAAGCACATCTTTCCCTCCCCCCCTCTCTCTGCATTCCGCAGGGATGGCTCCCTACACAACTCCCTTGTCCATTCGTCCCCCCCATCCCTCCCCACTGATCTCCCTCCTGGCACTTATCCATGTAAGCGGAACAAGTGCTACACATGCCCTTCCACTTCCTCCCTTACCACCATTCAGGGCCCCAAACAGTCCTTCCAGGTGAGGCAACACTTCACCTGTGAGTCGACTGGGGTGATATACTGCGTCCGGTGCTCCCGATGTGGCCTTTTATATATTGGTGTGACCCGACGCAGACGGGAGACCGCTTTGCTGAACATCTACGCTCTGTCCGCCAGAGAAAGCAGGATCTCCCAGTGGCCACACATTTTAATTCCACATCCCATTCCCATTCTGACATGTCTATCCACGGCCTCCTCTACTGTAAAGATGAAGCCACACTCAGGTTGGAGGAACAACACCTTATATTCCGTCTGGGTAGCCTCCAACCTGATGGCATGAACATCGACTTCTCTAACTTCCGCTAAGGCCCCACCTCCCCCTTGTACCCCATCTGTTACTTATTTTTATGCACACATTCTTTCTCTCACTCTCCTTTTTCTCCCTCTGTCCCCCTGAATATACCTCTTGCCCATCCTCTGGGTCCCCCCCCCCCGGTCTTTCTTCCCAGACCTCCTGTCCCATGATCCTCTCATATACCCTTTGCCAATCACCTGTCCAGCTCTTGGCTCCATCCCTCCCCCTCCTGTCTTCTCCTATCATTTTGGATCTCCCCCTCCCCCTCTCAAATCCCTTACTCACTCTTCCTTCAGTTAGTCCTGACGAAGGGTCTCGGCCTGAAACGTCGACTGCACCTCTTCCTACAGATGCTGCTTGGCCTGCTGCATTCACCAGCAACTTTGATGTGTGTTGCTTAAACTTTATCATCTCTCTGACATATCCCCACTCAATCGGATTAGCAGAGAGGGGCATGGAGGAATCAGACAGGTAGAAGGCAATCAATGGACTAGGTTACGTCACTGAAGTCAGAGGCTCCGCAGTCAAAGGATGTTAAAGTCAGTCAGATGATCAGGTTAGGTCAGAAAGATGACAATTGCAAGAATACATTAATACATCACTTAGACAGAGTCCAGTCATAGAGAGAAGAATAACGAGATTGAGTCAAATGGAAGACTAACTGGACTAGGCTAAATCGAAGAGAGAGCAGTCACCTGGTTAGAATAAAGCAGTCAGAAAATGCTAACTAACTGAAGTTATGTCTGTTAGATGCAGGCCCGGAACTAGACTAGGTTAAGTTAAAGAGAGTGAGCAATATCTAGATGAGGTTAAGTCAGTAAAGATGAGATCATCAACTAAAAACTGATTTGCATCAAAGAATTAACAAGCAGCCTTCTACAGTGTCTGACTCTTCAGCTGAACTCCTCTTATCACCTCTGAAGTTGTGGCAGGGAGATATCTGCACTGTGTTTATCACTGTCAGCGGCAGCCCTTCTCTGTGGGTGGGGGGTGGGGGAGGTGGTTGGCCGGGGTGGGGTGATCTAATCCAGGTGAGAGTGAATGTGAATGGGGCAATCGAGCGACTTAAACACAGCTTTGAGCAAATGGCTGTCTGTGGTTGGTCCTAGAGCACTCGGTCAACATGACGAGGGACCCGTGCGCGGTCGACACTCTCCCCCTGAACGGCAACTTCAACAACAGCTACTCCTTCCGGAACAATGACTTCGCCGCGGAAGGCACCCCACTGGCTGATTGCCGCCGCAACCTCAGCGACGCCGCCTTCGAGAAGATGATCATCTCCGAGCTGGTCCACAACAACCTGCGGCCCGGCGGCAAGAGCCTGCCTGGGGAGCAGGGTGCGCCGGCCAGCGGTGGAGGGGGAGCCACCAGCAGCGAGGATGACGCCATCGTCCCCGATGCCCCCTCCCTCACCCAGGAAGACAACATTGAGATCGAGCTCATGTACAAGGCGCTGGAGGAACCGCTGCTCCTGCAGCGAGCCCAGTCCCTGCTCTACCACAGCGACCCCGAGCTGGAGGAGTCGGAGAGTTACACCGCTGAGATTACGGACGGGCTAGACGGCCAGCTCCAGTCCCCAAACAGAGACTCCCTCTACACCAGCATGACCAACCTGAGAGACTCTTCCTACCCTGACAGCAGCCCGGAGGTAGTGGGGGAGACTGCCCCTCAATCCCAAGGCAACGACGAGATGTACTACAGCACCAGACCCAACCTGGTGTTTAGGAGCCAGCTACAGGCCTACTACCAGTCCAGGAGAGGCAGCAATGATGGCTACGTGGTGTCGGTTGACGTGGATGGCGCTGTGTCGGAGGGTGACGGACAAATGCAACTGGTAACCAGTCTCTGAAATGAAAATTGGGGGGTGGGGGCAATTCACGGACCCGGGTAGAGGGTGCCCTTGGATCTGCCAGTAACATAGGGCTGTGATTTGTACAGAGGACCAACCCTGGTTGGAGCAGGGCTGCTGGTCTTGCTTTGCTGTTGGATGTATTGGACTGTATTAACCCTTGGGATCATCTGTTAGATAAACTACTACCTCCAGCCAACTTCTCCCAACCTCGGGTGGAACTGGGTGAATTGGGATCATCCCTAGTTCCACTAAAGGTGACTGAGAATTCATCAGCGCTTCAGTGGGAGTGAAAAGGTGGTGGTGGTGAGGGGGGGGAAGGGTTGAAGTGGAGCGACCCTGCCATCACGGGCAAATTGCCAGTCCCTGCATTCACATCTTGGTGTGACTCAGAAGCCAGCTGAAAGTGGCAAGACACTCAGTGCTAAAACTGAAGATGCCTCTCAGCTTTCAAACTCCCAAGAAGTTGACCAGTCCTTGGGGGGAAAGCAAACAGCAGAAGTAATGCAGCCAGGAACACTGCTGGCTGCAATGTGTAATCAGGAACAGGCATTTAGCATCAGCTAACGATGTGTGCGGGATTATTGGAGTCTTAAGCGATAAATTCTCTCCAAACTACATCAGAAGAGGCCTGGACCACAGCTTTATGATCTCTCTCTGTAGATGATCCAACAGATAACTATCTAGGCACAACACGCGGGGTCCTCTCGCCGCAAGAGCTGTCTGGATCCAAACTCCAGTTGGAAGACCGTTGTGCCTCCATCGCTGGTGCTGCCATCTCACTGGATCTCAGATACCCAACCCCCGCCCTCCCCCCACTCCTCATGGCGAAGGAGGAGGACAGGAGGGCGGAGGGAAGAAAGTGTAGGGGTTTCGCAGGGCAGCAAGAACAAATGTCTTGGGCCTATCTGGCAATGATACTGCCTGCCCGCCCTCTCCCTCCTCATCAGGGGTGTCTGGGTGGTGGAGATCAAGATGCAAGTAAGCTGGCAGCTGTCACAAGGGGCCAAACCTCCCGCCTGTCAACAGCGGCAGAGGGTGAAGCAGAGTGGAGGGCAGACCCCACTCCCCCAAAGGCCACAGTCCACAAAAGCTCAAAGATGATGTAAATAGAAATGAACTTCCGTGCAAAGAACCACGTTTTGTTTTCATTCGCTTTCCTTTTGAGTTCCTCTCCTCACGTGTGCCACACTGACTGATGGAATCATTCGCCGACCCTGTCATTGCTTGGGTGACAGAGGTCAGGCCCTGTTGCACATCTAAGGAGTGGCGTTGTTGTTTCCCATCTCCAATAGCACATGTATTATCCACAGGAGGTTGTGAAGGAGTGACCTTTGACACAAAGAGGTCAAACTCCCACTTGACAAAAAGCTCTTGACGATTGGTGGACCTCACTTTTCTTGTGGTTGTGGGCCATCGTTAATCTGTGTAATTTTAAAAGAAAAAAATATACACAAAGTGTTCAATGTCCTCTTAAATCTTTTGCGTTCTCAGAGCACAAAATCTTTTATAATCTCGTCATGTCCCCCGAGTATTTAGAAGGAGGCAGACCAGACTTCAGTCTTCAGAAGTTGCCTTTTGCCCTCTTCAGAAAGGAGGGACTTTTACAATGGTGTGTGTGTGTGTGTGTTTAACAAAAAAAAAAGAAAAAAATGCCAATATAAGCTTTAGACACAAGGGTGTCGCGCACAGTCTGTTAACAGCACTTTCAATCGGTCTGATAGAAGTTGCAAGAATGCACATCATTAGCCCATAACTGGGCAGCCAATTAAATCTGAGCTCTTTTCCTTCATCATGTAGCTATGGGAATCAGTCTGCAAGTATCCATTGAGGCTTGAGGTGGACTCCCAGCATCAGCTTTGTACTCTGGTTGTGGAGCCCCAGAGAGTGGCTCTGTCTCATTAGTATGGAGCCTCCATGACCAGCTTTGTTGTGGAGCCCTAGAGAAAAGTCACACGTTTGGAAGGGGTCTTTCATAGTCCCATTGTACCAGGACCACATTGTTATTAAGTGCTGAGGGTCAGTTCCATTCAGTTCCTGAAGGAGAGGCCAACTATCCTTGTGTGACAGTCAGGGTGTTTTTAGAATCATTACAAACTCCCACAGCACAGAAAAACGCAGACTACAAAGGCATCATAACATATAGGAGCTATTCTTGTGTCCACTGATTCACAGCCAGCATCAGAGCCAGCTTACCATAAAACAGTTTCACACAATGCTGATGTCTGCTCTTACACAGAGTATTCCTGTGTGCACAGCTAGTTATCAGTCAGATTTACACATTCGTGTTCTGACACACATGTACAGCCACACCAGCCAGATCTCACACATACACTTG
Source organism: Mobula birostris (assembly GCF_030028105.1). Taxonomy (NCBI): domain Eukaryota; kingdom Metazoa; phylum Chordata; class Chondrichthyes; order Myliobatiformes; family Myliobatidae; genus Mobula; species Mobula birostris. The sequence goes on from NC_092401.1 coordinate 13,444,157, forward strand.
TTCACAAATAATACACACACACACACACACACACACATACGCACACTCCGTTAAACTTCATGACCACTTGGGTCTAATGATAAGCAGCAGACATAAGTCATTGACCCTCACACAGAAACCAGCTACCCCATCACCCTAATTGGAGTTTGGCTGAAAATGTTCCTCAATCTGTCCACCAGTCAACTCAATCCCCTCATTACTGAGTGACCACAATGGGGAATTGGCCCTTCCTCTGCACCCTGTCCAGCACTCCCCCAATCTGATCCCCTTCAGTTCAATCCCTTCAGCCTCCTTTGCCCAGCTTAGCCAGTTTCTGCACTCTCTCCAGTGCAATCACATCCTTCCTGCAACCAGAATTCAACACAGTCTTCTGCCAGTGTTTCTTACAGTTCTCATCTGGCCTCCCTCTTCCTGTATCCTGCCTTGGCCAAAAAACGACACAATGGAACAGTGCCTGAGAGAGCAGCTAGAGAGCCGTCACCTGCCAACCTAAGGACCTAGAGCTCCGAAGTGGAACTGACCTTTGTTAATCTTCAGCTGGCATGGACAATGTTGTGTGTATCTTCCTATGACGTGAGACACAGCTACTGGCGCTGGAACAAGTGTCCAAATTCCAAGATAAGACTAAAACACTCCAAATCCACCTCAGACTCAAAACACTGGAGGGGGAGACTACCTCAAAGCCCAGAGATCCCCTGGCCAATGATGAGGGAAAAAAAAAACAACCTAGCTGACTAACAGGGTCTTCTTAACAAAAAAAAAGCAGAAGTGGCAAACCCTTCATTTTAAATGATTCTATATACTTTTAATTCTTAACTTAATATAAAGTAAGATTACAAAGGGCCAGGCAATATTTGAAATATTGGCTTAGAATCAGATTTTTATACTATATATTGCATTTAATGTATATTGAATGTGATTGGAACGAATGACTGTCCACTGACAATGAACTGGTTAATATATTTTCTGTTTATTTATTATGTATTCTACAGAATAATATATAAAATGGAAATATTGGTTGTTGTATATGTGACTACAGTCTGGTAATTACCATGTTTGATCAGACCTAAGATGCAATTTTTTTGGGGGGTTTGGGTGGGGAGGGAAGGGGAAATCTGTCTCCATCCACTTGAACCCAAGATGAGCAGGTTGTCACATGGCAAGTCGGCACTGGCTCTCCTGGGAGAGCTCACCCATTGTGTTACCAGTTCTTATGACACATCCCGCTCCTTAGGAAGGGGGATGGAGTGTTGTACCCAGAAAATGGGCAACAGACAGAGAACCAGAATTTATTCCATTCTTTGACCCCACCCATTTGCCCTTTGCTTTTGAACTCAGGATACAACAACTCATTCTTCTAAACCTTCTAGGAATGTAAGAGGCCATTTCAAGCCATCATCTGTTCTGTTGAATCTGGGATGATCTACTGTCAGACTCCCTTGCTTCATTTCCCATCACTCTCTCACTCTGGAAAGCTCCAACATGCCAAAGGTGGGAGTTCCAAATTCCTACTATCCTTTGAGGAAGTGCTTCCTGATTTTCACTCCTAAATTGCCTGGCTCTAACAGGAAGGAGCTCAGCTCCTGATCCATAGTAAGATAATCTTGCAACCTTCCACGCTGTGCATGTGTGCTCACATGCATGCACACACACACACACACACACACACACATTTGGAGCAAGAATCCTTTTCAGGTGCCACTCATGGTCTCCTTGATGCCAACATCAACTTCACCCCTCACTTCTCTCTGCACTGCAGATCTTTCCCCCTGTCAACTCTGTATGAACCTTGCTTCAATCCTGGTAACATCCACCTCATTGCAACTCGCCCAACTCATCATACTGTGGAGACACCAGAGAGGACGCGTTTGTAAAGCCGAAGGGAAATTTAATTGGGGTACTTCAATGTATCAGAAGTTTGATAGATTTACTTTCTACTGGTGGAACATTCATTCACCAGAGGATGCAATTTTACCGTCATTGGCAACTGATCAAATAGATGCCAAAGAAACACTTGCTCACACAATTGGCTGTTGCAACTTTAAACTAGCCAACTGAAGAGTTGTGGGAGAGATTCAATTGTAACTGCCGAAATTGGACTTAAATCAAAACATATGACAAGCTTGTGGGTAAAGAGCAGGGGAGTGGAAGTGGCCGGTTAACTTTGTGAAAGGTTCAGTGTAGAGACAATGGGTTAAGTGGCCTCCCTGCCATGTATCATTCTGTGATTCTGTCTTCCATTGCTTTCTGGTTCTGGCCTGCCACTTTACTCGTTTGCTGCCGGGTTTGTTAAACTTGCAGCTTCGCCCCTAGTTCTGGGTACATACCAGTGGTTTCCTTTGTCCCAGTCTGTGGCGATTCCATTTGACCTTAGGCCATTTGGGCTTGGAATGTAACTACTGATATAGGTGGGGTCAGGGGTTCCCGAACCTTTTTTATGCCATGGGCCCCTAACATTAACCGAGGGGTCTGTGGACCCGAGGTTGGGAACTCCTAGGTGGGGTTGTGAGGGGTAGCCATCCCCAATTAAACTGCTGGGCACTCAAGTCTTCTGGTTTCTCACTGTGTCGCTGTCCAGGATGTGTGATAATGGAATGTCAGACCTGGTACTTCAGTGTGACCTGTTCTAGGATGGCCCTCTCATTACAATTGTACAACTTTCATTAAAAAAAAATAATTGGAACTAGTTGTTTCTGAATCAGCTGTTTATTTTTTTTAAAGTAACCTTTCTTCACTCACAGGTGTTTTAAAAACAAGGGACCAAATGCAGACACAGTCCCTCGGTATTTTAATTTTGAATATCAAAAATCTACAAATGCTGCAGATCTGCAATAAAAACAGACCAATCCAGGAGTGCTACTTCTGATGCTGTGGACTAAAGATTTTTGAGCATAGACCTTAGGTTACACCTCAACTGTCGTGACATTGTACCTTTTAAGAGAGCTATTGCTGGTGTTAAAACTGTTTTACTGATGACTGAGACCCTGTCATTAACCAGTGGAGTCAATTCTGTCCTTCACACCATCACACTGAGGGGCTCCAATAAGTACAACCACCAGCCAATGCTGTTTCTAGCATCTCGTTCCATTTAACAGTTGGACCCTTGCCTAAGATAATGCCAGGCTATGAAGTTGCATGCTATGGTGGAATACAATTCTGCTGTTCTACCTACAGAAGCAAGTTCTGAGCTGCAGGCTGTATCTATTCTATTTAACACAATCATTGTGTCACATAACATAATGGAGATGCTGCTGCAGTGGTCTCAGACTGCCACATCTATCAGTCAATCGGTTGCATCCTTGTTGTTGGTTCGGTCACTGTGCTGCCGACCAAATCCGACAGCTATGTCCTTCAAGTTTCAGCCAGTTTGGCCTGTAGTGAGGCCACCCAGATTCTTCCAGTGATGAGCTTTGAAATTCCCACCCAGAGAGCTTCCTCTGCTCCTGGCAAGTATCGTTCAACATGAAGTGTTTACTCATCAGCTGAGGGAGGACGAGAATTGGAAATTAGCACAAGGTTTCCCTTGCTTGCGTTTGAACCAATGCATGGGGCTCGGGATCAATCTGAGGACATCCAGAAACTGTATTAGTGACCTGTATTAGTGAGTTTCAAATTCTGTATCCAGCATAAACTCAGTGTGGCACACAGTGAGGTGGAGGGCAAGAGAGTACAATAAATACAGACAGGCAGGAAGATAGGGCAGAAGTTGCTGTGGAAGATACGACAGAGAAATATGATGAGTTACATATTGGGCAGACAGCACAGCTCTAAGGCCATGAATTCCGTCATCTGAGTCATTGACATATAACATTTAAAAAGGCAATCTGAACACCAAAATCGCTGGTCACCAGCATCAAACCAGAAAAAGCCCCCCTTGTTCCCACTTTTTGCCTCCTGCCAGTCCACAAATCTTCTGTCCAATCATTCTTTTAATGCCATGAGCTCTTATCTGGTTTAGCAACCTCATGTGTAGTGCCTTGTTAAATGCCTTCTGAAAATTCAAGTAAACTACATCTGCTGACTCTCCTTTGTCTAACCTGCCTGATATTTCCTCAATGAATTTCAAGCAAGATTTCCCCTTTAGGAAAGCATGCTGAATTCATCTTACCTTATGAAATGCTTCCAATCCTAATTCTTAATTCTGAAGTTCAACATCGTCCCAATCATTGATGACCGGCTACCTGGTCTAAAATTTCCTGTCTTTTGCCTTCCACCATTCTATCAGTCTCTCCTCAGCTTCTACTGTTCCGGCGAAAACAGCTCAAGATTTTCCATCCTCTCCTTACAGCATATCCCTCTACTCAAGGCAGCATCCTGTTAAACCGATTTGGTACCCTCTGTAAAGCCCCCATATCCTTCCTAAAGTAGGGTGACCAGATACAGCCTAAACAACGTTTTATAAAGCTCTAACATCCTAACTCTTGAACACTATGCCTCAACTAATAAAGCATGTCATATGCCTTCTTTACCACACTATCAACTTATAGCCAATTTCTGGGGAATATGGACTTTAACCACAAAATCCCTCTACATTAACATTATTAAAAGTCCTGCTATTAACTCAATATTTTCCCTTTATATTTGATAAAGTGCAACATCTACCCTTGGCTGGGTTAAGCTCCATCTGTCATTGCCTACACCTGCAACTGATCTACATCTTCTCCACTGTGCACAGCACCACCAATTTTAGTGTCATATGCAAACGTACCAACACACCCAAGTCATTTATCTGCAGTGAGGTTCACAGTAAAGATTAGACAAGTTCAGGCTCGGAATACTAAAGCACAGATTCAACAGTGGACATTCTTAGTGAGATTACTCCAAGTGTGTCTGCCAGAATTCTCTACAGTGGTTGAGATTGTAACATGAGGATGTCGCAGCACAGGGACTACAGTTGGGGTTACAGCAAGCAGACACCAAGCCAATGATATTATAATGTGTCGGGAATTCACAGACAGAATATTATTACAAGGCTTCTGCAGTAATCTGAGGAGACCACAGTGCCTTTACTACAGTGGGAAATCTAGCAATGAAGACACAGCAGAGAGAGGATGTATTGATGTTGGTCTCCAGGTTGAGGAGACTGATAGAGATTCTGCAGTGAGGATGATATAGTGGGGAGTCCACTGAGAATGGGATCCTACAGTTAGGATACTCTGGTTCAAACTGTACTGTGAGGATCCTATACTGTGGATTCCACATCAAAGAAGATACTGCAGCAGAGACCCTACCAAGGGGATATTGCAGTGGGAAAATGAGTGTGGGCATTCTATTACACTGAGAACTCTACAGTACAGACTTGTTGGTCTATGCTGGACACTCTATTCTGGGGAGTCTACAGTGGTGAACTGAATATGTGGTAACTCATTCAGCTAACACCGGGGGAGTGTGGACACCTCCACACCACATCCCAGACCTTAGTGAGTCAAACTCTGGTCAGTTGGTACAAGATTCAAAATTGTGTTTTGAAATCAGTTCATAAACGATGATCTATTAGCCAAGGTGAGAACCCACCTCCCTGCCAAATATTGCTGGCCCTGAGAAAACATCTGATGCTGTTGTGATTGGCAGCCAAATGGAGAAAATATAAATGTCACACATTCCCTTGGAAAGTGCAAGCAGAGAAACCCAACAACATCCTCAATGAAAGCCAAACACTATCCTTCAGATAATTCAGTAAAAACAAATTGCAAATATTCCGTACAAAATTCATGTCTGCTATCATCTCTGGGACCTTTGATGGCAAGACCTCTCTCCGCTGGAAAATTCTATAGGAGATTCTCGCCATGGAAACAAATGTGACTAAGTTTTTCTTCTTCCTCAGGAAACCGGAAAGATTAAAATGTTGACAATTTTAGATGGATTGGTCACACTCTTATCTCTGATTTGGAAGTAAATTGGTAATTTTTTTTACTATTGCCATGTATAGAGTGAAGAGCACACCATCCCTTCATCACATCAACACCTGAGACAGTACAAGGGAAAACAATAAGAGAATGCGAAGAATACAGCTACAGAGAGAGCGTTGTAATGGTAGGCAGTAAGGTACAAGGTCAATTTGAGATAGATTGTGAGGTCAAGAATCCACATTTTTCCACAATCCGTTAGTCTTGTGAGGCCATGGATCTGCACCTGTAAAGTCTTCACTCTCCAAGGTGCAGGCCTTGGCAAGGTTGTATGGAAGACCAGCAGTTGCCCATGCTGCAAGTCTCCCCTCTCCACGACACCAATGTTGTCCAAGGGAAGGGCATTAGGACCCATACAGCTTGGCACCAGTGTCGTCGCAGAGCAATGTGTGATTAAGTGCCTTGCTCAAGGACACAACACGTTCCCTCGGCTGGGGCTCGAACTCATGACCTTCAGATCACTAGTCCAATGCCTTACCCACTTGGCCACATGCCCACAATAGACCCCTGAAAAATCAACAGGAATTAAAAGAAAAATATGCAGGGAGATGGTGCGGATTGTAGGAATAATAGGGTTGTCATAGTAGGAGATTTTGACTTTCCTAACATAGACTAGGATGGCCATACTGTTAAGGGTTTAGATAGGGCTGAATTTGTGAAGTGCATTCAAGAGACTTTCCTTGTGCAATATATAGAGGGCTCTACTAGGGAACAGTAAATGCTCAACCTACTCTTGGGTAATTGGGTGGGGCAGGTGTCTGAGGTAACATGGGGGGGAGGCACTTTGACCAGAGTTCTATTAGTTTTAAAATCATTATCAAAAGGGATAGAACTGATCCATAGATTCAAGTTCTAAATTGGAGCAAGACAAATTTGATAGTATGGGAGAAGGGCTTACAGAAATTGATTACAGTAAGTTATTTGCAAGCAAAGGGACCACAGACAAGTGGGGGACTTTGAAGGTGAGATAATGAGAGCTCAAGGTCTGCATGATCTTGTTAGAGTGAAGGGGAAGGCTGGTAGGAGTAGGGTACCCTGGATGACCAGGGATATTTAGGCCTGAGAGGAGACGTGGATCGGGTACAGGATTAGGGGCTTGGGATGTATAAAATTATGAGGATCATAGTTAGGGTGAATGCACATGGTCTTTTCATCCCAAAACTAGTAGGCATAGGTTTAGGGTAAGAAGGTAATGATTTAAGAGGGAATTGAGAGGCAACTTCTTTATACAAATGGTGGTATCTGTGTAGGTTGAGCTGCCAGAGGAAGTGTTTCAGACAGGTACAATAACAACTTCTAACAGACGATTGAGCAGGTACATGGATAGGAAAGGTTTAGAAAATATTGGGCCAAACAGTGGGAAATGGGACTAGCTTGCATTGGGCATTTTGATTGGCATGGACCAGTTAAACCTAAGGGCCTGTTTCCACATTGTATGACTCTATGATTCTAGTTTTTTACTCCTAGGAGCTTGAAACTTGCAACCTTCTCCACTTCAGCGTAAATGATGTAAAACATGAGTGTATATGCTGCTCTCATCCTGAAGTCAATGACCAGCCCTTTTGTTTGCTGTCATTGAGAGGAGAGAGCGAAGGGCTTAAAGTTTTCAAAGCAGAACTTGGAGGGCATGTTTAGGAGTGAAGTGTAGGTCATAAAGACTTTGGAGATTGGATAGGACAAACCAGACAACGTGAAACAGGGTTTCAAGATAAAACCTGAATAGTTCCTTTCCACCCACAGATCCACTGAATTCCTCCAGCAGATTGTTTGTTGCTTCCAGTTCTAGGGGACTGCAGTTGCCTGTGTCTTCCAGAGGGATAGAGGCAGGTAGGAATGGCCCTGAGGTTTCACAACAGGGACTCAAGACCCAATGAAATTTTATTGTATTGTCAAAAAGGGGCAAGGATCACTGCCCTACCCCAGCTGATGCTGAAGGGCATCCCTAGGGAGAAATAGAAAAGACACAGAACTCTCTGGGTGGGGACTTCAGTTCCATGACCAAGAGAGTATTGTTAGCAGCAGCGCTGATTCAGTTGGCGCAGAAACCTAGGAGCTAGATCTGTGGCAGGTAGTTCCAGGGACCTCCCCCTGTGGCAAGTGTATCTGTCAATGAGAGGAACGACCATGGAACAGTCCTCGTGGAGACAAGCACACAAGGTCAGCACCCACCGTGCTATGTGTCATCTCACTCATGCTAAATGGGAACAGATCTGGAAGCTCAGAACTGGGCGCACGTGAGGCATTGTGTACCATCATCAACAGCAGAGATGATCAGCATTATAATGTGTACCCAATTAACCTGGCACTCTACCATTACTATCAAACCAGAAATGGGGCTGGTTTAAATGGGCATCTTTGTCAGGATGGAGGAGATGAGCAAAAAGGCCTATGTTCAAATTTGTGGTACAGGTTGGTAACACCCCTCCTGTTTATTCTTTCTGTGTCAGAAGCAGCAGTGGGGTATAAGCAGAGTGACCAGCTAGATCACTTCAAAGGGTGTTGTAAGGGTCAGCTCCAAGGGTCTGGAGTTCCCAATGATCCAGATCAAGTAAGGATGGTAAATCTCATCTCCTATCAGGTTTTTTCTTCGGTCCTTTGCCACTTCCACCTACCACCTCCCAGTTTCTCACATCATTCCTACTTTGCCCTTTCCCCACCTCGCCCTCCCCTACTCATGTGGCTTCACCTTTTACCTGCCAGCTCTTGCTTCTCCCCACCCCACCACCGCCCTTCCAACCTGGCCTCTGCCCTCTTTCTTTCCAGTCCAGATGAAGGGTGTCCACCTGAAACACTAACTGTTCATCACCCTCCATGGGATGCTGCCTGACCTGAGGAGTTACTCCAGCATTTTCTGTGTGTTGATGCAGACCTGTTTCCCGCAGGAGGTAGAACATAAAACATAGGGCATAGTTATTGAACTGGATAGATTCTTACGGAACAAAAGAACATAAGAGCAGGAGCAGGCCATCTGGCCCGTCAAAACCGCTCTGCCATTCACTAAGATCATGGCTGATCTGGCCATGGACTCATCTCCACCTACCTGCCTTTTCCCCATAACCCTTAATTCCCCTACTATGCAAAAATCTATCCAACCTTGTCTTAAATATATTCGTAGATTTTCCTTCTGGTCATCATGACTCAGACTGGCATAAATTTGCAAATTCTGGTTCTTTACCTGAATTTGAAGTTGCTGGCTGCCACAGTGAGGTTATGACTCAAGACTCTGAAACACCAGTACGGTAATTACTGCACCACCAGCAAGGGCTTCCCACACCATAAGGATGTCCCACATTGCTTTACAGTGAAAGGAGGGAGGGGGTATCAGGTGGGCATGGTACCAATTAATACACGCCTAACGTTGTGGGAGAATTCCCTTCGATGATGTTGGTTCAGGGATAAGTTTTGGCCAAGGTGCTGCTCTTCCGACAGAGCCCTGGGATATGTAGCTCCAACCTGCTTACAACTCTTCGCCTTGGACCATACTGTGCTGCAGGACACGCCTCTGTTATACGTTCCCGCGTGGGCAGCTAGAGCACTGCCCACAGAATCACAAAAGCACAGGACGCAGCACCAATCCGATGGCCCAAACGGCCTCTGACGCCGTGAATTGGCTCTGATCTTTATGGACCATCTCCTGTCTCGTGTTGTCATTTGTCTCTGAGTAAACAAGCAGCGGAAAACAAATGATGTCCAGGCAGGCCCAGTCGCTCCCAGTACTCAGCATGAACCGTCAGTGCTTGACAGAGTAAATGGTTAGGGTAGTAACAAGCAGACAAACCCCGGACAGCTGGTCCAAATCCAGAACAGGTCATGCGAGATACGGCAGCACAAAGGTTAATCAAAGATTAAAAACTTGGATGGATCGCTGATTTAAAACCTGATTCTGGGTTTAACTCGTATGGCAGCTGGGAATCCAAATATAATTAATCTGGAATGTTTAAAATGTGCTAATGGCAGTAAAATCAACCAGGAGGCAATCAGACTGTTGGACAAACTGGAGACACAAGAGGGTGCAGAGGCTGGAATTTGGAGCAACAAACGGCTGCAGGAACCCGGAGGGCCAGGCGGTGGCTGTGGAGGGAAACGGAGAGTTGGTGTCTCCACTTGAGACTATTCACGTGTCCTGACCTATTGAGTTCTTCCAGCATTTTCTTAGTTCCTGCGGTACTGACCCCAGGACTCGCCAATTAATAGGCTTTATTTGCCATGCATAGGCTGAAACGTAGAGCGAAATGCGGCATTTGCGTCAAATCAAATCAGCGAGGATTGGACAGGCAAACTCACTAACCCAAGCGTGCATCTTTAGAATGCGGGAGGAAACCCACGTGGTTACGTGGAGAACGTACAAACTCCTTACAGCCAGTGATGGCAATTGAACTCTGATCTTACAGCCAGCACTGTGAAGTGTTGCCTGAAGCACTACACCACTGTGCCACCCCAAGCAGGGGAGAGAGACCCAATGTCCTCACCCATTCTGACTTCAGCCCCACTGATTTCCTTTACTCCCCTCCAGCTGGGTGGAAGTGTCTCACTGAGCCAGCAATCCCTCCGGGAATCCTTGCCCTGCTACGTCTGTCTTACTGATCCCGTTCAGCCTGAAGGCAGATTGGGAGACCCTGGCAAGGATCCTGGAAATGGAGCAGGAGAGCAAGTACATACTGCTCAAGCTCTGACTGGTGAATGTAAATCCTTCACCTCCCTCCCATTTGTTTGCAAAACTACAAAAGAGCCCTCGCCTGTCTACCATATGAACCCGTGAATGTCCATCGCGGCTGGGCCCAGGAGCAAGCCCACCAGAAGATCCAACGATCTGCCCGCCTCCTTCCGTGCTAGGTGCCCATATATTAGGAGCTCGGGGCTGAGGTGCAACCAGAAACTGAGGAGCAGCTCCTTCAGATGTGCAAGCAGGGGACGCAACCTCTCACACTTCATGTATACGTGGTACACTGGCTCCTCCTGGTCACAGAATGGACAAGTGGTTGAGGTGTCTTATTGCACAGTGCTGCCCTATGCAACACCTTCCACATTTCCTTGCCTGTCCTCTGACCTTTATCCTCGTATAGCACTATCCCACCACCTGCATAAAAAGTTCTCGGTTCTTGTGCCTGTCAGTTCCTTCAGCCTGCCTAGCCACTGAGGTTGCAGTTACTGAGAATCACACCTGATTGAAACGTATAAAATTCTAAAGGGATTGGACAGGCTAGATGCAGAAAGATTGCTCCCAATGTTGGGGAAGTCCAGAACGAGGGGTCACAGTTTGAGGATAAAGGGGAAGCCTTTTAGGACCGAGATGAGGAAAAACTTCTTCACACAGAGAGTGGTGAATCTGTGGAATTCTCTGCCACAGGAAACAGTTGAGGCCAGTTCATTGGCTATATTTAAGAGGAAGTTAGATATGGCCCTTGTGGCTAAAGGGATTGGGGGTATGGAGAGAAGGCAGGTACAGGGTTCTGAGTTGGATGATCAGCCATGATCGTACTGAATGGCGGTGCAGGCTCGAAGGGCCGAATGGTCTACTCCTGCTCCTAGTTTCTATGTTTCTATGTTTCTATAAACTGGGAACCATCCAGCAGGACCATGGCATTTCTGGAGGGTATTCTTGCAGGAATTCTCAGTAAGTGCCTTTGGAAAGAACTGAAATCGGGGAGGTGCTAGTGGGATGATGTGAGAAGCTGGGAGGTGATAGTTGGTAGAGGCAAAGTGCCGGAAAAGAAGAAATCTGATAGAAGCAGCTGGAATTTGGTGGTGACCTTCCAAATTCACATTCTCCTTCATTTAATGAGAGTGTTTTAAAGCTTCCTATTTAATTTATTTCACGGAGACACAGGGGACTACAGATGTCGGAACCTGGAGCAAAATGCAAATTCTGGAGGAACTCAGCAGGTCCGGTAGCATCTGTGGAGGCTGGGGGTTGAATGGTGAATTTTTATACATTTCATGATATTCTGGAGATTGTGCGTTCCCCTTAGTCTCACACTGAGCAGTGAAACCTACTACTTGTGTTGCGTCCATGACACTGCATCCCAGGTTGTGAGCACCTGACTTATTGGCACATAGTGCAGATGAACAAGCTGCCCTAAATATTGTTAAATTCAAACGTAAGCCAGTCTTGAAAATAACCTTTTTCCATTTAACCTTCCCGCAGTAATCAGACACCGCTGTCCCTGAAGAGCACGGGCTGCCTGTTTCACCAAGGGAAGCCACTTAAGAGAGGTTTTATCTATCTAGCTATCTATATATTTACTTTGTAATACAGCACAGAGTAGACTTTTACTGCCTTCCGAGCCAGCAACCCCCAACAATCCCAATTTAACCGTAACCTAATCAGGGGACAAATTACAATTACCACCGAACCTACCCGGTACACCTTTGGACTGTGGGAGGAAACCAGAGCACCCGGAGAAAACCTACGCATTCCTTGGGGAAGGCCTACAGACTCCTTAAAGAGGACGCTGGGACTGAACTCTGAACACCGACGGCCCAAGCTGTAATGGTGTTGCACTTACCGCTACGCTACCATAGTTAGAGTTACAAGCAGAGAACAATGCCTTCCAGACCAACTTCACGCCAACCCACCCATTTAACCCTAGCTCAACCATCACAGCCCCTCTCTGTTTAGTTGTGGATGAACCCTGTACTGTGGTCCTTCCCTGCCAAGCCTTTGTGGTGGCTTCACTGTGTCCTTTAGTACGTACTCCTGCAACCTGGAATGTGGCAGTCAGCAGCTTTCCTCTGCGGACGTCTCAATGTGCTGGCCCGTCGTCTTTCATCGATAAGTTGGCTCTGGCATAAAGTGGACAGCCAGCATTTTCTCCCGGGGCAGCAATGGCTAACACCAGAGGAAATCTATTAAAGGTGAGGGATATGTCGGAGACAAGATTTTTACACAGGAAGTGAGAAATGCCTGCCATGCATTGCCAGGGGTAGTGATAGAGACAGATGCATTAGGGGCATTTACGACACACTCAGGTAGGCATGTGGGTGAAAGGAAAATGGAGGACTGTGGGCTACGTAGGAGGGAGAGGTTAGATCAGTCATGGAGGAGGATAAAACGCCTGCACAACATCATGGGACAACGGGTCTGTACTGTTCTATGTTCTGTGTTCCCGGATTGCTTCGGAAGTTGTGAAAGGGGACCCATGCAAGTTCTCCATTCACAGCGGCTCACCACATTTTTGCAGGTGGGAGGCATTGCCAGTGCAAATCCCTTCCAACATCTACTCACATGAAACAAGTTGTATTTTAATCACACATATACCGTTACTTTTAGTCACACACATTAAGACACAATGCCAAAGTATATTAACAGTTTCATTTATGTTTAAATTGAAACCAAATTACAAGATAATAATGGTTTATTTACTTAAAGTTCAGTGAACTATGAAATCTATTTTTACGTGTTTGATAACTTAATTTAGAACAGAGCATTTTTAAAGCTCTTACCAGTCCAGGAGGCTTACTAATAATCTGCGTTTATGAACCTAACATTATCACTTCAGGGATATTAAGATGTCGATCATTTAACACTTAAAACCTTCCTTTGCAAATTATGTTTAGTTAACATTATTCACTCCACTTTTTCGAAGCCTATTTTTTTTTGTAGTTGTCAAAATTCAAATTCAAAGTACATTTATTATCCAGTATGTATAAACTACACGACCTTGAGATTGATCTGCTTACAGGCAGCCACAAAGCAAGAAACCTGAAAGAACCCAGTCTAAAAAAAGACCAACCTCAATGTGCAGAGAAAGAGAAAACAACACACAAATCATTCAAACAATAAAAGGAAGCAACAGCATTCCGAACCAAATTGAGTCCGTAGACCCGAATCCCAGAGCAGCTGGAGTAAACCCATAAACTTGGTCTCTATTCGTCATATAGCAGGATTGTACTTCATTATGTATAGCAAACTTTATTCTTCACCAGCTATTTAGATTATGAGAACACTCAGTCCTCTTTTATTGTCATTTAGAAATGCATACATGCATTAAGAAATGATACAATGTTTCTCCGGAGTGATATCAAAGAAAACAGGACAAACCAAAGACTAACACTGACAGAACCACATAATTATAACATATAGTTACAGCAGTGCAAAGCAATACCATAATTTGATGAAGAACAAACCATGGGCACGGTAAATAAAGTCTCAAAAGTCTCCGATTCGATCGACTCCCGAGTCCCCGATAGCAGGCGGCAAAAGGGAGAAACTCCCTGCCATAAACCTCCAGGCACCGTCAACTTGCCGATGCCTTGGAAGCAGCCGACCACAGCCGACACTGAGTCCATCCGTCCGAAAACTTCGAGCCTCCGACCAGCCTCCCGAGCGCCATCCTCTACCGAGCACCTTCGACCTCGCCCCGGCCACTGTAACGCACAAAGCGGAGGATTTCGGGGCCTTCTGCTCCGGAGATTCCGGTTACCACACAGTAGCAGCGGCAGCGAAGCGGGCATTTCAGAAGTTTTCCAGATGTTCCTCCGTGTTCTCACGTCTATCTCCATCCAGCATCACAATTAACATGGGATTCCAACTCTGTAGCCACTGTAAATCTGAAATAAATACAGAAAATTATAAAACCAGCTGGACTATTTTACAAAAACTGCTTGCAGGGTAGGCATGATCAGTGGAGAATAAAGTTTTAGGTCAACGAAAGGTTATTGACTTGAAGCGCAAACTCTGCCTCTCCCTCTGCAGATGCTGTCTGGCCTGCTGATTGTTTCTTTAAGGGAGGCCCACCAGCTTGCATTAAGGGTTTACTGAGATGTTCAAGTCAGCAGATATACAGAAGCTGCCAACTACAACCAAGCACCTTGCCAAAATCGAAGAGGTGTAAACTTTCTGTGTGTAGATCAGTAAGACCGCCTACCAACAGGGTTCTGCTGGAGTCTTCAGGGAGGCCTGGGGAAAATCATTTATTGGCCTGGATGTAGTCCAAAACACATCCACAGGGCCATATGTTCTGCATCCTTCTCTGGCAGTACCATCTGTACAAAGATTTGTATTTGAATAAATAGTTTGGCCCTCAATCTCAAAGAGAACCACTGTAGAATTTATTAGGATCTGTTTTGTTATTAATTCCTATATTATTCAACCATAGATGTTAAAGTAAAACTGGGCTGTGATTAATTATATTAACGTGTTCTGCATAATTTAATTAATTCTTTTCATTGTTTTAATTTTTAATGTATGAGCCACTCCCATGACTCTGACACACAGTCATTCCCAATAAAACTCTGAAATATACAGTATAACAATTTATAGATCTAACTTTTCAATAAGATCTCTCCAAAAAACTTTTGGAAGACTAATTCCTATTTGCTGGGCTGACATCTTTCAAAAAATAATCCTGCAGCTTTTGGAAACCTGTGATCTTTACTATTTATCGGTTTGACGAATGAAGTGTAAGATGAGGCATAGTAGTAAGTATGGTCAAGTAAGTTAAACCAAGGACTTTGCATTACCTTGGCTTGTATTCCTTTGACTTTCGAAAGCTGAACGGGGCAGCTTGTAGAGACACTGCCTCACAAAAACAGAGATTCCAGTCTCAGTAACATCCTCGTAAATACATTTTTTGCACCATTTGCAGTTTAATGACCACTTTCTTATAGCAGCGTGATCAGAACTATACACAACACTTGTTAGAGCCATCAAGGTTTCATTACCTCCATCACAGAGAAGACAGAGGAGACTGAAGACTGACAACCAATGTTTTAGAAACAGCTTCTGCCCCTCCACCGCCAGATTTCTGAACAGTTCATGAACACTACCTCAGTATTCCTCTTTTGATTTATTTGTATTTATTTATTGAGATACAATGCGGAAAGAGCTCTTTCGTCCCTTTCGAGCCACACCAACCAGCAATCCCCCGATTTAATCCTAGCCTAATTGTCACAGGACAATTTGCAGCGACCAATTAACCTACCAACCAGTACGTCTTTGGACTGTGGGAGGAAACCCGTGCGAACACAGGGAGAACGTACACACTCCTTACAGGCAGCAGCGGGAATTGATCCCAGGTCGCTGTTACTGCACAGCGTTGCGCTAACCACTGCACCACCATAATTTTCATGTATTGCACTGTTACTGCTGCCACGAAACAACAGATCTCATGACAATGGCTGCAATAATAAACCTGAAGCAACACGCACACAAAATGCTGGAGGAACTCAGCAGGTCTTGCAGCATCTGTGGAAAAGAGTAAACAGGACCGCATGATTAATAATAAACCAGATTCTGGTTCTGATATGGACTTACTGCTATAACATGACATCCTATCTATTGTATTCAATATTCTGACCAAAAAAGGCAAGTCTGCCAAGCACCTTCTTCTTCACAACCCTGTCTAGCTATGCTACCTCATTGAAGGAATTAATTACCTGGGTCTCTCTATCCTCGTGTCTGTATCCCCGTCCCTCTCTGTTCTTTGACACTCGACAAGGACCTACCATTGACTGTGTGAGTGCGGTCCTATCTCACCAAATGCAACACTTCAGATTTATCTGAATTAAATTCTACCTGCAATTCTTCATCCCATTGCTTAAGATCCCATTGTAATCTTGGGTAACCGTCTTCACTGTCCACTATGCCACCAAGTTTAGTGTCATCCAAAAATTGACTAAAGTGCCACCTACATTCTCATCCAAATTGTTAATCTAAATGATGAACAACAGCAGACACGTCACCTGCTCCTTTAGTACACTGCTTGAAAAGCAACCCTCTGTCTCCCACCACCAAGCTGATTTCATACCTAGCTAGCTAACTCGTCCTGGAATCTAGCTTTCCAAACTAGCCTACCATGTCAGAGGCCTTGCTAAAGTCCATGTAGACAACATCTGCCACACTTTCCTCTACAATCTTCTTGATCACCTCTTCGAAAAGTTCAAGTAAATTCATGAGATATGATTTCCCACACACAAAGCCATGCTAACTCAACTCTCCATAATCAGTCCTTGGCTTTCCAAATGCAGGCAGGTCCTGTCTCTCAGAATCCCCTCCAGTTAATTGTCCAATCTTTTCCTTGAAGCCTTTCTTGGAAAAAGACGTAATGTTAGCTGCCCTCTTCACCCGTGGCTATTGATGAGACAAATATCTCCTCAAGGGAACCCACCATTTCTTGGCTGACTTCCCACATCATCTGAGGCTACAATTGATCAAACCCTGGGGAATTATCTAACTTAATGCCTTTTCAGATCTCTAGACCTGTAATGTGGACTTCCTTCCAGCTGATGAAGGTCTCGATGCAAGGCAGTGTCTGTCTGTCCTGACGAAGGGTCTCGGCCTGAAATGTCGACTGCACCTCTTCCTACAGATGCTGCCTGGCCTGCTGCGTTCACCAGCAACTTTGATGTGTGTTGTCTGTCCATTTCCATCTTTTACCACAACACCGCAGTGTGGACAAGATCAGTCAGATTTTTTTTAATGGCTGAAGAAAAGCCACATATAGTCCAGGAGGTAATCTACATTGGTTGTCTCAAAGGACATAGGCTTGATGAATCCTGATGCTGCAAAAGAGTGTATCATTGTCAGAGGCTCTGAATTTCAACTGTAATGCTAAACAAACTTTCTTTATTCCCTTCAGACTAAGTGCTTGGTAACCTCAGTGTACAGGAGCATGA
Organism: Mobula birostris; assembly: GCF_030028105.1. Taxonomy (NCBI): domain Eukaryota; kingdom Metazoa; phylum Chordata; class Chondrichthyes; order Myliobatiformes; family Myliobatidae; genus Mobula; species Mobula birostris. Next base: position 13,461,679 of record NC_092401.1, read on the forward strand.
CAGCCGTTCTGGGCTCCCAGTTTTGACAGCAGATGAGAAACAAATGAACTAATGTGGTGCTCCAGAGGGATGGACAGGCCAATAGATGCCAGATCTGTGAAGGTTCATCTCTCCCTCCACCCACCCGCCCATGTGCAGAGATGACTAAAGATCCCATCAAGCTCTGGTGAAGATGGCTGTGGCTAGGAGGCCGAGGGCATCAGTTTTGGCTTCAAAGCTGAACGCGTGGCCCATAAGACCATAAGATATAGGAGCAGAATTAGTCTATTCAGCCTATCAAGTCCGCTCTGTCATTTTATCAGAACTGATCCATTTCTCTCTCAATCCCCTTCTCCTGACTTCTCCCCATAACCTTTCACACCCTGTCTGATCAAGAACATATCAACCTCCACTTTCAATACACCCAACGATTTGGCTTCCACAGCTCTTGTGGCAATAAATTCCACAGATTCACCACCCTCTGGTGAAAGAAATTCCTCCTTATCACCTTTCTAAATAGACGTCTCTCTATTCTTAGTCTGCGCCCTCTGGTCTCAGACTCCCCCACCATAGGGAGCATCCTCTCCACATCCACTCTATCTAGACCTTTCAGTATTCAATAGGTTTCAATGGAAACCCATTCATTCTTCTAAACTTCAGTGAGTAAAGGCCCTGAGCCCTCAAATGCTCCTCATATGATGAGTTATGATAAGCCTTTCATTCCTGGAATCATTCTTGTGAACCTCCTCTGAACCTTCTCGAATATCAGTTCATTCTTTCTTAAATAATGGGCCCAAGACTGCTTACAATACTCTAAGTGAGGACTCACGAGTGCCTTATAAACCCTCAGCATTACATCCTTGCATTGTATTATAATTCTCCGGAAATAAGAGCTCACAATTCATTTGCTTTCCCCACCACCGACTCAACCTGCAAATAAACCTTTAGGGAATCCTGCATGAGGACTGTGCCTCAGAGTTATGAATTTTCTCCATGTTTAGAAAATAGTCTATGCGTTTATTCCTTCTACAAAAGTGTGTGATCATACACTTCCCAACTTTGTATTGCATTTGCCATATTTTTGCCCGTTCTCCTAATCTGTCCAAGTCCTTCTGCAGACTCCCTGCTTCCTCAACACTACCTACCCTTCCACCTATCTTTGTATCGTCCGCAATCTTGGCCGTAAACCCATCAATTCATCAGGCAGATCATTGACATACAACGTTAAAATAAGCAGTCCCCAACTCTGACCGTTATGGACCACTAGTTACCGGTAGCCAATCAGAAAAGGCTCCCTTTATCCTCATTCTGCCTCCTGCCAATCAAGGCTAGTATCTTTCCTGTAATACCATTGGCTCTTACCTTGTTAATCAGCCTCATGTGTGGCACCTTGTCAAAGGCCTTCTGAAAACCTAAGTACACAGCATCCACTAATTCTCTGTCTATCCTCCTTGTCTACCCAGAAGGAGCAAACTCACATCGGAAGCAGGTCCACTCTGCAAGAGGGAAATTAATGTGAGTAACAGAAAGACACAAGAAACTGCAGATGCTGGAATCTGAAGCACCAGATAATCTGCTGGAGAAACTCAGCAGGTCAGGCAGCATTGTTGGAGAGAAAAGGGGAGATCAAATCAAATCAAATTCAAATTTAATTATCATTCAACCATACATGAATACAGCTGCACGAAACAGTGTTCCTCTGGGCCCAAGGTGCAAAACGTACACAGTACATTCAAGATAGCAAGCACACATACAGTCGTGCAAAATACATATAAAGCCCAAGACCCTGAGTGACATGTCCCGCAGACTGTTGCCAGCAGCAGTCCAGAGACAAACACACACATGCAATCCAGCTTGTCATTCCACGGATTGGACACTGGAGGGCAGCACCGACAATGAAACCAGCCTCCAACTGAGCACGGACGCCAGACGACACCACCTCCGACGTCTCCTCATCTGGACCGCAGCAGCAGGCAAGCCTGCGGCTTGAGGCCTGGTTCTCACTACAACCGAGGCCACCCATAGCTCCACCGACGCCTGTTGCACCACCAACCAAGGAAATCAGGCTGGCGCATCTTACATTATCAATGTTCAACAGGGTCTTGCGCTTGCAAGAAACATCAGAGACAAGGTTACACTGCACATCTCCTTCACACGCCATTCCGATACTTTCGATGAAAGATCCAGATGAAGAGTCTTGACCAGACATGTTAACTGTCCATTTCCCTCCACAGATGCCACCTGACCTGCTAAGTTCCTACAGCAGATTGTGTGCTGCTGAATTAAGAATTAAGAATTAAGAATGTCTATGTAGCAACGTTAAGAGAGTTGAACTCCCAGATCACCTCCAGAAGTGGCAAAAGTTGACTTGTGGACTACATAGGAGTAGAACAGGCAAGTACAACAGGGCAAAAAGGCAGAGTGTATTGATGAGACATGGACAGGTTGGTGTCCAATAATTCAACCCTTTTTGTTAGAATAGTGGCTATGCATTCAGCTTCTCTTCCTCCCTTCCAAGCCACTGAACTTGTCAATGGAACACTGACAGAAGAAGACGTTCTAGGCAAGTGGTTTTTAGGGAGATCCTTCCAGGCTTAGGATTTAATAGCTGAAGGCAAGGATGTTAATGGTACAGAAACAAATGCAGGAATCTTAAGTGACAGAAATACTTTGGAGTTCTGCCCACTGTGACCATCTCAAACCCCAAGTTATAAGCTATTTCACTTCTCCTCACTGTTCCCACTTTGACCTGTCTGTCTTTAGCCTCAGGAGGTCGGGATGAAGCTGAAGACAAACCAGAGGAATAACACCTCATGCACTGCAATGTTCATGACGGAATGAGCCCTGAATTCTCCAATTTCAGGTACCCCATCTGTTCCTTCTGATCCTCCCAAGTCCTTCCACATCTTCCCCTGTTCTTTCCAAACCCAACACTCGCCCAACTCCCATTACCCAATGTCTCTCTCCTCTCCCACCTGGTTCCACCTACCCATCGCCCATGCACTTAACCCATTAGCCTCCCAAGTGTTCCCACCTCCTTCCCGTATTTGCTTCCAATATTCACTTTCCTTCCTAATCAGATTTCATCATCTGCAGCCCTTTGTTGACTCAACCCATCCCCTCCCAGTCTCTGCTACTATCTCCCCCTTCCATCCCCCACCTGACCACAAACCATCAACCCTTCCTGCCTTTACGGACGCTGCCTGACACACTGAGCTCCTCCCACAGGTTGTCTTCTGCTCCAGATTCCCTTGTGTCTCTATCTCAGAACTTTCTAATATGGACCAGTGAGCCCAAAGAGCTGGGCAAACAGAACTCAGCACAAATTAAGATATGTTAGCAGTGATTTGGATGGGAAGCACACGAGGATTTAGGAACATAAGGGTAATATTCAGCCTCTCATCCCTGTCCCATCCATCAGTACACCACAGCTGATATAAATACCCTGAACTCACTAAGCTCTGACATTTAATGCCACTCAAATGCTTTCAGTGGACCAGGCCCATCAAACTGCAGTTCCTGTGGTGATTCCACCAGTCTGTAGAAAACTCTTTGTGGATGTTTAATAAGTTTGGAGGTTTGGGAGTAATTAATAAACATGCAGGAAGACAAGAGATCAGGCTCTGTGCATCTCATGAATATCTTTGGTTGTCCCAAGGTAACAAAATTGGATTCCTTTCATAAAGTCAGTGATGGCCATCAGGAAGACCTGTTACATCAGCTGCTGCTTCAGAGAATTCTTCGACAGCCAAAAGAGACAGAATGATCAGAATTGATCTCTAGATAATCTGCTCATCCACAGGCCAATCTTGTCTAATGGTGAACTTTCACTCCCAAAAGTCTAGATGTGCTTCTGGATACAGATGTTCCTGCTTTATTTTGGATTACAGTGTCCAGAGTTATATTCAACAGCAAGGTCCCTGGACAGTTGTAGACAGGCAATGCCAATCCATGCCAGGCATTGCTCATAACTCCCACCTGTACTGGCACTGCCCACCAATACCTGGCATGCCTGGCACTGTCCACACCATCCAACTGATCACACTGCCCACTTGTACTTGGCACTGCCCACAATGCCCACCTGCACCCATCACTGTCCACACTACTGCCTCTTCCTGGCACTGATTAACCTATACCTAGCACTGATCACACTACTCATCTGTATCTGGAACTGCCACTTGTACCATAATACTAGAAGACATAGGAACAAAATTAGGCCATTCAGCCCATTGAGTCTGCTCCACCAATCCATCATGGCCGATTTATTATCCTTCTCAATCCCATTCTCCTGCCTTCTCCCTGTAACCTTTGATGGCCTTACTAATCAAGAACCTATCAAACTTCAAATATTCCCAATGATCTGGCCTCCACAGCTGTCTGTGGCAATGAATTCCACAGATTCCCTACTCTCTGCTGAAAGACATTTCACCTCAAATCTGTTTTAAAGAGATGTCCTTCCATTATGAGCCCGTGCCCTCTGATCCTAGACCCCCCCACCACAGGAAACATCCTTTCTACATCTATTCTATATAGACCTATCATTATTCATTAGATTTCGATGTGAATCCCTTCATTCTTCTAAACTCCAGCGAGTACAGGCCCAGAGCCATCAACAGCAACTTATACATTAATCCTTTCAACCCCGGGATCATCTTCGTGAACCTCCTCCAGACCCTCTCCAATACCAGCACATCCTTTTTTAGATAATGGGCACAAAACTGCTCACAATATTCCAAGTGCAATCTGACTAGTGCCTTATAAAGCCTCAACATTACGTCCTTGCTCTTATATTCTAGTCCTTTTGAAATGAATGCTGACATTACATTTGCTTTTCGTACCAGCGACTCAACCTGCAAGTTAACCTTTAGGGAATCCTGCACGGGAACTCCCAAGTCGCTTTGCACCTCGGATTTTTGAATTTGTTCCCTGCTTGTAAAATAGTCTACACTTTATTCATTCTACCAAAGTGGATGACCATACACTACCCTACATGATATTCCATCTGCCACCTTTTTGCCAATTCTCCTAATCTGTCCGAATCTTTCTGCATCCTTGCTCTTTCAGCACTATCTGTCCCTCCACCTATATTTGTATCATCTGAAAACTTAACTATAAAGCCATCAATTCCATCATCCAGATCATTCACGTATAACATGAAAAGAAGCATTCCCAACACTGACCCTGAAAACACCAGCAGCCAACAGAAGAAACTTCCTCTATTCCCATTCTTTGCCTCCTGCTATGGATTAGGCTCAATCCTCTATCCATGCTAGTATCTTTCCCGTAATATCATGGGCTCTTGTCCTGTTAAGCAGCCCCATGTGCGGCATCGTGTCGAAGGCCTTCTGAAAATTCATGCAAGCAGCATCTATGGACTCTTCCCTTGTCTACCTGCCTGTCGTTTCCTCAAAGAATTCCAACAGATTTGTCAGGCAAGATTTCCCCTTAAGGAAGCCATGCTGACTTTGGCCTACCTTAACATGTGCCTCCATGTACCCCGAAACTTCAGCCTTAATAATTGACTCCAACATCTTACCAGCCACTGAAATCAGGTTAACTGATCTATAATGTCCTGTCTTTTGCCTCTCTCCTTGTTAAAGAATGGAATGGAATATGCAATTTTCCAGTGCTCAGGAACAATTCCAGAATCTAGAGTCCTTGGGTTAACCTTGGGTTCTTGGGTTAACCTTGGGTTTCAACCTAAAATATTGACAGTTCCCTTCCCCCCACAGATACTGCTCAACCCACGGAGTTCTTCCAGCATGTTGTTTGTTTTTTTTTGCTTCAGATTCCAGCATCTGCCGTCTCTTCTGTCTCTCTACAAATGAGCTCACCAGTCCATGGCTGGGTTATATCTGGCATTGAATGGCCCTGGCAAAACCAGAGCTGGGCAGTGGTGAACCTTTTTGAGGAGAGTTAGTCTGTCGGCCACAATTTCCACCACTTTGCAGCCCGTGACAGTGTTCATACTGTGAGTTTGTGACACATTGTGGTCACACTGCTAGCCTATGACCACAGTGCTATATACCTCCCACCTTCCCTCACAGGATGGCATGAGAATGTCAGCCTGGAGTATGGGTTCAAACTTAGGGATTGGGACGTCCTTTGACCTTTCAATCCACAGATGAGCTACACTGATATAAGACCATAAAACATAGGAGCAGAATTAGGCCATCTGGCCCATCAAGTCTTCTTCACCATTCCATCATGGCTGACTTATTGTCACTCACAACCCTATTCTTCTGTCTTCTGCCCGTAACCTTTGATGCCCTGACCAATCAAGAACCTACCAACCTCTGTTTTGAATATACCCAGTGATTTGGCCTCCACTGCCATCTGTGGCAATGAATTCAAGACTCTTTGGATAAAGAAATTCTTCTATACCTCCAGGTAGCAGCTGGTGGGCTGATAATTCTGGGTAACAAGGTATTGCAGTTTGTGTGTAGCATAGTGGGGCGTCCGCAGGGGTTATACTAGTTCCAGGCTAAATATCACAATGTTGCATGTTCAAAGGGGTGGAACATTACAGTCAGTGTCAATGTTACCTGTTCATCGAAAGCCGCTGTCCCATGCCAGCTAGGGACTGGCCCGCTTAAGGAGTGTGGCAGCCCTTCCACTGGCTGCTGTTTGGCACCACAGTGCCAGCTGATGACATCACCGTGCCAGTAGAGTATAAATCTAACGTGCTAAAATTACCCGGTCTATTTTCACCCTGGGTCACCAACGGACTGTGTCACAACTGGTGCCATGGAAACAGTGGAAGTGTGCTACAGAGAGAGAGGCTTCGAGCGCACACTTTAGTTAAGTATTTGTAACTTGAAGGATTTACTGAACGTTTAGTGTCTGTCTGGTCCTGTGGGTAAATAGTTAACTTACTCACCAGTAGTGAGTCTCTTCTATCCCCACTCACTGAACCTGCAAAACTGATTTCATACAACAAAGCCCCAGATGCAAGCCTTCATTTGCAAATCATACTGAAGTCATGGCTCTGTTCAAACTGTGCTCTGTTTATCAATCTCTCCATACCAATCAGGAAACCTTCTCAAGTGCCAGGCCTTGTAACTATCAGCCTCAGCCTGTGTCGTTCACAAGGTTCTCGAAAAGAATTGGAGGAACTCAACAGGTCAGGCAGCATCTCCGGATGGAAATGGACGGTTGATACTTTGGGTTGAGACTCTTCATCTTGAAAACCTTTGGTCCATTCTCCAAGATTCATGGAGGCACCTTCATGAAGCCTCACTGCACCTGAGACCCCTGTGATATAAGCCTATGAACTCACTGCGAGAGGAGCTTCAGGAGGGTGAATCTACCTGGTCCAAACAACGTACCTGGACAAATACTGAAGACTCGTGCTAATCAACTGGATGGAGGGGTTTACAGACATCTTCAGCCTCTAGTTTCAGCAGTCCCACCTGCTTCAAAAAGGAATCAGTCATAGCGGTGTTCAAGGAGAACGTGGTAACATGCTTCAGTGACGTCCACCATGATGAAGTGCTTTGAGACGTAGCGTACAATGTACATCAACTCCTGCCTGAGGAATGACCTGGATCCGCTCCACTTTGCCTACCAACAGGTCAACAGCAGATAACATTTCCTTGTCTCTTCACTCAGGTCAGACAGTGAAGATGCATACACCGTTGAATCATCATACAGCACTCAACACTACCATCTCTTGAGACACTTAGGGAGACACACGAATGGAAAGATATGGACGTTGTGTAGGCAGAAGGGATTGGTTTAGCTGGCCACGTAATTACTAATTTAATTGGTTCAGCACAACATTGTGGGCTGAAGGACCTGTTCCTGTGCTGTACTGTTCTATGTTCTATTTAAACGATGCACTGCCACAAGAAAGCAGCATCCCCCATCAAACACCCCACCATCGAGGCCATACTTTCTTCTTGCTACTACCATCAGGCCTAGGTCCCACACCACCAGGTTCAGGAACAGTTATTACAGGTCGACCTTCACTAATCCGACTACCTGTAATCCGGTTCCTTCGATAATCCAGCACTGATTATGCTTAATGTGATCCTTCTGTAATTCGGCATTTTCACTAATCCGGCACTCCTCAGGTCCCAGTGGTGCTGGATTAGTGAAGGTCGACCTGTACTTCACAAACCATCAACTGAATTGAATTGACTTTATTCCTTGCATCCTTCATTTACATGAGGAGTAGAAATCTTTACGTTACATCTCCGTCTAAATGTGCGATGTGCAATTTATAGTAATTTATAATGAACAGTATGTAAAACAGGACAGTCAATATAACATAGAAATACAGTTGTGTCAGCGTGAATTAATCAGTCTGATGGCCTGGTGGAAGAAGCTGTCCCGGAGCCTGTTGGTCCTGGCTTTTATGCTGCGGTACCGTTTCCCAGATGGTAACAGCTGAGACAGTTTGTGGTTGGGGTGACTTGGGTCCCAATGATCCTTCAGGCCCTTTTTACACACCTGCCTTTGTAAATGGCCTGAATAGTAGGAAGTTCACATCTGCAGATGCGCTGGGCTGTCTGCACCACTCTCTGCAGAGTCCTGTGATTGAGGGGAGTACAGTTGCCATACCAGGCAGTGATGCAGCCAGTCAAGATGCTCTCAATTGTGCCCCTATAGAAAGTTTTTAGGATTTGGGGGCCGGCACCAAACTTCCTCAACAATCTGAGGTGGAAGAGGTGCTGTTGTGCCTTTTTCATCACACAGCCGGTGTGTACAGACTACATGCGATCCTTGGGGATGTGGATGCCGAGGAACTTAAAGCTGTTCATCCTCTCAACCCCAGATCCATTGATGTCAATAGGGGTCAGCCTGTCTCCATTCCTCCTGCAGTCCACAACCAGCTCCTTTGTTTTTGCGACATTGAGGGAGAGGTTGTTTTCTTGACACCACTGTGTCAGGGTGGTGACTTTTCTCTGTAGGTTGCCTCATTATTATTTGAGATTAGGCCAATCAGTGTAGTGTCTTCAGCAAATTTAATTTGCAGATTGGCTCCTAAACCAGCGTGGATAACTTCTCTCACCACTCAATCGTGGAATTGAGTTTAAGAGCTGAGAGGTAATGTTGCAGCTATATAGGACCCTGCTCAGATCCCACTTGGAGTACTGTGCTCAATTCTGGTTGCCTCAGTGCAGAAAGGACGTGGAAACCATAGGAAGGGTGCAGAGGAGATTTACAAACATGTTGCCTGGACTGGGGAGCATGCCTTATGAGAATAGGTTGAGTGAACTTGGCCTTTTCTCCTTGGAGCGATGGAGGGTGAGAGGTGACCTGATAGAGGTGTACAAGGTAATGAGAGGCATTGATCATGTGGGATAGTCAGAGGCTTTTTCCCAGGGCTGAAATGGCTAGCATGAGAGGGCATAGTCTTAAGGTGCTTGGAAGTAGGTACAGAGGAGATGTCAGGGGTAAGTTTTTTTACACAGAGAGTGGCGAGTGCCTGGAATGGGCTGCTGGCGACGATGGTGGAGGCAGAGACAATAGGGTCTTTTAAGAGACTTCTGGATAGCTTAGAAAAATAGAGGGCTATGGGTAAGCCTAGGTAGTTCTAAGGTAAGGACATGTTCGGCACAGCTTTGTGGGCCGAAGGGCCTGTATTGTGCTGTAGGTTTTCTATGTTTCTATGTTTCTACTCTGCACTGATTCTACAATCTTCAGCCTCACTCCCAAGGAGTCTTTACAACTCATGTTCTTAGGAAGGGTCTCGGCCTGAGATGTCGACTGTTTATTCATTTCCATCGACGCTGCCTGACCTGTTGAGATCCTCCAGCATGTTGTGTGTATTGCCCATGATCTCAGAGTTATTTTAGTTTGCAGTTTGTCTTCTTTTCCACATTGGTGTTTGTCAGCCTTTGTTTATATATAGTATTTCATAAAATTCTGTTGTATTTCTTTTTTCCCTGTGAATGCTGCATGCAAATAAATCTCATGTATATAGTAACATATATACATGTACTTTGATAATAAATTACTTTGAATTTTGAACTTTTGAACTTTTGACATCTTCAACTTCTCACTGCTGCAGTCAGAGGTTTCAAGCTGCATCAAAAGGGCATTAATCATACCACTGCCCATAGAGAACAGAGTGAGTTCCTTCGTGGGCTGTGGCCTAGTAGTACTCACACCTACTATGGCAGACATCCCACCTCTCCCAGAAGTTCCAGGAGTCTCCCGCATATTAATAGTGGCCCCCTTGATGCCCGCAAATTATATACAATATCACAGAAATCAATTTTTTTGAGAGCGAGCGAGAGAACTCAAGAGAGAGCGCGAGAGCGACCATGAGAGAGAGTGAGAGCAAGAAAGAGAGAGAGAGCAAGCGAGAGTGTGAGTGACCACGAGAGAGAGCGAGAGCGCGCCATGGTAGAGTGTTCCAAAAAATATATAAAACATACGTCACCCCAGGCTACACTAAAGTGTACCCCTGCCTAATAGGGGTCAAAAATAATGACAGTGTTGCTCGCTGCACTGTTTGCAACAATGACTTTTCTATTGCCCATGGTGAGTTAAGACTGTAAAAGACATGTTGAGGTGAGTTTACCAGATGTCAGTTGTTCATTAGCATAGCTAACGTTATTTAAACTAGCTGGCTGGCTGCTAAGGAGCTACTCTATTGCAGACATCCCACCTCTCCCAGAAGTTCCAGGAGTCTCCCGCAAATTGATGGCGCTACCTCCCTGAAATGAGTTTTTGCAGGGCGGGATGTCTGCTACGGAGTGATCTGAGATCATGGCTAGAGTTACTGTAACTGCTGCCTGAGCAGGGATCTGAACCCACTGCAATTTGTCTACTGCCCCAAAAGGTCTATACAAGATGCATTCTCACGGGCTCTGCACTCAGCTTCGGAGTTTTGGAGCACCTGCACAGCAGATTACTCCTCGGCACTTAATACTTGAACCCCTCACTACTAATCAGCAAGCTTTAAAACCTGGGCCTCTGTGACTCCTTCATCAGGATATAAAGGATCTCTACTCAAAATATCAACAGTCCATTCGCCCCTCCCCCCCACAACAATAGATGCTTTCTGACCGATTGTTCCCCCAGCATTTTTTGTGTTTCTTGGGTTCCAGCATCAGTAATCTCTTGTGCATGTCGTTTATAAGTTTTGACAGTTAGAACATAGAACTGTAAAGAATAGGTTAGGCCTTTTGGCCCATCATGTTGTGTAAACCTTTTAACCTCCTCCAAGATTAATCAATCAATGTGGTTCCCTCTCGTTTAGCCCTCCTCTTTTTTTTCATCCACTTGCCTGTCTAAGAATTCCTTAAATGTCCCTAATCTATCTGCCTCTACGACCACCTTTGGCAGCACATTCCATGTACCCACCATTCTGTGTGTCAAAAACCCACCTCTGACATCCCCTCTGCATGTTCCTCCAAACTCCTGAATATTTCTAAAATGTTAGAACATAGAAAGCTACAGCACAGGAACAGGCCCTCCTTCCCACAGTGTTGTGCCGAACCAGCTAAAAAGTAAATCAAGAAACCCCCAAAACTAATCCCTCCTACCTATACAATGTCCATATCCCTCCATCTTCCTCATGTTCCTGTGCCTAAAAAGCCTCTAATGTATTTGCCTCTACCTCCATACCAGGCATCCACCGCTCTCTGATTAAAAAAACTTACCCCTCACATCCCCCTTGAACCTTCCCCGTCTTACCTTCAATGCATGCCCTCTGATATTAGACATTTCTACCCTAGGAAAAGGATACTCCCTGTCTACTCTATCTCTGCCTCTCATAATCTTACAAACCTCTAACAGATCTCCCCTCAGCCTCCACTATTCCAAAGAAAATGACCCAAATTTGTCCAGCCTCTCATGCTAGCACATAACCTCTAAACCAGGCAGTGTCCTGGTAAATCCTTTCAGCAACCTCTCCAAAGCCTCAACATCCTTCCTATAGTGGGGTGACCAGAACTGTATGCAATACTCCAGATGTGGCCTAACCAGAGTTTTATAAAGTTCCACCATAACCTCTTGACATTTGAACTCAGTGTCTCGACTAATAAAAGCAAGCATTCCGTAAACTTCTTAGCCACCATATCGACCTGTATAGGCACTTTCATGGAGTTGTTCTATGGCATCAAACATGATATTAACATGGTGTTGGAAAAATATAATTAAATATGGCATTCAATATTCAGAACTCAAAAATCAAAGTATATTTATTATCAAAGAATGTATAAATTATACAACCTTGAGATTCATCTAATTACAGGCAGCCTCAAAGCAAAGAACCAAATTTTTAATAAAGACCAACCCCCAATGCACAGAGAGAAAAAAAAAAACAAATCATGCAAACAACAGCCAATTGAATCCATGGACCTGGAATGGGGACCAGCCAGAGTAGGCCCATTGCCTCAGTCTCAATCTATCACACAGCTGCGCAAATTGCCGCAAAGCTTGCAGATATGAAGTGTGTAGCAGCCATAGCAGTCTCACAGCCTCAGCACCGCAGAGAGAGGCGTAAGGATCACGTACAAGCGAGCGGAATTGGCCTGATTCTTGCCTTTGGTCCTGAAACCCTGCCTTATGGGTCTACCTGGGCCAGTGTTTAAAATGGCCAAACACCGGGTCGTGCTCTGCACTAGGACTCGGACCGCGCCGCAGAAATACGCTCTGGACCTAGACCCCGCTGCCTAGCCCGAGGCCGTACTTGACCTTCTGAATCAGCTCAGCGCTTAGACTGGTCCAAGCTTGCACCCGTTTTAGGTGGATGGTCTCCGAAGCTTCTCCCTGAGTCACTCACTCTGTCTCCGACTCCGTCTCAACAATGACTCAACCTCGCTCTGACCATTCCTGCTCAAACATGCCATGCTCCGACTTTTCATCGACCCCACTGGCTCAACCCTCAAGTCAGCCTCAGCTTCGCTTGCCACTTCACTGTTGGCGGTGATAGTTTACCACAATTTACCACAGGAAAAGTGCTCATTGTGTGTACAGGACGCTAGACGCTCTGAGTTAAACATCTGATGGTAAAATCATTGCATGGATAGTACCTAATTCACTTCCATAGTTGAAAAGCCCACATGCAAACTACCAAGGCACCTGGTACATTCACTTCTCAGGAGAGGTATAAAAGTTTTATAAAAGGAAAAATTCCCTGTGTGCATCAGAACACGTAACTTCTGCAACTTTCCTTTTGTTTATGTTTCTGCACAGAAGCAGCTCCATGATGAGTAACTTCATCTCTGGCCTACTTTGACAGGCTTTCCAGATGTCAGCTGGGCCCAGAGCTGTTGCTAACATAAATACTGAGGCGCTGTGAAGCCCTACCTATCAGTCTATGTTTTTCAAACATGCCTTGACAGCTCTCCCCAGGCAAGGCCTGAAGCCTGACCCTTTACAGATTTTCTGTCAGAGAATCAGTCGGCAACAGTCTCTGTGTTTTTCAGGGTGTCGGCATCTCGGTTCTCAAGAGGCGCTCACTACCTGTTCTCGAGCTACAGCGCGGAAGATGTTTCTCCTTCATCTTGCCCACTGGGAGCCAGGCATCCATCATCTCTTAAACTATTCAAACTGCTCTCAAAGCAAAAGGGTGTCACAGCTCAAGCTGTTCAAATACAATTGTTTAATGATATTAGAATATCATCATGTCTGCTCGCAGGAGCTCTCAGCTTGGCGGGAGATGAGTCAGGAAGGGGTGCCGAGTGGAGTCCACCCAGGAACTCAGAGCCTCTGACAATCATAATGTCCTTCCCTACACAAGTCCGGTAGCTCCCTGGCAGGAAAGAGTAGGAATTAAACTGTGGGAGGTTATGGCCAGAACCCAGTCCTGTTCCTACCGACTTACACCAGTTCCTGGCTGAGTAACATTCTTCTCTTTGTTTTCAGATCCCTCCATGTCATCACCCCACCCTGCCTTTGTATTGAGTTTTCCAGATCCTGAGACTTCTGCACCGCACTGACTCTGAAATGAGGATGGACGGAACACAGGGCGTAGAACGTACAGGCCCTTCAGCCCACAATGTTGTGATGACCTTTTAACCTACATGATCAATTCACTTTTCCCTCCCACATAGCACTCCATTTTTCTTTCATCCATCTCCCTATTTACGGAAGAGTCTTCTAAACATCCTTTATGCATTTGGCTCCACCAGTACCCCCGGCAATGACTTCCAAGCATGCACCACCCTCTGCGTAAAAAACTTACCCCTGACATCCCCCTAAACTTTCCTCCGATCACCTTAAAAGTATGTCCTCTTATATTGCCACCCTGGGGAAAGGGAGCTGCCTGTCCTTATCATCTGTCTCTTGTTGCCCCTTATCAGATACCTCCTCTCATCTTGTACGCCTCTGGTCACCTCATCCACAAGTTAGGATTTTGCCCAGAGATAGGAGATAGAAGGGAGATCTTTAAAGGTGTATAAAATCATAAGGCGCATAGGTCAGTGTTACATACAGGGTTGGGGCAAAGGTTTAATGTGAGAGGGAAAAGGTTTAATAGGAACATTAGGCTCAAATGCTTTTTTACCAGGAGTTGGTACATATATACTGTAGGATGAGCTGCCAGGGAAAGCTTTCAAGACGGGTACAATAACAGCTTTTAAAAGGCCATAACACCATCAGATTTAGGAGCAGAATTAGGCCAGTTGGCCCATTGCGTCTGTTCTGCCATTTCATCATGGCTGATCCAATTTTCCTTTCAGCCCCAATCTCCTGACTTCTCCACGTATCCCTTCATGCTCTGACCAATCAAGAGTCAATCAACCTCTGCCTTAAATATACATAAAGACTTGGCCTCCACAGCTGCCTGTGGCAAAGAATTCCACAGATTCACCACCCTCTGGCTGAAGAAATTCCTCCTCCTTTCCGTTCTAAAACGACGCCCTCTATTCTGAGGCTGTGTCCTCCGGTCTTAGACTCTCCCACCATAGGAGACATCCTCTCCACATCCACTCTATCAAGGCCTTTCACCATTCAATAGGTTTCAATGAGGTCACCCCTCATTCTTCTGAGTTCCAGCGAATACAGGCCCAGAGCCATCAAATGTTCTTCTTATGGCAAGGCATTCAATCTTGGAAACATTTTTGTGAACCTCCTTTGAACCCTCTCCAGTTTCAGCACATCCTTTCTAAGATAAGGTGCCCAAATCTGCTCATAGTACTCCAAGTGAGGCCTCACCAGTGCTTTATAAAGTCTCAACATTATATCTTTGCTTTTATATTCTAGTCTTCTTGAAATGAATGCTAACATTACATTTGCCTTCCTCACCACAGACTCAACCTGCAAATTAACCTTTAAGGAATCCTGCACAAGGACTCACAAGTTCCTTTGCGCCTCAGTTTTGTTTTGTATTTTCTCTCCATTTAGAAAATAGTCAACCCTTTCATTTCTTCTACCTAAGTGCATGACCGTACACTTCCCAACATTATATTCCATCTGCCATTTCATTGCCTATTCTCCTAATCTGTCTAAGTCCTTCTGTAGCCTCTCTACTTCCTCAAAGCTACCTGCCCGTCAACCTATCTTCATATTGTCTGCAATCTTTGAAACTAAGCCATCAAATCCATCTCCAAATAATTGACATATAAGGAAAAAGGAACGATCCCAATACAGACCCCTATGGAACACCACTAGTCACCGGCAACCAGCCAGAAAAGACTGCCTTTATTCCCACTCTTTGCCTCCTGCCAATCAGCCACTGCTTTATCCATGCTAGAATCTTTCCTGTAATACCACGGGCTCGTAGCTTGTTAAGCAGCCTCATGTGTGGCACCTTGTCAAAGGTCTTCAGAGAATCAAAGTACACAATTAATCCTCTTTTGTCTGTCCCGCTTATTTCTTCAAAGAACTCCAACAGATTTGTCAGACAAGATTTCCCCTTGATGAAACCATACTGTCTTTGGCCTATTTTATCATGTGCCTCCAAGTACCCCGGGACCTCATTCTTATTAATTGACTCCAAAAAAACATTTGGATCAGTACATGGGATGGAAAAGGATTTGAAGGATGGGGCAAATGTGGGTAAATGTGACTGGATTGATATCTCTGTCAGCGTGGACCAGTTGAGCTGAAAAGTCTATTTTCATGCTCTATAACGCTAGGATTCGGTGAAAATCTTGCTCCTTCACAATTCGACTACTGCTATTGTTGCTGATTTTCCTTTAGCTGCTAAAACCCCATGATTGTGGTTCCTCCTCTTCCACCTTCTCTGTCTATCTTCCCTCCTCTTAGGCACCCCTGAAAACCTCCTACTTTGACCATCGTAAAGCTGCTCACTTTACTCTCTGTTGAATCATGTTCAGTCTAGCTTCTAACATTTGCCTTAGAACTTTTTACTAAATTAACCATGCTGTACAAATCAAGTAGTTGCTATTATTCATCAAATGTCTCCTAAAGGTTTGTGAACTCTTGCCAATATCATCAAAGGAGTCATTCAAAGCAAACTTGTCTTCAGTCTTTTCTGACTGTTTGGTGGTCCCTGTGCGTTAACAGAAGTTTAGCAATGAACCTCTACTGTCAGATGTTGAATACAACGCTGGATGTTAGAGACTGTATTTCTGACATGTCTGGTCCCAGATCTTCTCTGTTCAGTAAGATTGAAAGGACTTCATTACTTGGAACATAGAAAACTGAGAGAAAATTTGATGAGGTATACAAAATTATGAGGGGTATAGATAGATAGGATAAATGCAAGCAGGCTTTTTCCACTGAAGTTGGGTGGGACTGAGTGAAAGGTAAGAAGTTTAAGAGGAACGTGAGGGAAAACATCTTCACTCAGAGGGCCGTGAGAGTGTGGAACGAGCTGCCAGCCCAAGTAGAGCATGCAAGCTTGATTTCAACGTTTGAGAGAAGTTTGGATAGGTCCATGGACGATAGGGGTATGGAGGGCTATGGTCCTGGTGCAGGTCAATGGGAGTAGGCAGTATTGCAATAACTAACCTTTGATGTAAAGTGCTCAAAGGCAGGTGCTCAGCTGAGATGCTGTAGTTATTCCCTTGCAATTCACTCCAGGTCTTCATTATAGTGTATAGGGTCTAAATACGGTTATTGGAAGGTGTTCCAAAGGACCAGATATATAAGTATTAGGACACACAGAGACTGATTAGGGATCGTCAACATGGCTTTGTGTGTGGCGGGTCAAACTGGACAGAGTGGTGGTAGGTGGTTGCCTCTCTGACTGGAGGTCTATGACTAGTGGTGTACCGCAGGGATCGGTGCAGGGTCTGTTGTTCTTTGTCATCTCCATCAATGATCTGGATGATAACGTGGTAAACCGGATCAGCAGGTCTGCAGATGACACCAAGGTTAGTGGTCAGGGAGGGCGACTATCAAAGTTTGCAGTGGGATCTGGAGCAGCTGGAGAAAAAGGGCCGAAAAATCGTGGATGGTATTTAAGGCAGACAAGTGCGAGGTGTTGGGAGGACCATCCAGGGTAGGCCTTACACAGTGAGCAGACATTGAGGAGTGCGGTAGAGCAGAGGAGTCTGGGAATACTGATCAATATTTCCTTGATAGTGGTGTCACAGGTAGATAGGGCCGCAAAGAAAGCTTTTGGCATATTGGCCTTCATAATTCAATGTACTGAGTACAGGAGTTAGGTTGTTATGTTGAAGTTGTATAGGATGTTGGTGAGGTCTGATCTGGAGTACTGTGTGCAGTTTAAATCCCCTATCTACAGGAAGGATGTAAATAACATTGAAAGAGTACAGAGGAATTTACAAGGACGTTGCCGGGATTTGAATTATAGGGAAAAGTTGAATAGGTGAGGACTTCATATCCCTAGAATTAGAAGATTGAGAGGAGATTTGATAGAGGTATACAAGATTATGAGGTGCTTAGATAGGTAAATGATTGAGACTACAGCTAGAGGTCACGGGTTAAGGGTGAAAGGTGAAACATTTAAGCAGACCACAAGGGGAACATCCTCACTCAGAGGGAGGTGAGAGTGTCGAACGAGCTGCCAGCGCAAGTGGTGGACGCAAATTTGATTTTGGTATTTTAGAGAAAGTTCGATAGGCACATGGATGTCAGGGGCATGGAAGGCTATGATCCAGGTGCAGGTCAATGGGACTAGGTCAATTAATGGTTGGGCACAAACCAATTGGGCTGGAGGGCTTGTAGTATCTTATGACTATGGTTCGATGGTCACACGGTTGTAATTGGCGGCATGGGCTCATTGGTCTGGAAGGCTCCGTTACTCTGCCTTAGCTCCAAATAAAAAACAACTTTAAACAATTTCAATACCCAATAATCAAAAAGGATCGCCTTAGTATAGTCAGCAGTGGAACTTCCACACAGGATATTGCATATCAAATGCTTTGCTGGTAATGGAGATTATGTGTGCAAAGTTTTTACTTTTCAGTGCATGGGGCATTAATTACCCTCTCTTTACCTCTAGGCATTAAGCAGCAGCCACAGAGCAGGGAACACATGTAGGCTGGGCCAGGAGGGATGCTGGTGGTGACAACCTGTTTCAAAGTACATTTATTATCAAAGTTTATAAGTTATACAAGTGACACACACAAAGTGCTGGAGGAACTCAGCAGGCCAGGCAGCGTCTGACCCATCAGACCCACTGAAGGGTCTCCACCCGAGACGTCGGCTGTACTCTTTTCCATTGATGGTGCCTGGCCTGCTAAGTTCCTTCAGCGTTTTGTGTGTGTTGGTTGGATTTCCAGTGTCTGCAGACTTTCTCTTGTTTGTGGTAAGTTATAAAACCTTGAGATTTGTTTGCTTACTGGCAGTTACAAAGCAAAAAACCCAAAAGAACCCAATTAAAAAAAAAGACCAACACCCAATGCGCAGAGACGGTGGGGGGGGGGGGGGGGGGACACAAATCATGCAAACAATAAAAGCGAGCAAAAATATTCCAAACCAAACTGAGTCCTTAGATCTGAACCCCACAGCAGCCTGGAGTAGGCCCAAAGCCTTGTTCTCAGTTTATCATATTAGTGGGCACGGAGAACAGCAGCCAGGACAGTCGTCATAGCCTCGGCGCCATGGAGAGAGGAGTGAACATCGCGGGAGAGCAAGTGATGTCTTGCCAGTGTATCTGGGCCAGAATTTAAATTGTCCAAACGGTCTATCGTACCTCGTACTAGGACCTCTACCCAAGCGCAGCAAAAGGCTCTGGGCCTAGAGCACACTGCTCAGCGACTTGCTCCAAACCCAGATTTTGCTGCCCGGCCCAAAGCCGATCGATTTCTCCAAGTCAGCCAACTGGGTCTTAGAACGATCCATTAGCTCAAACGGCCGTGCCTGCCTGAGCCTGGCTGACACTTTTCCAGGTCCGTTCAATTCAGAATATGTGCTTAATGGGTTATGAGTGCGTGACTGTCTGGGTTCCGGGTTCCGCACTACAACAAGAACCACTGTCCCCTCCCCCTCAGTGTGTGGAATGTTTTATACTTGATGTTCACTGTATATTCAATGTCAGATGTCTGGTGCCATACATTCAAAGCCACATCTTCTTTGTTAGGTGCTGGCTCTCACACAGCTTGCTAGGTTCGGTGCTGTCGAAGTGACATCACTCGTTCCTCCCTGTGAAGGAAATAAAGTCCTTCATTGGGAATCGTTAATACAAATGGCTCTACCTTCATAAAGGTAGCAAGGGCACATTTTAAAATTGTGTGGGAAGCAAAATATTCTTTACTGACTGCAAATGGTGCTATGATACCCACCAGCAAATTTGCCCCACTGATTGGTGGCGAGTTACAATCTAAAAGTGAAAAATGGCTCAGTGGGAAATAAATTGTAGCAACGTCCCATTCTATTTTCTAGTGGAGGACCCTTCAGACTGCCTTGCTTTGTGTTAGCAGAGAGTGATATTCCTGCTTCTCAATACCCTGCATTGAATTCTGCACCCACAAACTGTGCAGCGAACACGAACTGAGATGCATCAGCTGCCGTGGCTGACGTTAATCAATTCATCGAGACCCTCAGCCGGTTAGCTGTCAAAGCCGGCATCTGACCTGAAAGGGAGGGAGAAGGTGGGCTAACAGTAAAGACAACAAAGAACTTCCAGTTCCATACGTACAGCCTTCAATGTTCCCTGGACTGCTCAACTACCCAAAATACAGTCAAATGCCTCCTTCAAAACCATGCTCCCCCCTCCTCTCCTATCAGACATCCTCCCCTCCTCTCCAATCAGACCATCCTCCCCTCCTCTCCTATCAGACATCCTCCCCTCCTATCCAATCAGACCATCCTCCCCTCCTCTCCTATCAGACATCCTCCCCTCCTCTCCTATCAGAAACAACCCTCCCCTCCTCTCCTATCAGAGACCACCCTCCCCTCCTCTCCTATCAGAGACCCTCCCCCTCCTCTCCTATCAGAAACCACCCTCCCCTCCTCTCCTATCAGAGACCACCCTCCTCTCCTCTCCTATCAGACCACCCGCCTCCTCTCCTATCAGAAACCACCCTCCCCTCCTCTCCTATCAGAGACCACCCTCCCCTCCTCTCCTATCAGAAACCACCCTCCCCTCCTCTCCTATCAGAAGCCACCCTCCCCTCCTCTCCTATCAGAGACCCTCCTCCCCTCCTCTCCTATCAGAAACCACCCTACCCTCCTCTCCTATCAGAGACCACCCTCCCCCTCCTCTCCTATCAGAGGCCACCCTCCCTTCCTCTCCTATCAGACACCCTCCCCTTCTCTCCTATCAGAAACCACCCTCCCCTGCTCTCCTATCAGAAATCACCCACCTCCTCTCCTATCAGAAACAACCCTCCCCTCCTCTCCTATCAGAAACCACCCTCCCCTCCTCTTCTATCCGACCATCCTCCCCCTCCTCTCCTATCAGAGACCACCCTCCCCTACTCTCCTTTCAGAAACCACCCTGCCCCTCCTCTCCTATCAGAGACCACCCTCCCTTCCTCTCCTATCAGACCATCCTCCCCCTCCTCTCCTATCAGAGACCACCCTCAACCTCCTCTCCTATCAGAGACCACCCTCCCCTCCTCTCCTATCAGAAACCACCCTCTCCTCCTCTCCTATCAGAAACCACCCTCCCCTCCTCTCCTATCAGAGTCCCTCCCCCTCCTCTCTTATCAGAAACCAACCTCCCCTCCTCTCCTGAGACCACCCTCCCTCTCCTCTGCTATCAGAGACCCTCCCCCTCCTCTCTTATCAGAGACCACCCTCCCCTCCTCTCCTATCAGAAACCACCCTCCCCTCCTCTCCTATGAGAAATCACCCTCCCCTTTCCTCTTGACGTCCCAAATGGCTGCAATCTTTGGGTGGTGCTCATTGCAGGGAATATGGCAGCCACACAGCAAATAGCAATGTGATGCAACTGAGCTATAAATATTGACCAGGTCAAGAGTGAATCGCTCTCCTTCAAAGAAGTTGCTTAGAGCTCGATTTGTTAACACTGACTTTTCTTGTGTGAAACCTGTTGTGTTGCGACAGCAGTATTGCACGAATTCAAAAAATTACAAAAATAAATAATATTCCTTAAAAAATTTATAATGGGGTAGCTAGTGTCCAGAAATCCGACCACAGAGGGGCAGATGCTATTCCAAAATTTTTAAGTGTGTGCTTCTGTGCTTTTGTGTGTCCTCCGTGGAGATACGAATGAGATGATGGGATGTCAACAAATACAAATTTTGTGCCCAAATATCTGGAGAGGAGCCTGAACCACCCATCCACCAAGTCGGGAGAGCCTCCTGCCAGGCCATGCCTGACATCTAGAGGTGCAGCTGTCAACGTGCAGCACTGAGAAGCCTGCCAGAAAATGTTTTCTGCATGAAGTTTAAACCTTGCACAGTCACGACTCTGACTGATTTAGTTAAGCTTCACAGTTTTTGAATTCATGTCACAAAGTGCCGGGCTCTTTTCTTCCCCACTCTCTCGCCTTGTTATATAAGGAATTTTTAATATTCAAGGCTGGGGCAGTTTCTGATTTAGATGTTAATGGTCCTCCTGAAGCTGAATCACAGGAGCAATGTCATCCTTCTAATAACTGGAGAAATCACTTGATATAAATTTATAGAATGCTAGTCCCGGTGGCTACAAAACTCGTTTACACTGGGTGTAATAAAATATTAAACATAATGGAAGACATTTTTATCCACATTTTCTTCCTGTTCTGCCTCCTCATCAACGCATCCCTGGACTCCGCAGGCTCAGGGCAATCCACACTCAGGTTAGAGCTCCCAACCCTTCAAGACGTCTTCAGAGTCTCCAGAAAAGGAGCATTAATCTCCAGGATACCAGGGAGTAAAGTCACGGCGGCATTAAAGGAGGCGACGATGTTTTCAATTTCGATGAACACCCTCGTTTATTAGTCTTGAAAGTGTTGGACTTGGGGAATAGGTTTCTCATGGTTCGTGTTGGGAGGAGACTGCCAGGTTGTGACCAGGCAGGGATGTGCAACACCGGCGCAGGTAAGGCTTGTTGTTCTTCACTTTCTCTGTGTCGTTTCATTTGTATGATTCAACTTCTTTCCCTGCTAACCCTTTCCCCTGTCAGTGAATTCCCCAGTGTCAATTGCACCGAGAGTGTGTGGGTCGGATTCTGATCTATTCACTCATCACACGCTCATCAAAACACTCAGCGTTCAGCGTCGTTTGCGCAAACAGTGGGCACATGACCATGACCCTGTGATGGGGGCAGCCCGCGAGTGTCGCCACGCACAATTCCGGTGCCAGCACGAACAGAATGGAACGCATCAAAACAGAACACAACAAGCAATAAAACGGCCCTCATCAACACACACAAAATGCCAGAGGATCTCAGCAGGTCAGACGGCATCTATCGATAGAAAGAGTAATCCGTCGACGTGTCGGGCTGTGACCCTTCAGGACTGGGAGGGAAGGGAGGGAGACACATGAATGAAACGGTGAGGGGAGGGGAAAGAGGCTGGCTGGAAGGTGAAGCCCGGTGGGTGGGAAAGGCCAAGGGCTGAGTAGAAGGAATCTGATAGGAGAGGAGAGTGGACCGTAGGGGAGAGGGGAGGAGGAGAGGACCCAGGGGGAAGTAACAGGCAGGTGCGAAGAAGTAAATATCAGAATGGGGAATGAGTGGGGGGTAGTTTTCTACACCAGAAGGTAAAATCGATATTCATACCATCAGCTTGGAGGATAACCAGATGGAATATAAGGAATATGAGGTGTCGCTCCTCCACCCTGAGGGTGGCCTCATCGTGGCACAAGAGGAGGCCATGGATTGACATGTCAGAACGGGAACGAAACAAACAACCCCCATTCCTCCCCGACACAGCCACCCAAATACACACATCATCCTCCAACCCCTGGACAGGCGTCTTCAGCCTCCAGCAGACCCGCGGATTCACAAACATTGGGCTTCAGCTTCCTCGGTGGACCTGTAGAGACTCGCAGGCCAAGGCTCCTGCAGACTTCTGGACTTCTGTTTGACCTTCAGGCTTCAGTCATTGGTATCAGCCCCAGGACTGACCAATGATAATGAATGAGGACCCAGGATGAGCCCCCTGAACAATAGCCTTCAAACTCTGGTCTCACTGACTCACGTACCTCGGCGTTCACCGGCCCTCGCGCCTCCTACCTGCACAGAACTCAGATCCAAGAACCTGACAAGGACAAGCTGACCTACAGGGGCAACATCTCTTGGCCACACTGATCTGCCAGTCTGACGTCCGATCATAGATGCCCTTTGTCGCACATCCATGTCGCTGGCCTTGGAACGTGAAGCAGAGGACTGAAGTCTGGTCTGATCTCTAACATCACTGTCCATAAACCCTAACCAGACTCTTTACTGCCCTCTCTGGCCCCAAAGCCATCCCTACAAAATTAAAAAAAAACAAGTTTGAGCCATGACCTCAACAGACACTGCACCTCAGCGCCATCTTGACCAAAGTGTTAGAGTCTGGGGGTAGTCAATGAGAACATGGGGAGAATAAAAACTGAAATGAGTGTAGTCAGTGCAGATTCAGTGGGTTGAAAAGTTTGTTTCTGGACCTTTCTCAGTGATTCTTGATAAAAAGGCAAGGTCTATCCTACCTACCATTCCACAATCTCTATCCATCTTCAATAGACCAAACCAAAGTAAGTTCATAGTTTCACCTATTCCTCCGAGGCTACAGTGTTAGGCCGGAGAGAGTGGAGATATCCTCCCTGGAGCAAAGATTGAATTTGATTGAAGTATACAAGATGCAGGACAAAGAGAGACATTTCTGGATAGTCCAGGACCCGGCAAGTGCACAAGGAAACAGTTTTAACACAGACAGCAGTTATCTTCAGGAACTCATTGATTGCCTGTTGGATGGAATCAGTCAGGGCCTGGGACACAAGAAAAATTACTTACAGAACCAATTAGACAGAGTGAGGGAATGGGACCAAACAGATCTCTCCGTGAGAAACTCGCATGGACACAATGGGCCAAATGGCCCACTCTTCTAACTGGCCTAAATCTCTCCACAAGCTTTGGAAGCCTACTTCATTATCCACAACGCCACCGATCTTAGTATCATCAGCATACTTACAAATCCAATTTACCACCCCATCATCCAGATCATTAATGTATATGACAAACAACAGTGGACCCAGTACAGATCCCTGAGGCACACCACTAGTCACCGGCCTGATCTGACAAACAGTTATCCACCACTACTCTCTGGAGTCTCCCATCCAGTCACTGTTGAATCCATTTTACTACGTTAATATTAATACCTAACAATTGAATCTTCCTAACTAACCTTCCGTGAGGAACCTTGTCAAAGGCCTTACTGAAGTCCATACAGACAACATCCACCACTTTACCCTCGTCAACCTTCCTAGCAACCTCTTCAAAAAATTCAGTAAGATTTGTCAAACATGACCTTCCACGCACAAATCCATGTTGACTGTTCCTAATCAGACCCTGTCTATCCAGATAATTATATATACCATCTCTAAGAATACTTTACATCAATTTACCCACCACTGACATCAAGCTTTTGTTGAATAGCCTGATGGCTGAGGGGGAGTAACTGTTCTTGAACCTGGTGTTGCGGATCCTGAGATTCCTGTACCTTCTACCTGATAGCAGCAGCAAGAAAAGAGCATGACCTGGGTCGTGAGGATCTTTGATGATGGATGCTGCTTTTCTACGACAACGTTTCATGTAGATGTGCTCAGTGGTTGGGGAGTTTTACCTGTGATGTACTGGGCTGAATCCACTTCCTTCTGTAGGATTTTCCACTCCAAGGCATTGATGTTTCTGTACCAGGCCGTAACGCAGCCAGTCAGCACACTTCCCACCACACATCTATAGAAGTTCACCAAGGTTTTCGATGACGTGCCGAATCTCCGCAGATTCCTGAAGAAGCAGAGGCACTTTGCCTCTCAACATCCACTAGTCATCAAGAGGAAGATTTCCAGTTTCCACTCTCTGCTGTGCGGAGAAAATGCTTCAAAATTCTTCTATTAAATAGCCTAAAACTTATCTAACATTACATTTTTGTTTCCCGTCACCAGAGGAATTGCTTCTAAGTACTCTTTCTTATTGTAACTATCTTGAATGGATCAAGCCTTAATTAATACTCAAGAGAACTTTTGAACTGGGAAAAAGGATTACACTGGACAACAAACTTCTTCGAAAATGTTCTTTCATCAGATTTTTTTTTGTTAATGATAGACCGCTTGAAGCTGAACACAAAGATAATTTCAGACTATTTGTATCACATAGGAATTTGGAGAAATAAGAAACTAACTTTTATTGAATATATTGTGTTTAATTGCAAAATGGTGCTGACGCTTTGCAATAGTTCAACTAAGCTAAAAATGTTTTATTGATGTTTTTTTTTTGTTCTCAGTGTCTGAGGCTTCCCATTGAAGTGTCCAACACTAATCAGGCAGCATTGATGGATTCCAGTTGTCCTGATACCATTTCTTCATTTCTTCATGACTGCAATGTCCCGGTGAAACCTTTCACTGTTCTCATCACTGACAGCAGCAGGATTTGCAGGGAAGAAGTCTAAATGGGAATGCAGAAAATGAATCTTGAGTGACATGGCGCACCTCATAGTTTTGTATGCTTGAAGCATGTTGTCAACCAGCTGCATGCAGTTTAGTGCTCCGTACCTACATACCTGCTGCCCATTTTGCCGCTGGCATCTAGGGCAGCAATAAAGGTCCTCCATCTGTGGTGTTGTTCGAGACTTCCTTCATTGCGTCAGTAGCTCGGTTTTCACGACTGTCAGTCATGCAAGTCCCAGGTGGAGTCTCAGGAATACCATCGCACTCAGATGTAGAAGGATTCATCATTGCTGTTTCCATCACAGTTTTGTTCTACCAGTCATGGTTGTTAGTCCTGAGCTGAACCCCCGAACCTGGAGGACTGGTAGACCACTCTTAGTCTGGCCTCTACACTTTGACCTGTTTGGCATGGGTGACCCTATCAAGAGCCAAAGCATAAAGCTCTGACTCCAGCCAACGTAGCTCTCTGGTATTAACGCACACAAGACTCCAAACCCTATGACAAGGTCATGGTCCTCTTGGTGCTCTGGAGCTGCCAATGAAATTTGCAACAAAGTCCTTGGATGCCTTCTGTGTGATGTTCTCTAGCCCCTGTAGAAGTTCTTCCAATTGTCTGTCATTGATGAATTGTTTGATTTGTGGACCAACAAAATGGCATCAGTTATTCTGAATTATCAAAGGTTCAAAGGTACAATTTAATGTCAGAGAA
Organism: Mobula birostris; assembly: GCF_030028105.1. Taxonomy (NCBI): domain Eukaryota; kingdom Metazoa; phylum Chordata; class Chondrichthyes; order Myliobatiformes; family Myliobatidae; genus Mobula; species Mobula birostris. Next base: position 13,488,241 of record NC_092401.1, read on the forward strand.
ATGTATACAATATTACATCCTGAAATGCTTTTTCTTCACAACCATCCACAAAAACAGAGGGGTACCCCAAAGAATAAAGACAGTTAAATGTTAGAACCCCAAAGTCCTCCCCCAAGCTTCCCGCGCATAAGTGGCAGCAGGCAACAATCCCCCCTCCCCCCACCAGCAAAAAAAAGCATCAGCACCACCACCGAGCACTCAAGCGAGAGCAAAGCAACAGCAAAGACACAGACTTGCAGTTACCCCAAAGACTTCACATTTCACCCGGTATTCAACATACCACAGGTTCTCTGTCTTCCTAATAAGGGAGAAAGAGATGTCTCCATTTTCCCAGTGAGCGGGGAGACATAACAAACAACTCATTGATTTACGATGTTAACAGTCTGCCACATCGCTTCTTTTGAGCTCTGTGCCCAAAAAACTGGGCACACAACCGCAGATGCTCCGACTCCTCCGATGACACATGGGTCTCCTGCTGTGACACCGACCCTCAATCCACCCATCTCCAGAGCCCCAAGATCCTAGGCTTCTGAATCCGAGCCAAACTCTTAGGCCGAGCCTTTGGCATGCCGATCAACAACGGCTGGTTGTGAAACCCCGAGAGCGGGTCTCATTCCCACAAAGAACTGTAGTCTGTGTCAGGGTCTTCAAAAAAACCCTGAAAGGGAAAAATAAAGACATTAAAGATGGAAATAGAGCTGTTTCCAAAGATGCAAGCAAAGGAGTGGCCGTTTAGCATCATCATCACTCTGCTCTGCCTTCAATACAATTATGCATTGAAATACTTTATTGTCGCCAAAAAATTGATACTAGAGCATACAACCATCACAGCGATATTTGATTCTGCGCTTCGCGCTTCCTGGATTACAAATCCATAGTAAATATTAAAAATTTAAATTATAAATCATAAATAGAAAATAGAAAAGGGAAAGTAAGGTAGTGCAAAAAAAACCGAGAGGCAGGTCCAGATATTTGTTATAAATAACAAACATAGGTGATTTCAAAAAAAAAATGGTGCGTGATATGGAAATTTCATGGTGATTTTCATGATCAGCAGCCCAAGCTCCATAAGGTACACCTAAGAGTATTCGGGAAACAAAACCTTTCTTGTCCAATATTATTAAAGAAATATTGGAACTACTAATAATTTCCATCTTTGTCCAGCTAAACCCTTGATTTATTCAGCTCCATTCAAGGATGAAGGATGGAGTTGATGGAACGTGAGTGAGAACAGATCACCGGGACGTAAGAGGGCGGGGACGGGACAGGTGGGAGATAGCAGAGGGGGGGGGGGATGGAGAGAGTGGAGGTAGGTGACATAGAGAACGAGAGAGAGAAAGAGATGGGATGACAGTGAAAAGGTAACAGGAGAGAAAGATAGCAAAGGGATGCTGTAAAGAATGAATGAAGCGAAAGAAGTGATGAAGCAAAGGAGGGAGAAGCAGAGAGAGGTGACAAATGATTTTTGTTGGGGGAGAAATATAAAATATAATTAATTACTCACTGCAGACAGATCATCCACTGCCTTTTGGCATCTTCAGCCTGATTGCTTGGCCCTGATCAGTTATGATGAAGAAAGTAAAATGATCTAAAACACACGAAGGCAAGTGAAATCTGACTGTTAGGCAGTTACTGTATGTCTTGTCTGAACAGCCTGCATAAACGTTTCAGGGCATTCCTATATAAAAATTGGGATGGCACGGTAGCATAGTGGTTAGCACAGCACTTTACACTACCTGCAAGCTGAGTTCAATTCCCACCATGGCCTGTAAGGAGTTAGTGTGTTTTCACCGTGACCACGTGGGTTTTGTCCGGGCGCTCCAGTTTCCTCCCACAGTCCAAAGATTAGGAAAGGGTTAAATTGGGGTTGCTGGCCAGCACAGCTCGAAGGGCCAGGAGGGCCTGTTCCATGCTTTACCTCAATAAATAAATAAATGTGTAGTCAGTGAGGGAGGAGGAGATCGGGAATTCAGAGCTGGGGCAGTGAGGTTCAGCTGCCGATGGTGATAAAGTCAGGGACATCTGAAGGGTCATTGTGGAGCAGATCAGAGGTTGTAAAGAGTGGAGGATGCCAGGTACTGGGGACATTAGAAGTCAAAGATGAGAATTTTATAGAGCAGCGATATAGCTTTGGGCCAGAGAGCCAATGTGAGCCCAAGGGTGAAGAGCAGATCTTGCAAGAGTTAGGACACGACAACAAAGTTTTGGATGAGCTCAACTTTACGGAAGATGATCAGTGTGAAGCCTCTCAGCAGAGGACCGGAATTGAGGCAACAAAGGAGATTGATTTAGGGTGATTGCAGTGCTGTGCAAGAGTCTTAGGCACACATAAAAAAAATCTGTAAAGCAAAAGTGTTTTCTAAAATAATGAAATGAGAAGTTTCTGCTATCAAAAATTTACTATAAAGAGCAGTGAACAGTAAAAACTAAATCAAATCAATATTTGGTGCAACTACCCTTTGCGTTTAAAACTGCATCAATTCTCAAAGATACACTACTGTGCTGCTAGGTTGTTCAAAGCATCTTGCCACTGTTCTCCTGCAGACTCTGGCTGTCTCGCTTGCTTCTGTCTCTCCACATAATCCAGACAGCCTCAGTGATGTCGAGATCAGGGCTCTGTGGAGGCTATGCCAGTTGAAACCATATAAAATATCTAGGGAGCTTAAGACTTTTGTACTGTACTGTAGGTATCTGGTAATTAGCTGATTCTCTTTCCCATGCACTCATTCCTCAGAGGAAAAAAGCCCCTCCTTTCCCCAGTCCCAAGGTCTATGAATTCCCAGTTATTAATCTCCTGCCTTTGCCATTGCAGCCCCAATACTTCCAAATGTCTTCAGATCAGCAGCGGTTCTGTAAGCGATCTTTCCAGCGCTGCTGTGCTCAGGCAATTATTATTCCATCCAAACGTAAATGCTGCTGTCTGGGACTCTCGCTGCCACCCGCAGGCTTCAACCTCTCTATTAAGCTGATTAATTCACCGTCTTATTCCATTCACAACCTTCAAGCTCCACTACCTTGCTCTTCATATTCGTGTAAACACTTTATAATTATTATAATCCCAGCTCCCAGCTACTCATTTATATATTTAATCTCCTGATTTTTAACTCCTTCTTTCCCTCTGCTCATCCCATCTTTATTTGTTGCTCAGCTTTTTGCCGGTGGCTCTTTCACCGAACCCTCCCCTCTCTAATCTTCTCTCGGTCAGTCACCATCTCATTCAGGGACATAAGGAGACTCTGTTACTGATTTATCTCCTTCCTTTATTTTCCACCTCCCTTGCATTAACGTTTGACTCCTCATACTCTCCATCCACCATTCTCAATCATGCACTTTCCCTCCCTTCATCTCTATCTTTGCTGTCATTTCAAAGTTCAAGGTTCAATTAATTATCAAATTATGCATGCAGTATACATCTCTGAGATTCATCTTCTCCAGATAGCCACAAAACAAAGAAAAAACCATGGAAGCCTTTCAAAGAAAAACATCAAACCCCCCCTCACCCCCTACCCTCACACATGGAAAAAAAAACAAATTGTGCAAACAGCAACAAAAACATCAAACCCCCCCTCACCCCCTACCCTCACACATGGAAAAAAAAACAAATTGTGCAAACAGCAACAAAAACATCAAACCCCCCCTCACCCCCTACCCTCACACATGGAAAAAAAAACAAATTGTGCAAACAGCAACAAAAACATCAAGCCCTGCCCCCCCGTGCAGAAAAACAAACAAATCACGCAAACAACACAAAAAAGAATGGGCGGAAACATAGAATATAAAAATGTAAAACTGAAAGAATCCAATCCATTAATCACAGATCCATAACTTCAGAACCATCCTCCATCAGCATCAAGAGAGAAGGGGGGGGGGGAGGGAGGGAGAGAGAGAGAGTAGAGAGACCATTTAACGCAGGGGTCTTCCCTTGGGAGCAATGACCAAGAGACTATCACACGCAGACTCCTCCTCCCAGTAGAAGCAGGCAAGAGGCTGGTAAACGGTGCTGAACACTCCCTTTATTACCTCTCACTACTCTCTCTTTTTCCTTCATCTGTTGCCTCCTGTCTATTCTGTTATCTCACTCTTCTGCTTCCATTTCTCTCTAAGTTCCCTCTCTGTCCATTATATTTGTGTAGCCTCTCTCCTTGTGATGTCCTTCACCCTGCTCACAGATAACTACTATCTCCTTATTGACCTCTGTCTGTTGCACACCTCTCTCTCTCTCACACCTTCACTCACTTAATTTACTCCCTTCCTCTCTCTCCCCCCCATTTCTCTCTTATTCTCCCTCTCTTCCTCTGTCTCCATCTTTCTTTCTCTCTTCCCTACTCTCTCGTTCTCGCTTCATCTTTTATTGACTTGAGGGCTGCAGATGCCACAGTTTCCCATATTGGACACTGTTGTTTTCACTCCACATTGGTTGTGTTTGTCCTCTCAATGTAATTAATCGCAACTAATTTCACAGATCAATATCATTAACTAGTTCCTAGCAGTCAATTTTCCACGTCTGAATAATTTTAACTAGCTCCCAGTGGAGAGAAAAACTCATCACCAGCACTATATCAACAGCGGTGTTGCAGAATCAATAGCCGAGCATGGGACAATCCACCCGTTCAGCTCTGCACGCTTCTCCGAGGAAACGTCCACAGGCCCGCCCATTCAGAATCAGGTTTAATATCACCTGCAAATGTCATGAAATCTGTTAACTTTGCAGCAGCGGTTCAAGCAATACATAATAATAGAGAAAAAACTGAATTACAGTATGAATCTATATATTAAACAGCTAAATTAAGTAGTGCAAAAAACAATTGAAATAAAAAAGTAGAGAGTTAGCGTTCATGGGTTCAATGTCCATTCAGAAATCAGAGAGCAGAGGGGAAGAAGCTGTTCCTGAATCGTTGAGTGTGTGTCTTCAGGCTTCTGTACCTCCTCCCTGATGGTAGCAATGAGAAGAGGACATGTCCTGGGTGGTGGGGGCCCTTAATAATGAATGCCACATTTTGAGGCACTGCTCCTTGAAGGTGTCTTGGATACTACAGAGAATAGTACTCATAATAGAGCTGACTAATTTTACAACTCTCTGCAGCTTACTTCAATCCTGTGCAGTAGCCCTCTGTACCAGAGGGTGATGCAGCCAGTTAGAATGCCCTCCACAGTACATCTGTAGAAATTTGAGGGTGTTCTTGGTGACAAACCAAATCTCCTCAAACTCCTAATGAAATACAGCCACAGTCTTGCCTTCTTTATAGCTGCATCTATATGTTGGGTCGAGATTAGGTCCTCAGAGTTAATGACACTCAGGAACATGAAATTGCTCTCTCCCTCTCTCTCCACCTGATCCTTCTATGAGGACTGGTGTGTGTTTGCTTGTCTTACCCTTTCTGAAGTCCACAATCAGTTCTTTGGTCTTACTGATGTTGAGTGCAAGGCGGTTGCTGCAACACCACTCAACTAGCTGGTGTATTTCACTCCTGTAAGCCCTCTTGTCCTGCCAACAATGGCTGTATCGTCAACAAATTTATAGTTGGCATTTGAGTTGTATCTAGCCACACAGTCATGGGTGTAGAGAGAGTAGAATAGTGGGCTAAGCACACACCCTTGAGGTGCACCAGTGTTGATTCCCCACATCTTTTTGTTTCTTCCCTCAAATAGCAAGGCACTTGATAAGGTACCCCATGCAAGGCTTGTTGACAGAGTAAGGAGGCATGGGATCCAAGGGGACATTGCTTTGTGGATCCAGAACTGGCTAGCCCACAGAAGGCAAAGAATGGTTGTAGACAGGTCATATTCTGCATGGAGGTTGGAAACCAGTGGTGTGCCTCAGGGATCTGTTCTGGGACCCCTACTCTTCATATTTTTTATAAATGATGAAGAACAGGAGGGATGGGTTAGTAAATCTGCTGATGACACAAAGGTTGGGGGTGTTGTGGATAGTGTGGAGGGCTGTCAGAGGTTACAGCGGGACACTGATAGGATGCAAAACTGGGCTGAGAAGTGGCAGATGGAGTTCAACCCAGATAAGTGTGAGGTGGTTCATTTTGGTAGGTCAAATATGATGGCAGAATATAGTACTAACGGTAAGACACTTGGCAGTGTGGAGGATCAGAGGGATCTTGGTGTCCAAGTCCATAGGATACTCAAAGCTGTTACGCAAGTTGACTCTGTGGTTAAGAAAGCATACCGTGCATTGGCCTTCATCAATCATGGGATTGAGTTTAGGAGCTGAGACGTAATGTTGCAGCTACATAGGACCCTGGTCGGACCCCATTTGGAGTACTATGCTTAGTTCTCGTTGCCTGACTACAGGAAGGATGTTGAAACCATAGAAAGAGTACAGAGGAGATGTACAAGGATGTTGCCTGCATTGGGGAGCATGCCTTGTGAGAATAGTTTGAGTGAACTCGGCCTTTCTTTCTTGGAGCAATGGAGGATGAGAGGTGACCTAATAAAGGTTATAAGATGATGAGAGGCATTGATCAAGTGGATAGTCAGAGGCTTTTTCCCAGGGCTGAAATGGCTAGCACGAGAGGGCACAGTTTTAAGGTACTTGGACGTAGGTACAGAGGAGGTGTCTAGCGTATGTTTTTTCGCAGAGAGTGGTGAGTGCGTGGAATGGGCTGCCGGCGACCATGGTGGAGGAGGATACAATAGGGTCTTTTAAGAGACTCCTGGACGGGTATGTGGAGCTCAGAAAAATAGAGGGCTACGGGTAACCCTAGGTAATTTCTCAGGTAAGGACATGTTTGGCACAGCTTTGTGAGCTGAAGGGCCAATATTGTGCTGTAGGTTTTCTATATTTCTATGTTTCTAATATTCATCCAGTTCCTTTGTAAAAGTTACTATTGAATTTGCACCCACCAGCATCCTAAATTTAACTACTTCAAGGGCAGCTTCTATCCTGCTGTAATAATACTCAAGAATGGATCTGTTGTACAAAAATGATGAACTCTTTATCTCTCAGTCCACCTTGTCATGGCCTTGCACATTGTCTACCTGAATTGCACTTCCTCATTTTCTGTAATACTGCAGCATATTCTGCATTTTGTTATTTTTTTCATTATACAGAATGACGTGGCTGGCTGGCATGGAAACAAAACTTTTCAATGTATCTCAGTAGATCTGATAATGGCAATTCAGTTGCTGGCTCTCTGGATATCGAACTTCCAGCCACTGAGGTTGTAGGGTAACATGGGGACCAGATCTAAAAGGGTGACAAATACAGTACTGAAGGTGTTATATTTGAATGCATGCAGTATGCAGAATAAGGGAGATGATCTTGGAGCACAGTTAGAGATTGATAGGTATGACGTTGTGTGCATCACTGAGTTGTGCTGAAATAAGATCATAGTTGGGAACATCCAAGGATACACATTGAATTGAAAGGTAAGGCTCGTAGGCGGGGAAGACAGCACGGCTCCGCTGGTAAAAAATGAAATCAAACCCTTAAAAAGAGGTGGCATAGAATTGGAAGGATTGGAATCCTTGTGGGTAGCGCTAAGAAACCACAAGGGTAAAAAGACCCTGATAGGAGTTATATACAGCCTTTCAAACAGCAGCCAGGAGGTGAGCTACAAATTACAACAAGAGCAAGAAAATGCATGTCAAAAGAGAAATGTTTCATTAGCCATGGAGGATTTCAATATGTAGGTAGATTAGGAAAATCAGATGGTGCTGGTCCCAAGAAAGAATTTATAGAATGCCAATGAGATGTTTTTTTTAGAGCACCTCCTGGTTGAGCCTTCTAGAGGAAAGACTATTCTGAATTGAGGTTTGTGTAATGAACTGGATTTGATTAGGGACCTTAAGGTAAAGGAACCCTTAGGAGACAGTGATCATAGCATGACAGAATTCACCCTGCAATTTGAGAAGGAGAAGCTAAAGCCAAATGTATCAGTATTACAGTGGAGTAAAGGGAACTACAGAGGCATGAGACAGGAATTAGCCAAAGTTGATTGGAAATGAACGCTGACAGGAATGACTGGCAAAAGAGCAATAGCTGGAGTTTCTGGAAGCAACTCCAAAAGCACAGGAGAAATATATTCCAAAGGTGAAAAAATAATTTAAAACAAGGATGAGGCAATCGCAGCGGATAAGGAAAGGAAGGGGTAGCATAAAAGTCAAAGAGAGGGCGTATAGTAGAGCAAAAAGTTAGAGGATTTGGAGGCTTTTAAAAACCAACAGAGACAAAAGGAGTGAAAAGGTGAAATATGAAGATAAGATAGCCAATAATATCAAAGAGATTACCAGAGGATTTTTTTTTCAGATATATTAAGAGTTAGAGACTGGTGAGAATAGACATTGGTCTGGAGGAAAAAAAAAGCCTGGAGAGGTAGCCAAGGGGGACAAGAAACTGGCAGATGCACTAAACAAGTATTCTGCATCTGGTTTCACTGTGAAAGACACTAGCAGTAAGCTGGAAGAGTCAGGGGACAGAAGAGAGTGCAATTGTTATTACTAGGGAGAAGGTGCTTGGGAAGCTGAAGGGTCTGAATGTTGATAAGTCACCTGGACTAGATGGACTACACCCCAGGGTCCTGAAGGAGGTGGCTGGGAAGATTGTAGAGGCATTAAAAATGCTCTTTCAAGAATCACTAAATCCTGGCTTGGTTCTAAAGAACTGAAAAATTGGAAATATCACGCCGCTCTTCAAGAAGGAAGGGAGGCAGAAGAAAGGAAATTATGGGCCAGTTAGCCTAACCACAGTGTTAGGGAAGATACTGGAGTCAATTGTTAAGGATGACGTCTCAGGGTACTTGGAGGCATATAACAAAATAAACCAATATCAACGTGGTTTCCTTAAGGGAAAATCTTGCCTGGCTAATCTGTTGGAATTTGTTGAGAAAATAGCAAGCAGGACAGACAAGGAAGAATTGGTTGACATTGTGTACTTGGATTTTCAAAAGGCCTTTAACAAGATGCTGTACATGAGACTGTTAACCAAGATAAGAGCCCATGATATTATGGGAAAAATATTAGCATGGGTAGAGGACTGGATGATTGTCAGGAGACAAAGAGTGGGAACAAAGGGAGTCTTTTCTGGTTGGCTGCCAGTAACTAGTGGTGTAACTGCAGGAGTCGGTGTATGAACCGCTTCTTTTTATGTTATATGTCAATAATTTGGATGATGGAATTGATAGCTTTTTGGCCAAGTTTGCAGATGATATGCAGATCAGTGGATGGGCAGGTAGTGTTCAGGAAGCAGGAAGGCTGCAGAAGAAAGAGACCAATTAGGAGAATGGGCAATGAAGTGGCAGAGGGAATACCGTTTTGGGAAGTGTACAGTCTTGCACTTTGTTGGAAGAAATAAAAGCAGAGGCAGTTGTCTAAATGAGAGAAAATTCAGAAGTCTGAGGTGCAAAGGGGCTTGGTAGTCCTCATGCAGTTAAAGTTTAGTTTTCAGGTTGAATCAGTGGTGAGGAAGGCAAATGCAATGTTAGCATTCACTTTGAGAGGAATAGAATATAAAGGCAAGAATGTAACGCTGAGGTTTTATAAAGCTCTAGTGAGGCCTCACTTGGAGGATTGTGACCAGTTCTGATCCCCTTATCTAAGAAAAGGTGTGCTGACATTGGAGAGGGTCAGAGTAGGTTCATAAGAATAACTTAGGGATTGAAAGGCTTATCATACTGTACAAGGAGCGTTTGGTGGCTCTCAGCCTGTACTCGCTGGAATTTAGAACAATGAGAGGGAATCTCATTGAAACCTATCAAATATTGAAAGGTCTAGGTAGAGTGGATGTGGAGGGGATGTTGCCTATAGTGGGGGTGTCTAGGACCAGAGGGCACAGCCTCGGGGTGGTGAGCCGATGGAATTCATTGCTACTGGCGGCTGTGGAGACTGGATCATTGGGTGTACTTAAGGCGGAGGTTGATAGGTTCTTGATTAGTCAGGACATGAAAGGATAGGGAGAGAAGACAGAAGAGGGAAAATTGATCAGCCATGATGAAACAGCAGAGCAGGCTCGATGGGCTGAATGGCCCGATTTTACTCCTATATTTTATGGTCTATGGTATTTTGAGTTGCCTGAAAATCTACTAACCAGTCCACCTACACTTTCATCCAGATCTGTCACACACAACAGAGGTCCACTCATAGTAGCTGCGGCTTTTTCACCTTGCAGACTGTCAAATGATTTTAATGTTGCTCAGTCACTGTGCTGAGATTGGTTGCTGGATTTCAGGCCCAGTCTTCTGGAATACCAGTTTAGTAATTTAACTACTGCCTACTAAACCATTAACTGTAACTTCATTCCTAGAACCAATCTAGGAAATGAGTACCCGCTCCAAAATAGACCCATCCTTTCTCAAGTGGCTACACAATACTCCATCCAATTCACAGTGGCTTCACAAAATCTCTAGCTCTGTGTCCACTAATAAAGCCAAGAATTCCATCTGGCTTTTTAGCTTCCTGCTATCCTATCTTGCCACCTTCAAAACTTAAAATTTTCTTTCTTTTTAATATAATCACCTGTACTAGAAAGTATTCAGAGCCTTGGTGGCAATGCCTCTCCTCATTATTCCTCACTCCTCACTCTCCTGCAGGCCGGCTGGTGGCACAATGGCATCAGCGCCGGAAGGCTCCCAAGTTCAAATCCAAGTCGGGCCACCCACGAGCACGCCTTCCATCCGTGCCCGGTTGAGCGTCGAGCTAGCCACTCGGCCTCGTACAAAAAACAAGGGTCGAGTCAGGAACGTTCATATCGTGACCCGGTTAATCCGAAAGGAGACCAATCCTGACACCACGAGCCGGACAAGAACGGCTGACTGTCTGGTGCAACACGCCAGGAAGGACGCTCCTGCACTGAATTCCATCTGCTGTCTCCCCGCCTACTGCCAGACCATTATGTCTACCTGAGGTCTGTCGCTTTCTTCCTCATGCTTTGCCACACTTGAAAATTTGACATCTGCTTCAGATGTTGCAACCATGCTCTCAACCCGTGCTCAAGTATTGAATCCTAGGGAAGAGTGTAACTGTAGGCCAGGAAGACCCAGCTCTGACCTCCAGCCCTCCACCAAGTTTGCATATTCCAACCTTCCCTTGGTCAGATGGGGCTCGCCAGCCGTGGTTGGCAGCTCACCTAGGAGTAGGACAACGCTGATCTCAAACCTCCGCTGCCTTGTGGCTATACCCACTCATGGGGAAGGTTTCAGGAGTAAACTCCGAGGAAATAATCAGACATGGATTCCCTAAACATGGAACATAGAACGTAGAATAGTACAGCACATTACAGGCCTTTTGGCCCACAATGTTGTGCTGACCCTCAAACCCTGCCTCCCATATAACCCCCCACCTTAAATTCCTCCCTATACCTGCCTAGTAGTTTCTTAAACTTCACTAGTGTATCTGCCTCCACCACTGACTCAGGCAGTGCATTCCACGCACCAACCACTCTCTGAGTAAAAAACCTTCCTCTAATACCCCTCTCGAACTTCCCACCCCTTACCTTAAAGCCATGTCTTCTTGTATTGAGCAGTGGTGCCCTGGGGAAGAGACGCTGGCTATCCACTCTATCTAATCCTCTTATTATCTTGTACACCTCTATCATGTCTCCTCTCATCCTCCTTCTCTCCAAAGAGTAAAGCCCTAGCTCCCTTAATCTCTGATCATAATGCATACTCTCTAAACCAGGCAGCATCCTGGTAAAGCTCCTCTGTACCCTTTCTAAAGCAGTCCAACGTTGAGTTCTGTGCTGACCGGAAACTCCTGTGACACAGCTGGTGCTAAATTACATTGTTCTTTTGGAATCATCTGCCTCGTGGAGAGAGGGAGCCTGCTGCCTTGCTCTCCAGCTAGGATGCAATATCCATGGTCAACCCTGACCAAATTGGGGTCTCCTATCCTCCTTTTAATCACAATGCCTTTAGTCTTTGCGAATATGTGACACTTTAACAAATACATGTCATTGTTACACCCATTCTGACCCTCTCAGTCAATTTACCGCAGACTCGGCAGATTTAATCCAACATGATTGATTCAGCCAATCTAATTTAAGACTGAATAACAGCCTCAGCTCTAAATCTGGAAAGCAGTAGTTCGGGGACAACATGGGTGCTTCATCCAAGCTGAAGCCCAGGATGTGCAGAGAGACTGCTAGACTGTAGGCGGCCCCTACCCCCGGCCAAGTTGAGAACCAGAGGCCCTCTGTTAGCTGCAAACATGTTTCCGTCTAATCAAAGAGCAGGAAGTTCACCCCTCAGCCGGTCACTCTAGCCACCATCACACTGTCTGTGGGTCCTGCTGTGTGTAAATTAGCAGCGATACTTTCCACGTGTCCAAAATGTCCTTTCGGCTGGAATGTGGTTTCGGACATTCTGAGGTTATAAAAGGCATTAAATAAGTGCAAGTTTATTTCTTATTGTATTGATAATGATATCAGACACCCATCCTGGAATTTGTGCCCTAGGTAACATATACCCTTGTCATACAAACCGATTTCCTGCCATGGACACCATTAGCTCTGTCTGGAGACCGGAAACACAAATCTCTTGGAGCTGAACATCCTGCAGTGGAGAGTGGAAAACCTGCCCCAGATTCCACCTGCAGCCCCAGCCCCGGAAACTAACGAATCTGTCATGGACATCCAGGCCTAGAGAGTGCAGGAGAGAGACTGGAATCTTCCTTTGCAGACTGGACTGCCTAACTCTTCCTCACACCCATTTTTCCCTGGACACTGACCAAAGAGATGTGGCCAAAGCGCACCAGCAATATCACTTCTCCGGGAGGTGAGCCTTCCTCCTTTTCAGCACCAGAACAATATACCCAAGGTGCCAACAAGACCAGGCCACAAATAAACAGCATGCCGGTGCTGGAAACAAAACCAGAAACTGATATCCAGTTGGCAGTCAGCATCTGATGAGAGAAGAAACGGTCACCAAGATGAGGCCACCCTCAGGGTCGTGATGAGAGACCTTATTGGGGATGTTCAGGATCCAAGTGCTGGAGTATCTGAGACTAGGATCGAGACTGAACTAGAAATGAGTACAAAACAAGATGCTGGGGTGATAATCCAAGTGAGTTTATGATTGAGCACTGAACACCTGTTCAAGTGCTCCTTAAATACTGAAATCCTGGCGCCAAAACATGACAAACAATTAGCGGGATGGTCCTGAATCCTTAAAGGGGCCACGCCAGCTGTCCGTACTCCAGAGAGTTAGAGCGCCAAAATTCCAGAAGCAGGCACAGTTGGGGGCATATCATAACACTAATATTCCATCTGGGTAGCCTCCAACCTGATGGCATGAATATTGATTTCTCCTTCCAGTAAAAAAAATCCTCCCTCTTCCTCTATTCATCACTCTGACCTTTTAGCTCTTTTCACCTGCCTGTCACTTCCCCCGGGACCTCTCCTCCTTCCCTTTCTCCTATGGTCCACGCTCCTCTCCTATCAATCCATTCTCCTCCAGCCCTTTACCTTCCCACCCACCAGACTTCACCTATCATCTTCCAGCTAGCCTCATTCTCCTCTCCCCGTCTGTTTATTCTGGTGTCTTCCCTTTTCCTTCTCAGCCCTGAAGAAGGGTCTCACCCCAAAATGTTGACTGTTTATTCATTTCCACAGATGCTGCCTGACCTGCTGAGTTCCTCCAGCATTTTATGTGTGTTGCTTGGAATTTCTAGCGTCTGCAGGCTTTCTCGGGTTTAGTCAAAGTTTTCGGTCTGAGACACTTCAGGCACACATTATAGAAGAGTCCATGAGTTGAGAGAAAGCACTGACTGCTCTAAATTAGTCCCTTCTCTTCCCCGCTGTGGAGCAGTAAATCTTTGGTCTGAGCAGCGGTCAATTCTCCTTGGAACATCACCATGCTCCATTCCTGATTGAGGACCAGCTCGTGCAGTGTCACAGGCGAAATGTGGCAAAGAATCTCAGCATCACTACCACGCAAATGTCCGGGAGGAAACACGAACCACGCTGGTAAAGTGGCAGGATATCCTCAGCCTTCGATTGACACCAGTCTCTTGATGTCCAAGTGAGCTACCGTATATAGAAACATAGAAAATAGGTGCAGGAGTAGGCCATTCGGCCCTTCGAGCCTGCACCGCCATTCAGTATGATCGTGGCTGATCATCCAACTCAGAACCCTGTACCAGCCTTCCCTCCATACCCCCTGATCCCTTTAGCCACAAGGGCCATATCTAACTCCCTCTTAAATATAGCCAATGAACTGGCCTCAACTGTTTCCTGTGGCAGAGAATTCCACAGATTCACCACTCTCTGTGTGAAGAAGTTTTTCCCAATCTCGGTCCTAAAAGGCTTCCCCTTTATCCTCAAATTGTGACCCCTCGTTCTGGACTTCCCCAACAATCTATAAATCTATCTTCACAACAACTTCTGCTCGAACGTCAGAGGTGGGACTGCAAACCTTCTACCAACACACATCAAAGTTGCTGGTGAACACAGCAGGCCAGGCAGCATCTCTAGGAAGAGGTACAGTCGACATTTCAGGCCGAGACCCTTCGTCAGGACGAGTCCTGAGTCCTGAGTCCTGACGAAGGGTCTCGGCCTGAAACGTCGATTGTACCACTTCCTAGAGATGCTGCCTGGCCTGCTGCGTTCACCAGCAACTTTGAGTGTGTTGCTTGAATTTCCAGCATCTGCAGAATTCCTCGTGTTTACGTTTTTAAACCCTCTACCAGCCTTGATTATCCCTGGTGTACTTTATCATTCCTGCAAAGCGCCAGAAGTTTGAAGATGTGAATTGCAGATTCAATAAATAACCAGTCTCATCTCAGTGCCGACTGGCTCAAGGATGGGGAGATAATAAAACTATCAACTCCCCAGCCTCTTGTCAGTGGCTGGGAACAAATTCATCGTGAAATTCTTCTTTTATAAGCCATTATAAGGATTTTCAGATCAAATGCTCTCGTTAACAATACACTGAGAGGCCTTGTGAGCCCTGGGTTGCATGTTCATTGCTCATGCTCTGCTCAATCGAACACTCCCTCGGACACTGCTGATACACAGAAGATATTTTCCAATGCAAACAGAAGCTCACACTCCACTGGTTTCGGTGAAAGGTGAAAAATTTACGGGGAACATGGGGGGAAACTTCTTCATTCCGGGGACGTAAGAGTGTGAAATGAGCTTTCAGCTCAAGTGGAGCAGGCGAGCTCGATTTCAATACTTAAGTGAAGTTTGGATAGGTAGACGGACTGTAGAGGTGTGGAGGGCTATGGTCCCGGTACAGGTCGATAGGCAGTTTAAGTGGTTTCAGCATGGACTAGATGGGCCAAAAGTCCTCTTTCAGTGCTGTACTTTTCTACGTATGACACTATCCTTCCTCAGATATGGGGTCCAGGGTTGCTCACGATAATCCATATGTGATCTGACCAATGCCTTTTAAAGCTTCAGCGTTACGTCCTTGCTTTTGTATTCCAGCTTTTTCAATGCCAACACTAATGCTGTTTTTGCTTCCCTTACTACTGACTCAACCTGCAAGTTAACCTTGAGAGAATTGTGAACTAGAACTACCAAAGTGCAAAGTGCATTTACCTGACATACACTTCACATTGAAACGCCTTGAAAGCACTTAACAACATTAGTGTTGAGAATAATTACGCACATAAAAGCCTGCAAGCTTACCAGAGAGTTTTGTCATTAACAGTTTACAAATTTATTCTGGCTCACTAAAGTCCAAGGCTGCTCCCATGCCCCCTCTCTTTAATGTTATTTTTTCTGATGCGTCTTTGCTTCAGCGTTACCTTGTCCTCCTGTCATTGTTCGGCATCAGTAACATTTCATGATTGCTCACTAGTCTCAGTGTAGATTTCATCCTGTCAATCAAACCATTAGGCTGAAGACAGTCTAATTTTTAAAACATCCCAGGCATTTCAATGTGGTGGCCTCCCGCTCATCTTCACACCACAGAATCAAGTCCCTTCCCGTCCAACCTCGTCTCGATAGTCAGATGTCCTTCTGCACGTCACCGAAAGACAACATCTGCAGAAGTGATTAAGAGGGCAAGTGGTATGTTACGAGAAGATTTAAAAAGAGGAGTAAAGATGCCTTAAAGTTAAATCAGACTCTGGAGAATTTTGCACATCAGGTCTTCTTACCAAGGAAGAGGATACACCTATCAAAGTGAGACTGCAGGACTGATTCACTGAGCTGTTTCCTGGGATGGTGGGTTTGCCATTTGAGAACTGACTGAGCAGTTTATGCAGTGTCTAGAACCAGCGGTTCTCACGGTGTCAAAATAACAGTGGGTCAGTTACAGTGAGATAAGGACAACTTCCTTTGTGTAGTGTACCAGGAATGTTCGGACCGCTCAGCCCTGGAGGACAGTGGAATATCATCGTCAAATTCACCCAAAGTAGAGGTTAGATTACTGGACATTCAGTGCATTAAGGGATATGGGCATAGTGCAGGTAGGAGACCAGCCACAATGAGGGGCTACGGCCCACTCCTATTTCTAATGACTGATGGCTTACAACCCTCACAACCCTGACCTAATCCACAAAATGGACTCCAACTACTCACCCAGTTGCACTTCCCAAAACTGTGGCCTCGTCACCAAGACAGACAAGGGCAGCAGGTGCAAGGAAACACCACCACCCTCAGGTTCTCCTCCGGCTTTGCCAACCTTCATCACCTAAATCCCGAAAGTTCCTGTCCCGCAGAAAGACTGCAGTGCTTTAAACTGAAGCAGCTCACCATTCCTACCCAGTTGCCGGCTTTGTCAGTGGGACCTAGTTAACAAAAAAAAAAGAATAAATGATTAAGCAAAGGCGAAGCTGACTCGAAAGATGAGCTGTGCTGGTGCATGGCAAAGTCGAAGAGAGACATGTTTGAAATGGTGTCGGAGTCAGGGATGGAGTTGGACCAAATGATTCGGAGGAGTCGAGGCGGAGGGGTTTCAATGCCTGCCCACCTAAACTGGGCGCAAGGCTGGATTGACCTAAGCGCCAAGATGATGGGAAGTTTGAGACCGGCTTCAGGCTTGGGTGGCAAGGCCAAGGCCCAAAGCCTATCAGTGCATGCCTGGGTCCTAGTGCACGGCACGATCCGGTGCTTGGACAATTTAAACACTGGCCCAGAAAGACTGGGAAGGCAGGGTGTGGGGACCAGAGGCGAGGGTTGGGCCAATTCCGTTCGCTCTCCCACGATGTTCGCTCCCCTCTCCGCGGCGCTGAGGCTGTGGGACTACTCCGGCTGCCATGCACTTCGAGTCTGCGAGCTTTGCAGTGATTTGCCCCGCTATATGGTGAACTAACTGAGATCCTGATGGGCCTAATGCAGCTGCTCCGGGATTCACATCCCAGGACGCAATTTGGTTCGGAATGCCTTTGCCCGCTTCTATCGTTTGTATGATTTATGTTTTTTCACCTCTTTCTATGCACTTTGTGTGTTGGTTTTTACTTAATTGGGTTCTTTCAGGTTCCTTGCTTTGCAGCTGCCTGTAAGCAGATGATAATAAATGTGATAATAAACATACTTTAAATATGAATTTGAATCCTTTGAAATGAATTAAAGATCTCTTGGCAGACACCTTGGGTGTCCCTTTAGCGCAGTAAAAGTAAGCGCAGTAAGTCATTCAGAGCAGTTATAGCTTTACCAGCGCCTGTTATCAGAAAAATATCATATTTCTTCTGTATCATGAGAAGTTAAAAGACATTAACTGGCGAGATGCCTTGTTGAATACATACCCACATGGATTTGTATCATCAGAGGCATTGCGACATTTTTAAAAATAACCAAATTTCTCACAAGTACAACTACAATTGAAAACTTGTGGGATTTGATTATCATGAAGTCATTATTGTGAAGAAAGGTCAATAGCATTCTCTTCTGATGAACACATTATTGACGGTATGTGATGTGGACAACTGTCAGATAACCAAAACCACAGAGCAGTTCTCTTGGCCTTCCTCTAACAGCCTTCTTGTGTTTCCTACTGAATCAAGATCTCAGCAGATTGCGATACGCTTAGCAAGTCTGGAAATGAGGCTAATCCTCGAGAGGCAATTATACCAACATTTTATAACCTTCCGTAACAAAACTAGGAGAGTCATTAACCAAGGATCCAGTGAAGCCAGTTGTGAACTTTATCACACACTTGCATGCTGGCGACAACTGGGAGGAATACACTGGTAGAATTGATGTGATGGTGGGATTAACAAGACTCTAGACCCTACATTGACAAGGAATCGTTGACTCTATGCCAGGAGGAAATTGCCAGCTTAAACCTACATACCAAGGGGATCACTGTTGCCCCACGTTAAAGTGAGGAGCGAGTCTCTTCACAACACAGCATCACCCGTTCTTCCTCCAGACGACATGGGCAAAGTCACAGTCGGAGATGAATGAAGATGGATGGCTGCCCTCACTCTGTGGCATCTCCAGATGTTGCTTGGGGGGATTCAACAGGAGTTGCATTGAGTTCAGTGAATATTGATTTAAGATCATTGCTGCCTGGTAAGTGAGCAAAAGGTGAGATGAAGAGCATTTATTTCTGTACACCAGGTTACTGTCAGCATGATTGGGGGGTAGGGCGTGGGGGTGGTGGTGGAAACAAATTCGGTTGCCTCTCCCAGAGGGAACATGATATAATCAGGGAGTGAGATTAACTGAACAGAAAGTTCTGAGAAATGGTCTTCAACATGAAACGTTATCCTATTTCACTTCTCACCGATGGAGGCCTGACCCACTAAGAGCTTCCAGCATTTCCCGATTTTCTTTTAGAAGGCAGGACCAGTTGGATTATCTGACAAAGACGTAATGGGCCAAAAGACCTTCATTTCTACTGTGTCGGACTCTTTCTAAGATATGTCCTTGCAGGATTTGCAGTTGGGCCATCATCTGGGAAGTTGGTGACTCTGTAGGCCCAGAGCTCATTGCACCGAGTGACCAATCTCCCACAGGCTGCACTCGATACAGGGTTTGTGTTGCATATTGCATGGAATAACTTCATTGAATAACAGACGGTTATGCACGGAGAAGGCTAATCGACCCATTGTGCCCAAGCCAGGCCAAAGTAGAACAATTTTCAGATTCCAACTCTCAGGCCACCCCTCACAGTGTTGGTACTTACAAGAGCTCACTGGATGCTCTGTACGCATGCTAAGATTTCTTCCTCACTCTCACTAGTCTCTGGGCAAAAGTAACTCATTTCTCATCTCCCCAACCTCATGTCTTCACTAAGTTCCTTAAACCATGTGCCCCAGTTGCTAACCTTTGTGGCAAAGAGAAGTGGGGAAATAGATACTTTGTTCGCCATGCTTGGGCTTCTCAGCTGAACCACCCCCCCCCCACAAAATCTACCCCAAGAAAATAATTCCAGTCTCCCCATCGGTACTCACAATATCCCAGTTGGTCTTTTCTGCCTCCTCTCCAGAGGTAGGAGAGGAGGAGTATGCTGGCTCAATGTAGTTGCTTGGAGGTACCAGGAATTACAGACTAATCTACACACTTTATTTCAACCACTTGGACATAAAGATAAATGCCTAGATTTGTGATTTGAGAAAATTAGTTTTTCCCAGCTTTTCCATGAAAACAAAGATTTGCACCACAAATTAACCCATTTCCTACAAAGAACCGGGTATTCTGAGGCTGTGGAAGGTACCAGGTGAATGTAAGAACTTGATGCAGGAGCAAGAATGGATTAGGCCTCCTCAGCGCAACCCCATCATCCATTCATTCATTGAGATCTTCTCATCCTCCACTGAAAATCCATAATCGCTATCGATTCTTCTTCTTATTATTTCATTATTAAGGACCCCCATCACCCAGGACATGCCTTCTTCTCACTGTTAACGTCAGGAAGGAGATACAGGAAATCTGAAGACACACACTAAGTGATTCAGGAACAGCTTCTTCCCATCTGCCATCCAATTTCTAAATGGACATTAAATCCATGAATTTTACCTCACCTTTTTATATACATTATTTCTGTTTTTGGACTATTTTTAATCTATCCTATATACACATATATACTTACTGTAATCGATTTGCTTTCTTAAAATATTTTTCTTTCTATGTTATCACGTATTGCATTGAACTGCTGCTGCTAAGTTAACAAATTTCACGACATATGCCGGTGATAATAAACCTGATTCTGATTCTGACTTACAGTCGAGGACAACTCAATGACAGCCCGAAAGTCCATCAGTCTCAGCACAAAACTACCCAATAGGCCCCAAGGAGGGAGAGAGAGAGCACATAAGACATAGGTATGGGACAAAAAGGAGAAGAGAACCTTCTTCAAGCCAATCTATGCCACACAAGTTATGAATGTAATTGTATATATACACATATATCTTAAACATTACTTTTATACCTCCACTATAGATAATAATAAATATTGATAACCACATGATACAATGTAATTTTGGTCCTCGTGTTATATCAATGGATAACATAAGCTATTTCATACCTGTGACTGTTTAAAATGTTTAGAGTTCCATTGTTGCACTTTGCATTTTCTGTGAGTAAGCTGTACTCAACAGTATTTCATGCTGGAAGCTCAGACGCAGTGAAGACATTATATGGCAATTGAATGGATTTCCCATATGACCTGCACTGGGAAAGCAAAGTATAAGATTTAGTCCCACACTCCACCGTTCAGTGCAACATAACCCGGGTAGACCAAGTTAGTTTCCAAAGGTTTCAAAGGTACATTTAATGTCAGAGAAATGTATACAATATACATCCTTAAATTCTTTTTCTTCACAACCATCCGCGAAAACAGAGGAGTGCCCCCAAAGAATGTTCTTTACTTCCTTGCAGCTCTAAAACATCATGAAGAGAAAGATCAGAGAGAAAGAATCTGAACTGATGCACGACCTATCCTGGTCTCAGAGATTCACCACATGCTTTATGGCCAATTGATCATTGTTGAAATGTACTCATAGCTATTCATGTTCAAAGAATGATTGCTAAATTGAACACAGAAAGCTCCCACAAACAACGCCAGGGAAAGTAA
Source organism: Mobula birostris (assembly GCF_030028105.1). Lineage (NCBI taxonomy): Eukaryota > Metazoa > Chordata > Chondrichthyes > Myliobatiformes > Myliobatidae > Mobula > Mobula birostris. Next base: position 13,509,156 of record NC_092401.1, read on the forward strand.
AATGACCAGATGACAGATATGACAGGGAACTGAGAGATGAAACTAAACAAAAAGACAAGTTCTACTTAATTGGTAAAAGCTAAAAACTTCTCTTAAAGCTTTGCTGGGGGAAAAAGCTTTTTAATTTAATTTGATCAATAAAACTTTGAGCGGCATGCAGAATTTATATTTTTATCCATTTCATTTTACAATGCTCAGGAAATATTAACTAATCCTATTTGTCAGTGATGTAACTATGGTGACCAGATTCACTACGGTAAATTGTAAAGTTAGCATGACTTTTTGAAGATTCGCATCTTGTTTTTATGACCTACTTTAATTTAATTCGTCTTTACAGAAGTTGCAAATTAAAGTATTTCAGTAACTAAAAATAACCAACTGTTCTGAACACCCATACTAAGTCAGAGAAACATCACCATAATCGAAGTAAACTTCGAAGACGAAGAATGTCAAGCTTTGGGAATAAATATTGTCCAGAGAGATATTACTGGGTATTTTGTGAAGGTTCCTTCAGTTGGTTTTGTGAAGGTTTCTTCAGTTGAAAGAACCTTAGGCTGAAGAACTCTCTGTATAAATCTCTCAGTATCTTTATCTTCCTTTAAGATATTAATTAAAAACCTACCACGCCATCCAGCTACAAACTGTCTGCAGGAGCAACTCAGTGGGTCAGAATCATTGGGAAGAGAAATGGGTTTTGACTTAAAAGGCCAACAACTCCCTTCCTCCCACAGATGCTGCTGGGCTTAAAGTTCGAAGTAAATTTTATTATCCATACATATATGTCACCATATACAACCCTGAGATTATTTTTTTTCATGGGCATACTCAATAAATCTATAGAATAATAACCATAACAGAATCATTGAAAGACTGCTCAACTTGGGCGTTCAACCAGAGTGCAGAAGACAACAAACTGTGCAAATCCAAAAAGAAACAAATAATAGTAATAAATAAATAAACAATTAATGTAGAAAACATGAGATGAAGAGTCCTTGAACGTGAGTCCATTGGTTGTGGGAACATTTCAATGTTGGGGCAAACGAAACTATCCCCTTTGGTTCAAGAGTCTGATGGTTGAGGGTAGTAACTGCTCCTAAAGCTAGTGGTGGGAGTCCAGGTACCTTCTACCTGATAGCAGCGGTGAGAAGAGAGCGTGTCCTGGGTGGTGTGAGTCCCTGATGATGGACTTTGCTTCCCCGCGACAGCATTTCAATTAGATGTGCTCAACGGTTGTGGGGGAAGCGGGTGGTGTTGCTTTACCCATGATCCATTCCCTTTTTGTAGGATTTTCCATTCAAGGGCATTGGTGTTTCCATACCAGGCTGTGATGCAACTAGTCAATATACTCTCCACTACACATCTATAGAAACTTGTCAAAGTTTCAGATGTCTCCATAAGCTCTTAAGGAAGTAGAGGCACTGTCAATTTCTCTTCATAATTGCACTTATGTGCTGGGCACAGGGCAGGTCCTCCGAAATAATAATACCAAGAAATTTTAAAATGTCCAACAAATTGTGCATTGCTCCAGATTGCAGCATCTGCTGTCTCTTCTCTCTTCATCTAGCCATTTAATTATCTGTACTACCATCTGCTTACATGCCTCAGCATTGGCTGGTTTTTGTTGGTACAACTCCCATTAAGTTCCATGGAATACCTTGTTGTGCTGAAGATGCTCTATAAATGGAGTAACACACACAAAACACTGGAGGAACTCAGTAGGTCAGGCAGCATCTATGGAAAAGAGTAAACAGTCGACACTTCGGGCCAAGACTCTTCCCCAGGACTGAAAAGGAAGTGGGGGGGGGTAGACAGCAGAATAAAATGGTGGGGGAGGGGAAAGAGGGAAAGAGGCTAGCTGGAAGATGATAGGTGAAGCCAGGTGGGTGGGAAAGGTCGAGGGATGGAGAAGGAGGAATCTGATAGGAGAGGAGAGTGGATAATGGGAGAAAGGAGAGGAGGAAGGGACCCATGGGATGTAACAGGCAGGTGAGAAAAAGTGAAATTGCCTTTCTTTATAAACAGAATGTCTGCAAAAGTTGTCATTGTATTAGCTTTTATTTCTTCATCTGCTTTGGACAAATTTGCTTGTTATGGAGATGGGCAAAAAGGATTAACAGTGAGGAGGTCTCAGGAATGCCTTCAGTCAGAGCTGATGTATTGATCTATGAGTTAACACCTGAGCACAGCAGATGTAGTGTGCAAACTCAGATAAATGGACAGCTTCTTTGTTAGTGACCCAACGACACTGGAAATGAGAATCCAGCCCACAGGGCAAATATTCTGCAGCATTGGATCTTATCCTCTATGACTTAATATTGCATAAATGCAACTTCTCTAAGGAATGATGTCAGACTATTGTCTCAAATCAATATTAGACCTCGTCCAGTTTCCTCAACGGCACATTGTCCTTGTAAGCATTATCTAAGGGGTCCCATCCTCTCTGCTTCGCTCTGTCACGGAACATGGAATCAGCTAGTAAATGCAGCATTTAATGGTTATCCCTAATTACCCTTGGGAAGTGATACCAAACTATCTTCTTCAAGGTTCAAAATTCAAAGTAGATTTTATTATCAAAGTACATTTATGTCACCATAAACAACCCTAAAATCCATTTTCTTGGGGGCATACTCAACAAATCTAGAGAATAGGTTATGAGGACACTCAGTCCTCGTTTATTGTCATTTAGAAATGCATGCATTAAAAAAGGATACAACATTCTTCCAGAATGATATCACAAGAAAACACAGGACAAACCAAGACTAAAACTGACAAAACCACATAATTATAACATATAGCTACAACAGTGCAACAATACCATAATTTGATAAAGAGCAGACCATGGGCACGGTAAAAAAAAAAAGTCTCAAGGTCCCGATAGACTCATCATCTCACGCAGGCGGCAGAAGGGAGGAACTCTCCCCGCCATGAATCTCCAAGCACAGCCAGCTTGCCGATGCAGCACCATTGGACGCACCTGACCACAGCGGACTCTGAGTCCATCCGAAAACTTCAAGCCTCCAACCAGCCCCTCTGTCACAGCCTCTCCGAGCACCATCCTCTGCCAACCACTTCAACCCCGCCCCGAACGCCGAGCAACAAGCAGAGCCGAGGACTCGGGGACTTCTCCTCCGGAGATTCTGGATCACACAGCAGCGGCGGCAGCGAAGCAGGCATTTCAGAAGTTTCACCAGATGTTTCTCCATTCTCTCACATCCGTCTCCATCAAATCAGGATTGTGCACGGCACCCTACTTGACAGGTAACAGACATCAACACCGGAGAGGCCGCTGCGAGCTGCGTCGTGCTGCCATCTTCCCTTCTAATAACTATAACAAAATCAATGAAAGACCACCCAACCAGGGCATTCAACCACAGTGCAGAAGACATCAAGCTGAGCAAATACAAAAAGAAAAAAAATCATAAGTAACTAAGCAATGAATGTCGAGAATGTGAGATGAAGAGTCCTTGGAAGTGAGTCCATTGGCTGTGGGAGCATAAACTCCTGCACCCCATTTACTCCACTGTGTGGTGAAGTCGAAGACTGGAGGATTTTGGCCCAGTGACAATGAACAGCACCAGACAGGTCCTTCAGCCCATGATGTTGTGCGGACTCTCTAAGATCAATCTAACCCGTCCCTCCCTCGTGGCCCTTCATTGTTCTTTCATCCATGAGCTTCTCTAAGAGTCTGTTAAGTGTCCTTAATGTATCTGCCTCTACCACCTTCTCTGGCAGCGTGTTCCATGCACCCACCCCTCTCTGCAAAACACCTACCTCTAACATTCTCCACTCCCCTCCCCTCCCCAAATATACTGTCCTTAAAGTTATGGCAATACATACAACATTTCTACATCAGAATAGCTTGCAATCAGAGAGGAATTTGCAGGCACTTGTATTCTGATATACCACTTGACTAGGTCATGGCAAATTGCTGCAATGCATTTTGTAAAAGGTTCACAATGAATACTGCGGTGACGGAGGGTGTGGGCATTCAGGAGTAAATGTTTAAAATGGAAAAGTGGGTCCAAATCCAACAACTGCTTCTGGCTTTGGTTTACCTGAACAATTGGTTTATTATTGTCACATATTGATACAGTGGAAAGACAATAGACAATAGGTGCAGGAATAGGCCATTCAGCCCTTTGAGCCAGCACCACCATTCACTGTGATCATGGCTGATCATCCACAATCAGTACCCTTTTCCTGCCTTCTCCCCATATCCCTTCACTCCGCTATCTTTAAGGGCTCTATCTAACTCTTTCTTGAAAGAATCCAGAGAATTGGCCTCCACTGCCTTCTGAGGCAGAGCATTCCACAGAACCACAACCCTCTGTGTAAAAAAGTTTTTCCTCAACTCCGTTCTAAATGGCCTACCCCTTATTCTTAAACTGTGGCCTCTAGTTCTAGACTCCCCCAACATCGGGAACATGTTTCCTGCCTCTAGCACGTCCAATCCCTTAATAATCTTATACGTTTCAATCAGATCCCCTCTCATCCTTCTAAATTCCAGTATATAAAACCCCCAGAAAGCTTTTGTTTGCCACCTAATCAGGTCTTTCTATACATAAGTGTTAGGCCTCCTAATGAGTATTAAGATGGGCCTGATGGGATTTACCACAGGGCCTGATGGGATTTACCCCAGCTTATTGAAGGAGGCCAGAGACAAGATTGCTGGGACCTTGAACAATATCTTGGTGTCCTCTCTAGGCACAGGTGAGGTCCTGGAGGACTGGTGAGTGGCTAATGTTGTACCTGGATTTAAGAAGGGGACAAGGAAAGATCCTGGGAACTATAGACTGTGAGTCTCACGTCAGTTGAAGGGAAATTGCTGGAGAAACATCTTAAGATTAGGATATATGAGCATTTGGAGACTCATGGCCTAATGAGGGCGAGCCAGCATGCCTTTGTCCTGGGATGGTCATGCCTTACCAACTTGATGGAGTTTTTTGAAAAAGTGACAAGAGAGGTTGCTGAGGTTGGGGAAGTAAATGTTGTCTAAGTGGATTTTAGTAAGGCTGAGCCGAATGGCCTGCTCCTGTACTGTGCTGTTTTATGTTCCAAAGTACATTGAGGCAGCAGAAAGAAAACAAAATGCAGAATACGGCTTTGCACAGAGGAGTTGTGGTGCAGGTAAGCAAATGAGGTGCAAGGGCTACTATGAGATGAATTGAGAGATCAAGAATTTATCTCCAGAATATGAGAGGTCCATTAAAAATCTTATAACGGTGGGTTAGAAGCTTTCCTGGAGTCTGGTGACTGGGCTTTCAAACGTTTTTATCTTCTGTCGGATGGAGGGGGTGGGTTGGAGTGGGTATGTCCAGAGTGGAAGGGGTTCTTGATTACACTCAGTGGTCATTTTATTCTGTACAACTGCACACCTGCTCATTAATGCAAATATCATGTAACAGCAACTCAATGCATAAAAGCATACAGACATGGTCAAGAGGCTCGGTTTTTTTTTTAGATTATGAGGACACTCAGTCCTCTTTTATTGTCATTTAGAAATGCATACATGCATCAAGAAATGATACAATGTTTCTCCAGAGTGATATCACAGAAAACAAGACAGACCAAAGACTAACACTGACAGAACCACATAATTATAACATATATTTACAGCAGTGCAAAGCAGTACCATAATTTGATAAAGAACAGACCATAGGCACAGTAAAAAAAAAGTCTCAAAGTCCCACATCGATCGACTCTCGAGTCCCCGATAGCAGCAGCAAAAGGGAGAAACTCCCTGCCATAAACCTCCAGGCACCGTCAACTTGCCGATACCTTGGAAGCAGCCGACCCCAGCTGACCCTGAGTCCATCCGTCCGAAAACTCCAAGCTTCCGACCAGCCTCTCTGATGCAGCCTCCTGAGCGCCATCCTCTGCTGAACACCTTCGACCTCTCCCCGGCCGCTGAAACACGCACCTGTGCCTAGTTGTTGTTCAGACCAAACATCAGAATGGGGAAGAACTGTGATCTAAATGATTTTGACCGTGGAATGATTATTGGTGTGGGACCGGGTGGTTTGAGTATTTCAGAAACTGCTGATCTCCTGGGATTTTCACACACAACAGCTTCTAGAGTTTACAGAGAATGGTGCAAAAAACAAAAAAAGAATCCAGTGAGTGGCTGGACTCATTTGCATTTATGGACAAAATGCCTTGTCTATGGGCAATGGGCACTCTTTGGGCAAAAATGCCTTGTCAATGAGAGAGGTCAGAGAAGAATGGCAAGACTGGCTCAAGCTGACACGAACATGACAGTAACTCAAATAACCGCACATTACGGCAGTGGTGTGCAGGAGAGCACCTCTGAACACACAGCATGTCAGACCTTGAAGTGGATGGGCTACAGCAGCAGAAGACCATGAACATACAATGAGTAGCCACTTTGTTGGGGTCAGGAGGTGCCTAATACAATGGCCACAGAGTGTATGTTGTCTGCAAATGTGCGTGTAGACGGCGTCGATAGAGGGGAGGCTGGTTTATGTGCTGGACAGGGCTGTGTTTATAACTCTCTGTTATTTCTTGTGGTTTTGAGCAGAACTGTTGCCGTGCCAAGCTGTGGTGCATCCAGACGGGATGCTTGCTCTGGTACATCTGTAAAAATGGTCCTTAGCCCGCTGAGGCAGTAGAGGCGTTGGGCGTAGTGTCAGCATGGTTAGATGCTATAAAGTCTCCAAAGTGTTGTTGAGGCTGAGTTCATCCAATCAGATAATAATATTTCCTCTACCTCCTCCTGATGTGAACAGCCACTACAACCCAACATGCTCTTGTAGACAAACTATGTACTGAGTTGAACTAGTTGAGATTCCAGTTAATATTACCGCTCAAACTGTTGATGGTGAGAGCTTGGTCCCTGCAATGCTGTTAACTCTCCGAGGAAGGAGACTGGTCTCTGTCTTCACAGAGATGGGGCAGTTTGAGGGATAACTTCACACCCCAACAACAGTGGACCTTTCCCACAACCTCTAGACTCACTCAAGGACTCTTCATCTCATGTTCTTAATGCTTGTTGTTTATTTATTTGTTATTTTGTTTTCTTTTTGTACATGTACATTGTTGTCCTCTGCACATTGCTTTTTTTTGTCTGCCGCCTGTGCGTTGTTCATTGACTCTATTGTTTTCCTTTGTACTTACTGTGAATACCCACAAGAAAATGAATTTCAGGGTGGTATATTATGACATAGATGTACCTTGATGACAAACTTACCTTGAATGTTACTTTCTTCGAATTTTGTGGGTGGGGGGAGGGGTGAATGTTGTCAGGTCCTTGTTGAGTGACTTTTCTTGTCTCTGCCAGCTTAGGGTGCAGGGGGTCTTATGCGAAGGTACATAATCATAATAAGAAATGCTCAAATCAGGGGCATTGGTGGATCAGTGTAGCCCCTGAAGATCTCTCAGATCAAAAGACAGAGCCTGGTGACCAAACGCAACAGCACGCCGGGGCATTTTAATAGAGCATTACAAATGTTTCCAGCAGTTTCCCTCCTGGAACTTCTAACAAGTTGAAACGGAGGAAGCAAGGAATCGATGGAGCTGCCTTTAACAACCTCCAAACCGGCACAACACGGCGAGGTCATCACAGGATCGCCCCTCAAGCGTTGCTAATTCGGTCCTGTCGACACGGTGCTCCCGGCGCTCGCTGTGTGTTAGGAAAGGCGGGTGATGTAACTCCGCAGCCCGATATCGATTCCATCCATCACCTCCCCCGCACCCCTGCCTGGCTCTGCATCTTCAGCCGGCAGTCTGTTATCAGAGGCTGACAGATCCTGCCTCTATCACTGGCCCCATTTGCAGACACTTTTGTCAATAATCCCAATTAGCCTCTGAAGAATTAGCCGCCTGTTGACGCTGAGTGAATCTTAATATGTGGAGGCAGGGCGGCTGGAAATTACTCCTCAAGAGCCAACTGCGCCTTCTGGCAGTCTTCGGGGAGATGGCTTGCCTGCTGCTTCAAGTGATTTCGCTTTCGGCTTTTATTTTTGGACTAGTAAGAAAGGAAGTGCAATGCATCTTCAGACGAGAAAAAAAGAGACAGCGTTGCGAGGGCAGCTAGCTGCTTCCTCGCCAAGCACTTTGAAAAGAGCATTTGACAGATGAGTGGCTGGTACCTCGTCCACCAGGGTTCGGCAGGAGAAGACATACAATTTAAGGAAGTTATTGCCTTCACGGTAGAACCACCTGGTGCTGCAGCAACGGGGGGGAAGTCAGCAACAGGCCAAATCAGGCCCGGGTCGCTGCATTTACTGTGGTATTCATTATCACCACGAACATTGCTTACTCTATAAACTTCACAGAACATAGAAACCTACAGGACATTACAGGCCCTTCGGCCCACAATGTTGTGCCGACCATGTAACCTGCTCTAGAAACTGACTAGAATTACCCTACAGCATAGCCCTCTATTTTCCTAAGCTCCATGTACCTACCTAAGAGTCACTTAAGAGACCCTATTGTATCTGGCTCCACCACCTTCAAGCTGGCAGTGCATTCCAAGCACCCACACTCTCTGTGTGAAAAACTTACCTCTGACATCCTCCTTGTACCTACTTCCCAAGCACCTTAAAACGATGCTCCCTCATGTTCGCCATTTCTGCCCTGGGGAAAAGGGACATCCTGCTTTTTTGTGGCGGATGGAGCAAAGGTGCTTGGTGAAGTTGTCTCCCAATCTACATCAGGTGTCACTGGATATACAGGAGGCCATACCAGGAGCACTGGATACAGTAGATGATATAGGTAGCTTGGCTTTAAGTGAAATGTCTTGATGGCAGCCTGTGGCAGATACCTGAATTCAAAAGAATGTTGAAATGCTCACCACAACAAAACCAAGGTCTACCTAATTAACCTTCTACATTCTGACGGTGCTTTTAAAAAAAAGGTCAATCTACAACACATCCAAATGCGACACGAGGGAAAATTCTAATGATGGAGACTTTGGATAGCTTAAATCCAAAGTCATTTGGCTTTTCCCGAGCAGATTCACTCATAAACATGGATCCAAAACAAAACGAGTTAATTTCCCTTTCAATTAATGCCCTCCCTGAACTATTCACCAGCATTCCCTACCCCTACAATGTAACATCCATAAAACCAGAAGGCATAGGGGCAGAATTGGTCCACCCAGCCCATCAAGTCTGCTCCACCATTCCGACATGGCTGATTTATTATCCCTCTCAACCACATTCTCCTGCCTTCTCCCCATGGCCTTCGACATCTTTACTAACCAAGTACCTGTCAACCTCCGCTTTAAATATACCCAGTGACTTGGCCTCCACAACCATCTGTGCTAGTCAAATTCCACAGATTCAGCACCCTCTGGCTAAAGAAATTCCTTCACATTACCGTTCTTAATGGATATTCTACTCTGAGCCTGTGCCCCCGGTCCTAGACTCCGCCGCTATAGAAAACATCTTCTTCACTTCTGCTCCATTTCAGCCTTTCAATATTTGATCGCTTTCATTGGGATTGCCCCTCAATCTTCTAAACGCTGACGAGTACAGGCTCAGAGCCATCAAACACTCCTCATACGTTAACTCTTCCATTCCTGGGGATCATTCTCATCAATCTGCTCTGGACCCTCGCCAATGGCAGCACATCGATAAGGAGCCCACAGCTACTCACAATACTCCAAGTACAGCTTGAGCAATGCCTTATAAAGCCTCAGCATTGCACTTTTGCTTTTAAATTCTCACTCTCTTGCAATGAATGCAGACATTGCATTTGTTTTCCTCACCACCGACTCAACCTGCAAGTCAACCAGCATTATTACCAGTGGCTGGAGCGAATTGTGGATGTACTTTGGCTGCTTAGATTCTGGCCTGGCAGTCTTGGGGCTGCCCCGATGTAACCCCAGAACATTTTGATGATAATTCCTCTGGGGCACGTGATTTGTGGCAGCAGACACTGTGGTCAGCACTTGGACATCATAAACAGCCGTGGTGCCCTGAACTTCCACTGTGCTGGAATGTAAACAAGCTATGGTAATTGAAAATATTTAAGCAAATTCTGGTTTCCTGTGAGATGTAGTGATCCATTAGGAGAAATTGAATTCACAATATTTTATGAATGTGCTAGAGCCCGTAGAGGGAAGCAGTAATAGCATTAAAACTGGACCCTCCTGGTCCAGGGTGAGAAGAGGACATAACCCAAGGCCAGAACCGCATCTCAAAGTTCAAAGTACATTTATTATGAAAGTGTGTAGGCATTATACAACCCTGAGAATCATCTTCCCTCATACAGCAACAAAAAAAGACATGAACCCCTTTCAGAGAAAATCATCAAATCCCCAACGTGCAAAAGAAGAACAAATCACGCAAACGGCAAAAATACAAAATATACAACACTAAACCACACAGTTATTAAGAGAGTCCAGATATATTCAGTCCAGCTCAGTTCAGCCTGACCCAGTGCTGCGTCTCTGTTATGTGCAGGTCGCAGGGCCATTCCGCCTGATCAAAATTACACAAAGTTAGCACCAAAACAGAAGAGACCAGAAACACAAAGCCGAGGAATTCTGCAGATGCTGGAAATTCAAGCAACACACATCAAAGTTGCTGGTGAACACAGCAGGCCAGGCAGCATCTCTAGGAAGAGGTACAGTCGACGTTTCGGGCCAAGACCCTTCGTCAGGACGGGTCCTAAGTCCTGACGAAGGGTCTCGGCCTGAAACGTCGACTGTACCTCTTCCTAGAGATGCTGCCTGGCCTGCTACGTTAACCAGCAACTTTGATGTGAGACCAGAAACACATCATAATGTGAACTGCAGGCTCCAAGCCACAAACCGCAGCAATTAAACCTTGCCCAAGACCATTTCATTCTCCCCCAGTCTGCAAAAAAGCTGGCTGGGTTCAACTGAGGAAGAAAAGTGAAGAGTGTCAGGGTTAAAGATCTAGGAAGGTAAGGTGGAGCAATACACACAGCATGCTGGAGGAACTCAGCAGGTCAGGCAGCGTCTATGGTAAACAGTGAACGGTCTATGTTTCGGGCTGAGACACTCCTACAGGACTGGAAAAGAAGGGGGGAAGTCAGAGTAGGAAGGTGGGGGGAGAGGAGGAAGAAGTACAAGGCGGTAGGTGATAGGTGAAACTGGGAGAGGGAGTGGGGGTGAAGGGAAGAGCTGGGAAGTTGATTAGTGAAAGAGATAAAGAGCTAGAGAAGGTGGAATCTGATAGGAGAGGGCAGAAGGCCATGGAAGAAAGGGAAGGGGAAGGAGAACCATGGGAGGTGATGGGCAGGTAAGGAGATAAGGTGAGAGAGGGAAACAGGAATGGGGAATGGTGGTGGGGGGGGTGTCAATTACCAGAAGTTCAAGAAATTGATATTCATGGCATCATGTTGAAGGCTATCCAAATGGAATTTAAGGTGTTGCAAATCCATCCTGAGTGTGGCTTCATCACGGGGGTAGAGGAGGCTACGAGCTAACATGTTGGAATGGGAATGGGAAGTAGAATTGAAGTGGGTCGCCTCTGGGAGATCCCACTTTTTGTAGGTGTCCAGTATAGCGTCTCCCAGTCTACGTTGGGTAGATTGGAGTAAAATGCAGCTGAGATACTGATCAGCACAGAGCTTGTTGAATGTGTCTAAGTTCCTATATTCATAGTGCCATCTCCTTACGTGTGATCTGGAATGAAGATAGCGTCTGCTCCTTTGCACGAGGACGATTGTAATTTGCTCCCTTTTTTCATTGCTCTGGCAGGTTTGACTAGAAACATTCCACATCCAAGCCATTGTCAATGCACTGAGACACATTTCAGCGCTTGAGGGGAATGGAAATGATGGCTCCTTGATCGCTGAGCATCACTCTCAGATCACAACCCATTGTGAGATGGCAGTGATGGAGCAGCCCAGACAACAGCCAAACTGTGTAACTGAGAGAATCATAACCCCTCTCACAAAACAGAGCACTTTCTATCTCGTTTTCCATTTCTGCTCAGTCAAGCAACATCCTGCATGAGCTCTGATTGCACTGGCTGAGTTATTATTAAGCCCCATTTGCCAGATCCCATCTATTTCTCAATAAAACAGCATTTTAAAATTCTCATTTATTGCTTTCAGATCTTTCCATGTTATTTCTGTAACTTGGACAACTCGAATCCTACCTCTGCAATGGAACACTACAAACTGCCTCTTGCACTACCTGGGATCTAATTGTGTTTTTTAGTGCTAATGTATTGTTTTGCACAATCTTTATCTTCACAGCTGTACAATATATGTATGATTTATGTTTGTGTCGGTACCTCAGTGCCTATGGTACCACTGCAAGCACCTGTACCCCAGCATGCATGGGCACATGACAACAAACCCAACCTGACTTCCTCTTCCTGGAAACCCTTTGAGAAATCTGACTTCCTTGCATATCTGCGATTCTTTGCTGTGCCAACATCCCAAGGCACTTTGCAGGAACATTAGCAAACTGACATCAAAACATACAAGGAGAAATCTATCGAATGTGGAAAGGTCTCGATTAGAGTGGATGCAGAGAGGATGTTTACTTTGGTGGGGGAGTCTAAGACCCGAGGACACAGCCTCAGAATAGAGGGGCTTCCCTTTAGAACGGAGATGAGGAGGAATTTCTTTAGCCAGAGAATGGTGGATCTGTGGAATTCATTGCCATAGGCGGCTGTGGAGGCCAAGTCATTGGGTGATTTTAAGGCAGAGGTTGGTAGATTCTTGATTGGTCAGGGCACGAAGGGATATGGGGAGAAGGCAGAGGATTGGATTAGCCATGATGAAATGGTGGAGCAGACACAATGGGCCAAATGGTCTAATTCTGCTCCTATATCTTCTGGTCTTCTGGTTCTGTAATAGGAGAGGTCTTTGTTGTGTCCATGCACGACTACATATCAATTAAATAAAAACACGCACGTGGGAGATGGTGTATTCACATTGCAGCGAGAGGGAGAGAGGGACAGAACAGTGCGTGTGCACAGACAACAGATCAATACGTGGTGCTAAGGGGGTGGGGGGGGGTCATTGCTCTGAGAGAAATAGATCCATACATTACAGTCTTGATTGAAGGTAGAGGAGCAGGGTGTAATCAAGGTTTAGGAAGGGAATTACCAAATGTCAAGACGGAGGCAGCTGATATCACTGCAGTCAGCAATGGAGTCATTAGACAGGACTATTTTTAAGCATCTAGAACTGGGGGGAATGCAGAGGTCTTGGTGGGGGAGAGAGTGTAAACCCATAAGGGATTATTTCATCTTAAAGCTAAAACCTGTACTTCATTTCCCTGGTAGTTCTAACAATGCAGAAATATTCCGAGGCCCCTCGCAGAAATGTTACTACATAAGAGGTGTGGAGGCACAGAAGACTGCAGATCCTGGAGTCAGGAGCATGCAGATCCTGGAATCACAAAGCACTGGAGGGATTCGGGGGTCAGGCTGCACCTGTGGAAGAAAATGAGCAGTCGACGTATTAGGTTGAGATCCGTTACCTGAGCTGAAAGGTAGGGAGACAGGATAAAATGTGGAGGGAGGGGGTGGAGCAAGATCTGGCAAGTGATGGGTGGATCCAGCTGCGGAGAGTGACAGGCAGGTGGGAAGGGGGAGTGTGGGAATTATGTCGGAAACTGGGAGCTAATAGGCGCAGGTTATGAAGGGCGGAAGGTGATGAAAATTGATAGGAGAGGAAGGTGGGGCAGAGGGAGGGAGGTGGGGAGAGGAACCAGTGTGTGGGTGATGAGCAGATGGAGAGAGTGCGAAAAGGGAAAGAGATATAGTCAGGGGGCTGGTGGATCAGGAAGGAAGAGATAAAAGAGGAAAGGGGGAGAAGGTGCAGTGATTACGAGAAATTTGACAATTCCATCTTACAGCAAGTGACAAAAAGATTGGTCGAAGGAGGATGCTTTAAGGAGTGCCTTTAGCGGAAAAAGCAAAGTGAAGAACTGGAGGGAATTCAGGAGGGAGACTTTGAGTTGGAGATACAGAAACAAAAGATCATTTTCCAGGGCAATAGTTAAGCTGCAGGCAAGGTGATGTCTCAGGGTAGGATAACACCGGCTTCGCCTAGGGATTCAGGTGTCTGGTCAATGCGTAAAAGGGAGCATTCAGAGGCTAAGAATACAGATAAAAGGACATAAAGAAAAGAGAAAAAACATCTGGAGGTATTTAAAATCACAAACACAAGGAATTCTGCAGATGCTGGAAATTCAAGCAACACACATCAAAGTTGCTGGTGAACGCACGCAGAACGCTGGAGGTATTTGTGGGCTTGGAGTAAAAGAACAGTTGATATTTCGGCTCGATCTCTTATGTCTGCATTGACAAGCGTGAGAGTTGTGAAATGCAGAGCAGGAAAACGTATCTGGTAGGTCAGGGTGGACAATTCCAGAAGGGAAAAATAAAAAAAAGAAGAAGGAAGTAAATCAAGTAAGACGAGCTAATGTGACAGATGAATTACAGCGAGAACGACTGGCGGAATCAAGCTACCTGAAGTTGTACAGTTCGGTATTGAGTACTGAAGGCTGTGTTGTGTCAGGGTCTAAATTGTCATTTTCTTTGTAGTTTAACTTTCTTTATGCTTGCATCTGTGTCTGTATAGTCACCTGTTTGTCTGTAAATGTTCAGTGGATTTTCAGTAACTTGTAGCATAAATGGTTCTGTTATGTTTTTTCTTTGTAGTTTCTTTGGCTGGAAGCCTATGTCACGCCAATAAAAATCAAACTGTCTTATAGGCTGTTCTTATCAAAAGAAATTTCTTTATGTGTCTTGTTTGAGCTCATTTTCAACTTAAAGACAGCCATGAAGAAAGATTCTTCTGTTCTTTGTTCTACCTTACTTGCAGCGGAGTGAGTTAGTCTCTGTTGTTTCTCTGTGATGGATATCTCATAAGTAGTCATAGTCATATTTTATTGATCCCGGGGGAAATTGGTTTTCGTTACAGTTGCACCATAAATAATAAATAGTAATAGAACCATAAATAGTTAAATAGTAATATGTAAATTATGCCAGTAAACAATGAAGTAAATCCAGGACCAGCCTGTTGGCTCAAGGTGTCTGACCCTCCAAGGGAGGAGTTGTAAAGTTTGATGGCCACAGGCAGGAATAACTTCATGTGACGCTCTGTGCTGCATCTCGGAGGAATGAGTCTCTGGCTGAATGTACTCCTGTGTCCACCCAGTACATTATGTAGTGGGTGGGAGACATTGACCAAGATGGCATGCAACTTAGACAGCATTCTCTTTTCAGACACCACAGTGAGAGAGTCCAGTTCCATCCCCACAACATCACTGGCCTTATGAATGAGTTTGTTGATTTTGTTGGTGTCTGCTACCCTCAGCCTGCTGCCCCAGCACACAACAGCAAACATGATAGCACTGGCCACCACAGACTCGTAGAACATCCTCAGCATCGCCCGGCAGATGTTAAAGGACCTCAGTCTCCTCAGGAAATAGAGACGGCTCTGACCCTTGTAGACAGCCTCAGTGTTCTTTGACCAGTCTGGTTTATTGTCAACTCGTATCCCCAGGTATTTGTAATCCTCCACCATGTCCACATTGACCCCCTGGATGGAAACAGGGGTCACCGGTACCTTAGCTCTCCTCAAGTCTACCACCAGCTCCTTAGTCTTTTTCACATTAAGCTGCAGATAATTCTGCTCACACCATGTGACAAAGTTTCCTACCGTAGCCCTGTACTCAACCTCTTCTCCATTGCTGATGCATCCAACTATGGCAGAGTCGTCCGAAAACTTCTGAAGATGACAAGACTCTGTGCAGAAGGATTGCAACCAAAAGAAAAGCACCTCATTCTTGACTTCCAAAGAAACTTCTGGACAATAATATCTCCAGATCCAATAACTGCAGCATTCCCAGATGGAAGATGACATGGGGCCTCATAGGAACAGTACAGGAGGGCACAGACCGGCAGGCCAGAATGAGGGTGGGTTGAGGAATTAAATCAGCTGCAAGCTCAGAGATGTCCCTCCATGGAGGACTGTGAGAACAGCCGAGAGAATCATAACGGTCCCCCTACCATCCACTGGGGGCATTTATCAGGAGCGCTCTATACGC
Organism: Mobula birostris; assembly: GCF_030028105.1. Lineage (NCBI taxonomy): Eukaryota > Metazoa > Chordata > Chondrichthyes > Myliobatiformes > Myliobatidae > Mobula > Mobula birostris. Next base: position 13,525,165 of record NC_092401.1, read on the forward strand.
AGGGCTCTTAGTATTATCAAGGATCCCAACCAACCATCCAGCATTCCCTTTGACTTTCTGCCATCAGACAGGAGACTCCGACGTATAAAAACAAGAATGGTCAGGATGGGAAACAGCTTCTTCCCTCAGGCCATAAGGTGGTGTGAAATTCCCTGCTGGTGAATATGTTCTGTGCTCTACAAACTTTAATTTAGATTCAAAGATTCAAAAGATTCAAAAAACTTTATTGTCATTCTAACCGTACATCAGCTCTGCAGGGCAGAATGAGATGGCGTTTCCCAGGAGCAGTGCAATCATAACATAACAAATGCAACACTAAATAATAAACATAACAATAAATAGTAAAACACAACAGCCACATGTCAGTTAAAATCAAGTTATAAGTGTCCAGTGCAAGTTAAAAGTGTCCAAAGCAGAGTCGGGTAGAGCAGCTATTTAGCAGTCTGACTGCCTGTGGGAGGAAGCTGTTTAGTAGCCTTATGGTTTTAGTTTTGATGCTCCTGTAACGTTTGCCTGATGGCAGACGAACAAACAGTTCATGGAGAGGGTGTGAGGGGTCTTTAATGATGTACCGTGTCTTCTGGAGGCATCGACTCTGAAAGAGGTCTTGGACAGAAGGTAAGGAGAACCCAATAACCTTCTCTGCTCCCCTAACCACCCTCTGCAAGGCTTCTTTGTCGACAGCACTGCAGCTGGAGTACCAAGTTTTGATGCAAAATGTCAGCACACTCTCAACCATGCCTCTGTAGAATGTAGTTAAGATGTCAGTGGGGAGTGATGCTTGTTTAAGCTTCCTCAGAAAGTGCAATCTCTGCTGGGCCCATTTCACAATCCCAGTGGTGTTCCTGGACCAGGTGAGATTGTCCGAGATCTGCACCCCAAGGAACTTGATGTTTTCCACTCCCTCCACTGTGGAGCCGCTGATGCTGAGGGGTGTGTGCTCAGGCTGAGACCGTCTGAAATCGACGATCATCTCCTTGGTTTTGGTGACATTAAGCATCAAGTTGTTATCCCTGTATCACCTCTCTAGGTGTTTGCCCTCCTCCCTGTACATTGTTTCATCATTTTTATGCACTTTACTTTGTTTATCTATGCATAATTCATTTGTAGATTTAATTCTTACTTTCCTAAGTTACGTTCGACTGTGCTTGACACCCTGGTCTTGGAGAAACGTTGTCTTGTATGACAGTATACAATACACGTATATAGTTAGATGACAATAAACTTGATTTGACTTGATTGAATGCTGGCATTCTACAAGGTAATCACCTGTTCTGCATGTAGTTTCTACTGTGCAAAAGAGACCACGTTGAGAACGAGGAAAGTAGACCACCGGATTGGAAGAAGTGCAGGCGAATCACTGCTTCACCTGGAAGGACTGCTTGGATCCCTGGATGGTGGGAAGGGATACAGTGAAAGGGCCAGTGCTGTAAGAAGGGAGGTGCATAGTAGGAATGGAACAGTGGACGGGAGGGTTACAAAGGGAGAATGCAAAACATCAAAAGGGGAGAGGAGGGAAGGGGAAGATGTGTCTGGTGGTGGAGTCACTTTGACGGAGGCAGAAATTGCAGAAAATGATCTGTGAATGTGGAACTTGATGGGGTGGAAGGTGAGAACCAGGGGAACACTACCCCTGTCCTGTTCCGGAGGAGAGGGAGGACAGGTGGTGAGAGGAGAGGCATTGAAAATGGACGAAGTGCAGTCAAAAGCTCTATTAAAAATGGTAGAGAGGAAGCTCAGAGGGAAGGAAGATGTTCCAGAGGCATCTACATGAAATGTCTCATCATAGACACATTTTTCACCCTTACTTTGCTGTTTAAAGCAATAAAAGTATTTATAGTATGTAGGACCTTCCATATCTACTTTATAAAATCAGTGAAGTTCTTTTGAAGCAAGTATTGAATGTGACAAAGCTCACTGATCTGTGCACACCAGAATCCATCAGGATACAATCGGTGGTGACACACAGATAGGTTGGTGAAGGCGTCAGATGTCATATCCTTCTACATGGGCTGGGGCAGAGAACATAAAAGATGGGACATTCTGACACAACTTTATAAAGCACTGGGTATTGCATGAAGTGCTGTTCACCACACTATAGAAAAGACATTGCACTAGAGAGGGCATAGAAGCAATTGAGCAGGATGTTGTTTGGACTGGAGGATGTTAGTTATGGGGAGCGATTGGATATGCTGGGCTGTTTTTCCCTGGAGTGAAAGAAACTGAAAGCAGACCTTAAGGAGGTGTATGTGATTATGTGAGCAATAGGTAAGGTGGGTAGTCAGAACCTTTTCCCAGTGGTAGGCTATCAATACAAGAGGGCAGAGGTTAAAGGTGCGAGGAAGGGGATCTGAGAGGTGAGTTGAGAGTGGTTGGCATCAGAAAACTTTGCCTAAGTTGGTGAAGGAATCAGATTCAGCTGTTACGTTTAAGAGGCATTCAGACAGGCATATGAGGAAATAATGCAAACGCAGCCAATTGGGCATGAGGGTTAGTCTGATCAGGATGGACTGAAGGGCCTGTTTCCATTCTGTATGACTGTATGAATCAACCTGCTTCTCCAAATGTTCAAATGTTGACTGGTGGACGGCAGATGACCAAGGTGATCAGACCGAACTACTCACCACTGCTCTGAACCAAGCGTTGTCCTATTCCTCTTTGAATGCCATCATGGAACAGTCTGTCAGTCCGAAATGCACTCCTACCACAAGAATGACACTCTCGAGATTATAGCACTCTCTCCATGTTACACTGAAGTGCTACTGGGAGAGTGTGCTTAAGGCTCCTAACAAGCCCTGCCTGGTCCTCTCCTTCACCACCTCACTACCAGCTGGTGAGTTTGTGCTGTGGAAACTGGGCTCAGGCAATACAGCAACAGTGAAGCAACATGTACAGACATTCACCTGCATTATGGAGTCATCGTCAGTACTGAGGTCATCAGGGTCTCCCCCCTCATGTTCTGGAACTTCAAAACATTGAACTAGTTCAAAGGAAGACACGGAGTATGAAATGCCAATCTAACTTTGAGTTTACTTTAAGCGAGGCACGCATGTGTCACGTGGTACTGTGATGACACATGCAATTAACATATTTTCACATATAACACATAATTAATTATTTAAATGAACAAGAACACTTAGTTAAACTATATATACAGTATATTCAAGATTACTCAAGTATTATTGAAATAGTAAATACACAGTACCCCCTATCTGTGACATTTACCAGGAGTGCTGCAGATGCAGGACCCAAAGCATTGCCGAGGGTCCCTACCACCCATCCCACAATCTCTTTGACTCACTACCATCAGGATGGAGGTACAGACTCACCAGGACTAGGACTGCCAGACTGGGTAACAGCTTCTTCCTTCAGGCTGCGAGACTAATGGATACCCTGCCAGCACCGAGGTCTCGTCACTACGACAGCGAGCTGTTAACTGTACTGTTTAAAGTCCACCTGTGCTGCGGCTTTACTGCATTCATTTTGAATTGTATTTTATTAGCTTATTTACAGTATAATATTTGTGGTTTAGGTGCTGTCTATGATATATGTTGTGTGGGTACGCTGCAATCCAGAGGAACTTTGTTTTGTTTGGTTGTACAGTGAATGGCAATAAACTTGAACTTGATGAAATTGGGAATCATGCAGAGATAGGGTATGGGAATAGGCCCTAGAGCAGGAGTTCTTAACCTGGGCTTTGCAGGTAGATGGCAGCTCATGAACTTGGATGGGGAAAAATACACCTTTGTTTTCACTAACTTCTAACTCAGGGGTTCCCAGACTTATTATGCCACGGAGCAGTACCATTAAGCAAGGTGTCTGTGGAGCCCAGGTTAGGAACCCCTGCTGTCACCGAAATTTAGCAATTCCTTCAATTATGAATGTAGGCAACAACATATCTTTGCAAACCTTGGATTTTCAACACGCATCCATTAAAACAAAAAATTGAAATCGATTGGATGTCCAACATGACATGTTTGGTGCTTTTTCAAAGACCACCCCACAGTTTAATGTTCTTATTCAAGCGAAAAAACAAGTCTTCACACTGATATGTCTTTAAAATTTAATTTTAACTTGTCAATATTTTAAGTGTATGGTTATGTTACTTAATGTGTTAATAAAGAAACACATATATTACTATATCACAAATTTGTTGTTATATAATTTGATAAATGTATTTCATAAAAATTGGTTTCTTTTGCAATCCTATGCATTTCATTTTATATATTTAAACACATTATTCTGAGAAGGGTCCATAGACTTCACTGGACTAACAAAGGGGTTCATAGATTTACTGGACTGACAAAGAGGTCCATAGGCTTCACCAGACTGACAATGGGGTCCATAAGCTTCACCAGACTGACAAGGGGATTCATAGGCTTCACTGGACTGACAAAGAGGTCCGTAGATTTACCAGACTGACAAAGGGGTCCATCAGCTTCACCAGACCGACAAAGGGGTCTGTGACATTCAAAAGATTAAGAACCCCTGCCCTAGAGGCCATAGTCTATGTCAACCATCAACCATCCATTTACAACTATCCTCCATTAATCCCAATGTTTATTTTTTCCATGTACTGGCGTGCAGTTAACAAACAACACAGCCCTAGATTGAACTGAACTGAACGTGCCTAGACTCTTTCAGTGACTTTGTGGTTTAGTGTTTCCAGCTTAAGATGTCACTATTGAAGGTAAGCGGCACCTTACTGGTAGTTCAAGATGCAAGAAATTTGACTAAAAACATTATTAATAACAGCTTTTCTGAAGTAAACTGCAAAACTATCAATGCAAACAATGAAACGGTGAGAGGAGGTGAAGCAGATTCAGGGGATGGGCCGAGCTGGTTCCTTGCAAAGTTGAAGCGTCACGTGTTTGAGACAGGGTCGCAGACAGAGATGGTGTCAGTTTCTGTCAGAGATAGAGTTCAAGAGATCAATTCGGTGAGGCGGAGTCGAGCTGGGGGAGTTTCAAAGCTCGTCCACTTGACCCAAGTGCGAGGTTGGATCGCCCTAAGCGCCAAGCGAAATTGGAGGGGTCAGGATCGGCTTTGGGCTGGCAAGCGATACCTAGGCCCAGAGCGTATTGCTGCGCTGAGGCCCAGGTCATAGTGCGAGGCACAGTCTGTGTCTGGACAATTTAAATGCCGGCCCAGATTGATTGGAATAGCAGAGTGTCAGGACCAGAGGCGATGGTCGGGCTGATTCCGTTCGCTCCCACACAATGTTTACTCCTCTCTCTGCTCCAGCTGCTGTGCTTTGCGTCTGTGAGCTTCACAGAGATTTGCCCCGCTAATATGATGACTGAGTCTCAGGCTTTGGGCCTACACCCGATGCTCCAGAGATTCAGATCCACGGGCTCGATTTAGTTCAGAATTACGTAAAAGGTTTTCAGCAGGCTTTGAGTTCAGCTTTTTTGGTGTTCAGTAAATGAGTTGCCACAGCTTTTCTGAAATATAAGACACCTCCTCTATTTTATTTGTGAAAACCTACACTATAGTCTGTGATCTTTGCTATTAATATGATTGCTATTTTTTGTACATTGGGAGTTCAAAGTTTTTCTTTAAATGGATTCCATGGTGTTTCTTTGTTTCTTGGCTGTCTGTGAGGAAGATGAAATTCAGGGTTGTATACTGTATACATACTTTGATAACAAATGTACTTTCAAATGTTTGAACTTTATCTGCTTGTCCCGGCTTCAGCCACTCATTAAGGAATAATTTATAGTGGCTGATTAACTGAACAACCTGCACGTCTTTAGGATGTGGAAGGAAAGTGAATCAGCTCAGGGAAACCCACACTGATGTAATGAGAACCTGCAAACTCCACACAGACTGGCTCCTGCTCTGCATTTTGCAGCTCCCATGTTCTTTTGTCTACATTCTCACTCCATAACTACTCCCAGTCACTCATTAACCAGGTGACCTGGTTGACAGCTTATCCCATTGCCAGCAAGGTTTGACACCATCAGGGACATCTCTCTCTCCCTCCATCCCTGCAGTTTTACACCCTCAGACATCTCCCTCTCCCTCCATCCTTGCAGTTTTACACCCTCAGACATCTCCCTCTCCCTCCATCCTTGCAGTTTTACACCATCAGGGACATCTCCCTCTCCCTCCATCCCTGCAGTTTTACACCATCAGGGTCATCTCCCTCTCCCTCCATCCCTGCAGTTTTACACCATCAGGGACATCTCCCTCTCCCTCCATCCCTGCAGTTTTACACCCTCAGACATCTCCCTCTCCCTCCATCCCTGCAGTTTTACACCCTCAGACATCTCCCTCTCCCTCCATCCCTGCAGTTTTACACCATCAGGGACATCTCCCTCTCCCTCCATCCCTGCAGTTTTACACCCTCAGACATCTCCCTCTCCCTCCATCCCTGCAGTTTTACATCATCAGGGACATCTCCCTCTCCCTCCATCCCTGCAGTTTTACACCCTCAGACATCTCCCTCTCCCTCCATCCCTGCAGTTTTACACCCTCAGACATCTCCCTCTCCCTCCATCCCTGCAGTTTTACACCATCAGGGTCATCTCCCTCTCCCTCCATCCCTGCAGTTTTACACCCTCAGACATCTCCCTCTCCCTCCATCCCTGCAGTTTGACACCATCAGGGGCATCTCCCTCTCCCTCCATCCCTGCAGTTTTACACCCTCAGACATCTCCCTCTCCCTCCATCCCTGCAGTTTTACACCCTCAGACATCTCCCTCTCCCTCCATCCCTGCAGTTTGACACCATCAGGGACATCTCCCTCTCCCTCCATCCCTGCAGTTTTACACCATCAGACATCTCCCTCTCCCTCCATCCCTGCAGTTTGACACCATCAGGGACATCTCCCTCTCCCTCCATCCCTGCAGTTTTACACCATCAGACATCTCCCTCTCCCTCCATCCCTGCAGTTTTACACCCTCAGACATCTCCCTCTCCCTCCATCCCTGCAGTTTTATACCATCAGGGACATCTCCCTCTCCCTCCATCCCTGCAGTTTTACACCATCAGACATCTCCTTCTCCCTCCATCCCTGCAGTTTTACACCCTCAGACATCTCCTTCTCCCTCCATCCCTGCAGTTTTACACCCTCAGACATCTCCCTCTCCCTCCGTCCCTGCAGTTTTACACCTCAGACATCTCCCTCTCCCTCCATCCCTGCAGTTTTACACCATCAGGGTCATCTCCCTCTCCCTCCATCCCTGCAGTTTTACACCCTCAGGGGCATCTCTCTCTCCCTCCGTCCCTGCAGTTTTACACCATCAGGGACATCTCCCTCTCCCTCCATCTCTGCAGTTTTACACCACCAGACATCTCCTTCTCCCTCCACCTCTTATTTAATTCAAACTTATTTTCCCTTTTGATGAAGAGTCTGTGACCTGCAGTATTGATTTTGATTCTCATTCAACATATGCCCCCTGACTTGCTGAGTATTTCTGGCACCTCCTTTTTTTCATTCTGGATTTCCCGCACCGACAGTCTATTTTTATATTCTGAGCACCGGAGGTCAGTGTCGACCCTGGGTCTCCTGCAGTGGCTCTGCTAGTTGCCCCACTTCCAATGTTAACTTGTCCTCATGCCAGCCACAACTGAGCCCTTTCAGGGAGGTGGGCAGGTCTCTGTTCATGGAAATAGAGCCACGCCCAGGACACTGACAGCCTGCAAAATTTAACGTTATAATTTTTCTCATCCATTTGCCACTCAGCAGCCAGCCCATTTATTTATTTAGAGATACTGCATGGTATAAGCCCCTTCAGCCTTCGAGCCATGGCACCAGCAACCCCCAATTTAATCCTAGCCTAATCACAGGACAATTTACAATGACCAATTAACCTACTAACCAGTACATCTGTGGTCTCTGGGAGGAAACCCACACATCCCACGCGGAGGGCGTGCGAACTCCTTACAGATGCCAGGACTGAACTCTGAACTCTGACACCTGGAGCTCTAATAGAGTCACGCTCACCACTACGCTACCCTGTCATGCTGCTTTTAACACCACCGGTCCCCAAACCCCCAGTAACGGCCCTGCGAATGAATCCCAGCGTTGAGGAGGTGGGGGTTGGAGACAGCAGGTCAGAGTTCAGAGGGTGAGGGGGAAACCAGCAAGCACTGGAATTTGGAACTGGCTTGCCGTCGCACAGTGGGAGGCAAATTATCATTTCTCCGCTGTCTGAGAGGCATTCCGTCTTTGTCTTGCCATCCTTCACTGTAAAAAAGCTTTAAATAAGTAATTGGGTCAAGGCCTTCTCCTGCTTCTTCTGTTCTGGGGACTTGTTTTGCTGTTTTTCAGTTCCACTGCTTGCCTTCCCCCTTCCGTCTCTGTCTACAGAGCTGGCTGATACAAAGGAACTGACTCTTTGCATATGCTGATACTGAAATAGCCGCGATCCCTCGTGTCCAGCCCACTGAGAACCGAGCCCTTTGAATACTATCCAATTCTCAGTCTGGGCAATGGGTTCTGTTAATGGATTAAAATTCCAGTGGCATTCTGACTGTTCCAGTAGATGGATGACAGAACACAGACAGGAATTGTAAGGTGGTCAGGCCTTTCCTGGACTCTCACTGATCTTCCCACTGTGCAACTGTTAAAACCCCAATTACTGTATTAAGGTACATGGACTGCATTAAGACCACAAGAAAGAGGAGCAGAATTAAGCCAATTGATTTCTCTTGTCAGCCACCATTGCAACATCCTGCCTTTCAAATACTTCTTCTTCTTTGGGATATACTTTTCCATTGCCTTTTGAATTGCTCCCAGAAATTCCAGCCATTGTTGTTCTGCCATCATCCCTGCCAGCGACCCCTTCCAAACAATTTTGGCCAACTCCTCTCTCATGCCTCTTTAATTCTCTTTACTCCACTGTAATACTAATACATCTGGCATTAGCTACTTCTTCTCAAATTGCTGGATTAATTCTGTCATATCCTCTGAATCTTAAGAGTTCCTTTACCTCAAGCTGTCAAATCAATTCTGTTTCATTGCACAACATCCAAACCTGAATAGCTGATTCATCATCCAGACCTGAATTGGCTCAACCATGTGCTGTTCTAAAAAACCATCCCATAAGCATTCTACAAATTCCCACTTGTATGATCTAACACCAACATGATTTTCCCAATCTACCTTCATATTGAAATCCCCCATGATTATTGTAACATTTCCTTTTTGATATGCATTTTCTATCTCCCATTGTGCTACTATTCAGAGGTCTGTATATAACTTCCATGAGGGTCTTTTTAACCTTGCAGTTTCTTAGCTCTACCCACACCAATTCTACACCTTCTGATCCTATATCACCTCTTTCTAATGCTATGACTTCATTTTTTACCAACAGAGCCACTCCAACCCCTCAGGCTACCTGCCTTTTAATGTAATGTGTATCCTTGCATGTTAAGCTCCCAGCTATAATCTTCTTTCAGCCACAACTCAGTGATGCCCACAATGTCACACACATCCATTTGTAACTGTGCTAGAAGTTCATCTGCGTACCTTATTCCGTATACTGCATGCATACAAGTATAACACCTTCAGTCCTTCACCTTTTTCGATTTTGTCTCCATTTTACATTGCAGCTCATCCCATTGTCTGCTATTTTGCCCTATCATCATCTTCTCCTTGCTTGCAATCTCATTATACACTGCCTGTGTGTGTAAACCGACTACCCCATCCTCAGCACTATCACTCCAGTTCCCATCCCCCTGCCAAATTAGTTTACACCATCCCAAACAGCTCTAACAAGGATGGATACTGGTCCTCCTTGGGTTCAGATGTAACCCATCCCTTTTGTACCTTCGCAATGATACAGAAATCTGAACCTTTCCTTCTGTGCCAGTTCCTCATCCATGCATTCATCTGCCAAATCACCTTATTAGAAACATAGAAACATAGAAAACCTACATTACAATACAGGCCCTTCGGCCCACAAACTTGTGCCGAACATGTCCCTGCCTTAGAAATTACTAGGCTTATCCATAGCCCTCTATTTCTCTAAGCTCCATGTACCTAGCCAAAAGTCTCTTAAAAGACCCTATCGTATCCGCTTCCACCACCATCACCAGTAGCCCATTCCACGCACTCACCACTCTCACTGGCACACGTCACAGGTAGTAATCTGGAAATTACTACCCTGGAGTTCCTGTGTTTCAGCTTTCTACCTAGCTCCCTAAAATCTCTCTTCAGGACCTCCTCACCTTTCCTACCTATGTCATTGGTGCCAATATGTACCAAGACTTCTGGCTGCTCACCCTCCCCCTTGAGAATGCCATGGACCCGATCCGAGACTTGGCAACTTACCATGCTGGTGCCATTATCACGCCTACAGAATATTCTCTCTATTCCTCTAACTATGGCATCTCCTATCACTACTGCAGTCCTCTTCACCTCTCTTCTCTTCTGAGCCACAGTCCCAGATCCCAGCGACACAGTTGTTGCAGCTCCCCCCGGTAGTTCGTCCTCCTCAACAGTATCCAAAGTGGTAAACTTTTTATTGAAGGGAACGGCCACAGGAGTATCCTACACTGGCTGCCCATTTCCCTTCCTTCTCCTGACGGTCGCCCAGTTACCTGCCTCCTGTGGCCGAGGGGTGACTACGTTCCTGTAGCTCCTCAGTCTCTCCTATGAGTCAAAGATCATCGAGCTGCAGCCCCAGTTCCTTCACATGTCCTCTGAGGTGCTGCAGCTCGATGCGAATGGTGCAGCTTTGGTTATCCGGGAGGCTGGCGGTCTCACAGAATTTCCACATCTCATACACAGAACGAAACACTGCCCCGGGAGCCATTCTCACTGCACTAACTGTGCCCTAACAGTGGAGAATAAATTAGTGCTTCAGTATTGAAAAAGTCACACATCTCACAATGAGAAATGCCATTTTGTGGAGAAGCAGAATGTTTTTCTGCCTCACAGTGTTCCTTATCAAAATAACAAACATGAGAAGGTGTCGCTCACAAAGTTCTAGAACCTGAGAGGCAATCCAGAAACTACAAAAACAACACACACACACAGTGCTGGAGGAACTCGACTAGTCGGGCAGCATCTATGATGGGAAGTTAACAGTCAATGTTTTGGGTTGAGAGGGGTCTGAACATGGGGGTTGTAGCTATTTCAGTACCAGCATATATAATGAATCAATTTCTTTACATCAACCAACACTGTATATTGAGCCAGCAAGAGAAAGGCATTAAAACTTAAATTTAATTCAAGATTTCATTTCCTGTTCACAAGTGTAAGGAGAACAAAATGATTGTTACTCGGATCTGACGCAACACAAAAAACACAATAAATTTATACACATTAGAGAGCTACAAGCTCTGTATAGAGTGTGTGGGATCCTTTATGATGTTACTGGCCCTTTTCTGGTACCTTTCTGTAAGTATGTCTTCAGGACCCAAGAATTTTTATATGGTTTCAGATGGTATGGCCTCCACAGAGCCCTGATCTCAACATTACTGAGGCTGTCTGGGATTACCTGGAGAGACAGAAGCAAGCGAGACAGCCAAGGTCTGCCGGAGAACTGTAGCAAGTTCGCCAAGATGCTTGCAACAACCTACCAGCCAAGTTTCTTATAAAATTGCATGATGGTTGATGCAGTTTTAAAGGAAAGGGGTGGTCACACCAAATATTGATTTGATTTAGATTTTTACTGTTTATCTTTATAGTTTTTTTTGATATTTAGAAACCTTATTGCATTATTTTGAAAGCACCTTCACTTTACAGAAGTTTTTTTGCATGTGCCTATGACTTTTGCACTGTACTGTATGTCCCTGAGGGTGGGTAGGCTTGTGCCAGTGATGCGATGAGCAGTTTTAACTACCCATTGCGGAGCCTTTCTGCCCACCACAGTGCTGTTTCTGCACGAAACTGTGATGCAGCCTGTTAGGATGCTCTCTCCTGCGACCTATATAAGGATGTGAGTGTGGATGTGCAAAGTTCAGCTCTCTTCAGCCTCCTCAGAAAGTCGAGGCATTGGAGAGTTTTCTTGACTGTGTCGGATGTTTTCTGGGGTCATCGCAGTTTGTGTGTGATGTGCAATTCCAGGAGTTAAAAAAGGTGAAACAAGTTCCCAACAAGAATATGGAACAGAAGGAGGAGAGGAGGCTCTCAGTCTGAAACACCGATTGTCTATTCCCCTCCATAGATGCTAATGACTTGCTGAGTTTCTCCAGTGTGTGTTACTCAAGGTTTCCACCTTCTGCCAAATCTCATTTCTGTGACTATAAAAACATGTAGCATAAACCATTAGACCATTCATAACTTACAAAGCAAAAGGCAGTTTTCACACAGCAAGATCCCAAGTAAAGGTTCCCCTGATAGTAGAGCCTTCCTTCAGTAAGAGATCTAGACGAAGGAACGGTATTGACATTGAAGCTGCTACTCTGTTCAACACCGTGGCTGTCTGATCACTGGCCACAACTCCAACTTGCTGCTCAATTCCTACCTCCCTCAATTTTCTTGAAGACAGAAAGCACCTCTCTCAGCCACAAAAAGACAAAGTCACTCAGCAACTGTGGCCCCCTAGGAGTGAGAATTCTAAAGATCCACAACCCTACGAGTGAAGATATTTTTCCTAACCTCAGTCTAAAAATGAACCCCTTCATATTAAGGATGTATCCAAATTCTAAATATCCCTACCAAGGACCCACATACAATCTATTTTGTAGGTAACTCTGTAGAACCCTCAATATTTTAATGTCTCATTCATTTAAACCCATGGCTTGATGTATTCAATTGATTCTCAAAGGATATCTTCCTCATCCCTGAGCTTTATCTTCACTGCTTCTAAGTGGCTGGTTGGCATCCGTCTGTCTTCAAGGACAATGGGTGATGATGATCATCATCACAAGCCTGGGTGCAAGGTATGGAGATCCTGAGATGCCCAATTGTCAAGACCTTCCTCTCAGTCTCATCAGTGTAGTCCAGAAGAAAGCTTATGAAGCAATACATTTGGCTGCAGGAGATGCTGGAAGGATGTTCAATGACGTCCAGCCGCCTTAAGGGCTCCACTCCTGATTTGTTGCCTGGGTTTACTCCCGTAGCCTTCGCCTCTCCTGAGGCTGCCCACAAGGCAGTGGGGCTATTTACCTATAACTGGGAATCTGGTGGGCCTGCATGCTACGTGTGCAGGGGTCAGAAATCCTCCCTGCTCTCTGTAGTTCAACCTGAATCCAAAACTATTTCAGTTTCTGTGTGACGCCAACGAGGAGGCACTATATGAGACTTGCCGTCGGCTATGCACCAGCAGGGAGAGGCTTACAAACTCAGCTCTCCTTTTCACAAGACTGATAGACGGCGGTGGAAGCAGAAAGTGAGAGCAACAAGCACTACTCACTGCACTACCACACTAGATGCATAACAACATCCATTTTGTCACTGCTTCTAAGTATATCCTTCCTTAAATAAGGGAACAGGCAGTGAACGGTGCTTCAAATGTGCCTCATCAAAGCCCTTAGCACCTGAAAGAAGGTTTCCTATCTTCGTACTACATACATCTGGCACAAATGCTGAGCTCCCTAATTACTTACTTTACCTGCATGCTAAATATCTTTGTTTCTTGTGGGAAGACACGCAAACCTCTTCAAACACCAATATTTGGACATTATGCTCCATATTTTTCTATGCTTCCACCCAAAGTGGATAACCAAAGATTTCCTCAGATCGTGCACCATCTGTTAACTTTTCACTACTCATTTTCCTTTGTTAATAGTTTCTGTCCTCACAATTTATTTTGCAGAGCAACGCACACAAAATGCTGCAGGAACTCAGCAGGTCTAGCAGCATCTATGGAGAGGAATAAAGAATCAAATATCAGGCTAAGACCCTTCATCGCACTTGAAAGGAAGGGGGAAGAAGCCAGAATTTATTTCCAGCCTGTTTAGATCATCAGTAAATGAGGAGACATTATTTTCATTCCCTTTCTCTTCAATGTTTCAGTCTGTCGTATCATGTCTCTGATGGCAGAGTGATAATGGCCACATAATTTGTTCCAAAGAGAATTATTGACCTGAGCGAAAGGAAAGAATGTTCCATTTCTTCTTCTAATAATGCCAATGGGTTTTCCTTTAATATTCAACTGGGAGGAACAGACAAGACTTCTCTTTAATTGAGCACTCTCTTTTGTTGACAGACCCATTCTCTTTCCAGCTTCCCTTCATTAAGCATGAGATTTTCATTGCCCCATCACCAGGAAGCAGATGACATTGAGGCAGCATTTCCACTGGCAGATCTCTCCCTGAGTGCTTACCCGGAACGTCAGCCGAGATCACGCCTCACACAGTGGGAGGATTAGTTAGCTGCTTTATTAATAGACTGGTAAACCAGTGAATGCTCAAAGCAGATTCATCTCCATCACTTCTGCAAAATGTTCCTCTCAAAACTTGTGGTCTCCGTCTAAATTGGGAAAGGTGTCCACAGATTAGTCAAGCAATAGGTCAACAGTCATGGCCACAGAAGTAGACTTTTCAGTCAATGTCTCGGACACTTCCAACACAGTCCTGATCCACCAGGCTTGGAGTTCTGTGGGAGACATTCAGGAAAGGATTCTCAAAATCAACTCTGGACCAAGTGAAGTCCAAAGATAAATGTGGGCGAGGAAACCACCTGCTGATGCCCAGCTAAGGGCCTCTCAGAAGTCCTTGGGTAGAAAGGGTACAGGATGTAGTTTGGATGGGTTCTTCATTCTCCACCAGCCACAAGATCACAAGATACTCAGAAGCATCATCGTGACTAGATCCGGATTTAGGTTCAGATCTATTTATCACATGTACATCGAAATATACATTACAGTGAGATGTATCACTTATGCCAACAACCAACACATCTCAAGGATGTGCTGGGGACAGCCCAAAAGTGTTGCCACACTCTCCGGCACCAATGTAGCATGCTCAGCAAAAAGCACAGAACACAACAAGCAACGACAGCAGAACACGCTGGGTCTCAAAAGCCAAAGCTGGACAAGGGAGTGCAAAAGGCACTTGGCCTTGTCCTCACAGTCCATCTGCAGTTAGTGCACCTGTCCAAGACAAGGGAATCTGCACACACGACTGGTGCCGGATCACCCGAGGACGTTCAGTGCCTCCGCCAGCAGTGTTCTGTGCTGGCTGTGTGCGCCACCTACAAGATGCACTGTGGCATCTCATCAGTGTGCCCTCTGCAGCATCTCCCAAACACATGGCATTTAGAAGTTAGATGGCAAGGCCACACTTGCAATTCTTGTCTGAGATACTATCCCAACTTGGAAACACATCATCATCCCGCCGTCAAAAATCCTGGGTATTCCCTAACAGCTCTGAACTTACAGAAGCAGGGGGTTAATTTGGTGATGAGGGAATGTGGTGAAGGGATGGAGGAAGAAAACTAATGACATGGAATGGTAGGGTAGGTCGGAGAGGCTTCCTGTTTGTATATCCTCATCTGACATCAAGGTTCATAGTCACAGAAACAGTCAGCACAAAAACAGGCCCTTCAGCCCATCGGGTCCTTGCCAAACATCAATCGCACTTCCTCGCTAATCCTGCATTAATCCCAGCTGTCATTAGAACATGAAACAGTACAGCACAGCCACAGGGCCTTCAGCCCACGATTTTATACTAAACTAATCAAATAGTCAGTTAAACAAATCACTTCTGTCTACTAATTGGCCATTTCCCTCCACTAATCACTTCTGCCTGGTCAGTGGCCATATCCCTTCCACTATCTACATAGTTATTCATTTCCGGCACCTAAAAGCCTTCTTACTGTGTTTGCCTCCACCACCAGACATTCCCAGCACCAACCACTCTTTGTGTAGAACGCTTGCCCTTCACATCTCCTTCGAACTTTCTTCTTCTCACCCGTGCCCTCTAGTATTCGTCATTTCAACCCTGAGAAAAAAAAGATCCCGTTGTATACTCTATCTATGTCTTTCATAATCTTATAAACCTCAATCTGGTCTCCCCTTGGGCCTCTGCTGATGCAAGAAAACAGCCCAAATGTGTCCAACCTCTTCCTATAAAACACACTTTCTAATCTAGGGTGCATCCTGGTAAAACTTTTCTGCACCCCCCCCCAAAGCCTACAGATCCTTCCAAAAGTGGCTCTCACAAAACGTTGGGGGATCTCAGCAGGTCAGGCAGCATCCTGCCTGTGGCCATCAAACTTTACAGCTCCTCCCTTGAAGGGTCAGACACACTGAGCCAATAGGCTGGTCCTGGACTTATTTCCTGGCATAATTTACATATTACTATTTAACTATTTATGGTACTATTACTATTTATTATTTAAGGTGCAACTGTAGCGAAAACCAATTTCCCCCAGGATCAATAAAGTATGACTATGACTATCTACGGAAAGGAATAAACAGTTAACATTTTAGGACAAGACCCTTCATCAGCTGTGTGTATTGCCCTGGATTTCCAGCATCTGCAGAATCTCTTGTGTTTAAAATGGATCTTCATCTCTTTACATTCTCATCAATAACTCGCAGGTGGTGCCACTCACTTACACTAGGAGTGACTAACAGTGGCTAAATATTCGACCAGCTCACATCTCTTTGGGACATGGCAGGAAACCGGGGCAGCCAGGAGAAACTCACACAGCCACAGGAAGAATGTGCATACTCCAAACAAACAGCAGCTGAGGAAGTGATTGAAGCCACTTCTGTGTGGCCAGCAGCACTATTAAAAGAAATCATTAGGGATTGCACAAGAAAACAGCAACTAAAACTAACTTCCCCCAAAGTGCTATAACGTTATGAGATTAAACAATGCTGCAGGTCCTCTATCACCATCATTCATTTGGTAAATAAGCACTTCCATGCCCTTAGCTGTTCCAATTTCAATGCTAACTCAAGGGAACTCATCCATCCCTGAATTCTGAAATTTCAAATTCACTTTGCTTCTCTAATTTAATTTCAGTTATCAGTGCATTAACTCTATCCTGATTATATCATCAGCAAGTTGCACCTCCAAACCAACATGGTTAGCGCTCCCTGTCACAGTCAAGGTCGCTGGGGTCCTCAACTACTCTACCACGCTGAACGTGGGGCAGCACGGTGGTGTTGTAGCTAGCACAACACTTTACAGTACAGATAACCTGGGTTCAGTTCCCACCCCTGCCTGTAAGGAGTTCATTCGTTCCCCCCGTGACTGCGTGGGTTTCCTCTGGGTGCTCCAGTTTCCTCCCACAGTCTAAAGGCGTACTGGCTGGTAGGTTAATTGGTCATTATAAACTGACCCATGATTAGGCTAGGGATAAATTGGGCGATTGCTGGGCGGTGTGAGTCAAAGGGCCTGAAAGGCCTATTCTACACTAAATAAATATGGAGATCTTAAATTCTTCCTGACTTCGGGGAGTTGCAGGAAAGAATTAAATCTCACCTTGATTGAGCAAAACTTTTTAAATGATTAAGGGCTGCAGTGGCCACTGCCACACTAATCATGCTTGGGTAAATTAAAGCCTATATTTTTAATGGACTTATTAAAAATTACAGATTTCATCTACGAAAGCAAGTCGTAATCCTGCTCATACAACTCGTTGGTCTCTATTCTCCTCTACATTTCTGAAACCATATTGATAGAATAATGTTTCGTAGTCCAACTAAATCAACTTAGCAAAATTGCTCAATTTTCACATAAATTTATGGACATGATTTTCCCCAGTCAGTCCAATTCTGCCAAATACAATTGAATGTAAGTAAGTCTGTGCACCAATTAGACCAATTCAAATGCTGTTAGTGAAGACACACAAGTTATCTTCAGTTCTTAACATCATTCGCTTCTGAATTAGTCTTGAATATACTCAGCAACTTGGTCACATTTGCCCTTTTAGGTAGGAGACTGCGAAGATTCACCATCCTCGCCCACTTTTTTTCATTCTCTTGTGCATCGAGTGTTGGTCTTCGATCTTTATTTTTCTTCTTTTTTTAAATTGGGTTTCTTGCTTTGTTGTTACCTGTGAGCAAGCAAATCTCAAAGTTGTATAATTTATACATTCTTTGATAATAAATGAATCTTGAGTCTCGAATCCTCATGACATTTCTCCTCAGAGGAATGGTCAGGACTTATTTTGAACTATGACCCCTGATTCTAGATGTTACTGCCAGCAGATTCATCATCCTTGCACCTGTCAATGCCTACACACATTTTCTGTGTTTCAATAACATCTCTGATGTAGGCCCAATCTTCACTTGGGACAACTCTAACACCATCCCAGGAATCATTCGGGTGAACCTTTATTGTATTCTCTCTGTTATAGGTATATCCTTCCTTGGGTTAGGAATCAGAATCAGAATCAGGTTTAATATCACTGGCATATGTTGTGAAATCTGTTAACTTTGCAGCAGCGGTACAATGATAATATAGAAAACACCAGTTACAGTCAGTGTGTGTGTATGTATATATATGTGTGTGTGTGTGTGTGTGTGTGTATATATATAATAGTTAAATTAAATAAGCAGTGCAAAAATAAAAATAAAATAAGTAGAGGTAATATTCATGGATTCAATGTCCATTCAGAAATCAAATGGCAGAGGTGAAGAAGCTGTTCCTGAATTCTTGGAGTATGTACCTTCAGGCTTCTGTACCTCCTTTCTGATGGTAGCCATGAGAACAAGGCATGCCCTGGGTGGTGGGCCTTTTTGAGGCATTGCACCTTGAAGATGTCCTGGCTACTATGGAGGCTAGTGCCCATGATGGAGCTAACGAAGTTTATAACTCTCTGCAGCTTATTTCGATCCTGAGCAGTAACCACACCCCCCCCCCCACCACCTCCCCATACCAGATGGTGATGCAGCCAGTTAGAGTGCTCTCCACGGTACATCTGTTTTTGGAGATGGATTAGATAGATTAAATCTTCCCAAGCTCCTAATGAAATATAGCCGCTGTCGTGCCTTCTTTGTAGCTGCATCGATATGCCAGGCCAGGTTAGGTCCTCAGAGATATTGACACTCAGGAACTTGAAATTGGAAACCGATATTCCATAATATTCTGCATAGATCTGCTAAAACACAATTAACTTTTGTCTTTGTCAAATTGTTTAGCAATAGAAGGCATGTGCCTTCCTAATTACTTGCAACAAGTGAATGATACATTGGCCCTTCAGAACACCAACACCTGAAGGATGCATGCTTGGTCCACTGCTCTGCTCCCTCTTCACCCATGACGTTGTGGCTAGACACAGTTCCAGCAACATTTCTAAATCCGACAATGACACCACTGTTGCTGGCAGAATCTCAGATGGTGACGCGGAGGCGTACACAAGCGAGGTGAATCAGCTGCTTGAGTGGTGTCACAACATCAGACTCAACGCCAGCAAGACCAAGGAATTGATTGTGGATTTCAAGAAGGGGAAGTCGACAGAACACGCACCAGTCTTCACTGAGGGGCTAGTGGTGGAAAGGGTGAGTAGCTTCAAGTTCCTGGATCTATCTTGGGGCCAACACATTGATGCAATCTCAAGGAAGGCACTCCAGTGGCTCTACCTCATTAGGAGTTTGAGGAGATTTGCTATGTCACCAAAGCTCACAAAAATTTCTGCAGATAATAATAACTTATTTATACAAACAATGTAAGTCAAAGTGCTTTACAATAGGATAAAGTGCAAACATGAAAATAAAAGACAAAAAGAGGTAAATTAAAAGCAAGGTTAAATAAATGGGTTTTGAGCTGATGTTTAAAATTGTCAAATGACTCTCCATCCCTTATAGTATTAGGTATTGAATTCCACAGTTTAGGAATGAATCAAGGACAGTGGAAACAGACAAACCAACTGCCTTTGTTCTTGCCATGAGGAAGGAGATGGAGGCTGCCATTTAATGGAGGGATTTTATGTTCTCCAGACTATGAGCTGAAGTCGCTTGTCTTCATCAGTGTTTTGAAGTTGACATGGTGATGCTTCAGGTAATCTGCTGTACTAGAGATAATTTCCCAATAAGAAGCTATTAGTGAGCTGTTCTTTTGGTTGGATATAACATGCAGGTTTGTGACTGCTACAGTCTGCATTTGCCCTGCATTACTCAAGCTGGTTGCCGATTGAGAACAAAGACCTACAGTATAAGTTACCGATTGTCTCTTGCTGGGAAGAGGGCAATAATGGATTCTGGCCTGGAGCAGAGTCAATAAAAAGGTGTTAAAGGTCATACACATGACCTATAACCAATGACACTGGAATGCAATATTTGAATTGGTAAGGAACAAATATAAAAGCAGACACATCAAGTGTGCTGCAGTGATGACTCGGTAGGCGATTCCTCATCATGGATGTGAAATGTCCCAAGGACAAGTGAAGATTCAAAATGGGACGATGAGGACCATGTGGCCAGCGGTAGAAACTCCTTTTCAACTGGTATTATATTTTCTGTTCTTTGACTGTTCATGGAAGGGCAGGAAAACCTAGAAGGTGTTCACACAGGTATTTGGTCATGCAAGTTCACATGTTCTTCCGTTATGACAATAAAAGTACTTGTCAGTAATTACAGATTCTCTCTGTGCCTCCCCAGTCATTATTACAAGAGATAATTCTTGTAACACCTGCCAATTTTCCTCTGAGGGAAACTGTTTAAGTTTAAGAGACTGGTGGAAGAAGACCTGAGAGTTCAATCAGTATTATAAAACGACAGCAATTCTGTGATGTACTCCAACCCACACCATTGAGAGTGTTAAAAACAAGTCAGAGAGATTTAAAATCAATTCTAAAAGATGCAGGAAGCCAATGCAGAGTAATTAGGAAGAGAGTGATATGCTCTCTCATCCTGGTTTTATTTAAAACTCTAGCAGGAGCACTCTGAATGAGTTGAAGTTTGTCAATAGCTTGCTTTGGAAAGCCAGTTAAAGGTGCATTGCAGTAATCTAGTTTATTCGATATAAAGGTGTGAATTAGTTTCTCAGCATTATTACGTGACAGAAACTGAGGTACCTATGCAATATTTCTTCAATGTAGAAATGCTGTTCTAGTCATTTTCTTTATGTGGGATTTAAAATTCAAATTTGAATGAAGGATAACACCCAGGGCTTGTCGCTTCTGATTTTACATGGGGAGCCAAGTTCCCAAGGTTATCAAAAAGTTCACCTCTGTTGGCTTTGGGACCAACTATAAGTATCTACCATACTTTTAGTTGGTTGCAAAGCCAATAGAGATAAACTTTCTCTATCGTGAGCATTCTGACTGGTCACTTCCTGGTAGGGAGGCTCAAGTGTGCAGGCTGTGAAGGACCGTCGACTCAACACAGTCACAGGCACAACCCTCCCCACTATCAAAGGCATCTTCTTGAGTTGGCGTCTCATGCCTTTCATTACTACCATCAAGGACGAGGTACAGAAGCTTGAAGGCACACTCTCAATGATTTAGGAACAGCTTCTGCCCCTCCAGTGTCAGATTTCTGAACAGCTCATGAACATGACCCCATTGTTCCTCTTTTACACTATTTAGTTAGCCAGCCAGTGGTAGTAGCATCCACATCAGACTTTGAGGTGAGTAGCCTTGGGTTTGAATCTGGCTGGCTCCTAGCATGCTTTCCATCGACGTTGGGTTGAGCATCGAGCTAGCAGTTCAGCCTCGTAAAAAAAAACAGACAAAAATGCTAAAGAAACGGCAAGGTTGCCACCCGACACACCACAAGGAGCAACAACTGTTTAGTTATGTTTTGTAATTTACGGTAACTCTTCTGCCTTGCACTGTACTGCTGCCACAAAACTACACATTTCATGACATGCGCCAGCATTAGTAAACCTGATTCTGATTCTAATTTTCATAAAATTAGTTTACGAAATGAGACGATTAAATAGTTCATGTCATAACCTTTAAAAAAAAGCCTAATATCCTCAGCTGATTCCACTCAGACTTCCTGCTGCCTTGGGAAAGTAGCCAGCATAATCAAGGACC
This sequence comes from Mobula birostris, assembly GCF_030028105.1. Lineage (NCBI taxonomy): Eukaryota > Metazoa > Chordata > Chondrichthyes > Myliobatiformes > Myliobatidae > Mobula > Mobula birostris. The sequence goes on from NC_092401.1 coordinate 13,547,003, forward strand.
CCTCCCATCCCAGTGATTCTCCCTTGTCCCTCCTCTTGCCAGGCAGCAGATACAAATGCCTGAGTATACTGCTCTTGAACGACCTCCTCAAACACTAAAAAGATGAATTCCTGATCTCTTGATCTCCCATTCAAGCCCATCATGGCTCTTGCACTTTACTTGTCTACCTGCTCTGTACTTTCTCTCTAACTGCAACGTTACATTGTTTTTCCCCTTTTGTACTCCTCAATGTAATCAGTCCTGGATGGCAAACAAACAAAATCTTTTCACAGTATCTCAGTACATGTTACAATACCAATACCTATTCCATTATGCTTACTCACCAGCATCTCCTCCATTTCCCAGATGTCCCCACTCATCCCATCTTCCCACCCCTTAAGAGTTGCTCTTGTCATTACCTACCACCCAATCAGTCTCCACATCCAACACATCATTCTCCGCAAGTCCGTCCTCTCCAAAGGGATTTTACCACCAAACTCCTCTTTATCTCCCCACCCCCACTCTCCCCCTCCCTGCAGGGATCACTCCCTCTGTGATTCTCTTGTCCATTCGTCTCTCCCCACTAATCTCCCTCCCGGCACTTATCCCTGCAAACGGCCAAAGTGCTACACCTGCCCATTCACCTCCTCCCTCACCTCCATTCAGAGCCCCAAACAGTCCTTCCAGGTGAGGCAACGCTTCACCTGCAAATTTGCAGGGCTCGTCTATTGTATCCAGTGCTCTCCAATGTGAGACCCATTGTAAATTGGGGGACCGCTTCGTTGATCACCTCAGCTTCATCCACCAAACATGGCCAAAGACTTTAATTCTGATTCTGATTCCAACATGTTGGTCCATGGCTTCCATTTGTCAAGTCAAGTCAAGTCAAGTCGCTTTAATTGTCATTTCGACCATAACTGCTGGTACAGTACACAATAAAAATGAAATAACAATCCTCCAGGACCATGGTGCTACATAACACAGCACAAAACTACACTAGACTCATGAAACAACACAAAACTACATTAGACTTCAGGCCTACACGGGACTACATAAAGTGCACAAAACAGTGCAAGACAGTACAATAATTAATAAACAAGACGATAGGCACAGTAAAGGACAAATTACAATATAATAATAAATGATGTAAATGTAAACAATGTAAACAATGTTTCAGCAGGAATTGAGAAAGAAATTAGCAAATATTGCAAAGGGAGTGGAGTGATGTTCAGTTGAGTGTGTGTGTGAGTGTGTGTGTGTGTGTGTGTGTGAGTGTGAGTGTGTGCGCGCGCGCCATGGTGACACCACCCTCAGGGTGAAGGAGCAACTCACCTTATACTCTGGGTAGCCAGAAGGCATGAATATTGATTTCTCCTGGTTAAAAAAAAAGCTTCCTTCCCCATCTCCTCTTCTATTCCCTGTTCTGGCCTCTTACTGCTTCTAACCTGCCTATCACCTCCCATTAGTTCCCCTCCTCCTTCCCTTTCTCCCGTGGTCCACTCACATCTCCTGTCAGATTCCTTCATCTCCAGCCCTTTACCTACCCCACCCACCTGGCTTCACCTGTCACCTTCTAGTCAGCCTTCTCCCCCCACCCCTTCACCTTTTTGTTCTCAGGTCTCCCCTTTCCTTTCTGGTCCTGAAGAAGGGTCTCAGCCCAAAACGTCGACTGTTTCTTCACTTCCATAGCTGCTGCCTGACCTGATTGGTTCCTCCAGCATTTTGTGTGTGTCACCAAAATTCTGGTCAGTCAGATTATACACACCATTCAAGATATTTAATTCTAAGATTGTTTTCCCTGCTGTGGAAGATGATTAACAATGTCATCTTGTGTGACTGTCTGAAGTCAGGCATTCAGGGAGTGTCCTCACTTTATTCTGTTTTCTCCAATGACAACTTTTAGCGGAATTAGTATTGCTGATTTAAAACTTGATCCCATGTTCACTAAAATCAGTTTGTGATTACTGCTCAGCCCAAAACAGAGGGGACAAGAAATTAGCTTCAAGTTACAGGCAATGAAGTTAAAGTCAATGGGTTGACGTGGACAGGGGAGCAGAACAGGAGGCTGACAATATTTCATCCATTCAAATCTCACGGGGAGGTTGACAGCCAAGTGACCAAAATTTCTACACCAAGGGTCATCGTACTGTGCACGATGCATTGTGAAACACCAAATACAGATCCCTCACCAGCACTCTGTGGAATGACATCCGCAGCTTAATGCGCTATATACACTGTCAAGTATCCCATTCAGTTAAGTTGAGAAGAAGGGTATATTGAACATCGGAGAAATTTCTATCTCCATAGTTGTAAAAGCCCAGCAAATTACAAGTTGTCAGCATTTTACCCTGGATGCATTTTTGTAATTGTAGCCAGGTTGCATCTCCTGTAAATAAACAGGTTATAAGGGTGTAACATTCAGGAGTCACGAGCTTGCAGGCTGTTTAAAGGTTAAATATAAAAATACCAGGTTGTATCAGCCGAGCTGAACCTTCTGTTCTTCACCTCTGTTTATGATCCACCTAAGCACCTACTGTATCCTACAAAGTGATATATCTCACGTCCCGGAACTAAGTCTCCTGGGCATTTGGTTGTAGTGAAGAACATTTTAGGTTTAGTAAGTATATGTTAATCTCAGGTTTACAGGAACATGATAGATTTGAGCATAATGATGTGAAACTTGCTGCAGAAAGCTAACTTTTCTGACCTCCTTACAGAGTCTGCTAACTTCTGCTCGGCTCAATTCAAAACGGAATTGTTTACGAAGTGGACTCCTGAAAATTGTTACTTTTGGAGATTGATCATCGTAACTGATCACAGGATGCTGCAAATTATCTTTTTTAATGTTGACACCGCTTGCTTCGACAATAATTTAATGGCCTCCCAGATATTGCCCCCGGTTCAATATTCTGCTGGGGGATCTCTGTTGGTCGAACAGCATCAGTGAAGGGGGAGTTTCATTCTCTCGACAGATGCTACCTGACTCATTGAGTGCTTCCAATGGTTTAAGTTACTTTGCTCTAGATTCCAGCATCTGTAGTCTCGTGTGTCATACCTCTCCTAACCTGATTTTCCATATCAATAGCGAATCATATCGACTAATACAAGGATATTGCAGTAAAAGGCTTAATCAAACTATTGCAACCTTTTAGCATTATATTGCTGTTATTTTCTCATTCTTATACAGCACAGAAACAGGCCCTTCGGCCCATCGTTTCCATTCTGATCATCAAGTGCCCATCTATACTAACCCCATTTTCAACATTAGACATTTAGGTCGGTAGCCTGCTCTGCCTTGGTGATTCAAGTACTCATTTCAATATTTATTTAATGTTGTGAGAGTGTCTGTCTCTACCACCCACTTAGGCAGTGAGCTCCAAATTCCACTCAGGTTCTGAGTGAAACAATCCCCCTCAGATCCCCTCTAAATCTCTTACCCCTTTACCCTCAACCTATGGCACCTTGCATTGAAGAAAAGTTGCATCCTATCTACCCTGTCTATGCCTCTCAGAATTTTATGTACCCAGAACTTTTTATACTTAGAATCTGATTTTGCACGCAATGTTGTGCTGGTTTTTTAATCTGTTCTAGCACCAATCTAATCTTTCCTCCCTGCATAGCCTTCCATTTTTCTATCATCTTTGTGCTCTCTCTAAGTCCCTTAAATAGCCCTAATGTATTTGCCTCTACCAACACCCCTGGCAGGGTGTTCCATGCACCCACCACTCTCTATGTAAAGAATTTACCTCTGACATGCCCCCTATAATTTCCTCCAATCACCTTTAAATTATGCCCCTTCGTATTAGCATTTCGGCCCTGGATCAGATTAGATTAGATGAGTTTATTGTCAATACACAGCAGGGTGCAATGAAATACTGTACCTTGCTTGCTGACAGTGAACAGCAAAGTCATAGTCATAGTCATAGTCATACTTTATTGATCCCGAGGGAAATTGATTTTCATTACAGTTGCCCCAACAAGATCAAAGTAACTAGCAACAGAAATAATAACAAGTGCTAAATGTGACGGTGCAACGATAGACGTGCAATCTGAAGCTGCGTAAAAAGAAAAGTTAAAGAGACAATAACAGAGTAATCAAGAGAGGTAGAACTAAGAGTTGAGAACATGCCAACACCGCCGGGAAAGGAATGTGTGATTGATTCAGAGGTCTGACAGCAGTGGGGAAGAGACTATTCTTGAATTGGTTTGTCTGGATTTTCAAGCTCCTCTCCCTTCTCCTAGAAGGTAGAAGAAAGAAAATGGAATGGCCAGGGTAGAGGGCATCTTAAAGGAGCGATGCCTCAAAAAGGTGGCATCCATCATTAAGGGCCCCCATCTCCCAGGACTTGCCCTGTTCTCATTGTTACCATCGAGGAAGAGGTACAGAAGCCTGAAGGCACACACTCAACAATTCAGGAACAGCTTTGTCCCCTCTGTCACCTCATTTCTGAACGGATATTGAACCCATGAGCACTACCTCACTACTTATTTTACACAACTGACTTAACTTAACTTATATATATTTAATGTAATTCACAGTTTTATTATTATGTATGGCAACATACTGCTGCCACTGAAACAACATATGCTGCTGATATTAAACCTGCTTCTGATTCTGATTCTGATCCACATTGATACTGTTAGCCTTACTGACACAACACACGGTGAAAATGGTCAGGCTGCAAGGAACAGCGAGCCTGTGACAGACTGGGCAGTGTTTACTGCTCTCTGCAGGTTCCGTCAGTCCAGAGCAGAGCAGCAGCTACACTGGACTGAGATGGAGCCCTTTAGGATACTTTATCCAGGGCACCTGTAGAAGTTTGACGGAATCCTTGTGGACATGCCATATCTTCTCCGATGATAAGAAAGTGCATATGCCTCCTCTTCTCCAAGGAAAACAAGCCCAGTCTATCATGTCTCTCTTGGTATTGGCACAACATTACAGTTTAGCTTTGGCCCATTGACTGAAGAAGTATAAATTAAATTTGATTCAATAACCGCTGAACTCCTGGACCAAGACTTTTTGAAACTATAATTGCTTCCGACACAACCCCGAACAAAAATACTTTGTAAGAAAATTGGAGAAGGAGCAGGCAATTCAGTCTTTCAAGCTGCTCCGCAATTCAATACAATCTTGGCTGAAGTTTTGTCTCAGTGTCTCATTCGCATTCTCTCTTCCCTCGTGATGAATTTAATGTATAAAAATCTGTCTGGCTTCTTACTAAATAAATTCTGCAATTGGTAGAGAACTCCACTGGTTCACTATGATCAGAATGAATAATTTTTTCTTTATTCCTGACATACACACCCAACCCCATCTTTTGAGATTGTGGCCAATGCACAACCAGGATGACATTCTCTCTATTCAGCCCCATTTGGCAGAACTGCCTTTCTGCATTCAGTGCAAGGGGAAGCTTTGAAAATAAGATCATTCCCGAGAAAGGTCATTAATCTGGAAGCTTAAGAAGGTGTTTATGGAAACATATCAAGTTTATTGTCAAAGCACAGGGGAATTTACTAAATCCACCTAATCTGGAGCTGTTTCAAGAACTGCAGAAACACATAGTTTGGCAATTAGAAAAACTGGAAAACTACTTAAGAAATGGGTACTGGAACAGATATTTGGAATTTAATCTAACTGTATACCAGCTTGTTACTATCACACATTTGAATTCTCCAGCTGAAACACACATGGTTTAATATTCAATGCATTGGTTGTTAAATTGCGCTCTGAAAATCAGCCTTGGTCTCTTAGAGTAATTGAGAGATCCAGCAGGGGAACAGGGCTGAGGGCCGCTGAGTCCACACCAACCATCAAACACACAGTTACACTCCTTTCTACATTAATCATAGTCATAGGCATAGTCATAGTCATACTTTATTGATCCTGGGGGAAATTGGTTTTCGTTACGGTTGCACCATAAATAATTAAATAGTAATAAAACCATAAATGGTTAAATAGTAATATGTAAATTATGCCAGGAAATAAGTCCAGGACCAGCCTATTGGCTCAGGGTGTCTGACCCTCCAAGGGAGGAGTTGTAAAGTTTGATGGCCACAGGCAGGAATGACTTCCTATGACGCTCTGTGTTGCATCTCGGTGGAATGAGTCTCTGGCTGAATGTACTCCTGTGACCAACCAGTACATTATGTAGTGGATGGGAGACATTGACCAAGATGGCATGCAACTTGGACAGCATCCTCTTTTCAGACACCACCGTCAGAGAGTCCAGTTCCATCCCCACAACAGCACTGGCCTTATGAATGAGCTTGTTGATTTTGTTGGTGTCTGCTACCCTCAGCCTGCTGCCCCAGCACACAACAGCAAACATGATCGCACTGGCCACCACATAGAACATCCTTGGCGTCATCCAGCAGATGTTAAAGGACCTCAGTCTCCTCAGGAAATAGAGACGGCTCTGACCCTTCTTGTAGACAGCCTCAGTGTTCTTTGACCAGCTGGTATTAATGCTTTTTATTCCAAATCCAGCCTACAAACCAACTTGTTTTCTCTCTATTCCACTCTTGATGAAGGGTCATTGATCTGATACGTTAACTCTGTTCCTCGTTCCATAGATGTTGCCTGATCCATTGAGTCCGTCAAATACAATTCTGTTTTGTAGGGTCTTAGCGATGCACAATGAGGAAGTGGACCGCTTGTCCCTTCCCTGCCGCACGGTGTCATCCACACTAACCTCACCTCCCAGCACCTGGCCCAGAAGAAGTGTCAGCAGCCACTTTCAATCACCTTCTCAAACAATGCATTCCAGGTACTTACCATCCTCTGTTATGAGATGTCCCCAACCGCACCAGCTTCCGGGGTTTAGATGCTCCAACTCTCTGGAGTATGGATGGCTGGTGTGGGGCCCTTTCAGACCATCCTGCTAATTGGCGCCGAGAATTGAGTATTTAAAGAGCACCTGAACAGAGCCTCAGTGCTCAATTGTAAGCCTACCTGGAGATCTTGTCTAGCATTTTGTTTGTGCTCAGTCCTCGTTCCAGCTTTATGCTGTGTCTCGATCCTTGCTTCGGATACTCCAGCATCTGGGTCCAGACCATCCTTGTCAAGGTCTCTCGTCGCCATATGATTGAGCCAAATATGGACCCAGTGGGCCATCGGAGTCTTTCGTCTGCTGTGGCCAGCTATAGTGAGAGGATTTCCAGACAGAACCTGGAGATACATGACCTCCAGGTTGCTGTGTGTCAGCTTTCATGAGAAGGAAGCCAGAATTGCTGGGGTGAACCTGTTAGTCGCGCTGCAGAGCCAGTACATCTTCCAACCCCAAGGAAGTTCTATGGTGACCCGGGTTCCTGCCAAGGCTTCCTTACCAATGCTCATTAGTGTTTGAACTCCAGCCATCCCAGATTCCCCAAGGAGTGTAGAGAGGTGACCTTCTGTATCTCTCTTCTGACTGGAAGAACACTGGCTTGGGTCACTATTCATTGGGAAGGCAGGTCAGAGGTTTGCTTGGATTCGGAGGAACTCATAGCCGCCATGAGGAGGGTCTTCCATCACCCCACTCAAACAAGACAAGCTTCAGAACATCTAATGAAGATACAACAGGGCAGACAGTCAGTGGCTGACTACACTATCAAGTTTCCGACCTTGGCCCAAGAGAGTCGCTGGAACAGGGAGGCCTTGGCTACTCTATACTGCCACAGACTCCAAGATGGCTGGAGGATGCCCTCGCTTTGGGAGAACCTGCAAAGGACTTTGAATCAACCAGTCCATTCATCTGGATAATCATCTGGCAGAGCAAAAGTGGGACAACATCAAGAGTTTAAAGAGGGTTAGCCCGAGCCCGGCCTCAACGCTTCAAAATTCCACTCTCCGACACCAGACCTCGACCTTGAGTCTCTTGGTCAAGATCCTGACAAGCCCACGCAAATCGGCTGCACTGGACTCTGCCAATGATAGGTCCTGGCGCTGGAGTCAAGGCTGCTGCTATTACTGCAGGGAGACAGGTCATCTGCAGGCCGAATGCCCAAGGCACACGTTTCCGTGGACTTTGTCATAGGTCTTCCAACACCCAAGGGGAAGACTGTCATCATGGTAATTGTCAATCGGTTTTCGAAGGAATACAAGTTCATTGCCTTAGATAAGCTACCATCTGTAGCACAGACGACCAGGTCTTCAGGATCTACAGATTCCCAAAGGAATTTGTCATGGATTGTGATCCACAATTCACATTGTATTGCTGGAGGGCATTTTGTAAGCTGATTGGGACAACAGCACGCCTTTTCTCTGGGTTTCACTCGCAGTCCAATGTCCAAATGAAGCAGAGCAACTAAGATCTGGAATGAACCCCAAGATGCCCAGCCTCAGAAAGACCTGACGACCATTTGAGGTGTGTGGAGGTCACCACAACACCTTAGCATACGCGGAATGGGCTGTCACCGTTCGAGCGTCAGTTTGGTTATCCTCTGCCACTCTTCCAGGATTGGGTTCCTGTGGCCAAAGATCTTGCCCAATGCTGCAAGCAGAAATGGGTAAGGACAAGAGATTAAGGCATTTGGCTGGCTCCTACCCAGAAGGAGGAAACCAAGGAGAAGACAGGGACCCTCTTTGCAGCCTGGTCAACAGGTCTGGGTGTCCACCCAGGAGTTTCCTCTCTGGGTGGAGTCTAGAAAGTTGGCACCCACGTGCATTGTCAAGGTCCTGAGGAAAGTAAACCTGGTGGCTTACACCTTGAGCTCCCCACGACCCTGAAGGTCAATCCCTCCTTCCACATCTCTAAATTCACCAGCCCCTTAGCCCCATCACCATCAGCCCCATTGCCACCCAGCTTTATCGATGGGGAACAGGACTTCACGGTGAGAAGACTTTTGAAGTCACAAACTGTTTGGGGTGTTTGGCAACACCTCATGGACTGGGAAGGATCCGGACCCAAGGAGAGGTGCTGGTGCCTGAAAAAGACATCTTGGGTCCGGGGCTCATCCACGACTACCATTACCATCTCTTCGAGCAGTCAGGGCCACCAGGAGGGGAGGGGGTCCTGTTACAAGACGCACCCATCCGCACCAGCTTGTGGGGTTTAGGCGCTCATACTCTCCGGAGTATGGATAGCTGTCTGGGTTCAGGACCGTCCCACTAATTGGCAATCATGTTTTGGGTACCAAGAATTGAGTACTGAAAGAGCATCTGACAGAGCCTCAGTGCTCAGTTGTAAGCCCAACTAGATATATTGTCTAGCGTTTTGTTTATGCTCAGTTCTAGTTCCAGTTTCATACCATGTCTTGATCCTTGCCTCGGATGTTCCAGTATTTGGGTCCTGACCATCCTTTCATCACATGACATTCTCTGGGTGAGAATGATAGGGATAAAGGGAATTTCCCTTATTTTCTGAACTCAGGATTGCCTTCATGATCACCAAGAGACCTATGACAACTCTGGAGGAGTTAGAAGCTTCAGTGGCTGAGATGGGAGAGGCTGCACATACAACAAATGTTGCCCCTGGTGCTTCACCAGTCACTGCTTTATGGGAGAGTGCCAAAGAGGAAGCCACTGTTGAAAAATACTCTCATGAAATCTCGGCTAGAGTTTGCCAGGATGCATGTGGTAGACTCTGAAGTCAGCTGGAAGAAGGTTCTATGGTCTGATGAAACCAAAGTTGAGCTTTTCGGCCATCAGACTAAACTCTATGTTTGGTGTAAGCCAAACACCGCATATCATCAAAAACACACTATCTCTACCATGAAGCATGGTGGTAGCTGCATCATGCTGTGGGGATGTTTCACTGCAGCAGGCCCTGGGAGGCTTGTGAAGGTAGAGGGTAAAATAAATGCAGCAAAATACCGGGAAATCCTGGAGGAAATGCTGATGCAGTCTGCAAGAGAACTGCGACTTGGGAAGAGATTTGTTTTCCAGCAACACAGGGACCCCAAGCATAAAGCCAAAGCTACACAGGAATGGCTTAAAAACAATAAAGTTAATGTCCTGGAGTGGGCAAGTCAAAGTCCAGAGTCCAGAGTCCAGACCTCAATCCAATTGAGAATTTCTGGCTGGACTTGAAAGGGGTTGTTCCCTCATGATCCCCATGCGATCTGACTGCTCGAGCAGTTTTGTAAAGAAGAAAGGGGAAAAATTGCAGTGTCCAGATGTGCAAATCTGTTAGAGACCTATCCACACAGACTCAAGACTGTAATTGCTGCCAAAGGTGCATCTATGAAATACAGACTTCAAGGGGGTGAATGCTTATGCGATCAGTTATTTTGTCTTTTATATTTGTAATTAATATAGATCAGTTAGTAGAGATCTGTTTTCACAAAGACATAAAAGAGTCTTTTTCTGTTGATCGGTGTCAAAAAAGCAAGATTATGTCCACTGTGATTCAATGTTGTGAAACAATAAAACATGAACACTTCCAAGTGGAGTGAATACTTTTCACATAGTATAATATACTTACTGTAATCCACAGTTTCCTTTTTCTTTCTATTATCATGTGTAACCCTATCACCAGGCTCATATGCAAACCTGGCTTGCTGGCTAACTCGGCTAACAGCCTTGGGACTCAGTGGGGAGAAGGGGTCAGTATGATTTGGGGTTCAGCCAAGCAGGGAAGTTGGGATGTTTGGATTAACAGAACCTCAATTTGAGTGAATGCTGCTTAAATACTGCCCATACACAACTTTCAGTCAGCAAGAAATAACATTGTACACCACATAAAACTGTCCCCTAAAACCCTCACTAACTTTTATAGATGCACCATTGAAAGCATTCTTCTAGGGTGCATCACAACCTGGTATGGAAGTTGTCCTGTCCAAGACCGGAAGAAGCTGCAGAAGATCATGAACACAGTGCAGCACATCACACAAACCAATCTCCCGTCTTTGGACTCACTTTACACCGCACGCTGTCGGAGCAGAGCTGCCAGAATAATCAAGGACACGACCCACCCAGCCAACACACTTTTCGTTCCTCTTCCCTCCGGGAGAAGGTTCAGGAGCTTGAAGACTCGTATGGCCAGATTTGGGAACAGCTTCTTTCCAACGGTGATAAGACTACTGAACGGATCCTGACCCGGATCTGGGTCATACCCTCCAAATATCCAGGCCTGCCTTTTTGGATGGCCGAAAAGCTCGACTTTGGTTTCATCAGACCATAGAACCTTCTTCCATCTGACTTCAGAGTCTACCACATGCCTCTCGGTTATTTTGCATTACCTTACTTCCCATTTTTCTATTTTCTATTTATGATTTATAATTTAAATTTTTAATATTTACTAATTTTAACTATATTTAATATTTTTTATATTTAATATTTGTAATCCAGGGAGTGTGAAGCGCAGAATCAGATATCGCTGTGATGTTTGTACGTTCTAGTACCAATTGTTTGGCGACAATGAAGTATAAAGTATAAAGTATAAGTATAAAATTATAAAGAAAATATATTTGCCAATTTCAGCTTTCTCAAACAGTGAATAGGAAAAAGGAAAGAAAAGGAATTTCGAAGATTTCGCTGGAATTTAGAAGATTGAGGGGGGATCTTATTGAAACATATAAAATCCTAAAGGGATTGGACAGGCTAGATGCAGGAAGATTGTTCCCAATGTTGGGGAAGTCCAGAACGAGGGATCACAGTTTGAGGATAAAGGGGAAGCCTTTTAGGACCGAGATGAGGAAAAACTTCTTCACACAGAGTGGTGAATCTGTGGAATTCTCTGCCACAGAAAACAGTTGAGGCCAGTACACTGGCTATATTTAAGAGGGAGTTAGATATGGCCCTTGTGGCTAAAGGGATCAGGGGGTATGGAGAGAAGGCAGGTACAAGGTTCTGAGTTGGATGATCAGCAATGATCATACTGAATAGCGGTGCAGGCTCAAAGGGCTGAATGGCCTACTCCTGCACCTATTTTCTATGTTTCTATGTTTCTATGACCGAATCCAAGGTGCACACGACGGGTGGAGCTCATACTGGAGTATTCAGAGGTGTATCTCCTACGCACGCACTGGACCCACAGTTTGCGGGGAAACAGCCGCCACATTTTCAAACTTCCCTCGGAGACCATCTCAAGGAAACTGGCTCTCTCTCTCTCAGGAATACTGGCCCTTCCTCCTTGGAGCCATTCATCTACACAAAGCAATTCTTGCAGCGGGAACCTTCCTTCCTGCAGCATCTTCCCTTGTGCCCCGCTCCACAGCTCTCGCTAAAAGACCCCAAACCAGACCACTGTCCTTCAGAAAGCTCTTCCTCGCAGCTCTCTAGAACCTTCTCTCACATCCCACAATCCTGACGCACATTCCTCACTTGAACAGCATGGCTCCTTATCTTAGCCAAAGCCAAAACACGCTTTCTAGCATGGTAGACTACTTTTACAGAAAACTGCTAATATAAACTACCTCACCACATAGCAGTGGAAATCTTAACCAGGGCATTACTCAAGTATTGCATTGTACTGTTGCCACAAGGTTAACAAGTATCACAACATATCCTGGTGATATTAAATATGATTCTGATTTTGATTTATGTTATCAAGATGTATCTACCTCTGACATGGGTGTCAACTCTATCTATACCCACTCATAATTTTATATATCTCTAACACATCCTTCTTCACTTTATCTGCTCTAGAAACCCAGCTTCTCCACTTAACTAATCTGCTCCACCCGAGGTAACATCCTGATGAATCTCTGCTGCACCCTCCCCATTATAGTCATATCTTTCCTTATGGAGTGGTACCCAAAAATGAATGCAGTAACTCCACCTGAGGCCTAACCAAAGTTTGATAAAGTTAGCGTGACCTCTCTGTTTTTGTATTCAATGCCCCAGCTAGTAGAGGCCAGCGACCCATGTGCCTTCCATGTAGAAGTGTGAGATGGCTGTGAGTCATTGGAAAAGTGCAGTAAGGGGCAAGTATGAAATAACTTGCAAAAGAAAGCACAAAAGCTCAATGGGAAATGTGACCCATCTGTTACAGGAGAAATTAAGTATTAAGACGCTTGTAAAGTTGCCAAAAATAACTGTAAACTCAAGAACTGGGGTGTTTGAGAACAGCAAGAGTGTGTCAAAACTCGACAAAGAAACACAAGATAAGATATGAGAATAACATGGGAGGAGGAGGGAAAAGCAAGAGCCTCCATAGAAATGGAAAAAGGAAAAGGCTACCTAGATTCCATAAGACATAGGAGCAGAATTAGGCCATTCAGCCCATTGAGTCTATTCTGCCATCCCATCATTTATTGTCCCTCTCAGCATATTTTCCTATCTTCTCCCCAAAACCTTCAATGCTTTGACTAATCAAGAACCTATCAACCTCCACTTTAAATAAAACAAATGACTCGACTTCCACAGCCGTCTGTGACAATAAATTCCACAGATTCACCTCCTTCTCGTTATAGAAATTCATTCTTATTTCTATTCTAAATGGATGTCCTTCTGTGGATGTCTCCTCTGGTCCTAGACTCCACCACAATAGGAAACATCCTTTCCACATCTACTCTAGCTAGGCCTTTCAACATTTGATAGGTTTCAATGAGATTCCCCCTCATTCTTCAATGCGCACAGGTCCAGAGCCATCAAACACTCCTCATATGTAACCCTTTCATTCCTGGGACCTTTCTCGTGAGACTCCTCTGGATTCCCCCAAAAGCTAGCACGTCTTTTCTTAGATAGTGGGTCACAGGTCAATGGGGACCTTCACAGACAAAGATTGGAGACCTTCTGTTCAGGAATAAAAATTGGCAGAGAAAATAAACAAGTACTTCGTGTCTGTCAGCACAGAAGAATGTATGACAAAAAACAGCAGATATACTAGACAAACAAGTCTAACAAGGGTGAATATGGAAGAAAAATATGGTTAAAATGGTACTAGACAAGTTGGTAAAACTTTCTATAAATACCAAAAAAGTTTTGATAAAGTTGACCACCATTATCACCTTACGAGCCAATTTTGGAAGATTGGCTGACCATTAGCCTAACATCAGGATAAGGAACAACTCTGGAATCTATAATGAATGCTGCATCAAGAAAACACTTTGAAATGAATAATGGAACTGAGCAGAGCCAGCACGGATTTATGTCCTGCTGAGTTCCTTAAGCATTTTGTGTGTTGTTCCAGTTTTCCAGCATCTGCAGTCTCTCTTGTGTCTCCAGTGAGAATATGATCTGCAATACAAACAAGGGAAGACAACTGCATACGGTTGCTGAAAGTTTGAAGAAGCTTTTGTCAAGGTCCCAGACAAGAAGTTTGTCAAGAAAGACAGAGTACACAGAATTGAGGGATAATGTATTGCCATGGATTGTCAAGTGGTTAACAGAGAGAAGAGTGTGAAAAGATGGTGTTACAAGTGAGGTGGAGCAGGGATTAGTGCTCGGGTCCTGAGCTGTTCAATCGAGACCAACAACTTGGCTGAAGGAACCAAGTTTGTCGATTACTCAAAACGATGTGGAATTGAGCGTAAGAAGGAGGATATCAAGAGGGTTCAAAGTACATTTATTATCAAAGTATGTATAGATTATACAACCTTGAAATCCATCTCCTTATATGCAGCCACAAAACAAATAAACCCCAAAAGAACCCATTAAAAAAAGAACATCAAACACTTATTGGGCAGTGAGAAAGGGGAAAAGAAACAAGCTAAGAACATGGCAGGTGGAACATGATGTGCAAAAAATGTAAAGTCATGTACTAAACAGAAGAACAGAAAATTGTTGAAGTGATAACAGATTGGGATACGTTGATGTTAAGAGGTCCTCAGTTTCATTATGCACTCGGCAGTTAATGTTTCCGTGCAAGTGCAGCAAGCAGTTTGGAAGACAATTGGTATGGGGGCCTTTATTGTAAGAATGTTTGAGCTCAGGAGTAGCTCAGCCTTGGTGAGAGCACATCTGGAATATTATGTAGTTTTGGTCTCCTTACCTACAAAAAAGGGACTACAGGCCATAGAGGGAATGCAAGAAAGACTCGCCAGGCTGGATCCTGGAATGGTGGGCTTGCCACGCGAAGAGAGACTGGGAGCTCAGAGATGAGAAACCACCAGAGATGACCTTGAGGACATTCAGCATTTGCGCAGTGATCAGTAGTGTGGACAGAAGGAGTCTGAAAAGCCCAGAACAGGGGTGGAACATGTTAGACTGTCATAAGGAGAAATTATTTTACTTGAAGGGCAGTGAATCTGGAAGTCTTTAACATGTGGCTACGTCATTGAATTCATTCAAAACAAAGAGTGTCAGATTTCTGGGAGCGGACAAAGACAATGCATCATAATCTGATTGAATGACTTAGATGGCTCACACAGCTAGATGCTCCTATTTACTATCTTCTTGCAAGTGTGGAGTGTTGGACAAGACAAGATCTCCCTGGTGTTCTTCCAAAAATATCCAACTGAGTCAACAGGACACAACTATCCAAGAGCATTTCTCTTTGCTCTTCACAGTCTCTGGACATCCCACTCTGCTTTAAAGTCAATGAAGTATTCTCAGTATGGCATCCTACAACATGCAGCATCAACTGCTTTCTTTCTCTCAAAATGGTACTGCCAGGAAGGTCAGCATGTATTTGCCCTTAAGCTGAGCTTGTTGGCCTCCTTCAGAGAACAGTTAAGAATCAGCAATACTTCGGACACAGCAAGGATGGCTGACAGATTTCCTTCCCTAAAATACATTAGCAAACAAGGAGGTATCTTACAGCAATCTACTAGTTCTATTACTGAGATTTTATATATTTTTTTAAATTTCTGGATTTATTCAATTAACTGTATTTAAACTTAACAAGACACACGGCGGGATTTGAACCCTTGTCTGCAGTTTAGCCTTCTCTCTGGCTGGTCTAGTAATATAAGCATTACAATGCTGTACCAGCTCCCCAAATCACCACATGATAACGCACAGATAGCCTGTTTTTGTGACATTGGTAGAGGAATAAATGCTGTCCTACACCCTGGGGATAACTCCCCTCCTCTCTCAGTAATCAGAGGATCTACCCCAGTGAGCAGGCTGCACTTTGGTTTAACATCTCATCTCAGATTCTGTCGCACTCCTTCAGCGCAGCGCTGAAATGTCAACCAAGATTTTGTTCTTAAATCTCTGGAGTGGGACGACAACCCATGACCTTCTGACTGAGAGCTGCAAGTGTGACACACCGAGTTATGGCTGACATCTCGAGAGCATGTTTATAATTTCATTATTCATAGCCAGATAGCAATACTTTCCATAATAATACAAAAGATTTGCTGTGCTCCTTTTTTTTTTACATAAATCAGCACAAATTAGAAAGGAGACAAACAATCAAAAACAACAAGAGCAAGGCCATCCTTGTTACAAAACTCTGGCGAAACCCGAAGGGAGAGGAAGCAATGCTATTCAAGCAGAAGCTGTGGGAACTTCAAACAAGCTCCTGGCCCACTGGATCTGAACCAAGGTAAAACCGAACCACCCTCAGAAACAGAGGCTGTCACTCAACCCTAGTGAACGCTCCTGCATTTAACAATGCGACTGGAATGGTGCTTTGTTTACAGAAATGTAGGACAGGAGAAAGGCATTCAGCCCCTTGGTCCCATTCTGATATTCCATTACACTGTTGCTGATCTGAGGCTCAACTTTATTTCCCCATGCCTATTGACAGCAGTCAGAAATCCATCACTCTTTGTTCCAATTGTGCCAATATCAGTAAATGAGACTCCACATTTCTACTGCCTTTTGCAAGGCAAGGTGATTCCTGAACTGCCTTGATTCACCTTGTTGTGTCTGTGCCCACCTGAAGTAAAGTAAAGGCATCCATTGATCTTGCGAGACCATGGATCTGCGCCTGGAAAGTCCCCACTCTCCAGGGAGCAGGCCTGGGCAAGGCTGTATGGAAGACCAGCAGTTGCCCATGCTGCAAGTCTCCCCTCTCCATGACACCGATGTTGTCCAAGGGAAGGGCATTAGGACCCATACAGCTTGGCACCGGTGTCGTCGCAGAGCAATGTGTGCTTAAGTGCCTCATGTTGCCTCGGCTGGGGCTCGAACTCACGACCCTCAGGTCGCTAGTCCAATGCCTTAACCACCTGGCCACATGCCCACACCTGTGCCCACCTACATATATATTAAATAAAAGCGTCACGCGGGGGGGGGGGGGGGCGGGTGGCTTCAACTGGTTCCTTTTGTAAAATCTAAACCTCTCAGCTATTACCAGCGGTTTAGGACTCAAATGATTTTGTAAAATTGTAACAATTTCATCAAACGACTTGCTTGCTGACTCTTACGGGGTTACTAGGTTGCGTAAGAGACTGTACGTCCTTGTACCCACTAAGCTAAGAAGAGCAGGGGCTTTCTCTTGCTCCTCCACATCGTTCGCATTACAATACAGTTCGACCCTCTCGATATATGACTCCCAGTCTTCATTAGCGCTATCGAATTCATCAACTTTCCCGACTGAGGCCATCGCCACAATATTTTCACTTAAATTCAGCGCATCTTTCACTGTTGCTATGCACCGCATTCATGTCCTTGTTAGCATCTGTGATGGCTTTCTCAAGCTGTTTCGTCCCGTAATTGTGCCACAACTGTTGGTGCAATTCGTGATATTTTCTGACATTCAGATTCGTACTTGTTGCCAATTTGTTGCGTCTGTGCACAACTACAGATCAATTAAATAAAAGCACGCATGCAGAAGATTATTTACTTACTACCTATAATGCTTGCAAGGGTAAGTGCCAGGAGGGAGATCATGGGGGAGGGACGAATGCAAGTGGAACAAATGCTACACCTCCTCCCTCACTACCATTCAGGGCCCCAAACAGTCCTTCCAGGTGACGTGACACTTCGTCCGTGAGTCTGTTGGCGTCATCCATTGTATCCGGTGCTCCTGTTGTGGCTTCCTGTATACGAGACCCAACGTAGATTGGGAGGCCACTTTGCTGAGCACCTACACCCTGTCCGTCAGAAAAAGCAGGATCTCCCAGTGGCCACCCATTTTAATCCAACTTCCCATTCCCATTCTGACATGCAAGTTCATGGACTCCTCTACTGCCGAGATGAGGCCACACTCAGGTTGGAGGAACAACACCTTATATTCTGTCAGGGTAGCCTCCAACCTGATGGCATGAACATCGATTTCTCGAACTTCCAGAAGTGGCACCCCTCTCCTACACCATTCCCCATTCCCATTTCCCTCTCTCACTTTATCTCCCTACCTGTCCATCACCTCCCTCCCCCCTTCCCTTTCTTCCAAGGCCTTCAGTCCTCTCCTATCAGAATCCCTCTCCTCCAGTCCTTTATCTCTTTCACCAATTGACTTCCCAGCTCTTTACTTCACCCCTCTCCCTCTCCCAGTTTCACCTATCACCCACTACCTTGTATTCCTTCCTCCCCTCCCCCCACCTTCTTACTCTGACTTCTTATCTTTTCTCTCCAGTCCTGATGAAGGGTCTCGGCCCGAAACATCAACTATTTACTCATTTCCATAGATGCTGCCTGGCCTGCTGAGTTCCTCCAGCATTTTGTGTAAGATCCTGATTCCAACCAATGTAGTTCCTCAAGTCATTGAAGTACGCAAGCCTCCAAACCACCAATGTTGTGGTCCTTTTGGAGGAATTCTAAGATTATGCCCTAAATTATATGCCAGAAGAATTCAGGGGTGTGAGAGGACTGGAAGTGTCAAAGTTACAGGTCAAAAACCTGCATCAGTCGTAATCCAAAACATTAACAATTCCCTCCCCTGTAGTTGCTGCTTTCCCCACTGAGCTCTTCCAGCAAACTATTTATTGTTTCAGATTCCGGCATCTCTCGTGTCTCCAAGGTTAGGCCCTCTCACAAATGTCTACAGTTGTACTGTGGAGAGCATTCTGACTGGTTGCGTCACCATCTGGGACGGAGGGGGCCACTGCAAGGGATCAGAAAATGCTGCGAGCTCAGCCAGCTCCATCGTGGGCACTAACCTCCCTAACATTGAGGACATCTTCAAAAGGTGATGCCTCAAAAAGGCTCCCATCACCCAGGACATGCTCTCTTCTCATTGCTACCATCAAGAAGGAGCTACAAGAGATACACACTTAACATTTGAGGGGCGGCTTCTTCTCCTCTGCCATCAGATTTCTGAATGGACATTACAGAACTTCAATACGCAGCTTGTGCAGCCGCTCTGGTGAATAGATATCTGTAATCTGTCAAGTAGGGTGCCGTGCACAATCCTGATTTGATGGAGACAGATGTGAGAGAACGGAAGAACATCTGGAGGAACTTCTGAAATGCCTTTTTCGCTGCCGCTGTTACTGTGTGATCCAGAATCTCCGGAGGGGAAGGCCCCGAATCCTCGGCTTTGCTTGTTGCTCGGCAGCCGGGACAGGGTCGAAGCGCTCGGCAGAGATGGTGCTCGGTGTCTATGTGCTGGTTGGAGGCTCGAAGCTTTCGGATGGGCTCAGAGTCAGCTGTGGTCGGGTGCTTCCAATGCATCGACAGTTGTCGGTGCCTGGAGGTTTATGGCAGGGAGAGTTTCTCCTTCTGCCGCCTACTATCGGGGACCATCGGGAGTCGATCGGAAATTTGAGACTTTTTTTTACCATGCCCATGGTCTCCTCTTTATCAAATTACGGTATTGCTTTGCACTGTTGTAACTATATGTTATAATTATGTGGTCTTGTCAGTGTTAGTCTTTGGTTTGTCTTGTTTTTTTTTTGTGATATCACTCCGGAGAAACATTGTATCATTTCTTAATGCATGCATTTCTAAATGACAATAAATAAGGACTGAGCGTCCTCATAATCTAATCTAATTTTTTTTTTCCTTTTTTCTTGCTCTATTTTTGCACTAACTATTTAATTTAAGACAGGGGGTACAGCAGATGCTAGAAATCTAGAGCAATACACACAATGTACTGGAGGAGCTCAACAGGTCAGGCAGCATCTACGGATGGGAATAAACAGTCAACTTCTCAGGCCAAGACCCTTCATCAGGAGTGTTTAATTAGATTTATTTTTTTTTTATTATTGTAATTTATAGATTTTATTATTATATATTGCGATGTACTGCTGCCACAAAACAACAAATTGCTTAAAATATGCCAGTGATATTAAACCTGATTCTGATTCTGTTCTTCATCACCCCACCATATTAAATTATTTTTCTTTCCCAACCAATCTTTCTAGTAGTTTAAACACACACATATCCTCCACCTGTTGTATCCAAGGTCATGGCATCCGAGTGTGCAACCCAGCCTCGTCCTTTACCCCCCCAAACTCTGTTATAAATCCACATGCAAAGAAAAATATCTAAAGGATATCAAGAAATGTGTGAACTCCATTAAGAATTTACAAGAACAATAATTCCATCCTGGTAGCTAAAATCCATTAAATAAGGCCTCCAGCAGCCACACAGAACATCATTATTCATTTTGATGAAGACAGTGATTAAAGCTTCATCAAGAAGTGAATACAAATGTTGGAACAGTTTGATTACATGCGGCCTTCTACTGGGGATCCAACCGCAGAAGGAGTTTTGTCAGATTTCTGCTGTGTGCTTCTGTGGATGCTGATTTTACGCCCTTTTTGACTTTCTGTATTTCTTCAGATATTTACAGCATTAGAAATTGGTTTATTATTACCACAAGTACTGAGCTAACAGCTTTTATTTCACAATCAGAATCAGAACCTAGTTTAATATCACTGGCATATGTCGTGACATTTGTTAACTTCATGGCAGCAGTACAATGCAGCACATGATAAACATAGAAAAAGTTGAGCTGCAGTAAGTATATGTATCTACATTAATCTATGTACAGCGGGCTGGTGGCGTAGTGGCATCAACGCTGGACTTCGGGGCGAGAGGTCCCAAGTTCGAATCTGACTGGCTCCCTTGCACGCTCTCCATCCGTGTCTGGGTTGAGTGTTGAGCGAACAACTCGACCTTGTAAAAAAAAACCTGGAGAGGGATGGGCTCCGCCAGGTTTCAGACGCCCTAGACACGCCGTACGATGAGCATACCAAAAGCTCATCATGACGGTGCCCCGACGGCACCATCAGGAGTTAAGGGCGCGCGCGCGCACACACACACACACACACACACACATATTAATGTATGTACAGTATATTAAATAGTTAAATTAATATTAGTACAAAAGCAGAAAGCTAGTAGGGAGTGTTCATGGGTTCAATATCCATTTGGAAACTGGATGGCAGAGGGGAAGAAGCTGTTCCTGAATAGCTGAGTGTGTGCCTTCAGGCTTCTGTGCCTCCTCCCTGATGGTAGCAATGAGACAAGTGCATGTCCTGGCCGGTGGGGGTCCTTAATGATGGACGCCGCCTTTCCTTGACGATATGGAGGCTATCCAGCCAACCAGTCAGGTTACTCCGTACATACAGTATGTGCATCAAGATAGTATGAAAGAAAAATCAGAATGCAGATTATAGAACATAGAAAACTAGTACAGTACAGGCCCTTCGGCCCACAATGTTGTGCCGACCTTTTGCTATAACACCAATCTAACCTTTCCATCCTACACAGGTCTCCGTTTTTCTGTCATCCTTGTGGGTTTATTAAATGCCCCAAACGTATCTGCTTCTGCCAGCACCTCTGGCAGAATGTTCCACGCACTCACCACTCTCTGTGTAAAAAAATTACCTCTGACACCCCCCCTCCTATATTTTCCTCCAATCACCTTAAAATTATGCTTCCTGGTATTAGCCGTTCCCACCCTGTGAAAAAGTCTCTGGCACTGCAGTCGACCTGTGCCCCTGATCATCTTGTACACCACGATCAAGTCACCTCTCATCCTCCTTCACTCCAGAGAGAAAAGCCCCCACTCGCTCAACCTATCCACATACTGTAAGACATGCTCACTAATCCAGCCGGCATCCTGGTAGATCTCCCCGGCACCATCTCTGAGGCTCCTACGTCCTTCCCGTAAGGAAGCGACCGGAACGGAACACAATATTCTGAGTGTGGTCCATCCAGGGTTTTATTGAGCTGCAATGCAATCGCAGAGTGCAGGGAGTCAAATACATTGTGTTACATGCTCAAGATCTGTGTTTTTTTTTGTGAGAATGATGTAATGGTCTTTTGGAGGTCACCTGATGTGATTTTCCCGCCGATGTGAGGTCACGTGATGACATGTGCACCATGAGTATTTAAGGGTCGACCCAGCTGACGCAGTTGGTTTTTAGTTTGTAGATTTCCAGGTAGAACGTGCTGTACCTCCGTTCCTGTTGCGTGTTTGTTTTTGTGACGCAGTTTCATTTTTAAAACGGAGCGTTGCGTTCTGTTGCAAGATACCATATTATTGGACTGGAAATTTTTGCTAGATGTGTTGATTTACCCAATTCCAACAGTAGAAGGGAGAGTGAAGAATTTATCGAAGTACAGGATAGAGGGATCGAGAGGAGTCGGCATCGTTTGGCAGTTTAATAAAGGATCGACCTTATTGAGTTTTCATTGGAGGAGTACGACCTGCATCGAGGATAACTCTTGCCAAAATGAGCAAGGAGTTCATGCAAAGGTCTCTCTCTCTAAAGGAATTTAAGGTCAGTTGATTTAAACTGTTTATTTTCGGTATCGTGAATCTTGTGGACAGAACCAGCAGGAAAGTCGCGTCTGTGAAGAAATCCTTCTCCAGAGAAGTCTCTCCCAATTGAACGTGTAAATCTGTTGGACTTTCGAAGTTATCGCTTTAACAACTATATCTGACTGTATCGCTTTCAGAACTGTTTTCGCATTTAACGTTTTAAGAACCAGAGCCGAGTGGCGAGTTGGTGAACGGCTGCATTTCTGTTAACTTCCGGTTAAAGTTTTCATTTGTTTTTTTTTCCTTATGTTTATCCGTGTTTAATAAATGTTTGGTTGTTTTTATATAACCTGTCTCAGTTGATATTCATTGTTGCCGGTTACGTAACAATTGCAAGGGCCATAACAAGGTAGACTGAGAGATCAAGAGCTCATCTTTAGCATTCAATAGCCTGACAGCAGCAGGATAGAAGCCATCCTTCAATCTGGTGGCATGCACTCTCAAGCTTTTGTACGTTCGGTCCTGCTCGATGGAAGGTGGGGAGAAGAGGGAATGACTGGAATGGGAGCGTCCGCAGGAAGTGAAGTCAGGGTCAGTGGAGGGAGGCTGGTGTGCCTGATGAAGTGAGCTGCACTCACAACTCTCTGCAGTTTCCTGTGGTCTTGGCAAGAGCTGTTGCCATGCCAACCTGTGATGTATCTGGATAGGGTGCACCTGTGAAAATTGGTGAGAGTCGTCAGGGGTATGGCAAATTAATAAAAGCTAATACTGCAGTGAAGACAGAAAAGCATGAGGGAAATCATTTATTTATTTGTTGAGATACAGCGTGGAACAGGCCCTTCCACACTACGAACCGCGCCGCCCAACAGTCCCCCAACTTAATCCTAACCTAATCACAGGACGGTTTACAATGACCAATTAAGCCACCAACCGGTACATCTTTGGACTGGGGGAGGAACCCAGAGGACACCCATGCAGTCACGGGGAGCACGTGCAAACTCGCTACAGCAGCGGCAGGAATTGAGCGCCGGTCGCCTGTACTGCACTACACGACCGGAATCTGGGATAAGCGGACAAATCCTTACAGAGGTAGACGCAGTAAGGATTGAGAAGTGACGTCGGACGGACTGCGTACCAAGGTCAGTGAAAACGTGGAAGTGCCCCTCCTACTTCAAACACTACTGAAGCTGAGAGATGGCTGTGTCAATGCAAACATGGATGGAACTGTATTAGGCAGGAAGGTTTAGCAGCTGAATGGACTTAGCCCAGATTTCACAACAGTGTAGAACTGAACTTGCCTGTTCACTCCTCTCTCCAGACCAGCAGAGCCTTTCGTTTTCCCATTGTTTGGTCAGTTTAAATGCTGGCCCAGACTGACTGAAAAGACAGGGTATCAGGATCCAGGGCGAGAGCTGATTTCGCTCACTCTCCGCGATGGTCACTTCTCTCTCTATGGCCCTGAGGCTATGAAGACTACCCATCTGCTGTGCCTGCCAATATGATAAACTGATAAGTGAGGCTTTGGGCTGCTCCGGGGTTCAGATCTGAGGACTCCATTTTGGTTCAAAATGCCATCATTTGCTTCAATTGATTGCATGTTTTGTTTTTTTCCTCTCGTACGTTGGGTATTGGTCTTTTATTTTTTTTTAATTGGGTTTTTTCAACTTTGTGGCTACCTGTGAGCAAGCAAATCTCAAGGTTGGATAATTTATACATTCTCTGATAATAAAGGTACCCGAATCTTGAATCTTGCTTGTTTCATCAATCAGGAAGTCAAGTTGCATAAAAGTTCGGTTGCCCCCCCCCCAGAATATTGTATGTAATTCTGGTCACCCCATTACAGGAAGGATGTAGATACTTTGAAGAAGGTGCAGAAGAGGTCTACCAGGATGCTGCCTGGATAAGAAAGTATGAACTTTAAGGAGAGGTTGGACAAAACTTAAGTTGTTCTCTCTGGGGTGTCAGAGGTTGAGGGATGGGAGCTTATGATGTTCTGAGAGCCGTAGATTGGGTAGGCATTCAGAATCTTTATCCCGGGCCAGGAATGTTGAATACTGGGGGGCAAAGTTTTAAAGTGAGAAAGTTTAAAGGAGATGTGGAGGTGAAGCTTTTTACACAGAGACTGGTGGGTGCCTGGAAGGTTGGTGGATACAGATGCAATAACAGCATTTGAGGCATCCTCAAGGAGCAGTGCCTCAAAAAGGTGGCGTCCATCATTAAGGACTCCCACCACTCAGGACATGCCCCCTTCTCCTTATTACGGTCAGGGGGGAGGTAGAGCAGCTGGAAAGCACACACACTCAAAGATTCAGGAACAGCTTCTTCCCCTCTGCCATCTGATTTCTGAATGGACGTTGAACCCATGAACACTACCTCACTATTTTTTTTGCATGGTTTCTCCCCCTACTATTGTGTACTGTATTGTACTGCTGCCGCAAAGTTAGCAAACTTCACGACGTATGCCAGTGATATTAAACCTGATTCTGATGCAGATTTTAGGGAGCGACGCAGGCAGTGGATCATGTACAGGCAGAAGGCAGTAGTTCAATTTTGCATCATGGTTGACACAACATTGTGAGTCAAAGGGCCTGTTCTACGTTCTCTGAATTAACAGGTGAGGACTGAATAGTCTGTCTTCCTTCGGATCACGGTGACTTTCTCAGCACATCAAAGAGCTTGCACTCTGGAACATTAGATATAAGATGCTGGAAGATATTTTAACGGGCGTCAGTCCTGAAGAAGGGTCTCAACTGTTGACTCTCTTCCATAGATGCTACCTGACCTGTTGAGTTCCTCCAGCATTTTGTGCGTTGCTCAAAGATGTTTTAAACTTTGAAACATTATTAATATCTAGTTGAATCCTTTGAAGCATAATCACCGGTGTAATGAAGGGAATGCATAGCAAGGCTCCATAAAGATCACTGTGGCAGAGAGGTTATCCGTAGTGACACGCACTAAATGCCAGAGGGACTCAGCAGGTCAGGCAGCATCTATGGAAATGAATAAACAGTCGATATTTCGGCTGTTTACTATACCCCTTGCCCATCCTCTGGGTTTTTCCCCCCTCCCCCTTTTCTTTCTCCTTAGGCCTCCTGTCCCATGATCCTCTCATATCCCTTTTGCCAATCACTTGTCCAGTTCTTGGCTCCATCCCTCCCCCTCCTGTCTTCTCCTATCATTTTGGATCTCCCCCTCCCCCTCCCACTTTCAAATCTCTTACTAGCTCTTCCTTCAGTTAGTCCTGACGAAGGGTTTCGGCCAGAAACGTCGACTGTACCTCTTCCAATAGATGCTGCCTGGCCTGCTGCGTTCACCAGCAACTTTGATGTGTGTTGCGATGTTTCGGGCCTAGACCCTTTTACAGCACTGCAAAGGAAGATGCTAGAATAAAAAGGTGGGGTTGCGGGGGGAGGGGGATAGCTAGAAGGTGACAGGTGAAGGCAGGTGGGTGGGAAAGGTAAAGGGCTGGAGACGAAGCAATCTGATAGGAGAGGAGAGAGGACCATGGGATGAAGGGAGGAAGGAGGTGCACCGAGGGAGGTGATAGGCAGGTGAGGAGAAGAAGCAAGGGGCCAGGGAAGGGGGAGGAAATTTATTTTTCATTGACCTGGACACCAGTGAAGCTAAAACTACCTCAACTTATTTCTTTGCCACTCCTTTCCGATACTTCTTCAACAACCTTTTCAACGATAGCCTCTCAGTAACAAAGCGATGCATGCTTCAGTAGCTCACTGTGTGAAACGAGAGCTTCTCTCTACAGGAAACAGTGAGTTAATTTGACTTGGCTCTACTTGCAGCTGTCCCGAATTAACCTGGACTGTGGACGTCACCCGTACAGCTTCCCAGCTTGCCTGGCCAACGCGGGAGCATTGTTCCGAAAGGCTCTAAATCGCCGTCCGTTTGGGCAGCAGGGAATCCGGTTTTCATTGGATCCTGTCGAGGAGATTCAATGATCGAACTTCATGAGTGACTTCCCTCTCCAGCCCTTCATCCTGCAGAACCGTAATTACTTTCTTTTTTCCTCCTTCCCCGGTTATATCGGCACCCATCCAATTATTACCTCAAGACCAGCCACTTGGATGGCACCACACAGTGGTATCAGACTGCAACTAACTCAAACTTCATCAAAGTAAAAGTCACAACCAGAATAAAGCAAAAATGCTGGAAACACTTGGCAGTTCAGGCAGCATCCATGAACAGGAAAACAGAGTTGTTGTTTATTGGTTTATTGTTGTCACAGGTAGTGAGCTACAGAGAAAAGCTTGTCTTGCATACTGTTCACACAGATCAGATCATTACACAATGTATTGATTATATGGTGAAGCAATAACATCACAGGAGAAATAATGAGAGCTACCACAAAAGTCCAGTGTAAACACTGTAATTAAAAATACAAGATTATAATGAGATAGATTACCAGCCCGTGTCCATTTTATCATACAAGATATATATATTTTTATTTTTTATTGAGATACAGTGTGGAACAAGCCCTTCCAGCCCCTTGAGCCGTGCTACCCAGCAATCCCCTGATTTTAATCCTAGCCTAATTACAGGATGATTTACAAAGACCAAGTAAAGTACCAACTGGTACATTTTTGGACTGTAGGAGGAAACCAGAGCACCTGGAGGAAACCCGCGCGGTCACAGGGAGAACGTACAAACTCCCTGCAGACAACAGCGGAAATTGAACCCAGTTTGCTGGTACTGTAAAGCGTTGCGCTAGCCACTAGGTCAACATGCTGCCAATCTGCTCAGGAGTTTGATATTAGTGGGGTAGAAGCTGTCCTTGAGACTGGGCATGTTTTCAGGTTTTTATATCTTCTAACCGATGGGAGAGGGAAAAAGCGAGTATGTCCGGGGTTGGTGTGGTCTTTGATTATGTTGGCTGCTTTATTCAGGCACCTCCAAGGGGAGCATAACCTTATCGTAGTTTAGCGGCTTGTGTGCCTCAATGGCCCAGAGAGTGATGTCGGCTGGAGTCAGGGCTTTATGCTTTGGCTCTTGGTAGGGTCACCCATGCTAAACAGGTCAAAGGGTAGAGGCCAGACTAAGTGTGGTCCATCGGTCCTCCAGGTTTGGGGGTTCAGCTCAGGGCTAACAACCCTGACTGGTCAAACAAAATTGTTACAGAAATAGTGCTGAAGAACCCTTCTGTATCTGCGTGCAACCACACGGGCAGTCGGAGATTGGAGGACCTTCGTTGCTGCCCTAACCACCAGCGGTGTAATGGACAGTAAGCACGTAAGTTACCTGAGGCAGTGAGAGGTATCGGGAGAGTCACTGGGGGTAAGCTGATTTCTGAGAGGCATCCACAACTCTCTGTGGTTTCTGGTGGTCACAGGCAAAGCAGTTGTTAGAAGGGGTCATGATGGAGCCAGATGGTATACAGAGATATGCTTTCTCTCTGTCTGCCATCAAGACAGACCATGCCATGCATACGCGGTTATGTCACGGTAGCAGAACCAGAGGCCACAGTTTAAGAATAAGGGGTAGACAATTTAGAACGGA
Source organism: Mobula birostris (assembly GCF_030028105.1). Taxonomy (NCBI): domain Eukaryota; kingdom Metazoa; phylum Chordata; class Chondrichthyes; order Myliobatiformes; family Myliobatidae; genus Mobula; species Mobula birostris. Next base: position 13,574,905 of record NC_092401.1, read on the forward strand.
GTTGAGGAAAAACTTTTTCACACAGAGGGTTGTGGTTCTGTGGAATGCTCTGCCTCAGAAGGCAGTGGAGGCCAGTTCTCTGGATTCTTTCAAAGAAGAGTTAGATAGAGCTCTTAAATACAGCGAAGTGAAGGGATATGGGGAGAAGGCAGGAAAGGGGTACTGATTGTGAATGATCAGCCATGATCACAGTGGATAGTGGTGCTGGTTCGAAGGGCTGAATGGACTACTCCTGCACCTATTGTCTATTGTCAGAAAGAAAACAGGATGCACAATATAGTCTCCCAGTTACAGAGAAAGGGCCACAGCCAGGTAGATTAAGAGATCAAGAGTTCGTCCTTTAGCATATGAGAGGTCTATGAAGAGGCTGATAGGCCCAGTATGGAAGCTGGCTAGAGCCTGGAGGTACGTGTTGTCAGTCTTCTGTACTTCCTACCCAATGGGAGGGGGAGAAGAGAGACTGACCGGGGATGGAAGCTGTCCGACCCGAGGCATGTTTCCAGCATGTTCTGTTTTTATCTCAGACTTCCAGCATCTGCAGGTAATTTAATTTTTAGTTTGTGAATGGGCTGCTTCCAGCTGACAGAGATTCATATGAAACAACTCAGAGACTATCTGATATACAGTGGCACTCACCACTGGGTTTCGTTGCCAGTGTTTAGAGGTCATGATGAGCAATGGGACCAATCACTTTGGAGCTACCTATACAGTGGCATGCAAAAGTTTGGGCACCCCTGGTCAAAATTTCTGTTACTGAGAATAGCTAAGCGAGTAAAAGATGATCTGATTTCCAAAAGGCATAAAGTTAAAGATGACACATTTCTTTAATATTTTAAGCAAGATTACTTTTTTATTTCCATCTTTTACAGTTTCAAAATAACAAAAAAGAAAAAGGGCCCAAAGCAAAAGTTTGGGTACCCTGCATGGTCAGTACTTAGTAACACCCCCTTTGGCAAGTATCACAGCTTGTAAACATTTTCTGTAGCCAGCTAAGAGTCTTTCAATTCTTGTTTGGGAGATTTTCACCCATTCTTCCTTGCAAAAAGCTTCTAGTTCTGTGAGATTCTTGGGCCATCTTGCATGCACTGCTCTTTTGAGGTCTACCCACAGATTCTCGATGATGTTTAGGTCAGGGGACTGTGAGGGCCATGGCAAAACCTTCAGCTTGCGCCTCTTGAGGTAATCCATTGTGGATTTTGAGGTGTGTTTAGCATCATTATCCTGTTGTAGAAGTCATCCTCTTTTCATCTTCAGCATTTTTTACAGACGGTGTGATGTTTGCTGGTATTTAATTGAATTCATTCTTCCTTCTACCAGTGAAATGTTCCCCCTGCCACTGGCTGTAACACAAGCCCAAAGCATGATCGATCCACCCCCCTGCTTAACAGTTGGAGAGGTGTTCCTTTCATGAAATTCTGCACCCTTTTTTCTCCAAACATACCTTTGCTCATTGCGGCCAAAAAGTTCTACTTTAACTTCATCAGTCCACAGGATTTGTTTCCAAAATGCATCAGGCTTGTTTAGATGTTCCTTTGCAAACTTATGACGCTGAATTTTGTGTTGAGGACGCAGGAAAGGTTTTCTTCTGATGACTCTTCCATGAAGGTCATATTTGTGCAGGTGTCGCTGCACAGTAGAACAGTGCACCACCATTCCAGAGTCTGCTAAATCTTCCTGAGGGTCTTTTGCAGCCAAACAGGAATTTTGGTTTGCCTTTCTCGCAATCCTACGAGCAGTTCTCTCGGAAAGTTGACCTCCACCATTCCTTTTAACTGCCATTTCTTAATTACATTACGAACTGAGGAAACGGCCACCTGAAAACACTTTGCTATCTTCTTATAACCTTCTCCTACTTCGTGGGCATCATTTATTTTAATTTTCAGAGTGCTAGGCAGCTGCTTAGAGGAGTCCATGGCTGCTGATTGTTGGGACAAGGTTTGAGGAGTCAGGGTATTTATAAAGCTTTGAAATTTGCATCACCTAGCCTTTCTTAACGATGACTGTAAACAAGGCATAGCCCTAACAAGCTAATTAAGGTCTGAGACCTTGGTAAAAGTTATCTGAGAGCTCAAATCTCTTGGGGTGCCCAAACTTTTGCATGGTGCTCCTTTCCTTTTTTTCACTCTAAGATTGTACAAAACAAAAATAATACACTAATCTTGCTTAAAATTTTGAAAAGAATGTTTCATCTTTAACTTTAACTTTTGGAGATCAGTTCATCTTCTACTCACTTAACTATTCACAGTAACAGAAATTTTGACCAGGGGTGCCCAAACTTTTGCATGTCACTGTATGTACGGGCAACATTCATTGCCAAACAACAACAGTTCCCTGGTCTGATTAATCATCTGATGAAAGGTCATTGACTGGAAATATTAACTCTGCTTCTCTTCACAGTGTCCAGCTACCTGCCATGTATTTCTATTTTTAATTCTATGTAATTCCTTACAATATAGAAGGAGGCCGTCCAGCCAACCAAGTCTGTGCCAGCTCACAGGCATTCCCATTCCCCAATTAATTTTCCTTGCAACGTTCACATCAACCTCTGCCACTTGCTGACATGCGAAGAGTCATTTCCATGGGCCAATAAACCTACCAACCTGCACATCTTCGGGATGTGGGAGGGGAAACCCACACGGCCAAAGGCGGAACATGTAAACGCCACACCAGACAGGCTTAAACCTGTCAGGCTTAAACCCTGGTTGCTCGGACATGGGCAACGTCTCTGCCAACTGCATCACTGTTTCACCCATTGGGCTTCAGCCCTGTAGTCAGAATGGGGCACCTGATCGTACCTGGTCAGAAGGTGTAAAGTCATGGAAAACTACAACACCGAAAGGGGCCCTTCGGCGCATCCAGTCCATGCTGAACCATTAATCTACCTAGTCCCACCAGCCTGCACCTGGACGATAGTCCTCCATACCCCTCCCATCCAGGTACCTATGCAAACATCTCTTAAACATTGAAATTGAGATTGCTGAATTTTTGAATCACTGAAATGATTTATTGGTAGATTATTCTTTTTCTTGGGAACTTACTTTGCATTTACTGTAGACTTCTCATGAGGGATTTGTGCAGCCACTCTAAAATAGCTCTATTGATTTTAAAAACTCAGCACTATCGACCAGTCAGGAAACACCCAGAGGACGTGATGAGCAAGATTCCAATGAGGTAAAGCTAGGAATCACACAGCAGGTAAGACAGCAGCTGTGGTGACAGAAACAGAGTTGATGGTTCAATTTAATGACTCTTTAGTTGGAAAATGAAGTAACACTTTACCTGTGAATCTGCTGGGGTCATCTAATGTGTCCAGTGCTCCCGAGACAGCCTCCTCTGCATTGGTGAGGCCTGTCAAAAATTGGGGAACTGCTTTGCCAAGCATCTCTGCACCATCTGCCACAAGCAGGACTTCCTGGTAGCCAAACATTTAATTCTAATTCCCATTCTCGTGCTGACGTGTCAAACCATGGCCTCCCCTTGTGCCAAGATAAGGCCACTCTCAGGGGTGGAGGAGCAACATTTTATGTTCCATCTGGGTAGCCTCCAACCTGAATTCATGAATGTTGATTTCTCCCTCCAGTGAACAAACTTCCCCAGCCCATTCCCCTTTCACTCCTCAGCTGGATCCACTCTCCTTCCCTTTCTCTTATGGTCAACTCTCCTCTCCTGTCAGATTCTTTCTTCTCCAGCCCTCACCTTTCCCACCCACCTGACTTCACCTATCACCTTCCAGCTAGCTTCCTCCCCCTCCCCCAACATTTTTTATTTTGGCATCTTCCCCTTTCCTTCTCAGTCCTGAAGAAGGGTCTTGGCCCAAACTGTTGACTGTCCACTCTTTTCCATAGATGTTGCCTAGCCTGCTGAGTTCCTCCAGCGTTCTGTGCATGTTGCGTTGGAAAATGACTACTTGCTCCCGTCACAACAGCCAGAATGCAACCCAACCTTCGGGAAATTAAAATCGGATCTAACCAAGGTTAGAAAGCCTCCAGGATTAGCCTGGAGTCTACAGGAACTAAAAGGTAGTTTCCAGGACAATAATGCAAGCATCTCCTGGGAGAATAACGGGAAAGATGTTTTTTAAAAAGGTTATATATTTTTTAATTGTCCTTGTATAATTTAATTTAAAACAATATTGACTGGTGATAGTGGAAAGGCTGTTCAACTGAGTGAAGATTCATACAAATTAGGGAAAGGATGCCTTAGTTTCACATTTTTGTAAAAATGCAAGGCAGCTTGAGTAGAAAGGTGACAAATAGGGGAGTGTGGGAATAGGTTAGTTGGAGGCATGTGATGAAATCTCCAGAAACATACTCAGAGTTGACTAGGCACCACCGATAGACATGGTAATCCAAGCCAAGAGATGCCCTGCTGTTAGAGGGGATGCAGTTTACCGTGATATTTGTGAATGGAAGAGCTAGGACAAAGACACAAAAGGCATACTCAGCCATCTTCTTCACGGGCAATGGCCTCCCCAGCATCAAGGGCACATTCAAAAGGCAACGCCTCAAAACGGCGGCATCCTTCATTAAAGGGACCCCTTCACCCAAGACGTGCCCTTTTTTCATTCCTACCATCAAGGAGGAGATGAAGGAGGCTGAAGACACTCACTCAACATTTTAGGAGCAGCTTTTTCCCCTCTGCCATCTGATTTCTAAATGGAAAATGAACCCATGTCCACTACCTCACTATCTTTTCTTGTTCCCCTTTTGCACTAATTATTTAATTCATTTATATATATATATATATATATATATATATGTGTGCTTCTTAATGCAATTTATAGTTTATTATTATGTATTGCAATATACTGCTGCCTCAAAATCTCACGTCACACGCCAGTGATATTAAACCTGTTTATGATTCTGGTTTGAAATGTTGCTGGAGGCTTCATCACATGCCTTACCAGCTCCTTATTCCAGACAGCAAAACACAAATCACTACGGTTTTGCAAAATTATAACCACTTTGATTCCTTGCACCAAAATTGACTTTGCTTTAATTGTGTTCTTTCTTGTGAAAATTGTGTTTATTTTTTTTTGTGAATGCTGCTTATGTGATGTGGTATTCCTGTAAGACTGCTGCAGCTAAGCCTCCTGCATGTAGTATACCTGTGCATACGGCAATAAATTTGACTTTGACTTTGACTTTGACCCACACTTCAGTCATTGCTCTACCCAACAAATCCACTCACACAGAAACCAAATGACCTATCTGATTGGATAGTTCTTCCCTGCTCAATGGACAATGTTTACCCTCTTTCCCATTATTTTTAATGTTTAGTAAGCAAAGAGTAAGTAAAGAAAATAAAATAAGTACTGTTTTGCTTACTAGTTCACTTTAGGTCCTAAATCAAACCCTCCTTTTCTTTAATTTCTTTTTATTATGCATGCAATTATTAAAGTATTTTTTACTATTTGCTTTGTGTCATAACTAAACCATATCCTGCTTTTGCTCCCCATTTCCTTGTCAGTTCCCCTCTGCAGTCTTTGAAATCTTCTTGATTCTCTGCCGCCATTATAAACCTGGACACAAGAGAGTCTGTAGATGCTGGAAGTCCGGAGCAACACACACAAAATGCTGGAGGAACTCAGCAGATCAGGCAGCATCAATGGAAATGAATGAACACATCGACATTCCAGTCTGAGACCCTCCTTCAGGATTGAGAAGGAAGGGAGAAGATGCCAGAATAAGAAGGTGGAAAACCTGGCCTCGTTTTCCTGTTGGAGAACCTGATGAAAGGAAGAAAGATCACACACGTGAGAAATTCTGCTGATGCTGGAGGAACTCAGTAGGCTAGGCAGCATCTGTGAATAGATAGTCAATGTTTTGGTCCGAGACTCTTCTTCAGGACTGAGGAAGGATGTCAGCCTGCAACGTTAACCTTGGACTTGGACCATCTGGAAAAATGGGCTGAAAAATGGCAGATGGAGTTTAATACTGACAAGTGTGAGGTATTGCACGTTGGAAGGACAAACCAATGTAGAACATACAGGGTTAATGGTAAGGCACTGAGGAGTGCAGTGGAACAGAGGGATCTGGGAATACAGATACAAAATTCCCTAAAAGTGTCGTCACAGGTAGATAGGGTAGCTTTTGGTACATTGGCCTTTATTAATCGAAGTATTGAGTATAAGAGCTGGAATGTTATGATGAGGTTGTATAAGGCATTGGTGTGGCCGAATCTGGAGTATTGTGTTCAGTTTTGGTCACCAAGTTACAGGAAGGATATAAACAAGATTGAAAGAGTGCAGAGAAGGTTTACAAGGATGTTGCTGGGACTTGAGAAACTCAGTTACAGAGAAAGGTTGAATAGGTTAGGACTTTATTCCCTGGAGCGTAGAAGAATGGGGGGAGATTTGATAGAGGTATATAAAGTTATGATGGGTATAGATAGAGTGAATGCAAGCAGGCTTTTTCCACTGAGGCAAGGGGAGAAAAAAAACAGAGGACATGGGTTAAGGGTGAGGGGGGAAAAGTTTAAAGGGAACATGAGGGGGGGCTTCTTCACACAGAGAGTGGTGGGAGTATGGAATGAGCCGCCAGACGAGGTGGTAAATGCGGGTCCTTTTTTAACATTTAAGAATAAATTGGACAGATACATGGATGGGAGGTGTATGGAGGGATATGGTCTGTGTGCAGGTCAGTGGGACTAGGCAGAAAATGGTTCGGCACAGCCAAGAAGGGCCAAAGGGCCTGTTTCTGTGCTGTAGTTTCTATGGTTCTATGGTTAACTATCTATTCATCTCCATAGATGCTACCAAACCTGCTGAGTTCCTCCAGCATTCGTGTGTGTTAATAAGGTTCCCAGCAAGAGGGTGGCTGCCAAAGTGACCTCAGAGCAAGACAAGGGCAAGTATGTGTCTTTGAGACTGTTATGCAATGTGAAACATTTATTCTTCGGTGCAACATGCTGCAGTCGTTACAGTTACATCACCGTTAATAGTTTGCAGAGGGGTGAAAAATGTAACATTTACCATGAGCCAGATAAACCAGTCAGTGTAAGAGGAGAGAATTATTTGTTTTCTCTCCTCACAATGAAAGATAATTGATGTATTTAAACATGATAACTCAATACAGTTTTATAAATACGGTTGAAAATGAAATTTTTAATAAGAGTGTGTAGAGCACCACCTGTGAATAACTTGATTTTAAATCACTGAAAATGATTTTCTAAGGAACCTTAGTGAATCATTTATTTACATCACTGGTGTGCATTCGTCAGTTTCTGCCAATAAAGCTCAATTGAAAGGAGCCTTCTCAAAATGTTACAAAGATGAACCACTGGGGAAATTTAACATGAGCATTATTACAACCTGAGGACACGGCCAGTTCTGGATTCAGCTCCTCATTCCTTCAGTCCAACATTTCAGGAAACACAATGCAATTTCCTTTTAAACTGCCACAGTCTTCTATAGTTGTTTGACTTAATTCAGGTAAAGAAATTCAGGCTAGAGGCTATTAACCCAGGTAGTCAATTCTTAGTGTCTGCTTTCCTGGATTTTCATTGCAGGACTTCCTACTGCAAGCTTCTTGTCATTGCATTTTCTTGTCTTTTACCGCACCAGCTTCCATTCCCAAATGGAAAATTGACAATCTTGTGGATGATTTTAACCATCAATCAAATTGTCTTTTCCCCCTTCTGATATTTATGTAATTGATTATTTTTTAATTTATTCTTTTACAGGATCTGTCTTGTTACTGAAAAGACCAAGAGTTTACCATCTATCTTTAATTGCTGTTGAGAATAATGGCAAAGAGCCATCGCCTCACCTTATCACTGAAATGACTCTGTGGCTGTGGCCTCACTTTCAGGGACTCTGTGGTTCATGTTCTGTGTATTAGTGTGTTTACTCTTTTAATTATTTGCACAATTTGTTCTTTTCTCGCACACGGGATGTTTGCCGGTCTTTGTTGAGTGGGATTTTTCACCAATTTTCTCGTGTTTCTTTGTTTCGTGACTGTCTGCAAGAAGATGGATCTCAAGGCAGTATGTGGTAAATATACTTTGATAATATATATATAATATACATATAATACTTTGAACTTTAACCTCCAAGAGGACCACAACTGTGCCGTTAGGTTTGGAGCCTCGCGTTCCCCAGTGACCCAGAGAGCGACGTCGGCTGGAGTCAAGGCTTCGCGCTTTGGCTCTTGGTACTGTCCCCCATGCCAAGCAGGTCGAAGGCCAGAGGCCAGACTAAGAGTGGCCCACTGGTCCTCCAGGTTCAGGGGCTCAGCTCAGGGCTAACAACCCTGACTGGTAAAACAAAATCTGTTGTGGAGACGGCAATGAAGAATCCTTTTACATCTGAGTGCAACGGTATTCCTGAGTCTCCTCCCAGGACTTGCATGACTGACAGTAGTGAAAACCAAGAGGAAGCTTCTGACATGTTGAAGGAAGCTTTGCACACAGCCAGAGATGGAGACCCTTCATTGCCAGTGGCGTTAACAGGCAGCTCAATCAATTTGAACTTCAGACTGCTTCAGTTTTCCCAGTGATATCAAAGTCAAAGTGGAGCTTATTGTCGTATGCACAGGTGCAATGAAAGTTTACTCACAGCAACATCACAGGCACACAGCATCATATAAACCGCACTCACACGAAAAACATAATGTAAATTAAACATAAATTACATTTTTACAAGAAGGAACATGATTAGAATCAGAATCAGAATCAGGTTTAATATCACCGGCACACATCCTGAAATTTGTTGTCTTTGCAGCAGCAGTACAATACAATACATAATAATAGAGAAAGGAAAACTTTGAACTACGGTAAGCATATACAGTATATTAAATAAGTAGTGCAAAAACAGATTTTTTTTAAAGTAGTGAGGTGGTGCTCGTGGGTTCAATGTCCATTCAGAAATCGGACAGCAGGGAGAAAGAAGCTGTTCCTGAATCACTGAGTGTGTGCCTTCCAGCTTCTGTACCTTCTTCCTGATGGTAGCAGTGAGAAGAGGACATGTCCTAGGTAATGGAGGTTGTTAGTAATGGACCCTGTATTTTGAGGCATTATTCCTTGAAGGTGCCTTGGATACAATGGGGGCTAGTGCCCATGATGGAGCTGACTAAGTGTACAACTCTCTGCAGCCCTGCCTCCTATATCAGACAATAAAAATAAAGAACAAAATAATAATAAAAATACCAGAACAAAGTCTATTTTACTGCAAAATGATCAAATTGGTCACTGTAGCGCTAAACTGTAGTGATTGGGGTTTTGCTGGTTGGTTCAAAAACTGAATGGTAACAGCAGGAAGACGTTAAGGCCTGGATGGTGGGGATCATTGATGTTGGATGTTGCCTTCCTGAGGCAGCATCTCCTATAGGTACTACCAATGGTGGGGAGGGATGTGCCCGTGATGGATGGGGCAGAGTCTACTACTCTGCAGCTTCTTACGTTCCTGTGCATTCAGATTGTTTCCGTCTATCTGCGCAGCCCAGGACGTCTAAGACTATAAGACATAGGAGCAGAATTAGGCCATTTGGCCCATCAAGTCTGCTCCACCATTCCATCATAGCTGATTTAATATCCATCTTGACCCTATTTATCTGCCTTCCCCCTGTAAACTTTAATGCCCTGATTAATCAAGAACCTAATAACCTCTGTCTTAAATATATCCAATGACTTGGCCTTGTGTGACAAGAAAATACACAGATTCACCACCCTCTGGCTAACTAAAGAAATTTTTTCCTCATCTCAGTTCTAAATGGACATCCCTCAATTCTGAGGCTGTGCCCTCTTTCACTTGTCTCCTCCACCATACGAAACACCTTCTCCACATCCACTTTATCCAGACCTTTCAATATTCATTGGGCTTCAATGAGATCGTCCCACTCCAGCAAGTGCAGATCCAGAGCTATCAAATGCCCCTCATATGTTAAACCTCTCATTCCCGGGATCACTCTCGTGAACTTCCTCTGGGCCCTCTCCAACACTGGCACATTTTTTCTTGTATAAACGGCCAAAAACTGCTCTCAGTTCTCTGCCTTCATGTTTGCTTATGAAACTGGCTGACTCCAGCTCCGTGATAGGCGAGAGACAAAGATTCTAATTAGCATGGAGGGAAATGTTAGATTGTATTTCATGAAATAGGCTTGTTAAATGATGGGAAGCAAAAGAGAGAACTTCTATGAACCTAATGGGCTACAATGCCCGTCTCTGCATTATGTACAATGCAACTATGTAAAAAAAAATTGCTATTACTAAGGTTCCAAACAGGAAATTACTGGCAAACACGAGAAATTCTTCAGATACTGCACGTCCAGAGCAACACACACAAAATGCTGGAGGAACTCAGCATGTCAGGCAGCATCCATGGAAATAAATAGAACACTTGACATTCCAGGCCGAGCTGCTTGTTCAGGACTGGGAAGGAAGGGGAAGGCGCCGGAATAAAAAGGTGGGCAGAGGGGAAGGAGGATAGCTGGAGGGTGATAGGTGAAGCCAGGTGGGTAAATCTTTCCAGCCCTGAAGAAGAGTCTCGGCCCAACACTTCAACTGTTTATTCATTTCCATAGATGCTACTTGACCTGCCGAGGTCGGTCCAGCATTTTGTGTGCGTTGCTTTGGAAATTACCTGTTCTTCTGGTGGATCTTTGTCTCCATCTCATGGGCAGCAAACAAATTGCACAAAACTGCAATTGCAGGAAGAATAAATTCAATGTCGCTGTTAATTAATTGCAGGAAGTGATAAATCAGTCTAAATTAAAGAAATCACAGGAAAATTACCTCTTTTTTTGCGGAACTGACTCCTTTACACTTCTCAGTGTGTTTAAATTTTTTTTTTAAGCTGCAGTGAAGTCTGGCCATTTAAATTGCCGGGCTTTGAAGAGAAGAGGCAAATGGATTATGAGCAGTGAAGGTCAGAAATTGCACTTTTTCAACACTATCGGTAGCTTTCATTTATTTAGGATAATGTGGCTTGGGTTGAGGCATTTGACGTTGTGGTCTTCGCTGAGCTTGGTAATTAGCTTGCAGACCTTTCATCACCAGTCGAGGTGATATCGTCAAAGGGCAGTTGTTGGTGTTTCTCTCTGGGTGTGCTCGCATTTATATAGACACCCGTTCGCTTGCCTCAGTCCTGATTGGCTACCCCTTCAGTTGACCCTTGAATTCTATTGGCTTGCGTTTCTTTGGCTCTGAGAAGTTTGTAGATGGCGCCTATTTCAATTGGTTTGGCCTAAGAGCCAAAGGAATGCAAGCCTGGATTTGGGGAAAGATAATGACAGAATTGTATAAAATGATAAGAGGCATAGACAGAGTGGAAAGCCAGCACCTCTTTCCCAGGTCAGAAATGGCTAATACTAGACAGCATAATTTTTAGGTGATTGTTGGAAAGTACAGTGGCAATATCAGAGGTAGTTTTTTTTACATAGAGAGTGGTAAGTGCATGGGACACTCTGCACGGGTGGTGGTAGAGGTGGACAGATTGGGAAGATTTAGGACACAAGGTTCTGCAGATGCTGGAGATCTGAAGTAACATACACAGAATGCTGGAGGAACTCAGCAAGTCAGGCAGTGTCTATGGAGGGGAATAAACAGTCAATTTTTCTGGCCAGGACCCTTTCAGCAGGACTGGAAAGGAAGGGGGAAGAGATCAGAGTAAGGAGTTGGGGCAGAGCAAGAGGAGCACAATCTGATAGGTGATTGGTGAAACCAAGTGAGGGAGGGGGGAAGGTAGGTGATTAGGGGAGGGGAGGGGAGAATGAAGTAGAAAGTTGGGAGGTGATAGGTGGAAGAGATAAAGGACTGAAGAAGAGGCAATCAGATAGGAGAGAAGAGTGGACCATGGACAAAAGAGAAGGAGGAGGGGCACCAGAGGGAGGTGATGGGTAGGTGGGAAGAGAAGAGAATCAGAGAGAAGGAGATGGAAGTTTCTTTAACCTCCAGTAATTTTGGCCCCCGCCCCCTTCTCTCTTTTTCCATTCTCCTTTCTGGTTCCCCTGTCTTTTCCTCGCGTACCTATCACCTCCCTCTACAGACCCCTTCTCCTTCCCTTTCTTTTAATTTCCACCGTCCTCTCCTATCATATTCCTCATCTTCAGCTCTTTACCTCTTCCCCCCATTACCTCCCAACTTCTTACTTCATCCCCCTCGCCTAGTCTCACCAGTTTATACTCCTCCCCTTCCCAGCTCATTCTGTCATCTTGCTCCGGCTTCTCCAGTCCCGACGAAGGGTCTCATCCCAAACTATCCACCGTTTATTCCCCTCCCATTGGTGTTGCCCGACTTGCTGAGTTACTCCAGCATTTTGAGTGTAACAGACTCTTAAAAAGTCAATGTATGAAAGGAAAATAGAGGGCTATGTGGAAGGGAAGGGTTAGATTGATCTCGAAGAAGGTTAAAAAGTTGGCACAACATTGTGAGCTGAATGGCCTGTACTATGCTGTATTATTCTGTGTTGAGTTTTAGATTGTCAGTAGCTACTCTGTCTTCTGCCGAGGCCTTGTTTCTTTGGATGGAATAGGTTCTTTTTGACTTCTTCTTGGTCAGTTTTTTGGTAAGACTTTATTAAAGGGCTGGCACATTGGTGAACCCTCTCCAAAGCCCCCAAAGCAGTTGCTGAGAATGTGGGGAGAACAAGAAATTGGAGTAAAGTAGGTTTTGTGTAAACAGGTTTTTGAGAGTCAGCATGGGTAGGCTCGGTGGCCTGAATATCCTTTCTCTAGGATGTATCTTTCTATGGAATGTATTCAAGGGAGTTCACATCTGGAGTAGCAGAGCTCTTAGATAGATAGATAGATAGATATACATTATTGATCCCGAGGGTTTCGTTACAGCCGCACCAACCAAAAATAGAGCATAAATATAGCAATACAAAAACCATAAACAATCAAACAACAAAATGCAAACTATGCCAGATGGAAATAAGTCCAGGACCAGCCTATTGGCTCAGGGTGTCTGACCTCCACGGGAGGAGCCGCAAAGTTCGATGGCCACAGGCAGGAACAACCTCCCGTGAACTCCTCTTCTCCATAAGTCTCTGTTGTCTCGACCTGTGGATGCTGACCTTACTAAATTTGCCTCTGTTATTGTCTGCCACTGGGGTGGGACCTTGGGCCCCAAAAGCACTGAAGAGCACATGCCTGTCACAGCTGTCAGTGAGTTACACTCTTGTCATCCACCACCTGTTCTGAAAGCCATGTGTTCTCTGCTAAACCTCTCCCTTCAGGTGCCTGTGCAGCTGTTCTTTCCCCTTGAAGGATGGTGGAGACCACCATTTACTTACGATGAATCAGCTCCTCAGTCTCCCAGCTTTTCTCATCAAACTAGTGTTGGTTCCTCTTGGTTTAAAAGCCAAGAGTTTCTTCACAAGTGCCCAATCAGCTTGGATTTCTAAGCAGTCCATTCATTGTAGAGGGTATGCAACCGCTGAAGGTTGGGTTATCAGTGTGCAAACTGCAACTTTATTGGGTCATTGAAAGCTTCGACATTGAAATCCTGCTGCAGCGCCTCTGTTGACCCTGATGTAGAATTTCTGCTCCTTCCTTGCCAATCACTTCTGCTAGAGGATTACATCGCTTCCCACCCCAGGATTTGAGGTTGCCCAGCAGGATCAATTTGTCTAGCACTGGGATCTAGACCAGGAATTTTTCAGGGTTGATGTAGAAATTTCTTCCTTGGCTTCAGCCAAAACTTCTAAGAATTAAGTGCATGCATTAATGGCCAGTGTTGGTTCGGTGTTATAGTGAGCAAAAGGGTCAAGGGTAGGGATGAGGGCTGAATTTGTATTGCTACTTGGCGGAAATGCAAAGCTCACCATGTGAAGACAACATTCTCTGGGACATCAGGGGCTGAGGCAAGACCTAATAGAAGTTTATAAAATCACAAGGGACACAATCAGAGTCCCTTTCCCAAGTTAAAAATTCCAAATACTAGAAAAAGTAGCTTTAAAGTGAGAGCAGAAGAGAGAAGGGAGATGCGAAGGGCAAGTTTTTTTATAACAGAGGGTGGTGGGTGCCAGGAATGGTAGTGGAATATCAACATTTATAAGGTAATTAGTCAGACATATAAACAAAAGGAATGAAGCAAAATCGATCATGCAGACATTGTGGGCGAAAGGGTTTGATCCTATGCTGCGCTGTGTTCTGTGTTCTGTCTTCGATCCTCTCATTTGCCCATCCATGCGTGACCAGCACCTTGTTCTTTAAATTGGCCGTGTGTTTGAAATCCTCAGTCAGGTACACATAGGGTTGGCAATGCTACATTTCCAAACTTTAATTCTTTATTGACAATTCTTTGTCATAAGATAAGTTGGAGGGAGGTTGCAGCTGTGTCTGGACTCGCAACAGTCAATCTCTTATATAGACAACTCTTATTTGCCCCAACATCAGAGACTCTTTAAAAAGTGAAGGAGTCAAGTTGAATTTATCGCCAAGTGCATAAGTACAATGCAGTGCAGGTATAATGAAAACTTGACTTACAACAGCATGCAGGCTCAGACAACACAGATCATAAATTATACATAAATTATACCAAACATTGAAAAGGGGAAAAGAGCACTGCAAAATAAAACATCAATGCAAAAGGGAAAAAAGGACCATTCATCTCTTAGAGCAAAAGGTGGTCTGTAGAGTTCTAAACACAAAATAATCTGCAGCTGCTGGGGTTAAAGCAACACTCACAACGTGCTGGAGGGACTCAGCAGGTCCTGATGAAGGGTTCCGGCCCGAAGCGTTGTCTGTTCTTTTCCACGGATGCTGCCTGACCTGCTGAGTTCCTCCAGTGTGTTGTGAGTGTTGTCTGTAGAGTTCTATTACGTGAGGTGGAATTAGATTTGTGCAGGTCAGCTCAAGAGCCCAATGGTTGAAGGAGAGTACAGTGGCTATTCCTGAATCTGGTGGTGAATCTCTACCTCCTGCCCTGTGGTAGCTACATGAATGTGAGCGGTGAGAACCCCTGATGATAGATGCTGCCTTCTTGAGGCAGTGCCTGCTGTCAGGGGTGCAGAGGGCTTGAGATGGACCGGTTTCTGTCCACCGCTCTCTGCAGCCTCCAGTGTTCCTGTGTGTGGTCTTTGCCATACTACGCCATGATGCAACCTGTAAGGATACTTTCAATGGTATCATTTGTACAGGCTCGTTACAGTATGCGGTGAAATGCCAAATTTCCTGAAGCTTCTGGGAGAGTCGAGATGCTGCCGTGCCTTCTTTGAGACAATGCGCTGGGCACAGGACACGTCACGCAAGATGTTAATGCCAAAGGATCTGAAGCTGCTTGCTCTTTCCACCTCTGACCCAACGTTGAGAATCGGCACCTGTTCACACGATTTCCCCTTTCTGAAGTCAATGATGAGCTCTTTGGCTTTGCGGACACTGAGTGTTAGCTTGTTATCCCAGTAGCACTCAGTCAAATTCTCCATTTCCCTCCTCACCATCACCATCTGTCATTCGGCCAACAATGGCAGTGTTATTGGTGAATTTGTGCATGGTATTGGAGCTGTGCTTAGGAAGGAGTGATGCCTCTCTCCCCTTGTGAGTGAGAGAAAGAGAGAGCCTGCGGCATGTTGTACTGTTTGGTGAACACTGGGTTTTGGTGGGCTGTAGATCTTTGGGGGATTTGCTGTTGCTTGCATGGAGGGTGGTGGGGGTGCTGACACTTTCAGCTGGAATGAGAGGAGGAGGGGTCTTGGGGGTTCTTACTTTTTTTTGTCATTCATTCTTTGGGGTTTTTCTTCTGTTTCGTGGATGTCTGTGGAGAGTAAGAATTTTAGGATGTATGCTGTATACATTCTCTGATATTAAATGGAACCTTTGAACCACAAAGTTGTGAGCATAAAGAGAGTTGAACAGTAGGCTAAGCACGCAGCCTTATGTGGTAGAGCCTGTGTTGATGGTGAGAAGGACATGTTATTACTGATCAGCACTGAGTGTTGTTTGCCAATGAGGAAGTCAGGCCTCCTGTTGCAAAGAGATGTACAGAGCCCCCCATGACTTGCAGCTTGAGTAGCAGAACTTATTACAGAATTAAAGGATGTTCTCTCAATAATTTTTCTTTTATAGAAAAAAGGTGGTGTGGAGAATCATAACAAACAGATAATCTGGATAAAATCAATCTAAGTCATTATTATCACTGTGGTAAATAGGCTGACTGACATCACTCGATCACCTCTGCTCTTGCTGGGAATCCCATAATTCACCAACCAGGAATAAAGGACAGGTAATGGGTAGGTTGGGTTGTTCCAACACGAAGGATTTCCCCTCAGTGCAGCCAAGATGTACCCACTGGGAAGACTGCTCCCAGATAGTTTTCAATTAATTCCATGGTTATTGTCCACAGCAAAATATGTGCTGCTGTGTTTATTGGGAAACACCTGTGGAGGAACTCAGCAGGCCGGGCAGCACCTATGGAAGTGAATAAACGGTTGGCATTTCGGGCTGAGACCCTTCATAAGGACTGGAAAGGAAGGGGGAAGACACTAGAAATCCCGTCCTGATGAAGGATCTCGGCCCGAAACGCTGACAGTTTATTCATTTCTAGATGCTGCCTGACCTGCTGAGTTCCTCCAGCATTTCTGGATTTCCAGTCTCTTGTGTTTATGATTTGTGGATGACTCCTCAGCACAACAGTATCCTGCATTCATTCTGTTCAGGGTCGGCAAGGGCTGAAAATGTTTTGCTGAGAGCAACACCAGTTACTTCTATTGATGAACTGTATCTTGGTAGGTTGCTGGCAGGGCTGGGAGATCCAGTAAGGCTATCCTGTAAATTTGAAGAGGCCATTTGTAAAACACGCCTATGTATTTTTAACGATCTTCGATCTCTGCTCAAAACATTTTTGTTCTCTTGCCCTTATTCACACTCCTGCCTTCAGTACTTTCTTTTCTAATAAATTAATCCATGTCTTTCAAGCATGTTGCATACAAATTCAATGTTAATTAACATTTTTAATGATTTTTTTAATGCATTTAGTGCTCATTAAGTTAGATATTAGTGCTGGGGAATAGGTTGTTTTTATTATCTCAGGCACCTACTGCCAGCGTCAGGCAATTAGAAAACAAGTACAGCACAGCTACCTCCAACAGTGAAGAAAGGGAGATTTACATTTATATAATGCCTTTCATGACCTCAGGACATCCCAAAGTACTTTGCAGCTAATTTTAACACAGCAAGGCCCCACAAACAACAATCAACAAAATTACCAGTTTCTTTCCTGATGTTGGTCGAGGTATAAAAAATTGACCAGGACTCCTTTCCAAAATAGTACCATGGGGGTCTTCTACATGCGTCCGAGAGGGCAGACAATTTAGCACCTCAGCTGAAGGATAGGAGCTGTCACTGTGCAGCACTCCCTCAGTACTGAGTGGCAGCAATCACTTTGATTATGGGCTCCAGTCTCTGGAGTGAAACTTGAAATGACGACGTGCTGATCTAGGTGAGAGTGCCCATTGAACTGGGCTTCAAAGTGCAGAGAATACACTTGGTTCCTGCAGTTTGGATTGTTTTCAGTTAACACACTTTGTGGCTAATCCCAGTAAAAGGGTTTGATTGTCCCAGCAATGGGCTAATACTTACCAGAAAACAGACTGTGGGCTCCCAGCAGATTCAGAGGTCAACATCTCCCTTACTGTAAAACCTATTGCTGATTGTGTAATCCACCTTCAATGGTGACACCCACACAGGTTTTGTTTAGAGAGCCTAAAGCACACTTGAATAAAGTTCAAAATACATTTATTATCAAACTATGGCTCCTTGAGATTTGTCTCCTTACAGGCAGCCACAAAACAAGAAACCCAAAAGAACCTTTTAAAAAAAGACCAACACACACCCAATGCATGGAGAGAGAAAAGAATTGTTAAAAAAAAAGACACAAATCGCGCAAATGACAAAAGCAAGCAACAGTATTCAGAACGAAAGTGGGTCCATAGACACGAAGCCCAGAGCAGGCCCACAGCCTCAGTTCATCACACAGAGGAGCAAAATGGCGCCGAGCTTACAGATATGAAGCCCGGAAGAGCCGGAGTAGGCCCACAGCCTAGTGCAGCGAAGAGAGGGGCAAACAGCACAGAGCAGTGACCAGACACCGGCCCGACCCTCGCCTCCGGTCCCAACACTCTGCCTTTTCAATCCACCTGGCCCAGCTTTTAAATCAGTTACAATTCGGGTTGTTCCTCACTCAGTGACCCAGGCCCTGTCGTTTCTTTACACTCCAGACCTGGACTCTGCCGCCATGTCTCACCCGTACCCGACCTTTCCAAATCGGCCCGGCGCTTCGATCGATCAAAGCTTGCTCTTGGTTTAGGTGGATATCTATCTCCTCTCATTTAGATATATCCAATGAAGCAATAGACGAAAAGGGCTGCAGCTTATAATTTAAATTACCTTTTAATTGTATCAGTTTCACAAATGGCTTTAATTGCTATTAAAACTTATGGAAAGGGAATCAGGGAAGAAAGAAATTCAGGAGAAATGTGGCATAAGTCTCCCAGCCTCTCGCTCACAGCTGCTAGAGACAATGTCTGCGTGTGGTGGTCTCTCACCTGATGCTTCCGGCGGAAGGTCCTGCACTCAAATGATCTCTCTCCCCCTCAACGCCAGAGCAAGGTTTAATCGACGCAGATTGTAGATTTGGACCCTAATTCAGGTCATGATGTGTTCAAGTTCCAGTTCTGTTCGGGCAGCTCGTTTTTTTGTTACTACTTTTGGGCGATTTTTGAATCAGAGCGACCTGCAGACAATGAGCACTGAGCTGAAACGAATTGGGAAGAGAACAAGATGGCGGCATGACGCAGCTTGGGCGGCCACTCCGGTGAATGATATCTGTAATCTGTCAGGTAGGGTGCCGTGCACAATCCTGATTTGAAGGAGACAGACGTGAGAGAATGGAGGAACATCTGGAGAAACTTCTGAAATGCCTGTTTTGCTGCCGCTGTTACTGTGGGATCCAGAATCTCCAGGGGGGAAGGCCCCGAATCCTCGGCTTTGCTTGTTGCTCGGTGGCCGGGACGGGGTTGAAACGCTCAGCAGAGATGGTGCTCGGTGCTCGGTGTCGAAGGGCTGGTCGGAGGCTTGAGGTTTTCAGATGGACTCAGAGTCGGCTGTGGTTGGGTGCTTCCAATGCATCAACAGTTGTCGGTGCCTGGTGGTTTATGGCAGAGAGAGTTTCTCCCTTCTGCCGCCTGCTATCGGGGACTATCGGGAGTCAATCGGAACTTTGAGACTTTTTTTTACCGTTCCCATGGTCTGCTCTTTATCAAATTATGGTATTGCTTTGCACTGCTGTAACTATATTATAATTATGTGGTCTTGTCAGTGTTAGTCTTTGGTTTGTCCTGTTTTTTTTTGTGATATCACTCTGGAGAACATTGTATCATTTCTTAATGCATGCATGAGCTTCTAAATGATAATAAACGAGGACTGAGTGTCCTCATGATCTAATCTAAGTACCTCTTTTGATTTTGTGTGCTATATTCTGCGTTTTCGCTTGTTTTTCTTGTTTTACCATTTGCATGAACTTTTCTCACGTGGGGAGGGGAGGGGGGGTTGATGTTTGATTATTTTTTCTCTGAATGGGTTGGTTCCATGGTTCTCTGTTTTGTACACTCTGTGGGGAAGACGAATCTCATACTTTGATAATAAATGTACTTTGAATCTTTGAAGATTAGGTTCACTGCTGCCGCTGGACAAATCACATGTGGCGATGAGCAAGGCTGCCAGAGCCAGGTAGGACACTCGATTGACTTGGTGCCACAACAAGCTCTGAGTCAACATTAGCAAAACTAAAGAGCTTATTGTTGACTTCAGGAAGGGAAAGGAGGTGATCAATGGTCAGCAGTTTTGAATTTCGGGGTGTTAACATATCAGGTGACTTGTCCTGTGCCCACATAGGTGCAGGTCATAAAGGTACCAGAGTCTTTACTTTCTTAGGAGGCTTGTCAGTGGACACTTCAACAAACTATTGTGGGTGTATTGTTGAGAGTATTCTGACTGGTTGCATCATGGTCTGGTAGGGTAATTCCAAGACACAAGAACCTAAGAAGCTGCAGGGAGTCTATCAACACATCACGGGCACATTCCTTTTCACCATCAGTAGTATCTACAAGATGTGCCACCTCGAGAAAGTAACACCCGTCATCAAAGGTCCCCACCATCGGGACCATGCCATCTTTTCACAGCTACCATTGGGCAGAAGATACAGAAGCCCGAAGCCTGAAGTCCCACGCCACCAACTTCAAGAACAGCCATTTCCTTTCAACTATTTGGTTCATGGGCCAACCTGCAAAACCCTCATCACCAATACAGTTTAGCAACGTGACCAATCCAAACACTTTGCACTAAAGTGGGCTTAGTGTTGGTTGCTTATCTCCAATTGCCAGTGAGATATCAACCACCTCGATTTCAACACTCCTCTGTCCTCCTCCAACCTGACCCCTTCCAAACGCACTGCCCTCCACTCTCTCCACACCAGTCCCAACCTTCCCATCAAACCCACGGACAAATGGAGTGCTGTTGTAGTGTGGTGCACTGAGCTCCACCTTGTTGAGGCCAGGCAACAACTCTCAGACGCCTCCTCATACCAACCCCTCGAGGAGGATCCCACTTCACACTATCAGAAAACTGTCTCAGGCACCATCGCTGGCCTCACCCACTCTGGAGAACTCCCAGCCTCTGCCACCAAAACTCATAATCCTTTACCCTCCATTGCTCGCTTCTCCTACTCAAAATCCACAAACCGGACTGTCCGGGCAGGCCTATTGTTTCTGCCTGTTCCAGCCCTACTGAACTCGTGTCCTCATACTCCGATTCCATTCTACCCCCCTTGGTTCAGTCCCTTCCCACCTACATCCGCGACGCCTCTCATCCCCTCTATCTCCTCAGTAACTTTCAATTCCCTGGCCCTGACTGCCAGTCCTGAAGAAGGGCCTCGGCCTGAAACGTTGATTGTGTATTCTTTTCCATGGATGCTGCTCGACCTGCCGAGTTCCTCCAGCATTTAGTCTGTGACGCTTTAGTTTTGTATTGTTCTTATTGTGTTTTACTCTTAAAAATTGTATATAATTCATAATTATGTATTTTCTTATGAATGCTCTTTAAATGATGCAATGTGCTTGTGATGTAACTGCAAGTAAGTATCTTCATTGCATCTATGCATACATGCACCAGTGCATATGACAAAAAACTCGACGTGGATTTATATTCCAGAGACTTGTGCAAAACACCTATGCCATTGCTCTAAGACTGAGGCGTCGCAGGGTGGGCACTGCTTCTACCCCTCAGCTGGACATAACAGATCCTCTGACACCATTTTGAAGGAGGCCAGGAGAGTTTCCTGAGGAGTCCTGGACAATATCTAACATTACTAAAACAGGTTGTTTGGTGGTTAACCTCAGTGCTGAATATGGGAGTATGCTCTGTGCAAACTGGCTGTCACATTCTCTGCGTTAGACCAATTACTGCACTTCAGAACTATCTTGTTGGCTCCAACTTACTCGAGGCAGATGTATGTAAATACAAGTTTGCTCTTTTTCTTTTTCTCTTAGTAATTAATTCAAATGGTGTTATAATTCCTGCCTCCACTAGTCAAAAAGCAAACTATGATTTAATACCTCTCTGCTGGAAAAACATCCCTGGACACTTTAGAGTCACGGGGTCATAGGGAAGTACAACACAGTAATGGGCCCTTTGGCCCATCTGGTCCATGCTGAACCATTTAAACAGCCTGTTCCTGTCCACCTGCACCAGGACCATAGTCCTCCATACCCCTACCATCCATGTACCTATCCAACCTTAATGTTGAAATCCAGTTTGCATGCACCTCTTGTGCTAGCAGCTTGTTCCACGCTCTCACCAGCCTCTGACTGAGGAAGTTCCCCCCTCTTGTTCCCCTTAAACTTTTCACCTTTCACCCTTAACCCATGACATTTTGTTTTCTCGCGATAACTCCTCAGTTTATGCCCCCTCGACACGGAATCAGCAGGGATGATCTGACACAATTAACCCTGTCGTAGCCAGTAATTAATTGGCCAAATTTCTTTGATGTTCAGGACAGATCCAAAAATAATTTTTTTTTTTGTGGTGCTTGGCTTTGGTGATATTTCAGTGTATTTAGGAAAAACATAGGATTGCAGTGTGGGGAGTGCACGGCAGAAGCTCATAACAAAGGATATGCAATTTAGATCGTATAGAATGTGTGCAAGATGATATACAATGCGTGAGTCAGATGATGCTATAAATATGTATGGATGATGCAAGCTGATTGTGTAGGATGTACGTGGGATGGCAGAGACTGATACTGAAGGGCATGTAGAGATAATCTCGGGCATTATATATGTTTCTACAGTGGCATTACAAAGGGCATGTATAGGATGACAGAGTGTAGAGTGTGCAAAGTGCTCCCTTAAATCAGAGATGGAGGCATCTGCCTTTTGTGCCAAGGTGAGATCACTTCAGGGTGGAGCAGCAACACTTTATATTCTGTCTGGATATCCTCCAACCTGATGATATGAATATCGATTTCTCCTTCCAGTGAACAAAATCCACACCCCCCAGCCCTTTCCCACTCTGACCTTTTACTTCTTCACACCTGCCTATTACTTTCCCCTAGGCCCCTCCTCTTCCCCTTTCTCCTTTGGTCCACTCTCCTCTCCTATCAGGTTCTTTCTTCTCCAGCCTTAGACCTTTCCCACCCATCACCTTCCAGCTAGCCTTTTCTCCCCTCTCCCCACCGTTTAATTCAGGCACCTCCCCACCTCCCTCTCAGTCCTGAAAAAGGGTCTTCACCCAAAACGTCAACTGTTTATTCATTTCCTTAGATGTTCCTTGACCTGGTGAGTTCCTCCGGTATTTTGTATACTTTACGGGGGACATGTAAGGTGCCGTTAGGTAACGTGTGTGGTCTTTTTTCTTTTCTTTCAGGGCTGACAATACATACTCATATGTCCAGGTGTGACCTCCAGAAGGCTATTGTGAAAGCGAAGTGGCAATACTAGGCTTAAATTCTGCACAGAGGCATAGACTTCCCTTAAATTCATTTGGTCCTTTTCTGACACCTCTTCCCCCTTTCTCGATCTCTCTCTCTCTCTATCTTATGAGACAAACTGTCTACTGACATCTTTTATAAACCTACCCATTCCTATCTTGTCTATACCTCTTCCTGCCTGCCTCCTGTAAAAATGCTATTCCCTTTTCTCAGTTCCTTCAGCACCACCACATCGGTTCCTGGGATGAGGCGTTCCGTTCCAGGAATTCAGAGAGGTCCTCCTTTTTCAAAGTAAGAGGTTTCCCTTCCTCCACCATTAATGCTCCCCTCACTGCACCTCCTCCGTTTCGACACTCAACCCATCTCCCCATCACCTTCAGAGATAGAGTTCCTCTTGTCTTCACCTGCTACCCCATGAGCCTCTGCACCTAACACATCATTCTCCACGATTTCCACCATCTTCAGCATGACCCTACCACCAAACACATCTTTACCAACTCCCTCCCACTCTCCATTTTCTGCAGGGATCACTCCCTCCTTGATTCCCTTGTCCATTTGTCCCTCCTGGCAGAGAACTTTGCAAGTGACGGGAATGCTAGACCCGCCTATTCACTTCCTCCCTCACCTCCATTCAGGGCCACAAACTGTCCTTCCAGCTGAAGCAACACTTCACCTGTGAAGCTTCTGGTGCTTCCGATGCAGTCTCCTGTACCTTGCTGAGACACAGCGTAAATAGGGGGTTTGCTTCGTGGAGCACCTCCACTCCATCCGCCAAAAGCAGAATTTCCCCGCGGCCAACCATGTTAAATCTGATTCCCATTCCCATTCCAACATGTCAGTCCATGGCCTCCTCTTTTGTCATGATGAGGCCACACTCAGGGTGAAGGAGCAACACCTCATATGAATTGAATTTGAATTGACTTTATTGCTTACATCCTTTATACACATGAGGAGTAAAAATCTTTATGTTACATCTCCGTCTAAATGTGCAATGTGCAATTTATAGTAATTTGTAATAAATAGTATGTACAACAGGACAGTCAATATAACATAGGAATACTATTGTATCAGTGTGAATTAATCAGTCTGATGGCCTGGTGGAAGAAGCTGTCCCGGAACCTGTTGGTCCTGGCGTTTATACTGCGGTATCGTTTCCTGGATGGTAGCAGCTGGAACAGTTTGTGGTTGGGGTGACTCAGGTCCCCAATGCTCCTTCAGGCCCTTTTTACACACCTGTCTTTGTAAATGTCCTGGATAGTGGGAAGTTCACATCTACAGATGCGCTGGGCTGTCCGCACCACTCTCTGCACAGTTGAGGGAATTCCATCTAGGTAGCCTCTAACCTGATGGCATGAACAACAGTTTCTCCTTCCAGTAATCTTTTTCCCCTCCCCTTTCGCTCTTCTTCTATTCCTCACCCTAGCTGCTCACCTTTTCTCCTCACCTGGCTATCACCCCCCACTGGTGTTTCTACTTCTTCCCTTTCTCCCATGGTCCACCCTTTTCTCCAATCAGAGCCCTTCTTCTCCGGCCCCTCACCTTTCCCACCCACCTGGCCTCACCTATCATTGTCTAGCTTGTCCTCCTTCCCCTCCCTTCAATTTTTTTATTCTGGAGTCTTCTCCCCGTCCGTTCCAGTCGTGAAAAAAGGGTCTCGACCTGAAAGATGGACAGTTTATTCATTTGAGTAGAGGCTGCCTGACCTGCTGAGTTTCTCCAGCACCTTGCACGTAGTTCTAGACTGAACTGGAGTCATTGGTGGACACTCGATTGCACAATATAACTTCCGACAAGGTGAGATCAGTTAGCATAAGCGGGAATGACCCATCACTTGTGGGTGAGATTAATATCCTTTATACACACGGTGATAGAGGTAACTATGACACAGTCACACAAGCCTCCCCCCACCCCCACCACGTATCTAGATGACCCTCTAATCTGTCTCTGAGGGCAACGATCAGGCATCCCACGAGAGGGTGAATCCACAAATGAGATCTGGTCCATGTGGGATACCTGCCCAAATACTAAAAATCTGTGTGATCCAACTTGCTGAGTTTTTACAGACATAGTCAGTCTCCTTTCTGTGGCCTGATGTTCCGAAAAGGCATGTGCCCATGAAAGGCTTGGTCACCTGCCTCAATAGCGACTGTCTGATTGTGCTTAAGTCAACCATAATGAAGTGTTTTGAGAGGCTGCTCATGATGCAAATCAACTTCTGCCTCAGAGATTACCTGGATCTGCTTTAGTCTGCCTAGCACCAAAACAGTTCAACAGCAGATCAGATTAGATTAGATATATTTATCTGAGTTTCTCCAGCACCTTGGGTGCGTGATTCTGTATGCGTACATTTAAAAATACAGTGAAATGCGTCATTTTGCGCCAACGACCAGCGCAGTCCAGGGACATGCTGGGGCAGCCCACAAATGCTTCTGGCTCCAACATTGCATGCCCACCGCTTACTGACCCGTACATCTTTGGAATGAGAGAGGAAACCAGAGCACCTGGAGGGAACCCTAGTGGTGACAGGAAGAACGTACAAACTCCTTGGTAGGAATTGAATCACTCTGCTGTGGACCATCTGGGCAGCAGAAACTCGTACATCAGCCTGTTTTTCATCACCTGCAACTTGGTGTTCAACTTAGCATTCATCAAGCTTCAAGTCTGGTCCTCTGTATCTCCATCCACAGCTAGATACTTGACTTCTTCCTTGGCAGACCTCAACGAGTGAGGATTGGTAATGTCTCCTCATTAGCCATCTACACAGGCGCGCCTCAAGGCTGTGTGCTTACACCCCTGTTCTGTTCTCTGTACACGTAACTGCATGACTAAGCACAGCTCCAGTTCCAAATGTAAATTTGCTGCTGTCGTTGGACACATCACATGTGGTGATGAGTCAGGCCTGATAGGGGCACCCTGTTGAGTGGTGTTTAAACCTTAGCTCAATGTCAATAAAACTAAAGGGCTTCAGGAAGGGGAAGCGGGGCAAATAATGCAGCAGTCTGTATTGCGGGAACGGCAGTGGAGTCAGCAGCTTTAAGCTCCTGGGAATTAACCCAGCACACAGATGCAATCACACACTGTCTTTAACAATGCAGTTAAGGAGGTATGGCTTGTCACTGAACACTCTAACGAACTTCAACAAATATACTGTTGAAAGTATCCTGATTGATCGCAGCATGGTCTGGTAGGGCACTTCAGATGCACAGGAACCTGAAAAAAAAGTAGTGGACTCAACCCAATACATCACAGGCACCTCCCACCTCAGCATCAGTAATATCTACAGGAGGCACTGCCACAGGAAGGCAACGTCTATCATCAATGATCCCAACAATCTGGGCCATGCCATCTTTACACAGCTCTTATCAGGCAGGAGGTACAGAAGCCTGAAGCCCTACGCCATCAGCTTCAAGAACAGCTGCTTCCCTTCATCCATTCAGCACTTAAACCGACTGCACACCCCTAATCACTACACTATTGCCACTTCAATGACTTTGCACTAAAATTGACTTTGCTATTTTGTTCTAATTGCATTCTTTTAGTGAAAAGTATGTACATGTTAAATTTCTGTTTTTCTTGTGAATATAAAAATACGATGCTGCAGAGTGCAAGTTTTTCATTGCACCTGTGCATGCATGTACATATGTAGGACAATAACCTCGATGAAGGATAGAATGGGTTGTGTGCACACACATAGACCATTGATTTAGTTCTCCTGTCCAAGACCGGAAGAAGCTGCAGCGGATCGTGAACACAGCCCAGCACATCACACAAACCAATCTTCCGTCCTTGGACTCACTTTACACCGCACACTGTCGGCGCAGTGCTGCCAGGATAATCAAGGACACGACCCACCCAGCCAACACACTTTTCATCCCTCTTCCCCGCGGGAGAAGGCTCAGGAGCTTGAAGACTCGCACAGCCAGATTTAGGAACAGCTTCTTTCCAACTGTGATAAGACTGCTGAACGGATCCTGACCCGGATCTGGGCCGTACCCTCCAAATATCCGGATCTGGGCTGTACCCTCCAAATATCCGGACCTGCCGCTTGGTTTTTGTGCACTACCTTACTTTCCCTTTTCAATTTTCTATTTATGATTTATAATTTAAATTTTTACTATTTACTATCGATTTGTACTCCAGGGAACACAAAGCGCAGAATCAAATATCGCTGTGATGATTGTACGCTGTAGTATCAATTGTTTAGTGATAATAAAGTAAAGTAAGCAGTGATTTATTGGAAGGTGGCAGGGGAGTTGCATGGCCTCAGTCATGGCAAGGATTAGGCCTCAAGCCGCGGTGTCGCCTATTTACAGCCACCCAGGAGAGAGGCATTGGCGTCGGTGTGCTCCACCAGAATGCCGCAGATGGTGCAGTGCGGTGTTCAAGCTGGAGTAGGTGCTGCCCCCTAGTGTTCGCTCAGCAGAAGACAAGCCATATTGTGTTTGACTGCACACTGCTGCAATATTCATGGACTCAAAGTCCTGGACTATAATTAGATTATGAGAACACTCAGTCCTCTTTTAATTGTCATTTAGAAATGCATACATGCACTAAGAAATGATACAATGTTTCTCCAGAGTGATATCACAGAAACAGGGTAAACCAAAGACTAACACTGACAGAACCACATAATTATAACGAATAGTTACAGCAGTGCAAAGCGATCCCATAATTTGATGAAGAACAAACCATGGGCACGGTAAATAAAGTCTCAAAAGTCCCCAAGTCCCCGATAGCAGCGGCAAAAAGAAGAATCTCCCTGCCATAAACCTCCAGGCACCGTCAACTTGCCGATGCCTTGGAAGCTGCTGACCACAGCCGACACTGAGTCCATTCGTCTGAAAACTTTGAGCTTCCAACCAGCTCTCTAAGGAAGCTTGGCCTTCCACTCCCAATATCGACCACCTTACTGGCAAATATACAGTCTCTGCTAAATAAAATCGAAGATCTTCAATAAAATTGAAGATCGAAGATCATTGTACCAAAGGGACATTGGAAGCTGTTGCATTTTTTGTTTCACAGAATCTTGGTTACCCCCTGCCTTTCTGGACGCAGTGATACAGCTTGATGGTTTCACAATACACCACCAAGATAGGACTGCTGAGTCTTTCAAAGGCAGAGGAGGTGGAGTATGCTTTATGATCAACTGCCCGTGGTATACAAACGCTGTGGTTCAGTCCCAGTGCTGCTCACCCAACCTGGAACACTTCACGATCAAGTGTCGTCCATTTTATCTGCCACGGGAGATTTCAGCCATCACCTTGGTAGCAGTGTATCTCCCACCTCAGGCCAGTGTAAAATAGGCTCTGGATGAACTCAGCAACACAAAAAACTGGCATGAAACAGCATATACTGATGCCTTCCCATCATTTTGGGGGATTTTAATCAGCCCAGCTTGAAAAGGTCTCTAATTATTACCAACGAATCATTTGTAGTGCCAGAGGAACCAACACACTGGACCACTGTTACGCCACCATCAAGAGAGCTTACCGTGCTATTCCATTCCCACACTTTGGTAAGTCTGATCACCTGGCTGTACTTCTACTCCCTGAGTATAGACAGAGACAGAACACTGCAGCACCAGTCATGAGGACCAAGAAGTTATGGACAAGAGATAGTAGCGTAGTAGGGGAATTAAGTGTTATCGGGAAAAGGCAGGCACAGTTGAAGTCAGAAGTTTAGATACACCTTAGCCAAATACACTTAAACTCAGTTTTTCACAATTCCTGACATTTAATCCTAGAAAACATTCCCTGTCTTAGGTCAGTTAGGATCACTACTTTATTTTAAGAATGTGAAATATCAGAATAATAGTAGAGAGAATGATTTATTTCAGCTTTTATTTCTTTCATCACATTCCTAGTGGGTTAGAAGTTTACATACACTTTGTTAGTATTTGGTAACATTGCCTTTAAGTTGTTTAACCTGGGTCAAACATTTTGGGTAGCCTTCCACAAGCTTCTCACAATAAGTTGCTGGAATCTTGTTCCATTCCTCCGGACAGAACTGAGTTAGGTTTGTAGGCCTCCTTGCTCGCACACGCTTTTCCAGTTCTGCCCACAAATTTTCTATCGGATTGAGGTCAGGGCTTTGTGATGGCCACTCCAATACCTTGACTTTGTTGTCCTTAAGCAATTTTGCCACAACTTTGGAGGTATGCTTGGGGTCATTGTCCATTTGGAAGAGCCATTTGCGACCGAGCTTTAACTTCCTGGCTGATGTCTTGAGATGTTGCTTCAATATATCCACATAATTTTCCTTCCTCATGATGCCATCTATTTTGTGAAGTGCACCAGTCCCTCCTGCAGCAAAGCACCCCCACAACATGATGCTGCCTCCCCCATGCTTATTGATTGGGATGGTGTTCTTCGGCTTGCAAGCCTCACCCTTTTCCCTCCAAACATAATGATGGTCATTATGGCCAAACAGTTCAATTTTTGTTTCATCAGACCAGAGGACATTTCTCCAGAAAGTAAGATCTTTGTCCCTATGTGCACTTGCAAACTGTAGTCTGGCTTTTTTATGGTGGTTTTGGAGCAGTGGCTTCTTCCTTGCTGAGCAGTCTTTCAGGTTATGTAGATATAGAACTCGTTTTACTGTGGGTATTGATACTTGTCTACCTGTTTCCTCCAGCATCTTCACAAGGTCCTTTGCTGTTGTTCTGGGATTGATTTGCATTTTTCGCGCCAAAGTACGTTCATCTCTAGGAGATAGAATGCATCTCCTTCCTGTGCAGTATGACGGCTGTGTGGTCCCATGGTGTTTATACTTGCATACTATTGTTTGTACAGATGAACGTGGTACCTTCAGGCGTTTGGAAATTGCTCCCAAGGATGAACCAGACTTGTGGAGGTCCACAATTTTTTTTCCTGAGGTCTTGGCTGATTTCTTTTGATTTTGTTTGTAATCTTCCGACCCACTGGAATTGTGATATAGTCAATTAAAAATGAAATAATCTGTCTGTTAACAATTGTTGGAAAAATTACTCATGTCATACACAAAGTAAATGTCCTCAACGTCTTGCCAAAACTATTGTTTGCCAATATGAAATCTGTGGAGTGGTTAAACAATGAGTTTTAATGACTTCAACCTAAGTGTATGTAAACTTTTGACTCCAGCTGTAGGTGGAGATGAGTCGATGGCCAGATCAGCCATGATCTTATTGAACGGTGGAGCAGGCTTGATGGGCTCCTATTTCTTATGTTCTAAGGGAGGTACTGGACCACTTACAGGACTGCTTTGAATCAGTGGAATAGACTGTATTCAGGGATTCACCTTTTGAGTCTGAAAGAGTACACCACAGCTGTCACAGACTTCATTAAAAACCAGTGTGGATGAGTCTGTGCCTACAAGAACATACCCAAATCAAAAGCTGTGGATGAACCAGGAGGTTCGTAGTCTGCTGAGAGCTAGATCTGCAGCATTCAAGTCTAGCGACCCAGGTCTGTACAAGAAACCCAGGTATGACTTGCGGAGGACTAGCTCAAGAGCAAAGGAACAATTCCAAACGAGGTTGGAGGCGGAATCAGATGCACATTGACTCTGGCAGGGTTTGCAGGCCATTACTTCCTACAAAGTGAAACCTAACATCATGAATGGCAGTGATGTTTCATCCCGGATGAACTCAATGCCTTGTATGTCCACTTAAAAGGGAGAGTAAAGCTACAGCAATGAGGATCCCTGCAGCACTTGGCGACCTTTTGATTTCTGTCTTGAAGGCCAACATCGGGCTGTCTTTCGAGAGGGTAAACACTCAAAAGGCCCTGATGGAGTCCCTTGTAGGGCTCTGAAAACAGTCTGGCTGCAAGTGATGGGTAGGCGGTGGGGGGGGTGGGGAGATACAAAGGCTGTGAACAGGATAACAATGGGAGATGCTGCCTGGCCTGCTGGGTTCACCAGCATTTTTTATGTGTGTTGCTAACAATGGGACTATTGTTTAAAGAGGGAATTGGAAAGGCAAACTAAGAAGAGGTGAATCATCCAGTGTCTTTGGAGTATATATCAATGATTGGAACTTATTTGAGGGCGATAAGTAGATATGTTTTATTTGTCACATGTTTGGTAGATTACAAATGACATGAAAATTGGCAGTTTGATGCAGAACTGGTTTGAGTGAGTACAAAGTAGCTGACAAGAATTAAATCTAAACTCAAGAGATCCTGCAGATGCCGGAAACCCAGAGCAAACACACATGGGTTAGGCAGCATCTATGGAGAGGAATAAGCAGTCAAATTTTCAAATTGAGATTCCGCATCAGGACTGGAAAGGATGGGAAGAGAAACCAGAAAAAGAAGGTGGGGGTGGTGCAGGAGAGCCACCTGATTGGTGGAACCAGCTGGGTGGGGATGCAGATGAAGTGAGAAGCTGGGAGGTGATAGGTGGAAGAGATAAAGGGCTGAAGAAGAAGGAATCTGATATGAGAAGAGAGTGGACGATGGGAGAAAGAGGGGTACACCCCAGAAGGAGATGACAGGCAGGTGAGGAAAAGAGGAAGAGTAAGAGGGGAGCGACAAAGAGATTGTAGTCAAAGAGTAGCAGAGACCACAGAAGGGGAGCAATCAACGAGGGTCTCACTGAACTCTCATCGGAGAGAAGATTTAAACTTCTTCTGGGCAGGTATAGCTCGAAGAAACTTCGCAGTGGTGCAGCAAATGTTGAACACATGACATTTTGCAGATGCTGGACATCCAGAGCAACAGACACAAAATGCCGGAGGTACTAGTAGTGTGAGATGATGCACCTGGAAAGGGCAAACAAGGCAAGGAAATGCATGCTAACTAGTTTAAAGAACAGGGTTTGTCTGAACGTATATCAGGAAATGTAAATTAAAGTTAACTGGTAAAAAGATTAGAGGGCAATTGAAGGTTGTTGGGGTGGTGTGGCTTGATGGGCCAGAAGGATGATCACTAAGTTTGTGTGTGAGTGTGTGTGTGTGTGTGCTGGTGCCTGTGTGTCTGTGTGAGTGTGCCTCTGTGTGTGTGTGTGTCTGTGAGTATGTGTTGTGTCTGTCTGTGAGTGTGTGTGTCTGTTTGTCTGTCTGTTTGTATGTGTGAGTGTGTGGGTGCCTGTGCGTGTGGGCATGTGAGTGTGTGTGCAAATGTGTCTGTGTGTGTGTGTGTTCGTTAGTGGGTGTGAGCCTTTGTGTGTGTGTGTGTGTGTGCCTGTGATTGTGTGTGTGTGTGTGTATATGTCTGTGTGCATGTGCCTGTGTGTGTGAGTGTGTCTGTCTCTGTGTGAGAGTGTGTATGTGTGCCTGTGTGTGTATGTGTGTTTGCCTCTGTGTGAGTGTGTGTGTGCGTCTATCTAATGTGACTGTATGCCTCTGTGTGTGAGTGTGTTTGTCTCTGTGAGTGCCTGTGGGGGTATGTGAGTGTGT
The DNA here is from genome assembly GCF_030028105.1 of Mobula birostris. Lineage (NCBI taxonomy): Eukaryota > Metazoa > Chordata > Chondrichthyes > Myliobatiformes > Myliobatidae > Mobula > Mobula birostris. Next base: position 13,607,201 of record NC_092401.1, read on the forward strand.
GTGCCTCTGTGTGTGTCTGTGTGAGTGTGACTGTGCGAGTGTGTCTGTGTGTGTGTGTGCCTCTGTGTGTGTGACTGTGTGTTTGTTAGTGGGTGCAAGCCTTTGTGTGTGTGAGTGTGTGTGCCTGTGAATGTGTGTGTGTATATATGGCTGTGTGTGTGTGTGTGTGTGTGTGTGTGTGTGCGCGCCTGTGAGTGTGTTTGCCTGTGTGTCTGTGTGTGTGAGTGTGTTTGTCTCTGTGAGTGCATGTGTGTGTGGGTGCCTGTGTGTGTGGGTATGTGAGTGTGCGTACCTCTGTGTGAGTGTGGGTGTATGTGAGTGTGTCTGTGTGTGTGTGTGTGTGTGTGTGTGTGTGTGTGTGTGTGTGTGTGTGTGTGTGTGAGAGAGAGAGAGAGAGAGAGAGAGAGAGAGAGAGAGAGACTTTCTAGGCCAATTGGTTCCTCCCTCGCACAGACTGGCATCCAGATCAGGCAGAGATTGTAGCCCGGCCATTGCTTTGGTTTTAGCATGGGTCATGCCAAAGTACAAAACAGCACGATCTACTCCTGGACTAACAGATGGATGTGATTGGCTATTTCCCTTCCTCAGTAACTCCTGTAACAGGCAAATCCCTCACCAGAATCATGTCAACTGGTAGCTTCTCTAGCACCCCCACTTTCACCAAGTACTTATGGTCATCCAGGTCAATAGTGAGCTCTGCCAGTGGCTCAGAGTTCCAGTCACCATGGGTTTGGTGACTGTAGTCAACACCAAAATCAGGGCATATTTTTTCTTAATGACAATGAGCTAGCAGTATCTAAAAGAGTATTTTTTAACAGGCTTTCCATTAACTTTAACTACTATAGACATAGGCTCTTTCTCCTCACATTCTGCTTTTTTCCATGACCATACTCACAATCATTACAGTCATTATCACCATCATCAGGGTCTCCCTCTTGATACATAACACAAACTTGCCAATTTCGAGTTTAAGATGGTGCTGGTGAACCTCAGTGACTTCTGGCTGGTGGCTTTCTGGTAACTGATTATCACTAACAATAGCCTGTAACATCCCTTCGATTGATTTAAGCACCAGGTAATCAGGCCAAAGGTCAGGTTCAGGCCAAATCGAGACAACAGGGTCCAGGCCCCAGAGCACATTTGAAGTGGCTGAACCTGATCTTTGGACGGCAATTTAGGTGCCGGGCTAGATTGAAAAGGTCAAGGTTTCAGGCCTAATACGAGGGACTGGCTGGTTCAGCTCAGTGCTTTGTGACTACTCAACTCTGTTCTGAACCAACGGTCTGGGGACAGACTCTCTGTGGACTTCAGTTCGGAAGCTATTTGCTTGCATTAATTGTTTGCATGAATTGTATTTTTCTGCACATTGGGTGTTCAAAGGTCTTTTATGGGCTCTTTTGGGTTTCTTTGTTCCATGGCTGCCTGTTACGAGACAACTCTCAAGATTGTATAATGTATACGGTATACGTATACTTTGATAATAAAATTACTTTCTACTTTTGAACTCTTGAGAGAACTTATGACCTGGCTGCTGACAGTGGTGGGAAATAAAAGTCTTTTAAAAAACTAGCAAAGGTTATTTTGTCCTCATTTCTCCTACTCCCCAATTCTGCAGAGTTACCCTGAGATTCCCTTGGAAGGTTAGAGTATCTGTTGCTTGGCAATGATGGCCGTAATAGCACCCTCTTTCAGGCGCTGAGGTACTGCAGTGCAAGCCAGGCCGTAGTGAGTCCATCCGCTGACTCTTGCTCTAGGACCCATGTTCTGGTGTGTGGAGTAAGAGCCTGCAGCAGCTGCTCCAGAACAACGGCCTCACCAATCTCCTACATGGACCTCTACCCTGGTCAAATCCATCGGCAGCAGAGAACTCCCAGGTGATGATTTGCCTCAGTGGGTAACAACCCGCTGGTAGAGTACTGGAACTGAAGCATTGACTTTAGGTTTCTGCTGAGATATCAAATTTACCCAACTGCTCCTCCGTCAAAGCAGGATAGTTTTTGGACTATTCTTCATCTATTGCATTATAGGATTCAAGAGCTTTACCCGTCAATAGTGGCACTAGCAGGCTCTGGCCATTGACGTGTCCGGGACATTCTCTTGAACCTGAGGAGATAGTTCACAATATTGACACCTTGTTGATAAGATGGCATTGCAGGATTTGGAGTTGTTTCCTAAAAGCATCATCTCTCCTCTGCTGGGCAGGCAGACAAAAAGTCTCTGAACGGATTGTCTGGGGTGGGGGGGGGGGTTCAGTGGTGGCGCCACTTTAAGGCCCTTCTGCTTCCGGCCTGAGTTTGGCTCTGGGATGCTGATTTTCCTCCTCTGAGGTCTCCGCTGTTTCCCAGGGATCAGCTTTACTCCCCACCTCAGGGTGTTTCCTGACTTGGGACCGCAATCCCACTCCGCTCCAAGTTAAACGCTCCTCTTGCGACTGGCCAACCCACTGCTACCACCGTATGTTAAATACGTGAGTTATGACTAAAAAAAAATGACTGGAGTCACTTAGCACCTTAGTGTAAGAGTGTTTATTGGTTTTGTCAAAAATCAAACTTACAGAAATTAATGAAAATATTGAAAACTGCCAATATTTACAAAAATATTTCTACCAGAACATACAATAGCAGCTCCATACTTTGTCCAGCATGAACTCCTGGCCACTTCTATCTCTCTGTCTCTCTCTCCTACTGAGAGTGATGATTCCTGTTTATTAGGCACTAGCATGTACCATCTATAACTAACAAAGTTAACTTTGTTAACACGAAAGAATATGAAGCACCCCCATAATATGGTTGCAATCATATTACAAAATAAACAGAATGTATCTTAAATACAGTATACAAACAATATATACACATTTACACATCCCCGTTACTAAAGAAATGGAATATTCTGTCTTGTATGGTGGGAAAGGCACTATAGAGCCAACCCAAGTGTATCAGCTCAGTTTAAGACCCATTATGAGAATATACCAGGGAAGACATTGAAAAGAGTTCACTCAGTGCAGTGACAGCAGAATGGCAAGGCAGTCTGTGTGTGTGTGTGTGTGTGTGTGTTTAAATGCGAGTGTGTAAGGAGTACGCTTACTGAGTGCGCTCCATTATATCAAAGGTTCAAAGGCCAAATTTAATGTCAGAGAAATATGTACAATGTGCATCCTGAAATGCTTTTTCTTCGCAAACATCCACGAAAACAGAGAAGTGCCCCAAAGAATGAACAACAGTTAAATACGAGAACCCCAAAGAACCCTCCCAGCTCCCCCCTCCTGCGCGTAAGAGGCAGCGAGCAACGATCCCTCCTCCCCCAACCAGCAAAAAAAAACACGCATCGGTACCGTCACCGAGCCCAAGCACGTGCTAAGCAATAGCAAAGACACAGACCAAAGTTACCCCAAAGGCTTCGCATTTCATCCGACATTCAACAACCCACAGGTTCTCTCTCTCCTTGGCAAGGGAGAGGGAGGTGTCCCCCATTTTTCACAGCGAGTGGGAGACATAACAACAACCCACTGGGTTAGATAAACAATTATACAGTAAAGGTCAAGAAATGTGATGTGGCATTAATCTAAGAAGTTCATATTGTTATGTTTTGTAACTTCAAAACTTTAAACTTATTCAATGAAGACACAAGAATCTGGGAATAAGGGTCTAGCTGTTGTTTACTTTAAACGAGGGCTGCACGTATCAAGTGGTAGTGTGATGACATACGCAATTAACGTTTTTTATATATAACCTGTAATGAATTATTTAAATGAACAAGAATGCTTAATCATACAGTATATGTACAAGATTACTCAAACATCACTTAAATATTTAATTATCAACATAGTTAGTTGTCTAGCTTTTTATTTTTATTTATTGAGATACAGCGTGGAATAGGCCCTTCAAGTCACGCCACCCAGCAACCCCCGATTTAAACCTAGCCTAATCATCGGGCAATTTACAATGGCCAATTAACCTACCAACTGGTACGTCTTTGGACTGTGGGATGAAGCCAGAGCACCTGGAGAAAACCCATGCAGTCACGGGGAGAATGTACAAACTCCTTACTGGCAGTGGTGGGAATTGAACCCCGGTCTCTGGTACTGTTAAGCGCTGTGCTAACCACCATGCTACCATGCTGCACAAACAGCTTCCTTTCTGTGCCATGAACTTCCACAATGATAGTATAGCAGATTGATGATTTAACAGTCCAAGGTGCAAGGACTTTCCAATCTGACTTATCAAGAGGCGTGGAGTAAAACAGCATAGAAAGCAGGCTTTTCAGCCCATCTTGTTCATGCCAAACCAGCTGTTTGACTGAGCTAGTCCCACTTGCCTGGATTTAGCCCACATCAGTCTAAATCTTTCCTATCCATGTATCTTCCAAAGTCATCATTGTACCTGCCTCTACCACTTCCTCAAGCAGGGCATTTAATATACACACTATCCTCAGTGTGAAAAGGTTGTCTGTCAGGTCCCTTCTCACTTTGAAACTATGCTCTCTAGTTTTGGGCTCTCCTTCCCTGGGGAAAGGATTGTGACTATTCACCTTATCGATCTCCCTCGAGATTTTATAAACCTCTTAAGATCACCCCTTAATTTTCTATGTTCCGGGGAAATAAGTTGTAGCCTGTCCAGCTTCACCATATAATACAAACTCTCCAGTTCTGATAACATCCATATAAATCTCTTTCCAGTTTAATGAAACTGTTCTATACAAGGCAATCAGAAATGTCTGAAATGTTCCAAATGAGGCCTTGTCAACACTTACATTCTACAGTTGTAACATAATGCCCCAACTGCTGTACTCAATATCCTGACCAATGAAGATAATTGAATTGAATTGACTTTATTTCTTACATCCTTCACATACACGAGGAGTAAATATCTTTGCGTTAAGTCTCCCTCTGAATGTGCAATGTGCAAGTTATAGTAATTTGTAATAAATAGCATGTACAGTAAGATATACAACAGAACAGTCATTATAGCTTAGAAATACAATTGTGTCAGTATGAGTTAGTATGAGTCAGTATAACTCATGAGTCAGTATGAGTTAGTATGAGTTGTGTCAGTCTGCTGGCCTGGTGAAAAAAGCTTTCCTGAAGTCTGTTGGTTCTGGCTTTTATGCTGTGGTACCGTTTCCTGGCTGATAGCAGCTGGAACAATTTACGATTGGGGTGACTCAGGTCCCCAGTGATCTTTTTACGCACCTGTCACTGTAAATGTCCAGAATAGTGGGAAGTTCACATCTACAGATGCACTGGGCTGTCCACACCACTCTCTGCAAAATCCTGCGATTGAGGGAAGTACAGTTCCCATGCCAGGGAGTGATACAGCCAGTCAGGATGCTCTCAATTGTGCCCCTGTAGAAAGTCTTTAGGATTTGGGGACTCATGCCGAGCTTCTTCAACCGTCTGAGGTGAAAGAGGCACTGTTGTGCCTTTTTCACCACACAGCCAGTATGTACAGACCAAGTGAGGTCCTCAATGACGTGGATGCCAAGAAACTTGAAGCTGTTCATCCTCTCAACCCCAGATCCATTGATGTCAATAGGGGTTAGCCTGTCTCCATTCCTCCTGTAATCCACAACCAGCTCCTTTGTTTTTGCGACATTGAGGAAGAGGTTGTTTTCTTGACACCACTGTGTCAGGGCGATGACTTCTTCTCTGTAGACTGCCTCATTATTATTTGAGATAAGGCCAATCAATGCGGGGGGGGGGGTGGTGGGAGGAGAAGATGGCGGCGCGACACAGCACGCGCGGCCTCGCCGGTGAAATGATATCGTATTTGTTAAGTAGGTACCGTGCACAATCCTGATTTGATGGAGATGGACATGAGAAGCACGGAGGAACATCTGGAGAAACTTCTGAAATGCCTGGTTTGCTGCCGCTGCTACTGTGTGATCGAGAATCTCCGGAGGGGAAGGCCCCAAATCCTCAGCTTTGCCTGTCGCTGGCGGCTGGGGCGGGGTTGAAGCGCTTGGCAGAGATGGTGCTTGGTGTCGGAGGGCTGGTTGGAGGCTCAAAGTTTTCGAACAGACTGAGAGTCGGACTGTGGTCGGGTGCTTCCAGGATGCTGCATCGGCAAGTTTGTGGTACTGGAAGCTCATGGCAGGGAGAGTTTTCTTCCTGCTACCATTTACGTGAGAAGTAGGGACTTTCGAGAGACTTTGAGACGTTTTTTTACCATGCCCATGGTCTGTTCTTCTATAAAATTATGGTATTGCTTGCACTGTTGTAACTATGTATTATAATTATGTGGCTTTTGTCAGTTTTTTCAGTCTTGGTCTGTCTTGTGTTTCTGGGATATCACACTGGAGGAACATTGTATCATTTCTTAATGCATGCATTACTAAATGACAATAAAAGAGGACTGCGTGTCCTCATAATCTAATCTAATCTAATCATCTGCAAATTTAATTAGCAGATTGAAGCTGAGGGTGGTGACACAGTCATGGGCATAGAGAGTATACAGTCATGGGTGTAAGTGTGCCAAACATGCCATGAGGTTAAATGGTTTAGGTCTGTATTGCTTGGAGTTTTAGAAGAATGAGGGGTGACCTTATTAAAATATAAGGGAACTAGACAGGGCATATGTAGAGATGTTTTCGCTTGTTGGAAACCTCTTAATCCAAAAGGGCTCCTGGTGCAGTAATCCCAATCCCCCATGGCTCTGTAACTGATTCCCTCAAATTCCTCTCCAAAAGCAGAGCTTCATTCTGCTTCCACCATCCCCAAAGGCACACAAGTTTAAGATCATGAGTTCTGCTTTGCCAAAGTCTTAAACTGATGCCCCCAACCATGGAACGACTTCCTTTCATTTCTTTCACTCATACTGGTCAGAATTTTGAGCAGATCTATCAAGTCTCCTGTTAAAATCCATTGCTCGAAGGAAAATAAACCCAGTGTTTCCCTACAGATAAAATGCATCCATTCTATCAAGATGCTCCCATATCCCTGCTGAGCCTCCACATATATCCCTATGCCTGGAGGCCAGATCTGGGTGATGTTCTTGCCACGCTCCAATTAACTCCAATGTACCTTCCCTGCTTTTATACTAAATGTGTCTATTTACAAGCCCCTGGTTTCTGTTTGTTTTACTAATGACTATCTCAGTTGAAAGCCCTTTGATGGAGTTTTGCATAAATACACATGGGTTTCTTTGTTCCTGCACTTTGAACTGGAGCACACAGTCCATATTATCAGGAATATTCAGGGACAACAAGTTTAATGCATATAACAGCCAACCACCACGTCACGGAGGGACTGCGTTTCTGGAAAGCTGCCATCTTGCAATATTCTTAACCCATTTTAATGCAGCAATGTGGTTCTTCTGCATGCCGTATAAGACCAGAAAACATAGAAGCAGAATTAGGCTATTTGGACCATCGGGTCTGCTTCACCAATTTATCATGGCTGATCCATTTTCCCTCTTAGCCCTGATTTCCTGCCTCCTCCATGTATCCCTTCATGCTCTGACCAATTAAGACTCTATCAACCTCTGCCTTAAATATACATACAGACTTGGCCTCCACAGCTATCTGTGGTAAAGAATTCCACAGATTTACCATTCTCTGGCAAAAAAAAACCTTGTCATTGCTGCTCTAAAAGGATGCCCCTCTATTTTGAAGCTGTGTCCTCTGGTCCTACACTCTCCCACCATAGGAAACATCCTCTCCACATCCACTCTATCAAGGCCTTTCACCATTCGATAGATTTCAATGAGGTCACCGGCATTCTTCTGAATTCTAGTGAATAGAGGCCTAGAACCATCAAACACTCTTCATATGAATAGCCGTTCAAACCTGGAATGATTTTTGTGAACCTCCTTTGAACCCTCTCCGGTTTCAGCATATCCTTTCTAAGATAAGGGACCCGATACAGCTCACAATACTCGTGAGGCCTCACCAGTGCTTTATAAAGCTTCAACATTACATCCATGCTTTTATATTCTAGTCCTCTTGAAATAAATGCTAACATTGCATTTGCCTTCCTCGCCACTGACTCAACCTGCAAATTAACCTTCAGGGAATCCTAGACAAGCAGTCCCAAGTCCCCATCGGCAACAGAATACTGTTGGACAGTCAACGGGTCAAACAGCATTTGTTGGTGAAAAGGAGTGATTGATGTCTCCAAACGACACCCTGCATCTCCATGAGTCACTGCTGCACGCCTCACCTGCAAGGTATTTTCTCTGAAAGACTCGTAGATCAGGAAAGAGTTTAAGAAGTGGAAATACCAGGGAAAGGGACAAGATTTCACGAGGGTTCATTGGAGCAAAGTGGAGTAGGGGTTCAGCAGGTGATGTGGCCAATTGGTGAAGACACAGCAACCTGCTGATGCTGAAAAGTGTGGCAACAAACAAGATATTGAGTGGACTGAGGAGTCCGGCAACCAGGGTGGAGCAAGATGGACAGTCGACATCTCAGGTCGAGAGCCTTCATCCTTTACTCACTATCGCCCTCTACGTTTCAGTATAAGGAAGTGAAGGGAAGGGATAGAGCAAGGGCAGACGTGTGATGGGTGGACGCCTGTGTGGAGAGATGATAGGCAGATAGAGGAAGCAAGAATGGAAACTGTGACAGAAGCTGGGAGGGGAAGGGCGGAGGCGACAAAGGGCTGCCGATGCTGGAATCTGAAAAGAAAATGAAACTCGGGAATAGGAGGAACTGGGTAGGTCTGGAGAGAGAAATGGGACGGGGGAACAACAGCTGTTCTGTCTGAGGGGAAGGGGATTAAAAAAAAAGAAATAGAGGAGATGCAGCAGAATCTCCAAATATTGTTGGGGGAGAAGCCCCATTTTCTAAAAATGGACTCCTCAGATGTCCCGACTGGAAGGAAGTAGTGAAAGTGTAGCGAAGTGCGAGGGATTACTTTAAGGAGCTGGCTATGGCTACTGTGCATTCTGTATGATTCAATGCATCAAATATGCCCCCCATACTGTAGGTGAAGAAAGTGGCATCACTGCACTGAGGTGGTGGTTTACATGCCCTTGGACTGGATGGAGTATGGCAAAGGAGGGACTCAGCTGTGACTGCAAACCCGATTGACATGGTGATGCCATACCCAAATCTTATTGCCCCACAGCATTTAATGTATTTCACACATAAATTCACTAAGACCAAATGTTATTCTGCATCTCAGATTTTTTGGGTAGTAATTTAATTCCTTAAGGGGAAATTTCCCCTACCTGAACAGTCATAATACAGGGTCTCCTGCATTGTATAAATGGCTTCTGCCTATTTAACTGGCCTGCATCATACAGTAAAACTCAGATAACCCACCATTTGACTCTTCAGAAATTCTGATACTTACCAGGTGTTTGCCACTCACTGGGGACCGAGCTCCTGAGATTCCTTCACCACCGTCCCTCCCCCTCCCAATTCACTGATCCCTGTGCTCACCTAGGAATTGAAAAAATGCAAATTAAGATTATGCTGCAGAAATAATAGCTTCCAGTAGTCCAGATCTATTAATTCAGAATCAATATCCCAGGTGTGCTTGATTTAACTGAGTTTCTTACTTTCCTCCTTGTTGTTGATTTCTAAATTTCAAATTCTAATGAGCACATAATCTACAATGTCAACTGAATGGATTAATGATGGAAATCCTTCAGATGAGACTTTAAAACAGGAACCTGTACACATTTTTCTAAGGGCTTACACAGCTCCTAGAGCTCCTAGAAGGGCTTGCACTTCTTCCTTGTATAATTAAGAGTCATTCTGTTGCTGGCAGTCTCTCCACATCCAAGAAAACAGAAGCAGGAAATGACTACCAGGCCCCACAAGCCTGCCCTAACATTGAATGTGATCATAGCTGATCTAAGTGCTAACCTCAGCTTCTGTGTGAATTCCCCACGGACTCCAGAAAATACATACCTAGACCACCTAATCTCTCTTGAGAGGGCAAATCCCATCCTTGAAGTCTGAGTATTCCTTGGTCTGTTTTCACCCCCCCCCCCACCCCATCGCCAGTCTTAGTCCATAATTCAGAAAATGCACAACAAGCACTCAATTTAGGCACCAGTATTTTTGTAAATGGTATTAAAAACACACAACTGTAAGGTGCAACAGTTACAAGTAGAGTGAAGGAGATGAAGCCAGTACTGCTGTCCCCAAGATCAAGCATATGTGTGTTGGATTCTGATGTTTTGGAACCAAGATTCTTTTAGAAGCCAGGTAAGAGGTACAAATCTTGTTGCTTCATGATCGTTTTATTAAGAATTGGTAGAACGGAGGAAATTTGAATAGAGAGTGCTCAAGAAAGTTAAGATTAGGTGGCACAGTAGACTGTGGTTAGCGCAACGCTTTACAATACCAATTCCCGCCACTGCTTGTAAGGAACTTGTGCATCCTCCCCGTGACCACCTCTGGTTCCTCCGGTTTCCTCCCACAGTCCAAAGACATACGTGTTGGTAGGTTAATTGGTCACTGTAAATTGTCCCGTGATTAGGCTGGGGTTAAATCGGGGGATTGCTGGGCAGCGTGACCCGAAGGACCCATTCTGCACCGTATCTCGATAAATAAAGAACTAAGAAAATCAAGATGGTGCTGCATGGTGTTTAACTATTTTATATCCATAGAGATAAAGGGCAATTCCATTCAAATTTATAGGTAAGAATTAACCAGTTAGAAAGCAATTGTTCAAATACCGCATTAAGCAATGAGAAAGCACTTTTACAAATAATGCAGAACAAAGAAGATTCCAGAGCTTTTAGAATCATACTTTGGAAAGCACTAAAGTCATAGTAAACTCATATTTATTTAAGAACCTCTCACCCACACCTCCTCTCTCCCAAACGCCACTCTCTCTTCCTCTACACATCATTTCCCCTCCTTCCCACCCAATCATCACCCACCCTCACTCTCCCTCCCACACCCACTCAACTTCCTTCCATTACCCACCCACCCTACCCCTCCCTCAATCTCCTGCCGCCCTACCACTCCATCACCTGCCCCACCCTCCCTCCTCTCCACACACCTACTCTCCCTTCTTCCACACTCCCTCCCCTGCCTCCTCCCTAATCCCTGCCAGCCACACACCCACCTACCTCTTTCTCACACCCCCCTCACTCAACCCCTTCCCCACATCCTACCTCCCTCCCACCCAGCCAACTTCAAATCCTCCGTTTGCTCCCCCTTCCCTTCATCCACCCCTCCCCGCCCTCTTCCCCTCATCCATCCCCTCCCCACCCCTTCCCCTCATCCACCCCTCCTCGCCCCCTTTCCCTCATCCACCCCTCCTCGGCCCCTTTCCCTCATCCACCCCCTTTCCCCTCATCCACCCCCTTCCCCTCATCCACCCCCTTCCCCTCATCCACCCCCTTTCCCCTCATCCACCCCCCTTCCCCTCATCCACCCCCCTTCCCCTCCCCACCCCTTCCCCTCATCCACCCCTCCTCGCCCCCTTTCCCTCATCCACCCCCTTTCCCCTCATCCACCCCCCTTCCCCTCATCCACCCCCCTTCCCCTCATCCACCCTTTCCCCTCATCCATCACCCACCTCGTCCTCAGACCATGCTCTGAGCTCCCAGATCCCGTGTCCCTCTGTCACCCATTGGCTCTGGTGCTCCCTCATCCCCCGATCCATCACCCTCCCTGCCCTCAAACCGCGGTCAGAACATCCAGCTCCCCACGAAGCCCCTCAGTCACCAGTTGTTCATTCGCTCCGCTGTCCAAACGGGGTTTTCCCGCCAGCGGCCCCGCCGCTGATTGGACAAGCTGGCGGCACTGAGAACGGTTTATGCATAAAGTTTATCGAAAGGGGAAATCGTTGCTGTTGTATTCTCGCGAGAGTGGCTGCGGTATAAATAGATGAGGTTGGCGGGAGGCGCGCAATGTGAGAGCGGCGGCGGGCAAAGGGAAGGTGGAGGTCGGCCTCTGGAAGAGGAGGGGGAAACCAGGCGGCGGATCGCGGGGACCCCGGGTAGCCACACTTCTCAGTTCTTTTCTTCTTTCCCCCCGCCCCCCGCGTTCGCTATGGCCAAAGTGCAGGTGCTGAACGTGGTGGTGCTGGACAACCCATCTCCCTTCAACAACCCCTTCCAGTTCGAGATCACCTTCGAGTGCATCGAGGACCTGCCGGACGGTGAGGACAGGCGCGCGCCGCCCGGCCGCCCCTCCGTCGCTGATTGGCGCATTCCGTTTTGTCAATGGAGCCGTCAGCTGCTCTGGCGCGCTCTCGGCCCCGGCGCTCACTTTATTGTCAATACTTTTCTGTTTAGATCTGGAGTGGAAAATCATATACGTGGGCTCTGCGGAGAGCGAGGAGCACGACCAGGTGCTGGACTCGGTGTTGGTGGGACCCGTCCCGGCTGGGCGTCATATGTTTGTGTTTCAGGTACTGTGTGATCAGGCCAGTCAGCACAAAACGCTGACTGCATCAGCATACCCTGTGTGTTTGAGCAATTTTCGGTGTTCGTAGCGCCTAACTATTTCGTATAGAGTCTGCGTCTAAAATATTCCTTTATTTACACTAGTGGTGTGGCAATTGTGATCTGCTTGGCCTGTTAGGATTGATTTTGGTTTAGATGCACTTACCGAAGTTTTATTGCGATTACTGGTGTTGCTTACTGCAGATATGTTACTTAAACTGATGGATAATTCTTGGTATTTCTAGGACTGCTAGAACAATAACATTGTGGTAACGTCAAATGAAGGGAATGATGCGAATTATTAACTGTTTCTCCCCCCTGAATGCTGTTGAGGGCCCAAGTAGTTCCAGCATATTCTTCTACATTTGAACTTTTTTCCCATTGTTATTGGGGGACATTAATTCAACTGTTCTGTTCCACAAATTATCTGATATGATTTCTATTGCTCTGCTGCTATCTTCTGCAATAGCCAGCAGTAGTTGTATTAGGAGTTGCAGATAGCACTGAAGATTTTGCAGATTTGGTTCTTCCTTTAACTAGTATCAATTCAAATGATTTCAGATGGAGCATTTATTTGTGTGCTACATCTAAAGCATGTTTCCAGTGTTGTCAATCTCCAATTTAGTGGTTTTCTATGTTTGATATACTTTGATCTGTTGCTGTGAGAATCAAATTATTTGCCTTGTGGTTAATTGAAAGTTAAAGTAAAATTATAAAATTTGAACTTTACTTTTTTTTAAATAGTAGATAGTGTCTTTGTTCCTTTACTCCAGTTGTACTGCTTAGCGGAGTAAACTGATTCCTCTTTTAGTAACCCCAATAATCTAACCTTCACGATCTACTAGAGTGGAACATTTCAAAATCTCTGCAACATGTTCAATTTTCATAACTGCTTTGGCATTGTAACTATCTCCTTGTATGAGATTTCTAATAGAAACATCTGCCCATGTCTCTTTGTACACTTATCTCTGTACCTCACAAGGTATCCAGAATACATAGGCTCCTTGGGTTCTGAATGGTTTGATTTGTGTAAATTGACTTTGCACAAATCCCTCAATTTTTAAACCCATTTTCCAGCTGGTAATGTATCAAGTCAGTGGCTGGATTTAGTGTATTTCATTAATATGGGTAGCTTTTAATGGAGAAGAAAAATAGCAAGTGTGTGTAAGGGGGCTATGATGTGATTACCATAGAAAAGTGTTTGATTTGCAGAGAAAATGCAGGCACCTGGGAAGGGAGTCAGTGCATAAACTAGGGACTCAGTATTTCAAATGCAGATTTGTTAATATTATCCTTGGGTTCTTTATATCTGAAAAGTAATGACTAGCCTTAATGTCACTTTGCATGGTTAGGTAAAATTTGTGCAGCACTTTACACAGCAGGTTGAATCTTGCTATTCAATGCAACCTATTCAGTATAAGTAATTTCAAATGTCCATTACTGACTCAGAATTCCCATTGCACAAGCTGGATATGCAGATTGCTTCATCTGTACCTTTTAGTGTTTTTCTCCAGCACCGGAGGCTTTGGAGTTGTAATCTGTTAGAAATCTTAGTTGAACTTAAGAGATAATGGGATTTTGTATAGTTTACAGAGAAAAAAATTATTCTACTGATCAATTAGTATCAGCTTTAATTCTGAGTGACTTCCAATGTTTTTATATTTTCAATTTTGATGGTGTCCTACATTATTCAATAGCTGCCCTATGCATCCTTTCCAGTATAAATACTAATTCCAGTCCCTAGAGGTACCTTATCTGGAGATGGGCAGCCCCATTTCGACTTGAGCTTGATTGCTAATAGAGGCAGTGCATGAATGCATGGGGGGATTCTGACTTTGTGCTGTTAATGTGCAAAGTTTAGATTGCAGAATAGTGGTTCAAAGCTTTGGGCAACCATGCTTTCCCCTTACAGGTGACCAGCTAGAGCAGATGATGGGTAGTTATTGGTTGTACTGTGGTTGTTAAATACAGAATTTTCTCACTTTTCTGTTTTTTAATGTAAGCCAAGCAACTTAGACAGAAGCCATGTCCATGTCACACTTAGGCCCAGAATGCTTTGTGTTGTATTTTCTGCCAGAAAGTAGGGGTTTTGTTTCACTAAGGTAATAACTGCAAGTAGGGAATGTAACCGTGAATATTTAGTCTATTTGTGCCAGAATATGAGGGTTTGTGGTTGAGTATTTGGGGACTTCACTCAAATAGAAAATTCAGAATTGTTTTGTTGGATCAATGGATTCTAGGTTCCTGTCTTTCACTAGATATGGCAAGGTATTGTGATATTTGAGTTTGGGTTGGAGGAATATTGTGATCTGGGATGTTCTGGCAACATTATGGGCTTAGTTTAAGAGTCACCATGGAGTTTGGGTTGTACTGCATTGTCACAGAGTGATCAGCAGCACTGGGGCTCCACAGGGGACTGTCTTGTCTCCCTTTCTCTTTACCATTTACAACTCTGACTTCAACTACTGCACAGTCTCGTCATCTTCAGAAGCTTTGGGATAACTCTGCCATAGTTGGATGCATCAGCAAGGGAGATGAGGCTGAGTACAGGGCTACAGTAGGAAACTTTATCACATGGTGTGAGCAGAATTATCTGCAGCTTAATGTGAAAAAGTCTAAGGAGCTGGTGGTAGACCTGAGGAGAGCTAAGGTCCCGGTGACCCCTGTTTCCATCTAGGTGGGGTCAGTGTGGACATGGTGGAGGTTTACAAATACCTGGGGATATGAATTGACAATAAACTGGACTGGTCAAAGAACACTGAGGCTGTCTACAAGAAGGGTCAGAGCCGTCTCCATTTCCTGAGGAGACTGAGGTACTTTAACATCTGCCGGACGATGCTGAGGATGTTCTACGAGTCTGTGGTGGCCAGTGTTATCATGTTTGCTGTTGTGTGCTGGGGCAGCAGGCTGAGGGTAGCAGATACCAACAGAATCAACAAACTCATTTGTAAGGCCAGTGATGTTGTGGGGATGGAACTGGACACTCTGACGGTGGTGTCTGAAAAGAGGATGCTGTCTAAGTTGCAAGCCATCTTGGTCAATGTCTCCCATCCACTGCATAATGTACTGGGTGGACACAGGAGTACATTCAGCCAGAGACTCATTCCACCGAGATGCAGCAGAGAGCATCATAGGAAGTCATTCCTGCCTGTGGCCATCAAACTTTACAACTCCTCCCTTGGAGGGTCAGACACTCTGAGCCAATAGGCTGGTCCTGGACTTATTTCATAATTTCCTGGCATAATTTACATATTACTATTTAACTATTTATGGTTCTATTACTATTTATTATTTATGGTGCAACTGTAACGAAAACCAATTTCCCCCAGGATCAATAAAGTATGACTATGACATTCTGAATTGAATAAAACTCACTGTTCCCCTCTGCTTTTCCAGGCTGATGCTCCAAATGCAAGTCTTATCCCAGATGCTGATGCAGTTGGTGTGACTGTGGTGCTCATCACATGCACGTATAGAGATCAAGAGTTTATTCGCGTTGGGTATTATGTAAATAATGAATACACTGATCCTGAATTAAAGGAGAACCCACCAATGAAACCAGACTATGCCAAAGTAAGAATGACATAATTTCGTTGTTTTGTTTTTAAGATTAAAAGCAAAATTGTAAGTCACTGCTTTAAAATCATTAAATGAATTTGATAGTATGCATTGGCTTGCTATGATATTGCCTATAGGATTGGCCTTGCAGACTACAAAATAAGTGAGCAGAGCTTGGAACAGTTATATTTTTAGTTAGACAAATGGCAGTGCTGAATTTTTTATTGATTAAGAACAAGTCTTGATATAAATGTATCCTGATGTGCTAGACTGTAAATTTCATGCCCCACCTTTCTGTGAATGTTTATTCCCTCCCTCATTCATAGGATGATAAACTGTAAGAGATGGCCATTGAGTCTATGTCAATTCCTTCTGGAGTAATCAAAGCATCACCTCCCAGGCTTGTTTCCCAAAAATGTTAGATGTTGGAATAATAAAATAAGTTTCCTGTTTTGGGTAAAATAAAACTCAAAATCAACTGTTTCCTTTAGGGGAATGGGTATATCATATCCAGTCTTGCCTTAATACTACCCAGGTCCTATGATCAAACCTTTTGCCATCTCAGATTTTGGTTTTTTTTTTCCCAGTCACTTGTGTTCTTTAGTTTTAATCGCCCTATTTATATGATGTTTTTCATTGCAAATGGACATTGTTCCTGTCAGTACCATTGTGTTCCTGTGGTTCTGAAGTTGCCACAATGTTGAGTATATTAATGACAGTCGCCTTAAACTTACTCCCATGTAACACGAAGGATAAATCTGCATTAACCTTTAGTGTGATTTATTTCTTGAAGTTTGCTTCAGTGGAACAATAGGTTTTGTTAGATTTATTGTATTTGTACCCTTGCACCACTGCGGGTCCATTTATGCCTCCTCTGTCATACAGCTGCAGTAGGATGTTTGTTATAGTCCTTCAGATTTAGTATTGCCAAAGAGATGTGCCCTTTTCAGTAATGACCTCTGCTTTTGGCACAGCGCTGAAACTTTAGTTGGAACAGCTTTTCAAAATGAAGCCTTGCATTTTTTTTAAAGTGTACTTTTAGCCAAGTCCCTTATTGCCAATGATACTTTTGAAATGTGGTCAGAAGAGCAGCACAAAATGACTACACATTTATGCGGAACCCTACATTAACCCCCAAGTTTCGTGCTACATTCCCATCAACTCTTTCAGGATTCACGACTTCTGTACACACTGGGGACAATTTGCAGTGGTCAATTAATAAGCTACTTTGGGATGTGGGAGAAAACCAGAGCACCTAGAGGGAATCCATGTTCACTGGTGGTGTTCGTGTGTAATTTGCAGAGTTTGGGATTGAATCTAGGTCTCTGGTCTGGCAAATTAGTAGCTGTATTAGTTCTGCCACTACTGCTGGTGATGCCTTTGATATTGTGTGTTGCTTCATATTTCCAGCATCTGCAGACTTCTTTGTTTATGATTTGCTGCTCCATTGTGAAAACTCAGTGATGCCTACCCTGAAGAAACTTAAATCTCTTTGGGAGTTCAGTGAAGCCCACTCTCTGGTGCCCCCTCCCGCCCACCAACTCTTCGACCATGTACTCACCCAGATCCGCTCCTTTCCCTCTTTCCCTTTTTATTCTGGCATCTTCCCCCTTCTCAGTCCTGAAGAAGGGTTTCAGACTGAAATGTCAACTGTTTCATCATTTCTATAGATGCTGCCTGACCTGCTGAGTTCCTTCAGCATTTTGTGTGAAGCCAGTTATGAATCCAATCAGCCAAGTTTCCCTCTATCCCATGCCACCTGACTTTGAGCCCATCACTGGAACCTTGTTGGGCACTTTGCTGAAATCTAAATACACCACATCCACTTTACCTCTTCAATAAAACCAATCCAGCTTATGAAGCACAACCTGCTCCTTACAGCCATGCTGACCATCATTAATAAGACTTTGCTTCTCCAAATGCTTGTAAATTCTGTCCAAGAATTCTCTCCAATAGCTTGCCCACCACTGATATAAGACTTCTGGGTCTATAATTCTAAGGATTACGTCTATTACTCTTAATGGAAAAAAGAATAGCTTTTGCCACCCTACTGCCACCTTGTTATGTTATTCATTATAGGTGCATTTGAATCAAGGCCCCTATAACTTTCTGATCAAATTCTTTAATCATGTGAATAGTCTGGTTAATTGTTATTTTGGTATGACAACTGAAGTTTTACCTTTTCCCTTTGCCCTCTAGCTCCAGCGAAATATTTTGGCTTCAAACCCAAGAGTTACGAGATTCCACATCAACTGGGAAGGTGTCAGTGAGAAAATGGAAGATATTGAAAATGTTGACCCAAGTTCGAATGCAATGCTTCCACCCAGCTGTACACCCCTGAAGGGACTTGGGGCAGGAAGTGGACTAAGTATAGTTCCAGAGAACTCCATGGACTGCATGTAAAACGATCTAGTGAATACACATTGAAGTGGACAAGATTATTTTTTTACCCAGGTTTGTTAGCTTTTGGAGTTAATTGAAAAGAGGGTTTGTCAGACTTCAGTGTCCCAAAAGAAGACGTTAAATCTACAGGAGAGGGCGTGACGAAGGTAGGGGCCAAGGTTTACTAATTCCCATTTTGGTTCCATAGCAATTGCAGTAATTGTAACTGCCAAAGGTGATCTATAGTAAGCTGGCTTCTGCCCAGTGGTAATGGTTATTGGTAAAATTCAGGTGATGTCTGTTGTAAATTAGCCAGAAATGTATAACTACAGAACTTAGTTTTGTTTTTGCTGTGTAGGTCTGGAAAGGTTGGGGATGGGGGGGGTGGGAAAAGTCTATAGTTTGTTAAATATGTTCAATGCCTTTTCTGAAATTGTCCATGAGCTGGCCATTTCCAGAGCTTCAGTTAACAATTGACTAGATGTGCTATTGCCACTTGTCTCACCAATGACTTCTGGAACTTTAAAAGGAAGTGGAGTTACTGGTATCCGGCAAAGCATCTCTACCTAATCCAAGCTGGGAGTTGAAATTAACTGTATGAATGTCATTGTCCAGCATAAATGTTTTCAGAATCTCAACACGAAAACTATTTTGTAACTTTTAATATTGTACTTTGTAAATCGTGATCCAAACCTGCCTGTGGCTGTAGGACAGGATAATGAAATGTTTAAATTCAAAAAAAAATATAAGCTTTATAAACATTGGTTTTGAAAACACCATTTTTTACAAATGTTAGTGATGTAAAAATGTATTGTATTGCTTTGCCTGAATAAAAGCACTTGTAAATGCAGTTGCCTGTGATATTTTTACAATCTTCCATTTGTAAAATTTTTATTCAGAGGTAATGTGGAGTAGGCCTTCTAGATCTAATACTTTGGTGCTGTTTGTTTTTTAGCGTTCTTTTAAGGGAGCATTCTATTTGGTTGATCATCAGATAATTTTGGGTAATCCTGGTGTGAAAGGTTTTTGTGATTTCCTTAACAAGTGATGCTGATAGAATCTAACCCCTTGTTATCCAGATGTGAGCATATTTTTTATTGTCTGGTAAGTATTGTGCAAATTTTTTCTATGAAATGGCATTACTAAACTGAAATACTTGGCAATTGGCATTAAAACATTCTTTAAAAAACCTGCTTGGGCCTTTAAGGAGCTGCAGGAGAAACTCAGCAAGTCAAGCAGCATCTGTGGTGGCGAAAGAGTCGATGTTCAGACGCACCTTTGCATTAATCCTGATGCAGGTTCTCAACCGGAAACATTGACTATCTTTTGTGTCCACAAAATGTTGCTTGAGCTGTTGAGTTCCTTCAATAGTCTTTTGTTCCAGATTCCAGTATCTATAGCCTGTCTGGTCAGGATGGCAGCCAGTTCTGTAGAAATGGGTACAGGGATCCTGAATTGCAGTAGTGTGTAACAGCCATTGCATGCTTTTAGAATATAACTGGCTTTCTGAATTGTAAAAAGGTAACAAGCCACCTGGGTCAAATTAAGCAACACACATCAAAGTTGCTGCCTGGCCTGCTGCGTTCACCAGCAACTTTGTGTGTTGTTTGAATTTCCAGCATCTGCAGAATTCCTGTTGTTTGGGTCAAATTAAGTTTTTTGATCAGTATATGTTTTTGGAAGTATTACTGATTTGAATGTGTACTGAGTGATCAGAAGTTAAGTCTTGTTTGTTGAATAGTTCCACAAAGAATTTGCAATATTTAATAGGATTTGTATAAATTCTTGAAAGGGGAAATGTGGAATAAGGAATAGGTGAAATTGTAAACTACTTTTACAGGATGTGTAATAGCAACCTTGTAGTTCTTTCTAACGGCCATCTATGGTGAAATACAGGACAGTTTTTATATATTAAAAAAAAAAAAAATCCCTCTTGTAACCACATCATTTTGCCAGATGCAGAAGTTTCTAGTTAATAGTGGTGACTGACCTAACTCTTCTACCAAGATGTAGAGGGGTTGTGGCAAGTTGAGGGCTACTGTATGAGGAATGTCTAGCAGCTCCAGGGCTGTATTCCCTGGAGTTCAGGAGAATGTTGGGGGAGGGGCGTATCTCATTGAAACATTCCAAATGTTAAGAGGCCTGAACAGATTAGATTTGGCAAAGTTATTTCCTACGAAAGAGGAGTCTAGGACAAAAGGGCACAATTTCAGGATTGAAGGACGTCCATTTAGAACAGATGTGGAGAAATTACTTTAGTCAGAGGGCGGTAAATCTGGAATTTGTTGCCATAAGTGGCTGTGGAGGCTAAGTCATTGGATGCATTTAAGGCAGGTTGATAGGTTCTTGATTAGCCAGGGTATCAAAGGGCAGTGGGGATGACTGGAAAAATTGGAACAGCCCATGATTGAATGGTGGAGCAGACTCAATGGGTCAAATGGCTTACTTCTGCTCCTATATCTTATGGTCTTGTGGAATGGACGTTGGTGGTTAATGCTGAAACAAGTAACATTTAATGTGCAAAAGAAATTCTGCTGGTTCTAAAACAGTGAATATACTCAGATGCTGCCTGAATTGCTATGTTGACCTTAAGGCAGAACTTTAAAAATAGAAGTGAAAAAGGACTGCAAAAGGAAAGATCTGGGGTGGCAATCAGATTTAAGTGATTTCTTTAGAGGGCAACAACATGGTGAATAACAAGCTGTGTGGAGGATGTGAAATGAAATGGCAAAGAAGATGAAGTGAAAACATTGCTGGAATAACTGATCATCTGAAGCAATTGAAATCAGTAAGTTCTGAAGGCTATAATGTGCCATGCTAGATGTTATCCCTCAAGGCTTAATTGAGTGTGACTGATGTACAGTGTGCTTTGGGTTGTTGATTTACGGTAACACATAACCTTGTTTGGTATGTATGCATTGCCCTCAATGAAGCTTGAAGCTAGATGGTGCTAGTACAACTTGAGTGTCTGAGCAGGTTACTGGTTGGGAACTGTTGCTTCATGGTGCAGTTAGTGTTTTTAATTGGATTCTGTAATTTGAGTGAACTGACAAGTTTTTTCCTAGTCTTTTTTTGAGACACCTGTGCAACTTTACAACACTAGTGCCTAAAACATAGAAACATAGAAAATAGGTGCAGGAGTAGGCCATTCGGCCCTTCGAGCCTGCACCGCCATTTATTATGATCATGGCTGATCATCCAACTCAGAACACTGCCCCAGCCTTCCCTCCATACCCCCTGACCCCTGTAGCCACAAGGGCCATATCTAACTCCCTCTTAAATATAGCCAATGAACTGGCCTCAACTGTTTCCTGTGGCAGAGAATTCCACAGATTCACCACTCTCTGTGTGAAGAAGTTTTTCCTAATCTCGGTCCTAAAAGGCTTCCCCTCTATCCTCAAACTGTGACCCCTCGTTCTGGACAACCCCAACATCGGGAACAATCTTCCTGCATCAGCAAACTACTAGAATTAGCAAACTACTAGAATTTGCTGGAAGAGCTGGTTTACAATCCCAGCTAGTTGGAACAGATCTTTACATGGATGTTAGATTCAGCAAAAGCCAAATAACTTAGTAGTTAGTCATTACATGGAAGACTAATTATGGTGAGAATATTGAAATGGACTGGTGTTGGTTTCAACTGCACCATGTAGGAGTGTACCAAATATAAATTGAACTTCAGTTAAAAAGTGCTGGCAAATGTACTGGAACTTAATTTCACATTCCTGAACACCCAAAGCCAGTGTTCCAAAACAGGTGTCTTGGATAGTAGGCAGAATTGTGGCAGCTTGACAATCTGACATTCCAGAGTTGTCTGGAGCTCCAGCAACTACAATTTAGTAATTAGTGAAAGATGGGAAAAAAACACCAGTAAGGAGTCTTGCAATCTTAAGTGGTAATCAAATCTAGAGGATTAGATTTGGATCTGCTTATCACTTGTACATTGAAACAGTGAAATGTGGTGTTTTCATTAACATCAACACCTGTGTGCTAGTGGCAGCCTGCAAGTATCATGACTTGTGTTACACCGGCATAGCATACCCACTATTCTGTGGAACAAGCACCAACAGCTAAGGGAAGTCCCCTTCCCACCTACTCCCAGAAACACTATTTGATGAAAGGGAAGTCGTGTTTGACAAATCACTTAAAAGGTTATTTCAAGGTAACAGTGAAGATGAGCCAGAGTCTAGGGTATACTGGATTTTCAATGGAAGGTTTTCCACAAGTAGATTTGGGGGGGACATGATGGCACAGGGAGTAGAACTATCCTCTGATTTAGGAGTAGCTTCCCTTTCTTCAGAATGAATTGGTGTAATCTATTGTATCTTGTTACTTTTTTGCACTATTTAATTTGGAATTTAGTTATTTTTCTTGTGCTGCTGCAAAACAAGATTTCACATCACTTAAGTGATAAATTTGATAATCAGATTAGTATTGGATTAATGTGCTAAACACCTGTTTCTTTGCACAGAATTCTGAAGATTCATAAACCACATCAAGAAATTCCTGTCCTTTACCCTCCACACCTTCAAATCAGTTGTAACAATCTGAACTTTGTCTCACTGTGATCATAGTCTGCTGCTTCCCTTCCCTGAGCCTACCTTGCCAAACTTTTGTTCTCCCTCTCCTAGCATTTTTCTCCTGTCTTCCCCATGGTTCTCCAGACACTATCTATGGGAACACATTCACGAACTCCTTTAATATACTGACTATCTTCCTGAAACCAGTTTTAGGTGGACAACAATCACCTGGTTCTAATCTTACCTAGTCATCATGACACCATCAGCAACAATTTTTCTTTCAACTTTTGTATCTTTAATTTTTGATGTTCCAGAATTTCTGCTACTCATTGACTCTCTACGGGTAAATTACAGCAGCAAATTATCCTGGGAATTCACATATCTTTAGCATGTGAGGAAACAGAGCACCTGGGGAAATCCTCGAAACTTGCACATTTTGTCACCTCAACAGACAGCCTCTGAAGTGAGGAATTAATCCAGGTCACTGGAGGTGTGAAGTGGAGCAACACAAATCCCAGTGTATCAGGTAGCAGTGATCGCTACCCTCCTGTATATTCAGGGAGATTTGGACTACTAACACCAGACTCCTTAGTGGGATAGTCAGCATCTGGAAGGAAATGGACAGTCAATGTTTTGAGTTGAGGAATTTGCATTCAAAACCCAAACCAATCACTATATCCATGCCTTTGGACCCAATTCAGATTCTTTAATACCAGATTTGACCATGTCTCAGTTAATTTGTTGCTGAAATCATCTGTGCCTTCAATACTGTTCTGCTGCATTCTTCACCCAGTTTCCATCTTGCATAAGAGGTTCATCTAAAACTTGCCCATTTCATCTACCACTCTTGCCTATAATGACTCCCAATCTGGTTTTCAAGTATCTTTTATTTTCAAAGCCCTTGTCATCTCTGAACCTCTTCCAGCATTACTGTGTCAACTGGTCTCTTCCAATTCTGGCTTCTCACCCATTCCCTATTTATTCAGTCCAGCTGGCTGTGCCTTAAGCTCTGAAACTCCACCATTGCACTCTCCCCACCACCATATAGTGTTATTCATAAAGAGGTTCTATTTATATCTGACCATCAACCAGAGGGAAAATAAATTCTATGAGCTTTTGAACTTAAATCTTAAACACCAAAGTTAGATTACCATGCAATTTTCTATTCTCAAGGCAATATAAACCCTTACATAATTTAAAAGATGCAGTCCCAATGTTAACTTGGTGAATCTGCCACAAAGCCATAATATCCTTCACCTGATGTGAACTGAACAGCATATTGTAAGTAGGGTCCTACAGCTTTTCCTATCTGTAACATTGCCTTCAGCCTTTGCATTCCAGGCCTCTAGAGATAAAGACCAACATTCCATTTGGCTTTTTATGATGTAATAGAAAGACAGGCAAATGCTGTCTGACATTCATCATTTTCAAGTCTCCAATGGAGAAATCTGCATCCAACTGTAAAGTTTTTTTCCTGGTCAATATAGAGTATGCAGTCTCTCTCCTCAGTTTTCAGAAGGCTTAAATACAAGCTTGTACAAGATAGACGCCTTGAACTGCTACTAGAGTTTAACCGGCTAAAAAAGGTACAGACTACCTGTGCCTTTTCCATTGGTTGTCCATTCTTCTGATGGATGTATCTGATTACGAAGCAGCAGGTAAATTATGGTTATCAAATTACTCATGGGGGGGGGGGGGGGATTCTTCATATGGATCACTCTGCCCATAGATTCCAGGCTAATCCAGAAGCATAGGGCCATCTCCTGATTGATTATGCCACTTCCTGAACACAAGGTTAAGTGGAGTTCTGTGTTTTCAAGGGGTGGAGAGAAAAAGAGAAAGGACTTGTATCACTCTTCAAATCTAACATACCAGAGAGAGAATGTGATGTCATGGATGTGAAGGGAAGTGAGCTGCTCACTATAATCACTATCACTGCAGTAATGAGCCACTAGATGGCCTAAAGGTAGACAAGCCCCCAGGACCTGATGGGATGCATTCCAGGGTACTGAAAGAAATGGGGCATGTTATAGTAGATATGTTTAGGATAATTAAAATTCTCTGGACTCTGGGCAGGTCCCAGCAGACTACAAGACAGCAAATGGCATATCACTGTTTACAAAAGGATGTAAACAAAAGTCAAGTAACTAGGCCAGTTAGCTTAACCTCTAGTCAGGAAATTGCTTTAAGTTATAATTAAGGAAGAAACATTGAGACAGCTGGATAAAAGTGGTTTCATCAGGCATACACTATGGATTAATGAAGGGTGGGTCCAATTGGCAACCTTACTGGAGTTCTTTGAGGAGATAATGAGCACAATGGATAGAGGGGAACAGGTGGATGTATACTTGGACTTCCAAAAGCATTCTGTAAAATCATAAGGTATAGGAACAGAATTAGGCCATTTGGCCCATTGAGTCTGCTCTGCCATTTCATCATGGCTGATCCATTTTCCCCCTCAGCCCCAATCTCCTGCCTTCTCCCTGTATTGGTTCATACCTTGACCAATAAAGAATTTATCAACCTCTGCTTTAAATATACCCAATGACTTGGCTTCCACAGTCACCTGATGCAAAAATGCAAAATGCCCAGGAAATGGTGCTGAGCCTACAACTGTTCATGAAACACACTAGCGATTTGGGGGGGGGGGGGAGAAGCTGAGTGCAGTTTATCTAAGTTTGCTGATCACATTAAACTGAGTCAAGAAAAACATTGTGCAGAGGATGTGGAGAGTCAGCAGAGAGATATTGATAGGTTAAATGGGCAAGGGACTGGCAGATGGAATACAACATAGTAAATATGAAGTCATTTACTGTAGAAGGTAAGTACATTGGATTATTCTTTAAATGACAAGATTGCAAGATGTTGTGCAGAGGGCCTTGGGACTGCTCATGCATGAATTGAAAAATGCTGATTTGCAGGTGCTACAGGTTATCAACAAGGCATCTGCATGCCATCTTGGTCAATGTCTCCCATCCACTATATAATGTACTGGGTGGGCACAAGAGTACATTCAGCCAGAGACTCATTTCTCCAAGATGCAGCACAGAGCGTCATAGGAAGTCATTCCTGCCTGTGGCCATCAACCTTTACAACTCCTCCCTTGGAGGGTCAGACACCCTGAGCCAATAGGCTGGTTCTGGACTTATTTCATAATTTACTGGCATAATTTACATATTACTATTTAACTATTTATGGTTCTGTGACTATTATTTATGGTGCAACTGTAATGAAAACCAATTTCCCCCTGGGATCAATAAAGTATGACTATGAAATGGAATGATGGCCTTCATTGTTAGAGGGATTGAATTTAAGAACAGTGTGGTTATGCTGCAACTCTACAGTACTGGTCTCCTTAATAGAGGTAAGGTACTGACTTTGGAGGCAGTTCACCAGGTTAATTTTGGAGATAGAGTTTTAGCCTATGAGGAGAGATTGAGTCACCTGGGACTACAGTCACTAGAGTTCAGAAGAATTAGAGGAATCTTAAAGAAACATATGAAATTATGAAAGGAATAAGTAACAGAGGCTGGAAAGTTGTATCCACTGGTAAGTGAGGCTATAAACTAGTGGGCATAGCTTCAAGATTTAGGGAATAGATTTAGGATGGAGATGAGGAGAAACTGCTTCTTACAGAGAGCAGTGAACCTGTGGAATTCTCTGTGCAGAAAAGCAGTAGAGGTTACCTTGTCAAATATATTTAAGGCACCATTAATTAGATGTTTGCTTAACAATGAAATTACTGGTTATGGGGAAAAGACTGACAGGTGGAGCTGAGTCCACAGCTAGATCAACTGGGATCTTGTTGAATTGTGGAGCACGCTTGATGGGCCAGTTGGCCTGCTTAAGTTCGAAGCATGGTGCCAATCATTGACAAGGCAGAAAGTCAATAATTCAATCACCAGCTGAAAACAGTGGTGTTTGTACATCAATCACTGCAGGACAGGCATCATGTCACTGTAAAGGGTGTGCTAGATACATTACTGCTCTTGCCATCCAGAAACTGGGACCAACAATTTCTTGGGGTGACTGAATTCCAACATAGTAGCAAGGAAATTTAAATTGTTAATTCATTAAACTGGATTAACACAACTAGTGTGCTTGATAGTGGCCATAAATGCACCAGCCTGTGACTGAAAATCCACCTGGTTCAGACTTGTGCTGTTAGGGAAATCTGCCCTCACCTCGACCTGTCTGTAAGTGACCCCAGAGCCATTGCAACAGGGCTAACCTCTAAACTGCTCTCCAAACCCCCTCAAATGAAGGAAAACTGGGGATGGTAATAAAGGCTGGCCTTACCAGTTTTTTGTTCACAGTCCAGAAACAAATTTTAAACAATAAAAATATCAAAATAGATTGTTAATTTATCCTGATTGCACGTCAATCACAGCCTATCCCATCGCTCAACGGAGGCGGGACGATATGATCACGTGATCTCCCGGGAGGGGCGGGATATTTGTCATTGAAAGGTGTTCAGCCAATCCAGGAAAGGGATCCGGGAGCTCCGGTGACGCCGATTTACTTCAGCCTATAAGCGGCTGAGGTAGCCGTCAGTTTAACGACTCCCATCGTGGGGCCTGCGAGCAGGGGGTTGGTCGTTGGGTGCCTGGGAGGGATCGACGCCGTAGGGGAAAATGGGACCGGCATCTTCGCTCCGAGCGCGCCGCTCGCCAATCCGTGGTCCGACCCGCCTATCAATCCATCAACCGTAGCCAATTGGTGAGCGCGGGGAGGCGGGCTGTTGCCGGCTGTTGTTCGGTATCGCGCTGAGGTGGAGGGGGCACGGGGTGGCGGTGAAATGAAGCTCTGGCGGCTTACGAGTCGCGAGTGGGGCAAGGAGAGCGGTAGCAACACCAGCACCGTCGCCTACAAGGACCACATGATGAGGAGTCAGGATTTTGAAAGCGGTGCGTGCTGGGCAAGGGGTTACGTGGTGGGATGTGGGAGGGTGGGCTCATGCTGGAGGAGAGGCCTCCGTCCCCACCGCGGTCTTCTCCGTCACTGAACCGTCAACACATATTGGGAGGCTGCCGATCTGTGCAGAGAGAGATCCCGTAGTGGACACTGTCCCAGTCATAACTTGGCTTTCCCATTGAGTGCCCCTATCTGAGAGCGTGGGCAGAGACTGGAGATTGACGTTCCTTAGTGAACGCTGCATCTCTTACAAAATAGTGATTAGTGTGGGAGTAGAACCTGGAGACAGTTTCCAAATTGGCGATGGCTGACTGCTGGTTCCCATGAACAGACTAGCAGCGAGTAAGAATTCTGGTGAAATTATTTTGATGTTTACTAGGTCTCTGTAGCAAACGACAGACAGCCGGCTTTTAAGCCTACTCTGTAATTGGGGATAGAGATGGAGCTGGAAAAGCTTTCAGGTTTGATGCTTTCAAGTTTTTTGGGTTTTATACCATCACTTCACAATCCACGTGATTATGTGGAAAAGAATCTTTAGAGGAAGGAGGCAGTAGCATTAAATTTATCTTTTTTGCAAGGAAGTTTTTTATGATATGTCTTGGAAAATTTAGTGAGTGTGGCAGTAGTGAATTGATAATCTACATTCAATGACTTAGAGGTAGGGATAATGGATCTTCCAGTTGCCATCTTCCAGAATTTCGTGGATTCTAGAATGGTTCCCACTGATTGGAACATACAATTGTAAGAACATTCTTGAAGGAGATACTCGGAGAACTACAGATCAGATATTCTGATGTCAATGGTAAGGAAAATACTTGCATCTTTTGCTCAGGGTGTGACTATAAGGCAGAAAAAAGATCAAGGTTGTGTAGTGTCAATATGAATTTATGAGGGAGAAATACTGTGATTGTTATTTCTTTGAGATTGTAACTAGTGAAAGGGGAACTTGGTCAAAGACTTTCAGCATTGCTTAAGAAAATTGGAACAGATAGGACTGGTGATAATGGTGCAGATGGAGAACTGCTTAATAATCAGAACTGGAAAATAAGTTTCAATTTTTGATTCAGTTGTGTCTAGCAGTATGCTGCATGAATTACTGCTAGGACCTTGCTAGTTTTCAAGCTAAACAGAGAATAGGATGAAGGATCAAGTGCCATAAATCTAAGAGTCAAAGCTGGTAGCTTTAGTAGTTTGAAAGGTTGTAGAGAGGCTTCAGAGTTATACAGACTAAGCAGATGAGGAAAGTGGTCATCTATTTAAGTAGAAAAGTGGAAATGGAGAGTATTTCTTCAATAGTGGAAAAACTGAATGGTGTTGGTGACCAAGAGGACATTGATTTCCTTGCAGGTGGATTATTGAGCATTATTGTCCAGGTACAGCAAGCTATTTGGAAGGCAAGGTATTTGTTAGCCTTTGCTGCAAGAGAATTTGACTCCATCTCATTAAGGTGTTGGAAAATATTCTTGCAGTAAAGGGAGAGCAATGAAGGTTTATCGCAGATTAAGCAGAGGGAGCTAGAGACTCTCAAGTTTAGAAGAATGCAATTTCATTGAAAATCTTTGATGATTATGTTCCCTGGGCCGGAGTGTCTGTAATAAAATGGTCATTTAGAACAGATTTAATCAAGGAAGTATTCAGTCATTGACTGTTTGGATAGAAATAATTCGATTGGATGTTTAACTATCTGGTGGATAAGGGTTTGGTGGAAAAGATCTGTCTGAAGGTGGATCAGGTATGAGGGATTGAAAGGTCTTTCCATTTCTCACAATCAAACAACATGGTTACTTTTTGCATGCTCAATCTTTTTTTTACCAAATACATCAAAATGTTATTTCCCTGGAACTGCATTCTTTATATCCACTATTACAGTATGGTCAATGTCCGTGATACGCTTTATTCTCCAATTGTATTACTCTTATATTTGTGTTGTCTAATATTAATCAGTGTCACTCATTCTGTTTCTTTTTCTCAACTAGTCAAATCTCGGGTAATAGCAAAGTACAGCGCTTAAGGGCCAAACAGACATTACAGATGTAAATACCTTGATCTGAGCCCATAAGATCGAAGCTATTCAAACTTGACTTGCATAGAATTCAGGCATATTTTTTATTCCATTAAGTTAGATCTGAAATACAATTCCAGCAATGAAAGAATGTTTAACCATGTAACAACTGATTTATTTTTAATGGTAATGTACGTTCTCACTAGGGAGGTAAGGTTAGGTGAACAATTGTGCATAAATTTAAAATTAATATTCTCAGTTATTTTATTGACTGATATTCACAGATTTTTGACTTCTGATTACAGACATGCAGACATCAGCAAAGTTAAGGGTGGTTCTTTCCAAAGCTGTTGCCCTAAAAGTTTCACCTGGACAAACTGGTGAAAATGTAATTCCATTTATCTTTGATCTGAGGACAATGTGATCCTTGGCCCACATTTGGGGATACTCCATGTCATCCTCTCTAGGTGACTTTTAAGCTATGTGTTGGACACCATTGTACTCTGCAGGAATGCCTACAGGTTCTGTCTGAGGTGGGTGTTAATTTGTGTATGCAACCTGTCTGGAAAGAGTCCAACTGCTGCTACTTTTTGTTGATTTCTGGTTTTAATTTAATTGTGCATGTTCAGTGTGAAATTTTCTTCTAACTATGGTATTTTTCTTGCTGAGTGGTTCTGGCTGCTTTTAGATGACTTTCTTTACTATTTACATTCTTAGCTTCTGGCTCTCTTCTGTAGTTGACTTCAGTAGGGTTTAAATTGTGTGCAGTACTTGTATCAACACTCTGCAGTGAGTACTTTAGAGCTTGTGTTTATTGTGTGTTTATGTTTTCTTAATCCGACAACTACAGGGCTCCCCTTGTTTCTAGCCCTGTGGATTTTTTTTTTTGTTTCTCCTTTTGAAGGTGGAACAGCATGAAAGCTGTCGATGGCTTGGACTGGAACTTCTTGTCAGCCAGACTGAAGAAGAATGGTGAAAGAAAAAGGAATAATACTTTTGAAATGAACATTTCTCATTTCATATGGGGAGAATCACAAAGTTCACATTGGGAGAAAGTCTCAAAATAACTTCTATGAAGTTAACGAAGAAAAAATGGCAATGGATGACTAATGCAAATGTTGTGTTCTCATACCTGATAAGAATAGATACTTGGTGATTTGTGTGATAAATCAGATGCAGTAGTGAGTGCTGGTAATGTTGATGTTGAAAGCTGAATGTTGATCTGGAACCTAATGCCATTTCTTCAGATGATACCACCATGTTGTTCTCATCTAGATGAGATCTAAGAACAGATCTTTGGAAGCCAGCAGAATTGATTCAAAATGTGTTCAATTCACAATTGCTGCCTGACCAACTGAGTATTCACAGTGATTCTTTGTTTGTATTTAATTTTTATTCTGCAGCCTTTTTGTTGTTGCATTCATCGTATGTGCAGGGAAAGTGTCCAATGATGCTACAAAATGCATTTTGTTAAAATGGCTGCAAATGTTTTAGTTGTTCATAATTTTGTGTAGATTGCATTGACAATATGATGCAGGCTGAACTGGTCCCTGGCTTTTGTGTGCTGGTGAGGGAGCTTTTAATGGTAATATGTCTGACTACCCCACTGACACCGGAATTCTGCAAATGATAAAACCAGTAAACCCTCCCAGCTTTTTCAGGAGCTACTGAAGACATTTTTGATATTGCAGATTGAAAGATGGTACCAAAACTTGTGCCAATAAGTTCAAGATTAATGTCTTCAACCATACAGCTAAACGAAACAGTGGGGCCAAGGTGCAAAACACAGTGCATATAGTCAAACGCAGCACCTATAGTTATGATAAAACATACAGTCACAAAACAATACCATTAGCACAAGACATGGAGCAACATGACCTGAAGGTTGGGGTGCGTGGGATGTTGTCTTGGAGCCATGTATCTGCAAGATCAAGTATGCTGTAGTTACTTGTCTCACGTTGTGTCAGCCACAAGCAAAGGCAATTCAGCTTGTCTTGCAGGGAGAGAACACTGGAGAGCAGCACCAATGGGAGGGGCCAGCCCCCAACCTGGCATGGTTTCTAGTGTGCATGCAGTGCCTCTTTTCTCTCCCACACTGCTTCCGGCGCCTCCTCCCTTGGGTGGCTGTAACAGGTGTAACCACCGAATGAGGGTCAGAACTGTGTAACAGTTGAGGCTATGCAGCTCTCCCGCCATCATTTTTTTTTCCCAATATACAAATAAACCAAGTATCCATAGCAGAAAAACTGTTTCCAAACCCTTGCACTATTGGTAGTGTAATGGTTAGCACAATGCTTTACAGTACCAGAGATCCAGGTTCAATTCCTGCCACTGCCTGTAAGGAGTTTGTATGTTCTCTCTAACCATGTGGGTTTCCTCCCACAGTCCAAAGATGTACTGGTTGGTAGGTTAATTAGTCATTGCAAATTGTCCTGCGATTAGACTAGGCTCAAATTGGGGGATTGCTGGATGGTGCGGCTTGAGAAACCCAAAGGGCCTATTCTGTGCTGTATCTCAATAATTAAAATGATTCAAATAAAATTGCAGTGTCTTTTGAGAAACTGTTAACCTCTGCAATTGTTCACTAGAAAGTCTACAATATCACTGTTTTTGTATATCGACCAAAAAATGGTCACAAAGGCTCGTCTCTATCTTTAAGCATGTTATTTGTCCTGGCTTTAAATTTCTTAACCATAAAACTGCTTTTGAAAGAATACAGCATTATTGATAGGAGTTGGTGGAAGAGGGCAGGTAGGAGAATCTTCTTTAAAGATTGAACTGAATATTTTGTCTTCTGGAAGCTAATTTGTTCTTAGTGGCCAATGTTGGTTGCCTTTGCTTCACTGCAAGATTTGTTTAGTTTTGCACAATAGTGTGAAGAGTTGAATGAGGACTTTCATATCTACTCAGTTGTTGCTTATTAGGGTGTGGTTTCAATGGTGCTTGTCATACTTTGATATCTTATCCATCTGTCCATTCTTCATGTATGAATCTAGCCCATGATAAACTATAGGACAAGTGACCACGTGACTAGATGTTTTTGCTCAATTTAGTCTATATACCAACAGTCACACGTGCCTTTCCCAGTATGCTTGGTAGTATTTACACTGTCTCCTTATCAACTTCAATTGCACCTTTTATTGTAAGCAAGTTTCAGTTCAACAATTAATCAATATTTTCTTTAGTCAACTGTGGCTCCTTATAACTTAACAGGATGAACCAATAGGTAATCAAAGTAGATGTGAAGCAAATTGAAATATGAGTCTTGTTATTTCATAAAATTCCTGTTAAGGTTAAATATTCAAGTTGGATCTGGAAGAACAATAATTGTGAACATTACTTCCATAATGGTTTTTAAGTGCATGTGTCCTTAATACTAGCATTACTTGTAGCTGCAAATACTGCTATAAGGATCAAAAAGTTCCTGGTTTGATCTTTTATAAATAAGACTGGAGTTGCGTAGAGATCATTGTTCTCCAGAACTTGGAGCAAACGTAACATTCATCTATTGTGGGCAGTTCCCTGATGCTGTTTGGTTTGTCAGGGTACTTGTGGGCATTTATTGCCAGTTGACTGGAACTTTCATTCAATTATATATTGAAAGCTGGATTATTGTCTTCAGTTTGTGCCACCAACTTATTTCCTCACAATGGGTCTATCCTTCTCTCCTAGAAAGTCCAACACCAAGGCAAATTGTATAACTGCCCATCTAACCCCATGCTCATTCCATCACTTAAATTCTCCTTGTCTCTGTCCATCTCCATTGTAAAGCCTTCAGTCTGTCTGCAGCAGAAACCCTCATGTATATTGATACAGCCTTTATACACACTGGTTCTTGTATTCTTACATGCATGACCCCTGTTAACCCCTCATTGTCCCAGTCTTGATTTACAATGGTTGAGTCCAGCAGAATTTCACTGCCTGTAGCTTTTAGTGTTGCTGTTTCTTGGCCATAACCTTGGAATAGAGGAATACCCATTTAGATCAGAGATAAGGAAAAATTTCTTTAGCCACAGAGTGGTGAATCTGTGGAATTCATTGCCTCAGACAGCTGTGCAGGTCAAGTCACTGGGTATATTTAAAGTGGAGATTGAGAATTTCTTGATTAATCAAGGCATCAAAGGTTACAAGGAAAAGATAGGAGAATGGTGTTGAGAGGGATTATAACTCAACTCTGATGGAATGGAGGAGCAGACTTGATAATAACCTAATTCTGCTCCTATATCTTTTGGTCTTATTTCTATATTCTGCTCCAGCCCTGCAATCCTCAATTCCAGTCTCTACAGCTGATTTCACTTCGTTCATTATGCTAACCAGTTCTTAATCGTTGACATTTTTATTTGTCTGATTTGTATGACATGTTATATTTCATGTTAAAAGTGTTTTTTAAAAAAAGGTTATTTGTCCTAAACAGCTGGGTTCTGTGTTGTTTTTATTAAATTCCACTTAAGCATATCTATAATGAACTAGTCACCGTGAGAACTTTGGGATTTGTTTAAATATTTAATAATTGTGAATGCCTACTAAGGAACAATATTATCTCTGCTGTCTGTGCAAATGATCAACTTGCTGATATTGTCAAGCTCTGTGACTTAGATTGTAAAGTGACACAAACTCTTTGTAAATGCCTACACTCATACGATTCACCATATTCACTTGTCTCTGTAACCGATCTAGTGTTTTCATATGTGCTCATGTTTAATTTTGCACTTAGATTTCATTTTGGCCAGTCTTGGCATATTGTGAACAAATGACCTATCATTATTTAAATACACAGATTCTATTTTCATGGCTAAAGGTGTTTTTTTTAATTATTGTCATTCTGTGACCAGCACTCGTGGCCTATTTTGTGTACCTCAAATTCACCAATGTCTCTGCTGACTTGGTTCTGTATTGTAGAGACAGTCTGAATAGTGCAAGTCTTTTGTTTGAAATTTGAAATCACAACGTGCAGAATCACAGTATATAAAAAAAAAATCCTGCTACCTTAGCTTACAGCTAAGATGTTGCATCTTTTACTCATATGTCACTGTTACTTTGCCTGTCGATAATGTAACATTTGTTGATTTGGGAAATTGTTTGGGTCTGTTTGACAAAATGGGTTGACTACAAGTAATTTTTTAAAAAAGTAAGCTTGTGCTAACAGGAGATAGTTTGTTTTAATATGTAATGTCCTGTAGGTGGTGGTCTTGTTTTAAAATTTCTATTTTTCTTTCAAACCTATCATGTTTCACAGTTTTCTAAGACTGGGAATTAAATTTTTTCTATGTAGATGGTGCATCATAATTTTAAATGTTTTTAGTTATTTAAGTTGCCCCATTTTAAGTCCTTTTCCCAAATATCCATTCCATTTTCCATTTCAAAAAGAACAGAAAACTGATAAATATAATATGCAACTTATGCTATTTATGTGCTATGTGGAGTCAATAGAATAATGTTTGTGAGCTGTTTATTTTAACAAACAGTGAAATATAAGATTTTTGTGAATTAAATTTATTTTTGGAATTACGCTTTTTGTTTTCTTAATTTATCTGTGATTTTTTTTGATGTTCTGAAGATGTTTTTAATTTCATGAAGCTTCTACACTTAAATTACCACACTTCATGTGAAATGCTTTTACTAGAAAGAATGATAGTTTCTGCGAAGGATCTCAGACCCAAAGGTTTGGCTGTCTTTTTCTACAGTTGCTGCTGGAACAGAGCTTTTACAGATTTTATTTTTTTAAAATAACATTTCCAATATTTTCAGTTGTTTTGCGAGTTCCACCTGGACATCAAACTCTTCCAGATCACTTGGTACTGCACCACAACACCCATTTATTATAGTTCATGCGTCCAGGATACCCTGATTGCATTTGTGTTACCACCTCAAGCGTTGTTTGTTGCTGGAGAGTTAATAATTATCTGCAAAATGGGAAGGTGAATGATGTCGGTTTGAGCCATGATGAAATCTACCAGTTTACTTCAGCATTTGTGTGTACTGAATTGAACAAATGTTGTATAGTAATAATGGTCTCATGAGAAAATGTGTAGTACCTTGGCCTATGATATTAGAATGGAGAAGCAATGCATTCTCTCTCATTTGAAACTTGACACTGCTGTCTGTCTGCAACTGAAGTCAGGGGATTGTATTTTGTATGGCTTCCAAATGCTTCCTGCTGCTTGTTTGTTTGTTGCTTGCTTGCCCTATTCCTTCTCTTAACTTGGCCAGAGTGCATTGCTACTTAAAATTTTCTTCCTCATTTCTATTTTCTCCAAGTTTCTAGAAGTGAGCTGCTAACAATTTGGCAAGGGCAATGGGACATCTGGATATCAGGTTGGGAACAGTAGTCTAATTCCTCAGTGTTTAAGAAAACTGGGGAATAGTGAATGAGGAACTGGAGCATATCAAAGTCAAAT
Organism: Mobula birostris; assembly: GCF_030028105.1. Classification (NCBI taxonomy): domain Eukaryota; kingdom Metazoa; phylum Chordata; class Chondrichthyes; order Myliobatiformes; family Myliobatidae; genus Mobula; species Mobula birostris. The sequence goes on from NC_092401.1 coordinate 13,643,325, forward strand.
TTAGTTTAAAGTTCAATGTAAATTTATTATCAAAGTACACACATGACACCACATACAACCCTAAGATTTATTTTCTTGCAAGCATTCATAGAATCAATGAAAGGCTGCATCCAACAAGATAAACCACCAGTGTGCAAAAGACAACAAACTGTGCAAGTACAAGAAGAAAGAAAAAATCTTAAGTAAGTCAATAAATATCGAGAACATGAGATGAAAAGTGAGTCCATAGTTTGTGGGAGCCATTCAGTGATGGGGTGAGTGAAGTCAATTCCGCTGGTTCAAGACCCTGATAGTTGAGGGGTAATAACTGTGACTGAACTTGCTTGTGTGGGTCCTAAGGCTCCTGTACCATCATGGTAGCAGCAAGAAGAGAGCATAGCCTGGATAGTTAGGGTCCTTGATGATGAATGCTGCTTTCCTGCAATAGTGCTCCTTGTAGATCTGCTCAATGGTGATTGAGCAGATCTCAAAAGCTCACTACTTTTTGTGGGCTTTTCTGTTAATCGACAGTGGTGTTTCTATACCAGTTCGTGATACAGCTAGTCAGTATACTCTCCACCACACATCTGTAGGTTTGTCAAATTATTAGGTGATATGCAGATTCTTCTCAAATATCTAAGAAAGTTGAGGTGCTGTCATGCTTACTTTGTAATGGCGTTCATGTGCTGGGCCCAGGACAGATCCTCTGAAAAGATAACACCGAAGAATTTAAAGTTGCTAACCCTTTCCACCTCTGCTCACCCAGAGAAATAGTTTATGGACTTCCAGTTTCCTCCTTCTAAAGTCAGTAATCAGCTCCTTGCTGACATTGAGTGTGGGGTGGCACACTCAGGCAGATTTTCAGTCTTCCTCCTATATGCTGATTCAGCCAGCAACAGTGGTGTCATCAGCAAACTTAAATGTGGCCTCAAAGCCGTACAAAGCGAGTAGAGTAGGGGGCTGAGCACACAGCCTTGTGGTGCACCTGTGGTGATAGTGATGTTGCCAAATCGAACTGACTGAGGTCTGCAAGTGAGGAAATTGATCCAGTTGTGCAAGGAGGTATCAAGAAAAAGTCTTGAAGTTCATTGATTAATCTTGAGGAGATGGTAGTATTGAATGCTGAGCTGCAGTGAATGAAGAGAATTCTGGTATATGCACATTTGCTATCCAGATGGTCCAAGATTGAGTGAAGAACCAATAAAGTGGCATCTGTTGTGATCCTAAGCAAATAGGAGCAGATCCAAGTCACTTCTGAAGCAGGAGTTGATGTATTTCATTACCAACCTCCCTCCCAAGTTACCACATATTTCTTTGGCACTTGCTTGAAGCAGCGGAGTACCTGGGGCTGCTGAAGCAAGAGGTTAAAGATATTAGTAAACACTCCAGCCAGTTGATCACCACAGGTCTTTGGTACTCGACCAGGTACCCAACCTTTTAAGTGGAGATCTAGGAAAACTGCTCCATGGGACTTTGGAATGCAGGCTGAACAAAATAGAGCAAATGTGATAATAAGCAAGCTTATGAAGTACGCTTGGGTGTGTGTGATGTCATTGCCCTTTGCTGCTGGGTTGAGAAGTACGGCTTGTAATTATTGCAGTGTTCAGAAATGCAAATAGATGTCCTGAACTAGCTATAGGTCAACTGTTTCCTATGGAAGAAGCAAATGGGTTTGAAGCAGTAACATTGAAATCCTGTTGTGATACTTGTTTATCATGCTGATTAATTCCTTTTCAGTAATTGCTTGTTAAATGGATACTCAAACTTTATTGGTGATTTTGCAACTCATGCAATTTCTCAACTAATGTGGTTGGAAAATATTTCACCTTGCTGGGCTGAGCAAAGTATCTTTTGGTTTACATCATAGTGTTACAGAGCACTACAGCATAGACAGGCCCTTCAGCGTATTAAGCCGTGTTTTCAGTCTAGTCCCATTTACCCACACCTGGACCATAGCCCTCCATACCCCTCCCATCCATATACTTATCCAAACTTCTCTTAAATATTGCGATCAAACCATGTCCACCTCTTGCAATGGCAGCCTTTTCCACTCTCGGCTCCACCCGCTGAGTGACAACGTACCTCCTCAAGTTCGTAAATATTTTACCTTTAACCTGTAACCTATACCTCTAGTCTTACCCAATCTCTAGCTGTAGTCTCACCCAACCTCAATGAAAAAAGCCAGTTCGCATTAACCCTCTGCCCCTGATAATTTTGTATATCTTTATCAAATCTGTCATTCTCCTGTGCTCCAGGGAATAAAGTCCTAACCTGTTCTACCTTTCCCTGTAGCTCAGGTCCTCAAGTACCTTGTAAATTTCCTCTGTTCTCGTCCAATCATAATGATATTTTTCTTGTAGGTAGGTGACCGGAACTGCAGACAATACTCCCAACACCTTATACAACTTCAACATAACAGTCCAACTCCTGTACTTAAGTACTTGGATTCATGAATACCTTGTGACAGCAAATCTAATACTGGTGTGAAGGTAAATCCCAGTTTTCTCAAAACTTTTGAAATTATCTTCCCTCTAGTCATCCTCTTGCCTGTGGCAGTCAATGTGTGCTGACACTTTGGCTGTCACGATGATTATGCCTTTCAAGGTTTGCTATGTTTTGAGTGCTGCTAAGCAAAATGAAGTGTATTGGAACTTCTCCCATGGAAAATCATGTTTCTAACATCCTTTGGAATGGAAGTTACCCCAGCACTTATTTTTACCTTTAATTGTAAGTTTGCCATAGATTCTACTTGGTTCTAGTGCTGCACAACATTTTAGCATGAAGAAAAATGGAATTCAATTTCTGAGCATCATCCACGTCCAAGTAGCCTCAATAATATTCTTGTCAACTGGGATCTGTCAAAACATTTACTCCCAAGTAACGTCTTCCCCAATTTGAAATCTTAACCTTGGCTCTACCCCAGCTTTTTGAATATACTCTTGATATTTTGAATATAACATTCCCTGCCCACATTTATCACAATTTGACAAACAAAAATTATGTTAGTAGGAAAGTGCAGTCTCACTTATTTGGGTATATGATTGTTGACAGTGGGGGAGTAAAATAGAGAAAAGGGCAATCCACTTTTTCATAGCTGGGATGTTTCAGATACATGAGCAGTACTGCGAAGTGACAGTTAGAATTTGTACCAAATAGGTACTGAGGTTTATAGATATGTAGTTGGGCAGATGTGTAAATTCGTATTCAATGAGAAACTAAGTAACACCTTCCTGGAACGAATAGGCTGTCAAATTAATTTGTATAACAGCAAAGTCTTCTGTCCTTCTACAAAAATCCTTGATCTGTAAGCTAAAATACTTTGAAACAAAACAAACTACTGGGAATACACACGTTGGTCAGCACCTGTGGTGGGAAAAACAATTTGTTTTTATATAGATCAGAAAGTTTCTACTGTAAAAATATGGGTCTGAACCATGCATGTTTCAGAGGTGGAGAGGGTCAACAACTTTAAATTCCTCTGTGTTATCATTTCAGAGGATCTGTCCTGGGCCCAGCACACAAGTACGATTATGAAGAAAGCATAGCAGGGCCTCTCCTTTAGAGTTTGTGAAGATTCAGCATTAAATCTAAAACTTTGATAAATTTCTGTAGATTTGTAGTGGAGAGTTTATTGACTGGCTGGTATGGAAATGCCAATGCCCTTGAATGGAAAATCCTCCAAAAAGTAGTGGATATGCCCATTGCGGTAAAGCCCACCCCTTCATTGGGCACATATTGGATTTGTTGAGTATATCCACAAGAAAACGAATCTCAGGGTTGTATGTGCTGACGTATATGTATTTGACAATAAACTTACTTTGGACTTTGAGCTAATGAAGAAAAAAAGGAAGGCGATGCAAAAATGTATCTATAATCCTATTTGCACTGCATTGGTGCAGCAAAGCAGGACAGGATATGTAAAGAAGGTTTTATACTTATCTGCGTTAGCACCTTCACTGAGCCAAGCAATAAACCACAAATCACTGAGTGTTTCTGAACCCAGTGGATTAGTGAGCATGGTGAGACTTCTTTCAGCATATGAGTTACTCTGGTCTCTGAATCCTGGCTTTGTTATATAAAAATAAAGAATTTCCCATCAAGTGATTAGGTATTTTTATTAAGAAAATGGCATATTGCCTTGAAGGTTTGCCATTGTTTGCCTCTACCTTCCAAGGGCATTGGGATGAAAGTAGATTGCTGTGAGGAACTCTTTTTCTCTTTTTGGTGATTTTTCTTGTAATCTGAATGTGATTGCTTAGGGGTGCTGGACTCGATTTGGCTACAATGCCATATTTGAACAATTTAAAGTCACATCACTGTGGGTGCCTGATACTGAAGCAACGTCCTGTATGTGTGCATTTATAGCACTCTTCCCACCTGGTGCTTTGATCTGGAGAAAACTAGTATATGTTTGGTTGTATGTCGATCTTGTACATAGAAACATAAATAGAATAATAGACATATTTAGCAGAGAAGGAAGCATTGCACAATTTCAGAAATATTTTGCATGGAAGAAGTAAAATGGCCTGACAAAATGAAATGAAATTTTCCATGTTATGAATCAAATGTTCTCTTTAATAATTGCCTTTCTTTTGTTCAAAGCACATTTGTTTACAGTGTCTGTAAATTTCAAATGCCAGAAATATTTTGGGAGTGATGCATCAGTTGAACAGCTGAAGTTGTAAAATATTTCAAGGGTAGGATGATGCTAAACATCAAGTAAGAAGCACATTGGGGAAAGGGATTAAACCTTTGATTTCACAGTGGGAATGGGGAAGAGTCAAAACTGGCATAGCAATTGCTGTCCAGGAGGCAAGCAAATCTGGCATCCACATAGTTCTACACCTTATGTCTAGGTAGTACTCTGTACAGTATTTCAAGTAAATTGCACAAATAGGAAAAGCCAGTACTGGCCAATTCTGATGCACGGTCGTCTACCTTTAACATGACTCAAGTATTTATCTTTCCACAGGTACGTCCTGATCAATTGGGTAAAGTTTTATTTCCTACCATCCTGTTATTTTGTTTGTTTTCTCTGTTATCTGCCAGAGTTGAAAGTAATTACATTGAAAGTAATTACATTGCTGGGACATCCTTGCCTTCACTCTACAACAGAATATTGTCCTTACCCTCCCTGCTTCAAATTAACATGTACGTAGTTTGTCTTAGTGGGAGATCTGATATCACATCGGTGTCCTGAAGTTTCAATTTCTCTCCGCCTCTTTGTGTGCACACACTGTCTAAAGAGGCGATAATCATGTTTGGATAAACAATGCAGAGTTGCATTAAAACAGTGTTCATATGTGTTAGTATTTTCCTCTGTTTACTTTACCAAAAGTGAAAAATGGTTTTAAAGTTTTCCATATATTTGCTTCCAGAGCCAAAAGTATTGGTGGCATTTTGCTTTGGCATGTTATTTATAGTGGGGTACTGTCAGATTTGCTGTAATTGAATTTGTAAACAGATGTGCGTTAAGTCAGGCAGAGGAGGAGACCTGTTAGGGCAAAGCTGCTCATAATGGAGCTGATGCTTACTTTCCCCAAAAGTCTCTGCCTTCCTTAAAGTCCAAGTCTGGAGTCTGGCATAATAAATGTCTGATGAACCCTTATAGGAATTTTGAAATAAAGTAGTTTGAGAAGTATTTCTGATTGTGTTGCTATAATTTATCAGTAATTTTTTTTAAAATCTGGAATAGTTTGTTAGTTTGAAATTTGACTTCCATTGCAATTGTTTATGAAAATGTTGCAGATTTTTAATATATTTCATATTTATTAAATTCTCATTTGACATTTGAACTTGTCAGTATAACACCAAAATGAGTGCTGATAAAATGTATTATTGTAGCCTGCAATATATGCCAAATGAGTCCTCAACCCACGATAAATATTTGTTTAATGTTTTTTTCTAACTGAAATATAACATAATTATGCTTCATATCTGCCTTGGAGTATACATAACCTCAGTCCAGTGATAAGTATCTGTTGGGAATATTGCTCACACTGACTTGTAAATTGCTAGGTTTAAAAATCAGTACCACACTTGCTGAAAGATTAATATTCTAATATTTTAATCAGGATCTAAGGGAAATAATCTCTCAATAGCAGACTACTTCAGTTCTCCAAATGGTGCCTGGGCAGAGTGCTCTCATTGTCCAATAGAGGGAAAAAGTTCCCCTTGTCTGGTGAGTGCCATTAGAGTGGAGCAGGAGCCCTCGCACTCTTAACAAATTCTGCTGAGAGCCTAAGGATGGTGCTCTCATTGCATGGGATTGCTGAGGTTTCTTGCTCCAAGCCTGAAAGGAGCAGGACTCCTGCTGTCTGGTGGATGTCACCATTATTCCAGTGGAGTTGATAATCGTGTTTTATGTAATGTCTAGGTTTAGAACTTAAGATGTGCCAATGATTGTGGGGTGGAACTGAGAGCTTGTTGAATGACTTTAATGTCTTTCTGATTATTCTCATGCGGGTCTGCTTTTAATGGACTGATACTGAAAGCCTAAAGCCATTGTGTATTCTCTGGCTGACATTGAAAACTAAAACACATAGCTGTATGAGTTTTATGAAGCATGTGATGTAGTTTTTAATGCCACTTGTTTTATTTCTGACAATAATAGATGTATATGAAAAATAACCACTTTTTACAAGGTCTAAAGGAGTAACTATATATAGTTTTTAAAAAAACAAATTAAGTGTCTGGACATTATGATTTTGAGGCAGGAGCAGTTGATACCATTACATTAGAGGTTGAGGATCATGTGGTCTCCCAACTATATAGTGATCTCAATTGCTAACCTTTTGTGTTTTTTTTTTTATACGAGTTCTTTAAAAAAGGGCAACATTCATGTAATAGTCTTTATGGAGAGTAGCGTATCAAATGTTAAAACTGGAAAAAATAATTTGAAGATGATCTCAACTCTAACTGTTGTATGAGCATCCCATGGCTAAATTAGTACAAACTAAGTGGTACAAGAGGTTGAGAAGGCCATTAAATCAGGTGAAAAACTACCTCTGGAGCAGATGAAACCCTTCCTGAAAATACTAAAATGTGATGGGAAAGTATTCTGGAACAAATCCATCATCTCTTTACACATGGAAAAAGACATACTGGGGAATCGCAGACATTGAAGTTGTGACTGATTGTAGTAATTAGAGTGGTGCCTCTGCTGTCTACCACCTGGGAAAGTCACTGCAACTGCCTTCTCTCAGGGGTTAAGGAAATCTGCCCAGAATTATAATGTATACTGTATTTTGTTCAGTTCAATAAAGAAAATTGCTCAAGCTTCACTGAGCAAAAATTGAAGAAACATATTGAAAGCAACACTGTGCATGTCCTTTGATCATAAAGAAGCTTTCAGTTCTGTTATCAAATGGGAAAATTCTCAGTTATATCCATATTTGACTGTCCTGTCTTAATGTAGCGTGATGTATGCAAGCTGAAACTAGCCACTGGGTCCACGATAGACTTGATTCCAACTTAGAATGTAGCCTAACAAAAATTTATTTCAAACTAGCACCATGACCATTGTAATTTCTGACCTTACTGTGGAGATGTGGATGGTCTACATTGAGCACCTTCTCCAATTCTTCAAATATAACCAATGCTACTGGATCCAAATGCATCAAAAGTATAGGTTTCTGCTCCCAGGCTGTTAGACCAACCAGGTTTGATTGGCTGATCATTTTGTCCACACTATATATGCATATCTAATACTTGACATCTGAAGCAACACTGAACGTTGTCATAGTAAGACTTGCAGTGAGACCGGAAATGTTTCAAGGGTATTCTTACAGTTCTATTCCTTGGGGGGCGGGGGAGAGAAAATGTACGATGACTTCTGGGAGTCCCTTGTCTATGAATCTTCAAAATTAAGAAGCAGCAGAAGGCAATTGTGTACTTGCTGTCTCTGTGGGTGGGGGATACACAGGCCAAGTACAAGTTGTAGATGTAACAACTACTGTCACCCTACAATGCATCACCTACCACCTGCCCTATCTGTCACTTCAGTACTCAACAGAACGACTGGCAGCAAGTTGCCCTTAGGCCTAAAAGGCTGCACAGTAGAACTTCGTCTGTGTTATTTAGTTTGGAAGTAAAAACAATTTTGCATCTATTAACGAGGGTATTCTTGACAAGAACATGGGAGCAGCTGTGTCTCATTATGCTTCAAGGTGCCTTTGGACAGGCATTGCAATTAAATGGAATGAAATAATTTTACACAGTTCTTACTGTCTTAACACCAGCTGCTAGCACTACTCATGTATATTTTTTACTCACATTGACTGAATCTCTTTTAGGATGATGAAAAATGCCACAGAGGTGTACAGAAGTTCATGAACCAATACCCTGTCCACCCAAGTTTCTCAGGATGTAAAAGCTTAATCTCAACACAGGCTGTTCTTCCACTAGCTAGCCTTTCATTTTATACCTGACGTACTAAAACATCAAGTATACGCCTGCACTATTCTCACTGTCAAGGTCACTCTCATTCTCAGCTTTGGGCTTGGTTCATTCCAGCGAGCAGCTACTGGTGTGTCCTGTACATCACCATTTGCTACTCACTACTTTATTATGGAAGTCATTGTTGCTTTCTGCTCCAAGACCAGATTTCATTATGTTTCCAGAAGCAGTGAAACCAGAAATGGTTATCATACGCTCCTTATACTGCAGGCAGAGTTGGCCATTATTATCGTTATGTGCAGTGTCATATGATGTAGGTGATCCTGATCTCATGACCATGATTGTTCTTGGCAAATTTTTAGAAGTAGTTTGCCATTGCCTTCTGGGCAGTTACAGAATGGGTGACCCCCCCCCCCCCCCCAAGCTCTTATCAATACCTTTCAGAGATTATCTGCCTGGTGTCAGTGGTTGCATAACCAGGACTTGTGCAGTGCACCAGCTGTTTATACCACCAACCACCACCTGCTCCCATGGCTTCACATGACCCTCATGGGGTGGAGGGGTGGGCTAAGCAGCTCCACACCTTGCCCAAGGGTCATCTGCAGGCTACTGGAGGGAAGGAGCTTTGGTAGAGACATATCTCCACCCTACCACTCTGTGGCCATTATACCACCCATTATCAACACTAATATTAGTTAATGGCAAGAGACCATGTTCCAATGTGGAGGAGCAACTTGGTCTATATGTTCAACAGAAAGCCCATGACAGATTTCTCTGAAGACAGCAAATTTCTGTATGTTCTGTGAGGAGGCATTTTACTTGCAAAAGAATAATCATTAATTGTATCACATTTACTTCTTCCCATACATAGCTTCTCAAGCTATTTGCAGGTCACACCTGTATTACTTCAATGGAAATAGTATAATGCATTGCAGCCATACCACACCTAGTAATAATTTTCACAAAGTTAGTTTAAGATGGGTGAGGCTATGACTCTTGTAAATAGGCTGAACCTCCCAGTTCAGTTCTTAGTTTTGGTGTGATGTTCCACAAGAGCTTATTCAGAAACAATTGAGGAAATTCAATTATCATTGTTATGAGTCCTTGGGGAAAATATGAATGCTGTGCTTTATTTCAATCCTACTGTCTTCACTTTTCAAATCTAACTCCCATTTCAATCTTAAATTCACTGTGGAGGCCAAATGTCTTCATGATAAGCAGCTCTTCCCATTTGCAAACTTGTAGGTGCTCATCAAATGTCCCATTATTAGTTCTTTTAGTCAAATACACCGATGAATGTTTAGGATCAGAGCATTGGAAGGTAACAGGCTATCAATAAGTGAGCTTGTATTGACCGCTTGATTATAATGGAATACCTGGACAGCAGCTGCAAACTATATATCATGATCAAGTGAATGATACTCGTACAGCCAGTTTTTAACACAATGTATTTGGCATAGTAACTTACAATTCTAGATCTAATGTCATAGGGCTCATCTATAGTAAGCAATTTACCTTCCTAGCTTACCTATAAGCACAACATAGACAGCACCAGAGCTCAAGATCAAACCTGGGTTGCTGCAGCTGCGGCACTGCACCACTGCCTATTAAGTCAGAGTAATACAGTGTGGAAACAGGCTCTTCAACCCAACTCATCCATGCCACTCACGATGCCCATCCAAGCTACTTTTGAGTCCTATGCTTCCCACGAATTTTCTGTGGACTTGTGCAGCTATTGACTTTATGAAGCACAGATTGCCCTTGTACAATTTAACGTTTTCAACTTTGAGATAACTGCACAATTCCGAAGGTATCTCAGCATACTGACATCCAGAGCATGTTTCCATGATGTCACATTTCGAAGGTACCATTATAAGCCTTTGAGTCATCTGTATGAGTTCACTATTACTGTCAGCATTAAATCATTTGTTCACAAAGGCATCCCAGTAATAACAGGCTGCCACCGGCAGCATGAACCTGATCACATTTTGTAATATCTTCAATTGTCCTAGCTAGGATCTGTGTCTTCCTCTTTCAACAGTAGCATCACAGTTTATGAGAAATAGGTGATTAAAATATGGATCATAAGATATAGGACCAGAACTAGACCATTCACCCCATCAAATCTGATCTGCCTTTCACTGTCTGGTATGGAGGGGCCACTGCACAGGATCTGAAAAAGCTGCAGTAAGTTGTAAACTGAACCATAGGCACTAACCTCTCCAGTATCTAGGACACCTTCAAAAGGCAATACCTGAAAAAAGGCAGCATTCATCATCAAGAACTCCCATCACCCAGGACATTTTCTCTTCTCATTGCTACTATCAAGGAGGTGCAGGAGCCTGAAGACACACTTAATGTTTCAGGAACAGTTTCTTTCCCACCATCAGATTTCTAATAGGCATGTATCCATGAATACTTGCTCAGTATTCCTCTCTTTTTGCACTACTAATTTAATTTTTTGTACAGTGGCATGCAAAAGTTTGGGCACCCCTGTCAAAATTTCTGTTACTGTGAATAATTAAGTGAGTAGAAGATGAACTGATCTCCAAAAGTCATAAAGTTAAAGATAAAAGATTATTTTCAACATTTTAAGCAACATTAGTGTATTATTTTTGTTTTGTACAATTTTAGAGTTGGGGGAAAAAAAGGAAAGGAGCACCATGCAAAAGTTTGGGCACCTCAAGAGATTTGAGCTCTCATAACTTTTACCAAGGTCTCAGACCTTAATTAGCTTGTTATGGCTATGGCTTGTTCACAGTCATCGTTTGGAAAGGCCAGGTGATGCAAATTTCAAAGCTTTATAAATACCCTGACTCCTCAAACCTTGTCCCAATAATCAGCAGCCATGGGCTCCTCTAAGCAGCTGCCTAGCACTCTGAAAATTAAAATAAATGAAGCCCATGAAGCAGGAGAAGGCTATAAGAAGATAGCAAAGTGTTTTCAGGTAGCTGTTTCCTCAGTTCGTAACGTAATTAAGAAATGGCAATTAACAGGAATGGTTGAGGTCAAGTTAGGGTCTGGAAGACCAAGAAAAATTTCTGAGAGAACTCGTAGGATTGCTAGAAAGGCAAATTAAAACCTCCGTTTGACTGTAAAAGACCTTTAGGAAGATTTAGCAGACTCTGGAGTGGTGGTGCACTGTTCTACTATGCAGTGACGCCTGCACAAATATGACCTTCGTGGAAGAGTCATCAGAAGAAAACCTTTCCTGCATCCTCACCACAAAATTCAGCGTCAGAGGTTTGCAAAGGAACATCTAAACAACTCCTGTGGACTAATGAAGTTAAAATAGAACTTTTTGGCTGCAGTGAGCAAAGGTATGTTTGGAGAAAACAGGGTGCAGAATTTGATGGAAAGAACACCTCTCCAACTGTTTAGCATGGGGGTGGGTTGATCATGCTTTGGGTTGTGTTGCAGCCAGTGGCATAGGGAACATTTCACTGGTAGAGGGAAGAATGAATTCAATTAAATACCAGCAAATTCTGGAAGCAAACATCACACCATCTATTTAAAAAAAAATGCTGAAGATGAAAAGATGATGGCTTCTACAACAGGATAATGATCCTAAACACACCTCAAAATCCACAATGGATTACCTCGAGGCGCAAGCTGAAGGTTTTGCCATGGCCCTCACAGTCCCCCGACCTAAACATCATCGAAAATCTGTGGATAGACCTCAAAAGAGCAGTGCATGCAAGACAGCCCAAGAATCTCACAGAACTAAAAGCCTTTTGCAAGGAAGAATGGGCAAAAGTCCCCCAAACAAGAATTGAAAGACTTAACTGGCTACAGAAAGCGTTTACAAGCTGTGATACTTGCCAAAGGGGGTGTTACTAAGCACTGGCCATGCAAGGTACCCAAACTTTTGCTTTGAACCCTTTTCCTTTTTTGTTGTTTTGAAACTATAAAAGATGGAAATAAAAAAGTAATCTTGCTTAAAATAATAAAGAAATGTGTCCTTAACTTTATGCCTTTTGAAAAATCAGGTCATCTTTTACTCGCTTAGCTATTCTCAGTAACAGAAATTTTAACCAGGGGTGCCCAAACTTTTGCATACCATTGTATATATATGCCAATGTATATACGCTGTATTGCAATGTATTACTGCCGTCAAACAAATTTCATGTGTCCATAGTATTAAACCTGATTTTGATTCATAGCTGAGTTTTCTTTTTGTTTTCAATCCTATTCACCTGGCTTCTCTCCTTAATCTCTTTTAGCAATCAAATGGATAGGAAAGGTTTGGAGAGAGGAGGACCAAACATGAGCAAGTAGGACTAGTTTAGGTGGGCTTGATTGGCATGGATAAATTGGGCTGAGTGGCCTGTTTCTGTGCTCTATTACTCTGACTCAGTAGGCAGTGTTGCAATGTCGATCTATTCCCCCTCTTTTACCCTGTAATCTGGTGTCTCACATGATCATCACCCCGATTCTCTTGCCACCAACCCACACTAAACATAATTTTCAAAAACTAGCTAATCCACCAGCCAGCAAATCTTTGTGATCTAGAAAACACATGGTCACAGGAGAATTTGCAACTTTGAGCACTGAAAGTCATGATTGAACTTGGGTTGCTAGTGCCATGAGGTACAAGCATTACCCGATATACCAAATTTTTGTGTTGTAGTAACTAAATCAATTGATTAACATCTCACAAGAACAGGACTTTGTACTTAGGCAGCACATGATGCAACCATTTACACATCTGTGCTTTGAAATAACAACTAAACTAAGTCATTTGCATGTAATTGATTTCGATAAGGAAGGGTAAAAGGGCAGGGTATTGTGTAGTATAGAGTCAGTTAAGTAATTTCACTCAGCATAATTGGTACAAATGGGTCAACACAATCATTAATAGAACAAAATATTTGCTTGCTGGTGTTCTTAGGGCTCCACTGGAAAGCTGTCCTCTCAAAATTGTTTAATCAGCTTGTAGTCTTTATGGCTCGTTCTTGACTGTGAAGTACGTGATGCATTATGCTTGCTAATGCACCTATGCCTGGTGTTCCTGGATGGAAGAGGTGGGGCAAGGAACATGTCTGGGAGCCAGGAGTTTCAGAGATCTTTAACATCCTTCTGAGTGATGATTGCAATACTTATTATAGACCTTGGAAGATGACTACCTAGAGTTTGATGGAAGTGCTGATGTCTTGAGAATTTATTATTGACATACAGCATGGAATAGGCCCTTTGAGCCATGCCAACAGTAAACACTGATTTAATTCTAGCCCAGTCTTGGGACAATTTACAATGACCAATTCCTACCAACTGTGGGAGGAAGCCCACGCAGCAACAGGGAGGACCTACAAACCCCTTGCAGGCAGCTGCAGGAAATGAACCCAGGTTGCTGAACTGTAAAGCATTGTGCTAACCACTATGCTACCAATACTCCTGATGGCCGAGTGTTATCAGAACTTTGCTGTTGCCTGGTGTGGAAATAAGGCTAAACGTGACAGAATGTATACATGTCTTCTTACAAACCCTGTCTCACAGAGCTAGTCTAAGGCCAAGATCCTGCTCCAAGCATTATTGAGGGCCAACTCAAGATCTGCCAGTTTATATACGGTACTGCCAGATCATGGAGCTCATGTGGCTACTGCTGACTGGATTGATCTTGTGTGGGCCTTGGGCAGCAACTCTCTTTCCCCTCCTTCCTGACATCTTTATTCTGCTCCCTGAGGTTCCAGTTACTGAGCTGGTGCTTAGCAGGGACAGATTATCAAAAGCAATGGCCTTTTTGATTGAAGCAGCTGATGTTAGCAACTCCAGGTTGGCATGCAACTCCAGTGGCTTTCTTTTCCATCTCTTTTCTGTGGGACTATTTTTAGGGGTTCCTCAATGTCAAAACGAGCCAGCAATATATCTTACTGCTTTTCATCCCTGAGAACTTCAGTGAAAGTGCTTGTGAGGTACAGTTGTCAATTCTTTTCAGAAATACTGGCTTCTAAACATTTTATAAAGGTGCAGTTTGCTAATTCAGAGAAAGGAGCTTGTGTTGAAACTTGTGTGCTAGGAATAGCTGCCCCAATAGAACACATTTGGGAAAGTGAAGTGTTTTCATTGTAGCCTCAGCTATCCAAGATTAACGTGATGAGCTTTGAACACTTATCTGTGATCCTGTACTGCTAACAGTTCACAATGTAAAACCTTTGTGCTATCTGATTCCTATGTGATGTGCTAAAAGCATTTTTGGCAATGACTCCCTTGTATGAAAATCAGATCTGGTAAACATGGTTCTGTTGCACTATATACGACAGCGGCTATATTTCCTTAGGAGTTTGAGGAAAGACAGTATGTCACCAAAGACACACTTGCAAATTTCTACAGATGTACCATCAAGAACTGACTGCATCACCGTCTGGTATGGAGGGGCCACTACACAGTATCGAAAGAAGTTGCAGAAAGTTGTAAACTCGGTCAGCTTTGTCATGGGCACTAGCTTTCCAGCTTCTTCAAGATAATGCATCAAAAAGGCAGCATCCATCATTAAAATCCCCCATCACCTTAGGGCATACTCTCTTCTCATTGCTATCATCAGCAAAGACACATAGGATCCTGAAGACACAGACTCAACATCAAGAACAACTTTTTCCCCTCTACCATCATTTCTCTGAATAGACATTGAACCCATAAATGCTACCTCATACTTTTCCCTCTTTATACTTATTTAACTTTTTATATATATTTAATGTAATTCAGTTTGTTTAATTGTTGTGCTGCTGCCACATACCAACAAATTTCACGATATATACCGGTGATATTAAACCTGATTCTGATGTAAGGTATGTTGAGGGTAAGCCGCCGGCATGCACTGGTGTCCACTTGGTGTGTATTGGGTTGTGAAGGATGCACTGATATGCATACTTCTGCAATACAGAAACCTCTTACCTCTTGAGAATGCTTGTCTGGGGGAGGGGGGAGGCAAGATATCAGGGCTGAGAGGAAAAGTGGATCACCCATGATAAAATGGTGGAGCAGGCTCAATGGGCCAAATGTCCTAATTCTGCTCCTATATTTTATGGTCTTATGGTCCAAGTGCACCTCAATGACATTTGTGCTACAGACTGTTAGAACCAGCTTAATTACTGATGTGTGAAAGATCCATTAGTTGAGAGTAATTGAAAATGAACCTTCTAAGTTATAGTGCAGTCCATGCTTATCGGCATGGGTACCTGTACTGATAATTGAGATTGCTATAAGATGAAGTTTAGTTTTTCTAAGTGAATCTCAGACAAGCCCCAGCTCCTATAGTACCTTTTATTCCACATACCCCAGTGCTATCAGTTCCTGACATTTTCTCCTCCAAAAGTATTGTAGTGATGTTCCCCTTGAGTCTGGAAGGTGACCTGCATGTTCTTAGGAATTTTCAGCTATGAAAGATAAGTTGCAAAAAGGTGTTGGCATAGATGTGATGTTTTGGCTGCAATGGATGAGTTTTTGGAATGATCATTAAAGTGAATATTGGAGGGGGGAGTGTTGAAATGAGGAACAACATGTTTAGCTGAGTTGGTGTGTGAATGAGTGAGCTGATACAGTGCTGGAATCATAAGATATAGGAGCAGAATCTGCTCTTCCAGTCGGTTGAATCTGCTCTTCTAGTCAATTATGGCTGCTTTTATTTTCCAATCCCATTATCCTGTCTTCTCCCCATAACCCTTTATCAATCAAGAACATCAGTTACTGCTATAAATCCACCCAATGGCTTGGCCTCTACCACTCTCTATGGCAACATATTCCATAGATTTATTCATCCCCGGCTGAAGAAATTCCTCTTCATCTTACTCTTAAAGGCACATCCCTTTATTTTGAGGCTGTGTCTTCAGAACATTTTGCCCTCGTGGTTCACGCGTGAGACACTAAGGTTTGAACAAGAGTAGAAGGTAGAAGTAGATTAAGTGGGAATAAGGCAGCGGGACAGCAAGAGTGATGAATGAAGACGGAGCTTGAGAAGTGAGAAAGTTTGGACAAGGAATTATGTAAAGAAAAGACACTGGGTATAAGTATTGTAATGAAAATGCAGGATATAAGAATGATGATGGAATTGTTGCTAGAATGGGTTGTTATAGTGTAACTAATGTAGAGGTGCCTTACTGATAGCACTGCTGTGGAAGGAACCTGGCAGAAACCTACTCACTCCTATGCTGGAAGCCTGGGTGCCAGGAACCTGGTGTGAATCCAGCCAAGCATTGCTAAAGGCTCAGTGTGAAGAGCCTGTCTGAAGTATAGTGTTGGCCAAGTTAGTTTGAGCTGTCTAGCCATTCAGCATTGAAATAGGGGACTCAGGGCTGCAACCAGACCTGCTGGCTGGGTGAGGGCCATTGGTGAGGATCGGTTGTACTTTTTCCATGCATTGTTAGACTGCCTGGGCCCCTATGGTCTTCATCTATTATTAGATGTGATGATAGCTGCTGTCCCCCACTTTTTTATTTAACTGCACAGCTTCCCCCACAACCCCAGCACAGAGATTCCTGTGGTTTCTGTGATAGTTGCTAATGTATAGCTTCTGCAGCCAAACAGGTCAGCAATCTGGATAGGTTGTCAAGACACAGATCAGATCTGCCAGTGTCCAGTGGTGGCCTTTACTCACTGTACTGGCCTACGTGCAGCCCTGAACTCTGATCTGTGCACTGTGTGCCCACATTGCCTGTGTCAGCCCTGTTGAACAGTAGCCCTCACAAACAACCTCACTATACTAAGCTGTGGATGATTTATTGCTGCCAGAGCCCAAGCTGATGAGGAGGATTCATGCCAGGTTCCAGGTACAATAATGCTTAGCAACAGGGAGAACAAAGGTTCATGCCAGATTTCCAGCATAGTCTAAGAGAATGTTATAAAGTACAGCAAGTACATACTAGTGAGAATTTGGACTGGAGAAGTAAGAAAGCAATACTGAATCATTCCTCTGCGGGATAACCCTAAGCAAGCTACAAGTGCATTGAAGAAAGCTTGTTATAAAGTTTTACCTTCACCACCTGTTACATCACACCTTTTTCAGCAATTGTCCCCAGTAGAGGCATTATTAATCCTTAAGAACTGTGTGGCTTATCTCCTGCTTGGAAGGTCCTGGAACGGAGGATGTCCTTCCAATGGTTAATGTGATCCAGGAGCCTTTCAGGATTCAGTAAACCTGGGAGCATACCCTCAAGCATTAATTGTGTAGCTATCTGCAACATTTTCCAGCAGCTGGAAGAGTGCAGCTGCTGTTGTGTACCTGTGTCTTTAAAGACATGGATTAGTCACAGCTGCAAAAAACTGAAGTACAGCTTTTTAGTAACATCCACTACGGTGTTACACAAGGGAACCTGACTTAAGTCAAATGGACTGTGGAATATTTGCAAAATTTCTGTTTCAGGAGCATTTTGTAAAAAGAGATATGGAACTCCCTTTTTAATTGTGGGGGAAAAATGGTGCTGGCAGACTTAAGGATCCATGTCTTAAAATGTTAAGTAGTTTGTCCTCTTAATGGATGCTGTCTATTCTGTTGAATATTTCAAATACTTCCTGCTTCTATTTCAGACTTGCAGCATATGGAGCATTCTGCTTTTCACTCTTTCTTAAATGCTGTTTGAATTCATCATTGATCTTGTCTCCCTTATGTTGCATGAGATGGAATAATTTGGGGAATAAATTAACATGTTCAGAGCAGCAGGATTCAGAAGAAACTTGTCTATGAAGTACATAGTGGACATGTGCAGGATTTCTTGCTTACCTTTGCAGTTCAGTGTAGGTCAACATTCCTGCTTCCCTTTCACTACTACTAGTGTGTTGCCTATCTTCTACCGCCAGCTGACAGAACTGTTGTTTTGCTTGCGCAGCATCTTTCAATTTAGTCAACTGTCCCAATGGATCATTATCAAGCAAAGTTCACATATATTGTGTGCAGTTCTGGTCACCCCTATTACCAGAAGGACGTGAAATTTTTGAAAAGGCTGCAGAAGAGATTTACCAGACCGCTGTCTGATCTAGAGTGTTTGGGCAAGCTTAGGTTGTTTATTCTGGAGCATCAGCAGCTAAGGGAACACCTGATTAAAATTTTTTTAAATGATGGGAGGCATAGGTAAGCTAGACAGTCAGAATTTGCTTCCTGGACTGGAAGTGTCAAATACTAGTTGCCATGTGGTTAAGGTGAGAGTGCGAAAGTTTAAAGGAATTGTGTGGGGCACACTTTTACACAGCGTGATAGATACCTGGAATGAGCTGTTGGGTGGTGTTGAAGGCAGATACGATTGTGGCGTTTAGAGTCTTTCAGGTAAGTACTTGAATGGAGGGAACTGGATCATGTACAGGGAGAAGAGATTTAGTTTAAATCAACATTGTGTTCAGTGCAGATATTGCAGGCCTAAAGGCCTATTCCTGAGCTGTTTTATGTTCTATCAAAGAAGGGATTTTAAGGACCATCTTAAAGGACGATCGATTGGCGATAAATGGAAGGAATCTCATTTTTTTGTATGCCTGGGAGCTGAAGAATGTGCTCTAGTGACAGGGACATAGAAACAGGCAGCATGAAAAAGGCCAGAACTGGAAAAGTATCAGAGGCCATGGAGTCACACAGCACAGAAACAGGCCCTCCTGCCAGCATCAACCAATCATTTACAGTAATCCTACATTAATCCCATTGTTTTATTCTCCCCATATTCCCATCAACTCCCCCCAGATCTACACTTGAATCTTCCATTCACACCGGAAGCAATTTATAGTGGCGAATCAACCTACCAAACAGGTTTGAGGGGTTTTGGAGAAAGGTGATAATAGGGTAGGGAGAATGCTGTAAAAAGATTAGAATATGACATAAGAATTTTAAAAGTTGGGGATGGTGCTGGCATAAGAGGCGGTGAAAGTCAGTATGGACCTGCATTGTAAGTAACATATAAATGGAACTTGGTGTGAGTTGGAATTTAGGAAGTGATTGTGTTCAGGTTTATGGGGGTGGCACTTGACTGCCCATTGTTTTTGTAGAGCATAACTGAGAACCTTTGTTCCACAACTAGCTCAGAACTCTCAGAATCTTAAAATGTTTCAGTTAGACAATTCATCATATTTTGAAATCCAAGCAAGTACAGGCCCAACCTGCTCGCCTGCTCCACACAAGATGAATCCGCCACTTCAGATGCAGGTACATCAGTTAGTTTAGTTTTTGAATTAATAGTCCTTTGATGTGTTTTCTCTTCAGAGGCTTAAACGCATTATTAACTCCTAACATTTAGGAGCCTCGCTGGATTGTTAACAAGCAGGTGCTCACTAGTATGGTAGTGTTGTTAAGAGAGGCACAATTTTCAACAATCAAATTCTTGATCATTTAAAATAACTGATATAATGTGGAAGTTCAAGATAGTACCAGCGAACAAGCGCTTTCTCAAGCGACATCTTCTAGATAGTCCACACAACTGTTTATTTCACTTCTTCAATGTCTTTTTATCTTAACTGTGTTTCTGGAACTGTTAGAGCCTGCGATTTACAGTTTGGAGATTGATTAAGTGATCTAGCATATTGCTGTCTCCAAGAAAATTCCAGGAAGTGAATGACCTCAAGGTGAAGAAACTTAGAGACAGGGACAGGGCCTGAGCCCATAATGGACTCCATTTCTCGCTGATTAAAGTGTAGAGGAAGATTCAAACATTGAAACGAATGAAGAAACCAAGCAAGTGTTCAGCACTGACTACGTGCCTCATGCTGGCTGCTATGATGGATCTCTTGCTCATTGCTCCCAAGGGAAGGTGTCTGTGTGTGACAGCCTGTCTGTCGCTTGCTGCTCCAGAGAGAAGGCCTCTGCATTCGAGTGGTCTCTCGCTCTCTTTTATCTCTATCTCTCTCTCCCTTGATGCTGTCGGAGAATGTTATTGAAGTTCTGCAATTTATGGATTTATAGACTCTGCACTGTAGCTCAAATTGATCTCTTTCAGTTTTGTTTTTTATGTTCACTGTCTTCGCCCATTCTTGTTGCAGTTTGGCACAATTTGTTAATTTGTGCGGGAGGGGCATGTTTGGGTTTTGATGTTCTTGCCATTTGCACTATTTGTTTTTTGGTGTTGGGGGAGGGACGATTTGTTCTTGCTATTTACTTGATTTTTTTTGATGTGGGAGGGGGTTTGATGATGCCATTTGCAGACGTCCCACCCTGCAAAAACTCACTTCAGGGAAGTCTTAACCTCGTTTCAGGGAGGTCGCAACCAGAAGTCTCAACCTCATAGCAGTCTGTGTCAATGAATTAGCCTCCCTAATATGTTGTGGTCCCTGAAAGAAATAAAAGCATAAGGTGTATCCTTATTATATTGTCTTATGCAGAAAATGTGACATTAAAATATGTACTTATTATATTATGGAGTCTTTTTTTTATTCTATTACAACTTTAAACAAGTCTACAGGGAGTTTGGCCTCATCACATAGGACATCAATAGAGTGACACCTCAGCAGCTAGCCAGCTAGTTTAAATAACATTAGCTATGCTAATGAATGAATGATACCTGTTAAACTCACCTCAACAGGTCTTTTACAGTCATTTAACCCACCATGGGCAATAGAAAAGTCACTGTTGCAAACAGTGCAGCGAGCAACACTGTCATTATTTTTGACCCCAATTAGGCAGGATTACACTTTAGTGTAGGCTGGGGTGAAGTATGTTTTATATTTTCTTTTTTTGGAACACACTGCCATGGTGCTGCAGGACACTAAACTGAACTGATGGACAATGAAAGAGAGAGAGAGGTCGACTGTAAAGCCCACCCACAGAGAAAACTGATGGGTCTACTTAGCACAAAGGGAGACCAATCAGGATGCTCTTGCTCTCAAAAAAATAGATTTCCGGGATATTGTATATAATTTGGGGGCGTCAGGGAGCCGCTATCAATATGCGGGGAGAAGACTTCCGGAACTTCCAGGAGAGGTGGGATGTCTGTATTTGAGTGATTTGTTTTTTTGTATGTGGGGGGGTTGCTTTTTCTTTGAACAACTTCCACAGTTTTCTTTGTTTTATTGCTTTCTGGAGAAGATGAGTCTGAGCTGTGTACTGCATACATACTTTGATAATAAATGAAGCTTTGAACCTTTTGAAGTTTTGGTTGAGTGGTGGGGGTGGGGAGGAGGTTGTTGTGAGTAGTCAGTCAGGAACAAATTTTGATTATTTCAGTTCCAAAGCTGCTTTGTGAATGGCTTCAGTTCCTTAGATTTTTTTCATTTAATGCCATGTGTTCATATGAAATGAAGTTGAAACAATATTCAGTGTGAATCTACAGCTCATGTTCTAAACTGGCAGTCTTGAAAAGTTCCACATTAAGAGGTGATTTTCCCCCCTCTTGTTAAACATCTTTCTAAAATAAAAACTTTTGTATAGAAGGATGGGATGAATACACTTATACTAACCCAGGCAAGAAAACTAGGACTGGGTCTTGAAACATAAAATAGTATGCCAGAGGAACAGGTCCTTCAGCCCATAATGTCTGTGCAGACCTTGATGCCAAATTAAATTAATATGTTCTATCTGCACATGATCATATCTCTCCATTCGGTGCATGTTCAAGTTCAAATTTGTAATGTGACTATACATATATACAGCTAAACAAAACAACGTTCCTCTGGACCACAGTGTACCCATAAAATATATCACACACAGCACGTATAGCAAAATATTACTGTAAATAAGTTAATGAAATATAATTCAAAATGCATGTAATGCATAGCACAGGTAAACAGCTTGCTGTCCTAGTGACGAGACCTCAGTGGTGGCAGGGTATTCACTAGTCTCACAGCCTGAGGAAAGAAGCTGTTACTCAGTCTGGCAGTCGTAGCCCTGATACTCCTGTATCTCCTTCCTGATAGTAATGGGCCAGAGAAGTTGTGGGACATGTGGTAGGAATACTCAACAATGCTTCATCTACAACGTTGTCAGTAAATGTCGCAAATAGTGGGGAGTGAGATCCCGGCAATCCTCAGTGGTTTTTATCTCTGTGGGGTCTTGAGGCCTATTCATATGCTACTCAAAAGCCTCTTGAATGCAGTTTTATATAATTTCTGTCCACATCCTATTCCTTGTGAGTAATAGGTACACATCAAAAAGGCGCAACAGCGCCTTTATTTCCTGCGGAGCATGAAGAAAGCTCACCTCTGTCCCAGGATACTGACGGACTTTTACCACTGTACCATTGAGAGCATACTCACCAACTGCATCTCAGTGTGGTATGGCAATTGTCCCGTATCGGACCGCAAAGCACTCCAGCGTATGGTGAAAACTGCCCAGTGGATTATCGGCACCCAGTAGCCCACCATTGAGAACATCTACCATAAATGCTGCCTGGGCAGGAAGAAAAGCATTATCAGGGATGCACCTCCCCCTAACCATGGACTTTTTACTCTCCTCCCATCCGGTAGGCACTACAGGAGCCCCCGCTCCCACACCAGCAGGCATAGGAAGAGCTTCTTCCCTGAGGCTGTGACACTGCTGAACCTCTCATCACAGCGCTAAGCAGTATTGCATCCATATTGTACTGTCTCAGTACTTTTATATTTGTGTGCTGTAGCACTTTTTCTATTCGCAGTTATTTTGTAAATAGCACTATTCTTTGCAATTCTGGTCAGATCCTAAATGCATTTCATTGGCTTTGTATCTGTACTCGGCACAATGACAATAAAGTTGAATCTAATCTAATTTGCTGTATGGGTTTTTTTTAAAAGCAGGAGACAGTTGCTGATCAGTTTCTAAATAGCGTCAGTCGCATGCAGTTGTGTGGCTGTTAGATGCTACACCATGCTTGGAGCAATTACTTTTTAAATTGTGTCAGTTGCATGTGTTTGTGTTCAAAAAGCAGTGATTTTTGACGCGAACACGAGAAATTCTGCAAATGCTGGAAATCCAAAGTATCTCTCACAAAATGGTGGAGGAACTCAACAAGTCAGGCAGCATTTTTATCACTGATAGTTGACACGAAATAAGCAGTAAGACGTCGGAACTGTTTTGTTCATTGTAGTTTCAAGCCTTCAGGCTTGGAGGTGCTAGAAATGGCTGAGAGTGAAAATGAAATTATCTCACTACTTCAGCAAGTTAGGAATTACAAAGATTTGAAGGCATCAACGAACATCTTGAATGTTAAAGTATAAATAACTATTTGGAGGGTGCATTCATCTAAAGCGGGGGTTTCCAACCTTTTTTGCCATGGACCATTAAGCAAGGTGTCTAAGGGTCCCAGGTTGGGAGCTCCTGGTCTAAACCATTGTATGAAGACAGCCCATTATCTGCACTCAGATTCTGTGCTGATTTTGTTCATTTACAGTCAATCAAAAGAACATGGCAGATGAATTCCTCCATTGATAACTATTAGGAACTAATACAGTTAGTACTGTAGAGGTATTGGTGTTGTAATTGTTCTGTATTTAATTTAAAATACATAAATTGTTGCTGCATTAAACAGCTGGTCTTTTTATACTGCTTAGTTATTTCCAAGAAAATTTGGTTAATTGTGACAGCCGCTTAATTGGACCGAAATGTACTGTCCCAATGTGTCCCAACTGAATGGAATCCAGGGCATCACCTTTTTTCAAATAAACTTTTATTTTAAAAATTGTACTGAAAATAAGGTTGATGCAACAGGACAGCAGTTAGTGCTACTGCCTCATGGCTGCAGAGATCCTCCTCCTTCCCAGGATGCACTTGTAAGTTGACTACCTTGTTAATCAAGTGGATAAATTCCCCTTGGTGTAGGTAAGTGGAAAATGAACCAAAGAGGAGTTGACGGGCATGTGAGAATAATTTGTAGAATGACAAGGAAATAAGAGAGGAACTGAGACTTAAGGAATCAGTTTGCTAGAAGCCAGCATGGATCATGTAGAAGAAATTACTATGTTCTGTCATCATAAGTAAGAAAGAAAGATATGGGGAAACAGATTCCATTTAAAATATCTGGTTGTCTTCACTCATCCAATAAGTTATTTCCTTCTGTCATGTTATGAGAAATATTAATGAGAATGTAGAATCCTTTGGCCCTTATTTGCTGTGCAGATTTTTTAAAGAGACCTTTTTTCCCCACCACTCTATAATAAGGCATGATAGTAGACAGATGTAAATGAGAATTCCTGTAATAGTTATCAGTTTCAGCATTTATAGTAACAATAATCACCTGACTGAGTAGCATGAAGTATTGTATACATTATCAGTTAAGCTATTCCTGTAGCACTTACTAAATCTGTGACCTCCACCACCAAGGATGAGAGAAGCAGATACATTGGAATATCAATACCTGAAGTTTCCTTTCAAGTTACACATCATCCTAATTTGGAAATGTAAAGCTGGCCCTTTATTATTGCTGGGTCTAAATCCTCGCATTCCTTTGCCCAGTAACTCCCCAAGCTCACCAAAGCAACTCCAGCTTTGGAGGAAAGCCATTAACACCCAAGCTCTCAAGGATAGTTCAGCTTGGACAATAAGAGCTTGCTCTGCCGAGGTCTGAGGAAAAAGTGAATGAATAAATAAATATAATGTCAGTGTTGGGTTCCAGACTATTGAGACATGCACAATTAAACTGTGGCAAATCACTTTTATTCTCTCTGTGTTCTGTACCCGTTTCTGCTCTCCTGGTTTTGCTTTTGCTGTACTTTGTGATAAGACTTGTTCCTAATCCTCATTGCCCACCCCCTCCCTCTGTGTCCTCTCCATGGTCTGATCTATTCACAGTTGCTGCCCTCAACCTGTGGTTCAGAGGAATTATGAAACAGAGCAAGTAATCCATGAAACTTCTGTTACAGTATCTAGTGTAACATTACATTACACTGCTTGCCCAAAATAGATGCCTGTGTACAAAATTAAAAATTAGTCATCCTCATTATCATTGCCTTCTGAATTTTAGTCTGCCCATTAGGGGTGATAAATGGTTCTTGTGGCTGTTTCATTACATATATCAGTGAAATATTAAATCAAAGTGATCTTGTTTCATAATGAAATTGAACAGCTGCTGTTACTGAGAAAGTTGGTCGCTTTTGTTCTGGTTGTTTACAGTGATAGAAACTCCAAATGTTTTTTTCAATCCCCTTGCTAATTTTCTTTACTGCACTACCACCCAGTCTCTGGCTGACTAATATATACTTAAGGAGGTTAGTGTTTGAAAAGGGGAGGGCTTGTTAGTGTTAGTAGATGCATCAAAGTATGACTAAGTATGTTTGAAAGGTGTGTACCAAATGTAGATTGACATGTTTGCTAATCTTTGCAAAGTGTGCCTTCCGACTCGTATTACAAGCTTTGCTGTCTGCCGCCTCACAGTTGCTTTAGTAATTGTGCGAAGCAGACGGTAGAAGCACTGCTCTGAACGTGTTCTGCCTGAATTTCCAAAGGTTTACTGTGAGCAGTATGCCCAAACTTACCACATCATTGGCCTGAAGCCAGAAGGAAGTTTTTTTTTGTGTTCTTACGGTCTTTTAAGCAACCAGCTGGAAGCAGTGTATATCAGTATCAGTGCTGCTGTGGACTGCTGCTCTTTAATGTGTACCACCAGGAAGGTGTGCAGTTTACTGCAGACTGCTTGGCTAGCCTGTGCATTAGTTCCATTTGCTGAGTGAAGCCAGCATGTTGTTTGAGTCTTGCTGTTAAAATCAGCTCCGTTTTTCTCTGTTGTGACTGTTGATGACACAAGACAAAGAAAGAAGAAACCTGCGGATCTATGTTTTAAAATCATGAATCAATGTTCAGAGGTGACCTGTCAACGAGCTGCTGATCGCAAAGGGTCAAAGATGTCCTCTGCTTTTCAAAAACTTGAGAACTTGGCCATAAGGCTTTTTAACAGGAATACACGGGGGTCTTCACAGGACTTTGAAACGACAGGTTCAGAAAGTGACACCAGACAGGAATCGGAACATTGTTTAGCCTGGAACTTGCACAGTGAGTGTCTATTTATATACTAAAAACTATCTCCTCTTTTTGACCAATTTAATGCTTGACTGAATTCCCAAGCTACTGTTAATTAAATGCTCAACGTGGTATCACTTAATTGCAGTGTATTTGAATATTTGCTTATAGCTGGGGGGATTTGAGCTGTAATGAAATACCTGAATTGTAGGCATGATGAAAAGCTGTTTGCTTAATTTACTGTGCAGTGCTTTCATGGAGAAGCTCAGGTATCCTTGGATTTCAGGTCCAAGTGCAGGTGCTGCAGCTCTTTGTGCGGAGAACCCAACCGGCTCAACACAGAGCATCTTCTCATTTGAATATCTGTCAGGACTAAGCTGCTTTTGATATTTCAGTGCTGCCAGTGAAAAGGCCGTGTTGAATTTAGTGCAGCAGTAGGTTTGCCAGTTTGCTCAGCTGTTCTCTGTGAATAAGACAAGATGCTTATAACTTGTCCTCTAGGTTTCTTTTTAAAGTGCATTAGAATGGGGTATTGCTTTGTGGTTTTATTGCGCCATGGAACTTGGGTTTTAATTCAATGTAAATGTTGGTATACAGTCTCTGTGATTCCTGTAAACTGGGATCCTAAAAAATTGATTGTGGCCAGTATCAGGCTAGTTTGTCTTGCATTTTGGCTCCAAAACTGCCGTTAGGCAAATAGGTTTGTTTTTCTGAGGTTAGGATAGAAGAGTGGGTGCTTTACTCTCCTTGAATATGCCTTTGACCTTGGGAATGTTTGATGTTGACATTGTCTCCATTGGAAATCATGAGGCCATTTGGCCCATTTCATCTGTGATAGCTCTTTAATCATACATGCAATGATTTCCTTTTCAATCGTATTTCCAAATCACTTTTAAGAGATTACCAATGAATCTGCTGTCAACGTCGTTTCACAAAGTGTATCGTAAATCATTTAAACAAAGTATATCCTCGTTGGTTATAGAGTTGTAGAGCATGGAAACAGGCCCTTTGGCCTGACTTGCACGTGCTGACCAAGGTTCCCGTCCAAACCAGTCCGCATTTGGCCCATATCACTCTGGACTTTTTATATCTATGTAATCATCCAAATGCCTTTTTAAACATTGTAATTCTAACCCCCCCCCCAAACTATTTCCTCCAGCCACTTGTTCCATATACCCACCAAAAAAGAATAAGTTGCCTTGTGGGTCCGTTTTAATTCATTCTCATTCTCTCTCATTCCCTCTCTCCCTCTCTCCCTCTCTCCCTCTCTCCCTCTCTCCCTCTCTCCCTCTCTCCCTCTCTCCCTCTCTCCCTCTCTCCCTCTCTCCCTCTCTCCCTCTCTCCCTCTCTCCCTCTCTCCCTCCTCTAGGCTAAGTTAGGTCTCCCTAACTCGCAGAAAAAATTTTGGCTGTTCACCTTGTCTTTGCCCCTTATGATTTTATATACCCCTATAAGGCCACCCCTTACCTTCCTGTGCTCCAGGGGTTAAGGTCCTAGTTTATGCAGCCTCTCCTTATAACCCAAGCTTTCCAGTCCTGATAAAGTGAAGGGTTTCGATCTGAAACATTGACTGTTTACTCTTTTTCTATAGATGCTTGTCTGGCCTGTTGAGTTCCTCCAGCATTTTGCGTGTATTACTTTGATTTCCAGCATCTGCAGATTTTCTCTTGTTTGTGGTAACATCTGTGTACATATTTTAGGTTATCTTGAATTTGCAGCCTCCTACCCTTTAGTGGAACTTTTCCTCCTTAAATCTTTCAAACCCCCCCCCCCTTAAATATCTAACACTTTTTATAATTTGTCCAACAGTTTCAAATATTTTTATTTGTTCCTCCTCTTCCAAACCCCATACTTCTGCTCTTACAACTAGCTTTTGTAAAATTGTGACACTTTTTATATTGCATGTTCTCATGAGTGGCTTGTGGCACGACTAACAGAGCTGCTGTTTACCAGCTCCAGTGACTTAGATTCAATCCTGCCCTCTTGTATTTTCTGTATGGAATTTGTGCATTCCCTCTGTGATGGGGTGTGTCTCCTCTGGGTGCATTGGTTTTCTCCCACATCTCAGGAGTGTGGATTGGATAGGTTAAATGGTTGGAGTAAAAATGCCCTTAGTTCAGGTGAGTGGTAGAATCTGGGTAGAGCTGAAGAGAATGTAGGGAGGATGTGGGGTTAATGAGTTAATTAGGTAAATGGATATTCATTGGCGCTAACTCAGTGTGCCAGTGGGCATGTTTCATGCTGCATGGCTCTGTTTCCTCTCAAGCTGCTTCACTGTTTTCTTTGTGTTGGGTTGTTAATGTCACACCTGCCCATTTCACCAGTGTGGGCAGATGTGTGTGAAGTCTACTAATTCTTCACTGATCAATACATTTACAAATATTTCTGTTGTCTTCAGAATATGAAATGCCACCTTGTATACCTGGGATCATCATTTGTAATTTTTTCCCCTCATACGTGTCGCTTGCCGTTTTTGACTTCAATTCCTTTGTGCAAATCAAATGAAAAATGCTTAGTTGAAAATTGGCTGAAAATGGAATTGTGCTCAATTCAGGTAGCTTTCATTCATGGGGAAATTCATTTCCTACCATTTTCAGAGGATATTTTCAACGTGACTGTCCCAGACAGCATCACCAGCAATGTGAGCACATACAATTTGTCTCCAGCATGATTTTAAACCCAAAAACAAGTATTTATAACTGTTTTTTCCTCCCAAAACTATTATTTAAAGGGTTAAAATTCAAACTACATTCTTTGAGATCAGTGCCGGCTGCAATATCAATTAGGCTTTCACAAATCCCTGAATTGCTATGCCCATGAAAGTCAAGAATATGTTTACTCCATGCTTCCTAGTATTTGGCTATTCCAGTGGTGACCTTTTCCATGTTTTCTTATTGTTCACTGCTGGATTGAAGAGGTCACCCAAATCTCAAACATATGAAGAAACTTAATTGAGTTGAAGGGCAAGTAAATGCAGACGGAGGGGACAGTACAGTTATTAATGATTAGATTAGATTATGAAGACACACAGTCCTCTTTTATTGTCATTTAGTAATGCATGCATTAAGAAATGATACAATATTTCCTCTGGTGTGATATCACAAAACACAGGACAGACCAAGACTGAAAAAACTTAACAAAACCACATAATTATAACATATACTTATAACAGTGCAACAATACCATAACTTGATGAAGAAGTCCATGAGTACAGTAAAAAGTTCAACGTCTCTCAAATGTCCCACATCTCACACAGATGGGAAAAGGAAGAAAAACTCTCCCTGCCATGCCCGACCACAGTCCGACTCCAATCAGCTCTCCGACACCGAGTACTGAGCGCCATCTCTGTCCGAACGATTCGACCTCAATCTCGGTCGCCAACAGCAGGCAAAGCCAGGGATTTTGAGGCCTTCCCTCCGAAAGATTCCCAATCGTGCAGTAACAACAGCAGCGAACTGACGTTTCAGAAATTTCTCCAGATGTTCCCCTGTGCTTTCATGTCTGTGTCCATTAAATCACAATTGTCCACGGCCCCTATTTAACGGATACGATATCATTTTTCACCGGAGGGCTGCGCACACGCGGCGCGCTGCTCTCTCTCCTCCCGCCGTTTAATGACCGTACCCTAGCCATGTATAGTCCTTGAACCCATCTTCCAGCAATTTGCTGCCAGGGGTGCTTCACTATAAGTTTGTAGTATGTCTCTGGCCTCCTTCCATGAAGTGTGTTTCCTATATCCCCTAGCATACCGCTCCCCTACTGCAGCATCCATTCCCTTGTAGCTGGAGATATGCTGTTATTATTATGCTTTGGCTATTGGAGGCAGCTGCAGAGAGTGCACCTGCATGGATAACTACTGTCATCTGCAAAAACTTGCAAATGATCAATAGAGTACACAACTCTGAAACTGACACACTGCTGCATAACGCAAGGATACCTGCAGATCTCACACTGTATGCAATTTTTACATTTGGCATTAAGGTGACCTGAAACACACTTTCAATGACTTTAAAATGCAGAAAAACAACATTTATTTTAGGCTTTTGTATTCTTGCAGTAACTGCCTCTTTAATCCCATGGGATTTGTTAATGTATTTTGAACAGCATACACATCAAACAAGTACTGATAGTTCAGGTCAATTTAGCCAGTGGATTTAGCAGCTTCTAAACTGCTTTGTGACTGTGCGGTGTTGGCTGACCATAGATGAGCGATGGTGGAGAGCACTACAATTATCCATCATTGGATTGATAGAAAATTGAGCAAGATGCCTGTACCAAATAGTATTTGTGTGACTATGGGTGTGAATTTACATTAGTCATTTATTTATTTACTTATTTAGAGATGCATGTAAGTTGTTGGCTGAAAATGTAAGCCGTCTTGTCACATAGAATGGCATGCCAACATCTGCATCTGAGGCCTAAGGCATATGTGGAAATCGGCACTTAGGCAGGCAGAGTTAGACTTTGAATATTTGAGTAGCTGTGAGCTTGAATGGAGAGAATGGGGTCAATCAAGACTTGAGTTCAGTATGGGAAATTAGGGAAGTTGGGTCAGGGCTGAAGTTAACTTAATAGAGAAATAGTCAGGAGCTTTAGCAATGTCAGCAGCAATTGGTTGGGAGTGTGAGTACAGTGGGAGCAAAGCATAGGCGGAACATAACCCTCAGGGGGTGAATGTGCCATACTGAATGGCATAGACCAAATAAAGATGGTCTCCTTTATGTGACAGAAAAGCAGGCCTCACTTTCCTTGAAGGTCAGATTGAATGTGAAACATCTGGATCATTTACAGACCTAGGGCATGCAAGTGCATTTTGTGTGTTTGATGTCAAAATTTGCATTACATACCATTTGCTATATCTGCAAATATACAGGACCTCTGAATAGATGTCTCAGACAGAGGAGGGTGCAGAACAAATTCACCAAACTCTACAACGAGTACATTAAGGAAGCAATTCAAAGTTCAGAGAACCTTTATTATCAAAGTATGTATGCAGTATACAACCCTGAGATTTGTCTTCCTGAAAACCGCCACAAAACAAAGAAACACCATGGAACTCATTCAGAGAAAGCATCAAGCACGCAACGCACGAAAAAACAACAAATCATGCAAGTGGCAAAAAAAGAGTGAATAACACACGCAATATTAAACATCAAACTGCAGAGTCGTTGAAATAGTATCGGAATATTCAGTTTAGTTCAGTTAAATTTAGCGCTGTTGCATTCGTTGACTGCAGGTCACAGAGCCAGTCCATCCTGATCAGTTTAAAAGATGGAGTAACAGGAAACACATACAACACGAACTGCAGAGTCCAATCCACAAACCACGTCGATCAAACCTTGCCCAAGACCTAGGATTCCTGCACATCTCTAGCAGCATGAGCAAGACTTGTCAAATGCAGGCAGACGACGCTGTACACCTTCTCATCTTCGATTGCAATTTTGCTCGCCTCTTTAATTGGCAAGTTGGTCAAAAATTGGAGGCGATCAAGGGTTCACACCCTATCATTAGGCCGTGCACTCTATTCTCAACCCCGCCGAATTCCCTTCGAGACAGCAAAAGCGCAGGTTGCTCAGTTGGCCCAAAAGCACATTATCTATTCATACACACATTAGTAATAAAATTATATTTAAAAGGAGAAGAAGAATAGTTTTATGAATGCCACTGTTAGTCATCTTGTCTCAGTCTTTAAATTGAGTTAGGTTTTAAATTGAATTCCTTTACCTACCACACCAAATTTTTAAGCTATGAAATATACACATGTGACTTCGTCAGCTGAAAAATAAATCTCATCGTATAGTCCATTATGAAGGAGTCTCTATAAATTGTGAAACCAACAGTCCACTTCAGCCAGCAGCGTCAGCTTTTTACTTCGATGTAATAGCTAATACAGCATAATATGATGTGAAACTGATTGAGATGTGGCTGAGAAATGTGATGCTGCAATACCTCAGCAAGTATTTTAAGTTTATAGCTGGAATGTGTCTTGCACTTTAAGAAAAAACAAGCTAAGCCCGAACTCTGGAACTAGTTATGTTTAAGCTAAGTTGTTCCAATTCATTTGCAATGCTGGCATCTGCCTGACAATATGGAATGCTGCTCGCCAGCACTTCCTGATGAAATTAGGAATGGACGATAAATGCTGACTATGCCAGTGATGTTCACATCCTGAAAACTGAATAATGACCTGTTTACAAAAAACACAGGATAGTTCCAACCCAGTGAAACTACCTTAATCAGTAACAATTGTTAGAAGATATTTCAATAATCAAATAGATCATTGTGAATTGATGCTTGATGGTCAGCAGTACGTTGAAAGGCTTGTTCCCGTATGATTTTGTAGCACTTCCTCACCAAAAATCTGCCCATTGACACCCAGTTTGTATTGCACTGTGACCATTCAGTCCAGACCCAGACCTTCTCAAAAAAATCCAAAAAAAAAAAATGGATTCCAGAGGTGAGATGAACAGTGACTGGCATTTGGCAGAGTGTGACATCAACTAAGTTGATGGGCATTCAAGAAGTCATACATGGCACAGATAAACATAGTTGTGGATGTTGTTTACTAATGATCTTGGCCTTCGGCTGTCACTGCAAGAGCTCCTCTGGGCAGTGTCCTAGGTCCACCCATCAACAGTTGCTTCATCAGTATCCAACTTTCCAACATAAGATCCACGTTTTGATTGTTCAGTAATGATTGCAGTTTTGATTCTGGCTGTAACTCAGCTAACGACTATTTACAGCAAGACTTGATCATCATTTAGACATGAGCTGATAAATGGCAGTTAAAACTTGCATAGCTGAATACTAGGTATAACCATTTTCAGCAAGAAAGAGTCTAATCATCTTGATATTATCATTATAAATTCTTCAACATCAACCTGGGGATCACCACTGACCAGAAACTCAAACTGACCAACCACAAAGCAATGGCTACAGAGCAAGTCTGAGTCTGGTTATCATGGTGCATGTGATTTGCATCCTAACACCCCAAAGCCTTTCCACTGTCTACAAGGAACAAGTAGACAAGTGTGATGGAATACTTCCTGCTTGCCAGGAAGAGTACATCACTAATAACTGCCAAGAAGCTTGACAACACCCAGGATAAAGCATTCCAAATGATTGGGATTCCATCAACTGTTGAGGCACTTACTCACCAAGCCTACTTTAACAGCACCTCCCAAACTCAACCTCTTTCACCATGAAATCCAAAGGCAGAAGGCACAATGGAATGCCACCATCAGATGTTTATCTCATTTACACTAAAATGCTCTGGGTCTGAATCCTAGCCTTTCCCCACCCAAAAGCACTGTGGCATCACCTTCATTACAGGGGCTACTGTGGACCAAAAAGGCTGCTCACCAGCACTTCCTGATGAACTTAGGAATGGACAATAAATGCCGGCTATGCCAGTGATGTCCACATCCTGAAAACTGAATAAATAAAGAAAGGCAAATCTCCTTTTCACAATATAGCACTCTAATGGAAGGTAAAGGAGGACATTTTTTTTTGTTGGAGAAAGCATAAGTGTGGGAATAAAGCTTCTATAAGTTGAACCGTAATTTAATGAGAGTGTGGTAACCTGTCTAAATGACTATCGCCCTGTAGCACTTGTATCCACAGTAATGAAGTGTTTTGGGAGGCTGATGTTGAGGCTCCTAGCTCAATGGTGACTTGAATCCACTCTAATTTGCCTATGGAAGCGATAGGTCTACAGCAGATGCTATCTCGTTGGCTCTTCACACAACCCTGGAACATCTAGACAGCAAAGATGCATATATCAAGATGCTCTTTATCGATTATAGTTCAGCATTTAACGCCATCATCCCCTCAAAACTAATCAGTAAACTCCAAGACCTAGGCCTCAATAACCCTCTTGTGCAATTAGATCCTGGATTTCCTCACCTGTAGACCCCAGTCTGTTCAAATTGGCAAAACCATCTCTCCACAATCTCCATCAGTACAGGAGCACTACAGTGATGTGTATTTAGCTCCCTGTTCAACTTGCTTTACGCCTATGACTGTGTGGCTAGGTGCCCCTCTAACACCATATACAAGTTTGCTGATGGCACCACTATTGTGGGCTGTATCAAAGGGGCTGATGAATCAGCATACTGGAGGGAAATTTAAAACTTGACTGAATGATGGAATAACAACAACCTCTCACTCAATGTCAGTAAGACCAAGGAACTGATTGTAGGCTTCAGGAGAGGGAAACCAGAAGTCCATGAGCCAGTAATCATCAGAGGTGGAAAGGGGAGTAACTTTAAATTACTTTCCCAGAAGACCTGTCCTGGACCCATCATATAAATATTATTGCGAAGAAAGCATGACAGCGCCTCTACTTCCTCGGGAGTCTGTGGAGGTTCAGCATGTCATCGAAATCCTTGGCAAATCTCTATAGATGTGGGTGAAAAGTGTGCTGACTGGCTTCATTACGGCCTGGTATGGAGACACCAGTGCCTTTGAGCAGAAAATCCTATAATGGTTATATATTCGTAAAACCCTCCCAAGCATTGAGCACATCTATGTGAAATGTTGCTGTAGAAAAGCAGCATCCATCATCAAGGCCGTAACTCTTTTTTTTTTCACCGCTGCCATCAGGTAGAAGGTACAAGTGTCTCCAGACTCACAACTCTAGATTCAAAAATAGTTATTAGCCCCCAACCATCAGTCTCTTGAACAAAAGGGGATAGCTACACTCATTTAAGGACTCTGTTACAGTATTTCATGCTCGACATTTATAGCTATTTATTTATATCAGCATTTGCAGTTTGTTTACAGTTAACAATTCCTGATGTTTATAGTTTACAGTTACTGTTTTATAGGTTTGCTAAGTATCCCCGCTGAAAAACAATCTTGGGGTTGTATGTGGTGACTTGTATGTACTCTGATAATAAATTTCACTTTGAATTTAAAGTTTACATGATTGGTTTATGTTAGGCAGTATGTACTTTTAGCAGCCTCACATCAATAATGGTGAATAATGCCTACAATGCCTATGGCAGGTAATATCTGCACCATATTATCATATATCCCAACAGCAACTGCAAACCACTTCCATGACTTAATATTTAAATAAATGGAACTCAATTCAAGAATCTATTTTAATGGGTGTAATCTAGCAGGGAGGTTTACAGCACAATATTCCCACATTCTTCAAATTCTCTTACAACTATTTATTACATACATAAAATAATCCAATGTTAAAACCAACATTTTCATGTGAATAATTAGAAGCTGCTGAATAATTGCCACAAGATGTTGATCTAGCCTTTATTAAAGGGTGGGGAAGCTTCTGGTCCTGCCATATTCTCATATGATTGAACTAATGTCTGAGGTCTAGATTATGACATACACGATTACCATTTAAGCACACCACAAATGCAGCTTGTGCAATGCAACTGTGACATTTCCCCCTATAATCTTGTGAAGTCTTGTACAATCATCTACTCTGAAGTGGTAGCACTGTTGGTGAGTATGACGTCAAGAGTTGTGAATGTACTGAAGATCCTAATGGTGCCACCTCTTAGAAGACTTAACCAGTTCAATGATATTTGTTTGTGTTCTTTTCAACTCGTCATCAATATTTTCTTTTATGCTGCAAGGTACGGGTCATACTTTGAAGAGCATTAATGTGGCATTCTCTTTTGGATGAATCTTGTTTTTGTAACCCAAATTCATCATGGGCTCTTGGGGGTAATTTCTTCATGCTCCTTATCTTGCTCCAATGTAACTCCACTTTTGAAAGCCAGTTCTGGTCTGTCAAATTAAGAATTCTTTTTTTCCTCCAGGAACAATCGAAAGAAGACGTTTTACACCACAATTTCATATATCCCTTTCAGCTTGATTTTCTCTCCTTATGTAGGTGTGAATAATATTCAACTTAAAGTTCAGTGTACTATCTGGCCAAATTTGCTTGCGTTCATATCGCCAGTCGCTGTAGAACCAGTGTCAAATTCCATAAACACATCTTTTCCCAATAAGTACTGAAGAAAAGGTAGAATTCTAACTGAACATGCTCAGTACAGATCAGTGGTTCCCAAATTTTTGTGGGCTTCTGTCTTCTTGACTGTCACACTACATCCCCAGCACCCTCCTTCCTTTCCAGCCATTATATAAAAACCATAAAGAATTTTTATTTATGATGTATGGTGAAAGAACATAGGAACTGCAAATTCAAGGCAGTGACAAATAGTTGCTGACAGTATTTAAATCTACAAATTTAATTACAGTAAAACAATTTTCAACAATTTTAGAGCGTATTGTACATTAGTAGTCCAACTTCATTGCTTTTTTGCCTTTCAATGGGATGGAAGGGCTTGGTGCAGTGATATCAGCTTCTTTACATCTGGCTGAACATCACTCAGGTGGAGTCTCCGATTCCCATGTTCAGTAATTTGCAGTCTGTTTCGTTGCTTTGAAAGAAGTTGAGCGACTGCACTGAAAGTGGGTTCCTCTAAATATGATGTTTGAAAGGCAATAAAAAAAATCTAGACCTTTTCCACAGTGCAAGATAGTGTTCAGAGATTTCTTTCTGTATTCAAAGGTCTTGATATGATTTTATTGAATCCCAGCTTCTGCACAGTCGTTTTGTGGCAAGATCAGTTATTCCTCCATCGTTCTTGTTAATTCAACATACAACTGCTCAGAAATGGGTTTTGTTACCCAATCTGGAATTTGGTTCAAGAGAAGATCACCTGGTATTCTTTCTTTCTCATCCAACACAAAGAGGCTCGGAAATTGGAAAAGGTAGCAACAGCCAATATTCCGCTTAAGTAGGGCTAATTTGGATAGAAATGTGGAGACAAACGGATTGAATTTAAGAAGATTCAAACTATCTAACATTCTGTGTTAAGAAGCAGGATCTGGATGGACTCTGGATCTTTTGGGAGGCTGATGGAATGATAGATAGGATATGTAGAGAGGTAGTTGCACCCGAGGTGCAGGACACAGGAGACTGGGTGACAGGAAGGAAAATGAGGGTGAACAGCCAGTGCAGAGTACCTCTGTGACTATTCCCATCAGCAACAGGTATACCACTTTGGATACTGTTTGGGGGGGGGCGGTGAACTAGCAGAGGAAGTCACAGCAGTCAGGTTTCTGGCTCTGTGACTTAGAAGGGAAAGGGGGGGGCAGAAGAAGAGGCAAGCTGTGGTGATGGGGGATTTGTTATAAACACGAGATGCTGGAAATCCAAGCAACATGCACACAATGCTGGAGGAGCTCAGCAGGCTAGGTAGCATTTTTGGAAATGAGTAAACATTCGGGGATTTGTTAGTTAAGGGAACAAAGGAGATTCTGTACACAAGAGCACAAATCCCAAAAGTCTGAGTGTCCTCATAATCTTAAAAAAAAAAAATGGTGCCAGGGTCTGGGACATCTTGGATCAAGTCCTCAACATTCTTAAGTAGGAGGGTGTGCAGCCAGGGGTTGTGGTCCATGTAGGTACCAATGACATCGGGAAGAAGGATTAGATTAGATTATGAGGACACTCAGTCCTGGTTTATTGTCATTTAGAAATGCATTCATTAAGAAATGATACAATGTTCCTCCAGAGTGATATCACAAAAAAAAGGACAAACCAAAGACTAACACTGACAAGACCACATAATTATAACATATAGTTACAGCAGTGCAAAGCAATACCATAATTTGATAAAGAGCAGACCATGGGCACGGTAAAAAAAAGTCTCAAAGTTCCGATCGACTCCCGATGGTCCCCGATAGCAGGTGGCAGAAGGAGAAACTCCCCCTGCCATAAATGTCCAGGCGCCGACAACTGTCGATGCATTGGAAGCACCCGACCACAGCCGACTCTGAGTCCATCTGAAAACTTCGAGCCTCCGACCAGCCCTTTGACACCGAGCACCATCTCTGCCGAGCGCTTCAACCCCGTCCCAGCCGCCAAGCAACAAGCAAAGCTGAGGACTCGGGGCCTTCCCCTCCAGAGATTTCGGATCACACAGTAGCAGCGGCAGTGAAAAGGGCATTTCAGAAGTTTCTCCAGGTGTTCCTCGGTTCTCTCACGTCTGTCTCCATCAAATCAGGATTGTGCACGGCACCCTGCTTGACAAATTACAGATATCATCACCGGAGTGGCTGCGCAAGCTGCGTCGCGCCGCCATCTTCTCCTCCTCCCATCCCAGTGACGAGGTTGGGGAGTTAGGTGCTAAGTTAAAGGGCAGCATCTCCAGGGTTTGGATCTCTGGATTGCTACCTGTGCCATGTGCTAGTGAGGCCATGAATAGGAAGATTAGCACATGGCTAAGGAGTTGCTGTAGGAATGAGGGCGTCAGATTTTTGGATCATTGGGCTCTCTTCCAGGGAAGGTGGGACCTGTAAAGAAGAGAGAGCTTGACGTGCACCTGAACTGGAGGTTGACTAATATCCTAGCGGGAAGGTTTACTAGTGCTGCGTGTGGGGTTTAAACTAGAGTTACGGGGGATGGGAACCAGAGTACCAGAACAAATAGTGGAAACAAATGTTGTTAAGTCCTCAGGTAAAGTCAGGAATCAGTAGGTTGAGCATGGTACAACTAATGTCCTGAGTTGTGTATATTTCAATGCAGGAAGCATTGTAGGAAAGGCAGATGAGCTCAAGGCATGAATCAACACATGGAATTATGGTATTATCGCCATTAGTGAAATTTGGTGCAGGAGGGACAGGACTGGTAGCTCAATATTTTGGGAGGCTCTGTATCCAGCACATCTTTCTCTGCAACATCCGCCATCTTCGACGGAACCCTATCGCCTAAATACATCTCTGCTTTACCTCCACTCACCACTTTTTACAGGGATCCCACCTTCCGTGATTCCCTTGTCCATTTGTACCTTCTACTAAGCTCTCTCCTGGTACTTTTCCCTGCAAGTGCCAAAGTACTGCACCAGCCTGTTCACCTGCTCCCGTACCGTTACTCAGGGCCCCAAAGAGACCTTCCAGATTAGGCAACAGTTCACCTGAGAATCTGTTGGGGCCATCTACTGTATCCAATATTCTCGATGCAGCCTCTTCTAAATTGGTGAGACCCGACGTAGATTGGGGGACAATTTTGTCAAGCACCTCCATCTGCAAAAAATGGAATTTCCTGTTTACCAACCATTTTAATTCCCATCCGACATGTAGGCCCATGATCTCTTTTTCTGTCACAATGAGGCCACTCTCAGGTTGGAGGAGCAAGACCTCATATTATGTCTTGGTAGCCTCCAATCTGATCAATTTCTCCAACATGTAATTTATTTTCCCTCCCCATTCCCTCTTCTTCAATTACCCACTCTGGTCTCTTATCTCTTTTCCCCACCTGCCTATTACCTTCCCCAGTGCCTCCCTTCCTTCCCTTTCTCCCATGGTTCACACTCCTTTCCTATCAGACTCCTTCTCCAGACCTTTGCCTTTTTCACCTGTCACCTCAATTTCTCTATCCCCCTCCTCCTCCACCCACCACCCGTCTATCACCTTCTCGCTTGTCTTCCTTCCTCTTTCCCCACCTTATTCTGGCATCTCCTCTCTTCCTAAACAACAGGAATTCTGCAGATGCTGGAAATTCAAGCAACACACATCAAAGTTGCTGGTGAACACAGCAGGCCAGGCAGCATCTCTAGGAAGGGTGTTGACGAAGGGTCTCGGCCTGAAACGTCGACTGTACCTCTTCCTAGAGATGCTGCCTGGCCTGCTGCGTTCACCAGCAACTTTGATGTGTGTTCCTCTCTTCCTTTACAGTCCTGATGAAGGGTTTCAGCCTGAAATGTCAACTGTGTAATTTAAACACTGCCTGAGCCTCTGAGTTCCTTCAGCATTGTGTATATTGCTCTGGATTTCCAGAATCTGGAGAGGTTTATATTTTGTAGTGTTTCCTGTTTCTGGAAGTTTTCACAAAGTGACTGAAAATAAGCCAAGTTCTTGTTTGTTCTACAGAGTATATTCTCTTCAAGTGTTCAAGGAGTCAGGATGGTTACTTTGCCTCATTTGAAAAAAACTTTATCACACAACAGACACATTGGCTGCTGTTAAGTGCTTTGCGCTGGTATAAATCCATATTTCAGATTCTACATGCTATACTGTGTCCACTTTTCTTGTTTGGTCTGCTTCTGCCATTTTCATTATGCATTAACAACCATAGTCAATCACTATTGTTTTAAGTTGAGCTTGAAGCACTATGACCAATAAAGAGGAAAGTTAGGACATCATCGTAACTCAAGCAAAACCTAACTCTGGCAAAAGGTACATAAAATGGGGCAATGATATCCTGACGAAGGGTCTCGGCCTGAAACGTTGACTGCACCTCTTCCTAGAGATGCTGCCTGGCCTGCTGCGTTCACCAGCAACTTTTATGTGTGTTGCTTGAATTTCCAGCATCTGCAGAATCCTTGTTGTTTGCAATGATATCTCATTTGGGTTGTGAGTTAGAGAAATGCAGTCAAGACTATTCAAAAAAGGCAATTCTGAACTTTACCCCATCAGATGGCATAACCTAATTCCTAGGAATTATGTCACTTCGGGATTAGATTTTGGGAGTCGTACTCGCTAACACTGTACTACTACATAGTGAACGGCAATAATGCACGAACCGAGCCCAGAACTAATACAACTTCAGTCCAGATTTCTCATGCTATGCCAAACCCAGAAGTGTCACATTGCTTTTCAACAACCATAATCTGTTTCAAGCAAAGTCTTCGGAGAATGGCAAGCGATGAGGTGCACTGGGAATCAAATGCTTATGATAAGTAATTCACTTCTTAAATTAAGCTTGAAATCCTTCACCTGCCTCCCTTGCTACAGAGTACCCTCATCCCTCCTCCAACACATTCTTTATCTTTATCGCCCTGTTGGAAACTCCACCGCCTCCAGGAGGAGTGATATAGCCTACTTTGGGAACCACTAGTCTTGATGAGTCATGTAGTCATGTAGCGCGAAGCGCAGAATCAAATATCACTGTGATGATTGTACGTTCTAGTATCAATTGTTTGGAGACAATAAAGTATAAAGATTTCCAGCATCATTTATTCATGTCTACAGTATCCTTAACGATTCTCAATAACTATCACACTGCTTAATTGATAAACTTTCTTGTGTTGTGCTTTGCTTTCAAGCAAACTATTGACAGATATACTTGAAGCCAAAGTTGTGGTGAACTTTGTGTCTGCCCCCTTTAGCTCAATGATGTGTGTTGCCTTAGTGATAATGTTTTCTTCATACTATTCCGTCCTCCTTTCCCTTTTCCCTGGTTAGGCATAGGGCTCAGACTGAATTTATTAGACTCTGTAATGTTCCAAACCCTGTCTGTATTTGACTCCTGTTTCCATTTCCTGGTAAATATCAAATATCTGCTAGAAATTCAGTTTCTTTTCACGAAACAGCTTCTTCTGAATGCTCGAGTCTAAAATCCCGTAACCTCTCCAGATTTAAACCCTTGTTGGTGTTCAACAATCTGAGTCAAATCTATGATCATTTCTCCAACAGTTTCAACTGGATGCATGTTTTGGCAGTTGAGTGTAGCATAGAACAATGATGGAGCATTCATACTGTTCGGAGCAATTAATCAACTCTTCAAATATCTCCTCTTGATTTGGCTTTATCCAACAAGATTTTTTTTCATCTAGTAACTAGCATCTGGAGATACAAGCAAAGTAGATTTCTTCCCTTTTGCATCAAATTGTGCAGCAAAAAAAAGTTGTCCTTTCTTCAGATTTTTGTATATTGAATATTTTGGAAGAATCTGATGTACAACGTCTTCTCATCTTGACTTTAACTATACTGCAAGACAACTAATTGAAAGCCAATTTTGTATCAGTAAACATAATGCTCCAAAATTCCAGAGAGAGGATCTAACATTACATGAAAAGCACGCAGCAGTCATTCCAGGAAACATTCTAGTTAGTCTTTCACCTCTGTCATCCATTATTAGAACAAGGTCATTTAGCATTTGCAAACATTGAATTGGAAAGAACAGTCACAATATAACATTAAGTATCGTGGAGCTCTGCATGTGTATTCATCACTAGGGTAGCAGTTCTCAAACTGTGGCCTGCCTGTGGCTCAATCATCATACTAGAATAGCCTGTTTGTGCAAAACATATTTTAATTGGGTACAAATGAATTCTATGGGGGCTTCCCCTGTAGCACATTGAGAATAGCTCAAATTGGAAAGGTAAGCTGAAAATCACTGCACAAGAGGGTGTTGATAATGACAGGGTTACAACACAAGGTCCTCCGGGAAGTACTTTCAGAAGTATAACGCAATGTATAGAATTGCATTGTGTTTTACATATCTTTCCTTATCCTTGGTATGTAGGCAGCTTTGAAAAGACAGCCTTTATTGCTGTGACTACATTAAGAACGGAACCCACGGAAGGCTACTGGACCAGACAATATTCCTGGCAGAGTGCTCAGAGGATGTGCAGACCAGCTGGCAGATGTTCTCACTGACATCTTCAACATCTCCCTGAGCAGTGCCGTCGTTCCAACGTGCTTCAAGGCCACCACCATCATCCCCGTGCTGAAGAAGTCTTCAGTGTCCTGCCTCAACGACTACCGTCCTGTTGCACTCACATCCATCATCATGAAGTGTTTCGAGAGGCTTGTCATGAGGCACATCAAGACCCTGCTGCCCCCTTCACTGGATCTCCTGCAGTTTGCGTATCGTCCCAACTGCTCAACAGACGACGCCATTGCCACCACCCTCCACCTGGCCCTTACCCACCTGGATAAAAAAGACACATATGTTCGAATGCTGTTCATAGACCTCATTTCAGCATTCAACACAATCATTCCTCAGCACCTGATTGGAAAGCTGAAACTGCTGGGCCTGAACATCTCCCTCTGCAACTGGATCCTAGATTTCCTGACTGGGAGACCTCAGTCAGTCCAGATCGGGAGCAGCATCTCCAACACCATCACACTGAGTGCGGGGG
Source organism: Mobula birostris (assembly GCF_030028105.1). Taxonomy (NCBI): domain Eukaryota; kingdom Metazoa; phylum Chordata; class Chondrichthyes; order Myliobatiformes; family Myliobatidae; genus Mobula; species Mobula birostris. Next base: position 13,686,435 of record NC_092401.1, read on the forward strand.
CCCCCCAGGGCTGTGTGCACAGTCCACTGCTGTTCACTCTGCTGACCCACGACTGTGCAGCAATACACAGCTTGAATCACATCATCAAGTTCGCCGATGACACAACCGTGGTGGGTCTCATCAGCAAGAACAACGAGTCAGCATACAGAGAGGAGGTGCAGCAGCTAACGGACTGGTGCAGAGCCAACAACCTGTCCCTGCATGTGAACAAAACAAAAGAGATGGTTGTTGACTTCAGTAGAGCATGGAGCGACCACTCTCCACTGCACATTGACAGCTCCTCCATAGAGATTGTTAAGAGCACCAAATTTCTTGGTGTTCACCTGGCGGGGAATCTCACCTGGTCCCTCAACACCAGTTCCATAGCCAAGAAAGCACAGCAGCGTCTCTACTTTCTGCGAAGGCTGAGAAAAGTCCATCTCCCACATCCCAACCTTACCACATTCTTCAGAGGATGTATTGAGAGCATCCTGAGCAGCTGCATCACTGCCTGGTTCGGGAATTGCACCATCTCGGATTGAAAGACCCTGCAGCGGATAGTGAGGCCAGCTGAGAAGATCATCGGGGTCTCTCTTCCCGCCATTACAGACATTTACACCACACCCTGCACCCGTAAAGCCAACAGCATTGTGAAGGACCCCACGCACCCCTCATACAAACTCTTCTCCCTCCCATTATCTGGCAAAAGGTACCGAAGTATTTTGGCTCTCACGAGCAGACTGTGCAACAGTTTCTTCCCCCAAGCCATCAGACTCCTTAAAACCCAGAGCCTAGACTGACATCTACATCATTTATTATTATATTGTAATTTGTCCTCTACTGTGCCTATTGTCTTGTTTATTGTACTGCTCTGCACTGTTTTGTGCACTTTATGTAGTCCTGTGTAGGTCTGTAGTCTAGTGCAGTTTTTGTGTCGTCTTACATAGTCTAGTGTAGCCTTGTGTTGTCTCAGTTGGTCTAGTGTAGTTTTGTGGTGTGTTCATGTAGCACCATGGTCCTGGAGGAACGCTGTTTCGTTTTTACTGTGTACTGTACCAGCAGTTTATGGTCAAAATGACAATAAAAAGCGACTTGACTTGAAGAAGCAAGCAGTTTGGAATTAAATGTAGATGAGACAAGGCAATGTTGTCAGGAGACATTTACTGACAATGTAGGTTTTTACTGCAATCCAATCAAGAGCATAGAGCACTGATAATTTATGTGTTGTCACTATAATCTCTAAGATTACAAGGAGAAGTAAAATGAGAAATGGACAGTTCTCCCTAATGGCTAGAGGGATGAGGAGTAGTTGGCTGGGAGCAACTGATTGTTTGAGAATTCTTTACATCAGTAGTCTTGAATAGTCCAGAGGGGAGAAATTTAGAGATCTTCTACTCTACAGTAACAGCATTACAAGTACATGGCTATAGGAGGAGGGTGAAGATACAGGAATAGAAATTATTCTGTGGGGTTAGGAAATGCATGGTAGATGCAGTGAGGCTACTTACTTGAAATGTGACAATTGAGATCGTGAAATCTTTAAGGGTTGGAAGCTTTGAAAAGATTGTACATGAAGTAGATGGAATCAAAGAAAAGAGCCAGCTTTTTTTCTGGATGTCTGCTGAGGAAGATGGATTGAATCTGAAATGGCTTACTCATAGGATGGAATGTGTGATGGGCATATAATCATTCTGGATAAATTCAATTTATGTGGAGTAATTTGAATGATAAAAGCTACATTTAAAATTATGTTTCAAGATGGGACATGTCTTAAAAATAGTTAAATAACCCACAGGGAAAGGGAGTGTCAGAAGGATAAATGAAGTACTGTATATTGAATTGTTTATGAATTCGTGTTACATCATGCACCTCAGTTTGAATGGTGTTTTCAGGACAGGAAGGTTACTTTATTATCACCACTCAAACCAAGATCACCCAAAGTTCTCTTATTGGATCATGCCATTTAATATGAAATCACTTACAACTTGAGCTCCAATTCGTTGTCGACTTCTTCAGTGGAGCACATTAAAAGAAGGGTTTACAATGAAAATCTGGAAGATATTGAGCTGCAGAGCACCACCACTTATAATCTACTTCTCCAGCTTAATAATGGAAGCTGTGTCTTCCCACATCGTGGAGGTTACCTTCAACAAAGGCAAACATCATTGGCAAAATTCACCGTTAAGGTCAACCTTACAGCAACTGATGATTAACATGTGCAAAGCCAAGACCTCAACTCCTGTACCAGGCATGTGGCTTACTTAGCCACAATGATTCCACTATCCTGTGCGCCTTGCAGCTGTGGGTAATTTGTATAGACATCTTAAAACATCAGTGGAAGCATATCAACACTGCTGCTACAAAACTCTCCAAATCCATTTTCAGAAAGGGTGAATCAGTGTTTTGTCCAGACTCAACCAGCTGCAGTGGGTGGGCCACATTGTCCATATGATTCTCATCAGAATCTCAGGATTAGAATTGTACACTTCTTCCACAAGAAGAGATTCCCAGGAGGATAGGGGAAATGCTGCAGAGATATTCTCAAAACTTCTTTTAAAGATGCACTCAGTGGCCATTTTATGTACACCTGTACATCTCGTTAAAGCAAATATCTAATCAACCAATCATGTGGCAGCAACTCAATGCAGACATAGTCAAGTGGTTCACTTGTTATTCAAACCAAACATCAGAATGCAGAAGAAATGTAATCTAAATGATTTTGACCAGGTAATGATTGTTGGTGCCAGATGGGGTGGTTTGAGTATCTCAGAAAATGCTGATCTGTGATTGTCACACACAAATCTTTAGTGCTTACAAAGAATGATGCAGAAAAAAAACAGCCAGTGAGCAGCGGTTGTGTGGGTGAAAGCACCTAAACATCTTGCTAATGAGAATGGTCAGATTGGTTCCAGCTGACAAAAAGATGACAGTAATTAAAAGAAGCACGCATTATTACAGTGGTACTCAGAAGAGCATATCTGAATGCACAACATTTCAAACTTTGGTGTTCAAGGAACGGGAGACCTCAAGCGTACCTACAGTCAATGGCTACTGTATTATGTACTGGAGGTACCCAGTAAAGTGGCCACTGAGATTTCAAAGATCATTTTGGCAGCGGTACACATCCTACCACAAGCTAATATCAAGCAGGCTCTAGACGAATTGTGCAATATGAACAACAGGCATGAAACAGCACATCCTGATGCCTTCCCCGTCATTTTGGTGGGTTTTAGTCAGGCCAGCTTGAAATAGTCTCTAAATAATTACCAACAAATCACTGTAGTACCAGAGGAAACAACATACTTGACCACTATTACACCACCATTAAGAGTGCTTACTGTGCCATCCCACGCCTACTCTTTGGAAAGTCTGATCACCTGGGCTGTATTTCTACTCCCTGAGTATATAGGCAGAGGCTGAAAACTGCAGCACCAGTAGTGAGGACCAAGAAGGAGACACAGGAGTCCTCACAGGACTGCTTTGATTCAGTAGACTGGACTGTATTCCTGTATTCAGGGATTCATCTTTGAGTCTGAATGAGTACACCGCTGCTGTCACTGACTTCATTAAAACCTGAGTGGGTGAGTATGTGCTTTCAAGAACATATACTACATACCCAAATCAAAAGCTGTGGATGAACCAGGAGGTCCATAGTCATCTGAGGTTTACATCTGTGGCATTTAGGTCTGATGACCCAGGTATGACACAGAGGGCTTCTTCAAGAGCTAAGGAACAATTCCAAGCGAGGTTGGAGGCAACATAGAATGCAATTCAACTCTGCCAGGGTATGCAAGCTGTTACCTCCTACAAAGTGAAACCCAAATCATGAATGGCAGTGATGCTTCACTCTCAAATGAGCTCAACACCTTTTATGCTCGCTTTGAAAGGAAGAATAAAACTAAAGCTATGAAGATCCCTGCAGCACATGGTGATCCTGTGTTCTCTGTCTCGGAGGCTGACATCAGGCTGCCTTTCAGGAGAGTGAACCCGAGCAAGATGGCAGGCCCCAATTGTGTACCTGGTAAAGCTCTGAAAACTTGTGCTAATCAACTAGTGGGGGTGTTCAAAGACATTTTCAATCTCTCATTGCTACAGCTGGAAGTACCCATCTGCATCAAAAGGGCAACAATTATACCAGCGCCCCAGAAGAGCAATATGAGCTGCCTTAATGACTATCGTCCAGTAGCACTCACATGCTTTGAAAGATTGGTCATGGCTAGAATAAACTCCTGCCTTGGCAAGGACCTGGACCCACTGCAATTTTCCTATTGCCACAATAGGTCTACAGTGGACACAATCCCATTGGCTCTCCGTATGGCCTTGGATGACCTGGACTATAATGTCTGTGTCAGAATGTTGTTTATTGACTACAGCTAAGTGTTTAACACCATTATTCCTACAGTTCTGATCAAAAAGCTACAGAACCTGGGCTTCTGTACATCCCTCTGCAACTGGATCTTCGACTTCCTAACTGGAAGATCACAACCTGTGTGGACTGGAAATAACATTTCCACCTTGGTGATAGTCAACACTGGCACACCTCAGCGATGTATGTGTAATCCAGTGCTCTACTACTCTCTCTACATCCATGACTGTCTGGATAGGCACAACTCAAATGCCATCTGTAAATTTGCTGATGATACCACTGTTGTTGGCAGAATTTCAGATGGTGATGAGAGGGCATACAGCAGCAAGATATACCAGCTAGTTTAGTGGTGTCCCAGCAACAAGCTTGCACTCGCCATCAGTAAAACCAAAGAGCTGATTGTGGGCTTCAGAAAGGGTGAAACGAGGGAACACACACCAGTTCACATAGAGGGATCAGAAGTGGCAACAGTGAGCAATTTCAAGTTCCTGGGTGTTAATATCACTGAGCACCTAACCTGGTTCCAACATTTTGATGCAGCTGTAAAGAAGGCAAGACGGCAGCTATATTTCATTAGGAGTTTGACGAGATTTAGTATGTCACCTAAAACACTCGCAGATTTCTGCAGATATACCCTGGAGAGCATTCTATCTGGCTGTATCACCATCTGGTACTGGGGTGGGGGGAGGCTACTGCACTGAATCAAAATAAGTTGCAGAGAGTTATAAAATTAATCAGCTCCATCATGGGCACCCAAGACATCTTCAAGGAGCATCTTCAAGCTCAAAAAGACAGCATCCATCATTGAGGACTACACCACCTAAGACATGCCCACTTCCCACTGTTACCCATCAGAATGGAGGTACAGAAGCCTGAAGGCACATATTCAGCGATTCAAGAATAGCTTCTTCCCATCTGCCAAATGATTTCTGAATGGGCACTGAACCTATAAACACTATCTCTCTACTTTTTTTAAATTTCTGTTTTTGCACTACTTATTTAACACTAATATACTTTAATTCAGCTTTTTTTTCTATATTATCATGTGTTGCATTGTACTGGTGCTGCAAAGTTAATAAATTTCATGATGTATGCCAGTGATACTAATTCTGATATATATAACATGCACACCAATTTGTGAGTTTCTCTGCCAGTGACGACTTAAAGTTGCGAAAGAGCCGTTAAGAAAGAGCTTATTTTCTTGAGTCTATGATGGGAACAAATGGTGGCTGTGCACCAAGCACATACAGTAGTATAGCAAATTCCTGAACCACCCACCCCAGCAGAATGTGTGGGCCTGCGTCACTACCCTTATAACTGAAGCCAAATCAAGTCTTTGTCAATTACACACTACCATCTGACAAGAATGGGACTATAAAGGGTGTAATGAAAGGGGAAAACTTAGGAAAATCACTAATGTGCAATTAGAAACAGGGTGGAGGACAATAGAGATGGACGGCATTTGGTGGGGTGAAAAAGGAATTGAGAAAGGAAAAAAGTTTGACAGGATGGATAGATTATTGATTTTACATAGTAACTATGCTTGCATTGGGGAGTTACTGCGGCAGACGAAGGAAGAATGCTGTGCTCAGAAGGTGAATTATGAGGACACACAGGGAGCAAGGTTGTCCGCAGGAGTGAATCTAAAGGTGGACTACAGGTCATTGTAACATTAAAAAGTCAAGTAAATAACGATGTTGATCAGGAAAGGTTAAATTAAATTGTATGTAATGTTAAAAGAGCACAAAATAGGAATCTTAATATAAAAGTTCCAAAAATATATTTGTACCTCATAAGGCGGTTAAGAAAACAACTTGATCTTTAAGGGCTCTTAGGGAGGCACATCAGGTGACTTCTTTTGCATTTTTATTGTCTTCGGTAGGATGACACTGCTGTTATTTTAATGTTCTTTGCGGTTGGTCTTGAAGCCAATTAACTTCTCCAAAGTTGCCGCTAAAAAAACTGAGAGCCAGTGACTACAATCAAATCCCCACCCCACCCCCAGAACAAATGTAAGCAACAAAATGTAAATACATTGCCTGAATTAACATTACAATGGATTCTCAGCAGAGAAATAGAATGTTTGGTCTGCAATGAGGCAATATTAACAGGAAGATTTTGTAAATAACATTGTCTGACAGTTGAAAATCATAAAAAGTACAGGGACACAATAGAAATAACATGTAAAAGTTCACATGATAATGAAAGTGTGCAAGGTTAACACATTCAGACCAAATTAACAGGGCTAAACTAATGATTTGAATTACATTGGATTCCTTAATTTATGGGAATTGTCATTTAATGGAGATAAATGCTGTGTCATAAACGTATGTGAAGAAATTTTAAATATTTGTGCAGTTCCACAAAAGTTAAAATTAATGGGGGGGGGGAGTGGGGAGGGAGGAAAGACCTAATGGAAAAGTATGCCTGAGAAAGCTAAATGCATTAAAACCCTGATAATCTTGACACCCTCAGGAAATTGGTGGTTCTGAACTCTCCAGTAACATTCAGGCAAATACTATTAGCATTAAAGAGTTTAATTATCAAACATTTTGCAGTGAACCCTTTGACTTTAAAGGAAGTGGTATGTTTCAGTTCTATGTTTCTTGCCCATGTTCTAACCATGTGCTTTATTTTATTGGGATTCACTGTGGAAATAGGCCTTTCTGGCCCTTTGAGCCATGCCACCCAGCAATCCCCCAATTTAATCCTATCCTAATCGCAGGACAATTTACAATGACCAATTAACCTAACAACCAATATGTCTTTGGACTGTGGGAGGAAACCGGAGCACCTGGAGGAAACCTAAATGGTCATGGAGAGAATGTACAAACTCCTTTTAGTGGTGGGAATTGAACGCAGGTTGCCGGTACTGTAAAGTGTTGTGCTGACCGCTATGCTACTCTGTCACCCCCTCCCCAACCTCCGCATGCTCCATACCCTTGCTCTAGTTGCCCAATAGGCTCACATCATGGTCCCAGCCTTCTCTATGTTCCCTAACCTAACACTGACAAAGGCATACCTGGCCCATATTCTCAGCAACACACAAGTATTTACGCCTGCTGTTTCATGGATTCCTAGAATGAGTGTAATCATGGGCAAGCCAAATGCCAAGCCATTGGGATTTCCAAGTGCTCCAATTCCAGGTTATCGGATTTTTAGTGTATTGCATAAATGAGGAGGAGTTGCAGAATGCTGCTGTGGAGAGTGATCTCGGTGTCTTGCTTTATGAAAAACAAAGTTAGTATCAATATATGGAAATAATCAAGAAGGAAAATTGGATGTTAGCCTTTATTGCAAGGGGGGGGGATGGTGTGAAAATAGAGAAGTCTTGTTAAAATGTAGTGTTGAAATCACACAAATACTGTGAGATTTAAAGACTTATTTAAAGACAATTATATTGGAAGTAGTTCAGAGAATATTAACTACGAGAAGACTTGTCCTCTGAGAGTCAATTGAGTAGGCTGGACCCGTTCTCATTGGAATTCAGAACCATGAAGAAAAATAAGGTAGCTGCTCAGAAGATGTCTTCCCTCCTGAGAATCAAGTTCAGAACAATGGTTCACTCATTTAAGGTAATGGTAAGGAGTAATTTCTTCCCTCAGAGAATTGTGATTTGAATTTGCTGCACTGGTGTGAGGCTGAGTATTTGTTTATTTCAACCATGAATTTATGTTTTTGAAATAAAGAGAACCTTGGGGTTATAGAACTTGAAGGAAAATAGAATTGAGCTCAAGATCAGTTCAACCAAGAAACCATTGGATGGCAGAGCGGGTTTGAAGGCTCCTATATATTTATTTATTTATTTATTTATTTATTTGTGGTCCAGCAGTATAGTGGATATAGGAAATGTTACACACACAGGTGACCAGGAAAGAGATGTAGAATTGGAGTACATCAGAGCAAATAGGAGTAGAAGAGGGGAGAAGAACCAAAATGAATAAGTCCTTAATCCAGGATCGTAACCTGAAATGTCGACATAAACCTTTTGCCTCCACAGATGCTGTTTGAACTGCTGAGTTCTTTCAGCATTTTGTTTTTTGTTCCAGATTCCAGCATTGACATTCTCTTTTGTCAATCTAGAGCAGAAGCTGGGAGAGAGAAGTTGTCCTAGAAGTGGATTGGAAACTGCTTGAGTTGGATGCTCCAACAGCAACTGTGTATGGAGCTGTTTTAGTATTTTTGAGGGCTTTCTCAGCTATTATTAACATTGAGGATTTCTGTTGGTGACTGTAATGCACTGCAGCCAGTGTGCAATTGGAGAAGATACAACATTGATACTTTAAGCTGTTAGTTTATTTACCAAGTTATGAAAGTATGTGTTAAAGAAAGCCCAGTGGAGTTTTTAAGATTCTTAAAAAGCATATGTAGCTTTGTTTCCGATTACTACAATCTCTACAATACAGTGCACCAGCAGACCTGAAGATACGGCAGAAATAATATCGTTTGCAAATACATGCAGTAGATGGAGGTGTTGTCAGTCAAGGGAACCTTGACTGATACCTGTAAATAGAAGAGACCAAAGGGAAAAATACAGAAGAAGATGATACTTTGAAAACTAAAGAGGCCCATTGTACAGCATTTATATAGTCACTTCCTGTACAGACGTGTTACAGAAACCAAAGCAGAGGAGGATGCTATTTGTGTCTTTGCCAGTGCTAGCCAACTAGAGTTATTTACTTACTTAAATTCTGATGTCAAACTTTTCATCTTTAACACTCTTCCAATTAAGTATTGCTGATACTTCAATAGTATTTTATGGTAAAGTACTGTTTGACATTCAGCTAAACAATCTTCTCAATACTCCTGTGTTTTTTTTTTGGGTAATATTGTCTGCTGCCAATACTTATTTTTAATCACTTATAAAGACGGCCTACATTACTTATTCTGTTAGATGTGCATTCTTAATCTTTCTTGTTCTGATAGAGATGGTCTAAATTTTTTGAATGCCTCCTATGCACTATAATCTCTTGTTATCAATCCATTTAATCCTTGGTGTTCTCTTTCCATTGCTCACATGCCTTTCTATTCTGTAACCGTGGCGTAATAACAGTCTTATACAAGTTCATCATCACTTGCTTTGATATTTGATGCTATGTATAAAGTACAAAATTCAAATAGCCATATGATTTTTAAAATTTTGCCTTGCCACCTTTTAAATAAATAACTTGTTACTGATTTTGTTGTACTTATTTAATAATTATTCACTTTGAATTACATTTATCTTCTACACGAGCAAATATCTTGGAGACTACTGAATTCTTCATTGTTTGCTGTGCTTCCTAATTTGTCATCAGAAATTTTCCTTATGTGCCTACTTCAAAATTGTGTTAGTAATGTTGGTTGAAACTTACTGTGTGCATGTATGTGGGCTTGTTCAAAATTCAACCCTGCAGTTCATTTTCTTGTGGGCATACTCAATACACCTAATAATCATAATAGAATCATGTTGCTTTCCAACTGTTAAACAGTGTTAATTGCTAGCAAAATTTTGACCACTGTACGTCTTCATGCTCAGGATCTCCACTCTGAAGGCTCAGCTCAGCGCAGCTGTTCCAGCTATAAATTACATGAGTTGCACAATTCCTTCTATGCCCTTCTTGAACCTGTCCCTTTGCTTGGTGTCTGTTAGTCTGTTAAAGTGTCTGACGAGACACAAGAGACTCCAATTGCCTGACTCTGTTACTACTAAAATGTCTGTCTGTATTCTCCTTTCTATCTATATGTACATATGTAAACTGTGACAAAATATTCATCATTCCTTATCTGGCACTTAAAAAATCCAAAACAGACTAGTTTAATCCAGAATTAGTGTCTAATCCAATCCAACCAGTTTCTTGTTGAGCAACTTCAGTAAGACAAATGGAACAAGTAAAAGGAACTTGCAGTTGTTGCAAATCCCAAACAACAAACAAGTGTTGAATATGCTCAACAAGTCAGGCAGAATCTACAGAAACAAATAGAAATTACATTTCAGTGTGATGATTTTTCATCAGAATTGGAAAACTTAAAGTGAGAGAAAGGTGGTGGGAGGGTTAGAAAGAATAAAGTGAATGTCTGAGAGATCCACAATTGTCTGTGTGTTACAATTATATTGGTGGCACCTCCAGTGCCTATATTAAAAAAAAAGAATTCTTCACCCCACCCCCCACAGAAGTCTTCATGTTTTATTGTTTTACAACATTGCTTAACAGTGATTTAATTTGGCTTTTTTGACACTGATCAACAGAAAAGACATTTTCATGTCAAAATGAAAACAGATTTCTACAAAGTAATCTAAATTAATTACAAATATAAAACACCAAATAATTATATAAGTATTCATCCCCTTTAATATGACACACCAAATCATCACTGGTGTAGCCAACTGATTTTAGAAGTCACATAATTTGTTAAGGTGTCCTAGCTATATATAAATGTGTGTGCAATCAAGGTGTTTCAATTGAGGTCACCTCTCATCCTCCGACGCTCTAAGGAGAACAGGCCGAGTTCAGTCAACCTATTCTCATAAGGCATGCTCTCCAATCCAGGCAATATCCTTGTAAATCTCCTCTGCACCCTTTCTATAGTCTCCACATCCTTCCTGTAGTGAGGTGACCAGAACTGAGCACTGTACTCCAAGTGGAGTCTGACCAGGGCCCTATATAGCTGCAACATTACCTCTCAGCTCTTTAACTCAATCTCATGGTTGATGAAGACTAATGCACTGTATGCCTTCTTAACCACAGAGTCAACCTGCACAGCAGCCTATGGACTCAGACCCCAAGATCCCTCTGATCCTCCACACTGCCAGTATTATTACCATTAATACTATATTCTGCCATCATATTTGACCTACCAAAATGAACCATCTCACAATTATCTGGGTTGAACTCCATCTGCCACTTCTCAGCCAGTTTTGCATCCTATCAATGGCCAACTGTAACCTCTGACAGCCCTCCACACGATCCACAACACCTTCAACCTTTGTGTCATCAGCAAATTTACCAACCCATCCCTCCACTTCCTCATCCAGGTCGTTTATAAAAATCATGAAGAGAAGGGGGTCCCAAAACAGATCCCTGAAGCACACCACTGGTAACCGACTTTCATGCAGAATATGACCCATGTACAACCACTCTTTGCTATCTGTGGGCAAGCCAATTCTGGATCCACAAAGCAATGTACCCTTGGATCCCATGCCTCCTACATTCTCAATAAGCCTTGCATGGGGTACCTTGTCAAATGCCTTGCTGAAATCCATATACACTACATCTACTGCTCTACCTTCATCAGTGTGTTATTCACATCCTCAAAAAATTCAGGCTTGTAAGGCACGGCCTGCCTTTCACAAAGCCATACTGACTAGTCCTAATCATATTATGCCTCTCCAAATATTCATAAATCCTGTTTCTCAGAATCTTTTCCATCAACTTACCAACCACTGATGTAAGGCTCACTGTTTATAATTTCCTGGGCTATCTCTACTCCCTTCCTTGAATAAGGGAACAATATTTCTAAGTATGAGGTGGTTCATTTTGGTAGGTCAAATATGAGGACAGAATATAGTATTAATGGTAAGACTCTTGGCAGTGTGGAGGATCAGAGGGATCTTGCGGTCTGAGTCCATAGGACACTCAAAGCTGTTGCACAGGTTGACTCTATGGTTAAGAAAGCATACGGTGCATTGGCCTTCATCAATTGTGGGATTGAGTTTAAGAGCCGAGAGGTAATGTTGCAGCTATATAGGACCCTGGTCCGACCCCACTTGGAGTACTGTGCTCAATTCTGGTCGCCTCACTACAGGAAGGACATGGAAAGCATAGAAAAGGTACAGAGGAGATTTACAAGGATGTTGCCTGGATTGGGGAGCATGCCTTATGAGAATAGGTTGAGTGAACTCGGCCTTCTCTTTGGAGCAACGGAGTATGAGAGATGACCTGATAGAGGTGTACAAGATAATGAGAGGCATTGATCGTGTGGATAGTCAGAGGCTTTTCCCCAGGACTGAAATGGCTAGCATGAGAGGGCATAGTTTTAAGGTGCTTGGAGGTGGGTACGGAGGAGATGTCAGGGGTAAGTTTTTACGCAGAGAGTGGTGAGTGCGTGGAATGGGGTGGTGGTGGTGGAGGCGGAAATGATAGGGTCTTTTAAGAGACTCCTGGATGACGACCTGGAGCTTAGGAAAATAGAAGGCTATGGGTAAAGCCTAGGTAGTTCTGAGATAGGGACATGTTTGGCACAGCTTTGTGGGCCGAAGGGCCTGTATTGTGCTGTAGGGTTTCTATGTTTCTATGTGTTGTATGGTGTGGGTGATCATGGTCTTCCATCCATGACAATGACTTTTCTTGGCAAATTTTTCTTCAGAAGTGGTTTGCTATTGCTTTCTTCTGGACAGTGTCTTTACAAGTTGGGTGACCCCAGCCACTATCGATACTCTCCAGAGATTGTTTGCCTGGCATCAGTGGTCACATAACCAGTACTTGATTACAAGATTTTAAAAGCACAATGAGTGTAAGGACACTTTATTTGAATGCCCGTAGTATTTGAAAGAAGGTCAGTGAACTTGTGGCACAAATCAGTACAAAGGGGTATGATTTAGTGGCCATTACAGAGAAGTGGTTGTAGGGTGGAGAGGATTGAGAATTAAATATCAATGGATATCAGGTAATACGGAAGGATAGGCAGGAAGGTAAGGGAGGTGGGTAGTGCTCTTAAAGATGAGATTAGGGCGATAGTGAGAGATGAAATAAGATCTAAGGAGCAAAATGTTGAATCCATCTGGGTAGAGATTAGGAATAGTAAAGGGGAAAAAAAAATCACTGGTGGGAGTTGACTGTTGACCGCTGAATAATAACAATACAGTGGCACAGGCAGTAAACAGAGAAATATCTAAGGCATGTAAGAACCAAACAGCTGTTATCATGGGGGTCTTTAAGTTGCACATAGTTTGGGTGAATCAAATTATTTGATGCAGTCTTGAGGAGGTCTTCATAGAATGCATCCATGATGGCTTTCTTGAACAACATGTTACTGAACCTACAAGAGAATGTGCTATCTTAGATCTGGTCCTGTGCAATGAGACAGGTAAAATTAGTGATCTTGTGGTTAGGGATCCTCTTGGAAAGAGTGATCACAGTATGATTGAGTTCCTCATTCAAATGGAGCGTGCAATAGCTTGATGCAAAACCAGTGTATTATGCCTAAACAATGGAGACTACAATGGGATGAGGGAGGATTTGGCGAGTGTAGACTGGGAACACAGGCTATATGGTGGGACGATTGAGGAATGGTGGAAGACTTCCAAAGAATTTTTTTTATGGTGCTCAACAAAAATATATTCCAGTTAAAAGCAAGGACAGTAAGGGTGGGGAGAGCCAGCTGTGGTTAACTGAGGAAATAAAAGAAGGCCTCAAACTAAAAGCTCGTGTATACAAAGTCACCAAGAGTAGTGGGGAACCGGAAGATTGGGAAAACTTTAAAAAGCAACAAAGAACCACTAAGCGAGCAATAAGGAAAGTTAGGTTGTGAAAATAAACTAGCACAAACTATAAAAACAGATAGTAAAAGTGTTTATAATTATATAAAATGGAAAAGGGTGGCTAAAGTGAAGGTAGGTCCCTTGGAGGACGAGAAGGGGGTATTGATATTGGGTAATGAGGAAATGGCAGAGGCTCTGAATGACTATTTTGTGTCGGTCTTCACTGTCTAACATGCCGAAGAGAGATGATACGGATGTGATGGTAGGCAAGGACCTCGATACAGTAGCTATCGCTAAAGAGGTGGTGCTGAGCAAAATTGTGGGCCTGAAGATAGATAAGTCCCCTGGTCCTGATGGACTGCATCCCAGGGTACCGAAAGAAATGGCAGAAGTTATAGTAGAGGCTTTTTTGATAATTTACCAAAATTCTCTGGACTCTGGGCAGGTCACCACTGTTTGGAAGAAGGCAAATGTCATGCCACTCTTCCAAAAAGGATGTGGGCAAAAGGCAGGAAACTATATACCAGTTAGTTAACATCTGTAGTTGATAAAATACTTGAAGCTATCACTAAAGAAGAAATAGTGAGGCATCTGGAAAGAAATGAATCGATCAGGCAGGTGCAGCATGATTCAGCAAAGGCAGGTCCTGTTTGGCAAACTTACTGGAATTCTTTGAGGATATAACAGTGGATAGAGGGGAACAGATGGATGCTATTTACTTGGATTTCCAGAAGGTGATCGATAAGGTGCCGCATAAAAGACTTAACCATAAGATAATGATGTATAGAGCTGGAGATGCTGTATTAGCATGGATAGAGGATTGGTTAACTAATAGAAAGCAGAGAGTTGGGATACATGGGTGTAACTCTGGTTGTCAATCAGTGGTGAGCGGTGTGCTGCAGGGGTCGGTGCTGGGCCCGCAACTGTTCACCATATACATTAATGATATGGAAGAGGGGACCGAGTGTAGTGTATCTAAGTTTGCTGATGATGCTAAATTGAGTGGAAAAGCAAATTGTGCAGAAGATATAGAGAGTCTTCAGAGAGATGTAGATATGTTAAGTGAGTGGGCAAGGGTCTGGCAGATGGAGTGCAATGTTGGTAAATGCGAAGTCATCCACTTTGGAAGGAAAAATGAAAGAGCAGATTATTATTTAAATTGTAAAAGATTGCAGCATGCTGCTGTGCTGAGGGACTTGGTAGTGTTTGTGCATGAATCACAAAAGGTTAGTTTGCAGGTGCAGTAGGCAATCAAGAAGGCAAATAGAATGTTGGCCTTCATTGCTAGAGGGAATGAATTTAAGAGTAGGGAGGTTATGCTGCAACTGTACAGGGTACTGGTGAGACTGCACCTGGAGTACTGCGTAGAGTTCTGGTCTCCTTACTTGAGAAAGGATATATTGTCTTTGGAGGTGGTGCAAAGGAGATTCAGAGATTCCAGAGATGAGGGAGTTAGACTATGAGGAAAGATTGAGTTGTCTGGGGCTGTACTCACTGGAACTCAGAAGAATGAGAGGAAATCTTATAGAAACATATAAAATTATGAAAGGGATAGATAAGATCGAGACTGGAAAGTTGTTTCCACTGGTAGGTGAGACTAGAACTCGGGGACATAGCCTCAAGATTTGGGGGAGTAGATTTGGGGCGGAGATGAAGAGGAACTGCTTTTCCCAGAGGGTGGTGAATCTGGAATTCTCTGATCAGAAATAGTGAGCATGGTTTGTGTGTGGGAGGTCATGTTTGATGAACTATTTTGGAGTTTTTTTTTTCAACAGGTAACTAAGAGGATAGATTGAGTACAAGATTTGGGACTTCATGATACACCTGTACGAGATTTCAGTAAGACTGCACTTGATAGTATTTTGTGCAGTTCTGGTTGCCACACTATAGCAGGGTTTCTCAACTGGGATTCTGAGAGAGATCATGATTTTAAAAAAAACACAAGTTTTTGACAAAGCAGCCCTGTTAGCAATCTTGTTAGCAGTCTGTCAGCCCAGTACGGCAGTGTGCAGTAGGACCACGTTTATTTGGTTGAGTCCATTCTCAGTTTTTGACACGAGATAGGGGAGGCTGTTGATAATTGGTGAGCGCTGTATTACATGAAGGGGCGAACAGTAGGCTGATAAGTGTGAAGTGTGTTTTCTGAGCATTGAATGGATGCCTATTTTTATATTTTATTAACCTCCTGTGTTTTACAGACATGTCTGACAGTCCAATGTGGCAATTTTTGAGTTACAATCTTAGTCATTTCACTGCATTTGTGCGGCAACAGACACACAAAAAAAGGCCGTCATTACAATGAAGGCTACTTATCAGTGGGTTTTACATAGACTGGTGATCCAGGTTGTCCTAATCCATTGGGCCTAGTCTGTAGCAAACAACTTACAAATGCGGTAATGGCTCCAGCAAAATTGAAAAGACACTTAACTATGAATCACAGCCATATGACATATAAAAGTGCTGAATTTTTAAACTGCTGTTACAATCTCAAAACAAACAGTAAAGCCTTTGTTAATCAAGTCACAGTCAGTAAAAATGTTCAGAGTCAGGTTATTTAGTAGCAGAACTTATTACCCAGAAAATGAAAAGTCAAATAGCTGGTGAGAACCTAATAATGCCAGCATGTAAAATTATAATGGGTAAAACGCTAGGACAAGATGCAGTATGAGAAATTGAAAGAGTTTCACTGTCAATGATGATAATGACTGGTTCTTCGCTTGCAAAGATCAGGAAGGAAGAAGAGTCCTCAGAGTGTCAGCACAATCGTTGGTGACTGTAGAGGCCAATTCTGGATCTGCAGACTCTGGAGCAGTAGAGACACAGGAACAGCAGTTGCTCGTCTGGATTCCTCAAGGTTCTTGGCTGTGCTGTGGGTCAGCATTGTCCAACAGTCTCTGTCACAAGCCAGCTGCTGCCACTCATTGACCTCGACGTTTGCCTGAGAGAGCTGATGCTTAATTTGATCCTTGTACCTCTTGCGCAGGGCAACACAATCTCTCTTGCCCTGAGAGAGTTCTCCATAGAGTACTGCTGCCCAGGTAGGTGAACTGCTCAACCGTGGTGAGAGGGTGGTCATCAATCCAAGGTGGGTTGTAAATGCTATAAGGGGGCTTCTAATGGAGGATCATTGTTTTCTTCAGACTGACCATTAACTCAAAAGCCCTTGCAGCCTTGGCGAACTGTGACTGCAACTTGCAGCATGTCCTGTGTGTGTGTGAGAAGAGCACAGTTGTCTGCATATAATAGCTCGAGAATGGGCTCTTATGTGTTTTTTCTTTGGGCAAGAAGGTAGACACTCTCAAACAGTATGCAAGTCAACATATTAACCATATAACAACTACAGCACGGAAACAGGCCATCTCGGCCCTTCTAGTCCGTGCTGAACTCTTACTCTCACCTAGTCCCACCGACCTGCACTCAGCCCATAACCCTCCATTCCTTTCCTGTCCATATAGCTGTCCAGTTTAACTTTAAACTTCAACATCAAACCTGCCTCAACCACTTCTGCTGGAAGCTCATTCCACACAGCTACCACTCTCTGAGTAAAGAAGTTCCCCCTCATGTTACCCCTAAACCTTTGCCCTTTTGATGACATATCACAGATGCTGAAGAGGTTTTGTGTGATAAACTGAAAAACAACAGCTTCTCTATCCAGGTTGATGAGTCAAAAGATTTCACTAGTAAATATCATGTTGTAGCATTTGTAAGATTTGTAAATGATGGTGAAATTCAAGAATTTTTTTTTCTGTTGCCAAGAGCTACCTGAAACAAGCAAAGGCCAAGATATTTTTAATCTTTTGTATTCAAATCTGGAAGCAAAAGGTCTGCCTTGGAGGAACTGTGTTGGCATCTGTACTGATGGTGCCCCATCAGTGGTTGGCTCCATGAGAGGTTTTGTTTCTCTTGTAAAAACAAGAAAATAAAGATGTTGTCACTACACACTGCTTTCTTTACAGAGGGCTGCTGATATCAAAAACTCCTGGATATGAAATGGAAGAAGTTCTGGATGATGTTACAAAAATGGTTAACTTTATAAACAAAGAGCAGTTCACTTGAGAATGCTTTTTAAAAAAAACTGTGTGAAAACCTGGACAAAGAGCACACCAGGCTCCTGTTCCATTTAGAAATCAAATGGCTTAACAGAGGAAGAGTTCTCAACACGGAGCCTGAGCTGAAAGATGAATTGCAGGAGTACTTTCAAGAAAATAATAGGGCAGGTTTTGCTGAGTGCTTTGAAGATGAATAATAGCCAAGGAAACAAGCCTACTTAGCACACAATTTTCATCATATGAACCAGTTGAACAAATCTCTGTAAGGCCCTGGAGAAAATGTTTTGACTTGAAGTGAATTGGATTTGCAAGGAAACTGAATCTTTGGAAAAATCATGTTGCAAAAGGAAATCTTGAAATGTTTCCACTGCTGCTTAAGCTTGAGAGTGAGGAAGGATCAAAACGTTTTAAGTCTTATTGAAAACCACTTGGAAGAACTGCAGAACAAAATTGAACAGCATATTCCTTCCCTTTCAACACTGGGTGAGGGACCCTTTCTCTGAATCTTCTGCTCAGCCTGAGAACTTGACTTTGAGAGAAGAGGAAGAACTTCGTGAGATGCAGTCTGATTGTGTGCTCAAGATGAGATTTACTGACCTGCCCCTGGACAATTTCTGGATTTCTGTGAAAGAAGAGTATTCTGCCATTCATAGGAAAGCAATGAACATTTTGCTGCAGTTTTCAACTTCTTACATGTGTGAGCAAGCTTTTTCTTGTTTAACAAGCATCAAGAGCAAGGATAGAAATCGTCTTATTTCAGTTGAATGTGAAATCCGTGTGTGCTTATCTCAAGTTCGACTCAGAATTGAGTATTTTTGCAGCAAAACACAAGCACAGATTTCACATACTAGGCCTATATTTGAGCCTGGTTATGTCACTCATTAAGAAAATGTTTTTTCAAAGACTTGTATAAAATTGTGTCTTAAGGTATATTTTCATTCATATTTCTTTGGCTTATGTTTTTAGTAATTTTATTATTCAATATTATCAATACATTTTCATGTTGTAAATAGCATTAATTAAAATCAATTTACAATCTTTATTTTCATTTAATCTTCCAAGCTACCCTTAGAAAAATTTAATCCCATTTTGGCTAAAGCCAATTATTTAACAGACGTTTATTATGTTTGCCTTATGAGTTTTTAAAATTTATGAATGAGGAATAATAGAGATTAATTTCAAGAAAGGAAAGATAAGTGTAACTACCTGTTTCTTTCAAGAAAGGTTAGCTAAAAATTCATTCTCTACTCAAAAGAGCATTGACAATTATTTTTGGATTATTGTATCAACAACTTACTGATCATGCTGACGTCCTGTGAGCTGTAGATATAATAATTTTTATGCAGAAGTTCCCCGAGACCAGAAAATTATTTCAAGGGTTCCTCCAGGGCAAAAAGGATGAGAAAAACTGCACTATAGGGAGGACGTGATTAAGATGGGTAAGGTGCAGAATTCACAAAGGTGTTGCTGGGGCTTGTGTTATAAGTAGAGACTGGATAGGTTGGAACTATTTTCACTGGACTGAAGGGAGCTGAAGGGTGACCTTGTTAAGGTATATAAAATCACGAGGGGCATAAACAAGGTGGATGGTCAGTCCTTTTTCTCAGGGTAGGGGAGTCTAAAACTAGATAGCATAAATTTAAGGTGAGAGGGAAAGAATTATAGGGGACCTGAGGGCACATTATTATCACACAGGGGGTAATGGGCAAAAGGAACAAACTGCCAGAGGAACTGGTGGAGGTGGGTATAATTACATTTAAAAGACATTTGGACAGTCATGGATAGAAAAGGTTTTGAAGGATATGTGTCCAATGCAGAAAAATGGGACTGCCTTAGGAAGGTAACTTGGCCAGAATGGACAAGTTGGGCTGAAGAATCTTTTTCTGTGCTGTATAATCCCTATGATACCAGATCCTCAGGTGTCAAGATTCAGGTGCAAGAAACTGTCACAAACCATACTGCACAGAAACACATCCTCTTTATCCAAGCTGACCATCAAATACCCAACTATACTCATCCCAATTTTGGGCTGAGACCTTTCATCAGCCCTGTTGAAGGTTCTTGGCCCAAGATATCTACTGTTCATTTCCCTCCATAGATACTGCCCGAACTGAGTTTCTCCAGCAGCATTTTCTATGTGTTGCTCACTCCAGTTTACCAGCACTTGGTCCTTAGTCTTCTGTGCATTGATAATTCAAGTAACCATACGGACGCTTCTTAAGTGTCTCAAGAGTCTTCACCCCCACCAACTTTTCAGGCAGTACATTCCAGTCTCCCCACCCACTCCTTGGTCGGTAAGAGGGAAAAGATTTAAAGGTGACCTTGGGCAAGTTTTTCCACACAGAGCGTAGTGGATATGTGGAATGAGCTGCCAGAGGAGCCAGTGGAAGTGAACACACTGTTTAAAAACCATTTGGACAGGTACGTGGATAGGAAAGGTTTAGAGGGATATGGGACATGATCAACTAGACATGTTTGGCATTGAGTTGGGATGAAATGCTGTATAACTAAGACTCTAGATGTTGGAAATCTGAAATGGAGCTTGTATATCAGCAGAGATGATTTTGTTTGCTTGAAACTGGTGTGCTCAAGAATGTGGCCTATGGTTAAAAATTCCGTTTTGCAACAGTAGTACTTTCCTTTCATGATAGTTCAGTTATCTTCTTTGACATTATCAGTGCTTTTGTAAAAAGTGTTGTAGATTCACATTAATGATGTAATTGTATAGAATTTCTGTAATAACAAAGAATGGATGAATTGCTTTTTTGAGATTCTGAGCCCCCATATTTATATTTCATTTACACAAGTTCAACTTTTATTCAATCCATCATTCTGATCTCTCTTGGTCTTGTTTATCACTTGAAAATCTTTGTTTTCTTCTTTCTCATTTTGCCCAACCCTCTGGGCTACTTACAGTTCCTGTTGGCGGCTCTGCAGCTTTAGTTGCGGGTTTCCATTCTCATTCTGCCAACTTTATCTCTAGTCAATATCTCTGCAACATCTGTTGCATCAGCATTAATATCTTGCCTTTAAATACGCTGACTTAGATAAATGGTCACGCCAGACCTTATGCAAACTGTGTGGTTTCAAAAATTTAAAAAAAACAACAAGATTAGGCCATTCAGCCTCTCATATTTGCTCCACAATTCAATATGTTCAATGAGCTCTTGGGAAGCCAGTGTTGTACAGGCTGACAGCAATGGAATTTCCTGAAGTAGGTTGTATGCAACGGATTCAACTGTTAGATTTTAGACAAAATTTCATTGTGCAATGCACCAGCACAAGTATCTGCATTTCCTCAGAACTCTGAAAATTTAATGGTTTGTGGTTTCTCCAACTAACCTTCTTGCTTTAGATAAGACAAAGAAAAGTTCTAGTTTATTTTAGAGGAAGACGATGCATTATTTTTTAACAAAATAAATACCCTTTTCATCTTGCCTCAAACAGTACATCAGAAAAGCTGTTTTTCTACTTTACAAGCTAACCCTATCCAAAATCATCTAGTACAACTTCTAAAAGCCCAAAGCTTTTTTTTCGAACAATATCGTTTTTCACACACGTTGACATTTTAATATTAACAAGCAGCTACTTTGTAGCCAAAGCACTTTGAAAATGTCCAAATCATCAGCCAGAGCCAAACATGTTATGTTGTGTGTTTTATAACTTCATAAACTTAACTGGTATATATAATACCTACAATAAACAATTCTCTTGTTTTGGGGACACCTTAAATTAGAAGGGCTTAGTTGTTTCATAAGTTCAGCAGCTTGGCTTGCGTGTGAAGCAGCTAGAACATGTATATTAAGTTATTGGCCAACATTCTGTTTGGAAGTTGGATGAATTTTTGATGCTTTCCTGTAACAGTCTCAATTATTCTTAATTCTTTGGCTTTTAAAATGTTTATAATTTCTTTCATCTAAACCACAGCACATTACAAGAGCTGCTGGAAAACAGTATTTTTAACCACAATTTATCAAATGATTTGTACCAAAGATCCAAGTACATAACTGATTTCTCAGTTGTGATTCTGCTTTGCATGCAGTAATAAATTATAAAGGAGCATAGCTGAAGAATGAGGGTGGGGGAATTAAAATAAAAAGCCAATATAAAGTACAAATAAAATCTGACTGTAACAGAGCACAGCAAAGGTGTAAAGGGTTGAAGAGAATTTTCTGATTGGAGGGAGGAATCCGAAAGAAAGTCCTGGAGAACCATACACCAGCAGAGGAAAGGACTGAGTCCACCCAACTCATTAATGGGCCCAGTGAGGAGTGCTCAATGCATCTGAAGGAAGTCAATGGAAAGTATCAATCAAACTCTGAAGAGTTAAACAACCTGGTTAAAAATAGAATTTGTAGAGAATAGAGAGGAAATTGTAATGAACAAGCATGAAAGATATTTTGTTATTGATGCAAGAATATTTCTAAGCAAGTGTATTAAAACAACCTTATGTGCCTTGCTGAAAATCCAAACAACTGTTGCTCTAAGAAATCAAAAGTAAAAATGTTACTTGAAATATTTATTGATAGGAAACATCTAGTCTATTTCTGATTGCAAAGAAGCTGTTGATATGCTGAGTATTTGCAACACTTTGTTTTTATTGAGCATGTTGCATAAGGTCATGGAAATTGCTGAAAGATCCTGATTTTTTTTTGTGTGCTCCCTGTACAAAAGCACAGAAGCAATTTATTTTTTGTTTTGCTTAACAAACATTGCTGTACTTTGCAACTGGAAAGAATGTGATTATGACCCTGCACTTATTCACATTTGTTGCAATTGGTGATGACTGGCTGTACAAAAAAACCATAAGCAGGCGGGAGAGGAGCTGGAGTATGCTCCCAGACTCACCAAGATCTCCAAGAGGAGTGAAGTTCTGTATGCCGTTGGACGAGGAATCCCTCTGGGCACTAGTCAGGGTCACCTGGCAAGTGTTAGTGAGGCTCATCCCCACTGAAGATAAATTGAAACAGTATAAAATATGTTTGTAATCTGTGAAGGTGAGACCAACATGACTGCCCTATCTTTAGCTCCAACACTATAATTCTTGAGTACTAGCTCTCTCTTCCTCATCCTGGATGTTGTTCAATAATATGCATTTGTGAAGTAATTATATCATGGATCCACCTCACTAATTCAGTAATTGGTCTAACGAGCTAAAGTTGCACAGAGCTCATTGTCTGTCAGAACAGAATGGCTGGGGGTTGACAGCTGGGCAAGGGTGTTTGTGAGGCTTCAGGCTTGGAGACTGATTTGTCTTGGATAAGTTGTGCTCCTCTTGGGCATTGAGGCATCTGAGATATGTGTCCACGCCTAGCAGAGCATCAGCATGGTGTTGCTACAGGTCATGCAGCAGTCTCAAAACTGCAGTGACCAAATTCAATTCCGACCCTCTTTTGCTGTCTCTGTAGTCTCTATGTGGCCTTTATAAGTTTTCCTCAGATACTCCCATACATACGTTGGTTGTGGGTTAGTTGGCCACTATAAATTACCTCCAGTATTATAGTAGGAGAGTCGGGGAATTTGATGGCCACATGAAAGAAGAGTTAAGAGGGGATTGCGATTAATAAAAATAAAGATTAGCTTTATTTATCACATATACGCTGAAACATAAAGCAAAATGCGTCATTTTGTGTCGACGACAAACACAGTGCAAATATGTGGTGGTGGCAGCCTACAAGTATCACCATGCTTCCACTACCAACGTAGCATGGCCAAAGCTTGCTAACCCTAACCTGTACGTCTTTGGAATGTGTGTGGAAACAGGAATGCTTGGAAGAAACCCATGCGGTCATGGGGAGAATGTACAAACTTCTTACAGACATTGGCAGGAATTGAACCCTATTAGCTGGCACTATAAAACATTATGCTAACCGCTACTCTACTGGGCCACCTAAGACAATTGGATTCCTCTGAGAGCCAGCGTAGGCTCCATTGACCAAATGGCCTCTATTTTGTAAGGAACTATGAGAAGAGATAGGGTATACAGTCTCTAGTGCCAGGGTCTGGGATGTTTCTGATTACGTCAAGGTGCCAGGGTCTGGGATGTTTCTGATTGCGTCTATGATATACCGAAGTGGGAAGGAGAACAGCCAGAGGTCGTGGTACATATCAGTACCAACGACATAGGCAGGAAAAGGGAGGAGATCCTGAAAGCAGGCTACAGGGAGTTAGGAAGGAAGTTGAGAAGCAGGACCACAAAGGTAGTCATCTCGGGATTACTGGCTGTGCCACCTGACAGTGAGTATAGGAATAGAGTGAGGTGGAGGATAAATATGTGGCTGAGGGATTGGAGCAGGGAGCAGGGATTCAGATTTCTGGATCATGGGGACCTCTTTTGGGGTAGGAGTGACCTGTACAAAAAGGATGGGTTGCACTTGAATCCCAGGGGGACCAATATCCTGGCAGGGAGGTTTGCTAAGGCTATTGGGGAGAGTTTAAACTATGATTGCTGGGGGAGTGGGAACCAAACTGAAGAGACGGAGGAAGAGGCAGTTGGGTCACAAATAAAGAAAGCTTGGAGACAGTGTGAGAGGAAGGATAGGCAGGTGATAGAGAAGGGATGAGCTTCGACTGATGGTTTGAGATGAGTCTATTTTAATGCAAGGAGTATTATGAACAAAGCGGATGAGCTTAGAGTGTGGATCAGTATTTGGAGCTATGATGTTGTGGCCATTACAGAGACTTGGGTGACAGGAATGGTTACTTCGAGTGCCAGGCTTTAGATGTTTCAGAAAGGACAGGGAAGGAGGCAAAAGAGGTGGGGGTTTGGCACTGTTGATCAGAGATAGTGTCAGAGCTGCAGAAAAGGAGGAAGTCATGCAGGGATTGCCTACGAAGTCTCTGTGGGTGGAAGTTAGGAACAGGAAGGGGTCAATAACTCTCATCATCATCATCATCAGGTGCCATGCCCAGTTTGAGCTTTGACTGCCATGGCCCACACACTCCTGTTTCGGGTCAAGTGGATCAATTCATTGGTATTCATTTCCAGTTCTCTGGCTGCTGTCTCCATCGTTATTTGTCTTTGCCTTCCTCTTGTTTTCTTCCCTTCAATCCTTCGCATAATTACCATGCATTCTAACTCCTCTTTCCTATTCACATGACCAATGAAGTTACATTGCTTTTTCATAATCTCATGCATTATTTCTCTTTTTGTGTTTGCTCTGTTCATGACATTCCTGTTAGATATTCATTTCATCCATGATATTCTTTGCATCCTCATCAAAAACCACATCCCTGCTGCTTTAGTTTGTTTCCTCATGTTACTAGATATTGTCCAACATTCTGAGCCATATAACATAACTGGATAAATGTAACATTTCGCTACTCCGAGGCGGGTTGTCGTGCCTAGTTTAGTATTGGTCAGTATACTCTTCATTCTCATAAAGGTGTCTTTTGCCATCCCTATTCTTCTTTCAATATCCATGTCGCACCTGCCATCTGATGTCACCCAGCTTCTTAAGTAACAAAAGTTCTGTACTTGTTTTATGTCTTCCCTGTTCATTCTCAGCCTGGAGATTGGATTCTCCTTCTTTTTGGATATCACCATACATTCTGTCTTTTTGTAATTGATAGATAGACCTATTTTTGCACCTTCTTCAACAACTATATCAATTAAGTTTTGTAGTTCTTCTTCCGTACTTGCAATTAACACAGTGTCATCTGCATATCTGAAATTATTGATGTTTTCTCCGCCAACTTTGATTCCCAAGATGTCTCTTATTTTTTGTAATATTGTTTCACTGTACACATTAAATAAATCAGGGGAGAAAATGCACCCTTATCTAACGCCTCTCTTGATTTTCATAAACTGACTCACTTTTCCATCTATTCTTACAGCGGCAGTTTGTTCCCAGTACATATTTCTGTTTAGGCGGAGGTCTTTCGAATCTAGATCTAGAGTTTTCTGTAATATTTCAAATAACATATTGTGCTTAACTTTATCAAATGCTTTTGTGTAGTCGATAAAACAAACAAGCATATCTTTTTGCACTTGAATAACTTGTTCTGATAGTATCCTTAAAATCAATATTGTGTTTCTTGTTCCTTTGTCTTTCACAAAACCACATTGTTCTTTACCTATTTCAGCTTGTATCTTACTTTTAGCTCTTGTCATCAAAATTCTTAGAAGTATCTTGGTGATATGACTCATTAACTTGTCCTATATAATTCACATTCTATTGCTCCAGGTTTCTTAGGAAGAGTGATAAATACCGATTTTTTTTTTCATCTCTTCTGGTATTACTCCAGTCTCATAAATGTCATTGATTAAATCAGTAAGTTTTTCAATTCCATAATCTTCAAGGGCGATAATTTGTTCTAATAACAAGTAATGACAGGTGCAACACAGATATCAAATACGGAATAGCAATGGTGAAAGAAGCTTTCCAAAAAATGAAGACCATATTAACAGGCAGAAAGATGAGCACGTACACTAAAAGCAGAATACTGCAGTGCTACATTTATTCTATCCTGACTTATGGAAGTGAATGCTGAACCATTTCCCCAGCAATAGTAAAGAGACTAGAAGCAGCTGATTTATGGTTCTACAGGAGAATGTTAAAAATATCATGGACCACACACACATCAAATGAAGAAGTTCTGAGAAGAGCCCAAGCAGTTCGATCACTCATACTAACAATAAGAGAAAGACAACTCAGATTCCTAGGACACATCATGCGGAAAGATGAACTAGAAAAACTCATACTCTCTGGAAAGATTGAGGGGAGCAAACCTAGACGAGGACTTCGGCTTATGTACATCAAAAGCATAGCCAGGTAGCTACACAGCGAGGAAATGGAAGTCATCCAAAAAACGAAGGATAGATCTATATGGAAAACCATGATCACCAAAGTCCACATCGGATATGGTACCTAGAGAGACAGACAGACTAATTCATCAGGACCTGCTGCCTTTCCTTTCTTCATCTTATTTATTGCATTACGAACTTCAGATTTTAAAATACTTGGACGTTCAGTGTTTTTTCTTAATTTCTGGTTTTTCACCTCGATCGTCTTCAAACAATTCCTGAATATACTCAGTCCATCTGTTCATAATTTCATCTCTTTCTATGATAATGGTACCATCCTTTGCTTTCAAACATCCACCTGAAGAACAGAGGAGCTTTTTACCAGTGATATTCTTGATTTGTTGATGTAACCTTTTTGGATCAGTATTAAGGAGTCTTTCTATTTGCTCACATTCCTGGTTTAACCATTCCTCTTTGGCTTTTTGACATAAGCTTTTAACTTTTTTATCTAAGGACTTATATTCCATAGGATTTGCTTTCTTCCATCTCCTTTCTTCCATTAGATTTTTGATTTCATCTGTCATCCATTTATTCTTTGTGCTCTTTTCTTTTTTAGAAATCACTAACTTTGCTGATTCTACCAAGGCATCCTTTAGAGAGTTAAATTTCATTTTTACATGATTGCTATCATCTTCAACAGATTCTACAAACCCCATTTCCAGAAAAGTTGGGATATTTTCCAAAATGCAATAAAAACAAAAATCTGATATGTTAATTCACGTGAACCTTTATTTAACTGATAAAAGTACAAAGAAAAGATTTTCAATAGTTTTACTGACCACTTAAGAGTATTTTGTAAATACACACAAATTTAGAATTTGATGGCTGCAACACACTCAACAAAAGTTGGGACAGAGGCATGTTTACGATTGTGTTACATCACCTTTCCTTTTAATAACACTTTTTAATCATTTTGGAACTGAGAATATTAATTGTAGTAGATTTGCAATTGGAAATTTTGTCCATTCGTTTG
The DNA here is from genome assembly GCF_030028105.1 of Mobula birostris. NCBI lineage: Eukaryota > Metazoa > Chordata > Chondrichthyes > Myliobatiformes > Myliobatidae > Mobula > Mobula birostris. The sequence continues at coordinate 13,714,068 of NC_092401.1, forward strand.
ATATAAGAATTCAGCTGCTCAATAGTCCGTGGTCACCATTGTCTGATTCTCCTCTTCGTGATGCACCATACATTTTCAATAGGAGATAGATCTGGACTGGCAGCAGGCCAGTCAAGCACACACACTCTGTGTCTACAAAGCCACGCTGTTGTAGCCCGTGCAGAATGTGGTCTGACATTGTCCTGCTGAAATAAGCATGGACGTCCTGGGAAGAGACGTTACCTTGATGGCAACATATGTCTCTCTAAAATCCTAATATACGCCTCAGAGTCAATGGTACCTTCACATACATGCAACTCACCCATGCCATGGGCACTGATGTACCCCCATACCATCACAGATGCCGGCTTTTGCACTTTTCGCTGATAATAATCTGTATGTCATTTTCATCTTTGGCACGGAGAACTCGACGCCCGTTTTTTCTGAATACTAGCTGAAATGTGGACTCATCTGACCACTGCACACAGTTCCAGTTCCATAGTCTTTCTGTCCATCTGAGATGAGCTCGGGCCCAGAGAACTCGCCGGCGTTTCTGCATAGAGTTGATGTATGGCTTCCTCCTTGCGTAATACAGTTTCAAGTTGCATTTCTAGATGCAGCGACGGACTGTGTTGGGTGACAATGGTTTTCGGAAGTACTCCCGAGCCCAGGTGGCTATAATTGTCGCAGTAGCATGACTTTTCTGTACACTTTTCAATCTTATTTTAACTCTGTCCCAACTTCTGTTGAGTGTGTTGCAGCCATCAAATTCTAAATTTGTGTATATTTACAAAATACAATTAAGTTGGTCAGTAAAACTATTAAAAATCTTTTCTTTGTACTTTTGTCAGTTAAATAAAGGTTCACGTGAATTAACGTATCACAGATTTTTGTTTTTATTGCATTTTGGAAAATATCCCAACTTTTCTGGAAATGGGGTTTGTATTTCTAGACTTTGGAATCTATTCCTTATTTCAATTGTAAATGTTTGTCTTAAGTTTTCTTCTTTAATTAATTGCAAGTAGTCAAGGGATTGTTCAGGTTTTTGCTTCTTTAGTTTTTTAAATTTTACTTTTACATGACATACTAGTGGGTTATGGTCACTATTACAGACTGCACCTGGATAAGTTTTGCATTGAGTCACTGAGTTTCTAAATCTTTGGTTTATAGTAATAAAGTCAGTTTGATTTCCGGTGTTATCACCTGGAATATTCCAGGTCCACAAGTGTCTTGGATGGTTTTTAAAGTGGGTATTCATAATCACCTGATTAGTCATCTTGCACCATTCTACCCATTTCTTGCCTCTTTCATTTCTTTCCCCTAGTCCAAATTTTCCTGTGATATTTCCATCAGACCCTCGTCCTACTTTAGCATTTAGATCTCCTATGACGATAACAATATCTTGAGATTTGCATCCATTCTTTGCTTGTTCAAGCTCTTCATAGAATTTATCTTTATCCTCATTTGTTCCATCTGTTGTTGGTGCATATACCTGTATAATTGCTAAATCAAATGGTTGTCCTCTGAATCTAACAAGGTGCACTCTTTCTGATATTGCCCAATATCCTAAAACATTTTTTGCCATGTTTTCATCCATAAGAATTCCTACTCTATAGGATGTTCCACAAGAACAAATTAGTATTTTATTTCTATTCTGACATGTTTCAGCACCTGTCCAACGAACTTTGCTAATTCCCATGATGTTAATTTTTAGTCTTTCCATTTCATTTATCACATTGTCCAATCTTCCTGCTTGATATAGGGTTCTGACATTCCAAGTGGCAATTATTTTCTTTTGTGTTACTTGAATCTTATGAGCAGTAGCTTGATGATGGTCGGGGATCCCCTGCTGCCCAGAATCAACCCTACCGAGCAAAGCATCTTCAGAATTGTCTTGAAGATCCTCTTGACGCTGTTGTTGTGCAATACATTTTGTGAGTTTCACCATGGTTTTCTAAGCAAATAGTAGATTCTAGGAAACCTAGTATCTAACAACGGTGGTTTGCTATTGCCTTCCGTTGGGCGAACTAAAGAAATCGCCATTTCGCTTCCCAAATGTTCATCCGCCTGTACTATAACCATTGACATTTGAGGTCCTAGCTCATCCGCCTTCTCCGTCATAAGTTCAGTTACTCAACCTGCTGGATCTTCTGTTGGCCTTTGCTCCTATCCTGATCAGGAACCCTTGCAGGTTCTACTGTTCCGGGTCAGAGCGGCCCTGGGTGCAATGAATGACTAAGGGGTAACTCCACTTTCCCCAAAGCTCTGAAAGTCCCCACTCAGAGCCTCATCACCGGTTGCAGTTTAGAGTCATACCCAGGACAGTCAATAACTCTACTGGGAGTTTTTATAGACCACCCAAAAGTAACAGAGACATCAAGGAGCAGATAGGGAGACAGATTCTGGAAAGGTGTAATAATAGCAAGGTTGTCATAGTGGGAGATTTTAATGGAAAGTATCAAGTTGGATAAGTCACTGGGACTGGACGAGATGTACCCCAGGCTACTGTGGGAGGCAAGGGAGGAGATTGCTGAGCCTCTGGCGATGATCTTTGCATCATCAATGGGGATGGGAGAGGTTCCAGAGGATTAGAAGATTGCAGATGTTGTTCCATTATTCAAGAAAGGGAGTTGAGATAGCCCAGGAAATTATAGACTGGTGAGTCGTACTTCAGTAGTTGGTAAGTTGATGGAGAAGATCCTGAGAACCAGGATTTATGAATATTCGGAGAAGCATAATATGATTACGAATAGTCAGCATGGCTTTGTGAAAGGTAGGTTGTGCCTTACAAGCCTGATTGAATTTTTTGAGCATGTGACTAAACACATTGATGAAGGTCGAGCAATAGATGTAGTGTAGTTGGATTTCAGCAAGGCATTTGACAAGGTACCCCATGCAAGGCTTATTGAGAAAGTAAGGAGGCATGGGATCCAAGGGGACCTTGCTTTGTGGATCCAGAACTGGCTTGCCCACAGAAGGCAAAGAGTGGTTGTAGTCGGGTCACATTCTGCATGAAGGTCGGTGACCAGTGGTGTGCCTCAGGGATCTGTTCTGGGATCCCTACTCTTCGTGATTTTTATAAATGACCTGGATGAAGAAGTGGAAGGATTGGTTAGTAAATTTGCTGATAACAGAAAGGTTGGAGGTACTGTGGATAGTGTGGAGGGCTGTCAGAGGTTGCAGCAGGGGAAGTGGCAGATGGAGTTCAACCCAGATAAGTGTGAGGTAGTTCATTTTGGTAGGTCAAATATGATGACAGAATACAGTATTAATGGTAAAACTCTTGGCGGTGTGGAGGATCAGAGGGATCTTGGGGTCTGAGTCCATAGGACACTCAAAGCTGCTGCACAGGTTGACTGTGGTTAAGAAAGCATATGGTACATTAGCCTTCATCAATCATGGGATTGAGTTTAGGAGCCGAGAGGCAATGTTGCAGCTATGTAGGACCCTGCTTAGACCCCACTTGGAGTACTATGCTCAGTTCTGGTCACCTCACTACAGGAAGGATGTGGAAACCATAGAAAGGGTGCAGAGGAGATTTACAAGGATGTTGCCTGGATTGGGGTGCATGCCTTATGACAGCGGTCCCCAACCACCGGGTCGCAAAGCATGTGCTACCAGGCCGCGAGGAAACAATATGATTTGGCGATATGAGTCAGCTGCACCTTTCCTCATTCCCTGTCACCCACTGTTGAGCCATTACACATGCGAGGTTATTATCCACGCGTCATCCATGTCAGCGCGGGAAGGAGATCAACTCCTCGAGCTTGCAAATGACGACGGGTTGAAAAGTATGTTTGACATAACATCTCTGCCGGCATTCTGGATCAAAGTCAAGGTTAAATATCCTGCGATAGCCACGAATGCACTGAAAACGTTGCTTCCATTTCCACCACATCTCTGCAATGAATGCAACGAAAACTAAATTGCGGAATAGACTAGACATAAGGAACTCCCTTCAAGTATCGCTGTCTCCTATCACCCCTCGATAGGACCGTCTTGTTGCGGGAAACAAGCCCAGGGCTCCCACTGATTCAGCGATATTGGTGTCTTGCAATGATTTTATATGTTCATACGGGGAAAATGTGTGCTGTGTGTTTAATATCCAAACGTTACTTAAAATGTTATGATGCTATTGACTTACTTATATAGCCATATAACAATTACAGCATGGAAACAAGCCATCTCTGCCCTTCTAGTCCATGCCGAACGCTACTCTCACCTAGTCCCACCGACCTGCACTCAGCCCATAACCCTCCATTCCTTTCCTGTTCATATACCTATCCAATTTTTCTTTAAATGATATCGAACCTGCCTCTACCACTTCTACTGGAAGTTCGTTCAACACTTACTTCAAGCTCCCCTGTCCTCCCCTGATAATTGACTTATCACTCTATTCATGCGAGGAAAATATGCGGTGTGTGTTTAATATTAAATTCATCAGATAAACCCTTTTAGAAACAAAATTGAGTGTATTAGCCACTTATCACCTATATTCCGGTCGTGATTAACACACACCGCCCCCGCCCGCCCCCCCCCCCGCGAACAGAATCGCCAAAAACGGTTTGTAAATCGGCATGAACACGCATGCACACTGGTGCCAGCGCAAGGCTTCATGGTCATTGTAGTCTTTCTCGGGGTAAACAATGTATTTCACTGCTACTCTTGTCTGTTGGCAACCCTACCCCGCCTCTCCGGGTCGGCCAGTCCGCAAAAATATTGTCAATATGAAACTGGTGCGCAATGCAAAAAAGGTTGGGGACCCCTGCCTTATCAGAATAGGTTGACTGAACTTGGTCTTTTTCCTTGGAGTGATGGAGGATGAGAAGTGACCTGATAGAGGTGTATAAGATGATGAGAGGCATTGATCATGTGGGTAGTCAGAGGCTTTTTCCCAGGGCTGAAATGGCTAGCACAAGAGGGTACAGTTTTAAGGTGCTTGGAAGTAAATCAGAGGAGATGTCAGGGGTAATTTTTTTACGCAGAGAGTGGTGAGTGTGTGGAATGGGCTGCCGGTGACAGTGGAGTAGGTGGAAACGATAGGGTCTTTTAAGAGACTCTTGGAGAGGTACATGGAGCTCAGAAAAATAGAGGGCTATGGGGAAGCCTAGGTAATTTCTAAGGTAAGGACATGTTCGGCACAGCTTTGTGGGCCAAAGGGACTGTATTGTGCTGTAGGTTTTCTATGTTTCTATGTATACTTTGTGCTTGTTCACATAGCTGCTTCTATATCAGTAATGAATTCCCTGTCGGAAAAGTGTGCTGGAAGTTTTCATAATGGGACCGTATACATTCTTTTGCCATAGTATCCAAGCTAATTTATTATTGTCACATGTCCTGAGATACAGTGAGAAGCTTGTCTTGCATACTCTTCATACAGATCAAATCATTACACAATGCACTGGGGAGAACAAGGTTAAATGATAATTGTGCAGAATAAAATGCAATGGCTACAGAGAAGTGCAGTGCAGGTAAACAATAAGGTGCAAGATTATAATAAGATAAATTATGAGGTCAAGAGTCCATCTTATATTAGGGAACCATTCAATAGTCTGATAACAATTGGGTAAAAGCCATCCTTGACTTGGTGGTACATGCTTTCAGGCTTTTCTATTTTCTGCGCAATGGGAGAGGAGAGAGTAGAGAATGAACAGAGTGGGGTGGAGTTTTTGATTTTGCTGGCTACTTTACTGCGACAGAATCCATGTATGGGAAGCTGAGTTCCATGATGTGCTGCTGAGCTGAGTCCACAACTGTCTGCAGGTACTTGAGGTTATGGAAAGAGCAGTTGCTACACCAAGCCATTATGCATCTAGATACAATGTTTTCTGTAGCACATCGATAAAACCATGTATGAGTCAATGGAGACGTTCTAAATTTCTTTAGCTTCCTGAGGAAGTAGAGTCGCTGGTAAGCTTTCTTGGCCATGATGTAAATGTGGTTGGAGAGGGACATGCAATTGGTGATAGTTGCTCTTAGTAGCTCTCAACCCTCTGAATACCAGGAACATGTGTATCACACTTCCTGAAGTCAATGACCAGCTCTTTTGTTCTGTTGATACTGAAGGAAAGGTCATGAGATTGAGCTCTTTACCTCCTTCCTGTGCTCCGACTCGTCATTGTTTCAGATCCAGCACACTATGATGGTATCATCTGCAAAGTTGTAAATGAAGTTAGAACAGATTATGGCCATGCAGTCATGAATGTACTGCGAGTAGAGTTAGGGAGCTGAGGATGCAACCTTGTGGAGCACCAGTGTTTAGAATAATTGTGGGGAATGTATTGCTCCCTATTTTTACTGATTGCATTCCTTTGGTCAGGAAGTCAATGATCCAGTTGCTGAGGAAGTTGACTCCAAGCCGTGGGATTTGTAGATGAGTTTGCTTGGAATTATAGTATTCAAGGTAGAGCTGTGATCAATAACCAATGGTGTGAAGTGGGTGTCTTCACTCTCCAGGTGCTTCAGAGATGAGTGTAGGGTCAGTGAGATGGCATCTGCCATAGACCCACTTCAGTGGTAGGTGAATTGCAGTGTGTCCAGGTTGTCTGGAAGGCTGAAATTAATGTGTGCCATGACCATCCTCTTAAAACTCTTTATGATGGTAGATATGAGAGCCACTAGATATGATTGTCATGGTGTGATATTTTATTTACCTTTACAGACCCTGTACCTCTCACTATACCCCTTGCCCATCCTCTGGGTTTTTCCCCCTCCTCCCCCTTTTCTTTCTCCCTGGGCCTCCTGTCCCATGATCCTCTTGTATCCCTTTTGCCAATCACCTGTCCAGCTCTTGGCTCCATCCCTCCCCCTCCTGTCTTCTCCTATCATTTTGGATCTCCCCCTCCCCCTCCAGCTTTCAAATCTCTTACTAGCTCTTCCTTCAGTTAGTCCTGACAAAGGGTCTCGGCCCGAAACGTCAACTGTACCTCTTCCTAGAGATGCTGCCTGGCCTGCTGCGTTCACCAGCAACTTTGATGTGTGTTGCGTAAGTTGTAAAACAATCATGTTCAAGTTTGATGAGAGAGCAAGTGTAGAGTCAAAGCAAATGCCAGTGATACCGCAGAGATCAGGAGACTGTATGGCACAAATTGTGTGGACTGATAACAAAACTTTATTAAATTTCTAATTTGTGGTTAAGCACCTCCTTGGCTAGCACCACCATTACTTGTGTTACTCAGACTTTCTTGACCCTCCACCCTATTTTTTTCTCTCACTATTGTCTCTTCTTGGTTTCTAAGTGGTGACCTATTTATTTCTTTGCTGGTGCTGCCAAACATGCCACGCATTTCCAGTTTTCTTTATATTTTCACATGCTAAATAATTGAATTTCACAAAAAAATATTGTGATGTTGTTCCTGATTTGTCACCTCCAACTAAAATTCTATTCTCAAATCCTTAATAAAATTACGCTCACTCATTTTATGTCTGCATTAATTGGAAGAATAATTAATTGTCTTACAAAATCACTGCCAATGTTTAATTTTTAAAATTGTTTTTAAGATGAAGCAATAATATCTATTCATATTGGGTAAATTTTTTGACTTCATAAATTCAATATCTCATTTTCTGACAGTGGTTTTGAATTACTTTGACCGGTTAACTCAAAACTGTGCAGATCAGACATATTTAACAAACAGTGTGACAACAACTATACTAACAATTTGGGTGTGAATCTAGGAGGTATGATTAGTAACTCAGTGGATGACATGAAAACTGGTGGTGTTGTGGATAACAAGGAAGGTTGCCTACGTCGATAGCAGGATAAGGATCACTAGAAAAGTTTGGCAGCACATGTTGACAGATGGAATTTAATCCTGGCAAGCATAAGGTGATGAGAAGTCGGAGGGCTATGAATAGAAGGACACTAAGGAACGTTGATGAACAGAGAGACCAAGGGGTCCAAGTTCATAGTTTTTTGAAAGTGGAAACACAGGTGGATAGGGTGGTAAAAGTATATGGCATGTTTCCCCTCGTAAGTCAGGACAAGAGTTGTGATGTTATGTTGCAACCTTACAAAACACTGGTCAGGCTGCACTTAGAGTATCATGTGCATTTCTAGTCGCCACATTATAGGCAGGAAGTGGTTGTCTTTGGGAGGGTGCAGAGAAAGTTCACCTGGATCACAGGAATTTAATTATGGGGAGAGATTGGGCAGGTTGGATTTGATGTCACTGAAACAAAGCAGACTGAAAACTGGCTTGATAGAAATACAATGTTTGTATATAAGATTATGGGACGACACTCTAGCATTAACTCCAGTGACCCAGGTTCAATTCCGCTACTATCAGCTAAAACTTGGTGCGTTCTCCCAGGATCCGCTTGGGTTTCCTCCGGGTGCTCTGGAATCCGCTCACGTTCCACAGATGTTGGGGTTAGTAGGTTAATTGTTCACATGGTTGTAAATGGCAGCATGGGCTCACTGAGCCGGGAGGGCCTATTACCGTGCTGTAAGAGGCAAGCTAGAGTAGGTAGTGAGGAGTTTTTTGTCCCCCCATGGTACCAATATCAAACACAAGATGGCCTTGGTTAAAGATGAGAGGAAAGAGTTTTATGGGAGTGTGAGGGATAATTTTATTGTACACGGGGATGTTAATATCTGGAATGTGCTCGCCAGATGAGGCGGTCAAATTAGATACAATTACTATGTTTAAGAGGTATTGAGATTGACAGTTAAATAGATAAGGATTTAAACCCTATGTAGGCAAATAGAATCAGTGAAGATGGGCAAAAAGGTTTGCATGGATGTGGTAGGTTCAAGGGCCTGTTTCTGTGAATCTGTAACTTGGCAACAGCTGTTTTGAACTCTGTGCCTGCTGGGCAACACCAGCTACTTTGCACAAATGGTTCAATAAGTTTTCATCAAGCCATTCACTGAGAAAAAAAATACCTACTTTCTTTTCTATGAGAATAGAATATTAATTAACAGAGGCATGCTGCACAGGAGTTCCTTGGCATTGATTGGCAAAAGGTTGCATGAAGGTGGTGTAGCAATTTGTCAGAGGATGATCCATGCAGTAATATTGTGCCAAGGATTTAAATAAGGACCATGAGAGAAGTATTGTAGAGAAGACTGCAGTTGGTGCCCAGTGAAATTCTCAACACATTATCTAACCTGTAAGAACAAATACACAGGATCTGTATTTATTGTGTATTTACACTAGGACCATAGAAGTGTTCATCCCACACATCTCTCACGAGTTAGTGTTGATACAGGATAACTTGTATTCCACAGTTGTTTGTATTTCTCGCTGGGCACTGATGAAGCTTTAGTAATGGGGCACTATTTAGATCTAGTTTCTTCTTCTGTAGTGATGGGATGCATAGCCTTTTAAAAATCTTTACTGTTTCTTGTAAAAGATGAACCCCACTTCAACTAAGAGGTTAATAACAAGGAGGAAAGTTTGGTAGGATTTCTTTGCCCAGATGCTCAGTGGGTGACTAACAAATGACTAAAAATGAATGGTGTCACAAACATTTGAACATAGGCTCAAAAATAATTGAAGGCCTCTCAGAAAAGAAAAAGGATAGAGATGAGACTAGTAGATGTATTGCTCTATGGGGAAAAAATAATTTGTTGGTGTAATGCCTGTGTCTATAAATATAGCTGATAAACATATTTGTGGTGGTTTATAAATTCAAAGTTCAAAGTTAATTTATTATTAAATGTCATATGTCACCATTGAAGGACCTGGGCCTCTGTACCTTCCTCTGCAATTGAATCCTTGACTTCCTAACCGGAAGACCACAGTCTGTGCGGATTGGTGATAACATATCCTCCTCGCTGACGATCAACACTGGCACACGTCAGGGGTGTGTGCTTAGCCCATTGCTCTACTCTCTGTATACACATGACTGTGTGGCTAAGCGTAGCTCAAATACCATCTATAAGTTTGCTGACGATACAACCATTGGTGGTAGAATCTCAGGTGGTGACGAGAGGGCGTACAGGAGTGAAATATGCCAACTAGTGGAAAGGTGCCACAGCAACAGTCTGGCACTCAACGTCAGTAAGACAAAAGAGCTGATTGTGGACTTCAGGAAGGGTAAGACAAAGGAACACATACCAATCCTCATAGAGAGATCAGAAGTGGAGAGCAGCTTCAAGTTTCTTGGTGTCAAGATCTCTGAGGATCTAACCTGGTCCCACATATTGATGTAGTTATAAAAAAGGCAAGACAGTGGTTATACTTTATTAGGAGTTTGAAGAGATTTGGCATGTCAACAAATATACTCAAAAATTTCTATAGTTGTACCATGGAGAGCATTCTGACAGTCTGCATCACTGTCTGGTATGGAGGGGCTACTGCACAGGACCGAAACAAGCTGCAGAAGATTGTAAATCTAGTCAGCTCCATCTTGGGCACTAGCCCAGAAAGTACCCAGGACATCTTTAGGGAGCGGTGTCTCAGAAAGGCAGCGTCCATTATTAAAGACCTCCAGCACACAGGGCATGCCCTTTTCTCACTGTTACCATCAGGTAGGAGATGCAGAAGCCTGAAGGCACCCACTCAGTGATTCAGGAACAGCTTCTTCCCCTCTGTTATCCAATTCCTAAATGGACTTTGAAGCTTTGGACACTACCTCATTTTTTTTTTTACATACAGTATTTCTGTTTTTGCATATTTTTAAAATCTGTTCAATATATGTAATTGATTTACTTATTTATTATTGTTTTATTTTATTTATTTCTCTCTCTCTCTCTCTCTCTCTCTCTCTGCCAGATTATGTATTGCATTGAACTGCTGCTGCTAAGTTAACAAATTTCATGTCGCATGCTGGTGATAATAAACCTGATTCTGATTCTGCTACACTGTTGTTATTCCTCTCTGTGGCTTGTGGCACGTTGGGCGGTAGCCTTGCTATTACTTTCACATTTTGTCTCCTTTTTATGAAGCCGAGTTGCTTGCTCAATTCTCCACCCAGCACGGATGAAAGCGTGCCTAGGAGCTGGCCAGATTCAAAGCCGGGACCTTTTACCTTGAGTCCAGTGCTGATGCCACTAAGCTGCCAGCTGGCTTATATGCTACCCTGAGATTCATTTTATTGCAGAATCCACAGTAGAACAAAGAAATACAATAGATTCAATGAACGATATACACACACAGACTGACAATCAATGTGCAAATACAGAAACAAATAAATAAATAGGTAGATAATACTGAGAACATGGGTTGTAGAGTCACTGGTGCTCAATGGAGGGGAGCACCAAATAATCATAGTCCTTAACCATACTACAAGGAAAATGAAGAGATAAGAATTTGTTTGGTACAAAATGTGTTTGATGTTATTATATTATGAATAATGTCAATGTCTTTCTATTTGCTTTACTGGAAGGTACTTTGACTTTCAAATTTGTTCTCTGATCCCACTTTGCTGGATTTCTTTTGAAGTGACAAAATACAGCTTGCACTTATGACAGCAGGTTGTGAAGTGTTTGAGACATTTCACAATATATCATGTTTTAATTGCAGCACTGCTCATGATAAACCCTTGGTTTAACTAATTTATTTCATTTGATATGTTATATCAGTAAGCTCTAATAATTTTCTTACTATGCCTTTAAGTTTCCGATTCTTTTCCTTGGGATTTTGGCATTCTATACATATGATTTGAACTCAGTGCACCATAGTTTCATTCAGTAGCTTTTCAAATTGTCGAAAGATCTTGGCATTTATATTTACTGTTTGGATTTTATCCATTAAAGAGAGAGAAGAATGTTACTTGGAGCATAAGCATCCATAGAGGCATACACTGTAACTTGATCATTAGTACTGATTGACATCCTTCTCGTCTCTTGGGAACTGCTGTTCACAGTATTCCCAGAGTACCATCAGATGAGCAATTTCAGAACTTTGACCAGTGGTGAAGAAGGAACAAAATGGCGTGTGATGTGAAGGAAACCTTCTGTTGTAGTATTCTCAAGCTTCAACTATTCTTTGTTCTTTGTGAAGATGAGAGTCATCTGGTCCTATTGAATATTTGGCACTGTTGGTACTGCCTGATCTGTAGATGGTGGAGTGGGAGATTAATGTCCTGGATGATTTTAGGTTTCTCATGTTATTAGAATTGTATTCATTCAGGCAAATGGAAACTGTTGTGACTCATGTCTTCTCACTGGTGGAAATTATACACTGAAGAAAACTTGGCTTTTGACCTCTTTGCATAGCTGGCCTTAAGTTTTTGGCACTGCTCACCAAATCACTGGAAACGGGTGGAAAATATTCAATATTCCACATGGGCCAGAAGTGCTATGGGTGAGATGCAATTTGTGAGACTTGCTGTAGTAAGTGGTTATAAAATGAAGAGAATTCTATTAAAAGAAGGTAACTGGAATTTATAGGCGTAATTTCGCAGGAGCATTTGTCAGCACATTTCTAGAGGCAAAACATTTGCTCATTTCAAAATAACAAGAAAATGAAAACCATTACAGTGACTCTTAAAATATAGTTCTTAACTGTATCCCTCAGCTTAGGAATTTTATGTGAACTATGTGACACATCAGAGAGCCTGAAGTGAGTAAGAGATGGACCTGGGCAACGTCTATTAATTTATTTCAAGAAAGCACGCGGAAGAACATTGCTCATGAGGAACTTCTTACTTTCCAAGGGGAAAAATTACAATGATTTTTCAAATTTTTGAAAATCGACTCCTCTGTATTTAATAGGTAGTAAATTTTAATAAAATAAGTCAACAGAATTGCTTTTGATTTTTATGTTTAATGATTATGAAACTTGTGATTCAAAATGAAATTGTATGGTACAAGCTTACAGCGTCTCCACTTTACTAATAGTAACATGGCACAAAACCTAGATTGGCAATCCAATTAGCAAAGGACAAAGGCCACAATACTATTTCCAGGAAGAAAACTATTGCCTGTTTTATTTTTACAGTTAGGCACTGGGCAGTATGCATTTATTTTTCAATACAATTCTAAAAATAGAATTCAAAAGAGCTTGAAATTGTGTTAACAGTTCTGCACAGTAAATAGTAGCTACAGTTGGTTATAGATACCAATTAACATATTTCTCATGCCGCATCTCCCACCTCCATTTTAATTGTTGCCCCACAAATCAGAGTCATACACGTAAACAGCTCTTTGTTCTCCATGAAACAATCCTGTATCTTCTATAGTTGAGTACAGTACTTTCTTGTACTTAGAAAAGCTTTGCCAAATAACACATAGTAACATCTTTCTGGTCAGCCGTCCTCCTCTCTCTCACTTTGGGACTTCTGAAATATATTTTCTGATGAAATAAGACCATACCTCACCAGATCCAAACCTAGCTCATTACTTTTCAGATCCTGAAGACTTTGTGAGTTTTGTATTTGTCTTTTAAACAAAAAATATGAAGTCTGCATTGACACTGAAGTTACCATCTTGCCTTTTATTCCTGATTATTTTAATTCCATCCTGGAACATCAGGAAAATTCAAAAATTGTATTACAATTTCTCTTCTGTATATCGTCCTTCCATACATGCAGGCAGCAGTATTTCTGCTCTGATTTAACACTGATGGAGCTCTTCTAGATTATTAATTGAAAGGGTGACCCATTAGAAGCATTTTGAACAGCTGAGCCATTCTGTTTGCTGGCATTGATTTAATTATTTAACAGTTTTAATTTGTTGGATGCCTAACAATGTTTTAAGTGCAATTCAGATCAATAGGTCATAATGACCATTTGTGCCATTGGCTATTTCATAATGTGGTAACTCAGCCATAAATCTTCATGGAGGGATACTGTTTCCTTACCCTGTAATCTGGGTTGGAAACATAGCCAAGCTGCATGCTGTGCTTTACTGTATTTTGTTTTTTGTCACCTCAGAAGCACTGATCCGCATGGACATCAGCAGATTTCTAGACTATTGAACAATGGAGGAAATAGTTTATAAACCAATTTGATCTTTCCTTTCCTTTTCCCATTCTGTATCACCTTCACCTACTAATATCCCTGCCAGTTAAACTACAGCCCTTGAACAGCGAAAAGTAATAGGGGTCTAAGTGTATTTTCTGCTTTCCAGAACTCAGGCATGCAAAGGGAAATCATAGTGTCCCATTTACAGTCCTAGCTAACACTACCTAACTTTGAACTGAACCTCTGACCTTCACAGTTAGTCTATTCCAATACTGAGCCATGTAGTGAGCAACTGAGCCACCAGGAAAGCCATGTTCAGGGAACTTTGAGCTACCTCTATCAGCTGTATCACCACTAATGAAAACTACAAAATGCTTTCATATCGAGCATGCAGTGAAAACTTGATCTATGGACTAGGCATTCATATACTATATTGAAACGGATGCAAGAAACTTTTGTCTAAGCCCAATAATGTGAAGAATTCCTGGATGATGGGCAGTGTGATTCTTTTGAAGAAACTAAGCTAACTTTTATTTAGATAGATTAGACCACTCTGAGACTGGAGGACTAACACCTCATATTCTGTCTGGGTATCCTCCATCCTGACGGTACGAACATCGATTTCTCGTCTCTCTGGTAATTTCTCCCCCCTCCCCCTTCTCTAATTTTTCATGCTCTATTCTGACTCCCCTCTTAACCACTTCTCTTCTCACCTGCCTATCAGCTCCCTCTGGTGCTCCTCTTCCTTCCCTTTCTCCCATGGTCCTCTCTCCTCCCTCTTCAGTCCTTTACCTTTTCCACCTATCACCTCCCAGTTTCTCATTTCATCCCCCTCCCCCACCTACTTCCATTCCTTCCTCACCTGACCACCGATCACCTACTTGCTTGTACTCTTCCTCCTCCTCCCTCCTCCTTATTCTGGCTTTTCCGCCCTTCTTTCTGCTTCTGAAGAAGAGTCTCGCCCTGAAACGTTGACTGTTGATTCCTTTCCATTGATGTTGCCTGGCCGACTGCATCCTCCAGCATTTTGTGTGTGTTGGATAGCAAATAATCTGCTGGGGGAATTCAGCTGTTCAGGCAGTAACCCACCACCCCACCCTTCTCATTGATGCTGCTCGACCTGCTGAGTTGCTTCAGATTCCAGCACCTGCAGTCTCTTGTATTTCCGTCTGGGCAAGTGTTAGTTTTGAAAGAATGTCCCTAACCTGTAAATGTTATGGACTATTATTTCAATTCATTCTGGAACTTTGGTAGAGGATAATCTTGGTCAAATCCATAAACTCCTTGTATCTAGTAATTTGATTGAACTATAACTGGTAAAAGCCATGTGTCAAATAATTTTGCAGTGATGACGATGTAAGAACATGACTGTATTTCATGTTGGGAAGACAGACCCAAAAGTTTCATCACAGCTTGTCACTTTTCTTTGCTGATTGACTCGCACAGTACATCTCGATTGCCTCTGTATCAGTAAATTACTTAGAATACAAATACATGATCTAGTTTGCGGATTCAGTGCCGTATAGTCACTGGTGATATTATAATTTGTTCGCATGGATGTAAAAGATCCCAAGGGTCTATTTGAAAAGAATTGACTGTTCATTCTGGTTCGTGGTTCAACCTCAACAACAGCTGATTAAGTAATCTAGGTGTATTTTTGTGAGCCATGCTGTACACATTGTCTGCCGTGCTTGTCACGTAACAGCTGTGATTGTATTTAAGCACTCCAGGAAAAACTAAATGATGCAAAATTGTTAAGCCAGCAGCTAAAAGGAGGAACTTCACAAGATATTTATTTCAGGGTATACGCATTACTAGCAAGGCTAAAGTTTATTTCCCATCTCTTATAGTCAGTAGTGATGGTAATTCACCACTCTCTTAAGCTGCTGCAGTCATTCTAGTGTCGAGCTGTTGGGTGTGTAGTCACAGGGCCTGGAACCAGTGACAGTCACAGACTAAAATGCCAAGTTCATTGAAGGGGAGTTTGTAGATGCTGGCTGTCCCATGTGTCTGCTGCCCTTTCCTTGGTGCTAAACATTGAGAGCTGTAAGGTGCTGTCAGAGGGGCTTTGACGAGTAATTACAATGTACTCTGGAAAAGGCAATGATGTGGTGAAGGAAGTGAATAATGTTTAGAGCTCTGAATGGAGTCCAATTAAGTGGGGCACTTTGACAAGTATACTGAATATTACTGAATATTCAATATGGTTGAGGACGCAACAAAGACAAAGTATTTTAGCTGGGAGTTTTTACTTTTATTTAAGATGAGCAAATTACTTTGTATCAGAAAGATGGTAACTTTCTTGAGTGTATTCAATATAGTTTTATGTACCAGTATATCCTAGAACCATAAGGAATAGCCATAGTAAATTTAGCAATGTGCTATGTATTTAACAGCAATGATCTTGTGGTGGAGTTCATTATGGTGGGTTGGAAGGAAGAAGTGTGAAATAATAGTCAACTCATTTGCTTCGTTTATCCTAAATCTAACTATTTTTGGGGGAAGCTGGGTAGAGATAATCAGAAAATACCATTCTGTGATACAGGAATAAGTTATGTCCCTAAGGGAAGTAAGCAATCTCTCTACTTCACCAAAAGAGCTTTCCTTCTCTATGTATAATGAAAAGAGCAAAAGCAGAAGTACATAAAATGTAGTATTTAGTACTGTTCCTGATATTGGTATAAAGAACAAGAAAAGGTGAGGAAAAATACTAAAGTAACCATTAAAAATATAAGTTTGAAAGGCTGTGTGCAAGGGGTATCTTTGTTTCTTTATTAATCTTTTTATTGATTTAAAAAAGGCATCATATGTACAAACGAGGAGAATTCTCAAATTTGTATCAATAACAATACAAACAGAAAGTGAAATAGACATTATCAAAATCATACATAGTATTAAGCTAATATGTAGTATATAATAAAAAAGAAGACAGCTATTTCTCTTATCAATTCACAAAGAGAGAAAAAAAACTTTAAGTTTTTTAAATGAGGAGAAAAAAACCCACTACACTATATGAAAAAAGGTAAAAAAGGGACTGGGCAGTCCAGTCTGAGGGTACGACCAAAAAGCAAGGGGTATCAAAGTTACCCAGAAGACATAGACCCAGAATTAGGCCATTCAGCCTGTCGAGTCTGCTCCACCATTCGCTCATAGCTAATTTACTTTCCCTCTCAACCCTATTCTCCTGCCTTCTCCCTGGTAACCTTTGATGCCTTATTAATCAATAACCTATCAACCTCCACTTTAAATATACTCAATCAGCTGGCTTCCACAGCTGCGGCAATGAATTCCACAGATTCAGCACCCTCTGGCTGAAGAAATTCTTCTTGTCTCTATTCTCTATTGATGTTGTGTTGATGGACCAAGAGGGCTCCTTGGTGATGTTCATTCCCAAAAACTTCAAACTGGAGGCCCTTCCCACACCATTTATGAATAGTGGGATTTGTTCAGGATCTCTTGCCTTTCTGAAGTCAATTATCATTTCTTTTGTCTTCTGATGTTGCGCTGTCTGCAAATTTAATGACTGAGTTTGTAGTCATAGGTGAAAAGTGAGTAGAGAAGTGGGCTCAGTATACACCCCTGTTAGGCACCGGTGTTGGGGTTGGTGGGAGTTGGGGTTGATGTACACTTGCCTAGTTTCACCATCTGGGTGTGATTAGTAAGGAAGTCCAAGGTCCAATTACAGGTTGATGTGCTGAAAGCTAGATTGTGGAGCTTAACAGTCAGCTTGTTCAGTAGTATTTTGTTCAAGGCTGAGCTGTAATCAATGAAAAGCATCGTTACGTAGGTGTCTTTGTGCTCCAGTTTAAGACATAGAAGAGTACAGCGCAGAAACAGGCCATTCAGCCCACAATGCAGTGCCAAACCAGCTAAAAGGCAAGTTTAAAAACACCCAAGTGCTAGTCCCTCCTACGTACACCATGTCCATATCCTCTTCCTCCAAAGTCTCTACATCCTTCCTATAGTGGGGCAAGCAGAACTGTGTGCAATACTCCAGATGTGGCCTAACCAGAGTTTTATAAAGGTGCAACATAACCTCCTGACTTTTGAACTCAATGTTTGACTAATAAAAGCAAGCATTCCATAATGTTTCTTAACCATCTTATTGACCTGCCTAGTCACTTTCAGGGAGCTATGAACTTGGAATGAGCAGTTGTTTCAAGACAGTATGAAGAGTGATAGAAATGGTGTCTTCAGTTGATCCATTCATCTTGTAGGCAAACTGGTGCTAATCCAAGGTAGCTGGGATTTTGTCCTTGATGTGGGACATGACCAGTTTTTCCAGGCACTTGGGAACTAAGGGAGTGAGTGCCACCAGTGTGTAGTCTTTAAGATGAGTTGCCTCTGAAGCCTTGGGGATTGGTATGACGGTTGCTGCTTTGAAACATGCCAGAACCATAGCTGTGTGCTTAAAATGTTGAGTGCTAGTGAAGACCCACACTCAACATTTTAAGAACATCTTCTTCTTCTTCCCCATCAGATTTTTGAATGGTCCATGAACACTACCTCATTATTTGCCATTTGCACTATTTATTTATTTACTTTGTAACTTATAATATTTTATCAACACAAAATGCTGTAGGAATTCAGAAGACCAGGCAGCATCTACGGAAAAGAGTGCAGTCGACATTTCAGGCCGAAACCCTTCAGCAGGACAAGATGTCTTGCATAATACTGCTGCCATAAAACAATAAATTTTATGACATATGTCAGCGGTAATAAGCCTGATTCTGACTCTGAATGCCTTAAGGGCCAACTTTAATACAGGAAGGAAGGAGCTTGGAACTAGTTGGTGAAGCAATGAAAATGGATCATCACAAGGACCCAGACTTGTAGTTACCACAAACTCTGAAGATTGTAGAAATGGAGGGGATCATGGAGATGGAGAGGGATAAGGCTATGAATGGATTGGAAAATGGAAAAGTTTTAAAATTGATGAGAAGGGAGCCAATGTAATTCAGAATATTGGATGAACAATACTTGACGCGAGTTAAAATCTGAGCAGAACAAATTAATGTATTGTGCAATAGATTGAGTAAAACTCAGTCTAGGTTGCCCAGATAAGCCGCAGCATAGGTTTGGTACAGAGGAAAGCTCCTCCTTGGTCCCATCAATCACGTCCAGGGCAGGTCCAGAGTGAAACTTGCTGCTCCAATGTCATTGCGGTGTTTGTCTCAACATCTCACAATGTCAGGTTTTCAGTTCTGTATTAGAGAAACAAAGAAATTTGAGTGCCTGAGAAAAGTTCATTTAGGTGCATGTGCTTATTTGAAAAAAATACAAATATTATATAAGATTTAACAGAGTTGGCTGTTACAAGACCACCCTCGCTCTTCCTTTATGCTTTGGACAGTCTGCAGTGCTGTACAGAGCCAGGAAGTCCTGTGTAAATATAGTAACTCTATCAGTGTTGCCATGTGAATATCCAGCACAGCTTGTGGATTGTAGAAGGTTGACGTCCTTGGGTGGTTATATCACGTGAGCTAATTTGTGCTGCCCTTTCTGCATTTACTGGTGAACCAAGGGCCCCTACATTGTGACAGCTCCTTGTCTTTGGAGAGTACTTTACATTGACCCTGATATAGTCGCAAAAAGGATGGCACAAAGCTAATTGCTGCAGTTATTAATTGTTTACCAGCTTTCCCTCTCCTGCTCCGATTTGCTTGTATTGAGAAAGTTTGAAGTAGCTGATCTCAGTGAATTCTGCTGTGACTGAGACTGTATTGCACTGATTTGCAGGTGCGACTCGTGGAGTGGGTTAGTTCGCACAAGCTGGAGCTGTGCACAAATCGATGTTGACATTGTTGTGAAGTAAACTCTTGCAGTTCAGCTCCTGAGCAAGCTGAAAAGCTATCGACAAGACAAGATTCAGGAGCTGACAATAGGGTACATTTCTCATCACTCATTCTTAAAGACAAGACAGAAAAGCAGGATGGCTGAAGATTGTTCATTTGGTAAGCAAGAGTCCAGCTGAGCAGTCTTATGTCAACTGATTTGCAATTGTTCACATGAATACTGAAGCAAGTGGAGACTTTTTGGGCTAATTTTGCAGAGAAGCTTTTTGAGATACTTTAGAATGTGATATTTTAACTTCTTTCAGTCTATTCAAATCGTGTCTTTCAATTTACATTATTGTATGACTAATTAAAATCACGTGTTGATATGGCTGAACTGTATGTGATATCTTGCTGCACATCTCAGAATGTGCTTAATGATGAAACATACCAAAAGTAAGAAGACAGTTGTGACTCATATATGAATGTTTCTGAACGTTTTGTAGACTTGTAGTTCTACCAGTTCTTTGTATACAATAATATATTATATAAACTCTATATCTATAAATTGTATATTGCACTTGTGTGCTGATTGTGTCCAGCGTATCATTTATGTTATCTATTACTTTCAATAATTACTTTTTTTAATCTTTGAAATCACATCTAGTGTGTGTTGAGTTAGTGAAACATTTCAAATGAGCAATTACCTAAAAATTGGTTTGAACTAATTTCATTGTACTAAGTGGGTGTGAACTCAAAACTCGCCAAAAATGCAGGTTTGAGAGAGAAATGTTTTAAGAAATCATTATCTAACCATTGTCATAGTTTACTCCCTTATAAGAGACTGTGATGTTTCACATCCACTGTTGCTTGCTGGGCAGTCAGCAGCAATAGCTGACCTTTGGGAAATAGGTCAGCACAATTTTGACTGACTACTGAGGCTGCCATGGAGATGACATCAAACAGTGAAGTTGGGTTGATGGTGTATCTTGGGAATGAGGAATTGCAAATGACTTGGGTGGGAGGGGATAATAGCACTGTAGAGTCCTGGGAGCTATGACCTCTTCTTCTCAAGCACAGAGCAGGCCAGTTGCACTGCATATCGTAGCTAATTCCATACCCACTCAACTTGGTTTGTAGAAGTTTGATCTTTGCCAAGAGCCCCTAGTAAAAGCATATCATGTGAATAAAAATTATAGGAGTAGATTTTCAGTACAGGAACGATATCTGGGCAATAATTGAAATCATTCACCAATGTTCCCTTTTAATGCAAATCAATTCTGCAAAAGAAGTGAGCTTTTGATCTGATTTTTATAAAGAAGTAATTAATGACGACGGTTTATGTTGATGACATCACATCCATTAAATACAATGGGAAATTGATGTCACCGTTAGGGTGGATTGTGACAGGAAATATCCAATTTCCAATGGGCAGGAATTCAAGTTTGCCTAAAATTGTGTCTTCTGCACTATATATGCCTAAAGTAAGGGCACAGTTTTTTTTTTTTGCTACTCCAATTTCCAGCCTAAAGATTGTGGTGCTGTAATGCTTGAGCAAGATTTTTTCATTAGATGAGTTGGTAGTGTAGCTCATATTGGTAGAGGATCACTGGATATGTTTTGCCTATTTCCAACCAATTATAATCTGAGTTCCTTGTATCTTTTAAATATTTAACAAGTTCTTACGTTTTTGATACCAAGACCTGTAAGCTTTCCTGCAATATTGAGGCTTTTATTGTATTTAATGGTCAAAATCTATCAGCCATGGTACTACTCAGTCTGTTACATTTACTTAGGAATATAATAGTCTCTTCGTAAAAGAGGGATTGTGTGGCAGCTTCCTTATTCTAGTTCAGCTGTTTATTAAATGAAACATCTTTGTGTAAGGTTTATAAAATAATCTGGCGCTGGTGACATAATTTTTGGTGTGATGCCACTATACTCCCTCATGATTTATGCTCACTGTGCCTGTCTTCAGATTCTCTGTTTCGTATGGTTGTAGCCTTGCCTTAGTGTTTAATTGACAGCAGAGAATCTTGCCTTTGCTGTATCTAAACTCAACTGTCCAGCATAGAAAAATCTCGGAATCCATTAGCCATTTTGTTTTCAGATGTCCAGATTTGCCTTCAACAAATATTCCCAAACAAGATTAAGAACCTGATGACGGCTGAAATTGCGGAAATCATGTGAAGGAACAGAGGGATCTTGGAGTCCTCATCCGTAGATCTCTCAAAGTTGCCACACAAGTTGCTAGGATGGTTAAGAAGTTTAAAAAATTGGGAGATTAAGTTCAGGACCTCATGAGGTAATGTTGCAGCTCTATAAAACTATGGTTAGACCACCTTTGAAGAATTGTTTTCAGTTCTGGTCACCTCATTACAGGAAGAAATTGGAGGCTTTGGGGAGGGTACAGAGGAGATTTACCAGGATGCTGCCTAGATTAGAGAATACCTTATGAGGAAAGGAGGATGAGAGGTGATTAGAGAGAGATGTGTAAGATTGAGAAGTATTGAGTAGACAATTCCTTTTTCCTAGGCTACTGGCCAATCCAGAGGATTTTTTTAAGGTGAATCGATAAAAATTTAGGAGAAATGTCAGAGGTAGGTTTTTTTAAAATGGAGCATGCTGGATGCCTGGAGCACACTGCCAGGGGTGGTTGTGGAGGCTGATACAAAAAGGCTATTTAAAAGACTATTAGATAAGATGTAACAAAAATGGAGGTTAATGGGCTGTGTAGAAGGGAAGGATTAGATCGATTGTGGAATAGTTTTATATAGGTTGGCATAACATTGTGGATAGAAAGGCCTATACTGTGCTGTACTGTTCTATGTTCTATCATTGTGTATGTCTGGGGTGGCTCACAATTTGAGTCCTTTATCATGGGGCTTGATGCATTCATTGTCTTGGTCCTGAAACTTAAAGAAATAGGCAAGGAACATTCATCACATAAAGCCTTCTTGACCTTTCAGTTACATCGTGGATAATTGTCCTTGTTCTGCATCCTTTGATAAGGTCAAAACATTCTTGATGAAGGGCCTCAGCCTGAAAGATCAACTCTTTATTCTTCTCCATAGATTCTGCCTGACCTTTTGAGTTCCTCCAGCATTTTGTGTCATTTTATATTATAATTGACCACTTTTCATACACACTTCTTGTCAAGAGTTTTAATCTACTTACTGTGAAAAGTTGTTGGCTCTTTTCAGCCTAATTGACAGCTCTAATTTGAAGATCATACCCCTTTACTGAAGATTCATCAATCAGAAACAACTGTATCCATCTACAAATTTATGCATTTTACATCATCTTCGTAACAATCTCCTTAACTCAAACATTAAGCAGACTGAATCCATCATTCTTGGTTTTCATAATAAAATTTGTCACTTCATCTGATGTTTCAGTCATACCCTTATTACCTTCACTTTCAAAGAATCCGGCAGTCATCTTTCGGCCTTTGTCCAGACAATAAAATCAGATGTCCGACTACAGTTGGCCTCTGGCTCTGTTGATCCCAATGAGTCCATGGTGTGCAGTATGTTAGATTTAAAATCCATTATCTCCAACTTCAAATTCCTGTCACCATTCCCTGCCACACACCACCACCATCCAACCCCCAATCCCCGGTACTCCAATGCTGCCATTTCTGATTGCTACATCCTCTATTCCATCTTTTCCTCTGCCACTATCGAATGTTCCTTATCTAAACCATAACATTGAATTAATAAAACTATCTTATCCAACATACCTTAATGAGTTATTGTAGCTTCTGCAGAAAAGGTCCTCTGAAATAACCTCTCTATAACCTCCTCTTTAAAGTCCACCACTCATTCACCCCGCAGAGATGTAATCATTTCCCTGTACCCTAAAAATTTTCTTAAGCGTATTTTGTTATTTCTTAGCCTTTGACAATCCCTACGAATCTAGCCTGGCTTTTCCATTTTTCTTTCTCTTATTCTTAAATATTGTTAACGTGGCTGTAGTATCAGACTCGTGACTGCCTAAGTGTCGCGTCATCAGATACAGGGATGATTGTATCATCCAGTCTATGGTGGGGCGGGGGGGATTCTTGGAGGAGACTCATTTGGAATTTTTTTTTATTCAGTCAACTGTGTTTGGTGAACAAGTGCTAACAGATGGCTTATCATACGGAGGTTGTGTGTGAGTGAATCCAGCACATTTTCTGCAGCACCAAGCTGAAAGTTAAAGCACAAATATGCAGCTTTCAGTGTGTTGGTGTATGTGAGCTTTTTTGGGGTTGGTGAGGGGTGGTGGGGTTATGCAATCATTTTGAGGGATGGAATTGCTGAATGGTTGGCATTGTCTGTGTGCTGCTTGCCTGGATCATTTCAGTACTCTGCTGACTGGTCGTTCTTGTTTCATCCCTCTCGAAGGCTGATGTATGTACCGTATCTCTGAACAAGTTCAGTTCAGCTGTCACTTCAACTCATGAACCATGTTGGTGTCTGGTTCTTCAGTAAAATATACACATTTTAAGACGGCTTCATCATCTTGTACCTCTCTATCTTTGCAATCGGTAGCTAGAGGTCTCCAAGGTAATCTTAACTTCATTATTGATGTTTTAAGCACCTCTGATTTTTATTATTGGTGCCTTTACCTTCAGCTACAAAAGCTTTGAAACAGTGAACCTCTCAGCTTCATTTTCCTCTAGGGCACTTATTAAAGCCTATCTTTTTGACAAAACTATTGGTTATTTTATCTTATTATTATGGTAGTGGAAGTTGAACTTTGTACTTGAATGCTGTGATGCAACTCTTTATTGTTACTCATGCTCTTCCAGTTACCTCAAGATTCTGTAGGTCTTTCTCTGAGCAAACTGTAGCAATCCTTTTAAGAAAACCTAATGAGTTTTTTGATAATTCATTTTCTTGGGATTTAGTCATCGTTGGCAAGTCTGGCATTTATTGCCTAACCCAAATATTTTTACGTGAATGTGGTCGTGTGGCAGTTTCTTGAACTCAATCCATGGAGATCATGAAACCATCTGAAAAACCTTCCCAAGTACTGTTAGGCCACAAGTTGTAGGATTTAATAGATGATTAAGAAACAGTGAGGAGAGAGAGCAGTGCGCTGTGCGCCGCGCGCAGCCCTCTGGTGAAAAATGATATTGTATCCGTTAAATAGGGGCCGTGGACAATTCTGATTTGATGGAGATGGACATGAAAGCACAGAGGAACATCTGGAGAAATTTCTGAAACGCCAGCTCGCTGCTGTTGTTACTGCGCGGTCAGGAATCTTCCGGAGGGAAGGCCTCAAAATCCCTGGCTTTGCCTGCTGTTGGTGACCGAGATTGAGGTCGAATCATTCGGACAGAGATGGCGCTCGATACTCGGTGTCGGAGAGCTGATCGGAGGTTCGAAGTTTTGGGATGACTCAGAGTTGGACTGTGGTCGGGCATGGCAGGGAGAGTTTTTCTTCCTTGTCCCGTCTGCGTGAGATGTGGGACATTTGAGAGACTTTGAACTTTTTACTGTGCTCATGGACTTCTTCATCAAGTTATGGTATTGTTGCACTGTTGTAACTATATGTTATAATTATGTGGTTTTGTTAGTTTTTTCAGTCTTGGTCTGTCCTGTGTTTTGTGATATCACACTGGAGGAAATATTGTATCATTTCTTAATGCATGCATCACTAAATGACAATAAAAGAGGACTGCGTGTCCTCATAATCTAATCTAATCTACTATTATCCCAACCATATGGTATGCAATTTGGAAGTGAACCAACAACTGCAAATGCCTACCATCTTTGTCCTCTTTGGTGTTAGAGGTTGTAAGTGCATTCACAGTGCCGTGGTGAGTAGTGGCAATGCTCATTGTACATAGTGCACATTGTATCCACTGTCCATTGATGATACAGGGAATGAATATTTAGGATGATTGTGGACTGGTGTCAATCAAGGAGACCGGATAGTGCTGAGCTTAAATTCTGTTGGAGCTGCAGTCATGCAGGCAAGTGGAAAGTGTTGCATCATATGCTTGATGTACCTTGTACGTGGAAAGGCTTTGGGATGTCAAGAGTTGAGTCACATGCCATTCAGTACCTGGCCTCTTACTCTTTGCTCTTGGCATGGCCATTCATGATTGGTGTCATGGAGTTCCTAGTCAATGGTGAATTAAGATTTTGATGGTCAGAGACTTGGTAAAGGTTTATGCCTTTGAATAGGAAAGGCAGGGAGTTATACTTGGTAGGAAGTAGTTGTTGCCTGACAGTGATATGGGCACTTACCAATGCATGCCCGAATGTTTAGAGTCTTAACAACATGCAGGCATGGACTGTCTCAATTTCATAGAGTTGTCAGTGCAATTGAGCCTGCACAGTTCTTAATGTTACTAAATGGTATCATCATAACATTCTAATTTAAGTAAGGCAACTGCCTTTTCTGAAATGGAGTGTAGGCCATTTGTTTTAAGCATCTAATATATGTGAGGTTATCAGAGTGATCCCAACACCCCTTCCCAATGTCTTTTGTTCACTATTATATTTTTCCATGTGAACAGGAGATTAAGGAGAGTAAACTCCTTCTGCATCCCTATTTTTCAAAAAAATTAATATTGCTTGTAAGACATTCACTGTGGGTATAGCGTGAGCTACATGCAACATTGTGCTTTGCCACGGGTCCCAGGCAAATTACTGAGGTATGGCAATCCAGGTTCAAGTTTAATTGTCATTCAACCATATACATGAATACAGTTAAACAAAACACTATTCCTCCCCAGTCAAGGTGCAAAGCACAGTACCAACAGCACACAGCACATAGCACATATAGTTACATCAACAGAAAAACATATAGTCACAAAAAAAAATAATATCGCCCAAGTCGCTGAGAGTCATGGCCTGTAGATTGATGGGGCATGGAATGTTGTTCTGGTCTGGCTTGCCTTCCACTGAGTGAACACTGGAGAACAGCATTGAAAGGAATGGTTAACCCCCATCCCAGTCTGGATTACAACAGAGGCCTCTGCTTGCTCCCACACCCCCTTCAACGTCTCGTCTCATCTCGTCTGGGCGGCTGCAATAGGCAACACCATGGCATGAGGACCTGGTCCATGCAACCACCAAGGCAACGTAGCTCCCATGCCATCAGTCTTGCTAATGAACCAGCAAACCGGATTTATTATAATTTACATTACCAATGTCTGACAGGGTTTTGTGATCACAATAAAAACATCCAAAACAATCAATTGCACTGTTTGTTGGAACGTGCACAGCCTCTGCCACAACAATGGTGCACAGCAAGTTTAGGTGCCAACATGGCAGTAAGTAACAAGTCCAGCTCCATCTCTATAGAGTATCTCGCTGATGAGGTAGATCTGCAGTAGCTGATGTACTTAATGTCCAGCAGTGTCTTATGAATGGAAAACAAAAGATGTAAAGGACAGTCAATCCTGCAACAATCCAGAAGTCAATGTACAGTAGCTGTTTGCTGACTGCCAACATACTTAATGAAATTACAAGTACAGATGTCAATGGGGCACAATGTTGCCTTGTAAATAGAGGGTTAATCTCAAAGATTGTCAATGATTATACACTTACCTGGAAATTGGCTCATTTCAAGAGAATGGGAGTTTCCTCTCCAAACTTACAATGGCGTGAATTAACCAGTAGTTTGGTGGTTTGCCAGACTTCAGGTTGCAGAGCTGGCTCTGCGCTATTGTGTTGTAGTGCAGCTCGGCTAATATTTAATGATTGTTACTGATATTTAATTTTCGCCCAGTGTAGAGTCCTGCTGAGGGTTGAGCTGCCCCACCTATTATTCCAGATGGAGAAAGGCTCCAGTCAGAAGCAATAATGAATTCTGACTGTTTTTCACAAAAGTGTGAATCATCATGTACAAGGGATAAAACTAATTTAACTTTGAGTACTACAACTGTTGTTTTTTGCAGAGCTTTGTGAAATATCACAGCATTGCAACTCCACTTTGAAGTGGTCTAGCAATTGTGCTTGTTCTTATTACTGAGAATGGAATTTGAGAGTTTGGGTGTAGAAAGAAGCAGAATTCAGAATTTTTTTCCTTCGCTCCTTTTGACAAGTCTCCTTTTGGAACATTTCAACAATTAGTTTACATTAGATAAATGCAGTAAAGAGTCACAAGATTTTTCACAGTAGTGTTAAACAAAATGTGACATTGAACCAGATGAGGGATTGATACAAGAGACCAAGAGATTGATCAGAGAGAGGTTGTGAGGTCATTTATAAAAGAAGGGGAAAGGTAAAATCTGAGAGAATTAGGTGGGCGACTTCAGTTATTTGCACAGCATCTGTTTGCCCTTTAAAGCTTATATTACTAATGGTTGTATGTTAATTGCACCTGGTGTGCAACTACTGCATAAATGGACCCGAGAATTAAAAGAGAAATTGTTAAATCTATGCAAACCTATGTTAAACCTTCTTCAAAACCAAGGTCACCTGAACCTCAGTAGTCAAGCTGCTATTAGCAGACTGCATTCAAATGTGTATATTCAAGACGGCTGAACTCCAAGCTATCATTAGCTCATTTGCTGAAGCATAGTTACTGTATAGGATGTACCTAATACTCAAGATCAGCAAATTAAACATCCTCTATTAACCTGACTCCACTGTTCAACACTGTCTGTGCACATGAAGTTCCATGACAAACTTTTGGAAAATGTTGACCGCTTGTCGTATCACAGGAGCAACCTCTCAGCAAAGACAGATATCTGTGATGAAATTCATTATCAATTTCAGTGTACCAGTTGTTTGAAGAAAGTGGTGTCTGAAGATCAAGTCTTTAGTCCAGGCATAAAATGCAATGTCTGCCAGGCAGAAATCATTCCTACCTCAGTCAAAGATCATTACAGCACAGAAACCAACCCTTCAGCCCAACTACTATGTGCCAAACTCTTATTCTGCACATCCCATCAACCCATACCTGGACCATAGCTCTCCACACCCCTCCCAGTTCTGTACTTAATCAAACTTCTCTTAAATTTTGCAGTTGAACCCTCATCCACCACTTCCGCTAGCAGCTCATTCCACACTCACACCACCCTCTGAATGAAGAAGTTCCGCTTAAATATTTCAACTTCCACCATTAACCTATAGCTTCTATTTCTAGTCTCAGTGGGAAAAACATTGGTTGCATTTATCTTATCTATACCCCTCATAACTTTTGTATATCTGTATCAAATCTCCCCTTTCCTATGTTCAGGTGGGGGGCAGAGTTCTCATCTATTCAAGCTTTCCCTTTAATGCTGGTCCTCAAGTCCTGGCAACATCTTAGTAAATTTTCCCTATACTCTTTCAATGTTATTAATATTGTTCCTGAAAGTAGATGACCAGAACTGAAACCTGGTTATGTACTTTAGTAGTAAGTAGTTTAAGGGATTGGAAAGATACAACCTATCCAATGCTCCAAATTCATTGGATGGACAACTGAACTGAACAGTGCCCTCTTCCAGCCAATATACCTACAGTGGTGCTTGTGAACTCTGTAGAATTTTCTCTCTTTTTGTGTAAATATGACCTAAAATGTGATCAGATCTTCACATGTCCTAAAACTAGATAAAGAGAACCCAGTTTAATAAATAACACAAAACATTATACTTGTTCATTTATTTATTGAGAAAAACGATCCAATATTACATGTATTTGTTGGAAAAAGAATGTGAACCTTTACTTTCAGTAACTGGTGTGACCCCCTCGTACAGCAATAACTTCAACCAAACATAACTGTGGATCAGTCTTGCACATTACATTGGCTTGGAGGAATTTGAGGCCATTCCTCCTTACAAAACTGTTACAACTCTGGGATGTTGGTGGGCTTCCTCGCATGAACTGTTTGATTCAGGTCCTTCCCCAACACTTCTATAGGATTAAGCTCAGGACTTTGACAGAGCCATTCCAAAACATGAATTTTCTTCTTTTTATAGACAATAGACAATAGGTGCAGGAGTAGGCCATTCGGCCCTTCGAGCCAGCACCGCCATTCACTGTGATCATGGCTGATCATCCACTATCATTATCCAGTTCCTGCCTTATCCCCATAACCTTTGATTTCGCTATCCATTAAACCATTATGTTGTTGATTTACTCTTATCTTTCGGATCATTGTCTTGTTGCATTATCCAACTCCTATTAAGCTTCAGGTGACAGACTGCTACCCTGACATTCTCCTGTAGAATATCTTGATACAATTTCAAATTTTTTGTTTCCTCAATGATTGCAATCTGTCCAGGCTCTGAGACAACAAAGCAGTCCCAAACCATGATGCTCCTTCCACCATGCTTCACAGTTGGATGAGATTTTGGTGTTGGTGTGCAGTGTCCATTTTCCTCCAAACATTGCAATGTGCATTTCTGCCAAAAAGTTCAACTTTTGTCTTATCTGTCCACAGAACATTATCACAGAAGCATTGTAGAACATCCAAGTGGTCTTTTGCAAACTTGAAATGTGCAGCAATGATTTTTTTTGGAGAGCAGTTGTTTTCTCCACGGTGTCCTTCCATGAGCACCATTCTTGTTCAGTGTTTTCCTTATAGTGGACACATGAACAGAGACTTTAGCAAGTTCTAGAGATTTCTGCAGGTCTTTTCCTGTTACCCTTGGGTTATTTTTCACCTCCTTTAGCATTGCATATTGTGCTGTTGATGTGATCTCTGCAGTATGCCCACTCCTAGGGAGAGTAGCAACAGTACTGAGTTTCCTCCATTTGTAGACAATTTCTCTTACTGTGGACTGATGCACACTAAGGTCTTTAGAAATGCTTTTGTAACCTTTTCCAGCATCGTGCGTCTCTACAATTCTTCCAAGTTCTTCTGAAAGATGTTTTGATTGAAACATGGTGCACATAAAGAGATCTTTCTTGAGAAGAGCAGGCTCTGGCAGTAACCTGACTTCGTGTGTCTTTTTTATAGGGCAGGGGACCTCTACAACCCACACCTCCATTATCTCATTAATTGGAACACCTGACTCCAAATAGTTTTTGTAGAGTTCACATACCTTTTCTAACAAATACATGTAATATTTATTTTTCTCAATAAATAAATGAACAAGTATAATGTTTTTTTTGTTATTTATTTAATTGGGTTTGCATTATCTACTTTTTGGACTTGTGTGAAGATCTGATCACATTTTAGGTCGTATTTATGCAGAATTAGAGAAAATTCTATATGGTTCACAAACTTTCTAGCCCCTCTGTACTGGAAATCCAAACAACACACACAAAATGCTGGAGGAACTCAGCAGGCCAGGTCTTGGCCTGAAACGTCGACTGAACTTTTTACCATAGGCGCTGCCTGGCCTTCTGAGTTCCTCCAACATTTTGTGTGTGTTGCTCAGCAATATATTCCTTAGTCTTAAAATTGGTTTAAAAACCAATTTCTATAAATTTTTAATCTTGTTTTATTTTATTGAGTTATAGCGCAGATGCCACTGTGATAGAGCGCACCACCATCTTAACAGAAGAGAGAATGCCTGGGGTGGATGGGATCTTTAATTGTGTTGGCTGCTTTACTGAGATGGAGAAGCATAGATTCAATCCATAGAGGAGAGGCTGTTTCCTGTGATGTGCTGAACTGTGTTCACAACTCTGCATTTTCTTGCAGTCACGTGTGGAGCAGTTGCCGTACCAAGCTGTTATTAATCCAGATAGAATGCTTTCTATGGTGCCACGATTAAAAATTGGTAGGCGTTAATGGGGGTGTCACAAAGTGAGATCCTCTGAATGTTATCAAGCTATCTGAACTACAGTTTCAGTTCTGATCATTGTTAAAACTTAAAGTAAATGGAAAGCAAAATGTTTTAAGGAGCAGTGTTTTGTACTCAACAGGAAGAATTTATCTGTTCAGACTAATTCACTATGCTTCAAAAATTGATTTTCTCTCAGCATGGTGTTCAATTCCATGCAAAGAACGTTTGAAGTACTTGATGCTACTTGTATCCTCATG
Organism: Mobula birostris; assembly: GCF_030028105.1. NCBI lineage: Eukaryota > Metazoa > Chordata > Chondrichthyes > Myliobatiformes > Myliobatidae > Mobula > Mobula birostris. The sequence goes on from NC_092401.1 coordinate 13,745,597, forward strand.
CTTCTGAAATCTTATTTATTTATTGAGAAACAGCGCGGAATAAGCTTTTCCATCCTTTCAAGCCGCATTTCCCAGCGATCTCCAAATTTAATCATAGTCTAATCATGAGACAATTTACCATGGTCAATTGATCTACCAACTGGTACATCTTTGGACTGTGGGAGAAAATCAGAGGACCCAGAGAAAACCAACATGGTCATGGGGAGAACGTACAAACTCCTCGCAGGCAGTGTCGGGAATTGAACTCAGCGGTCCTATCATGCTAGCCCTTTACCTGTTTATCTCATCAACTGAATTTAGTGATCTTTAAAAACGGAGTCCTGTCAAAGGGTCTTGGCTTGAAACGTCGATTGTACTTTTTACTTTTCTTCATAGATGCTGCCTGACCTGCTGAGTTCCTCCAGCATTGTGTGTGTGTTGTTTAGTGATCGTTATAGAGATCTCCCACTTCTCAGATCATTTTGATTCCTGGATCTAAAATAGTTACCTTCAAGTAGTAGTATTTTGACTTTATGTCGTCTTCTCTGCAATTCCCAATGATGCTTAACAGAGTTGAAGGGAAGGAGGCAAGGCCTGTTCATCGTGCATTTCTGCCACCTAGCACTAGGCATCAAGACTGACTCTGGAACATTTTCAGGCCCTGGAGTGTCAGAATTTCTTTGAAATTAGTTTTACCCACTAATCTATTAACATAAAATAAGTTTAGTGTCTCTGTCAGGTAATGCTATTTATGCAAAGTGTTAGGAATTTAAGCTCCGAAATATGTATATACAGTTGACTCAATTGGCTTTCACATAAAAACTTACATAATGGTCTTCGTGAATCAAGACTTTCCGAAGCACATTACAGCATAAGAAATGTCATTATTGTAATGCAGTAAACATAGCCAATTTGCATTTAGCAAAGTCACCCAAGAACATTGAGGTAATAAAACAGATGCTCTTAGATATTGTTTAAAGAATGAGTGTAGCCTACACACCTGGAGAACTTCCTCCCCTCGCTCACACCCATGCTTTAGGATTGTTTATCCATCCTGAGGAAAGTTGTGAGTCATCTAACATCAGATTTGAAAGAACGTGCCCATTAGAGTCTTTTTAGAATGCGCATATACACATGAAAGACGGCTGCCCTTCTGAAGGTGACCTCCTTACCAAGGTTAATCCTGTGATGTTTGGAAGGCAGTGAATGGTGGGTGGAAATAACTTGCCACAGATTCAGTCTTGAATCAGATTGCTGCTTTCACACAACATATCTAACCTTGCATAGTCTGCTGTTTTTGATTCTTTGGTTTGCCCAACTTCAGGTGCTATCACACAGCTTCCAGAATTCTAAAGGATGCAATTTGAAGAATTACCCATCCTTGACATCACAATATATTGCACAAAATTACTTGATTTTCTCAAGAAATAATCAATTTGATTTTGGGCTATTTTATGGTGTAGCAACTTGTATCACTGAAGGAATAAAGAGGAGCCTGGGAGACATTTTTCTGTATTGTCTGGATATGGAGTCCACTGTGTATTGTCCTAGTTCTTTGCGAATCTGGGTTTAAGATACAGGTGTCCCCCACTTTACGAAAGTTTGCTTTACGCCACTTCACTTTTACGAAAGACCTACATTATTAATACCTGTTTTCGCTAACCGAAAGAAATCCGAAGAGGATTTTCGCTTTTACGAAAAAAGGCACCCGCTTTAAACTTGTGTTTACCCCGAGAAAGACTACCATGACTGTGAAGTCTTGCACGGGCAGGTGTGTGCGCATGCGTGTACATGCCGATTTTTTTTCTACAAATCGTTTTTGACTAAATCTTCCCGATTCTGATAAGTGAAACTACACTGTACATACATTATTTCTGCTTTATATAAGCTGTGTATTTATCATATCATTCCTGCTTTTACTATATGTTAGTGTTATTTTAGGTTTTATGTGTTATTTGGTATGATTTGGTAGGTTATTTTTTTGGGTCTGGGAACGCTCAAGAATTTTTCCCATATAAATTAATGGTAATTGCTTCTTCGCTTTATGCCATTTTGGCTTACAAAAGGTTTCATAGGAACACTCTACTTTCGGATAGCAGGGGAAACCTGTATCACTGTTGATTGTTGGCAATGCATAGTCTCTGAAGAAATTCACTTAGCAGCACATATGGAATTTATAAACACTGTAGCAGCAGGCATATATAAAGTAGTGGCTGAAGCAGAGGTCCCAAGCTTGGCGATTATCTTGCTATCTAGGACAGAGATGAGAAAAGTTTTCTTCACCAGAAGGTAATGAAACTTTTGAATTCAGTGCCCAAGAGAATATTTTCTTTCAAAGAAAATAACTTAATATATGGATAGAAACATTTGTTTCTCTCTCTGTGTACATTAAAGGTAGAGATGAATCAAAGGAATTGAGTGGGGGAGTCGCTGGGCTTGTGAGAGAAAAATGGGACCTGATGATATTACTCTGAAAGCTAGTACAGACTTAGTAGGCCAGATGTCCACCACTCATGAAGAAAATATGAGAAAGGAAATTGGTTTAGTGCACTGAGGGAGAAGATTAAACATGATCTACTAGAATGATGGAGCAGGAATGAGTGGTGCTCTTGTGCTTATTCAAAAAATTAGTGCAATATTAGCTGATAATAGTATTGAATGGAAGGCAGCATTTGAGTAACAATCTGCTGCTCCTGTCTTAAGTTTTAAATCTTTTAGTTTTAAATATTTGAATAAAGCTTATACAATGATCTTTTAGATTTTTTAAGATCATTATAAGAACTGTTTTGTTCAACGAGTTGTAAATTATGAAGTGTAGAATTTCCGAGGAAATGTGCCTTTGAGATTTTAGGTAATTTTCCCTCAGAGTTTCATACTTGTAGAAGCAAATATTTCCATCCAAATATGGAGTCATTTCCTTAGGAAAAAAAAAATTTATCTTGGCTGCAGGAAGATCAACTAAAATAAAATTAATTAAATCAGCAGGAAGATCCTGTGATGCTTCCTGAGGAATAAAATAGGCCATTTTACAAATAAATTGAAAGTGAAATGGATTGCCTTTGCAATTTTGGATGCAAGCTGTCATTTTCAAAATGATTGGAATGTGCAAAAGGGCTTGAACAATATGTGAGCTTTATTTTTTTAAAATCAGTGATACTTTGTTCCTCATACAATGAATTTGCTAAGTTTGTGCAGAGAACTTACAACTTTGAAGGGATCTCAGTAAACAAATAAAATTGAGAACCTCTGCCATAGTAAAAGGGAAATAACTGCTTGCATCTATCAAACAGCTGTGAATATATTTGCACACAAACATTGCCAAATGGAGAAGCCCCAGGCGGAAACATTAGCAACTCTAAACTTTCAGTTTATTGGGCTTTGAACCATGTGAAGCCCATCAGAAGAGTCCAGTCATGCTTAGATTCCACAGCAGTTGGAGAACTGCCTCTTGGATTCTTTGCCAGTTTATTCATGTTTTTTTTAATGTAATATTACTTTTTAAATACTTCAATAAATTTTTTAATATTTCTGAACTTCAGAGCCATATAGAGACTGTTAATTAATCCTCTTAATTTTTAGATGAATGAAGTTTGAGGCTATCCCTTCTGTGTTGCAGTTCATGCCTTCCCCTTTTCACTATCTGACACCCTCCCATTGTCTAGACCATAGTGCTGGAGTCTAGGATGTTCTGGTCTAGCAGGAGGGTGCTTCACCTTCAGTATGAGAAGACAACAGGCAGTGATTCTGGGCAGTGTTGTGAAATGGTGGAGACTGAGCTAACAATAACTGGTCCAAACAAAACAGTATAACTTACTGCACAGAAATAACCATTCAAGTGAACCTGGTCTGGTGGCATTTCTGTTCATATGAACTTCTCTTGTACTCTTAAATATCATCGCATCAAAATGGTCTTCTATTTCATTATCACTTATGTTCTTAGCTTCACCTTAAATACATCTGTGCTGTTCAGATCAGCTCCGTATGGTTGCAATTTGTATCTCTCTGGGTAAAGAAATTTCTCCCGAATGCTACTTTGGATTCAGTACTGCCTGCCTTACATTTAAACACAAAATAGCGGATTTTCCCGCAAGTAGAATCTTATTCTCTCCATATTCATGATAAAATCCTTTTTAAAATTTAAACTGCCCAGTGTTCTTTGTGGAAGACCTGCAGCTTCTTCAGTCTTTCTTATTTGATATAACCTCTATGCTGGTTTCATCCTTTTAATAAACAACGTTATTCCTCCCACACTTGTACCTTCCCTGTTGATTTGTCAGTTTGTTGAATGTTCCTGTTGAGTGAGAACAGTGTACACTCTCTGAATACTGAAATGTTGTATCTTAAAGTTGTTGTTTACTGTTTGTGGTTCTTGTTATTTGATTTATTCCTCTGCTGCATTGCACTAGTGTAAGAATTTAGGAAGTATATCTTACAATGCCATCAGCAGTTCAATTGTTAGAGCTTTATATTTAAGAAGTTCTTGCTTTCAAAACATATTTGTTCCATTCTTCGTTTGTGAAATTGCAAGCAAAATTAAAAGACTGAGATGCCATCGTAACTTTTTATCCCTTAGGGCTGATTTATACTTGTGCGTCAACTCGATGCCGTAGGTATGGCGTCGCCACAAATGCTACGCAGAGCCTACGCAGATCCCTACGCCGTAGCCAGACGCGCACCTCTCCCAAAATGTAACTGCGCATCGCAGCAACGCAGAACGCAACACCTGTGATTGGTCCGCTTGGTAGCATCGCATTTCATTTTGCGCTGCAACAGCTTCCCATTGGCCGACTGAAGGGCAGGGAAGGAGCTCTGGCTGCAATGCTTTCCATAAAGCTTTACAGACCACCGAAATTATGGATGACACATATCGCTTTTACGAAAAAAGACGCTCGCTTTAAACTTTACCCCGAGAAAGACTACCATGACCATGAAGCCTTGTGCGGCCAGGTGTGTGCACATGTGTGACGTGCGCAAATTGCAGAGCAATGCAGACGCACCAACGCACAAGTATAAATGCTCACAACACGTGTAGGCCACTTGCATAGGTTACGGCGTCAAGTTGATGCACAAGTATAAATCAGCCTTTTGTTGATGATGCATGGAAACAATTTAGCGTTGTGATATATTTACTTTATTTTTCTAGTGTAAAATCCATCTATATGGTGACATTAATGCAGTTTGGTAATAAATTTACTTTGAACTTTTAACTTTGAAATGGTGCTGAATGAACAATCGGCAATGGTGAGTTAGGCATTTTGAGCCCATTGGCCAATTGCTGCTTTTTCTTATGCTTATATTTTTATGAGGCTCAATTACGGCATACTTCAATTGGCACAATTCTGCACTTGACTTTGGAAAATCAATGGAAATACAACATCAGAGTTTAAAACATAACCTGTGGCCAAGATTTTAGCATGCAGCTGTGTTGCTCCAAGATGAAAAAGAAGAAAATAAAATCGTACTTTCAACAGTGCCTTATCACATTTCTCAGGTTGGCTCAAAACACATGACATACATAGCAACTTATGATGTAACGTGACCCTGTTTCAATTTTCACACAATCTACCTGTAACAACTATAATGTGTTTTTATAGCATCTTTACCCTGTAAGCTGACATCTGTGATAATATCCTCCTATGGTGAAATCTAGCCATCTAGATTGCTTGCTGAACCCAAGGGGAGAGCTGTTTCAAGGAATGCTAAGGGAATTAATCTGACACCTATCATAAATGCAGATTGTTATACACTTTTTAAATAGATTTTTCTGAAACTGATAAATTGAGTATTTTATCAGTTCATTCAACTTCAAATTGAGTTTTTACAGCTGTTCACGTTTACTCACTTCTTTAAGCATTTAACATCTTTATGTTACATATTGGAAAATGAATGAGCTGTTGGCCAGGACAGTAGGAAATAGTCAAAGAGCAAGAGCAAGAAATCAGCAGCCATGTTCTCACTCAAATGTCTCATTGCCAAAACAAAAACAAGGTGTTAATATTTGGGAAAGCTCATTACTTTTATAGATAACTTGATATGTACTTACACAATAGGACAATGAAGGTGATGTAATTTTCTTCACTGACCATTGAAGTTTTACTTAGGAATTATTTTTAAAAATTTTTTTTATTACAAACAAACAAACAAATGTAAACAAAAACAGCACATCCACAAAAACCACGACCTTAACAAAATCAAATTAAATATTGAGCAGCAAAATGGAGAATAATATAAAGGCAAAAGTAAACATACACAGCAGAGGTGCATCGCACCAAAAACCTTCAGTCCTCACCCCGTAAGAAAGTCCAATACAGGGCCCCATATCCTTTCAAAGATGTCCTCTCTGTCCTCATTACATAGTCTCAGTCTCTCCAAATGTAAAGTATTTGCCTGTTCTCTCAGCCACAGATCATACATAGGCACAGAGTCCATTTTCCACATTTGCAGGATTAACTTCTTTGCAATCACCATTCCAAACAGTACAGCCATTTTTTCATACATATTGGCTGAAGATAGGGATCTTGTTGCTCCGAGGATGGCTATGAGCGGGTCTGGTTCCCACCACTTCCCAAAAGCCTTAGGGAAACAGTGAAAAGTACTTTTCCAGTATGCATAAAGCTTACAACATGACCAGAATGAATGTGACAAGTTACTATTCACAGATTTACATCTATTACAAACTGGTGAAACATTAGGGTAGAAACTGTGCAACTTTTCTTTGGGATAATGGAATCTATGTATTGCTTTGAACTGCATAAGTCTGCGTCTGACATTGACCGAACAATCATGTATACTCTTTAAACACTCATCCCAGACCTCCTCTGTCAGTTCTATACCCAATTCATTCACCCATGCCTGTTTAAGACCTGCAGTATTCACCCGAGCTCCATTATGTAGGATCTGATGAAAATAGGATACCGCACTATAAGTAACAGGATCAAATTTATTTATTGCCTCCAGGGACTCATGTTTGTCTAAAACTTCGAAGTTAGGTATATATTTCCTAACGTAATCTCGAATTTGTAAATATCTGAAAAAAAACTAGATGCAGGGATATTGTAAACTGCTTGTAACTGTGCAAATGAGGCAAAGTTTCCATTAATATATAGGTCACCTACACTAAAGATGCCTGTCTGTTTCCAGGTAGAAAAAAACAGTATTATTCACGCCAGGCAAAAAGGAATGATTGTCACAAATCGGATTGTCAATATAAGTTTTTGGGGCCTTAATGTGTAGTTGAACCTGCTTCCAAATTCTTATTGTGCTGCTAACTACAAAGCTGTTACTTAAATGTGACTTATTAACCGCAGTGGGGCTATTAAGGAGAGCTGGTAAGGAAGTCTTCCTACAAAGCATTCGCTCTATGAGTAACCATGCTGGGCACGAGTCTGGGGTAGAGGGTGGGCCTTTTTCCACCATGCAAGAATGGATAGGTGGGCAGCCCAGTAATACATTTTAACGTTCGGTAGCGCAAAACCACCTGCTTCCTTAGGCTTTGACAAGTGTTTTTTAGTAATTCTAATGGCTTTATAATTCCAAATGAAGGGTATAATAATTGAATGTAATTGCTTAAAATATGACAGACAAATAAAACATGGAGATGACTGGAAAAGATGAAGAAATCATGGCAGTACAATCATCTTGATTGCATTAACCTTCCCCACCAAAGAAATTGGAAGGGTTTTCCAAAAGTCAATATTGCATTTAACCTGCTCAACTTTGTTTTGCCAATTCACTTGCAAGAGGTCATCTGGGTTTTTTGTAATAGTCACACCAAGATAGGAAATATTATCATGTTATTTTAAAGGGAATGGACTGTAAATACGCTGTATTAACCACTGCAGTGACTGGCATTAGTTCACTCTTATCCCAATTAATAAAGAAACCTGAGACACTACCAAAATTATTAATTAGAGTCAGAAGGGCGGGTATTGATGTTTGTGGGCTGGAGATATATAAAAGGACATCGTCAGCGTATAACGAAAGGTGATGTTTATGTCCATGTATATCAATGGGAGATATCAAAGGGTCCTGTCTGATGCTAATAGCTGGTGGCTCAATGATAACTGCAAACAAAAACGGAGAAAGGAGGCAGCCTTGACGAGTCCCACGAGGAAATATTCTGATTAGTGATAATAGAAGCAGATGAGTGTGAATAAATTATTTCAATCCATTTAATGAAAGATGGTCCAAATGCAAATTTCTTAAGTGCAAACATTATATATGGCTATTCCACTTGGTCAAACACACATTCTGCATCTAATGAAATGACTACAGCCTCTTCTGCATGTTTTGTATATAAAATATTGAAAAGACGACACAAATTAAAATACATATGTCTACTTGGCATAAAGCTAGTTTGATCTGGATGAATAATAAAACAAATGCATTCTTTTAACCTATTGGCCAGGACTTTCCCAAGAATTTTGGTTTCAATGGGCAGCAGCGAAATGGGGCAATATGATGAAACCACCTCGGCATCATGGCCTGGTTTTGGAATCACAGAAACATTGGCTTTACATAAAGTGGTGGCAAAATGGAAGCTGTCCTAGAGTGATTCAACATTCATAAGAGCAGAGGTGACAATTTTGGACCAAATACTTTGAAGAATTCCATGTTAAAACCATCCGGACACGCTGCCTTATTACTGGGGAGGGAAGAGATGACCTTCTTGATCTCATCTAGGCTTATATCAGCATCAAGTGTATTTAATGAATCTGTTGATAGCGTGGGCAGATCCAGGTGATCAAAAAATGCTTCCATAGCTTCAACGTCTGGACTGCCTTGTGGTTGGTAAACATTAGCATAGAACTCAGCAAAACACTTATTAATTTTTTTCTGGGTCCGTTAATAAAAAGTCATCTTTTGCCTTTATATGATGTATGGCCCTGGAGGCTTGCATCTGTCTTAACTGACGGGCAAATAACTTATGGGGCTTTTCATCAAGCTTAAAATACCTCTGTCTGACTTGTGTCAGTAGTTTTACTTCAGAATTATTTACCTGTATTCATGTCATAACTATGCACTGTTGTCTTCATTGATTCCCTCATCATATACTTGCCCCTCTTGCTTTACTGTTGCTCCGCTATACATTTCATTGCCAGAGTGCCTCTGTCTGTATTTCCCACTATGCAAGATATTTGTGCTGTATATTTAGTTCATTTCTTTAATGATTCCCATAATCAATTTTGAATGTTTTAGTCTTGGTATCAACACTGGCACACCTCAGGGGTGTGTGCTTAGCCCACTGCTCTACTGTCTCTACATCCATGCCTGTGTGGCTAGGCACAACTCAAATGCCATCTATAAATTTGCTGACAATACAGTCACTGTTGGTAGAATCTCAGGTGGTGACGAGGGGGCGTACAGGAGTGAGATATGCCAACTAGTGGAATGGTGCCGCAGCAACAACCTGGCACTCAATGTCATTAAAACGAAAGAGCCTATTGTTGACTTCAGGAAGGGCAAGACGAAGGAACACATACCAATCCTCATAGAGGGATCAGAAGTGGAGAGAATGAGTAATTTCAAGATCCCGGGTGTCAGGATCTCTGAGGATCCAATCTGGTCTTGACATATCAATGCAACTACAAAGAAGGCAAGGTAATGGCTGTATTTCATTAGGAGTTTGAGATTTGGTTTATCACCTAAGACACTCAAACTTCTGCAGATGTACCATGGAGAGCATTCTGACTGGCTGTAACACCACCTGGTATGGGGGGACTGTTCCACAGGATCAAGATAAACTGCAGAGAGTGGTAAAATTAGTCAGCTCCATAATGGGTACTAGCCTCAGAAGTATCCAAGACATCTTCAAAGAGCGATGCGTCAGAAAGGCGATGTTCATCATTAAGGACTGCCACCACCCTTTTCTCACTGTTACCATCAGGTAGGAGATACAGAAGCCTGAAGGCACACACTCAGCGATTCAGAAACTGCTTCTTCCCCTCTGCCATCCGATTCCAAAATGGACATTGAAGCTTTGGACACTAACTCGCTTTTTAAAAAAAATATACAGTACTGTATTTCTGTTTTTGCACATTTTTTAAAAAATCTATTCAATATAAGTAATTGATTTACTTGTTTATTTATTATTATGTTTTATTTTATTTATTATTATTCTTTTTCTCTCTGCTAGATTATGTATTGCACTGAACCGCTGCTGCTAAGTTAACAAATTTCACGTCACATGCCAGTGATAATAAACCTGATTCTGATTCTGAATTTGTTGAATGCCTATGAGGTGGTTTTTAGAGCAGTTTGTCATTGAGTCTATTAGGGAATCAGCAAAACTAGCTTGAGCGTTATGCAATGAACTGTAGGCAATTAAAGTGCTTAAGGTAAAGGAACCGTGAAGAATCAGTGATCGCAATATAATTGAATTCAACTTGAAATTTGATAGGGAGAAAGTAAAGTTTCTGATTCTAAGACCATTATAAGACCATAAGACATAGGAGCAGAATTAGGCTGTTTGACCCATTGTGTCTGCTCTGCCATTCAATCATCCTTTTTTTTCCCTCCTCAGCCACACTCCCCGTATCCTTTGATAATGTGACCAATCAAGAACCTATCAATTACCACCTTAAATACACCCAACAACCTGGCCTCCACAGCTGCCTGTGGTAACAGATTCCAGAAATTCACTACCCTCTGGCTAAAGAAATTTCTCTGCATCTCTATTTTAAATGGGTGCCACTCTATCCTGAGGCTGTGCCCTCTTGTCCGAGACTCCCCAACCATGGGAAACATTCTTTACACGTCTACTCTGTTGAAAAGTTTCAATGAGATCCCCCCCTCATCCTTCTAAATTCCAGTGAGTACAGGCCCGGAACCATCAAATGTTCCTCATTTGATAGCCCTTTCATTCCCAGAATCATCTTTGTGAACCTCCTCTGAACCCTCTCCAATGCCAGCACATCTTTTTCTTAGATAGGGAGCCCAATACTCAAGGTGAGGCCTCACCTATGCCTTATAAAGCCTCATCATTACATCCCTGCTCTTGTATTCTAGACCTCTGGAGATGAATGCTAGCATTGCATGTGCTCTCCTCACCACCGACTCTACCTGCAAGTTAACCTTTAGAGTGTTCTGCACAAGGACTCCCAAGTCCCTTTGCATCTCAGATTTTTGGATTTTCTCCCCATATAGAAAATAGTTTGCACATTTATTTCTTCTACCAAAGTGCATGACTATGCGTTTTACAACAGTGTATTTCATTTGCTATTTCCTTATGCATTCTCCTAATCTGTCTAAATCCTTCTGTAGCCTTCCTGTTTCCTCAACACTACCTGCTCCTCCACGAATCTTAGTATCATCTGCAAACTTGGCAGCAAAGCCATCTATTCCATCATCTAAATCATTCATATACAGCATGAAAAGAAGCTTTCCCAACAACGAGCCCTGCGGAACACCACTTGTCACTGGCAGCCAACCAGAAAAGAATCCTTTTATACCCACTCGCTGCCTTCTACCAATCAGCCTGTGCTCTAACCATGCTAGTAACTTTCCTGTGATACCATGAGCTCTTAACTTGGTAAATAGCCTCATGTGTGGCATTCTGTCTGAAAGTCCAAATATACAACATCCACTGCATCCCCTTTATCTATCCTACTTGTAATCTCATCAAAGAATTTCAATAGGGTTCATCAAGCAAGATTTTCCCTCCAGGAAACCATGCTGACTTCATCCTATCTTGTCCTGTGTCACCAAGTACTCCATAACCTCATCCTTATTAATTGACTCCAACATTTCCCAATGATTGAGGTCAGGCTAACTGGCCAATAATTTCCTGTCTGCTGCCTCCCTCCTTTCTTAGAGTGGAGTGACATTTGCTATTTTTCAGTCCTCTGGAACCATGCCAGAGTCCAATGATTATATAACCGTACCCATATAACAATTACAGTATGGAAACAGGCCATCTCGGCCCTTCTAGTCCATGCCGAACGCTTACTCTCACCTAGTCCCACCGACCTGCACTCAGCCCATAACCCTCCATTCCTTTCCTGTCCATATAGCTATCCAATTTTATTTAAATGACAATATTGAACCTGCCTCTACCACTTCTGCTAGAAGCTCATTCCACACAGCTACCACTTTCTGAGTAAAAAAGTTCTCCCTCATGTTACTCCTAAACTTTTGCACCCTAACTCTCAACTCGTGTCCTCTTGTTTGAATCTCCCCTACTCTCAATGGAAAAAGCCTATCCATGTCAACTCTATCTACCCCCCTCATAATTTTAAATACTTCTATTAAGTCCCCCCTCAACCTTCTATGCCCCAAAGAATAAAGACCCAAATTGTTTAACCTTTCTCTGTAACTTAGGTGCTGAAACCCAGGTAACATTCTAGTAAATCTTCTCTGTATTCTCTCTATTTTGTTTCCATCTTTCCTATAATTCGGTGACCAGAACTGTACACAATACTCCAAATTTGGCCTTACCAATGCCTTGTACAATTTTAATTTTAATTCTGTACATCTGCCAGTAGCTTCACTATTTGAACCTGGGGAAACCTAGACCAGAGGTACTGTTTGGGAGGATCCGTCATCACTGGAGTGGTTGTCTGCTGCAATGATGGTGAAGTCGATACCCTGACTGAAACATCAGAACCATCATGAGGATGCTAACCAGTGCACTGCTAGTCAGACAGACCACCCACTCACCCCGTGTCAATCTCAATGAGAAATCAACATTCTGTAATGATTAATTAACCAGTTGTTTGGAATTAAATGACCTTGTCTGGTGTCTCAGGGCCGGGTGTGTCTGCAACCCCCAACCCCCAACCCTGACACTCCTTCTCTGCCACACCCCTCCTGCAGCACTCCACCCTTGCCAATCCCAACAGCCTTTGCAATCACCACATTTACAAACTCGCTCTTCACTCTATGTTGACAAATACAGTAGTATGCGAAAGTCTTAGGCACCCGAGTTAAATATATATGTACCTAAGACTTTTGCACAATACAGTATATTTTTCCTTAATGTTATGAGCAGAATAAGTGCAAGTCAAGTGTATACTGTATGTCTCTTGAAAGGTCATTACTAAATGCCTCCATAATCTCAACCACTACCTCTTTCAGAACCCTAGGGTGCAGTTCAACTAGTTCGGGTGATTTATGTACCTTTAGGTCTTTCCGTTTTTTGAACACCTTCTCCCTTGTAATAGTAACTGAACTCATTTCTCTTCCCTCACACTCTTCAAACCTGGCACACTGCTAGTGTCTTCCACAGTGATGACTGATGCAAAGTACTCATTTGGTTCACCTGCCATCTCCTTGTTCCCTGTTATTATTTCTCCGGCCTCATTTTCCAGCAGAACTATATCCGCTGTCATCTCTCTTTTATTTTTTGTATACTTGAAAATGTTTTTTTTAATCTACCTTGATATTGTTTGCTAGGTTGCTTTCATATTTCATCTTTTCCCCCTTAATCATTCTTTCAGTTGCTTTCTGTAGGTTTTTAAAAGCTTCCCAATCCTCCATCTCCCTGCTAATTTCTGCTTTGTTGTATGCCTTCTCTTTCACTTTTACATTAGCTTTGACTTCCCTTGTCAGCCACAGTTCAGTTGTACTATTTTGCCATTTGAGTATTTCTTTGTTTTTGGACCTTCACCTTACTCATCCTGTACTTTCCTCATTTTTCCCAGAAACTCAAACCATTGCTGCTCTGCTGACATCCCTGCCAGCATCTCCTTCCAATTTACTTTGGCCAACTCCTCTCTCATACCACTGTAATTTCCTTTACTCCACTGAAATATTGCTATGTCAGACTTTACTTTCTCCCTATCAAATTTCAAGTTGAATTCAATTATATTACGATCACTGACTCCTCACGGTTCCTTTACCTTAAGCTCTTTAATCACCTACAGTTCATTGCATAACACTCAATCCAGTTTTGCTGATTCCCTAATAGGCTCAATGACAAACTGCTCTAAATCCACCTCGATGGCCTTCAACAAATTCAGAATTAAAGTCAGTTTTATTACCACCAGCATGTGACGTGAAATTTGTTAACTTAGCAGGAGCAGTTCAGTACAATACAATACATAATCTAGCAGAGAAAAAAAAAGAATAATAATAAAATAAAGCATAATAGTAAATAAACAAGTAAATCAATTTAAATAGATTTTTAAAATTTGCAAAAACAGAAATTCTGTATATTTTTTTTAAAAGTGAGTTAGTGTCCAAAGCTTCAATGTCCATTTAGGAATCAGATGGCAGAGGGGAAGAAGCTGTTCCTGAATCGCTGAGTGTGAGCCTTCAGGCTTCTGTACCTCCTACCTGATGGTAAAAGTGAGAAAATGGCATGCCCTGGGTGCTGGAGGTCCTTAATAATGGACGCTGCCTTTCTAAGACACCACTGCCTGAAGATGTCCTGGGTACTTTGTAGGCTAGTGCCCAGGATGGAGCTGACTAGATTTACAACCTTCTACAGCTTCTTTCGGTCCTGTGCAGTAGCCCCTCCATATCAGACAGTGATGCAGCCTGTCAGAATGCTCTCCACAGTACAACTATAGAAGTTTTTGAGTGCATCTTCAAACTCCTAGCAACTTATAGCTGCTATCTTGCCTTCTTTATAACTACATCGATATGTTGGAACCAGGTTGGATCCTCAGAGATCTTAACACCCAGGAACTTGAAGCAGCTCACTCTCTCCACTTCTGATCCCTCCACGAGGATTTGTTTGTGTTCCTTCGTCTTACCCTTCCTGAAGTCCACAATCAGCCTTTTCGTTTTAATGACGTTGAGTGCCAGGTTGTTGCTGCGGCACCACTCCACTAGCTGGCATATCTCACTCCTGTACTCCCTCTCGTCACCACCTAAGATTCTACCAACAATGATTGTATTGTCAGCAAATTTATAGATTGTATTTGAGCTATCCCCAGTCGTATGTATATAGAGAGTAGAGTAGTGGGCTAAGCACACACCCCTGATGTGCGCCAGTGTTGATCGTCAGCAAGGAGGATATGTTATCACCAATCTGCACAGACTGTGGTTTCCAGTTAGGAAGTCGAGGATCCAATTGCAGAGGGAGGTACAGAGGCCCAGATTCTGCAACTTCTCAATCAGGATTATGAGAATGATAGTATTAAATGCTGAGCTATAGTCGATAAACAGCATCCTGATGTAGGTGTTTGTGTTGCCCAGGTGGTCTAAAGCTGTGTGGGGAGCCATTGAGATTGTGTCTGCCGTTGACTTACTATGGTGATAGGCAAATTGCAATGGGTCCAGGTCCTTGCTGAGGCAGGAGTTCAGTCTAGTCATGACCAACCTCTCAAAGCATTTCATCACTGTCGATGTGAGTGCTACCTGGTGATAGTCATTAAGGCAGCCCTTTTGGGATCCATTACCAACCTGTTTTTACCAATGTACCTGCATGTTACAATCTTCCATGACTATCATAACATTGCCCTTTTGACATGCCTTTTCTATTTCCCATTGTAATCTGTGGTGCACACCTCAGCTACTGTTTGGAGTCATCTTCTGATCCTATGTCACATCTTTCTGATGATTTGATGCCATTCTTTACCAGCAGAGCCATGTCAACCCTCCTGCCTACTTTCCTATCCCTCCAATACAATGTGTAATCTTGAACATTCAGCTGCCAACTATAACCATCCTTCAGCCACAATTTAGTGATGGCCACAACATCATACCCGACAATCTGTAAAAGTGCAACAAGCTCCTCCATCTTATTTCTTGTACTCCGTGCATTGAGATGTAACACTTTGAATACTGTATTTGTCACCCATTTTGATTCTGAATCCCTAATGCACTGATACTCATCCTGCTGGCAGCAATTTTGTCCTATCATCTGCTTGCCTTTCCTGACAGTCCGACTACACGTTATCCTTGTTTTTTTTTTACCATCTGTCCTATCCTGAGTCCCTTCACTCCCCAACGGCTCTAAGAAACCTGCCTACGAGAATATTTGTCTCCACTCCCCCCCAGTTCAGCTGCAACCCACCCCTTTTGTACAAGCCATACCTCCCCAGAAAAGATCCCAATGAATGCTTTTATCTGCCAAGTCATCCTGTATCCTGTTTCAACTCTCACTGGTGTGTGGCACAGGTAGAAATCCAGAAATTATTACTGGAGGTCCTGCTTCTCAGCTTTCTGTCTAGCTCTCTAAGTTCTCTCTTCAGGACCTCATTGTTTTCCTTCCTATGCCATTGGTACCAATATGTACCGAGACTTCTGGCTGCTCTCCTTTCCTCTCCAAAATGCTGGGGATGCGATCCAAGGTGTCCCTGACCCCGGCACCTGGGTGGCAACATACCATCCGAGTGCCCCATTCATGTCCACAGAGACTCCTGACTGTTCTTCTGACTATTGGGTCCCCTATCACTATCGCTCCCCTCCTTCCCTTCTGTACCACGGACCCATGCCCAGTGCCAGGGCATTCCCCTGGAAGGAAATCCCCCATAACTGTATGCTCATTATCGAGGGGAATGGCAACAGGGCTGCGCTGCACTAACTGCCTATTCCCCTTCCCATTTCTTCTGACAGTCATCCAGCTACCTGCCTCCTGCAACTTGGGGCTGATTATTTTTTTGTAGCCCCAGTCAATGATCTCCTCATTCTCCCGTAGAAGCCGAGGTCATTCAGCTGCTGCTTCAGATTCCTAACATGGTCTTCAAGGAGCTGCAGCTGGATGCACTTCACACAGATGTAGTTCCCTGGGAGACTCTGGGTCACCAGGACTCCAGCTTCCAGCATGAAGAACACACAACGGCCATTTAAACTACACCATGTACCCCCGACACAGAAAGGAAAAAGAGAAACTTAGCAGAAACTTACCCAGAGCCAATGCCTCTTCCAAGCCGAAGCCTCTTTTGAGCCAATGCCTGTCACTCCCACTCTCACCACTGGCGCACTCCCAACAATGGTCACTCTGTACTTTCATTTACTCCTATCTGCGCTGTTCACGCCAACCTGCGAGAAACCTCCTCAACGTGTGCTGCTCCTGCCGCTGATTGGGCTGCCAGAATGACACCGAATGCCCATGGAGCTCTTCTTTTAA
This sequence comes from Mobula birostris, assembly GCF_030028105.1. NCBI lineage: Eukaryota > Metazoa > Chordata > Chondrichthyes > Myliobatiformes > Myliobatidae > Mobula > Mobula birostris. The sequence goes on from NC_092401.1 coordinate 13,762,593, forward strand.
ATCAGTGCCGCCAACCTTCAAGAAACCTCCTCACTGCACTGTTCCTGCCGCTGGAATGACACCAAGCGACCACGAAGCTCTCCTTTTAAATGAGTATTGCTGACCTGCGAGAAACCTCACTGCGTGCTGCTCCCGCTGCTGATTGGACTGCCGGTTATATTGGGAGGACTGCATTGTCAAATCTCCAACATGCTGCACTAAATCAAGTACATGTGAGACTGAATATTCCATGTTGAACAGTATTTTCTTCCATCCTTCCATACTCTGCTGAGGTAATATAGAGTAGGTAGGACTTCCATTGGACTTCCAATGAAAATCTTGGCACTGGGAGACATTCAGATAAAATGGTCCAGGGATAATAATTAAAATGCATCAATTATGTTAAGGTGGAGCGCTGGATACCATTCTGAACAGGAAAGTTTAACTGCTGCTGCTTCTCTTCCCAAGTTCAGTGAATACAGCGTGATTGGAACGAAAAGCATGGATGACAGTTTGCCATTTAATTGTAGAAGCCAATATGGAAACTTTGAATGACAGTAATCAGTTGCTACCTGTGCTGTGATTATTTTCTGCTTCAGGGTTCAAACCACATGGTTTAAATGAAAAATTAAGTTAAAGAGAAGCTAAATTCGTTTCTTAATTTCCCTTAATTTTCCACAGTGCCTGTTTGCTTTATTGGTTTGCATTATTCAGTATTTCCCTTGGTATTCAAAGTTCAAAGTAAATTTATTATCAAAGTACATATATCACCATATGCAACCCCGAGATTCATTTTCTTGTGGGCATACTCAGTAAATCTATAGAATAATAACCATAATATAATCAGTGAAAGACCACACCGACTTGGATGTCCATCCAGTGTATAAAAGACAACAAACTATGCAGATACAAAAAGAAAGAAATAAATAAGCAATAAATATTGAGAACATGAGATGAAGAGTTCTTGAGAGTGCATTGGTTGTGGGAGTATTTCAATGATGGGGCAAGTGAAGTTGAGTGAAATTATCCTCTTTGGTTCAAGATCCTGATGGTTGAGGGTAGTAACTATTCATGAAGCTGCTGGTGTGAGTCCTGAGGCTCCTGTACCAGCCTGATAATAGATGCGTCTTTCCTGCAACAGCGTTTCATGTAGATGTGCTCAATGGTGAGGAGGGCATAATAAACTGAGTGTATTGTGATCTCTAGAGTTAATGTATTATATTTTTTCTGATATGGCAAAAGGGTAGAGACTGACATGTAATTAGACATTCAAAAATGCTAGAATCATTCAGCAGGTCTGGCAGTATCTATGGGAAGAAAAGTAGATTTTAATGTTTCTGGTTCGAAGTTTTTGTTTTGAGTTTTCAATTTTGAACTAGGCATTTGGCAGGTTGTGCATTTTTCATGCATTACTTCCTCAGATGCTAATGGGACTTGGTTTGAAATTCTGCATTTAATGGGGTGAGTTTTGGATTGCAGCTTCACTTGTTAACTACACAGTGGGAGAGTTCCATAAGCTTGTGAATTTTTCACTTTTGGGCGTCTTGCAAAACAGCTGCAGCAACTAATTTCTGGAATCATCAAGAAGTTCTGCAGAAATCATTGTAATTCTGTATCACCAGTTGTAACAGTCTCACTGCATCACTTTAGAACCACAGTAAAGGTCATTGGTGTAGTCCAAACATCCTCATCTGTTCTTGGATTGCTTTGAACCCTGTAATCAATAAAAGTTTTCTCTTCAAATACTAAACAGTGCAGCAGTATTGTATCCTGTTTTGTTAAACGTTTGTATGTGTTGACACATAGAACTGTACATTCCAGAGGACTTTTAGTTCAGAGCATATCCAGGAACCATCAGTATTCCAGCAGAGCTCCGAACTGGACAAAGTATTGGATTTTGTAACCTATAGGGTGAACATGACATTATCGGTATTTGTTTCTGATGGAGTTGATACCTTGGTCTTCTCATCCCTGAAGCAAACTATTTGTCTACTACTAACCATGTACATCTTCATATTCCAGTGATATTATGTTCCTTTCTAAAGGATAATTTAATACTCAGTGTCACATTGTGGTTGCATCTGCACATTGCATATTAGTCTCCAATGAACACTTGGGAGATGTTCAGCGAATCCCCGTATGGATGAATTTCAATTGTCATTTGAGTTGGAGGGCAATTAATATATTGTGGCACTTGCACCCTCAGGCACAGACTGTAATATTGACCAATGCTGTAGGCTCTGATCAGTAGTTCAGGTAGTCATAGATTGTAGAACTGTACAGTTTAGAAAGAGGCTCTTTAGCTCATTATATCCATGTTGACAATGATGTCTATCTATTCTAATCCCACTTGACTTCATATCCCTCTGTGCATAGGAGCAGAATTAGGCTATTGGTCTCATCACGTCTGCTCTGCCATTCAATCATGGATGATTTATTTCCCCTGTTCTCTTGCCTTCTCCCCATAATCTTGATGCCCTGACTGATCAAGAACCTTATCAAACTCAGTTTTAAATATACCCAATGACTTGACCTCTACAGTCATCCATGACAATGAATTCCACAGATTTGCCACTCTCTAGCTAAATAAGTTCCTCTTCATCACTGTTGTAAAGACACATCTTTCTATTCAGAGGCCGTGCCCTCTGGTCCTAGACTCTCCTACTATAGGGCAAACAAGTCCTCCAGGTAACTGTTTGGATATCTTTTAAGTATTATTACTGTTCCTGCCTCCATCAGCTTGTCTGGCAGCTCATTTCAGATACCATCTCATCTTCATGTGAGGATTTTACTCTTCAGATTCCTTTTAAACATCCTACCTACCTAGGAGTACCTTCAGCATTCTGTGTTCATTAATCAGCCACTGTAGGTGGTCTCTAGTGCGAAGGTGAGTAGTAGAGTTGGGGGAGGTGAATGAGAATGTCAGGCAAATAAATGAGATCAGAATCAGCTCAATATCACCAGCATATGTTGTGAAATTTGTTAACTTTGTTAACAGAGAGAAAAGACTGTGAATTATATATATGGAGAAGCGGTTGTTCCTGCATCATTGAGTGTGTGCCTTTCTGAGGCTCTGCTCCTTGAAGATGCCCTGGATACTTCGGAAGCTAGTGTCCATGATGGAGCTGACTAATTTTATAACTCTCTGCAGTTGGTTGTGGAAGGAGTTTTGTTGACCAAGGTTGATGATTCTGCAACCCACTGCATTGATTGTAGCTCATGAAAGCATCAGTAAATTACAAGAGCTACAGTGAATGAAGCCAAGAGTGAAGTCAGTATTCTTGTAAATCAGTTTATTGGAGTGTTGGTTAACATTTACAAATAGTTCTGGATAGCTATCTGGCTAGAGAGTGAAAAGTTGTAACATTTTGAAGATTTAGTTGGGTATAACTAAATTGTGTGTAGCTCGTGAGGTCTCTGGTCTACTGGCTACACTGAAGTAATCTTAAGGCATATCATGGTCTGGAGCTTTCGAAGATATACATTGAGTCATGAGATTACAGGATGAAATTTAGGAGTCAACAGTTTAAGTAAGACAAATTGTACATGATCTCTCAAAAGAGCAGGCTTCATAGTTGATTAGATTTTTCCTCGCTCAATATTTTGTTTATCAAAATCATAAACTTCCTTAGGGCAGCACCTTTTGCAGTTCTTCCCACATTACCCTTCCCCAAGTCTTTATGATATAGTCTTTAGTTATCTGATCCTATTCTCCGTCATTCCCCTTCTGTATTCCATTACTTCTGTAACCTATTACCTATTTATCTCTCTTGTCAAAACCATTGCCTTGGTCACCTTTCTATTTCTCCTCTTCCCCATTTATGTCAGCTATTTATAAAATTTTCTGCATATGATGTATTTTAAAACAGCCAGTTCTTTAAAAAAAAACTGAGTTTTGACATGACAGATATGCCCATTCCTACATTCTCCTCCAAGGGCTAGTTACCCATTTAGTCATTGTACTTTAACATTACTGGTGGGTAGGGCATTCTAATATATGAATGCAGTAATGATGAGAAGAACGAGAAATAAAATCCAGTTCTGGACATTGCGTGATTTGGAGGGGAACTTCTCATGGATCAACTACATTTGCTCTCCTTGCTGGTAGAGGTTGCTAGTTTATAGATTTTTTGAAGAAATATAGGCAATTAACTGCCTGCATTTTTCAAGATGGTGTAAATAGTGGCTAAATGGAAACACAAAATACATGCTGGAGTGGGGAGCAACACAAAACATTGGAGGAACTCCACAAGTCAGACAGCATCAAAGGAGGGAATGGACAGTCAATGTTTCGAGTCAAGACCCATTTTTCTTTAAAATGGTGGAGGGGTGGTAGTCAACATAAAAGGTGGAGAGAAGGGCTAGAGCAAGAGCTGGTGGATTGTAGCTGAGAGAGCTGGTAGGCAGCTGAAGAGGGGGCAAAGTGTGAATGAAGTGGAAGATGATTGGTGAAAGCGACAAAGCACTGAAGATGTTGGAATATGATAGGAGAGGAAGGTGGCGCATGGAATAAGGAGGGGAATCAGTGGAAAATGGGCAGATGGAGAATGAAGGAGAAAAGATAAGGTGGTGGGGAGCAGGTTGTTCAAGAGGAAAGATAAAAGGGACAGAGGAGGTGTGGTTATTGGAAGTTGTAGACTACAGACAGAAGATGAGGTGCTGTTCCTTGAATATGCATCTAACTTCAATTTGGCAGTGGAAGAGGCCAGGGATGGAGATGTTGGGGTGAGAATGGGAAGGAGAATTGAAATAGAAACATAGAAACATAGAAAATAGGTGCAGGAGTAGGCCATTCGGCCCTTCGAGCCTGCACCACCATTTATTATGATCATGGCTGATCATCCAAATCAGAACACCGCCCCAGCCTTCCCTCCATACCCCCTGACCCCCGTAGCCACAAGGGCCATATCTAACTCCCTCTTAAATATAGCCAATGAACTGGCCTCAACTGTTTCCTGTGGCAGAGAATTCCACAGATTCACCACTCTCTGTGTGAAGAAGTTTTTCCTAATCTCGGTCCTAAAAGGCTTCCCCTCTATCCTCAAACTGTGACCCCTCATTCTGGACTTCCCCAACATCGGGAACAATCTTCCTGCATCTAGCCTGTCCAATCCCTTTAGGATCTTATACGTTTCAATCAGATCCCCCCTCAATCTTCTAAATTCCAACGAGTACACTCTGGTCTATTGATCAGGAAGTTAAGGGTCCAGTTGCAGGAATGAGAAAATGGAATAGCATCCTTACAAGTGACAGAGTGGGAGTACTTGTGGCAAATTTCACCAGAATTAGAGGGACTAATGTTTCAGATTTTTCATGCGATATCGATCATACAGGATGTTTTGTCATGGATGGTTTTGAACTACTTAAATGGTTTTAAAGCTACAATCATCCAGGTAAATGGAGAGTATTCCATCATACTTAAGATGGTGGAATGACTAAGGTATCAGGAGGTGAATTACTTCCATCAGATATCAAGTCTCTGACCTGCTCCCACTGCTGCAGTGCTTAGGTGGCTGGTTGAGTTTCTAGTCAGTGGTGACCACAAACATTTTGATGGTTTGAGGAGATTTGATACGTTACCAAGTTTCTATAGACGTACAGTGAAATGTATTCTGACTGGTAGCATCACAGACTGGTATACAGGATAGCAAGAGGCTGCTGGGCATTGTAGACTCAGCTCGCTCCATCGTGGGCACAACCCTCACCACCATCAAGAACATCTTTTAGAGGTGGTGTCTCAAGAAGGCAGCAGCCATCACTCAGGATCCTCACCATCTAGAATATACCCTCTTCTCATTCCTGTCATCACAGAGGATGTAAGGACACTCAACAATTCAAGAGCAGTTTGTTCCTCTCCATCAGATTTCTGAATGATCTTTGAACCTGTGTTCACTACCTCATTATTACATTTTGTTTTTGCACTGTTTGTTTTGTAATATATTAGTAATTTTATGTCTTTGCGCTGATCTGCTGTTGCAAAACAATAAATTTCACATCATATTAGACAGTGATAATAACCCTAATTCTCATTCTGGTTGAGGACTCACTAATTGTGATGTCTCTGAATCCAGTATCAGGATAAACTAGTTAAGGGCTCTCTTGTTGAGATGGTCATTGCCTAGCGCTTGTATGGTGTGAATGTAACCTCCCACTTCAAAGTAAATTTACTATCAAAGTACATATATACCACCACATACAACCCTGAGATCCATACTCTTTTGGGCATACTCAGTAAATCTAACATTTATAATAGAATCAATGAAAGACCATACCCAACAGGACAGACAAAGATCCAATAAACACAAAATATTCTGCAGATGCTGGGGTCAAAGCAACACTCCCGGTGCGGCCTCCTCTACATCTGTGAAACCCGACACAGACTAGGGGACCACTTCATCGAGCACCTCCATTCCGTCCGCCACAACAGACAGGATCTCCCGGTTGCCACCCACTTCAACTCTGCTTCACATTCCCATTCGGATATGTCCATACATGGCCTCCTCTACTGCCATGATGAGGCTAAACTCAGGTTGGAAGAGCACCACCTCGTATACCGTCTGGGTAGTCTCCAGCCCCTTGGTACGAACATTGAATTCTCCAACTTCCGGTAATTCCCTCTCCCTCCCTTCCTCCGTCCCAGTCTCACTCTGCCCCCTCCCCCAGCTGCCTACTACCTCCCCTATGGTTCCGCTTCCTTCTACTACCCATTGTGCTTCCCCCTATTCCTTCTTCACCTTTCCTGCCTATCCCCCCCCGCTTATCTTTCCCCTTACTGGTTTTTCACCTGGAACCTACCAGCCTTCTCCTTCCCACCCTCCCCCCACCTTAATAGGGCCTCTGTCCCTTCCCTCTTCAGTCCTGATGAAGGGTTCCGGCCCGAAACGTTGACTGATCATTTCCACGGATGCTGCCCGACCTGCTGAGTTCCTCCAGCGTGTTGTGAATGTTGCAAAGATCCAATAAAACTGTGCAAATAAAAAAAGAGAGAAAATAAATAAATAAGCAATAAATATCAAGAACATAAGATGAAGAATCCTTGAAAGTGAGTCCATAGGTTGTGGGATGGTCCAGCAATGGGGCAGTGAAGTTGAATGAAGTTATCCCCACTGGTTCAAGAGCCTGATGATGGTTCAGGGGTAATAACTGTTCCTCAGTCTGGAGGTATGAGTCATGAGGCTGTTGTACCACCTTTCTGATGGCAGCGGTAAGAAGAGTGCATGGCCTGGGCGGTGGGGGTCCCGGATGATGGATGCTGCTTTCCTGTGACAATGCTTTGTGTAGATGTGCTCAGTGATGTAGAGGAATTGCTGTGCTTTCTTCATAATTGCGCTTAACAGTTTATGCCTGAATGATATCCTAAATGCAGGCCTGGGAAACTTCATTTTTGAGGAAGTGTGAACAGTTGAAAAGTGTCACCGGTTAATTTGTTCTGTACCCTACAATATTTATTTTATGCACTTTACTTTGTTTATTTATGTGTAATTCATTTGTAGATTTTATGCTAACTTTCCTAAGTTACTGTATGCTTACACGTGGTCTGGAGAAATGTTGTCTCGTTTAACAGTATACATGTATATAGTTAAATGATAAATTTGATTTCATTGTGCCATCCTTACCAAACATCCCCACTTCTGACTTGTTGAAGGAAGGTTATTTATAATGCAACTGATTAATGATGACTCTGTCCTGCCATTGGAAAGATTGCCTCCCAACAAATAATTGTAAGCAGGAAGAATGGGCTAATTAGGTATACGTTAAATGATTTATGTATTGGGGCAAAAGGCATAGCTGGATTACTGTTAAGGATATGTACTAGCTTTTACTTACTATTACCTTTTCTTCACTAAGATTTTGCCTGTATCCTCTTACTTTGTAATGGACAAGGTAGTAACTGGCCAGGTGCTAGAAAGGATGGTTAAGCTTAAAATAAGCAGGTCACGGAAGCTGTGTAGTGGGCTACCAAGGTCACTAAAGGATGGAGAGTAGAGTTTGAGGGAAGGCCTTTCCATAATCTTCCAAATCCTTGAGCAGTCCAGCAGTGATAATATACTTGGCAACTATAGACTGGTTACTTTAACCTTGGTTATCGTGGAGGAAGTACTGAGGGAAGAATGAATAGACATAAAGAAACATTTGAGTTAGTAAAGGAAAACAAGCATGTATTTGTCAGTGGGAAATCATTTTCCACTAATCTGAGTAATTGATTTTTTGTATAGTTGTTACATGGTCAGCACAACATTGGAGGCCGAATGGCCTGTAATGTGTTGTAGATTTCTATGTTCTATGTTTATCAGAGAAGGCTGATAAAGCCATTCAATAGATACCTTAATTTCCAAAAGGATGTTTGCTGAAGATTGATTTGAAGTTGTTTAGCAAAATGGAGATGATCAGAATTAATTAAGCAACATAGGAAATCGACTAAAAGGCAGAAATCTGAAATAATGATAAACAGTATCATATCCTGGTGATTAATGTTCAGACCCCTTTTTAATGAAACATGCATGTCACGTGCAAGGTAAAATTTGCAAATGACACAGAGCTTGGAGGGTGTAGCAAGCAGCAGACAATCATAGACTGCAAGAGAATTAGCAAGCAGGTGGAAGCTGAAGTCTAATGTAGGGAAGTATGAAGTGCTGCACAGAGAGAAGATTGGGAGACAATCTAACCAAAATGATGCAGTCCTAAGGACAGTGCAGGAGCAAGTGGACCTGAGAGTATATGCACATCAATCTTTAAAAATGGCAGGGCATTTTGAGAGACTGCTGAGTAAAGCATATGGGAGCTGGAGATTCATAAATAATGCATAAAGTACAAATGCTGGGAAGTTTTGTTGAAACTGTACACAAATAGAGTATCACATCGAATTCTTATCCTCTCACTTCAGATAGGTTGTGAAAAATCCACAAAAGATTTACAGGGTTAGTTTAAAGGCATAGGCATTTCATCGACAGTGTTGAACTGAATAAACGGGGGGGGGGGCGGTTTCTGCTTAGAGTGAAAGAGGAGGAGATTCAGTTGAAATATACCTCAACAAGACTGGATTAGAGAGGTTCCAGCTTCCATGAATACAGTACCTGGATTAGGTGGCTCAGATTTAAATTTTTGGGGAAGTGTTTTACACCAGGAATGACCAAGAATTTCAAATGACATAATAAAATTAAACAGCATAGGTGACAACAGGGCTTCATTTCCAGATGAGCTCAATGCCTTCTATGTTCACTTTGACCATCACAAACTTCCACAGCCCCCAGTTATCGTGTGATTTCAATCTCTGCAGCCGACATGCAAGCAGCCTTCAGGCGGGTGAATCCATGAAAAGTATCTGGCCAGATGGAGTACCTGGCCAAATACTAATGACCTGGGCTGATCAACTGGCTGGAGTGTTCACTGAGATCTAAACACCCTTCGCTTCGGCAGCCTGAGGTACCCACCTGTTTCAAGCAGGCATCAATGATACTGGTGCCAAAGAAGAATGTGGCAATCTGCCTCAGTGACTATCATTCAGTAGCACGTTCATGGACAGTGATGAAGTGTTTTGGGAATTTGGTGATGAAACATATCAACTCTTGGATCTGCTTCAGTTTGCCTACCAGCACAACAGGTCCACAGCAGATGTCATCTCATTGGCTCTTCTCTCAACCCTGGAACATGGAGAGCTAAGCTACTGTACATCAGGATGCTCTTTATCCACTACAGCTCAGTATTCAATACCATCATCCCTTCAAAACTGATCAATAAGCTTCAAGACCTTGGTCACAGTACCTCCCTATGCAATTGAATCCTCAATTTCCTCATTTGCAGACAACATTCAGTTTGGATCAACAAGAAATTCTTTTCCACAATCTCCATCAGCATAGGTGCATCACGAAACCTTGTGTGTAGTTCCCAGCTCTGCTCACTTATGACTGTGTGGCTAAGCACAGCTCTAATGCCATATTCAGGTTTGCTGATGACACCAATGTCATTGGCCAAAATAAAGATGGTGGCAAATCAGCATATAGGAGGAAGATTGAAAATCTGGCTGAGTGATGCTACACAAAGCAATCTCTTACTCAATATCAGCAAAATCAAGGAGCCGATTCAGGAGGAGGAAACCAGAAGTCCATGAGTCCACTCATCAGAGGATCACAGATGGAGAGGGTCAGCAACTTTAAATTCCTTGGCGTTATCATTTTGGAGGAGCATGTAAGTGCAACGATGAAGAAAGCACTTAGGAGTTTGCAAAAATTTGGCATGTAATCTTAAACTTTGACAGACTTCTATAGATGTGTAATGGAGAATATATTGACTGGCTGCGACAGCTTGCTATGGAAACACTAATGCCCTTGAATGGAAAATCCTACCAAAAGTCGAAGATACAGCGAAGTCCATCATGGGTAAAGCCCTCCCCACCATTGAGCATGTCTACATGAAGTGTTGTTGCAGAAACCCAGCATCATCATAAGGTACCCAACCCCCTCCGCCGCACCCCCCCCCCAACCACCACTACCCAAGTCATGCTCTCTTCTCGCTGCTGCCATCAGGAAGAAGATACAGTAGTTTCAGAACATACACCTTCAGGTTCAGGAACAGTTACTACTCCTCAACCATCTGGTTCTTGAACCAAAGAGGATAACTTCAATTAACTTTACTTGTACCATCACTGAACAGCTCCTACACCAATGGACTTGTTTCAAGGATATTTCATCTCATGTTCTTGATATTTATTGCTTATTAATTATTATTATTTATTTTTTATATTTGCATAGTTTGTTGTCTTTTGCACAATAGATGTGTACCCAAGTTGGTGCTGTCTTTCATTGATTCTATTATGGTTATTATTCTATTATGGATTTATTGAGTATGCCAGCAAGAAAATGAATCTCAGTGATGTATATGGTGACATATATGTACTTTGGCGCGTGGCCAAGTGGTTAAGGCATTCATCTAGTGATCTGAAGGTCGCTAGTTCGAGCCTCAGCTGAGGCAGCGTGTTGTGTCCTTGAGCAAGGCATTTAACTACACATTGCTCTGCGATGACACCGGTGCCAAGCTGTATCGGCCCTAGTGCCCTTCCCTTGGACAACATCAGTGGCGTGGAGAGGGGAGACTTGCAGCATGGGCAACTGCCAGTCTTCCATACAACCTTGCCCAGGCCTGCGCCCCGGAAATCTTCCAAGGCGCAAATCCATGGTCTCACGAGACTAACGGATGTCTATATATGTACTTTAATAATACATTTTCTGTGAACTTTGAATTTACCATGCAGAGTTATGGGAACAGTCAGTCATTTTTTTTTAAAGGAGAATCTGATTGACAATAAAGGAAAATAATGTTCAGAATGGTGAGTAGATAGGCTCTACTGGAACCTGGCAAAGGAGTGAACAGCATCCTCTGTGCCATAACAATTCTGTAATTATGAATTCTGACAACAAATATTTTTATTTGCATAAGGTATGTGTTCAACCTTTGAGATATGTTCTCTTGATGACAGTTAACTTTGGTTTTACCAGGCATCCTTGAAGCCACACAGGGTCAAATGCTCCCTTGATGTCAAGGGCAGTTTTTCTTGCTTCCTCTCTGAAATTCAGCCCTTTAGTTTAGGTTTAGACTAAGGCCGTGGTAACATTTGGACTTGAGAGCTCCTTGTAAAACATAGGCACTGATGACCACGTTATTAACAAGTAAGTGGTATAGACCTCTTCACTTTACAGGGAGCTGATGCTACAGACTATTAGTTGGCAGTTATGTCAGAACCCTCTTGTGATGTGCGCTGAGTCTTTATAACAACAGCTGAACCATCCATTTCATGAATAGTTGTAGTTTGAAAATAGGAGGGCTAAGTAATTTAGTGAAGCACCTTGTAGAAACATCAAAATGGGGCTAAGGTTTGCTCCCGGGAATTGTCTCAGGAGCAAAGCTTTGAAACAAAGCAAAGAAGATCAATTGAGAATTTATCTCCCTAATTGCTGCTCCTTGCTGTACTTTGTGGATATCTTGTTCTCTGTAGCTCGGTTATGTATCTCACTGGAGACTTTACTTTTTCATAAAAGATAAATGTTACTATGTTTGTAGAGCAGAATGTAGCAACATTGCTCCATTATAAATGGCAGCACCTTCCCGTTGAATAGAATTGTCAGTGTGGAAACAAAAGAGGTCTGACAGTGGAAAGTGGAATCAAAGAAAGTACAAGATGAAATAACATGATCCATGTCCTATCCAAGTCATATATCCATCACTGATTAAGCTGTGAACGGCTTATATCCACTACATGTTGGTGGGGTGGGGAATCACAACCCCTACTATTGGATGGACAGAATTATATTCATATTAGGGTGAGCTTCTTTCTGTGAATAAAATAATAAATAAGTTGTCAGCTGATAAGGTGGATATGGAGTAGCAGAACTTGCTATGTTGCTCCTGGGATGGGCAGATATGAGAATTATATACTATATTATACCAGACGCCACAGTAGAATTACTGTTAGTGTGATGCTGTTACAGCTTGGGGCGTTCCAGAGTTCAGAGTTCAATTCCGCCATCGTCTGTACCTCCTCCTCCCTGTAGAATGTGTGGGTTTTTCCTAGGTGCTCCAGTTTCCTCCCACAGTCAAACACATACCAGATAGGCTAATTAGTCATTGTAAATTGTCCCATGATTAGGTTAGGGTTAATAGGGTTTTTCAGGGGTTGCTAGGGTGACGTGGCTCAAAGGGCCAGAAAAGCCTACTCCGCACTGTATTCTTAAATAAAATTACCTTGAGCAAAAGATGACATTAATCACCTTGCTTGAGCTAATTAAGATTTACCAAGGGGATTCAAGGGAAATAGTCAGTTCTTTTTTAAACATTGGTGCAATCCTGTTTGCAACAATGTTTAAAAAAATCTAGTCGCACAAACTAAGCTGCAGTTAGAGTGATGTTGTGGTGTTGACCACAGAATGAAGTATTCCATAATTAAATATAGAGATGAATCTGTCACTCAGTGGATCACCTGTGACTGTTTGTCAACAAACCTCAGTATTCCAATCTAGTTTTCATTTGACCCAAACATTACTTTGTCCTTGCGCAAGAAAGCAGCATCCACTATCAAGGACACCTACAATTCAAGCCTTGTTCTCTTCTCTGCTGCTATTGGGAAGAAGATACAGGAGCTCTAGGTGCCACGTTACCAGGTTCAGGAACAGTTCAATACCCTATAACTATCAGGGTCTTGAACCAGTATGGATAACTTCACTCACCTCAACTCTGAATGACCTACTTTCAAGGACTCTACAACTCGTACTCAATATTATTTTGTTTATTTGCACTATTGCATATTAGTTGTTTGTCACTCTTTATTTATGTATGGATTTTATTCAATTCTATTGTATTTCTTCATTTTCCTGTAAATGCCTGCAAGAAAATGAACCTCAAGGTAGTATATGGTGACATGTATGTACTTTGATAATAAAATTACTTTGAGCTTTTGAGCTTTGAAGTGTTTGCAGTTGTAAACTTCCAGTTTCATAGACAAGCAAATTGTAAATCTCAACTGAATGCTCAGACAATAAACAACCCCAGTTCATACCCACCCTCAAATTTAATTCACCTTTTTTTTTTCTAGATTTTTCCTAAACCTGAACAATGGATACCTCAAAACTTGGTCTTGTTTTGGTCCATGGAGCGCACTGCTATCTCCCTCTGCATCTTTACTTCATTCATTCCTATCATCAGTGATGTCCCTTTCAATCACTGCTCTGTATCCTGAGACACTCTACCCAGGTCCTTCCATCTTGAAAAATCACCCATCCTCTTTGGAGCCTTCTCCCTTTTGGTTCCCGTCCTATTTTCCTGCTCGAGCTGTTGCACTTCGTATTTTACCAAAAACTCAAAACACAAAATCGGTTATGTAGTGCATCATGACTTGATACAACAACTGTTCAACTCAAGGCAACAAGAAGTTGCAGAGAGCCCATCAAGGAAACCAACCATCCACCCATTTGCATTGTCTCACTTCCCATAGCCTTGGGAAAGAGTCCAGCGTGATCAAAGGACAGCTCTCACCCAGTCACTCTCTTCTCTCCTCTTTTCCATTAGGCAGAAGATACAAAACCTCAGAGGCACGTATTGCCAGGTTCAACGACAGCTTCTATCCCACTGTTATGACTCTTGAATGTACTGTACCTCTTGTACGATAAAGATGAACTCTTAATTGCTCAGACTATCTTGTCATGGATTTTGCACTTTATTTGTCTATCTACACTGCACTTATCTTAGCTGTAATACTATTTTTGGCTATCTCAGTATACTGATGTATGCAGTAATCTGTCCAGATGACATACAAACAAAAGCTTTTCACTATATCTTGGTGTATGTGATAGTAATAAACTAATTGGTTTATTATTGTCACATATACCTGGATGTAGTTGTTTGGAAATATTGTTCCGGGTAAGCACCAGCGCTGCCTGATTTGAGGAACTTGCTTCCTGGGATACTCCCAACTTCTACAGTCTGACTGGATGTGTACTTCTGAGATGAATAATGGAAAGAATTCATTTTTAAATTTAAACTTTTTTTTAACCATGTAGGAGCTTTAAAAATTTCTGATCCACATGCTTTTCACTGAAAGTACATTATTGGCCTACTTAATGAACACAATGCTGTTTGCAATCAGTATGGTGGCTGCTTTCCCAGGTTTGTGTTAATTCCCATGTGGGTGGTGTGAGATCTGTAGATTTTTAATGTCTTCTGTCGCTGTGCACTGGGAACTGTTTACTGAGTCAAAGCTTTTGGATGGATTTCAGTTCAAATGTTCTAATTTTAGATGTGCAATGACCTCTCTAGTGATTTGCTGTAGTTATCACTGTGATCCCTGCTGCTTTACTGAATACACACTGCACATTGCTCAGAAGCTGCTGCTGTAGGAGGCCACCTGCAAAAGAGGAAAGATACAAATCCTTTCTCTTCCTTTTCCTGCATATTCAATCCTCCTTATGACTACAGCATAGTTGTACAGCAATGTCCGTGGGGGTGGAGGGGGGTGTGGATTAATTGTGTGACACAGTGATACTTCCTACTTTAAAAGTCCTATATAAATGATATTTCTATTTAATAATTAATGGATATGTATTATTTATTTATTGGGATACAACACAGAATAGGCTCTTTCAGCCCTTCGAGCCACACTGCCCAACAATCACCAGATTTAATCCTACCCTAATCCCAGAACAATTTACAATAACCAGTTAACCTACCAAGCAGTATGTCTTTGGACTGTGAGAGGAAACCAGAGCACCTGGAGGAAACCTATGCAGTCATGGGGAGAACATACAATCTCCTTACAGACAGTGGCGGGAATTGAACCCAGGTCAGGCTAACCGCTACGCTAACCTGCCACCCCAGGGAATTACCAAGGAAGTCGTTGTTATTTTACCTCATCTGTTATGGCTCTAACCTAGTAGTAACAATGGCTGTTGGAAGAAAGTTAATGTTAACTACTGGGTAGAATAGATCAAAGAATTGATGCAGCTCTGGGCCATAAATCCTCCTGAACTTCTTTCCTCCATTCATAAAACCATGGATATGTAGAGTCCACATAGTTGCCAAATTTCCAGACCCTCTGATTTTCTTTGTGTTTATCAGTCTCAGCCAGTTACTCAATCACTGATATTTAAAAGCAACCTAACATATAGACTGAAATTTGTACAAACCTACCTGTTAAAAACAATTTCCTCCTGGTCCTAACAGCTGACCTGTAATACTGAAACACATACCTCTAACTTGAGAACTACTCAGTTAGACGAAACAGCATCTTCCATTTAAGATCCTTTCTCAGTAACAGTGGCTGAGTAGTGGTATTTTCTAAAAGCTTCCTGAAGTTTTGGGCCCTAAGAATTTGAATCTTCTGGTATTTGTCAACTCTGAAAACTAAAGCTTGTGGTGGAAGTGAATGAGTCATTACTAACGCAAACACGAGGAAATCTGCAGATGCTGGAAATTCAAGCAACACACACAAAATGCTGGTGAAACGCAGCAGGCCAGGCATTATAGGTGTTGCCTGGCCTGAATCATTATTAATTCTGCTGGATGTTTTGACTGTGTATTTCAAAGATTGTGCCTGCTTTGTGGATGCTCATCACTTTCTCCGATACTCACCAAAATGTAAATATTTGATTCTATTTTTCTATAAAGAGCAGTAGCACCTCACTGAATCAAAGGTTCGGAAACTTGATCTCATCCAGGTATCTGACAAGTTACCTATCTCTCACTATTACACCTTCTAGGCCATGTACCCAGTTTCTAGAATGGGACTTGAATTAATCATAATCTGACTGGGGACAACAGCATTATCAGCTGAACAATAGATGTTGGAGGTTTTTCCTACAGTCATGATAAAATGTTTGTTCACGTTATTCAAGATTACTCAGGCAACTTCTTCATATCATTAGCGGATATGCTATGATAACCCAGAAATTCAACTTTGGAAAACCTTTTTTCCCAGCATAATACAACTAGAAATATTTTTTTCTGGTTGTTTCTCTCTAGAAAATAAGCTAGTCGCTTCCTAGAGTGATTCATGTTTTGCATGAGTGACGCATTTCTGGTATTGAACATACACCAAAAGGTGTCAAGTGCTAGCTAGCAGCATATTTTAGCATTGCTGGTTGAAATTCAGACATATCATTTTTAAAGCTTTGTCATCAATCCCCCACAAGCTAATTTTGAGTTTTCAAAATGCAATTTGCTGTACCATGGAATGATTTGAAGAGCCGCACACATTCACTCATAACTTCTGGATACAGATCCACAGCACTCTGATTAGACAGACAGATAGATAGATACTTTATTGATCCCAAAGGAAATTACGGTGTCACAGTAGCATTACAAGTGCACAGATATACAAATATACAAATATTAGAAGTAAGAAAGAATAAAAAATGTTACCTCAAACAGTCTAACAGGAAGGGGTCATCACTTCCCTGGCTATAAGTTAATTTATTATAGAACCTAATGACCAAGGGCAAGAATGACCTCATATAGTGCACTTTGGAACAGCACAGTTGTCTTAGTCTATGACTAAAGTGCTCCTCTGTTCAGCCAAGGTGGCGTGCAGAGGGTAAGAAACATTGTCCAGAATTACCAGGATTTTCCATAGGGTCCTTTGTTCTTCCACAGCCTCCAGTGTGTCCATTTTCACTTCTATAACAGAGCCAGTCTTTCTAATCAGATTATTAAGCCTGTTGGCATCATCTGTGTTTATGCCGTTGCCCCAGCACACGACCACATAGAAGTGATGACTGTTCTTGTACGCAATCTCTGTGTTAATGCTCCATTCAAATCTGTCATCCAGGTGCACCCCCAGGTACTTGTAGATCCTCACAACATCCATGTCCTCACCATCAATAGTAACAGGGAGCAGTGCAGGCTGAGCCTTCCTAAAGTCCATCACCATATCCTTTGTCTTAGTGATGTTGAGCTGCAAATGACTCAGCTTGCACTGTGTGCCAAAGTCCTCCAGCAAGCCCCTGTATTCATCTTCCCATCCTCCTTTTATACACCAAGCTATTGTCATCATAATTTCTGCAGATGACATGACTCAGTGTTGTATCAAAAGGCCGAGATATGCAGTGTAAACAAGAAGGGAGCCAATACAGTTCCCTGTGGAGACCAGTGCTGCTTATAGCCATGTCTGACACATAGCTCTGAAGCTGCACGAACTGTGGTATGCCATTATCCAGGATCCAATGGAAGTGCCAGCCTGCATTGAATGGAGCTTTCCCCCCAGCAATGAGAGCTGCATGGTATAGAAGGCACTTGAGAAATCAAAAAACATGATCCTCATAGTGCTGCTGCTTATTCAAATGGGAGCAGGCTTTGTTCAGCAGGTAGATGACAGCATTATCGACTCCAGTATGCTCCTGGTAGGCAAACTGCAGAGGATCAAGGGCTGATCTGACCAGGGGTTGGAGGTGAGCTAGGACCAGCCTTTCTAAGGTCTTCATGATGTGTGACGTCAGGGCCACCGGATGATAGTCATTCAAGACTTTCGGTCGGCCCTTCTTGGGTACTGGGACCACACACAATGTTTTCCACACAGTCGGGACCCTTTCCAGGCTGAGACATAGACTGTCATTGAATCTAAGAGCAACTGGCTCTTAATTAACAGTGTAACCTGGAAGCTCACACCATTCTGTCATTCTGAGGGAATTACTATAACCAATCAGCTTTCAATACCTACACCGCTAAACGGATGGCTATGGAAGGATAAGGGCTGTCTTTTGACTGTTTGGCTTCTCACCCTTATAACAGAAGCTGCAGCAAAGGTTTCTATGTGCGCTAAGTGCCATGCAAAACACAGCCAAGAGTTCCCACAACCAGCATTAATTCAGAGTTCTACACTACCGCCAGATCAAGCCAAGAATGATGGTGGGCAATTACACACACAAAATGCAGGAAGAACTCCGCAGGTCAGGTAGCATCTATGGAGGGAAGTCCCGATGAAGGATCTCAGCCCGAAATATCAACTGTTTGTTTCTCTCCACTGATGCTGCCTGATCTGCTGAGTTCCTCCAGCATTTTGTGCATGTGTGTTGCTCAGTATTTCCAGCATCTGCAGGATCTCTTGTCTCCATGATAGACAATTAAACAGCTAACAGGAGAAGCCAGATCCAGGAACATCCCCATAACATTGTGATGGTAGGGCCCTTCATATTGGTGTCAAAGGTGACGGAGTTGCAACTATGTTCAGCCGAGGGGGACTGAGTGCTTTATCCATCTTGGCTTTCTCCTGAGATTTCTATCACCACCAGAGCCTGTCTTCAGTCAATGTGATGCTTTCCATGTAATAGTAAAGCAGCAGCTAAGAACTTTGCAACAGCAAAGGCTGCGGTACCAGTCAGTATTTTGGTTTTATAACCGAAAGGTGCCTTTCGATCCAGAGTAAGCCATGCCTCTAGTCTTGCTGGGTTATTACAGGCAGAACACTGACATTGCCTTGGCAATGTGATAAGTTAGTCAGGTCTGTCCTCTGTGCAAAAGTACAAGCAGAATCTAATCAGGCTAATCACCAGCATACTGTTGGAAAATGTCAACAGTGTAATCAAGGTACACTTAAGACTAATAACCTGCTTATTGATGTTCACTTTAGGTTTTGCCAGGATCACGGTCTAGACTTCATTGCAGGCAGGCATTCCAAATTGGAACTAAAGACACCATTGTAGTGTAGTGGTTAGTACGAAGTTATTACAGCCCAGGGCATCAGATTCAGAGTTCAATTCCAGTGTCCTTTGTAGGAAACTTTGTACGTTCTTCCAGTGGGTTTCCTGCCACAGTTCAAAGACCAGTTAGTAGGTTAATTGCTCATTGTAAATTGTCCTGTGATTAGGCTAGGATTAAATAGGTGGGTTGCTGGGCGGTGCAATTTGTTGGGCCAGGAGGATCTGTTCCACACTATATCTCCAAATAAATAAATAAATAGAAATAAAATTGAATTCCAGACGTGAGGTGAGAGGTACTGCCCTAAACAAGGGGCAGTATATTACTGAGTGTGGCATCAAAGTCCACTGGTTAGACTGAGGCCAATGGGCAGAAAAGGGAAAATGTTTCCATGGTTAAACTCCTTCTGGTCACAAAGAAAGATGCTTGTGGTTGTGGAAAATGAATCTGCTCAGCTTCAGGATATTGCTGGTGGAGTTGCTCAGAATGGAGTCTTGGACCCAAGCATCTTTAGCTGCTTCAGCAATTATATTTTTTTACATCATGAGGTTCAGAAATGAGGTGTTTAATTATAATCATACACAGTTTAATCCTGTTCTCAGTTCTTTAGAGCACGAAACTGAATGCAGTAAGATTTCAAAAACATTCTGACAAGGGCTGTAAAGTGGTAATATTCACGGCACAAATGCTGATCAGTGACCATCTCTCACAGATTCTATCCAACTAACTTTACCATTCAACACCACCATCCATATCAATACTGCAACCACAGCAGGTCAGAGGCTGGGTATCCTGTGGTGAGCAACTTATCTCCAGAAGCCTCGGAACCTTTCTACTGTTTATAGGACACATCAGGAACATAATAGAATATTCTGTATTTGTTCTGTAATGGCAGCTGTGACAACACACAAAGAAGCTCAACATCATCCAAGACAAAGCAGCCCACTTGATTGACACCATATTCACCATCCTAAACAATCATACCCTCCAGCAATAGCACACAGTAACTGCAGAGTGTGCTGTCTACAAAATACATTGCTATTACTCACCTAGGGTATGCAGACCACGTTTATAAAATCCATGATCTCTACTTCCAAGAGGATTAAGGGAAGACTACAACCTGTAGGTTTCCCCTCCAAAGTCAAAGTTGAGTTTGTCGTCATATCCAGCGGTACATGTATGCACATATGCAATGAAAAATGTACTTGCAACATCATCACAGGCACACCTTGCTCACCATCCTGACATAACATTACACCCTAATCATGGGTAACCTACTACTGCAACAAACACTTTTGTTACTGGATAAATTGTCTTAGCCATATCTGAAAGAATCAGCTCCACCAAGTGACTACAATAGCACGAGTCTGTGAAAGATATTCCTGAAATTATAGAAGTGCTCATTATCTGACACGACTTTTTTTCTAGTGTGTAACCATGTATTAGATCCAAATATCTACTGTTGTAAGAATCTACAGCATGTGTTCATGTTTTTTTGTCTCAACATTCTTCCATTTCTATATGGTCATCTCAGTGGTGGCTGCTTAATATTTCAGGCTATATGGACAACAGCCTGGGCACACTTCTCCTGCTGTTTTAATCATTCTTCAGATGAGTCAGCCCCTTCATGGCATACACCTCTACCGTTAAACAAATGAATCACTGAGTGCTCAAAATAGCAGTTCAGACAGCATCAGTAGCAGGAGAAACTGCAGTAGCCTTTGAGGTTAATGATTTTTATGATGGTACCTTTCTCATCAGTCTTTCCTGACCTCCTGAGTTTTATTTCAGGTTTCTGGTATCTGCAGCATTTTTGCTTTTCCATTAAATGGGCAGCACAGCTAGTAAGGCCACAGCCTGACAGCACCAGTGACGTGGGTTCAATCCTGACTTCAGGTGTTGTCTGTGTGGAGCTTCCACGTTCTCCCTATGATATGTCTGTTTCCCCTCTGTGCTCTGATTGCCTCCCACATCTCAAAATGTGTAGGTTGGTAGGTTAATTTATTTATGTAAGTTATCCGTACTGCGTAGATGAGTGGAAACTAAAATCAGGACCACAAGGGTAATAGTCTTTGACTTGTTTCCTGAGACGTGTTCAAATCAGCAAAGGGTTAACCAAATCAGAGAGCTAAATGTGTGGCTCAGAAATTTGTGCGGAAGAAATGTGCCACAGTAGCGTAGTGGTTAACTTGGCACTATTACAGTTCAGGGCATTGGAGTTTGGAGTTCAATTCTGGCATCCTTTGGAAGGAGCCTGTACGTGGGATGCATGGGTTTTCCCCCAGACGCTCCAGTTTCTTCCAATAGTCCAAAGACATTCTACGTAGGTTAATTGGGTTAGATTAGGGTTAAATCGGGGTTGTCAGGAGTTGCTGGGGCCGTGCGGCTTGAAAGGTCAGAAGGGTTGTATCACTAGATAAAGAAAGAAGGAGAGAAAGAAAGAACTTTAAGCTAAGAAGTTTCAATAAATAAAAGGGAAAGAGATTGAGGAGAGGTTATTAGATTCTCCAGAGTAAAGAATAAGACGAAATGTTTAGAAAAGGATAAGAATTGAACTTCAGGCAACACAGCTGTGAAAAGAGGGGTACTGAATACAGGACTGAAGATGTTATATTTGAATGCATGCAGTGTGCGAAATAAGGTAGATGATTTTGTAACACAGGAGTTGGCATCGTGGACATCATTGAGTCATGGTTGAAAGAAGATCACAGTTGGGAGCTTCACATCCAAGGATACACATCATATTAAAAAGACAGGCAGGTAGGCAGAGGGAGTGGGATGACTCTGTCAGTAAAAAATGAAATCAAATGTTTATGAAGAAATGACATAGGGTCAGAAGATGTAGAATTTTTTTGGATAGAGATAAACTGCAAGGATTAAAGACCCTGCTGGGATTTGCATGCAGGCCTCCAAACAGTAGCCAGGGTGTGAGGTACAAATCACAACAGGGATGGAAAAGACATAGAAAAGGGAAGATGTTATGATGGTAACATAGGGGATTTCAATATGCAGGTAATAGTAATAGGCACCCGTTAGTCTCGTGAGACCATGGACTTGCACCTTTGGAAGATTTCCAGGGCGCAGGCCTGGGCAAGGTTGTATGGAAGACCGACAGTTGCCCATGCTGCAAGTCTCTCCTCTCCACGCCACCGATGTTGTCCAAGGGAAGGGCACTAAGGCCGATACAGCTTGGCAATGGTGTCGTCGCAGAGCAATGTGTGGTTAAGTGCCTTCATCAGGAACACAACACGCCGCCTCAGCTGAGGCTTGAACTAGTGACCTTCAGATCACTAGACCGATACCTTAACCACTTGGCCACACGCCAAGACAATATGCAGGTAGATTGAGAAAAACAGGCTGGTGCTGGATTCCAAGACAATGAATTCATAGCATGCATATGAGATGGCTTTTTTACAGCAGCTATAGTTGACCCCACTAAGGGAGAGAGAATTTTGGATTGGGTGTTATGTAATGAACCATATTTAGTTAGCGAGCCTAAGGTGAAGTATCCCTCAGGAGGCAGAGATCAGAATATGATCAAATTCACCCTGCAGTTAAGCAGGAGAAGATAAAATTGGATGTACTGGTGTTACAGTTGAGTAAAAGGAACTTCAGAGGGAAGAGAGAGAAGCTGGCCAAAGTTGATTTGAATGAGATGCTAACATTGATGACTGTAGAGGAGTAATGGCTACAGTCTCTGGGAATTCAGAAGATGCAGGATTGGTTCCTCCCAAAAAAGAAGCAGCATTCTAAAAGGAAGATGAAGCAACCATAGCCAACCAGAGAAGTCATTGGCAGTATAAAAGCAGAAGAGAGGGCATAGTATAGCACAAATTAGGGGAAAACTAGAGGATTGGAACACTTTTTAAAACCAGCAGAAGGTAGGAAAAAAAATCAAGGAGAGGAAAATTGAAAGTGAAGGTCAGCTTTCATTTTTCATTGTAGTTTTTCATTGATTCTATTGTATTTGTTTATTCTGTGATTACCTGCAAGAAAATGAATCACAGTATAGTATATGGTGACATACATGTACTTCGATAATAAACTTACTCTGAACTTTGAAGGTAGCCAGAAGTTTTCTCAGACATATAAAGAGTAAAAGAGAGGCAAAAATGAACACTGGACTGCTGGAAAATGATGCTGGAGAGGTACTAAAGGGGAACAAAGAAATGTAGATGAAATGAATAACTACTTTACATCAGTATTCACTGTGGAAGACAGCAACAGCATACTAGAAATTCAAGAATGTCGGGGTCAAAGTGAGTGTAGTTGCTATACTAAGCAGAAGGTGCTTGTGAAGCTCAAAGTTCTAAAGGTAGATAAGTCATCTGGACCAGATGGTCTACACCCCAGGGTTCTGAAAGAGATAGCTGAAGAGATTGTGGAGGCATTAGTAGTGATCTTTCAAGAATCACTGGATTCTAGACTGGTTCAGTTGAGGAATACTTAACCTCAATGATGACATGGGATAATTCAAAATTTAGAGGTGAGTTCCCAAGCTTTTGAACAATTGTGATTTATACTTGTTCCTGGGAGGCAACTGCAGAAGTAAAGTGATCCAAGGCAAGGAAAAGGAAAGATTGAATCTTGTGTACATCTGGGGTACTTTTTTTTGAACTGATACATCCAAGGTTCACTGGTGGGTAAGCACTGCTGGCGCTAATTTCCAAGTCCCTGAATATTACTGAAGGAAAAAGGAATGGAACAGCATTGGAAATGACACCCGTTTGATGACCAATAGACCTTGAGTTGTGGGTGTCATTACAGTAACCCAGTTGTTCTAGGTGTAATAGGTTCTGCAGATAAGATGTGAGATGCCATGACATGGATTCCCTCACTACCTGAATAGTATGTTAAGGTCTAACTTTAGGCTTTCTAACTTCTGTTATAAGAGTTCCTTATTACATTCATATGTCAATCATGAATGTTCAAACTGAAATGGAAACTTCTGGGCAATGGAGGTAGGGCAGTCAATGTACATTGCAATTTTATGTATGTGGCTAATCCTTTGTACCCTTAATAAGAGATGATTATTCCTTCACTCATAGTGGGCACTGGGAACACACTCACCATAAAGTCTCCCCAGAACTGAAATGGTCTTTCATTATGATGAAAGAAAGCATCTTAACAATTGTTACATTGATTTTCATCTCCATGCATATAATCTCCATATTTGCATGAATACAGACATTAGGTAACTATTTTTATCTTTACTGTGAATCCCTACTGTTCTGCAATATTTTTCTGCAAGTTAAATGTAAATGTTCAACCAAAGTGCTTTCTTCATCACAAAAATGAAATAGAATTGCTCATGATAATCACTGGTAAATTACTGATGAAGACCATTCATCAACAACAATACGAAGAAATTATACTTATTGTGTAATTCATCGTATATTTTAAACACTAGTGCTTTCCGTTTTTACCACCTTTCATGTTGGTTTCATGATTCTATTCATATAGATGCTGGAAGTCTGCTTCTTCTATATGGTGGTGAGTTGGTAGGGAGGATTGATGTCCATATAAGCCACAAGGTGACCCCTTGCCCTGGATGGTGAACCTCTGGCTGATCAATTCAAGAGTGGCTGTAGTATGGATTTTACCTTTAGTGCACATCCTCAATCCATAGCTTCAGTGAAATTCAAGGGCTCTTTCCAGGACTCTGCAATTCAGTATTATTTATTTTCTTATTTGCATAATTGTCTTCTTTTGCACTTTAGTTGTTTGTCAGTCTTTGGTTTGTATAGTTTTTCATAAATTCTACTGTAGTTTATTTTCCTGTAAATGCCTGCAAGAAAGTGAGTCTCAAAGTAGTATATGGTAACATATATGTACTTTGATAATCAATTTACTTTGACTTTGTCTTTGATATTACTAAAGGTCTGTTTGTACGATTTGGTGTTTTTCATGATTTTACTTCTGAGTGAAGAGTTCTGGGAATTCTTTTTGTAGAAGTAAATAAGATTATTTCAAAAAACTACACAGCTTGTGGTAATGTTCTTGAATCTTGAAGGCTCTTACCTTTGGTGTTGGATTAGTCAGTATTTTTTTCTCCCTGAGTGTGAACTGCATTGCATGGTTTGGTGCAGTTATTTTAATCTGTTCTAAAATCAGGTCATGACTGGTTTCTCAGTGGAATTGATCAAGTACTCTTCAATTCTGCAGGTTCTCACACTTCTCTGTAATTGGCTGTGTTCCAGAATGGCACAAAGGATAGGCTGGCTTATTTGCATTCAAATCTGTTGCTTTAATCACTGCTACAGCACACTCTGGGAATTTTTTTATTATCACTTGGTAATGCCAGTGCATTGAAATTATACTACGTTCGATCACTTTTTGTGACCCAACAACAGTAATCTACATTGACTGTTAAAAGTCATTCATGGGATTTAGTTCATTAGTTCACATTTAATTGTTATTCAGCCATACATGAATACCCATGAATACAGTCAAACAAAATAGTGATTGAAACTGTGTGGATTCTTAAAAAATATTCAGACAATTCTTGTAAATTATCATTGTGATTTATTAATTATTGATCCTGAAGGCTGCTAGCTATGACATTTGAGCAAAGTGAATTATTTTTGTTCTTTTATTGCAGTGAAAGATTACTTAGAAAAAGCAAGAGAGGAATTCTTACAGAAATGGGAGTCCCCGGCACAGGTAAGTCACAGATCTATTTCAAGAGAGATTATCATGGACAGGTCATGTACTTCACAATAAGCCATTTATTCACTGAGTCACAGAGCAGCAAATTAAATTGGAGTAATACATTTTCTGTTGTAATGCAGAATAAAGTTGGGAGATGGAGGCAATATTTATACGTGATTCATGGCACCAAGTACAATTCTCAACTTCTCTGGCTGCTTGTTAGATACTGTTGTTATTCTCGGGCAATTATCCTAACGTAAGTCAGAAGGCTCTTGCCACAGGTTCACCTGTATCCAAGGAAGGTATCCACATCGCTGTCGTTTTTAAGCCCCATCACCCTTACTGGGCAAAGGCTGCCAACAGCAGCTCGCCAGAGTCCTCTGTCCCGGGTCAGTCTTCCAAATTATCCCCAGGTGTATCCCATCTTGGTGTCTTCTAAGTGAAGATCCTTCCTCTCCCAGGAATGTGGTCTTTGGAGCTTCTGTTGGCATTTCTGTCCCTCTGGGTTTTTTACAGGATGCAGTTACCAGCCCTATGCCCAACCCTCCTCCTTCTGCAGCTGGTCTTGGGACTGTATGTACACAGCAGAGTTACATTGCTATCAATTATAATTGGTAATAGCCCCAGCCTGGAGATTTCTGGTTCCCTGTTCTGCTTCCAGGCTTTTCATTCATTTAACTGCCTGGGTCAAGGAGAACATATTGGTACAAGTCTTTTTGTGTAATAGGGGAGAGCATTTTACCACTGGGTGCCTCTCTGAAAGGGCACTGCAATCTTGGTATTCCATCCAATGTATTTGGCCTAAGTAGTGAAGGGATAATTAAGTGCTTCCTGCTGCTTGGTTATTTACAATACTTCAGTGATGATGGTCATTTTCTTTGATGTTGAAAGTCATTGGGATAAGACTGTGTCCCTTCGTAAAAGAGAAATGCTTGGATTTACATTGAGTTTTCATGACCTCCAAACAACTCCATTGTATAATAGGGACATTTGGCAGCCAATTTATGCACAGCAGTAATGTACATGCCCAAGTAATTTTCTTTATGATTTCATTGTGAAATAATTATTAGCTGAAACACCAGGAGGGAGCCTCCCTTGTTCTGCAAGTTGTGCGTCTAGGTTTTTATGCTTTCTTGAGAAGGCATAAAACAAAGCTTGACATCTCATCAAAATATAGAGCCTCTGACAATGCAGCACTCTCTCAATCACTGCATGTACCTTATGGCGTGTGAACCCCTCCCCCAACTTCAAGGTAAGGATACTTCAACTTCAAGGTTTCCCCTGTAAGTAATGCTGTTTCTTGATAGCACACTCTTGAACAGACAGGATTTCCTGGGAGGTTCATATGCCAATGGTCCTATCTTCCAAGAGCTGCCCATCAGACTTAGCAGGCTTCATGCTGCGGAGTGTTTCAATTATTTTTTGTCTTTGTTTCAGATTTATAGAATCTCCAGTATTTTGCTTTTCAGTTTCTGCCAATTTCAGGTGTTCTTTTTCCATCTTTGCAATGACATTGCATGATCTGGACTTTCCCTGCATTTTCCTCTATTCTGCTGTGTTCCATATCTTAAAAGTCCCCAAATTTCATTTTTTAATCTGTTTCCTCTTCTCTAGTCAGAAACTGCCCCAAATAAGCCTTCACCACCCACTCTCAGTACTTCATCCACTTCCTCTTTGTTCTCCACCTTATCATGCCCCTCCCCCATCTCTCTTAAAACAATTCTGGTTCAATAGCTCATCGACCTAAAACGTTAGTACTACAGGTATTTCCCTCTCCAGTAATGCTGCCCGACCTGCTGGGTCTAATCACCAGTATAAATCTTTTAAACAGCCCAAGCAGATTTTTTTTCTAAGAGGAAATAATGTAGGTTCATTACAGTTTATATGTCAGATGTTGCTGCAAAAATATGATTACATTCCTAAAACTTACCTATCAAACAAGCATATCAGACAAAATTATAAACAGATAATACTCCCAGGACCTGAATTCCCACTAGCAGCATAAAAGCAATAGGCTTAAAGTGCACACAAATCAGATTAACGGCTGACTCCAGACTGCATATTAGATAAGTGCATTCTCAAAGATCTACTAATATTTTGTTAATAAGACTAACCAACAGAATAAAATAGTAGGAACACTATAAATTAATTGGCGAGAGGAGCCTGCCCAATTTTTGCTCATTTGATTTTCCTGCTTCTTTGTACAGTTTTGGTAAATGACACAGTATTTAATCAGTGATGTGATACACTGTTCACAATACTTGCTGCATTACTAATGCATTTAGACTGCAGTGGGATTGCAGTAAAGATCAAAGTTCACACTCCAGATTCTGGACCATGCAATAATTAAACACACATCCAAGATAGTGTTTTAGTATGCTGTGCGTTATTGTTTGATAGTTTCCATTGCCTGCTGAAAAACTACATTAGCTATTTCAGAAATCTTACACTAATCATCACTGCACTGCATTATATATTTAGTGGCTATGTGTAGAGTTGCTTTGGTGATGTGTTTGTCACATTGATGAGGTCTTTTTGAGGATCATTGTTTTGCAGCAGTGAGTTGTGTTTCAGTAAATAAGACAGTCACTAATGTCCACTCCACTACTTAAAACACCAGATTTCCTGTTAGCATTATAAAATGAACGTATAATCTGTCTCCAATTGACAGAGGGATTATGGTACAAGGAAGTGGATGAAAAGTCCAAGCAGACCTATGCATATTTCATATATACTAATAGGAATATTTAATATTTATACCAACTAATGGGTCATGCATCTGCTTTTTACTGGGTTTTGCATAAAAGTGGGTAATTGCATTTTCAATCTTCCCATAGATACTGATATCTTTAACCTGTTTGTTTCTTTGAAAAAGGATGGTGCCGTTTAATTATTTCAGTTCAGCATGCCAAACAGGAAATTACTACAGAATGATATATATATGGTGCTTCCCCATGTTTGAGCAACAATATATTCTTTCGAAAATGAGAAAGATCAAGTTCTTCCCAACATTGTGAGAACACCTAAGATTATTAATAAATAATTACTGTAGACTATTAACATAATATCTCATCTTTGACTGAACATGGAGGTTGATGGAACATTGCTAATCACTAACCAATAAATTTTAGCATTCTGGATGAGATATTAACCAAATAGTTTGGACCTATTGTCACAGTAGAAGATACAAAAAATATAATAAGAATCGTGGAAAGCTAGAAGTCAAATGAGGGTGAAGAAAAAACTAATAATTAAAAAAGAGAAATTGCTGAAAAAAAATTAAGGGAAATAAAAGGTTTTTAAAAAATCCCTGCACGACCTGTGTCCTGTAATCCAGAGAGATAGCTTCAGGATGATTGCTGCTTTCCAAACAGGAAGCAATTATTGCACATCTTTTCAAGAACACAAAGGGAATGAAGGAGAAGCTAGCCATTCTTGTATTAGTTATTGGGAAGAATCCACAATCTCCTAAGGCCTGGTGACAGAACATTGAGAATCAAATATAATCTGGCAGAATCAACATGTTATTATGAAAGGTCAGCCAATGTTTGAGAAATCCAATATGGTTCTAGCAGATATAACCTGTAGGTTAGAAAGGGGAAAACAGTGGATATAATGTGTCCAGATCTTTGAAAGAGATTTGCTGAAATGAAATGCAAATTAAGTATTTAAAGATTGGGAGTAACATATGAGCAAAAGTAGAACATACAAGAGTGAAAAAACAAAGAGACCATTTTCAACTTTGTAGTTTGATATAAGATGAGCATTCCACGAGGATCAGTTCTGGAGGTTCCTTTAGTTTACAATCTAGTCTAGGGTATTCGAACAGAAGAGCATCCTGCTCCCTCCAGATGAACTGGACCTGGTGGCTCGAGATTCATCGTCACCGAGGAGGATGTTAGAAGGGCCTTCCTGAAGATAAATCCAAGGAAGGCGACGGGCCCAGATGGCGTCCCAGGACGGGTTCTCCGGGCCTGTGCAAGTGAGCTAGCTGGAGTGTTTGCTGACATCTTCAACTGCTCCTTGCTTCAGTCTAAGATCCCCTCGTGTTTTAAGAAGGCAACGATAATCCCAGTGCCGAAGAAGAGCAAGGTGGCATGCCTGAATGACTATCAATCTGTGGCTCTGACCAATTGCTATGAAGCGCTTCGTGAGATTGGTTATGGCACACATCAACCACAGCCTACCAGTCAACCTCAACGCTTTGCAATTCGCCTACCGAAGTAACAGGTCAACGGCAGATGCCATCTCTCTGGCCCTACATTCCTCCTTAGAACACCTGGAAAATAAAGACGCATATATAAGGCTCCTTTTTGTTGACTACGGCTCTGCCTTTAATACCATCATTCCAAATAAACTGATTCCTAAGCTCCGGAACCTGGGCCTTAGCACTCAGATCTGCAGCTGGATCTTCAACTTCCTCACAGACAGGACCCAGGCTGTAAAAATAGGGGACAAGCTCTCCTCTACAATCACTTTGAGCACCGGTGCCCCACAAGGCTGTGTACTCAGCCCCTTGCTGTACTCACTGTACATCCATGATTATGTAGCCAAGTTTCCATCGAACTCAATATATGTATTTGCTGATGACACAACAACTGTAGGCCGTATCTCGGGTAATGATGAATTTGAGTACAGAGGGGAAATTAAGAACCTGGTGGCATGGTGCAAAGACAATAACCTATCCCTCAACATCAGCAAGATGAAGGAATTGGTTGTTGACTTCAGAAGGAGTAGCGGACCGCACGACCCAATTTACATCAGTGGTGCGCAAGTGGAACAGGTCAAAAGCTTTAAGTTCCCTGGGGTCAATATCACAAATGACCTGACTTGGTCCAACCAAGCAGAGTTCACTGCCAAGAAGGCCCACCAGCGCCTTTACTTCCTGAGAAAGCTAAAGAAATTTGGCCTGTCCCTTAAAACCCTCACTAATTTTTATAGATGCACCATAGAAAGCATTCTTCTAGGGTGTATCACAACCTGGTATGGAAGTTGTCCTATCCAAGACCGAAAGAAGCTGCAGAAGATCGTGAACGCGGTGCAGCACATCACACAACTAATCTTCCGTCCTTGGACCCACTTTACACTGCACGCTGTCGGAGCAGTGTTGCCAGGATAATCAAGGACACGACCCACCCAGCCAACACACCTTTCGTCCCTCTTCCCTCCAGGAGAAGGCTTAGGAGCTTGAAGACTCGTACGGCCAGATTTGGGAACAGCTTCTTTCCAACTGTGTTAAGACTGCTGAACGGATCCTGACCCAGATCTGGTCCGTACCCTCCAAATATCCGGACCTGCCTCTCTGTTTTTTTGCACTACCTCACTTTCCATTTTTCTATTTTCTATTTATGATTTATAATTTAAATTTTTAATATTTACTAATTTTCACTATTTTTAATATTTAATATTTGTAATCCAGGGAGCGGGAAGTGCAGAATCAAATATTGCTGTGATAATTCTACGTTCTAGTATCAATTGTTTGGCGACAATAAAGGTTATCATACTAAACCGGCTGGTGGCGTAGTGGCATCAGCGCCAGAACTCGGAGCGAAGGCTCTCGGGTACGAATCCAGCCGACTCCCTTGCACGCTTTCCATCCAGGCTGCGTTGAGTGTCGAGCTAGCAACTCAGCCTCATAAAAATAACAAAGCCTGCTAAAAAAACGTCGTCATGATGGCGTCCTGATGACTCCACTCGGAGTTAAGGGCTTTCTTCTTCTTCTTCTTCTTCATAGTTTCCATACTGGGGGATAAACTTGCCTTGGCAAAGGTGCATTTAATAAATTGAAATCTATAATGAGGGTTGGCTCCAAATTTCACTTGTAAGAAGCAAAATAAAATTCTGAAAGAGACTGACATGTTGAATGCTGAGTATCTGTGTCCTCCTAGTGAACCATCTAAAGCTAGGGGCAGGGGTTGGTTCAGGAAGGATGTTCAGCTACTTCGGACTGAGATGAAAGTTACCATTCTGAATTTTCTATTCCAGAACCTGTGGATTTATGAAGAGTAAAGGCCTAGGTTGATGAATTTTTGGACCTAAGGGAATCAAGAGCTATCCATTTGGGTGGGAATGTGGACTTGATGTAGAGAGCCAATTAAAATATTATTGAATACATCTCTAGGAGCCTGCTTTCTTGTTATGTTGATTAGACTGATCCAAGAAAGACAAAGTAGTAAAGTATGTTAAAGTAATATACTAACGAATTTAAGCAGAATCAGAAACGTAGAACATAGAAAACCTACAGCACAATGCAGGCCCTTTGGCCCAAAACGCTGTGCCGAACAGGTACTTACTTTCGAAATTACCTAGGGTTACCCACAGCCCTCTATTTTTCTAAGCTCCATGTACCTATCTAGGAGTCTCTTAAAGGACCCTATCATATCCCCCTCCACCACCGTCGTTAGCATCCCATTCCACGCACTCATCACTCTGTGTGGAAAAAAAACAACTTACCCCTGACATCTCCTCTGTACCTACTTCCAAGCACCTTAAAACTGTGCCCTGTCGTGTCAGCTATTTCAGCCCAGGGTAACAGCCTCTGACAATCCACATGATCAATGCCTCTCATCATCTTATACACCTCTATCAGGTCACCTCTCATCCTCTGCCGCTCCAAGGAGAAAGGGCCGAGTTTATTCCACCTATTCTCATAAGGCATGCTCCCCAATCCGGGCAACATCCTTGTAAATCTCCTCTGCACCCTGTCCATAGTTTCCACATCCTTCCTGTAGTGAAGTCATCAGAACTGAGCACAATACTCCAAGTGGGGTCTGACCAAGTTCCTATATAGCTGTAACATTACCTTTCAGTTCTTAAACTCAATCCTATGGTTGATGATGGCCAATGCACCATATGCCTTCTTAACCACAGAGTCAACCTGCGCAAGAGCTTTGATTGTCCTATGGACTCAGACCCCAAGATCCCTCCGATCCTCCACACTGCCAAGAGTCTTACTATTAATACTATATTCTGCCGTCATAGTTGACCTACCAAAATGAAGCAACTCACACTTATCTGGGTTGAACTCCATCTGCCACTTCTTGGCCCAGTTTTATATCCTATCGATATCCTGCGGTAACCTCTGACAGCCCTCCACGCTATCCACAACACCCCCCAGCCTTTGTACCATCAGCAAATTTACTGACCCATCCCTGCACTTCCTCACCCAGGTCATTTATAAAAATCATGAAGAGAAAGGGGTCCCAGAACAGATCTAATGCTCTACCTTCATCAACTTGTTTAGTCACATCCTCAATAAATTCAATCAGGCTCGTAAGGCATGACCTGCCTTTGACAAAGCTGTGCTGACTATTCCTAATCATATTATGGCTCTCCAAATATTCATAAATCCTGCCTCTCAGGATCCTTTTCATCAACTTACCAACCACTGAAGTAAGACTTACTGGTCTATAATTTCCTGGGCTATCTCTACTCCCTTTCTTGAATAAGGGAACAACATCTGCCACCCTCCAATCCTCCGGAACCTCCCCCGTTCCCATTCATGATGCAAAGATCATTGCCAGAGGCTCAGCAATCTCCTCCCTCACCTCCCACATTAGCCTTGGGTATATCTCATCCGGTCCCGGCAACTTATCCAACTTGATGCTTTCCAAAAGCACCAGCACATCCTCTTTCTTAATATCTACATGCTCAAGCTTTTCAGTCTGCTGCAAGTCTGCACTACAATCACCAAGATCCTTTTCCATAGTGAATACTGAAGCAAAGTATTCATTAAGTACCTCTGCTATTTCCTCCGGTTCCATACACACTTTTCCACTGTCACACTTGATTGGTCCTATTCTCTCATGTCTTATCCTCTTGCTTTTCACTTACTTGTAGAATGCCTTGGGGTTTTCTTTTATCCTGCCCGCCAAGGCCTTCTCATGGCCCCTTCTGGCTCTCCTAATTTCATTCTTAAGCTCCTTCCTGCTAACCTTATAAATTCTAGATTGGCTCTTCCTTCAGAGGTGCTGACATGTGATTATCACCAGCTTTTGCTGCACCCAGATATGCCTTTCATTGGAAATGAAAGCCTACTGACTCAGTATTAATCACTCACAGCATCGCATTCAGAAGTAGGGACATTATGTTGTACTTATATAAGTCATCGGGAAGCTGCACTTGGATAATTATGTACAGTTTTGGTCATCCTGTTATAGGAATGACAGTGTCAAGCTGGAGAGAGTGCAGAAGAGATTTATAAAGATGCTACATTGACAAGAGGGTCTGAGTTATAGGGAGAGGTTGGCCACTCTGGAACATTACCCCTTGGAGAGTAAGAGAATCAGGGGTGACCTGACAAAAATTTATACAATCGTGAAGGGTGTGGATAAGGTCGTAGCCTTTTCCCCAGGTTTAGGGGATCTAAGAGTGAGGGCACATAATTCAAGTTAGGAGAGAGATTTATAAGTGACCTGAGAGATCAGAGTGTAGTGAGTAACAGGAATGAATGTCTACAGTAAGCAGTCGAGGGAGATATAATTGCAATCAATAAATCATGGGGTAGCGTGGTAGCATAGTGGTTAGCACAACACTTTACTGTACACGTGGTCTGGGTTCTGTTCCCGCTGCCACCTGTAAGGAGTTTGTATTTTCTCCCCGTGATCCAGTGAGTTCCCTCTGTCTGCTCTGGTTTCCTCCCACGGTCCAGACGTACCGGTTGGTAGGTTAACTTAGGATAGGTTTAAATTGGGGGATTGCTGGGCAGTGTGGCTCAAAGGGCCTATATCACACTGTATGTCAATCAATAAATAAATAGTATAGTTCCCCTGGACCAGCAGGGCCACAGGACCAGTTTCCGTCCTGTATTACTTTATAACTGTAATATCAAAGGTGGCAATCTTGAAACACTAGACTAAACAAGTTGAAGCAGAATGGTAATGGGATCAGAAGAAACCTTATCACCACAAATCATATGGAAAAGCCTTCTTAAGTATATTTCTTTGAAATAAATTCTTTACCAAATACATGCACACATGTTATAGGTTCTTAATGAACTGAACACATAAATGTGATTTTTTTAAAAATAGCATCCATAAATATCATTACTACCTGAATTTTCAGTTTGATGAATTGTTACCTGTTTTCAATACAGACTAGTCAAATTGGAAATCTAATGGAATTATTCACCACCCATTTTCCACAAGTTACACCCAGTTTTATGGCCAACTGGAAAGTTTCTACTTTGTGTATGTTAAGACTTGTATTTAGTAACAGTCACATCAAACCATAAAATATTTTATGCAAACACTTTAATTGCAGAATGCTGGTGCAATTGTGTCATTTCCCATACAAAACAAAATGAATCATCAGAAGGTGTTGGTTGAGAGAGGAATGTTTGCTGGTGCTCCTGAGAACTCCCAAATTGGTGATTACCACGGGGCATTTACCATTCACCCGAATTCAAGGAAGTAGGTAAATAAGGTTCTGCTGCAGCTTCTCAACTGAGATTAATACCTCTGAAAGAGGTACAGTATTGGTACAGTACTGGAACAATCAAAAATCATGGAAATTTATAGTCCAGGAAGCTATAAATAAATTTCCACTTTGTATTTCTCTCTTTATAGTTAAATACTCACTGGGGTACTTCAAATGCAACAGGGATTCTGCCTCAATTTGTGAATTCCATGTGCCTGTTTTAATCTCTAGTCCGAGGAAAAATAGATCATACCTATTTGCCTTATCTCGGTGTCATTTTTATGTAGCCAATTATTATCTCCTCTGCCTCCACTTTTCCAAACAGTAGCTATGACCGTCTTCCATCTACTTTCTCTCCCCAGGCTATAAATGCATCAGTTATGTTAACTGCTGAACCCTATGTGGAGCACTCACATTCTTTGTAACTGCATGGTGAAAGAGAGGTGCCTGAGATGTTCTAGCAATGATTGAGGTAGTGTAGGAGGACCTGGAAATCACTTCTGATCATATTGCCATGTTAAAACAGGTTGTGAGCATTGCCAATCCGGTTTGTGGGTGACTTCAACTTCCCTAATTTTGATTAGCACCTCCTCAGTGCAAAAGGTTTAGATGGGGTGGAATTTGTTGGGTGTATCCAGAAAGGACTTCTGACACAATATGTACACAGGCTGACTAGAGGAGAGGCCATGCTGGATCTGGTTCTAGGCAGTAAACCTGGTAGCAGTGGATAAGCATTTCGGAGATGATTACTACCATAGCCTTGGACAGGGATAAGAATCAGTATGGAGAAGTATTTATACTTTATACTTTATTGTCGCCAAACAATTGGTACTAGAACGTACAATCATCACAGCGATATTTGATTCTGCACTTCACACTCCCTGGATTACAAATATTAAATATTAAAGATATTAAAAATAATTAAAATTAGTAAGTATTAAAAATTTAAATTATAAATCATAAATAGAAAGTAGAAAAATGGTAAGTAAGATAGTGCAAAAAAACCAAGAGGCAGGTCCGGATATTTGGAGGGTACGGCCCAGATCCGGGTCAGGATCCATTCAGCGGTCTTATCACAGTTGGAAAGAAGCTGTTCCCAAATCTGGCCATACGAGTCTTCAAGCTCCTGAACCTTCTCCCGGAGGGAAGAGGGACGAAAAGTCTGTTGGCTGGGTGGGTCATGTCCTTGATTATCCTGGCAACACTGCTCCGACAGCGTGCGGTATAAAGTGAGTCCACGGATGGAAGATTGATTTGTGTGATGTGCTGCACCGTGTTCACATTCTTCTGCAGCTTCTTTCAGTCTTGGACAGAACAACTTCCATACCAGGTTGTGATGCACCCTAGAAGAATGCTTTCTACGGTGCATCTATAAAAATTAGTGAGGGTTTTAGGGGACAGGTCAAATTTCTTTAGTTTTCTCAGTAAGTAAAGGCGCTGGTGGGCCTTCTTGGCCTTGAACTCTGCTTGGTTGGACCAAGTCAGGTCATTTGTGATATTGACCCCAGGGAACTTAAAGCTTTTGACCTGTTCCACTTGCGCACCACCGATGTAAATTGGGTCGTGCAGTCCGCTACTCCTTCTGAAGTCAACAACCAATTCCTTTGCCTTGCTGACGTTGAGGG
Source organism: Mobula birostris (assembly GCF_030028105.1). Classification (NCBI taxonomy): domain Eukaryota; kingdom Metazoa; phylum Chordata; class Chondrichthyes; order Myliobatiformes; family Myliobatidae; genus Mobula; species Mobula birostris. The sequence goes on from NC_092401.1 coordinate 13,799,438, forward strand.
ATAGGTTATTGTCTTCGCACCATGCCACCAGGTTCTTAATTTCCTCTCTGTACTCAAACTCATTATTACTTGAGTTACGGCCTACAATTGTTGTGTCATCAGCCAACTTATATATTGAGTTTGATGGAAACTTGGCTACACAATCATGGGTGTACAGTGAGTACAGCAGGGGGCTGAGTACACAGCCTTGTGGGGCACCGGTGCTCAGAGTGATTGTAGAGGAGAGCTTGTCCCCTATTTTCACAGCCTGGGTCCTGTCTGTGAGGAAGTTGAAGATCCAGTTGCAGATCTGAGTGCTAAGGCCCAGGTTCCGGAGCTTAGGAATCAATTTATTTGGAATGATGACATTAAAGGCAGAGCTGTAGTCAATGAAAAGGAGCCTTACATATGCATCTTTATTCTCCAGCTGTTCTAAGGAGGAATGTAGAGTCAGAGAGATGGCATCTGCCATTGACCTGTTGCTCCGGTAGGCGAATTGCAAAGCGTTGAGGTTGACTGGTAGGCTGTGGTTGATGTGTGCCATAACCAATCGCTCAAAGCACCTCATAGTAATTGATGTCAGAGCCACGGTTCGATAGTCATTCAGGTATGCCACCTTGCTGTTCTTCGGCACTGGGATTATCGTTGCCTTCTTAAAACACGAGGGGATCTTAGACTGAAGCAAGGAGCAGTTGAAGATGTCAGCAAACACTCCAGCTAGCTCACTTGCACAGGCCTGGAGAACCCGTCCTGGGATGCCATCTGGGCCCATCGCCTTCCTTGGATTTATCTTCAGGAAGGCCCTTCTAACGTCTTCCTCGGTGACGATGAATCTCGATGCCAGCAGGTCCGGTTCATTGGAGGAGGGTGAATTATGTTGTTATTTAGTATATATCCAGAATGGATGTACTAAGGGAAAAGCACAACAAAATGTGGAGGTTGTTTAGGGAGCACTTGCATGGGGCATGGGGTTCTGGATAGATTTGTCCAATTGAAGCAGGAGAAAATGGTAGAGTGAAGGAACTATGGATGACAAGAAATGTAGAACATCTAGCTGAGAAGGAAAGAGCATACTTAAGATTTAGAAAGCAAGGATCAGACATGGCTCTAAAGAGCTACAAGGTAGCCAGGAAAGAGCTTAAGAATGGACTTAGGAGAGCCAGAAGGGGAGTACGAGAAGGCCTTGGCAAGTGAGATTAAGGTGTCCTACATGTGCAAAAAGAACAGGAGGAAGACAAGTGTGAGCATAGGACTGATCAGAGATAAAAGAAGAAATGTGTTTGGAGGTAGAGGAGGTGGGGATGTCGTTAATGAATACTTTGCTTCAGTACTCAGCAGTGAGAGCGAGCTTGATGAATGTGAAGTCAGCATAGAGGAGACTGTTATTGAGGAAGATGATGACTTTAGAAAAGAGGATAGACTGGAACTTTTGAAGAATATGATCAATAAGTCCCTCAAATGGCATGTACCCCAGATTTACTATGAAAACAGGGAAGAGATTGCTGTGTCTTTGACAATGATCCTTGCATCTTCACTGGCCAGACTGGTACCAGATGATTGAAAGGTGACAAATGTTATTTTCTTTGTTCAAGAAAGGTAATAGGGATAACCTGTGGAATTATAGACCATCGAGTCTTATGTCAGTGGAGGGAAAACTATTTGAGAGGATTCTTAAAGACAGGTTTGATGAGCTTTTGGAGAAATATAGTTTGATTAAGTATAGTCAGTGTGGCTTTGTGAGAAGCACAAAACTGAGGTTATTTTTCTTGTGGGCATACTTAATTTATCCATAATTAAATAATAACCACAATAGAATCAGCGAAAGATTACACCAACCTGGCTGTTCAACCAGCATGCAAAAGTCAACGAACTGTGCAAATGCAAAAGAATAATAATAATAAGCAATAAATATTTAGAACATGAGATGAAGAGTCTTTGAAAGTGAGTCCAAAGGTTGTGGAACAGTTCAGTGATGGGGCAAGTGAAGTTAAGATGGTACCAGCAAATAATTCTTCCCCAGGTGACATCTTTCAGATAGTCCAGGGATCTGCTTATTTCACTTCTTCTACATCTTCTTTTTATCTTAAATATGTTTCTGGAACTGCTTGAGCCTGTGACTCACAGTTTGGAGATTGATTGAGTGATCTAATGCTCTGTTGTCTCCAAGAAAGTTCCAGGAGGGGAGAGCGAGCATGAGTGCAAGTGGCCTTGAGGCGAAAAAGCTCAGAGCCCATGATTGACTCCATTTCTCTGTGATTAAAGCGTCGAGGAAGATTGAAACATGGAGGCAAATGTGGAGGAGAGCAAGTGTTCGGTGCTGACTGCCAGCCTCTTGCCACTGTGATGATCTCTTGCTGCTGCTGGATAAGGCGTCCATGTGCGATGGATCGCGGAAGGCCTCCGTGTTCAAGTGGTTGCTCTCCTCGATGCTGTTGGAGGATGTTACCAAAGTTCTGCGATTTATGGATTTGACTGTGGACTAGAGCTTAAACCTACTGTATTTCAAATTGGTCTCTTACAATTCTATGTTTTATTTTGCATTGAGTGTTTTCACCGGCTCTTATTGCCGATTGGAGTGATTTGTAAGTTTTTTGTGTGCGAGGGAGGCCGTTAGGGACTTGGGGTTTGCTGTTCTTGTTGCCGTTTTCTGTGTGGAGTGATCTGTTAGTTTTTTAGTGCAAGGGAGAGTGTTGGGGGTTTGGGGTTTGCGAGATTTGTTCTTTTTGTCGGTAGAGGTTTGTTAATATTTTTCTTTGAATAACTTCATATTGCTTTCCTGTTTTCTTACTATGTGCACTGCTTCATCAGCTGTAATGTGCTTTGGTACTTTCTATAAATGCAAATGGTTCTGTTCAAATACAAGTTATTTCTGACTTAATGTCAAATCACTAAAAACATGGAGCTGAGAGTATTAAGAAAATTTGGAAGTGAGATGGAAATAGAAACTAACACAGTTAAGCCTATTACAGAGGATAAGAATAGAATATTTTGTTGAAGGAACCCAACAGGATATAGTGTATGGTGAGTTAATAAGCAGGTAGGAAAATACCCTGAGCAAAAGTATTTTAAGATAAACCAGAGGAGTTGATTTACAGCAAAGGCAACAAAATGACTAAAGTAGATATTCAAAAAATGTCAGCAAAAAATAGACAGTGGACCCATATGTGCAAATAAATGCTGTTCTCAATAGTTTTGGTCTGAAGTTAGTCAGTGATCATAACATTGTAGTTACAGCAATGCAAGTGTTATTTTCAGAAAAAAGATGCCTTGTGGCCAGGTCCAGTGACTATCGGCGTTACAGGTTAATGGTGAATATGAGCCTGTATTTGTGGAATGGTAGCTGCTCAAGAAAGTCAAGCAAAACGAGAAGAAAATGATAGACATGAATAAGTTTATAACAATAATATTTCTGTTACCTGGCTCAACCTCTTGGCACTGTAGATAAGTGGCCTGATGTTTATTCTCTGCCTGTGATTAACCAATAGACCATCTTAAATGGTTTATTAATTATACAGTGCCTGAGACTGAGTCATGCTACAGCATCAACAAAGCTTCCTATTAGTCATGTCTGTAAACCTTGATAGGCTTTGCCTGGCAAGCACTGACTACAGGGCCACAGAACTGCTAAAAATATGTTACATTATTTATTAGAGGAGTGACAAAGGAGTAGATGGTGCTTAATTTGGATGATTAATAACCACTTTCATCACAAAGCTGTAACTGAAGCTAGTCCTTCCCACTTGTTTTGTAGCCAGACAGTTAGCCCAAATCTTTGCTCATCAGCAACTCTTCTCTGAGATGGTGATGGATGACGCTTTTTTTCTCCAGTCTTTACTTCCTTTGTTCATCTTTAGCAGTAAAGGTATCTCAAATTCTCTCCTTAAGTCATTCTGTCTCTCTTTCTACCAAAACCTTTCTGCAAACCTACCTCAGTTTTTGGTTGCATTTCGAAGAAGGCATGTTTTTTTTGGGGGAAGAACAATCATAAGACTAAACCCACCCGAGATTCATTAACTCAGAGCTCTGATTCAGCAGAGGGGAAGATGGAAAGCTTTAAAATTACCCTCCCCTCCAACACCATATTTAACTGGTAATTGGACCTGTACAAGAGAGACGGGTTACACTTGAACTACAGGGGGACCAATATCCTTTCAGGGAGGTTTGTTAGTGCTATTGGGGAGGCTTTAAACTAGATTTGCAGGGGGATGGGAACCAGAGTGCCAGAGCTGACAGTGTGGCTGGGGTGAAAATAAATGATGTTAAAAGTTCAAGCAAATCTGCTAATAGAAAGGTTGTGAGTGGTGGTAAAAATCTTCTGAGGTGTATATATTTCAATGCTAGGAGTATTGCGGGGAAGGCGGATGAGTTGAGGGCATGGATTGACACGTGGAATTATGACGTTACAGCAATTAGTGAAACTTGGCTACAGGAGGGGCAGGACTGGCAGCTTAATATTCCAGGGTTCCGATATTTCAGATGTGATCGAGGCAGAGGAATGAAAGGTGGGGGAGTAGCATTGCTTGTTAGGGAAAATATTACAGCAGTGCTCAGGCAGGACAGATTAGAGGGCTTGTCTACTGAGTCCTTATGGGTGGAGCTGAGAAACAGGAAAGGTATGGCCACATTAGTGGGATTGTATTACAGACCACCCAATAGTCAACGAGAATTGGAAGAGCAAATCTGCAGAGAGATAGCAGGCAACTGCAGGAAACATGAAGTTGTGGTGGTAGGGGATTTTAATTTTCCATATATTGATTGGGACTCCCATACTGTTAGGGGTCTAGATGGTTTAGAGTTTGTAAAATGTGTTCAGGAAAGTTTTCTAAATCAATATATAGAGGGACCAACTAGAGGGGATGCAATATTGGATCTCCTGTTAGGAAACGAGTTAGGACAAGTGATGGAAGTCTGTGTAGGGGAGCACTTTGGTTCCAGTGATCATAACACCATTAGTTTCAACTTGATCATGGACAAGGATAGATCTGGTCCTAGGGTTGAGGTTCTTAACTGGAAGAAGGCCAAATTTGAAGAAATAAGAAAGGATCTAAAAAGCATGGATTGGGATAGGAAGAGTGAGTAAGGGATTTGAAAGAGCTCCAACTTTCAAATCCCTTACTCACTCTTCCTTCAGTTAGTCCTGACGAAGAGTCTTGGCCTGAAACGTCGACTGCACCTCTTCCTAGAGATGCTGCCTGGCCTGCTGCGTCCACCAGCAACTTTTATGTGTGTTGTCAGGAATACTCAGGCTACGTTGATTGAAAGTAAACCCCAACGGCTGGGAGAGAACTAGTAACATATGCACAAATGCCTTTGAGAGCTGGCTGGCGATGTCACAACTGTATGCCTGGGTGCTAGAACCTGTGTGAAATTCAATTAGAGCTTTTTAGTATGACCCACTGTTTCTGCAGCAGCATGGTATTACATAAGAAAACCTAATACCCCTTTTTTTCAAATGGTACTGTTAAATTTTGCAATAGTTTTGAAGTTTTCTCAAATGGCATTAGGATGACAGACATCAGTTTTTTTAACAGCCAAAAGCAGGTGAATTATTAGTGGTCCTTAAAGTGATAAAAGGTAATGCATTATTTCAGGACCAGGAGGCAGAATCAAATTGCTGGGGGGATAGACAATTGTAGGGATGCTGCATTGAATAAGGAAGCTAGCTAGAGTAGAGAAGTGCAGGTCTAAGTAAGTGAGAACCATTTACCCACCTTAGCCACTTCCTCCCTCAGGGCAGACTTAGGATATGAGCTGAGAAGTGTATTTGAGGGTGAGAGGATGAAAGAATTAGGGAAACAGTCAGATAAAAAAACTTCCTTGATTATAATCATAGATTTATGGAGACTACAAAATGAGGAACAAATATTTCAGAATAAATGTTCTTCTGAGGGAGAGGTTTGAGGAGTGTAGTGAAATATGACAAAAATGTGCAAGAGGATTTGGGGTGAACGCTGTTACTGAGGCTGGGATTCACTTCAAGCAGTTCAAGGGAGGATGGTGGTTTTCCATTCTCATGATGAGTCTTAAGATTAGGTTTAAGACCCTGTAAACAGTGAACTCATTAAATGAATGTCTCTTATGCAGGCCATATAATGTCCACTATAAGATTCACTAGGGAGGAACAAGGTTGGCCGGGTTTCACTAACTAGGAACTTCAGAAGCAAGAGTAGGCCAGTAGTCCCATGAAGCCTGCTCTCCCTTTTGATATGATCTTGGCTAATCCAACTTTGTCCTCATCACTACATTCTCCTTCTCTTCCCGTACTCCTTGATGTCCTTGTATTCTGACTGTCTTTTAGCCCCTATTCTTGAATGCAAAATGACCGAAAGAGGAAGTAAAGGCTCCATTGGTAACAAAAGGGTTTAGGCAAATGGTTGGGCTTTTAGTATGTTGCTGTAGGGGAATCCTGAATAATTTCAGAGCAATTGAAGGATGCAGTTCTAATGTGGGCAAGTGAGATTAGTGTAGATGGTCAAAATGCTTGGTTCAAACATGGTGGCTGAATGGCCTTTTTCTGTGCTTTGAAAATCTGATTCCATGAGCTGGTGCTCAGCTCTTTGTATCAGTGAAGAGATTTAGTGAGGCATATATGAAAGGAAAATTGGTTCCTTTAGATGTTATTTCAGTAAGCAAAACCATTTCAAACCCATTTTTCTTTAATTAAAGTCTAAAAAAGTTGAGGACATGAAAACAGTAAGCTACGTATTGATGCAGAGCAGCGCCATCTGCTGGTGCATCTAGACAACAAATGATTCGATTAATGCAACACACATCAAAGTTGCTGGTGAACGCAGCAGGCCAGGCAGCATCTGTAGGAAGAGGTGCAGTCGACGTTTCAGGCCGAGACCCTTCGTCAGGACTAACTGAAGGAAGAGTGAGTAAGGGATTTGAAAGTTGGAAGGGGAGGGGGAGATCCAAAATGATAGGAGAAGACAGGAGGGGGAGGGATGGAGCCAAGAGCTGGACAGGTGATAGGCAAAAGGGGATACGAGAGGATCATGGGACAGGAGGTCCGGGAAGAAAGACGGGGGGGGGGACCCAGAGGATGGGCAAGAGGTATATTCAGAGGGACAGAGGGAGAAAAAGGAGAGTGAGAGAAAGAATGTGTGCATAAAAATAAGTAACAGATGGGGTACGAGGGGGAGGTGGGGCCTAGCGGAAGTTAGAGAAGTCGATGTTCATGCCATCAGGTTGGAGGCTACCCAGATGGAATATAAGGTGTTGTTCCTCCAACCTGAGTGTGGCTTCATCTTTACAGTAGAGGAGGCCGTGGATAGACATGTCAGAATGGGAATGGGATGTGGAATTAAAATGTGTGGCCACTGGGAGATCCTGCTTTCTCTGGCGGACAGAGCGTAGATGTTCAGCAAAGCGGTCTCCCAGTCTGCGTCGGGTCTCACCAATATATAAAAGGCCACATCGGGAGCACCGGACGCAGTATATCACCCCAGTCGACTCACAGGTGAAGTGTTGCCTCACCTGGAAGGACTGTTTGGGGCCCTGAATGGTGGTAAGGGAGGAAGTGTAAGGGCATGTGTAGCACTTGTTCCGCTTACACGGATAAGTGCCAGGAGGGAGATCAGTGGGGAGGGATGGGGGGACGAATGGACAAGGGAGTTGTGTAGGGAGCGATCCCTGCGGAATGCAGAGGCGGGGGGAGGGAACGATGTGCTTAGTGGTGGGATCCCGTTGGAAGTGGCGGAAGTTACGGAGAATAATATGTTGGACCCGGAGGCTGGTGGGGTGGTAGGTGAGGACCAGGGGAACCCTATTCCTAGTGGGGTGGCGGGAGGGTGGAGTGAGAGCAGATGTACGTGAAATGGGGGAGATGCGTTTAAGAGCAGAGTTGATAGTGGAGGAAGGGAAGCCCCTTTCTTTAAAAAATGAAGACATCTTCCTTGTCCTAGAATGAAAAGCCTCATCCTGAGAGCAGATGCGGCGGAGACGGAGGAATTGCGAGAAGGGGATGGCGTTTTTGCAAGAGACAGGCTGAGAAGAGGAATAGTCCAGATAGCTGTGAGAGTCAGTAGGCTTATAGTAGACATCAGTGGATAAGCTGTCTCCAGAGACAGAGACAGAAAGATCTAGAAAGGGGAAGGAGGTGTCGGAAATGGACCAGGTAAACTTGAGGGCAGGGTGAAAGTTGGAGGCAAAGTTAATAAAGTCAACGAGTTCTGCATGCGTGCAGGAAGCAGCACCAATGCAGTCGTCGATGTAGCGAAGGAAAAGTGGGGGACAGATACCAGAATAGGCACGGAACATAGATTGTTCCACAAACCCAACAAAAAGGCAGGCATAGCTAGGACCCATACGGGTGCCCATAGCTACACCTTTAGTTTGGAGGAAGTGGGAGGAGCCAAAGGAGAAATTTTTAAGAGTAAGGACTAATTCCGCTAGACGGAGCAGAGTGGTGGTAGAGGGGAACTGATTAGGTCTGGAATCCAAAAAGAAGCGTAGAGCTTTGAGACCTTTCTGATGGGGGATGGAAGTATATAGGGACCGGACATCCATGGTGAAAATAAAGCGGTGAGGGCCAGGGAACTTAAAATCATCGAAAAGTTTAAGAGCGTGAGAAGTGTCACAAACATAGGTCGGAAGGGATTGAACAAGGGGTGATAAAACAGTGTCGAGGTATGCAGAAATGAGTTCGGTGGGGCAGGAGCAAGCTGAGACAATAGGTCGGCCAGGACAGGCAGGTTTGTGGATCTTGCGTAGGAGGTAGAAACGGGAAGTGCGGGGTGTGGGAACTATAAGGTTGGTAGCCGTGGATGGGAGATCCCCTGAGCGGATAAAGTCGGAGATTCGATTAATGAACAGGATTAATAAAAAAACAACGCACGACCAATAAGAATAAGACAGCTTGTTCCTGCAGATTTTGTCAATATATTTTTACACACACTTCATTAATTTTTTAAATTGTTCCCGATGTGATATTTGCTTTCCTCCCTCAGCCTCTATTCTCAGCATTTACTCAAACTCAGTGAATATGCCTCCATCTGAGTGTAGACTTGCCTTTTCTCTCTAAATATCTCTCGACATGCAAACTCGCACCCATATTTGCAGCCACCATATGCTGACAATATATTTGAGGCCACCAGGTCTTGCTGATCCACATGAATTTGCTGCTCTCGTAATCAATATCACTGATGGGCAATCTTTTATCTTTTTCTTTTAATACTTTACATGATTATTCCCTTTCTCAACACTACTTCTGGCTCTGGAAACGAAATCCCGAGAATCCCTACAGCTACATTTTCAAATTTACTGCACATTTTTTTTTTAACAAAAGGTGTAATTTCCAGACTGAAAGTGTCTGGTATTCTCAAAGTTGATAAATGGTTGTGTTGTATATGTGTTAAATGTTTCAGTAAAATGTTTCACTTCTAACATTGTCAGCATTGTTTCTAAGTCATAACACCCAACTAGTGGGCCCATTATACAGAGGATCATGAACAGAGCATGAGTGGAATGCTGGTGTAACAATGAGCAATAGACTTCATAGTGTCACTGATGGACTTTGCTTATGTTGCAGAACACTGCAAGTTTGGATGACTTTGAAAGAACAAAAACACTTGGTACAGGGTCCTTTGGCAGAGTGATGCTGGTGAAACACAAAGCTACAAAGCAGTATTATGCAATGAAGATACTGGAGAAACATAAGGTGAATTGATTGAATTTACTTTGTTTCATTATCTCAAAGAACTGGAGCATTTATAGCCAGGGAGATTTCAGTTTAATGGTCTGTATGTTCATCCAGTGTCTCCACTAACAAACAAACGCTATTGTTAGGTTGAGGTCATTAGTAACGCAGGCACAATTCATATCAAAAGAATCTCCAAATAAATTGTGGAGACAAAGTAGAATAATCAGTTTTTTGTGAATTGGATTCACAGACATTAGAAACTACAAGTGCTCTACACGCTCATGGGCCAATAATTTTATTTTACTCTTCAAGGAGTTAAAGATAACTCCTAAGAATAGACCATAACCTACCATTCATCCACAAATACCAGTTATTGTGTTCTTCAAATAATTCTTTTTATCCAGCTTCATATTGGGAGCAATTATTACATACTTGTTTATTTACTGGGACCATTGCATTGCAGCAGCGTAAGTGCACGAAGGTCTCAAAGTTAGCTCAGTATCCTGTCATTGGTCTGGTTTAGTTAGAAAAGGTGTAAGAGACATGCTTATCTGTTAAGTTGTCTGCCTGGTGAGAAATCAGAGCTTTAGAAGATTTCCTCTGCTACACTTCTCAGAGAAATGACATTGAGTCTTTTGTTAAGTTGTTCTTTTGATATATATATCATGTAATTGGCAGTGTACATGATAAGTATTGATATTAGCATGAAATTGAGGAGCAGAGCAGTTTCTGTACTTTCTCACGCTCCGTGTCCGGTATAAAACTGAATACCAACACTGAGAAAGGCATAACTGAAAAAGAACGTGTTCATAATTGACGGATAGGCAGGTGAGAGGATCAGTAAGACAAAATGAGGAAAGTATAAAGGAAAAAAGAATGCTGAAGTACTGAGGGATTGTGCTAGACCATAAGACATAGGAGTGGAATTAGGCTGTTTGGCCCATCAGTGGATCTGGGGTTGAGAGGGTAAACAGCTTTAACTTCCTCGGCATCCACATCACCGAAAACCTCACATGGTCTGTACACCAGCTGTCTGGTGAAAAAGGCACAGCCGCGCCTGTTTCATCTCAGACAGTGAAGTTTGGTATGGGCCCCCAAATCCTAAGAACTTTCTACAGGGGCACAATTGAGAGCATTCTGACTGGCTGCATCACTGCCTGGTGTGGGAACTCTACCTCCCTTAATCGCAGGACTCTGCAGAGAGTGGTGCGGACAGCCCAGTGTATCTGTAGTTGTGAACTTCTCATGATTCACGACATTTACAAAGACAGGTGTGTAAAAAGGGCCCGTAGGATCACTGGGGATTCGAGTCACCCCGACCACAATCTATGCCAGCTGCTACCATCCAGGAAACGGTACCGCAGCATAAAAGGCACAACCAACAGGCTCCGGGACAGCTTCTTCCACCAGGCCATCAGACTGATTAACTCACGCTGATTTGAGTGTACTGTATATTACATTGACTGTTCTATTTATTATAAATTATTATAAATTACTATGATTGCACGTTACACATTTAGATGGAGATGTAACGTAAAGATTTTTACCCCTCATTATGTAAAGGATGTAAGAAATAAAGTCAATTCAATTCGAGTCTGCTCTGCCGTTTCATCATGGCTGATTCACTTCCTTCTCAGCCCCGTCTCCTACCTTCTCCCTGTGTCCCTCCATGCCCTGACTAATCAAGAATATATCAACCTCTGCCTTAAATATACCCAATGACTTGGCTTCCACAGCCAACTGTGACAATGAATTCCAAAGATTCACCACCCTCTGACTAAAAAAAAATCCCTTTATTTTGAGGCTGTGTCCGCTGGTCTTAGACTCCCCCTCCATCCTCTCAAATCTACTTTATCGAGGCCTTTCGGCATTCCATAGGTTTCAATGAGATCTCCTCATTCTTCTGAATTCCAGTGAGCTAGATGATGAATTACAAAGCAAGCTTCCAAGATTGTGCAGAATTGAGTTGATTCTGTGTACACAATGGAGCATTGTGCTTTGCATTTTAAAATTATTGGAAAATAGTTGTATTTACTTCATGCTGTACTGAAAATGAAAGCGCATGACCTAGGTTTGAGCTATATAACTGCGTGTAATTTTCATTAAAGCACTTCAGTAGCAAGTAGATTCATCACAACAAGATGGGAAATTGCATTTGGGGAGGAATGTGTGAGGTTTTATGAGGATTGACTGTGCAGTATACAGGAAACAGACTGACTGATACAGTATATACATCTCCAGGCCTGTCTCCATCTCTTTTGGCTGAAGTAGGAATTCCTACTTCTCATAGCAAATTGTAATGAATTCTCAAACAGATCCAAGGTTCAAAACACGGCATAAATTCACATACGACTTATTCATGATCTAAATATGGGGCATACATACATAAAGCTGTTTCGAATGTATGTTATATAAACACAGACATCCTAAAGGCCATGAACAGGCATAGATTTTTTTTAACATGACAGGAAGCCAAAGTGATTTGCCCCAATAATGTAAATTTTCTGTATAAAAAAAAGGAAGATTTAAGAGACCCATGGTGTTGGTAGTTGTGTTCTTAAGAGTCCAATTCAGCATTTAATTTATTATTTTATATAAACTTGATGTAATTTATAGTTTTTATTGCTATATATTGTAGTGTACCTCTGCTGCAAAATTCACAACATACGCCTGTGATATTAAACCTGCTTGTGATATACGTGCAGTCGGATGACAATAGTTTGTCATTCATGCCTAGAGCTGAGTTTTAATAGAATTGGAATAAAATAGCTCAAAAGGTTATCTGCCAAATGGATATGCTCGTCTGCCCAGCTACGCTGTCTTCTGATCTGGTAAATGAGGTAGGGAGTGCATTTTTCCCCTCATAAACTTATCACATCTAAATATAGCAGAAATAGTTCTGTTTTATAGCTAATCTGGTCTTTGCTTTTCTTTGTCACCAAGGTGGTAAAACTGAAACAGATCGAGCACACGCTCAATGAGAAAAGGATTCTACAGGCTGTCAAGTTCCCTTTTCTGGTGCAACTGGTATTTTCATTCAAGGTGGGTGTTGAGTGTTACGTGGAAACCACGCTGCTTTCCTAATTCTCTTTTGTGCTGATAAATTTAGGCTTCTGTGGGATGACAGTTGGAATAAACAAAGGGACGAGAACAATTACAATGGAGGACTGCTACAAAGGCCTTCAGACATGCTCAGGTTTCCATGGTACTGAAGAAAGGAATAGAGAAATTACCATGTGATAAGAAGAAATAGAGTCCCATTCACACTGAAATCATTTCAATCATTTACTACAATGATTTAAATATTTTTACAATTACAGTGATTGATATTAATGCTCCCTTTAATTTGTAATGACCAGTGTGCGCAAAAATCTTGTGCTGTGCAATTTTTTTGCCCAGTGACAACAACATGTACGCACTAAATAACTTCTTCTATAAAAACAGTATAAATAAGCCAGTTCTAAAATTTGCAAACAAATCATTGCAAACTCTACGTTGTCAACACCGTCCGCATCAGAAACCAGAAAAGGAAATGTGATTATATATGATCTTGAAACTTACTTAACACATCAATGAAGCCGAGGATGACAACCTTTTGTACACAGTTTAAATTCCTTTGTGCACTAGTAGCAAAAGATGTGTGCGCGCACACCTTAGAGGGAACATTAATTGTCGTGCTTTTACACTAACACCAATTATAAGCCAGTTGTATTCCACAAGCAATAATAAATAGATTTATTGGTTGGTTACAGAATATTGACCAGCCACTTGTTTTTCTATGTTTTTCTTCAAGTGATTATAACCATATAACCATACAACAATTACAGCACGGAAACAGGCCTAGCAGAAGTGATTATGATCACGTTGCACTATCAGAGTGCATTGGTTTAATATCTCTTCTGTCCTGCAGAATCTATAACAGTAATTTAAGGAGATAAAAATTAGATACCAGAAATCTGAAGTGTTGCCAAACTGAGTTTGACTCAAAGCCACTTAGGTTATTGGGAAGGAACTTGATGAGGGGGATTGATTTTCAGTGGTATCTTAAGGGAGGAGGGATGAGAGAGATGAGAATTTAGAACCTAAGCTACTTAAGACAAGGATCTCTTTTGTTGTGTGGTTAAGCATAGGTGATTTACAAATAAAGAGCAATTGGAATTGCATAACTACTTAAAAGAGTTGCTAGGTTGCAACTCTTTTGAGAATAAGTAGAAAGAGGTAGAGGGAAAAATACATTTGAAAGCAAGAATAATAATTTTTAAATTGCCTCAAATCATACTGTAGCTAAGTATGACATTAAGAACTTGGTTAGATCTCATGCAGTAAAGCATGTTTGTAGGTACTTTACAGCAAAGATAGTCTATAAATACCTGGCCATAAAATTTAATCCAGTAATATTGTTTTATTTACTTTCTACTTTACATTGGATGAATCACACTAACAATCAATTATAGGTGAAATCAAGCCATTTGCAAAGTTGGAGTAGGCATTTATGGTTGAGATTCCCATTGCATACAAACCTTCCTCCTTGGATCATATCATACAAAATTTTTCACCATTGTGGAATGTCCATTTCTCCCCATGTCGTATGGAGCTTTGGACTCCAAATTATGGTAGTTGTGGAACTGTCTCACTTCAAGAAGGAGCACACTGCATTAGTTTGTTGCTTTTCTTGTTAATTAAAAAGGACATTTTGCTGATGTTGGGAAATATGAATAGGCAACATCCCAATCAACTACAGACCTGTAAAACATCTTCAGAAGTGTAAAGGGTGTGCTACAATGGATTATGTGTCTTTTTCCAGCTCTTCCAGTAGCTGCTGAGGCTTTCATTCCATGGGTGTGTAAGAGTGGTGATACTGATTGCACAAATCCAATGTTGGAGGCAGGTCCCATATCTCAGGTCAAGAAGTACGGCCATGCCCTCCAACACAGAGCCTATTTCCACTGAATTGTCATTTCACGTATGGACTGTCCTCTTCGTGGAGCTAGCAATCACTTTGGCTCGCAACGCCCACACCCCAGGATCTCTGCTGACTCTCCCAATTTGCTGCTTAGTGCTGCGTCAGAGAATTCATCTAGACATTGGACTGTGGAGAAAGATCTGGTTCATCTTGGCTTCACTGAAGAACAAGTAGATTTGTGGGCTCTTGTCATTTGCCAGTATAATATGGCAGCCATAGTGCTCACGGTTTCATGCCTTTGAATCAGCCTTGTTGAGAAAACATCCCTATCCTGTCACTCACCTGAGTCCTTTAGGACAGTATAGATATGATGATGTTTGCTCTGGCAAACTCCCAGATTTGGTTCCCTATTCTTGATGTCAGTCTGCAGTGCACCATGCCTGGTAAGAAATAGGAGCAGGAGTCAGCCATCTGGCCCATCAAACTTGTTCAGCTCTTTAATAATATCATGCCTGATCTGGCCATGGATTTAGATACACATACTTGCCTTTTCGCCAAAACTCTAATTCCCCTGCTATGCAAAAATCAATCTAACTGTATCTTTCTGATACATACTGCTTCTCTAGCAGAGAATTCCACAGATTCATTACTCTCTAGGATAAACAGTTTCTCCTAATTTCTATCTAGAATCTATTGCTTCAGATGTTGAGGCTATGCTCCCTATTTCTAGTCTCACTCACTAGTGGGAACAAGTTTTCCTGCCTCTGTCTTACCTATCCCTTTCATAATTATATATGTTTCTATAAGATCCTCTCTCATCCCTCTGATATGATCTGTTCAGTCCATGTGGTGCTAAGTCTGACGTGATGCTGCACCACATATCCAACTTGCAAAAGGGGACAAATTAAAGTTAAAAGTTCAAAGTACACTTTTAGTATGTATATATTATACAGCCTTGAGGTTCATCTCCTCACAGACAACCACGAAACAAAGAAACCCTAAAGAACCTATATGAAGAAGAAGGCTATCAAACACCCAATCTGCAGAAAAGAAAAACATCATGCCTATCAAAAAGGAACCCATTTAAAAACAAAACACTGGACATCCTATGTGCAGAGGAATAAAACACCATGCAAATAGTAACTGCAAGCAACTAGTGCTCTGAACTGGTCCACAAAGAGAGTCCCAAATCACACAAATGGTAAGAAAAAGCAAATAGCACTTGGACCATGAACTGCAGAGACCCAGAAAGTAAGTCGCTGAAGTGAGTGAAGCCCGTCCAGGAGCTGATGGCGGCAAGGCAGCAACTGCTCCTGAACCTGGTAGTGTGGGACCAAAGAATCCTGCACCTCCCACTCAACAGTATTAGCGAGAAGAGAGGGAGACTGATCAAACACAGGTAGATATTGCTGAACGTCTGTTTGTTTTCCGCTCTCATTCTTGATGATTTTAATCAGCACAGAGTAATGGAGCCGACCACAGGTTTGTTTTCCGCTATCAGGCCTCAACGCATCGTTCAGCCCCAGCAATGACCACCCTGGCCGTACCTGCACTTTTGAAGAGTCTAGTTCTCCAATTCCCCCAGGAGATTATAAAAGTGCCAGTTTGTTATGTAGGGTCAAAAGTATATCCTTAAAAGAGAAAGTTCAGAAGAAGTACATCAAGTATCTAGCAGTTTTCTGAGCTGTCTGCAAAATTTCACTGTTGGTCACTGGCACCATCTTGCTGACAAGTACTCGGATTAAATGAAATGGATATATTCTATGAATCTATAAAAGCTATGTCCAAACAATTAAAGCATCTGGCTAAATGTGTCCCTGCCCATGTCCTTAGATCCTCTACAGATCAGCTGACGGGGGTATTTGTAGACATTTTTAACTACTCTGTACTTCAATTTGAGGTTCCTACCTGCTTTAAGAACACCACCACCATCTCAGTATCCCTAAAAACATAAGGTTTTAATGTCTTAATGACTACCGCCTAGTGTTACTGTCATCCACCATCATGAAATGCTCTGTGAAGATAGTTATGGAAATTCAACTATTGCTGAAACAGGTCCATGGTGGGACTATCTCCCTGGCCCTACATATAAATCTCCGGAGCATTTAGATTATGTGGATACTGTCAGACTACTCTTTATTGACTCTATCCTTGGCTTCAATACTATATTTCCAAATAAACTCCTCTCCCAAGCCTGGGACTCAATACTCCTCTGAATCCTTGACACATCCTGACCAACAGACCACGATTAGTAAGGATAGACAGCAATACCTCCACCATAATCATTCTCGACACCGGTGCCCCACTGGGCTGCATTCTCAGCTCCCTACTTTCCACCCTATACACTCATGACTGCATGGCCAGATTCTGCTCTCACTCCATCCACAGATGACACCACTCCAGTCGAACATATCTTGAATAATTGAGTCAGATTACAGGAAAGTGAAAGGAAACCTGTCATGATAACAACCTTTGCCTCAGTGTCAACAACATGACAGAGCCGGTCATTGATTTTAAGTATTGGGACAATGCACAAACTACTGTTTACATTAGTGGTGCTGACTTGGAGATGGCTTGGGGTTCATGTTCCCGGGAATAAACATCACTAATAGCTGACCTGGTCCAACCACATAAACACCATGGCCAAGAAAGTTCATCAGAACCTCTACTTCCTCAAAAGCAAAGTCCCTGTTGACTCCCACCAATTTTTATCAATGCACCACAGAAAGCATCCTAGACAGATGCATCACAGGTTGGTATGACAACCGTATTGCGTGAGATTATAAGAAATTGCAGAGAGTTGTGGGCACAGCTCATCACATCATGGAAAGCCAGCTTACTCTCTGTGGACCATGTCTTTACATCTTTCTGCCTCAGTAAAATAGTCAATATAATCAAAGATGCCTCCCATTGGGCAGAGGGTACAAAAGCCTCAGGGTACCACAGCTTCAGCCCCACTGTTATAAGACTATTAAACAGACTTCTTATATGATACGATGCAGTGGATGGGGTACAACAGCAGAAGACACAAACACACACTCAGGGGACCACTTTATTATGTATAGGAGGTACTAAAAGTAGCCAGCGTGTATATACTGTCTTCTGTTATTGACTTTCTCTTGCACTGCCTTGTGCGATGATTTGATCAAATAATCTGTATACTTTGGAGTATTGTAATACGTACAAAATGCTGGAGGAACTCAGCTGGCCAGGCAGCATTTACAGAAAAGAGTAAACAGTTGCCATTTTACTCCTTTCCATAGATACTGACTGGCCTGCTGAATTCCTGCAGCATTTTGTGTGTATTACTTCGATTTCCAGCATCTGCAGATCTTCTCCTGTTTGTGACTTGGAGTATTGTCTTCAGTTCTGTTTGCTTCATTATAAGGATGTGGAAGCTTTAGAGAGAGTATACTGAAATTTATCAGGATTCTGCCTATGAGGAAAGGTTGAACAAGCTAGTTTGCTTCTCTTTGGAGCGAAGGAGGATGAGAGCTTAATTATTTATTACTTAAAGATACAGTTTGTAGCAGGCTCAAAGGGCCCAGTGAGCTGAGCTGCACTGCCCAGCAACCCACCTATTTAACCCTAGCCTAATCGCACGATAATTTACAATCACCAATTAATGTTACTAACTGGTAAGTCTTTGAACTGTGGGAGGAAATCAGAGCCCCCGAAGGAAACCCAGGCGGTAACAGGGAGAACACCCAAACTCCTCGCAGGCGGCCCTGGAATTGTACTCGGAAATCCAATGCCCTAATCAACTGCTGTGCTATAATGGCACCTTGACTTGATGGAGGTGTTGAAGATGAAACCCCATTTTACAGGGCACCTCAGGAAATGCAGCTCATCAGCTCATTAGCCCCTCGCTAACTGCCACTGGGCTCTGCAGTAAAGAAACCACCCTTTTACAGGCTCCATACATCTAGGGTGTATACGACTTTGGTCCTGCCAAGCCCATGAGGTTGGGATGTCTCACCCACCCACAGCCCGCTTTGTGTGAATGCTGTGTGATTTACTGTTTACTGCCTCCTGTGATGGGCTGTTGGAAAAAAATAATAATGCACACAATTATAAAGAAAGTATATTTATGAATGCTAACCAAAGAGTTAATAAAGAAAAGAAAAAAAAACACAAAAAGGGCTCATTATAATTAAGCAATCAAATGTGCACTTAAGTTGGAGCTCATCTTGAGGTTGTCTGTAACTCGCACTGGACCCTAAGTCTGCGTGAAAACACACACCACCTCCTGAATGTCAGTCGAAATCCATCACGAACAAACAGGCTCTCCCACGGAGTACTGGTCCTTCCTCCTTGAAGCCATTCATCTACACGAAGCGCCTTGTGCCACTGGGAAGGCATCCTCAGCCATCTTCCCTCCTGTCTTCTCCCAGCTCCCACCTCCACCTACACCACTGTCCCTCACAAAAAACCTCTCCAGCGTTCTCTAGAACCTTCTCCCAATTCCACCATCCTGATTGGCCGACACCACATTCCTAAATTGAACAATAAAGCCCTTTATCTCAGCACAAACCCAAACAGGCTGAAAGCAGAATGGACTGCTCTTTCAGAACTGCTAAAATGAAATACATACAGCATGCCAGTAAAAAATCTTAACCAGGGTGTTACAAAGATAATAGGCAGAATAGATAGAGTGGACAGTCAGTGTCTTTTTCCCATGTGAAAATGGCAATACAAGAAGGCATAATTTTAAGATGATTGGAGGAAAGTACAGGGGTGATGAAAGAGGTAGTATTTTCCCTCCACACAGAGAGTGGTGGGTGCATAGAATGTGCTGATAGAGTGGTGGTAGAGGCAGATACATTACGGACATTTAAGGGGTTCTTAGATAGGCACGCGGATGAAAGAAAACTGGAGGGTTATGTGGGAGGGAAGTGTTAGACTGATCTTGGAGTAAGTTGAAAGGTCAGCACAATATATTGGACTGAAGGGCCTGTACTGTGATGATACTGTTCTATATAAAAATAATAAATCTACATATTTATCAGTTTACCCCACCCTTTAATCCCAAAGTGTGCATGTAGCAGCAAACTGAAAGGTAACAGAGTTGGTGCTTGAAATATCGGGTGAAATATTAAAGACTGATACGCACCAGGAGACCAGTCAAAGCTGATCTGCCTGAGCATAAGTTTGGAACTGTTTTTATTCTTAGTTGACAAGATTACCAGTAAAACAACATCTTAATGACTGAATTGTGGCTACTTGAATTAAGTAGCGGAATAGGTTCTGATTACAGAATAAAATGATTATTGACAGCCCTAGCAGTAAATTCAATTTCCTATTACAATAATGGATGTATGCTATAACATAATTAGTTAAGTTCCAGAGACTTGCATTCCATATCTGTACTTTTGTCTTCACTTCCTTGTTAGTACATTAGCACCATCCACATTCTGATTTACTGGCTATTAGTCGTCACTATTCTTTCCCCTGCAACAGTGTGCAAACTCAACTCTGGAAGACCATGAGTTAATTCCACATTTGTCCACTTCTATCAGCAATTCTCACTTCTATGACCAGAAATTTATTTGCTTGTCGTATTTCTTATAATCCAAGTGTGTGATGGCTTCTAATATCTAACAATTGTAGTTGTAGATCTTCTGACATGTCACTCCTACCCTATTCTCATGCTGTTAGCAAGGAAAAGGCAACATAGATGTCATGTTACTATGTAACAGTTTCTTCCCCCAGCCATCAGACTCCTCAATACCCAGAGTCTGGCTTGACACCAACCTATTATACCCTCTACTGTGCCTGCTGTCTTGTTTATTATTTATTGTAGTGCCTGCACTGTTTTGTGCACTTTAGGCAGTCCTGGATAGGACTGTAGTCTAGTGTAGTTTTTGTGTTTTTTCTTACTAGTTCAGTGTAGTTTTTGTATTGTTTCATGTAGCACCATGGTCCTGGAAAACATCGTCTCACTTTTACCATGTTCTGTACCAGCAGTTATGGTTGAAATGACAATAAAAAGTGACTTGACTTGACTTGATAGAATGAAATCGCACTTCAGCTCTGTAAGTCTATGCTAGCCGACAATCACTCGTTTGCTCGTATTTTATTCTCTCTACATTCCCATTGATTCTACTGCTCACCTATACACTAGAAGAGGATGAATTCATCTACAATTTGTGTTTTGTAGGACTTGTTTCTAATCTGTATAATTTTCCTTTTCAGGATAACACTAATTTGTATATGGTGATGGAATATATTCAGGGCGGTGAGATGTTTTCACATTTAAGGAGAAGCGGGAGGTTCAGGTTAGTGTCATGAACCTGTAAGAAATTATGTGATAAATTCATCATGAAGGATTCTGATTTGTTTAATATTGCACAACACCTCAGCATTAAGACACATCCAGTTAACAAACCGACTGAGCACTAATCAGGAAACCGTAACAAGCCGCAGCTGTATTTCTTGGTTGACCAGACACTGAGTTAGTTTCATGATATCAGTTTGACATTTTAGACTTTGGAAGTTAAAGCATGTGTTCCAAAGAGCAAAAGTCAGAGAAAGATGAGATGAAAAATAGGGTGAGTATACCTGGGCACTTAATGGTCTGCATGATATGATGAGTCATCCTTCCCATTTGAAATGCTATAAACAGGTTTGTATCCCGATAGTTAAACGTACCTTACGCATTTGGTTTCAATTCCGAAAATTTTTTGACCTTAATCAATTTGTGCTAGCGATTCCTATTATTGGCAATATATTCTTTCTCCCCTCCTCTACGGACCGCGCCTTTCAAATTTGGAAGACTAATGGTATATCACGGTTTTTGGACTTATTTTCAGATGGTTCCCTTATGTCTTTTAAACAGATATCTAACAAATACAATTTACCAAGAACACATTTTTTCAGATATTTGCAAGTTAGAAATGTTCTAAATACCATACTTCCTTCCCCTTTGGCGTTACCCCCTACAAATATTTTAGACGCTATCATTAACCTCAACCCGTGTCAGAAAGGTGTAACGGCTATTATTTATATTATCATGAAACTTCAGGATAGTTCCATTCGATAAGATTAGGACTGACTGGGAAAAGGAATTGGGCCTTACTATCTCGGCGGATGACTGGGCTCATATTTTGCAACTAGTTAATACTTCCTCTATCTGTTCCAAACACTCCTTAATTCAGTTTAAAGTTGTCCATAGAGCACACATGTCTAAAGATAAATTAGCTCGTTTTTATTCTCATATTAACCCTCTTTATGATAGATGTCATGACGAGATAGCCTCCTTGACCCATATGTTTTGGTCTTGTGCTGCTCTGGAAACTTTTTGGAAAGACATTTTTAATATTATTTCAAAGGTTTTGAATAGTGATATTTCTCTCCATCCTATTACTGCTATCTTTGGATTACCTAAAACTTCTAGTAATTTATCCCCCTCAGCGTGTAGATTGATTGCATTTCTTACTTTAATGGCGAAAAGGTGTATTTTACAACGTCGGAAGGAGTTTAATGCCCCAACTGCGTTTTTCTGGTTCTCTCAAACGATTCTGTGTCTAAACTTGGAAAAAAATCAGAAGTAATCTTTATGATACTTCAGTTAAATTTGAACAGACCTGGAGATCTTTTATTCAATATTTTCATTTAATGTAACTTTTTTTTTCTCTCTGATCATATATATACTCCCTTCGTGGATTTTATCTGCTATTAATGGAGGTCGGGTTTGAGGACGTGATTGTTTAATCTGGTTATGTTTACTATTTACCTAGCTAGCCCATTGCTTTGCTTTATAGCTTAGTGGCACGGTAGTTTTTTTTGGGGTTATATGGAAAACTGGTATACAATTATATTACCGTGTTATTTTTTAACTAACCTATGTTGTTTTCATTTTTTTTGTGTTAATATTTCTTGTATATCTATATCGTAACAATGTATTGGTTGCTATATGTTTTACCCTGTGTGTACTAATTTAATAAAAAGATTTAAAAAGAAACGATATGATGAATCAAACTACTAGATGAGTCAGGTAGCATCTGTGATGTCAGAGGAACGGTCAAGTGTTTGAGCAAAGACTCTGCATCAGGACTCCTGTCTCCATGAGAGTATGTTGGTTATCAAGTCATACTGGACAGAAATATGCCCTTTGACCCATCATATACTGACCATTGTATACTAGTGTCCAGATATGCTCATCTCATTTGCCAGCACTTGGCCCAAAGCCTTGTACGCTTTGAGAATCCAAGTACTTGTCTAGATACTTATGAAATGCTGTGAGAGTCTCTGCTTCACCACCTACTCAGGGAGATTTCTGGATTCCAACCACCTTCGCGATGAGAAAATTCCTTCTCAAGTCCACGCTAAACCTCTTACCCATTCTCTTAAAACTTTGACCCTTAGTTTTTGCTGCTTCAACTGTAAAGAAATGTTTCCTATTATCTACCTTATGTACATCCCTCGTAATTTTATTTATCTCAAATCCTCCTTCATGAGGTTCCATTCTTTTTCTCCATGTCACTCTTTCTATAAATCGTTCTTTACCTTCTAAAGGGGGAGTGTGAGCAGCCAGAAGTCTTGGTATACATTGGTACCACCAACATAGGTAGGAAAAATGAGGAGGTCCTGAAGGAGGAGAGGAAGTAAGCTGAAAAGCAGAACCTACATGGTAGCAATCTCTGGATTGCTGCCTGTGCCACACACCAGTGAGGGTAAGAATAGGGTGATTTGGCAGATGAATGCATGGCTGAGAAACTGATGCAGTGGGCATGGTTTTAGATTTCTGGATCATTGGGATCTCTTTTGGGGAAGGTATGAAGGTATAAAAGGAACTGGTTACATCCGACCCTGAGGGGAACCTATATCCTCGTGGCAGGTTTGCTAGAGCAGTTGGGTAGAGTTTAAACTAAATTGGCGGGGGAGATGGGAAACGGAATGATAGTACTGAAGATGGGATAGTTGGTTTACAAACAGAAGCAGTGTCTGTTAGGAAGGACAGGCAGATGATAGGGCAAAATTGCAGTCAGTGGGATGAGTTGAGGCGTAGAAGAGGGACAAAATTGAAAAGGGTGTTGGATACAGGATTGAAGGTTTTATATTTGAATGCACACAGTATACAGAATAAAATAGAGGATCTTGTAGCACAATTAGAGATTGGCAGAATGATGTTGTGGGCATTACTGAGTCGTGACTGAAAGAAGATTATAGTTGGGTGCTTAACATCCAAGGATAGACATCGTATCAAAAAGAGAGGCAGGTAGGCAGTGGAGGGTAGTGTAGCCCTGTTGCTAAAAATGAAATCATAAGGACTGCTATGATAGCCCTGTGGGCGGGGGGGCGTGATTTCAATATGCAGGTAGCTTGGGGAAAGTTAGGTTGGTGCTGAATTCCGAGAGAGAGAATTTGTAGAACGCCAATAAGGTGGCTTTTAGAGCAGCTTGTGGTTAAGCCCACTAGGGGATCAGCTATTCTGGTTTGTGCGTTGTGTAATGTACCAGATTTGATTAGGGAGCTTAAAGGAATGGAACCCTTAGGAGGCAGTGATCATAATATGATTGAATTCACTATGCAATTTAAGATGGAGAAGCTAAAGTCAAATGCATCAGTATTTTATAGTGAAGGGAATTACAAAGGAGCTGGCCAAAGCTGACTGGAAGGAGACACAAGCAGGGATGACAGCAGAGCAGTGATGACTGGAGTTCCTGGGAGCAATTTGTAAAGTGCAGGATAAATGCATTTCAAAGGAATAGTGGTATTCTAAAGGCAGGATGACGCAACCGTAGCTGACAAGGGAAGTCAAAGTCAACATAAAAGCAATAGAGAGAACATATAATAGAGCAGAAAGTAGTGGGAAGTTAAAGGATTTGTTAACTTTAAACCCACAGCAGGCAACTAAAATAAGCCATGGGGGAGGGGAGGAGATAAAATATTAAGGTAAGCTAGCCAACGTTTCTGCATGTGGCAGGAGGAGAGGCAATAAAGGTTTACAACACGTTTGTCTTCCAAGATGATGAGCAAGATAAAATTGAAGTGTTGAAGAAAAAGTTTCAAGATTACTGCGAACTGAAAAAGAACCTACTGTACATCCGACACAGATTTTTCACAAGGGCTCAAGGACCAATAGAGACCATAGACACCTATGTAACAGATTTGAAGAACAAGGGAAAAAACTGTGAGTTTGGACAACTGCATGACTCTTTAATACGTGACAGGATTGTATGCGGCATACGGGATGATCAAGTGAGAGGCAGGCTATTGAGAGAGGCAGATATTAGATTAGAAAAGGCGATTGATGTTTGACGTGCCAGCGAGATCACGTCAAGTCAGGTTAAAGTGCTCAATGAAGAGACTGAAGTGCACAAAATAAAAACTGTGAAACTCGCTGGGGGGGAAGAAATCAAAAACAGAAGGAACTGTGAAAACTGACAAGAGTAAGACAAAGCCAGCTCCACAGGATGAGCAAAAGGAAGTTAACTGCAACAGATGTGGTTATAAACATGGATACAGAAAATATCCAGCCGTTGGTCAGACATGCAAGTTATATAACCATATAACAATTACAGCATGGAAGCAGGCCATCTCAGCCCTTCTAGTCCATGCCGAAACTCTTACTCTCACCTAGTTCCACCAACCTGCCCATTCCTTTCCTGTCCATATAGCTGTCCAATTTAACTTTAAACGACAACATCGAACCTGCCTCAACCACTTCTGCTGGAAGCTCGTTACACACAGCTACCACTCTCTGAGTAAAGAAGTTCCCCCTCATGTTACCCCTAAACTTTTTGTCATAGTCCTATTGGAGTCCCTTTAAATTTACTTTGTTTATGTTATGATCCAGACCGTTGACTCCTTGTTTCCCTTTGGTTCCCTGTTTTCCCGTGTCCCTTGGGCTTGGTGATTGGAGGCAATTTACTCTCAGCTGAACCAGCAGTTTATTGTCTCCGGCTTTCAGCCGCTCGGCACGAGAGTGTTCGCAAAGTCACCAAAAGTACTGCAAGCCAATGTCATCTGGCTGGAGCAAGCCTAGTTGCCCCCCGAAGCGAGTGCCAGTAAGTCACCTTTCCTCACCGGGGCAACCCTGTCAAGTTACCTCACCAAAGGGCCAGAAAAGAAATCACTTTGCAAAGATGTGCAGATCGAAGGAGCACACAAGGAAAATGCATGCTGTGGAACAGAGTGAGGGCAACAGTGACATGTTCATTGGCACAGTTGAAGTGGAACAGGAGGTATGCATCAAGAATATTGACAATGCAGAGATGGAGGATGAAGATCATTGGACTCAAGATTGGATAATATACAGGAGGAATGTGACATTTAAGCTTGACACTGGGGCAAAGTGCAATGTAATCAGCAGAAACATTCAACTCACTGGACATCTGAGGAAGACTGAGAAAATCCACCTGCAAGCTTGTTGCATATTTCGGCCACAAGACGGCGCCATTGGGCAAAAAAAGCACTCACCTGTGTGTACAAAGGTCAACAATACAAGATCGAGTTTGAAATAGTACAGCAACATGTTCCAGCAATACTGGGCAAAGCAACATGCACAAAGCTAGGCCTGGTGAAGCGAATCTATGGTGTTGAAAAAGAAAATGACTTTGATGACTTGTTTTCTGGATTAGGATGTTTACCAGAGAAACACCATATCCAGATTGATCCAACTATTGCACCAGTCATGCTTGCCCCGAGAAAGATTCCAGTAGCTCTCAGGGATCAAATAGTGGAGGAGCTACACAGACTGGAACAGATGGGAGTCATAACAAGACAAATAGAACTGGCCGATTGGGTGAATAGTATGGTGACAGTGGTCACAGAAATAAAGATGAGGATTTGCATGGATCCACAAGATCTCAACTAAGCCATCAAAAGAGTGCACTATCCGCTGCTCACAGTTGAAGAGGTTGTCTCTCGCATGCCTAATGCGAAATACTTTTCAGTATTAGACACAAATCAAGGTTTCTGGCAGATCAAACTGGATGAAGAAAGTTCCAAATTATGTACTTTCAACACGTCCATAGGGAGATATCGTTTCCTGCATCTACCCTTTGGGATTTCTTCTGCATCAGAGGTATTCCAGAGATCCGTGGCGCAAATGATTGAAGGCCTGGACGGGGTGGTCAACATCATTGATGATTTGCTGATATGGGGTGACACAATTGAGGAACGTGATCAGAGACTGAGGAAGCTCCTGGAGAGAGCACGTGAGTACAACCTAAAACTGAACAAAAGTAAAGGTAAGATCAAAATTACAGAGATCAAATACATAGGTCATGTACTCAGTGCTGATGGGCTAAAACCAGATGATGAAAAGGTCAGAGCTGTGGTACAGCTACCACTACCAGGAAGACCATGGGAGAAGATTGGCACAGATTTCTTTCACTACAATGGTGCAGAATATCTGCTTTGTGTGGGCTACTATTCAAAATATCCAGAGATCGCCAAGTTAAGTGACACGTCCAGTCGAGTTGTCATTACCACAATGAAGTCGACATTCGCAAGACATGGTATTCCAGATATTGTCGTTAGTGACAATGGTCCACAATATGCCAGTGGTGAGCTCAGAGGGTTCTCAGGAAGCTGGGAATTTCAACATGTTACTTCCAGTCCAGGGCACACTCAGTCTAATGGACAAGCAGAGAGAACTGTATAAACTGTCAAGAACATGCTCAAGAAGGCACAAAGCAGCAACGGTGACCCTTACATTGCTCTGCTTGAATACCACAACACACCGATTGAGGGTGTGGGGTTCTCTCCTGCGCAGCTGTTGATGGGACGTCGTCTGAAGTCCAAACTGCCAACATCCACAACTCTACTGACTCCTGAAGGTAATGCTCAAGTACATGACAAGCAAAAGTACAAGCAAATAAAGCAAAAGAGCTACTAAGACAGACATACAAGACAGTTGCCAGATCTGCATACAGGTGAAAATGTCAGAATACAGAGAGGAGACACTTGGCAACCAGCTGTGGTTGTGAACAGACATCAGCAACCAAGATCCTTCATAGTTCGCACGCCGGATGGAAGAGTCTACAGGAGGAACAGGAAGCATCTGCTGAAGACAGGCGAGTGGGAGTTTCCACGTACAGATGCACAGGACACTTCCACATATACAGACATGGAAACAAACAACACCAAGAGTGATGCAGACTGCAAAGACACAGAGGTCACTCGAGAGACTGACACGGATGAAGGACAAGCACAGTCACAGTTGTATCACACACGGTCTGGGAGACAAGTCAAACTTCCAGCTAGATACAGAGACTAGACATACATACAGTCTCACACAGTTTGAGGCAAAGTCACACATGTCGTAAGTTCCAGGGTGTGAAATAAAAGGTTTATTAGTCTATGTTAGTAGAAGAAAATACACTGCTGTTAGTATTGTAAGATACAATGCAGAATACAGTACAAGAAGGTAAGATTTTTTTTTAGTTGATGTCATGGTTGTTGCACTGTAAGAAGGGCGTACCTAGAGGCATTGTTTTGGTAATTCACAGTGTTGTTAAAAAAAAGTCTTGAGAAGGAGGATGTAATGTATTGTGTGAGTATTCGTAGCGTCAGAGTGCGTATGACATCAAGACGTGGAGAAGTAAAAATGGAAGTCTGGTGAATAAACGTGGTTGTTCAATCTACAGCGGTGTCCGAGTCACATCAATATTACACCTCTCACACCCTTTCCCTCACTCCACTCTCTCCCACCCTCTCCCTCAGCTCACTCGTACCCCCTCCCTCCCTTCCTCCCTCTCCCCGGGCCCCTTTGCTTTTGCAGCCTCTCCTCCCCATTGGCCCTATCTCACTTCGCTGTCTCCCAACCCTCCCTCTGCAGTTTCTAACCCTTGCCCTCCCTCCCGGTCCCCTTGCTCCCCACTGGCCCCCTCCCATGAACCCCTCTTCCACCCTCTCTCTCTCTTTCACTGTCATCACCCCTCTTCGATTCTGTTCTCCCAACCCTGTGTATCTTTGAATGACTCTGTACAACACTGATGTTTGTTCCTCTCCAAAGAGTACCTAATTGTAAAATGCTCTAAATGTGTTACTCCATTAAAGCCCAAGGTGTACAGCAAGCTGGATGATAATGAGTAAGAGAGAGGAAATAGATGTGATAAAAATAGGTCTGAGTTCTCATGCAATTTGAAATGTAGGCGATGCATTTATCTACAGCTGCAAAAACCAAACAACACTGTCGATCACGGATTACTAACAAAGGCTGCTTTGACAGATAGCATGCTCAATAAATGAGAATAATACAGCCTTGTTCAAATGTCCAGTGTGTCTTGACACTCATTATCTGTACAGTCCGTTACATAGCTATCTCTGAACAAATTCTGCTGGCCAAACGATAATCCTTAATGCAGCCATTTTTCTTTCTTCTCTCCCTTCAGTTTTACATTCTTTTCTTCCAGAAGTTTCCTTCAGTTGGCTAAGCAGGACACCAGTCTGCACTGAGATTTTTGTGTCTGTCTGGAACTCGCCATATTGAACAAAATGTTTCTTACCTCACTGCTGTTGAGACTGAATCTAATAACCCTTTTCTTATTTCCAGTGAACCTCACTCACGATTTTATGCAGCACAGATTGTACTCGCCTTCGAATACCTTCACTCACTAGATCTTCTGTACAGAGATCTGAAACCTGAAAATATACTGATTGACAATTCCGGCTATATTCAGGTACGGTGTGATGCTCTGTTTGTACAGAGAAAATCTTGAAAATGAAATGTCTGCGATATACTCAGCCTAGGTAGAGTGCAGAGGCCTGGGCTCAGTGTGCTCCCAAGAATTTGAACACAAGGGAATCACTCCGAGGAGCTCCGTGTCAAGGAGCAATGACAGGAAAGAATCAGAATCAGGTTTAATATCACTGGCGTATGTGCTGAAATTTGTTGTTTTGAGGCAGCAGTACATTGCAATACATAATAATAGAGACTATAACTTACAATAAGAAGTAGATATGTATAAAAAAGTAAATTAAATAGAATATGTAGCCCAAAAAGAGAGAAAAAATACCAAGGTAGTGTTCCTGGGTTCATTGTCCATTCAGGAATCTGATGGCAGAGGGGAAGAAGCTGTTGCCAAAATGGTAAGTGTGTATCTTCAGGCTCCTGTATTTCCTCCTTGATGGTGGTAATGAAAAGAGGGCATGACCAGGGTGATGGGGGTCCTTAATGATGAATGCCGCCTTTTTGAGGCATGGCCTTTTTTGAAAGTGTCCTGGATGCTGTGGAGGCTAGTGCCCATGATGGAGCTGGCAGAGTTTACAATTTTCCACCAAATTTACAGACTTGCTGTCCACTTCATGTTGATAAATACAGGACTGTGCAAAAGTCCTAGGTGCCCAAGCTATACATATGTGCATAAGACTTTTGTACAGTACTTTATATGGCACCATATACAACCCAAAAATTCATTTTCTTATGGGCATACTTTATAAATCCAATAACCCTAAGAGAATCAATGAAAGATCACACCCAACATTGTGGACAACCAGTGTGCAAAAAACAACAGACTTTGCAAATACAAAAGAATCACTGCATCACTGGCTGCATTACCATCTGCTACAAGTGGTACCTGTATGTGTGTGATTATAAATGCAAAAAGATAGTTTTATCAGCTTTGTAGCTCATCCAACTCTCACTGAAGGTTTGAAGAACTCTGTTGTGCGATCTTGACTCAACCGACATAGCAGCAGTACTGAATGCCACCAAAAGGCAGTGACTACACATGTAGACAGTTTCAGACCTTTGAAATCAAACTATGCCCAGTCATGTTTACAAATACAGTGATCACCATTGGACCTAAGACTAGTTCATTTCTAAATTGCTTTCTCTACACATTGCTTTCTGTTCCTCAAAAGACAATTTTTGTTTAGTGTTGCACTTGATCTCCAAAACCGGAAATGACCAGTGTCAGTTAGTACAACGGCAAATGTAAAGCCGACAAAATGAACCATTTAATTTCATATCATGAACCAGCAGCAAACTTTGATGAAGTAAAATTCAGGAAGGATTGCCTCAGATGATAAAGGAGGAAGTGGTGTATTTGTATGGCCTAGAAAGTATATTTCACAAAGCTTTTGTTAAGCATTATGTAGTTTCTGATTGGTGGATAGGGTGCCCAGGGAAGGGGTAGCTCCTCTGGTGAAGGGGCTTGCTGGGGCAGCTCACTCACCTTTGGTCTACACCAAACACTCAAAGTATCTGTGACGGTGGCCACACCCCAGTACACTGCCTTGACAGGTGGGCTAAACCCGGTGAGGGTAGCTGGTAGGCCTCATATACCGGTGAGATAGGGACATCCCTGTCCTAGCATGCCAAGTCAGTTTTGGCACACTGAGCAGATGAGATCAACAGTGAGGTTCAATGGCCAGGAAGCTCTTTCTGCAACATTTCATGGAGAACGAAGAGCATGATAAGACACAGAATAAATCATGGTCATCCACTGCATTCAGGGAAGACCCCAGACATGATGAGTACTGGACCTGGCCTTCCAAGAGTCAAGAGAGTAGAACTGCTTTTCCACTTTAAAAGCTCTCTCGCACAGGTTTCCTGTCATCATTGGATACAACGAACAACCAAATCAATCAGTCAATCCGTCATGCAATTTCTAAACATAGTACAATCTGAGAGAGTGCAAAAAGCAATGCTCAGGTGTCAATAACAATGTAACTGAGATTGGTAGAATGTGGCAACATCACTGGGAAGGGAATGTGAAACAAGTCATTGACAGTAATATGTTTCCCAAGGTCAAACTGACACCGGATGATGTGAGTTTAAGTTTGGGGTGGGGTGGGTTTTAGTTTAAAGGAAATGGCTGGGGCAAGGTAATTAGAATTTGCTGCCAGGATTGGCAGTGGAGGCAAATATGACAGAGGTGTTTAAGAGGCTCTTAAACAGGCACATGAATATGCAGAAACCAGAGAGATGTGGACATTGTGTAGGCAAGAGTAATTAGTTTAGATGGGCATTTAATTACTAATCTAACAGCTAGGGATCTGGAGCTGCGGCTCCATGACCTATAGTTTATTAGGGAGAATGAACAGGAGACAGATAGGAGCTACAGGGGGTTAGTCACCCCGAGGCTGCAGGAGTTAGATAAGTGGGTGATGGTCAGGGAAGTGAGGGAAAGAGCTCAGATAGTAGAGAGCACCCTTATGGCCATTCTCCTCAGTAATCGTTATGTCGTTTTGGATGCAGTTGAAGGAGATGACCTGATAGAGGATGACCACGGCGATCAGACCTCTGGCACTGAGCCTGGTTCCATGGTGCAGAAGGGGAAGAGGAAGATGAGGAGTGCAGTAGTCATAAGGGATTCCATAGTGAGGGGAACAAACAGGAGGTTCTGTCAGCCCGATAGAGATACCCGCATGGTGTGTTGCCTCCCAGGTGCCAGGGTACAGGATATCTCGGATCGAGTGCAGACTATTCTGGAGGGAGAAGGCAAACAGCCAGAAGTCTTGGTACACATTGGTACCAGTGACGTAGGTGGAAAAAGGGAGGAGGTGCTGAAGAGAGAATTCAGGGGGTTAGGAAGCTGAAAGGCAGGACCTCTAGGGTAGTAATCTCAGGATTGCTGCCTGTGCCATGGGCTAGCAAGTGCAAGAATAGCATGATCAGGCATGTTAATGTGTGGCTGAGAGACTGGTGTAGGGGGCAAGGATTCAGATTCCTGGATCACTGGGACCTCTTCTGGGGGAGGTACGACCTGTACAAAAAGGCCGGGTACACCTGACCCCAAAGGGGTGCAATATCCTAGCGGGCACATTTAACAGAGCTGTTAGGGAGGGTTTAAACTAATTTGGCAGGGGGATGGGAACCGGAGTGATAGGGCTGAGGAAGGGGAAAACAGAAATAAATCAAAGAAAGTGTGCAACAGAGATTATAGAAAGAACAGGCAGGAGATGAGGCTTAATCATAGCCAGTGGCATGAGTTACAGGGTAATAGAGGTGTGGTGCAGTTAAAACAGAAAGCAACAAATACTGGACTGAGGGTATTGTATTTGAATGCATGCAGCATAAGGAATAAAATGAATGATCCTGAAGTTCAACTACAAATTGGCAAATAATAACATTCTGGCCATCTCTGAAACTTGGCTAAAGGATGGCTGCCATTGGGAGCTTAACGTCCAAGGATATGTCTCCACGGGATGTCTCGGATCAGGTCCTGAATATTCTAAAGGGGGAGGGTGAGCAGCCAGTTGTCTTGGTACATGTTGGTACCAATGACATAGATAGGACAAAGGAGGAGGTCCTGAAGACAGATTTCCAGGAGTTAGGAAGGAAGCTGAGAAGCAGGACCTCCAGGGTAGTAATCTCGGGATTGCTACCTGTGCCACGTGCTAGCGAGGGCAAGAGTAGTTGGACCTGGCAGATGAATGCCTGGCTGAGAGACTGGTGTAGGGGGCAGGGCTTCAGATTCTTGAATAATTGGGATCTCTTCTGGGGGAAGTATGACCTGTTCAAAAAGGACAGGTTACACCTGAACCCGAAGGGGACCAATATCCTGGTGGGAAAGTTTAATAGAGGTGTTAGGGAGGGTTTAAACTAATTTGGCAGGGGGATGGGAACCGGAATGATAGAGCGGAGGAAGGGGAAAACAGAAATAAATCTAAGATAGTGAGCAGTAAAGATGTCAGGAAAGACAGGCAGGTGATGGGGCAAATGTGTAGCCATTGGGATGAGTTGCAGTGCAATAAAGTTGCAGTGAAATCAAAGCAAAAAGTATCAAATACTGGTCTTAAGGTGTTGTACTTAAATGCACGCAGCATAAGAAATAAGGTGGATGATCTTGTTGTACAGCTACAGATTGGCAGGTATGATATTGTGGCCATCACTGAGACCTGGCTAAAGGATGCATGTCTCTGGGAGCTGAACATCCAAGGATACACGGTGTATCGGAAGGATAGGAAGGTAGGCAGAGGGGGAGGCGTGGCTTTATTGGTAAGAAATGATATTAAATTATTAGAAAGAGGTGATATAGGATCGGAAGGTGCAGAATCTTTATGGGTTGAGCTAAGGAATAGCAGGGGTAAAAGGACCCCGATGGCAGTTATTTATAGGCCTCCAAACAGCTGCAGGGATGTGGACTACAAATTACAACTGAGAATAGAAAAGGCTTGTCAGGAGGGCAGTGTTATGATAATTGTGGGGGATTTTAACATGCGAGTAGATTGGAAAAATCAGGTCGGCACTGGATCTCAAGAGAGAGAATTTGTAGAATGTCTGCGAGATGGCTTTTTAGAACAGCTTGTTGTTGAGCCCACTAGGGGATCGGCTGTACTGGACTGGGTATTGTGTAATGAACCGGAGGTGATTGGAGAGATTGAGGTGAAAGAACCCTTAGGAGGCAGTGATCATAACATGATTGAGTTCACTGTGAAATTAGAAAAAGAGAAGCCGAAATCTGATGTGTCGGTGTTTCAGTGGAGTAAAGGAAACTACAGTGGCATGAGAGAGGAACTGGCCAAAGTTGACTGGAAGGAGACACTGGCGGGAAAGACGGCAGAGCAGCAGTGGCTGGAGTTTATGCGAGAAATGAGGAATGTACAAGACAGGTATATTCCAAAAAAGAAGAAATTTTCGAGTGGAAAAAGGATGCAACCGTGGTTGACGAGAAGTCAAAGCCAAAGTTAAAGCTAAGGAGAGGGCATACAAGGAAGCAAAAATTAGTGGGAAGACAGAGGATTGGGAAGTCTTTAAAACCTTACAAAAGGAAACCAAGAAGGTCATTAAGAGAGAAAAGATTAACTATGAAAGGAAACTAGCAAATAATATCAAAGAGGATACTAAAAGCTTTTTCAAGTATATGAAGAGTAAAAGACAGGTGAGAGTAGATATAGGACCGATAGAAAATGATACTGGAGAAATTGTAATGGGAGATGAGGAGATGGCAGAGGAACTGAACAAGTATTTTGCATCAGTCTTCACTGAGGAAGACAGCAGGATACCGGACACTCAAGGGTGGCAGGGAAGAGAAGTGTGCGCAGTCACAATTACGACAGAGAAAGTACTCAGGAAGCTGAATAGGCTAAAGGTCGATAAATCTCCTGGACCAGATGGAATGCACCCTTGTGTTCTGAAGGAAGTAGCTTTGGAGATTGCGGAGGCATTAGCGATGATCTTTCAAAAGTCGATAGATTCTGGCATGGTTCCGGAAGACTGGAAGATTGCAAATGTCACTCCGCTATTTAAGAAGGGGGCAAGGAAGTAAAAAGGAAATTATAGACCTGTTAGCTTGACGTTGGTGGTTGGGAAGTTGTTGGAGTCGATTGTCAAGGATGAGGTTACAGAGTACCTGGAGGCATATGACAAGATAGGCAGAACTCAGCATGGATTCCTTAAAGGAAAATCCTGCCTGACAAACCTATTACAATTTTTTTGAGGAAATTACCGGTAGGCTAGGCAAGGGAGGTGCAGTGGATGTTGTATATTTGGATTTTCAGAAGGCCTTTGACAAGGTGCCACACATGAGGCTACTTAACAAGATAAGAGCCCATGGAATTACGGGAAAGTTACGTACATGGATAGAGCGTTGGCTGATTGGCAGGAAACAGAGAGTGCGAATAAAGGGATCCTATTCTGGTTGGCTGCTGGTTACCAGTGGTGTTCCACAGGGATCAGTGTTGGGGCCGCTTCTTTTTACATTGTACATCAACGATTTGGATTATGGAATAGATGGCTTTGTGGCTAAGTTTGCTGACGATACGAAGATAGGTGGAGGGGCCGGTAGTGCTGAGGAAACGGAGAGTCTGCAGAGAGACTTGGATAGATTGGAAGAAAGGGCAGAGAAGTGACAAATGAAGTACAATGTTGGAAAGTGTATGGTTGTGCACTTTGGCAGAAAAAATAAACGGGCAGACTATTATTTAAATGGGGAAAGAATTCAAAGTTCTGAGATGCAACGGGACTTGGGAGTCCTCGTACAGGATTCCCTTAAAGTTAACCTCCAGGTTGAGTTGGTAGTGAAGAAGGCAAATGCAATGTTGGCATTCATTTCTAGAGGAATAGAGTATAGGAGCAGGGATGTGATGTTGAGGCTCTATAAGGTGCTAGTGAGACCTCACTTGGAGTACTGTGGGCAGTTTTGGTCTCCTTATTTAAGAAAGGATGTGCTGACGTTGGAGAGGGTACAGAGAAGATTCACTAGAATGATTCTGGGAATGAGAGGGTTAACATATGAGGAACGTTTGTCCGCTCTTGGACTGTATTCCTTGGAGTTTAGAAGAATGAGGGGAGACCTCATAGAAATATTTCGAATGTTAAAAGGCATGGACAGAGTGGATGTGGCAAAGTTGTTTCCCATAATGGGGGAGTCTAGTACGAGAGAGCACGACTTCAGGGTTGAAGGGCGCCCTTTCAGAACAGAAATGCGGAAAAATTTTTTTAGTCAGAGGGTGGTGAATCTATGGAATTTGTTGCCACGGGCAGCAGTGGAGGCCAAGTCATTGGGTGTATTTAAGGCAGAGATTGATAGGTATCTGAGTAGCCAGGGCATCAAAGGTTATGGTGAGAAGGCGGGGCAGTGGGACTAAATAGGATAAAATGGATCAGCTCATGATAAATGGCGGAGCAGACTCGATGGGCCGAATGGCCTACTTCTGCTCCTTTGTCTTATGGTCTTATGATATATGGTATATTGGAAAGATAAGTGAGTAGGCAGAGGGTGTGGTGTGGCTCTGTGTATAAGAAATAATATTAAATCATTGGAAAGAGATGACATAGGATTGGAAGGTATAGAGTCTCTGTGGGTTGAGTTAAGAAATGGCAAGGGTAAAAGGACCCTAATGGCAGCTGCATACAGGCCTCCAAACAGCAGCCGGGATGTGGATTACAAATTACAGCAGAAGACAGAAAAGGCATGTCAGATAATCATTGGGGATTTTAACATGAAAATGGATTGGGAAAACCAGGTCAGTACTGGACCCCAAGAGAGAATTGGTAGAATGTCTAAGGGATGGTTTTTTAGAACAGCTTGTTGTTGAGCCCATTTGGGGATCGGCTGGGCTGGATTGGGTGTTGTGCAATGATCCGCAGGTGATAAGAGAGCTTAACGTTAAGGAACCCTTATAAACAGTGATCACAATATGATCGAGTTCACATTGAAATTTGAGAGGGAAAAAATAAAATCCAATGTGTCAGTATTTCAGTGGAATAAAGGAAATTACAATAGCGTGAGAGGGGAACTGGCCAAACTTGACTGGAAAGGGACATTTGCAGAAAGACAGCAGAGCAGCAATGGCTGGAGTTTCTGCAAAAAATGAGGGAAGTGCAAGACAGATATATTCCAAATAAGAAGAAATTTTCAAAAGGAAGAAGGTCACTACCGTGGCTGACAAGTGAAGTCAGAGCCAAAGTAAAAGCAGATGAGAAGGGCATACAAAGAAACCAGAGCTAGTGGGAAGATAGGGGACTGGGGAGCTTTTAAAAACTTGCGGAAGGAAACTAAGAAGGTCATTCAAAAGGAAAAGTTGAATTATGAGATGAAGCTGGCAACTAATATCAAAGAAGATACTAAAAGCTTTTTTTAAGTAGTTAAGGGGTAAAAGAGAGTCGAGGGTAGATATAGGACCAACACAAAATGATGCTAGAGATATTGTAATGAGAGATGCAGAGATTGCAGAGGAACTGAATGCATAATTTGCATCAGTCTTCACAGTGGAAGACGTCTGCAGTATACCAGACATTGAAGGGTGTCAGGGAAGTGAAGTTTATGCAGTGAAAATTACAACTGAGAAGGTGCTCAGGAAGCTTAATGGTCTAAGGGTGGATAAATCTCCTGGACCTGATGGAATGCACCCTTGGGTTCTGAAGGAAGTAGCTGGAGAGATTGAGGGGGATTAATGATGATCTTTCGAGAATCGATAGATTCTGGCATTGTACCGAATGACTGGAAAATTACAAATGTCACACCGCTATTTAAGAAGGTGGAAGGCAGCAGAAAGGAAACTACAGACCTGTTAGCCTAACATCAGTGCTTGGGAAGTTGTTGGAATTGATTGTTAGGGATGAGATTACGGAGTACCTGGAGGCACATGACAAGACAGGTCAAAGCCAGCATGGTTTCCTGAAAGAAAAATCCTGTCTGACAAACTGACTGCAATTCTTTGAGGAAATTACAAGCGGGGTAAACAAAGGAGATGCAGTAGACATGGTGTACAGTACTTGGATTTTCAGAAGACCTTTGACAAGGTGCTGCACATGAGGCTGCTTAGCAGATAGGAGCCCATAGAATTACAGGGAAGTTACTAGCGTGGGTGGAACATTGGCTGGTCAGCAGAAAACAGAGAGTGGGAATAAAAGGATCCTACTCTGGCCGGCTACCAGTTACCAGTGGAGTTCTACAGGGGTCGGTGTTGGGACTGCTGCTTTTTACACTGTATGTCAATGATTTGGACTATAGTATTAATGGATTTGTGGCTAAATTTGCTGATGATGCAAAGATAGGTGGAGGAGCGGATAGTGTTGAGGAAACAGAGAGCCTGCAGAGAGACTTAGATAGTTTAGAGAATGGGCAAAGAAGTGGCAAATGAAATACAATGTTGGAAAGTGTATGGTCATGCACTTTGGTGGAAGAAATAAACGGGCAGACTATTATTTAGATGGGGAGAGAATTCAAAATGCAGAGATGCAAAGGGACTTGGG
Source organism: Mobula birostris (assembly GCF_030028105.1). Lineage (NCBI taxonomy): Eukaryota > Metazoa > Chordata > Chondrichthyes > Myliobatiformes > Myliobatidae > Mobula > Mobula birostris. The sequence goes on from NC_092401.1 coordinate 13,837,562, forward strand.
AGTCCTTGTGCAAGATATCTAAAGGTTAACCTCCAGGTTAAGTCGGTTATGAAGAAGGCAAATGCAATGTTGGCATTCATTTCTAGAGGTATAGAATATAAGAGCAGGGATGTGATGTTGAGGCGCTATAAGGCACTCGTGAGACAGCACTTGGAGCATTGTGTGCAGTTTTGGGCTCCTTATTTTAGGAAGGAAATACTGACATTGTAGAGGGTTCAGAGAAGATTCATGAGAATGATTCCAGGAATGAAAGGGTTACCATATGAGGAACGTCTGACAGCTCTTGGGCTGTATTCCCTGGAGTTTAGGAGAGTGAAAAGGGGGGGTTCTCATAGAAACATTCCGAATGTTAAAAGGTCTGAAGAGATTAGACATGGCAAAGTTATATCCCATGGTAGGGGATTCTAGGACAAGAGGGCACCACTTCAGGATTGAAGGACATCCTTTTGGAACTGAGATGTGGAGAAATTACTTTAGCCAGAGGGTATCTGTGGAATTTGTTACCATGAGCGGATGTGGAGGCCAAGTCATTGGGTGTATTTAGGGCAGAGATAGATAGGTTCTTGATTAGCCAGGGCATCAAAGGGTATGGGGTGCAAGCAGGGGAGTGGGGATAACTGGAAGAATTGGGTCCAACCATGATTGAATGTCGGAGCAGACCCGATGGACCGAATGGCCTACTTCTGCTCCTATATCTTATGGTCTTATGGTCTTAACAGCTGAAGGATCTGTTGCTTGGCTGTAGTGTTCTCTGTTCTACAGACTGGATAGAAGGAAATGATGAGCCTAGGATGAACTGGGTTGCGTTTCGCACTCTCTGCAAGTTGCATCACAATTAGACTTTACTGCTGTAGTGCTGATGTGGAAGTAAGTGATGCCTATACCTCATTCCTGCCACCCCATTAAGTGTACACTGCACTGACCTAACAAGCACAACTTGATTGAGGCCCCTAGTCCCTCCACTACCCCTCCCCTATCCATCCCCAGACAAGTACCAACCCAAGCTCTCCCCTTCCCACCACCACACAAACACCCTTCAAGACACAATCCATTTCCCCCTTTGCACCACCACACGAGCACACATGTAAGCCGGTGAAGACTCACTACTCCATTCCCTCTCTCCCATACACCAATGGAGATGATCAGAATAGCAGTAAGTCCTTGATCCAAGGCCTTTTAGACTGCACTGGAACTCGACAAAGAAAATTGCAGTCCTATGAAGATAATTTTATTTGTGTTATGAGTTAGATAGGTTGTACTTCTCTTTCTTCAAATATTTGTAGAAAGGCTGGCCTGGACATACTCTGTCACCTGCATTGGGATGGAAGAAACAGGGTAGGTTTTATTCATCAGATTTGTTGATTGCAGAAAATTGATCCAGTAGCATAGCGGCTAGCAAAACACTATGACAATGCCAGCGGGCAAGGTTCAACTTTTTTCCGTCTGCCAAAGAATGTTTAACCTGACATGTTAATGCCATTTGTAATGAGTCTGTATGTTTTCCCAGTGACTGCGTTTCCTCCAGGTGTTCTGGTTTTCTCCCACGTTCTAAAAGAAGTGCAGCTTCATGAGTTAGTGGATGTAATTGAGCTTGTTGGGCTGGAAGGGCCTGTTTCTGTGCTGTATCTCTAAATAAATAGTAAAGATTTAGAGAAGCATTAGGAATTTTAATGTGAAATGAGTAAGGTAGCAAGTTGGAACATGGGAATGTAAACATAAAGTGAGCCTTAGGCCAACAGGGTTGTATAGCCAGGCAGCACAAACTTTGTGGTAATCCCACTAAAAACAAGATCAGGTGGATTTTTTTAATGGATCAAGTGGTTGATAATTATAAACAAGGAGTAAAGAGAGATGCATGCAACTGCTTCAGAATATTTTGTCTGAACAAATCTTAGAATCTGTTTTGTCTGTAGGTGACGGATTTTGGCTTTGCTAAGAGGGTAAAGGGCAGAACTTGGACACTGTGTGGAACTCCTGAATATCTAGCTCCTGAGATCATCCTTAGCAAGGTAAGGAGCAGCTATTATTTCCCTTCAAATTGCGGCATCATCTAAGTCCTTCCAGTTCACCATAAAATTTCCTCTAAATTACTCTGCAAAGTTTGCTGTTTCTGATATATTTATTTCTCAGAAATTCAGTGCTACTAATGCAGCATTATAGTTATAGTTGATAATTTCCAATTTTTTTCTTGGAAATGTGCAAAGTCAATATTGTGATAGCTTTACACATATAGTGACCAATTCATGAGTACCTATTTACTTTATAATTGCAATACAGCGTACAAGTATAGGATATCACTTCTTTTGCTGTAAGCAAACATATACACTGACAGACAACAGCATCACTTACTTTGCTAACTAACATAATTTTAAAGTAAATTTATTGTCAAAATACATGTGAGGGTTTCTTGTTTTATGTTACTGCTAAGGCTAATAAAATGGCTTCTCTGTAATGTTAACTGCTGAGTTAACGGTAGTAGCTTGTTTGGGTTATAATTACCGATAATGGGAATTGTATTCATTTGCTAACCAATTGGGATAGATGTTATTCTTTCTTGTGTGTCTGTAAGCTATTGTTTTCGCGGGCTTTGGGCAGAGGGCGCGATGGGGACAGAGAAAGGAGACGCGATGAGAGAAATGCTGTAAGCTGGGCGAGGATCGGACCCGAGAGGGAGTCCGAGGCCCAGGGCTTACCAGGAGACTACATGCATATATGTCACCATATGCATATATGTCACCATATGCAAACATTAGATCCATTTTCTTGTGGGCATTCACAGTAATAAATACAAGAAACACAATAGAATCCGTGAAAGACCAGACCCATCAGAGTGGACAAACGATGTGCACAGGACAACAACTGCAAGTACAAAAGAGAGAGAATTAATTAATTAATTAATTAATTATTAAGCAATAAATATCAACAACATGAGATGAAGAGTCCTTAGAAGTGAGTCTGTTTTGTGGGAACAGTTCAGTGAACTTGAGTGAAGTTATCCCCTCTGGTTCAAGAGTCTGATGGTTGAGTGGTAATAACTGTTCCTGAACCTGGTAGAGTGGATCCTGAGGCCCCTGTACTTTTTTCCTGATGGCAGCAGCGAGAAGAGAGCGTGGCCTTTGTGGTGGGATCATTGATGATAGATCCTGCAACAGTGCTCTATGTAAATGTACTCAATGGTGGGGAGAGCTTTATCTGTGATGAACTGGGCCGTATCCACTACTTTTTGTAGGATTTTCCATTCAGGGGTGTTGATATTTCCCTACCAAGCCATAATGCAACCAGTCAATAAACTCTCCATTACACATCTATAGATGTTTGTTAAAGTTTTAGATGTCCTGCTTCCAGTGGTACTGCTAACAAGGTTACTCGTGTGAGGAGCTCTGATGGAAATCATCAATTATTCCTGTTTTAGACTGCTGCAGGTGAAATCCACAGCTACAGCCATGGACAGTACAGTAAGCAACATCGTGTTTAGATACTTAAAAAAATCTATCACTACTCAAAGTCGACAAATTTCGGATGGCCGTCTCCAGTCGCAAGTCTCCTTTAAGACATCAGAAGAGAGGATGCTACACCGGATTAAAACTTTGTTTCAAGGGAAGAGGGTTCCAACTTCCACTACCGACTGTTTTGCTGGCAAACATACAGTCTCTGGAAAATAAAATCGAAGACCTCAGAGCAAGATTGCTGTACCCAAAGGGACATTAGGGACTACTGTGTTTTTCGTTTCACAGAGACTTAGCTGTCCCCTGCCATTCCAGATGCAGTCATACTGCTCGTTGGCTTCACAATTCAGCTGCCTTTCAAAGGCAGAGGAGGTGGAGTATACTTTATGATTAACTCCTTGTGGTGCACAAATGTAATGGTTCTGCCCCAGTCCTGCTCACCCGACCTGGAACATCTAGTGATTAAGTTGCATCCATTTTATCTGCCACGGAAGCTTTAAGCCATGGCTGTAGACCAGTGATTCCCAACGGGGGTGACTACGTATCCTAAGGGGGCATTAGGGGAATTAGAAGTCATTGGAGGGCATTCAGGATTCTTGAGGGGGGAGGTGCGATAAGCAGCACCCTAACTTGAGGCACAAGACCTGACTGACCATTAGTAGAGCAGGCACTTACAAAAAAAAGATGAGGCACTGGAACAGAGGAAAAACCATAGCTCTGCAAGCGGTGAGATAGAGCCAATCAGTGAACCTGCTAACTTTGAGGTTTCCTGTTGAGGTGTACAAAGCGACCTCAGGTTCATATGTATGGTCACGAATCATCTTTGAGAATTATGAGACCTGTGAGATTAGTCAATCATGCTAACTGGAATAATATAAAGGTAGTTTGCCGAACACCAGCTCTATCCCGATTAACGTTCAAATTCCAATCTGAATCATTCTTCATCTTCCCCTCACTGTTTCTTTGAGTTTCACTACCATCGTTCCATCCACATCAACTTGCTGCCGCCATCAACATCAAATAGGCATTCCCAGTTTGAGTTTTTATTTTTTTATTTTAATTTAGCCCTGTTAATAATCGATAAATACATGCAACATGATCTCTGTGAGTCTGAAGGTGGAGAAGCCTTGAATTCTAGCCCTGCTGAGAAATAGAAACTACAGAAAGTGCATCAATACAATGTTATGTACCTGAAGTGTGGTTTTATTCCATTCCCGTCTGATCAGTGACGCCCCATGTGTACTGTATAATGAAGCCATGAAACCATCAAGATCGCAGGACAATTCCGTAAAGGACACCCTGAAAAAGCTACTTATGATATTACTCAGTTCCAGAAGATGAAAAAAGCATTTGAAAAGTGTTGCACACTCAACTCCATAAGCCATAAGATATAGGAGCAGAGTTAGGCCATTTGGCCCATTGAGTCTGCTCTGCCATTTCATCATGGCTGATCCAATTTTTCTCTCAGCCCCAATCACTTCTCTTGTCCCAGTATCCCCTCATGCCCTGACCAATCAATAATCTATCAATCTCTGTATTCCTTTGCCTTAGGTATACATAAAGACTGAGCCTCCACAGCTGCCTGTGGCAAAGAGTTACACAGATTCATCATTCTCTGGCTAAAGAAACTCCTCCTCATCTCCATTCTAAAAGGATGCCCCTCTATTCTGAAGCAGTGTCTTCTGGTCCTAGACTCTCTCACCAGAGGAAGCATCCTTTCCACATCCACTCTATCAAGGTCTTTCACCATTCGTTTGGTTTCAATGAGGGATCCCTTATTCTTCTGAATTCCAGTGAATACAGGCCCTGAGCCATCAGAAATGCTCTTCATATGACAAGCTATTTAATCCTGAAATCATTTTTATGAACCTCCTTTGAACCTGCGCACGTCCTTTCTAAGATAAGGGGCCCAAACCTACCCACAATACTCCAAGTGAGTCCTCACCAGTGCTTTATAAAGCTTCAACATTACATCCTTGCTTTTATATTCTAGTCCTTTTGAAATGAATGCTAACATTGCATTTGCCTTCCTCGCCACAGACTCAACTTGCAAATTAACCTTTAGGGATTCCTGCACGAGGACTCCCATGTCCTTTTGCGCCTTAGTTTTTTGTATTTTCTCTCCATTTAGAAAATAGTCAACCCTTTCATTCTCCTACCAAAGTGCATGGCTATGCACTTCCCAACACTGTATTCCACCTGCCCTTTCTTTGCTCATTCTCCTAATCTGTCGAAGTCCTTCTGTAGCCTCTCTACTTCCTCAAAACTACCTGCCCATCTACCTATCTTCATATCGTCTGCAAGCTTTGCAACAAAGCCATCAGTCCATCATCCAAATCGTTGACATATAACGTAAAAAGAATAGGTCCCATCACAGACCCTAGTGGAACACCAATAGTCACCTGCAACCGGTCAGTAAAGGTTCCCTTTATTCCCACTCTTTGCTTCCTGCCAATCAGCCATTGCTTTATCCATGCTAGAATCTTTACCATAATTTCATGGGCTCATAGCTTGTTAAGGAGCCTCGTATGTGGCACCTTGTCAAAGGCCTTCTGAACATCTAAGTACATAACATCAACCGATTCTCCTTTATCTGTCCTGCTTTTACTTCTTCAGGTAATTCCAACAGATTTGTCAGGCAAGATTTTCCCTTGAGCGAACCATGCTGACTTTGACTTGTCTCATCATGCGCCTTCAAGTACCCTGAGACCTCATCCTTAATAATTGACTGCAACCCCTTCCCAATCTATTTCAATGCAATGAGTGTTGTGGGGAAGGCAGACGAGCTGAGGGCGTGGATTGACAAATGGAATTATGACATTATAGCCATTAGTGAAACTTGGCTACAGGAGGAGCAGGACTGGCAGCTTAATGTTCCAGGGTTCCAATGTTTCAGATGTGATAGAGACAGAGGAATGAAGGGTGGGGGTGGGGGTGGCATTGCTAATCAGGGAAAATGTTACAGCAGTGCTCAGGCAGGACAGATTAGAGGGCTTGTCTACCGAGGCCATATGGGTGGAGCTGAGAAACAGGGAAGGTATGACCACATTAATGGGGTTGTATTATAGACCACCCAATATTCAGCAAGAACTGGAGGAGCAAATCTGCAGAGAGATAGCAGACAACTGTAGGAAACATAAAGTTGTGATAGTAGGGGATTTTAATTTTCCACATATTGATTGGGACTCCCATACTGTTAAAGGTCTAGATGGGTTAGAGTTTGTAAAATGTGTTCAGGAAAGCTTGCTAAATCAATATATAGAGGTACCAACTAGGGAGGATGCAATATTAGATCTCCTATTAGGAAACGAGTTAGGACAGGTGACGGGAGTGTGTGTAGGGGAACACTGGTTCTAGTGATCATAACACCATTAGTTTCAACTTGATCATGGATAAAGATAGATCTGGTCCTCGGGTTAAGTTTCTAAACTGGAAAAAGGCCAAATTTGAAGAAATGAGAAAGGATCTAAAAAGCGTGGATTGGGACAGGTTGTTCTCTGGCAAGGATGTGATTGGTAAGTGGGAGACCTTCAAAGGAGAAATTTTGAGAGTGCAGAATTTGTATGTTTTTGTCGGGATTAAAGGCAAAGTGAATAAGAATAAGGAACCTTGGTTCTCAAGGGATATTGGAACTCTGATAAAGAAGAAGAGAGAGATATATGACATGTATAGGAAGCAGAGAGCAAATAAGGTGCTTGAGGAGTAGAAAAAGTGCAAAAAAACTTAAAATCAGGAGGGCTAAAAGAAGACGAGGTTGCTTTGGCAGTCAAGGTGAAGGATAATCCAAAGAGCTTCTACAGGTATATTAAGAGCAAAAGGATAGTAAGGGATAAAATTGGTCCTCTTGAAGATCAGAGTGGTCGGCTATGTATGGAACCAAAAGAAATGGGGGAGATCTTAAATGGGTTTTTTCTGTCTGTACTTACTAAGGAAACTGGCATGCAGTCTATGGAAATAAGGCAAACAAGTGGTGAGGTCATGGAACCTATACAGATTGAAGAGGAGGAGGTGCTTGCTATCTTGAGGCAAATCAGAGTAGATAAATCCCCAGGACCTGACAGGGTATTCCCTCGGACCTTGAAGGAGACGAGTGTTGAAATTGCAGGGGCCCTGGCAGATATATTTAAAATGTCGGTATCTTACAGGTGAGGTGCCGGAGGATTGGAGGATAGCTCATGTTGTTCCGTTGTTTAAAAAAGGCTCTAAAAGTAATCCGGGAAATTATTGGAAGGAGTACTAAGAGATAAGATCTACATGTATTTGGATAGACAGGGACTTATTAGGGAGAGTTAACATGGCTTTGTGCGTGGTAGGTCATGTTTAACCAATCTATTAGAGTTTTTCAAGGAGGTTACCGGGAAAGTGGATGGAGGGAAGGCAGTGGATGTTGTCTACATGGACTTCAGTAAGACCTTTGACAAGGTCCCGCATGGGAGGTTAGAAAGATTCAGTCCGCTATATATACATGGAGAGGTAGTAAATTGGATTAGACAATGGCTCAATGGAATAAGCCAGAGAGGGGTAGTGGAGGATTGCTTCTCTGAGTGGAGGCCTGTGACTAGTGGTGTGCCACAGGGATCAGTGCCGGGTCCATTGTTATTTGTCATCTATCAATGATCTGGATGATAATGTGGTAAATTGGATCAGCAAATTTGCTGATGATACAAAGATTGGAGGTGTAGTGGACAGTGAGGAAGGTTTTCAAAGATTGCAGAGGGATTTGGACCAGCTGGAAAAATGGGCTGAAAAATGGCAGAAGGAGTTTAATACAGACAAGTGTGAGGTATTGCACTTTGGAAGGACAAATCAAGGTAGAACATACAAGGTAAATGGTAGGGCACTGAGGAGTGCAGTAGAAAAGAGGGATCTGGGAATACAGATACAAAATTCCCTAAAAATGGTGTCACAGGTAGGCAGGGTCGTAAAGAGAGCTTTTGGTACATTGGCCTTTATAAATCAAAGTATTGAGTTTAAGAGTTGGAATGTTATGGCGAGGTTGTATAAGGCATTGGTGAGGCTGAATTTGGAGTATTGTGTGCAGTTTTGGTCACCAAGTTACAGGAAGGATATTAATAAGGTTGAAAGAGTGCAGAGAAGGTTTACAAGGATGTTGCCGGGTCTTGAGAAACTGAGTTACAGAGAAAGGTTGAATAAGATAGGACTTTATTCCCTGGAGCATAGAAGAATGAGGGAATATTTGATAGAAGAATATAAAATTATACAAAATTATGATGGGTACTGATAGAGTGAATGCAAGCAGGCTTTTTCCACTGAGGCTAGGGGAGAAAAAAACCAGAGGACATGGGTTAAGGGTGAAGGGGGAAAAGTTTAAAGGGAACATTGGGGGGGGCGCTTCTTCACACAGAGAGTGGTGGGAGTGTGGAATGAGCTGCCAGATGAAGTGGTAAATGCGGGCTCACTTTTAACATTTAAGAAAAACTTGGACGGGTACACGGATGAGAGGCGTATGGAGGGATGTGGTCCAGGTGCAGGTCGGTGGGACTAGGCAGAAAAATGGTTCAGCACAGCCAAGAAGGGCCAAAAGGCTTGTTTCTGTGCTGTAATGTTCTATGGTTCTATCACTGAGGTCAGACTAACTGGCCTATAGTTTCCTTCCTTCTGCCTCTCTCACTTCTTGAAGAATAGAATGACATTTGTAATTTTCCAGTCTTCCGGAGGCAATGCAGAATTTAGTGATTCTTGAAAAATCATTACTAATGCCTCCGTAATCTCCTCAGCCACCTCTTTCAGCACTCTGGGATGTACACCATCTGGTCCAGGTGACTTAACTACCTTCAGATCTTTCAGTTTTAAGAACCTTCTCTCTAGTTTTGGAAACTTCACACACTTCACGCCCCCTGACACCTGGAACTTCCACCATCCTGCTAGTGTCTTCCACAGTGAAGACTGATGCAAAATACTTTTTTAGTTCATCCACTATTTCGTAATCCCCCATTACTACCTCTCTAGTATTGTTTTCCAGTGTTGCGATAGCTAATCTTGCCTCTCTTTTACACTTTATGTATCTGAAGAAACTTTTGGTATCCTCTTTAATATTATTGGCTAGCTTACTTTCACATTCCATCCTTATCTTCTTAATGACATTTTGCCAAGTCATTTGCCAAGAAAGCTAAAAATTGTCTTGATAATGATCTCATTACTTCTTATAACATTTCCAAAATGATAGCAGAGTGTGGAAAATCAATGGGTGAAAGATTAATAATGCCTGCTGTATCAGAAGTGCTCACCACTGTTCTCAAAATGGATACCAGTCTTCTAAAATTAATTCCTCTGAGTAATAACTCTGTAGATCATCGTGTTGACGAAATGAGTAAAGACATTGAGTATCAACTATGCACAGAGCTACAAAAAACAGAATTTGGGATACAACTGGATGAGTCAACTGTGCGAGACAATGAGATGTTGATAATGACATATGTACAGTTAATCAATGATGGAAAAGTTTATGAAAAGATTCTCCTTTGTAAAATTTTAAAAGCAAATATCATCAGAGAATCAATCTACAACAAGCTCAAAATGTATATTGAGGATGAAAGTATTCCAATTTAGGAACATGATTTCTTGTGCAACAGATGGAGCATCATATATCACAGGTCGCCATGCTGGTTTAGTGGCATTTACGGAAAAAAAATCCAAGTCTGTTTGCAATTTATTGTGTAGTTCATCGTCAACATCTCATAGCCGAAAATCTCAGCCTGTAACTCTTTTCAAACATGACTCTTGTAACATCTGCTATCAACAAAGTTAAAGCTCATCCATTAAATAGCAGAATATTTCGCCAGTTATGCCAAGATAATGATGAAGAGTTTATTGCTTGCTTTTTCACACTGAAGTGCATTGGTTCTCAAAAGACTGCTGCTTAAAAGGTTTCTTTGATCTTTTTGACACTGGTTGAATTTTTGCTCAAAGTCAACAAGAGCTTGGGAAATAAGATTGAACTTCTACATGGAGATGTGGCATTCCTAGCTGATCTGTATGTCAAAATGAACATTCTAAATATGAAACTGCAGGGTGAGAATTTCAATTTAATCCAGGCAAAAAGTGTAGAGTCCACTTTTATCAGAAAATTGTTAGTATATAAGCAGAACATTCGGAGAAGAATGTTCTCACAGTTTCTCTATATGGAAAGTATGGCACTCTCTCTCACAGATGGTGACTTGCAAGAGTACTGCTTATACCTGCAGTTACTGAAGAAAGATTTTCAGAATTGATTCAAGGATTTGAACGATCTAGAAATTTCGGACTGGGTAATTAACCCATTTCTTTGCAATATGGAAGAACAGGAAGAGAGCTTGCAAGAAGAAGTTATCAAAGTTCAGAATGATGAAGAAGCAAAAATGTCAGCTTTTGTGGCTTGCGGCTACACTGTCATACGAAGTTTCCTGGTCTCTGGAGAAGAGCCAAACTGCTCTTCATTGCATTTCCATGCTCCTACTTTGTTGAAAGAGGCTTCAGTGCGGTGAACCACATACTACAAAAATCAGAAACCGCTTGGACATTGTTACACGTGGGTACTTAAGGCTTTTGCTGTCACAACTTGAACCAGATATTTCAACTCTAGCTAAAAGCCATCAAGCCCAAGGATCACATTGATATTGAAGCTCCTGTACAGCACACAGGTACTGTGTAAGCTAAGTTTCAAGACAAAAATGTAAAGCAGAATTGTTTTTCTCATGTTAGCATATGGTATACATGTTTATACACTATGAGGACGCCGGAAAGTATATTGCGCCTAAGAGAGACATTGGCAAGAATGAAAGTGCTTTAGGCTAAAAAAAGGTTGGGAAACACTACTCTAGACAAACTGAACAATGTAATTAACAGGCATGAAACAGCATGTCCTGATTCCTTCCTCATCATTGTGGGATATTTTAACCAGGCCAGATTGGAAAACTCTCTAAGTAATTATCACCAACATATCACGTGTGGGACCAGAGGAGTCAACACACTAGACCACTGTTATAATGCCATCAAGTACTGTGATATTCTGGTGCTGCTGCTACTTATCTATTTAATACTGTTTTTCTATTACTGTCTTGTTTTTATCTACCGCTTTATTTAATTGCCTGAGAGGAAGCAAGACAGAGTTTCATTGTACCTATGTACAATGACAATAAAGATCATTCAATTCAATTCAATTCAAAAGATCGTTTACCATGCCATCCCATGTCCACACTTTGGAAAGTCCCTTCCAAGTCAATTGTAGAACCCAACTATAGCTCAGGCTGTTATTAGCTAATTAACTAGTTATGAGAATTCATTCATGGAATCTCTTTTTTTCAGGGTTATAACAAAGCTGTGGATTGGTGGGCACTTGGGGTCCTAATCTATGAAATGTCTGCTGGATACCCCCCATTTTTTGCAGACCAGCCCATTCAGATTTATGAGAAAATAGTCGCTGGGAAGGTAAGCAGCTTGTTCAAGGACAAGTGATAGTATTCCTGTGGAATGAAAATAAGGAGTTTGGAATTTATACAGTACACATCAGTACATGTACACAATTTGACACCATAAACATCCCTACAATGAATTAGTGTGAAATATTTATTATATAGAAGCACAGATGGTATCTGATTTATGCAAACTACCATTCCACGGAGAAAGCCAGTTGTCAAGTTTTCTGTTTGCAGTGTTGTTGAGATAGGGTTGGGTGGTACTTTGGCAGAAGTCCCAATGCAAAACCATTGGAACTACTTTTATATTCCTTTCCTTACAATGCAACTGTTCTTTAGAATTACAGTGGAGTATCTGGCTAAATTAGAATCAGGTTTATCACTTCTTATATGATCAGAAAAATATTATAGACTTAATATAAATTCCAAAAGAAATAAATAGTGCAGTAAAAAAGGACTAATAGGCTGTGTTCATGGACTGTTCAGAAACTTGATGGCAGAGAGGAAGAAGCTGTTTCTGAGTCATTGATCATGTTTATTTCTCTCATATTTTCTCTCAGACGAGAAGGTATTTCAATCTATTAGTCTGATAGCTCTTTTGTTTCTCCAATGACATTGCCAAACCACCAGTGCAATCTCCAGCTTTACAGATAAGAAACAGTAGATGTTGGAAATCAGAAATAAAAGCGGAGAATACTTGAAACTCCCAGCAAGTCACTCAGCATCTGTGCAGATAGAAACAGAGTTAACTTGTCAGATTTAACTTTCTTTGGCAGACTAGAATAAAGAGAAAGCCAGTTTAAAGTTGCAGAGAAGGTGGGCATGTAGGGTTGGTGGATAACACAAAGAGTGAGGCCAGGAGTAATGCAGCACACAAACTAGCCCTTTGACCGTCGTGTCCATGCCGACCGCAGGGCTAAATTGGAGAGGTGATCTGGTCTGTGGGTTAATGGGGGGCAGTTAAAAAGAGAAACATTAAGGGAATAAAGACTGTGAAGTGAGAGTAATTAGAGAGAAAATGCAGAAAGTAGAACAGAGAAAGGTGCGAAATGCAGGGATGATTCTAATAAGTCGGAAAGAGAAAAACTGACCCAGTATTAACGATGGGCAATAATAGCAGAAATGGCTAGATCCCATGCAGACAGGGAATGTAAGTAGTCTGAAGTTGCAGGCTTCATTATTGGGTCTATGAGGCTGCACTGTGCTTGGATGGAATATGACATGCTGACTCAAGGTTATGTTATAACAATGGAGAAGGTCGTAGACAGATAGGTCAAAGAGAAAGCTGGATGGAGAATTACAGTGGCAAGCAACAGGGACTCAGTCACTCCAATAGACATTTTCCACATAGGTTAGAATAGGGTGGAAATTGGCAGCAAAAGGAATGAAATCATAAAGTTCTTTATGAGCATAGAAAGCAACGTTAGTATAGTCAATAATACAATGGAAAAAGACCTGAGGAAAAAAGACTATTTTGTATAGTTCAACAAAAGCTTCAGGTAGACTTGAGCCTGTGGGAATCCTCTTTCCTTAAGTAGGCAACCACTGTCTAGAAGGGTCTTTGTTTGAGGAAAAACCAGAGGCCTCTTAGACCACCCACGTGGAGATGGAGGTGTGGAGGGGTTGTCCTTTCATGGTAAAGATGAGCTGATGGGACCATCGGATTGGAAACTATTTAAGTGGCTGAGAGAATCAGAGCTGTCACCTAGTTGGGAAGATGGTGGACCAGAGAGAAAAGGTTAGATGCCTCCCATTTATTTCTCTGAAATCTTCTCTGTCAATCACTTCACAAGGGACAATTAGAGCACGCTATTGGGATGTTGGAGGAATTTGGGGAAAAGATACACGCTCACAGAGAAAATGTACAAACTCCACACACAGTGCCGGAGGTCAGGATTGACCCTGGGTCTCTGGAGCTGTGAGGCAGCAACTCAGTCAGCTGCCCCATGCTAGACTGGACACCGGGCACTGAAGAATGTCACACTGTTTCTGATAGGACTTAGCTGGAGTCTTTGATAACAGCAGTCTGGCCCTAATTACAGACTATGTGCAGAGAAGGAAGTTGGTGATATTCAGTTTCACAATAAAGGTTGTTTCTGAGCGCTGGGTGCCATTGGCAGGGCCAGCATTCATTGCACATTCCTAACTGACCCTGCACTGAGTTGCTATTCAAAGGCATTTAAAAGTCAAACACATTGAATGTGGTAAGAACGTGGTCATGACTGATCTGTGCTAACCTCACAAGTTTTAATTCCCTGAATATCTCACAAAATAATTATCTCTCTTGTCAAAATGCCCAGCAACTAAGCCTGTTGAGTGGGGAATTCCTCTACCTCAGGGTAAAGAAATGTTTCCTCATCTGTGTCCTGAATGACCTCCCTTACTTTCAGATGGTGTCATGGAGGTAGACACCTAGCCAGTTAACTTTCAACTCTGTATCTACCAGTGAAACTTGAGGATTTTCTTCCATGATACCACCTCTCATTTTCCTAAACTTGGGAAATCCAGGCCCAGTCCGCTTAATCTGTCCATGTATAACCAACCTGCCATCCAAGGAAGCAATCTGGTGAGCTTTCACGTTATTGCTTCCATCATTGCTGTGTTGTTGCTCAGGTAGGGCAGTGATCCCCAACCACTGGGCCGCGGACCGGTACTGGGCCGCAAAGCAAGTGCTACCGGGCCGTGAAGAAACGTTATGATTTGGTGATATGGTAGGGCAACAGGATCTAGGAACATAGCAAGACTAGGCCATTCAGCGATTCAAGGATTCTCCTCCTTTCAGTATGATGGTGGTTGATCATTTTGATTCAGCCTTCTGTTCCTGCTCTCTCCATTATTCCTTAATCTCTAGCTCATTGAACAATATCTAACACCTTGAATATATATAACAATTTAGCTTCAGCTATTTTCTGTGACAGAAAATTCCACAGGTTCACCATTCTCTAGGAGAACTTTCTCCACATTTTGACCTGAAGTAATTGCCCCTCTTCCTTGGAGTGTGTCCTGTGCCCCTTGTCTCCCCAACATCAGAAATGTTCTTCCTCCATCTGATGTCTTATCTTTTTGAATTTTGTAGGTTTCAATGAGATTTCCTCTCATTCTTCTGACCTCTAGAAATATGAGAATAATGACCCAATCTCTCTTCATCTCAGCCCTGCCAAATTTCCTCTGTAGTGAATGCATCCTTCCTCAGAAAAAGAGACCCAACACCATACACAGCACTCAAGGAATGGTCTCACAAAGTGCAACAAGCATCCCTGACCCTATACTCAAATCCTGTCACTATCAATCCCATTTGCCTTAATTTATTTGAGAATTTACGCTTTAGTGCATTGCTTAGTTATCTGAATGACTAATTGAGCTGTAATGAACCCCTGAAAAAAAATGGTGGAAGCAAATTTAGTAGCTTTCAAAAGGAAATTGGATAGGTATTTATGAGGGGAAATTTTCAATGTTCTATGGAAAGAGTGGGTGAGTGTCACTAACTGGTCCCTCTCAAAGAATTAACATGACAGTAACTTCCATTAAATTTGTTATCCATTTAATTTGTGAATGAGAAAGTGCTAAATGAGAAGGTTCATTGCTTCTCCTCTCAGTGGAGCCTCTATACCAAAACTATCTTTCTCCTCAGGTGCGGTTTCCATCACATTTCAGTGTAGACTTAAAGGATCTGCTCCGGAACCTGCTGCAGGTGGACCTGACCAAACGGTTTGGTAATCTCCGAAATGGTGTCAACGACATAAAAAACCACAAGTGGTTCAGCAACACAGACTGGATCGCCATCTACAGAAGAACGGTACTGTGACTAACCAGTCAAGATCTATTTCACCAGATAATGCAATGTCCAGCAACAGTGCCTTCTGCTGCCATTTACTACATACAGGGTGGTTGGTGTATGCTAGCAGAAAATACAAACTTCCCTCACTTCCTTTGTACGTTCAGATTCATCCAGAGAGACACACTCAGGCATGGACAGACACATACTGACACATACGCACCCACACACAAACACAGGACAAAGACACACACACACATATATTCTTTGCACGTTTTTTCTTTTTTTTTCTCCGCATTGGGTGTTTGACATCTTCTTTTGTTTTAATGGCTTCTATTGGGTTTCTTTGTTTTGTAGCTGCTTGTCAAAAGGCGAATCTGAAGTTGTTTAAAGTATATATACTTTGATAATAAGTGTACTTTGACTTTGACACCCACTGATGGGCACATGTGCACTCACATAGATGGCCTCTTGCACATATACACATGGATAAGTACTCCTCGTGCATCTTGTTTCGCTTCTATATAACTTTGCTACTTTTGTGGTTTTCACCTCCTTTCTCTGTATTTATGCAGATCACCTTCAATATTATCTTCTAGTTTGGTATCTTATTCATCTACTTCCACGTTTAAGAGTTTCCAAGACAATTAGGGACTTTTTTTTTTGGAAGAGAATCTGCAGGCTCTCCCACATATACAAGCTCATTTACCAAGTTCAAATTGCACCATCCATTGGCTTCCCCAAAATAGTACAAGTTTCTTTCAATGTAGAATCCAGTCTCACTGCTGTGTTGAATTTCACGCTGAATTTAATATTCAGGCATCCAGCGTTATTCTTGTGCTTTGTGACTGAATGACTAGGGTCATCTATTGTATGCAGTGCACCCGCTGTGGCCTCTTCTATATCAGTGAGATCCGATGTAGATTGGAGACCATTTCGCCGAGCATCTACATCCATAGAAAAAGCAGGATCTCGCAGCAGCCACACATTTCAATTCTACTTCTCATTCTCATTCTGACATGTCAATCCAAGGCTTCCTCTACTGCCGAGATGAGGCCACACTCAGGCTGGAGGAGCAACACTTTGTATTCCGTCAGGGTAGCCTCCAATCTGATGATATGAACATCGACTTCTTGAACTCTTTTGTTAATTGACCCGCCCACCCCCCCCCTTTACCATTCCCCATTCCTGTTTCCCTCTCTCACCTCATCTCATTACCCACCTATCACCTCCCCCTCCTCCTTCCTCCTTGGCTTTCCGTTCTGTCCTGTCAGACTCCCCCCTCTCCAGCCCTTTATCTCTTTTACCAATCAACTTCCCAGCTCTTTACTTCAGCCCCTCCCCCTCTCCCGGTTTCACCTATCGCCTTGTACTTCTTCCTCCCCTCCCCCCACCTTCTTGCTCTAACTTCTCCTTTTTCTTTCCAGTCCCGATGAAGGGTCTGGGGCAAAACGTCAACTGTTTACACTTTTCCATAGATGCTGCCTGGCCTGTTAATCTCCTCCAGCATTTTATGTGTGTTGCTTAGGATTAGTGTTTTGTTGGGTATCGTTCTGCTCAAGATATATGAATAAGATGTAAATGTGCTTCAGTATTACCAAGGGGCAAAAGATAATACCTGCATCCCCTGAGCATTAATTGTTAAAATTAGTGAAGATTGTGTGCCCTGTCATGTCTTTGAATTGTGACGTTCAAAACATGGCAGATAGGTATGCTTAAGTTATTAATCCTGTTGTATTTGTCAGAATGTTGGAGCTGATTGTGTGTGGCATGTCAGGGGGCTGACTCGTACTCATTAATTACCTAGGACATTTAATGAGTGGCAGTTGCTGTGCAATGCCTGGGCGCACTGTAATACATCTGAGGATTTCAGTAGATAGGTTTCTATATTTCTGGGGAAGTGTACAGAGTTTCAGTTAATCAGTTTCTGCTTTCTTCAGGAGGAGCCTCCCTTTAAACCCAAGATGAAAGGCCCGGGGGACACCAGCAACTTCGATGACTACGACGAGGAGTCTCTCCGTATATCTTTCACAGAGAAATATTCTAAAGAGTTTTCTGAGTTCTAGTGTATGAAACAAGTTGAAATAATGAAGTGACTGGGAAATTAATACTCAGCTGGGACGGAAACGGAAGCACTGTTTGGATGGGAGCCCAACACTTGTATTTACCGAAAGCGTTTTATGTTAAGTTTGTTCATTCCACCAGGTGGAGTACTATCTTGCCATGACTTGGAAGGGCCTAGCCCTCTTTCCCATTTACAGACTCCTCCTGCAAACCCTGAGGTTCTCCAGATAGTCACTACTACCAATGACAACTAAACTGCTCTCTTTTTGTTTTGCCAACCTTCGATAACCATTTATATCTGAATCTGTCTGTATGTTATATACTGTAAGTTCTGTGTTTTAAAAGATATTTTACCTATACATTATTAAAGCCCTTTAATTTTTTTTTTCTAAAATGTATCTTGAGTAAAGGGAATGCTTTTCCATTTCTGACCTGTCATATCTGAACTGGGAACTTGGAACTTCCTACAAACTTGATCAACGTATCTGGACTTTGGAGCTGATAAAACATGGAAGTATTGGTCTCTGATATTGATTTTTCCCACACATTTACTCAAGAATAGCAAAGTAAAGGAGTCTGCATTTAATACTGTTGGATTCTGGATTCAAAATTGGTCAGAAAATGCGGTAATATAGTATTTTCACACTGTGCAAACTTAATGTAGAATTTAGCAGTGTGGTTAAAGTACCTCTTTGGATGAGTACAGATTCTCTGCGTAGTAGATAATTTCATGGTGATGTTTCATAGAGTGGCATTGTCTTCTGAATGCTTGTTAATTTTCATTTAACCAACATCGCTGAACAGATTATCTGATCATCATCACCTTGCTGATTATGAGCCCTTGGGTGTAAGGAATGGACAGCCAATTTTAAACACTTCATCAGTAACCACACTTATAAAAGAACTGCATTATCTGTAAGGCATTTGAAGCTTCTTGGAATGCTATATAAATACAAATTATTTCTTTATAAGGGAATACAACTCTTATTAAGGTGCGTGCATCAACAACGAACATAATGCCCAGAGCAATGATTTGGCCCAATCCATGCCTTTCCATTCTGATTATTTTCATCTTCCTCCAACATCTATGGGCCCAAGCATTAGATGTGCTTCAGAAGGAAATTGGCACCATTTCCTCCCCACATAAATCTCACTTTCAAAGCTGTGCTGTTTTCCCTGCTGAAGAAGCAAAGGTGTAAATGAGAAATAGGAAGATCTGAAAGTGCAATTTCTCAGGAACATCCAGAAATAATAAATCTCTGCACTGAGAACTCAGTATTGAAATTCAAATTGTGAGTCTCCATGATGGTCGTAAGCAAGGGAAAAGGAGCCAGCTGATCCTTTAAATTATCAAACATCCTGATGGCTCTCTGCAACGTGCTGTTTCTCCAACCCCATTCCAAAGGATTCTTTCTGCACACCTTTGCTGAAAACTATGTTGCTCAGAGTGCCAGTCGTTCCTTAGCAGAGAGGGGAAATGGTTAAAAGTTGTATTTTATGCATTGTTAGCTTCTCATGTGCTTTGGAAAGTATTACCAGTTTAGAACCGCAAGTACTTCATCCTGCTGAAATAAAACCTGGAAATGCTGCAAACACTCAGCAGCTCAGGTAGCACCTGAGGAGAGGGAAACAGAGTTAACATCTCAAGTCTGAGACCCCTTTATCTGCTGATCTTGCAATAGTTAGTTTTCTAACGGTGAATTTTCAGTTTCTGCTTTATGGTGACAGCAATATTTCTAGTTGAGTGAATTGACCCTTCAACGTGTTGATTTCCCCCTAAGTCTCCATTTTTCTCCCACACTCCGAAGACATGCTGATAGGTTAATTGGCTGCTATAAATGATCCCTTAATGAAGGTTAATGGCAAAGGAACAAAAGCATAGGTGATAGGTATGTGTGAAGAAAGGTAAATGGTAGAGTACTGGGGAATGAGTCTGGTGGGGTGCCTCTGGGAGCAGCCATGGCTTTCTCCTGTGTTGTTACCATACAACTGAAGCTTGATCATATTTGTTTGCACTGCCTTCCTGCACAGTATCATTTATAAGTATGTTTGAAGACCTTAACAAATACTTATGCAACTATTGAATCTTAAGGAATATTCATTAAAAGTCAAAACTTTCAGACACTGGAAATCCAAAATAAATTTTGGAGATATTCAGCAGATTAGGCAGCATCTGTGAAGAGAGAACCAAAGTTAATGTTTCAAGTTAATGACCTTTCCATCAGACATCAAGGAATGTTTGGTTGGCAACAGATCTCGAAAATCCGGAATGTGATGACCCCAGAATGAAGTTATCACCCATGGGAGAAAAGGGAATAGACTGGTGAGAGAGTTATCTTTTGTACAATGAAGAGACTTCAAAGCTCCCAAGGGCTAAAATGATTTTCTCAACATTCTGATGATACAGCCTCAAAAGAAAACCTCATTCCAAATCGAAGGCTTTAGAATAAGCCTTGGACCAATTGATCCAGAACCAGATAATGCCTGGGATCCACAAGCCTGCTAAGAGTTGTGCAAACAGTGAGGCTAAGTCTCCACCCCTTGAGAATTTATGGTCAGAACAGGAAATAGCACCCAAGGAAGGACACCTACTATAAATAGTGATGTTACTCAAATGTGTGGGAGAAAAGAGATGATAAAACAGGACTGATTTCCTGAGTTAAGAGATGTCATCTTTCTACATCACATTCATGTAACAATTGAGAAAATCCATCTCAACTGGTGTTACAAGTCTGAAGCTTGAGGGACAAGTAGGGAAGTTAGACAAACCATAAGATTCCAATCCAAATAGTTTAAACAATAGAAGAACTAAAGTAGGAAGGAATGAAAGAGTCAGATATTATGTAACCTTCCCACCTTGAACCCAAGCTGAGACTGCTAGCAGAATGGATCAGGGAGGATTAGTTTCTGTACATTTGGATTTTGAGAAGGCCTTCAATAAGTTGCCACATGAGAGACTATTAAACAATTAGAACGCACAACAATGGAAAAAGGTTTGCAACTCTATGGTCCCACCAACCATCCCAATTATAGCACATCCATGCATTTGTAGGCATTGCAACACTTGTCTTCCCACCATCCAGGGATGTTGTCTTTCCCAGTGAAGCATGGTTCATTTGTATTTCTAATTCAGAGTACAATGTAATTTTCTTTACACTGTGAAAGAAAAGTAAAGTGCAGATTATTTTGTGTTCTGCAGGGGTAACCCTGGGCTTCCCATTGCTGTCATTTTACTTCCCCATCTCACTTCCACTCCGACCTGTTGGTCTGTGGCCTTCTACATTGTTGCAGTAAGGGCCAATGCAAGCTTGAGGAACGACATCTTATCTTCCATCTGGGCATGTTGACGATTGGCTGACAGAGAGTTAACATAACTAGGTCATCCTGGGATAAAGGGCTGTTGTCATTCATGAGAGAACAGGCTATGCAAACTGGACCTATGCTCTGGAGTTTAGAAAAATGACAGGTGATCTCATTGAACCATTCCAAATTCTTACTGGACTAGACGGGGTGGAATTAATCCAATAAATAATGTCACTGGAGATCTTTTTGTCCCAGCCATGCTCTGCAACTTGATGCTCTTTCAGAAAATGCTGTCTGGAGAAAAAAAAATCTCAATGCTTTACCTTCTGTGGTCTGGTAATATGGTGATATTTGCTAGGTCTGTTACATTGTTACCTTTGTATCATCAGGAAAATACTCTTGGAGCTCCAACATCTGATTGAAACAGAAAATTAATTACTAACGGCATGGTTATTCATTGGAACTTCATGTCCAAATGCTGATGCAATTCAGAAAGATGGAGGTACACAACTTAAAGCACAAGAGCAGATTGTCTGGTTCTTGTCTCATTACTGTTTGTAGGACCTTCTGAGGAATTCTGTGCTTCCTACAGTGTAATCTAAATCCAACTCTCTCTGTGATGGGAAATTCTGAGTTTTCACTATCAGGTCGTCATTTTGCATGGAAAAATACTTGGGACTCAAGTTACAATGAGTTTTGTCATTGCAAACTTGATTTCCAAATAAACCACATTTCCAAGAAAAGCACAATGCAATGCCTGGGTCATGGAGAAACAACTCTTGTTGAAGGGAGAACTCACTTTCTTTTTGTTCCCATTATAATCGCAGATACAGTCTCTGTTTTAATCACCCTTGCTTATGTGGACAGATGACTGGGTTTAAAACCAGAAAGCCAGCTGGGCTAGCTAGCTGTACCTTGATCTCACAGATTGATATATACTTTTATCTGAATCACAAGTTCCTGAAAGGAGATTTGCTTGGTTAAACTCACTGTTGTTTTGTGCATCACACGAGTGTTGGAAGGTACTGACTGTTGGATGGATCACCACACGAGCTCTATGCCCTGGGCCGTATCTTTCCTATTCCTCAATTCATTTATCTCTTGTGACTTAATTTTTAAAAATGCGGAGCCTTGTTATTTTGTGGTTATTTCCTGCCAGTTGCAGAAGAGAGTTACAGATGTGCTCCAGATGTGTAATTGGGCTGAAATATGGGTCAGGATTTAAAGCAATTGCAGCTGCTAGTACCTGTCCTTCAGATCTAGTACCTTGCCAGCCAGAGAAAAAGGCTAAAAAATAATGTGGACTTTAACTTGGTCCGGATTGTGATTTGTTTAATATATCGCTTTATGGAGTAAAAGGTGTTGAATCTCACTGCAGCTTTTCATGTAGGTTTCTTATTGTTAGCCAAGCAGAACGGAGCCACTTGAGAGATTGGCACCTCTCCCGAAGAAGACTGATGAAATCCTGCTTCACAACATTGGCACCTGAAAGTGTGAGATGAATCAGAATCAGGTTTAATATCACCAGCAAATGTTGTGAAGTTTGTTGTCCTTGCAGCAGCTGTACAATGCAATACATAATATACCCTGTGATCGCTGTCTCAGAGGCTGACGTCAGGCTGTCTTTCAGGAGGGTGAACCTTTGCAAGGTGGCAGGCCCTGATGGAGTACCTGGTAAAGTTCTGAAAACTTGTGGCAACCAGCTGGCAGGAGTATTCAAAGACATTTTCAATCTCTCACTGCTATGGTCGGAAATTCCCACCTGCTCCAAACGGCAACAATTATGCCAGTGCCCAAAGAGAGCATTGTAAACTGCCTTAATGACCATTGTCCAGTGGCACTGACATCTACAGTGATGAAGTGCTTTGAGAGGCTGGTCATGGATAGAATCAACTCCTGCCTCAACAAGGGCCTGAACCACTGCAATTTGCCTGTTCCACGATAGGTCTACGGTGGACGTGATCTCAGTGGCCCTCCACGTGGCCTTGGATCACCTGGACAATACAAATACCTATGTCAGGATCTTCACACTTAACATGCTCTGGATCTTTTCCAGGATTTCAGGTTCCCTGGCCCTCATCTTATTTTTACTATGAATGTCCAGTCCCTGTACACCTCCATCCCCCACCAGGAAGGCCTCAAAGCTTTCCATTTCTTTCTGGATACCAGACCCAATCAGTTCCCCTCCACCACCACTCTCCTCTGCCTCGTGGAACATCCTCACTCTTAAGTAATTTCTCCTTTGGCTCCTCTCACTTTCTTCAAACAAAAGGTGTAGCCATGGGCACTTGCATGGGTCCCAGCTGTGCCTGCCTGTTTGTCGGCTATGTGGAACAATCTACGTTCTAAGCCCGTACTGGTGACCATCCCACACTTTGCTTATGCTACATCAACGACTGCATTGGTGTTGCTTCCTGCACCCATGCTGAACTCATCGACTTTATCCATTTTGCCTCCTACTTCCACCCTGCTCTCAAATTTACCTGGTCTGTTTCCAACACCTCCCTCCCCTTTCTCGATCTCTCTGTCTCTATCTCTGAAGACAGGTTATCTACTGATATCTTTTAGAAATCCACAGACTCACAGCTACTTGGACTATACCTCCTCCCACCCTGTTAAGTGTAAGAACACTATCCCCTTCTCCATCTCTGCTACATCTGCTCTCAGGATGAGGCTTTTTATCCCAGAATGAAGGAGATGTTCTCCTTCAAAGACAGGGGCTTCCTGTCCTCCAGCATCAACGCCGTCCTCAATTGCATCTCTTCCATTTCACATGTTTGTTCTCACCCCATCCTCTTGCCGCCCCACCAGGGATAGGGTTCCTCTTATCCTCACCTACCCCCCACTAGCTTCCTTGTCCAGCACATAACTTTCTGCAATGTCCGCCATCCACCAAGCACATCTTTCCCTCCTCCCCCCACTTTCTGCTTTCTGGAGGGATCACTCCCCATGTGACTCCCTTGTCCATTCATCCCTCCCCTCTGATCTCCCTCCTGGCACTTATCCTTGCAAGCAGAATAAGTGCTACACCTGGCCCCACACCACCTCCTTCGCTACCATTCAGGGCCCCAAACAGTCCATTGAGGTGAGGCGACACTTCATCTGTGAGACTGTTGGGGGTCATGTACTATGTGGCTTTCTGTATGTCAGTGAGACCCGATGCAGATTGGGAGACCACTTCACTGAGCACCTATGCTCCATTTGCCAGAAAAAGTGGGATCTCCCAGTGGCCACCCATTTTAATTCCAATTCTCATTCCCATTCCAATATGTCTATCCATGGCTTCCTCCACTGTTGTGACGAAGCCACACTCAGGTTGGAGGAACAACACCTTATATTCCATCTGGGTTGCCTCTAACCTGATGGCATGAACATTGATTTCTCAAATTTCTGGTAACCCCCCCCCCCCCCTTCACCATTCTCCATCTCCTTTTCTCTCTCTCACCTTATCTCCTTGCCCTCTGGTGCTGTCCCCCCCTTTCTTTCTTCCATGGTCTTCTGTCCTCTTCTATCAGACTCCCCCTTCTCTAGCCCTGTATCTCTTTCACCAATCAACTTCTCAACTCTTTACTTCATCCCTCCCCCTTTCAGGTTTCACCTATCACCCAGCGTTTCTCTCTCCCCACCCCAACCTTTTAAATCTACTCCTCAGCATTTTTTCCTCCAGTCCTGCCAAAGGGTCTCTGCCTGAAACATCGACTACTCTTTTCCATAGATGCTGCCTGGCCTGCTGAGTTTCTCCAGCATCTTGTGTGTTTTACTTATGCCAGGATGCTGTTTATTGACTATAGCTCAGCAGTTAACACCATCATTCCTCCGTCATTGATTGAAAAGCTACAGAACCTGGGCCTCTGTACCTCCCTCTGCAACTGGATCCTCAACTTCCTAACCGGGAAACCACTATCTGTGCGGATTGGTAATCATATCTCCCATCTCCATTTTGCTGATGATCAACTCTGGCACATCTTCCCCACACCCATGACTGTGTGGCTGTCATCTATAAATTTGCTGATGATACAGCCATTGTTGACAGAATCTCAGATGGTGACGAGAGCATACAGGAGTAAGATATTCCAGCTAGTCAAGTGCTGTCGTAGCAACAACCTTGCATTCAATGTTAGTAAGACCAAAGAGCTGATTGTGGACTTCAGAAAGGGTAAGATGTGGGAACACAAACCAATCCTCATAGAGGGATCAGAAGTGGAGAGAGTGAGCACCTCCAAGTGCTTGGGTGTCAATATTTCTGAGGACCTAACCTGGTCCCAGCATATCGATGATGCTGAAAAGAAGGCAAACACAGCAGCTATATTTTAAAAGAAGTTTAAGGAGATTTAGTTTGTCACCTAAACCACTCAAACTTCTACAGAGAGCATATTGACTGGCTGCATCACCACTGGTGGAGGGAAGGGGGACTACTACACAGGATCAAAGTAAACTGCAGAAAGTTGTAAAATTAGTCAGCTCCATCATGGGCATTAGCCTCCATTGTATCCAAGACAATGAGTAGTGCCTCAGGAAGGTGGTGACCATCAGTAAGGACTCCCGCCACCCAGGACATGCCCTCTTCTCACTGTTACCATCAGGTAGGAGGTACAGAAGCCTGAAGGCACACACTCAGCGATTCAGGAACAGCTTCTTCCCCTCTGCCATCCGGTTTCTAAATGGACATTGAACCCATGAACACTACCTCACTACTTTTTTTTAATTTCTGTTTTTGCTCTACTTATTTTAATTCAACCAATATACATATATACTTACTGTAATTCTCTTTTTTCTATACTTATCACATATTGCATTGTACTGCTGCTACAAAGTTAGCAAATTTCACAACATAGGCCAGTGATATTAATTCTGATTCTGAATAATAGAGAAAAAATCATGAATTACAGGAAGTAAATAGTTAAATATGTCATTCAAAAATAGAAATTAAAAAAGTAATGAGGTACTGTTCATGGAGAGGAAATAATTTTAAAAATCCAAGTGAATTACTTACACAATGAAACTTGTAAGCTTACCATGTCCGTTGCAATCCTAAATGTGTACTTTAATGTGGTTTAAAGACTTCAGTGTGCAGGTGCACAAATTACTAAAACTTAGAGCTCATCGTATCCAGTTATAATCTTAAAAAAGTGAGAAGGATTTTTGGCAGGAACTTCAATCAACTTGTTCAGAAGAGAGCTCTGTGCTTTGCTGGAAGCACACTTGTGTCCAAGTTCACTTTTTTTTAATTTCAAAATATACTTTATTCAAAAATAAATATATACAATAAACCATTCAATAACTTTTCATCCTTTACATACGTTTCCATTATACTCAGTAAAATATCCGTGTTTATAGCCACCCATGTGGCACTCCAGTAGTTCAGCTTAGCATCTCATTGTTGAGGGGTATACTCCCCGCCCACCGACCCCTCCCACTCCCACGGGTGGAGAAAACCTATACTGTGGTCCTTCCCCACCGGGCCCTTGCGGTGGCTGCACCGAGTTTCAGTGCGTCCCTCAGCACGTACTCCTGCAGCCGAGAGTGTGCCAGTCGGCAGCATTCTCCCACGGACATCTCCATGTGCTGGCAGATCATCAAGTTTCGGGCCGACCAAAGAGCGTCTTTCACCGAGTTGATGATCTGCCAGCAGCACCGGATGTTGGTCTCCATGTGCGTCCCCGGGAACAGCCCATAGATCAGAGAGTCCTCTGTTACGCAGCTGCTGGGGATAAAACGTGACACAAGCCCGTCCATCCTCCTCCACACCCTCTTTGCGAACTGGCAGTGTGCAAAGAGGTGGGTCACAGACTCCTCCTCACTGCAGTCCTCCCGTGGGCAGTAGGGTGCGGGGACGACATTCCGGGCGTACAGGAGGGCTCTGACTAGGAGGGCCCCTCTCACCGCCAGCCAGGCGAGGTCTTGGTGTCTTCACTTAACCCAAGGGTTTGTTAATGAGTAGATTTGGGAGGTGAAGGAGCTCCTGTAAGTTGAAGTGAGATAGGTTTAAACAATACACATCAAAGTTGCTGGTGAACGCAGCAGGCCAGGCAGCATCTGTAGGAAGAGGTGCAGTCGACGTTTCAGGCCGAGACCCTTCGTCAGGACTAACTGAAGGAAGAGTGAGTAAGGGATTTGAAAGTTGGAGGGGAAGGGGAGATCGGAAATGATAGGAGAAGACAGGAGGGGAGGGATGGAGCCAAGAGCTGGACAGGTGATTGGCAAAAGGGATATGAGAGGATCATGGGACAGGAGGTCCGGGAAGAAAGACAAGGAGGGGGGGAACCCAGAGGATGGGCAAGGGGTATATTCAGAGACACAGAGGGAGAAAAAGGAGAGTGAGAGAAAGAATGTGTGTATAAAAATAAATAACAGATGGGGTACGAGGGGGAGGTGGAGCATTAGCGGAAGTTAGAGAAGTCGATGTTCATGCCATAAGGTTGGAGGCTACCCAGACGGAATATAAGGTGTTGTTCCTCCAACCTGAGTGTGGCTTCATCTTTACAGTAGAGGAGGCCGTGGATAGACATGTCAGAATGGGAATGGGATGTGGAATTAAAATGTGTGGCCACTGGGAGATCCTGCTTTCTCTGGCGGACAGAGCGTAGGTGTTCAGCAAAGTGGTCTCCCAGTCTGCGTCAGGTCTCGCCAATATATAAAAGGCCACATCAGGAGCACTGGACGCAGTGTATCACCCCAGCCGACTCACAGGTGAAGTGTTGCCTCACCTGGAAGGACTGTCTGGGGCCCTGAATGGTGGTAAGGGAGGAAGTGTAAGGGCATGTGTAGCACTTGTTCTGCTTACAAGGATAAGTGCCAGGAGGGAGATCGGTGGGGACGGATGGGGGGGGGAACGAATGGACAAGGGATTCGCGTAGAGAGCGATCCCTGCGGAAAGCAGACGGGCGGGGGGAGGGAACGATGTGCTTAGTGGTGGGATCCTGTTGGAGGTGGCGGAAGTTACGGAGAATAATATGTTGGACCCGGAGGCTGGTGGGGTGGTAGGTGAGGACCAGGGGAACCCTATTCCTAGTGGGGTGGCGGGAGGATGGAGTGAGTGCAGATATACGTGAAATGGGGGAGATGCGTTTGAGAACGGAGTTGATAGTGGAGGCCTGAAACGTCGACTGTACCTCTTCCTGGAGATGCTGCCTGGCCTGGTGCATTCACCAGCAACTTTGATGTGTGTTGCTTGAATTTCCAGCATCTGCAGAATTCCTGTTGTTTTGGTTTAAACAATACCTTGGAGCCTTGTACTACCCCTTGGGGTACATTTCAAACCACACTTGTTGCTGCATCAGATTTGCACCATGTGGTGTTACACGGGAAGTGAGTTCAACCTAGGAACAGCCAGCGTACCCAAGTGCTTCCAGCCCCGTTCCAGCCCATTTACACAACTTTTGCATTATGGTAAGTTCTGTATAATTTATTTATTTATGTAGGAACCGGAGCAAGATGGGATCCATCTGTTCACTGGATATCTCTGATCAGTCAAGTTGTGCTTGATGCAGCATTTTCCTTCTGTTATCAAAGGGAAAGTAATGTTGGAGTTAATATGAGATATAGGAACACGTATGAAGCAAGCAATCTACTGAGTTTGCTACAGCACTCAATCAACCTAGACTGATCTAGGTCTCTGGGACAAAAAGTCTATAAAGAGTTGTAACACTCTGAGCAGAATGATTTAGACCATTGACTCACACGTCATGGAAATGGGACCTTCAACCACTGACCATCAAGCACCCATCTGCACCAATCCTATTATTTTACACACCTTCCCATCCACTCCTCCAAGTTCTACCTCACACACACAGGGCAAAATACAGCCGCCATTTAACTTGTCAACCCCATCTCTTTGGGATGTGAAAAAATGCCAGAGGACCCAGAGCACATTACAGGGAGAACGTGCAAATGCCACACGAACAGAGATCAGGATTGAACTAGTGTGTCTGGCACCATCAGACACCATTGATACATTCTACCACCTGTACCACCCATTATTTCTTCTAGTCCCCATTCTAAATAGCAGAGTGCCATCTGCACTACCCATCCCTCTTCTACCATCCATCCTGATTTCAATGTAATGATAATGCATTGACTGTGTGTACATGATCCATGTATAATGGAAAGAGCATGTTCGAATCTCAGGACTAGGAAAGAGTCAATTCATTAATGCAATGCCACTGCCATGTTGGAGCTTGCCCTTTGAAATGGCTTTCAGAGGGTTGACTCTTGAGATTAACCTATGGGAGCCTGCCCCTTTAAGAGCACAACCAATTGGAGAAACAATCTTGGGGTGAAGTCAAACCAAAGTAAGCTCAAAGTCACCAAACAATAAAAAGCAACCTTTGCTAATTGAATGATATCAACATTCCCATGTTCAAAAATTGTCCCATAGGATGTGGATATTGCTGGGAAGTAAATGTCTAATGCTCTTGGCAAGGCAGTACTGAGTACCCTCTTGAACTGCTGTACCCCATGCAAATAAGGTGGTGTGAACGTGGGAATTATAGTGTTTTTACCCATCAAGGACTGGCCTGATATCCAGTGCCCAACTTTCTCTGCATAGCTTTCTAAGTCAAGGCTATGTGCACAGAACAAGTCCATTTACCCAACGCCAGTTCTTTTAGTTGACCTTATCTGCACAATCTCCAATAAAAAGGAAGTTGATATAATGCCATAACATTTCAGTTAATCCCTGCCTCAGACAGACGTTCAGACTGTCTTTCAGTCCAACTCCACTCCTGAAACAACTCGACTGTACCTGTGCCGTTCCAAAGGGAAATTATGTAATTCTTTGCACATCTGATGCTGAAATTAAGTCAGTCACACAAACAGGATTCATGCTGAGAAAAGCCCACTCATCCAGGGAATGATGGAGCTATTTTCTGTCCAAAGTGCATTTTTTAATTATGTGATGCTGAGATAGCACCAGACATGTTATGCCACAATTGTGTGTGTGTGTGTGTGTGTGTGTGTGTGTGTGTGTGTGTGTGTTTGCACTGGACTTGGAGAAAGGCCAAGATCTTTAAAATTGTAAAGAAGATCATGTTTGTTGGTATAGTTGGCTTTTGAGGGAGTAATCATCTTACTACTGATCCTTCCACAAGCTGGCCCCTGAATCCACTTGCAGCAGGCACCTTTGTGATACAACAGATACAACCTCGAAGATAATTTCAGTGGACTCACTTCAAACTGTCAACACAAACAACAGGAATTCTGCAGATGCTGGAAATTCAAGCAACACACATCAAAGTTGCTGGTGAACGCAGCAGGCCAGGCAGCATCTCTAGGAAGAGGTACAGTCGATGATTCAGGCCGAGACCCTTCAGTTAGTCCTGACGAAGGGTCTCGGCCTGAAACATCGGCTGTACCTCTTCCTAGAAATGCTGCCTGGCCTGCTGCATTCACCAGCAACTTTGATGTGTGTTGCTCAAACTGTCAACATTTGTGATATTGTTGGTTATATCCAAACTTCATTAGAGTTCCTGGGAGTATGTGCAAGGCAAGAACGATTGCCTTCTAGTTCAGGATGATGTCAAGAAACACTTCTTCCCATCGAAGCCCGTAGGAACCTGGAAAATGTTCCCTCAAAATATGCCAAGAATTTTGCAGAGTCCTATTAAAATTAGCAAAACTAAGGCTGATAGGTTCTTGGTTAGTCAATGGTAACTCGTGATGCTGAGAAGACTGGAGGCTGGATCATCTATGAATGATAGAATAATAGTTAAGCTTGGCAGAGCTTCAAGAATAGCACACCTGCCTGAACCACTGCCTCACAGCTGCACCGACACTGGCTCCTTCCAAGTTTCAGTGCTGTGTGGTCTTGTGGACTCATAGGTTACTTCTGTGTGCTCCAGTTTTTTCACACACCCCCATAATCATGCAGGTTAATTATCGACCACTAGAAATTGCCTGTGGTAATTTTTAATTTACAGAGTAGTGAGGAGGCGATGCACACATAAGGGTGAATGGGTTGCAGGGTAATGCAGTAATTCAGAGCTGACATAGAATTGATGGGCCGGTTGCTTGTAGTAAAATGCCTAAGGAATATGCACAAGTATAATGAAATAACATTGAGCTGAAACATTAGGTCTATTTCTCTTCCCACAGCTGCTGCCTGACCTGCTGTGGATTTGAAGCACTTTCTGTTTTCAATTATTCCTCAAACCTGCTGTGCCTTTTGTACAATAAAGCTGGCAGCAAGCAAACTTTAGCATGGATTTACTTTCTGATGCATTAGGCACAAATCAGACTACAGAGATTAGTGGAGCAAAAGAGTCACCTTCAGGTAAAGAAGACCCTGAGAATCCTCAAATGGCCTATTAAGAACAACAGCAGTATGATTGCAGCTTGCACCGATACTGCAACATCATTTAGTGGCTTTTGCTCATGGGGTAAGATTGTCTAGATATGGTTAATTATAAGGCCATAAGTCAGGAGCAGAATTAGAACATTCAGCCCAACAAGTCTCCACCGCCGTTCCATCATGGCTGATCTATCACCTCTCTTAACCCCATTCTCCTCCCTTCTCCCCTTAACTATTGTCACCCTTACTAATCAACAACCTATCAACCTCCACTTTAAGTGTACCCAATGACTTGGACTCCACAGGCGTCTGAGGCAATGCATTCCACAGATGCACCACCCTCTAGCTAAAGAAATTCCTCCACATCTCTGTTCTGAATAGTAGGGGATATCCTGCTATTCTGAGGCTGTACATTCTGGTCCTAGACTCCCTCATTCTAGAAAACCTCCTCCCCACATCCACTCTATCTAGGCCTTTCAATATTTGATAGGTTTCAATGAAATCCCTCATTCAGTTAAACTCCAAGAACAGGCCTAGAGCCAACAAACACTCTTCATATATTAATCCTTTCATTCCCAGGATCATTGTCTGAACCTTTTCTGGACCCTCTCCAATGTCAGCACATCCTTTCTTAGATAAGGGGCCAAGAACTGCTCACAATACTCCAAGCGTGGCCTGACCAATGCCTTATAAATCCTCAGCATTAATTGATTGCTTTTATATTCTAGTCACCTTGGAATGAATGCTAATGTAGCATTTGCCTTCCTGACCACCAACTCGACCTGCAGGTTAACCTTTAGGGAATCTTGTACGAGGACTCCCAAGTTCCTTTGCACCTCTGATTTCTAAATATGTTCCCCATTTAGAAAATGGTCAAATGCCATTATTCCTTCTACCAAAGTGCATGGCCATACACTTCCCTACACAGTATTCCATCTGCCACTTCTTTGCCCATTCTCCCAATCTGTCCAAGTCCCTCTTCAGAATCCCTGCTTCCTCAACACTACCTGTCCCTCTAGCTATCTTTTTATTGGCCACAAACCATCAGTTCTGTCATCTAAATCACTGACACATCTCTTGAAAAGAAGCCGTACCAACACTGACTCTTGCAGAACACCTCTAGTGACCAGCAGCCAACTTTATTCTTACTCTTTACCTCCTGCCAGTCAGCCAATCTTCTATCCATGCGAATATCTTTCCTGTAATACCATGGGCTCTTGTTTAGCAGTCTCGTGCGTGGAACCTTGTTAAAGGCCTTCTGAAAATCTGTAAACAACATCCACTGACTGTTTATCCTGCCTCAAAGAATTCCAACAGATTTTTCAGGCCGATTTCCCCTTAAGGAACCTATGTTGGCTTCGTCCTATTTTATCAAGTGCCTCCAATATCCTGAAACATCACCCTTAATAATGGACTCCAACATCTCACCAACCATTGAAGTCAGGCTAAATGGCCTATCATCTCCTGCCTTTTGCTTCCCACCCTTCTCTTAAAGAGTGGAATGACATTTGTGACTTTCTAGTCCTTTGGAACCATTCCAGAATCCAGTGATTTTTGGAAGATCATTACTAAAGCCTCCATAATCTCTTCAGCTACCTCTCAGAATGGCAGGTTCCCCCAACACTGAGTTTTATTTTTCAAATCAGGACTCCTCTGGTTTACGACTAACAGAATATTTTATTCCTTCCATCGTAAGGCACATTGCCGAGAGGAGATTTACATTTAGTATCTTTCACGACCTTAGAATGTAGCAATGATTTTTTCAACATTTTACTAAGAAGCCCTCTTCAGCTCTCAACTCTTCCCCCCCCCCACCACCCCCGCCACCCTCAGCACTCTCTCAGTTCTACAACAGTAGAGTTGGCCCTAAACATTGGAAAAACAGATGGTGGAAAACTGAAATAAGAATAATAAATGCCAGAAATTCTCAGTAGAACAGGCAGCATCTGTAGAGAAAGAAAGAAAGCCAACATTTTGGATCAGTGAAATTTCACTCTTATGAAACATTAGCTCTATATTTCCGATATTCTCTCATGGGCTATTATTTGATTGTGTCTTAAATGAAGCTTCAATTCTCTAAGTTTCTCACTCAGATATAAAGTTACCACAAAATGAGCCAAAGTTGTGAAGAAGATACTGATCATCTATCTATGCCTCTCATTATCTTATACACCTCTATCAGATTCTCTTCAGCCTCTACCACTTAAGTGGGAAAAAAAACATGTTTGTTCAACTTAGAGTTCATGTCCTCTAATCTAGGCAGCATCCTAGTGAGCATCTTCTGCACTCTCCCTGAAGCCTCCACATCCTTTCTATAATAGAGAGACCGGAAATGAATGCAATACTGCAGATGCGGCCTAACTAGTTCTATAAAACTGCAACATAACTCCGCAACTCTTGAACTCAATTCCTTGACTAATAAATGCAAGCATGCCACATGACTTTTTTTTAATCATATCAACCTGTGTAGCCACATTCAGGAAGCTTGGGCCTCAAAATCCCTCTTTTCATCAATACTTTTAAGGATCTTACCATTAACAGTGTAGTCTGTCTTTACATTGAACTCACAGGGTAACTTCATATTTGTCCGGGTTAAGCTCCATCTACCATTTTCCTGCACATTTCTGCAGCTGATCTATACCCTGCTAAATCATTTGGCAGTCTTCTACACTATCCATTACACCACCAATATTTGTATCATCTGCAAACTTAGTAACCCACCTATCTATGCTTTTCTCCAGATCAGTTGTTTATCACAAACAGCAGAGGTCCGAGTGGTGATTCCTGCAGAGCACCACTAGTTATAGACTCGAGCCAGAATAGGCTACTACTTTCTGCCTCCTATGGACAAGCCAAGTCTGAGTCCAAATAGCCATTACTTTGTGGATGCCATGCGTCTTAATCTTTTGGATGAGCCTCCCATGAGTGACTTTGTCAAATGCTTTACTAAAATCCATGTTCACAACATCTACAGCTCTACCTTCAATCAATTTTGACACCTCCATGAAAAAACTCAAGTTAGTAAGTCAACTTGCCCCATACAAAATCACGCATGCTGATTGTGCCTAATTAGGCCAAATACTTATAAACCCTATCTCTAAGAATCATCTTCAGTAACTGTCATTTATTTATTTTTATGCACACATTCTTTCTCTCACTCTCCTTTTTCTCCCTCTGTCCCTCTGAATATACCCCTTGCCCATCCTCTGGGATCCCCCCCCCCCGTCTTTCTTCCCGGACCTCCTGTCCCATGATCCTCTCGTATCCCCTTTTGCCTATCACCTGTCTAGCTCTTGGCTCTATCCCTCCCCCTCCTGTCTTCTCCTATCATTTTGGATCTCCCCCTCCCCCTCCCACTTTCAAATTGCTTGTTAACTCTTCCTTCAGTTAGTCCTGACGAAGGGTCTCGGCCTGAAACTTCGACTGCACCTCTTCCTAGAGATGCTGCCAGGCCTGCTGCGTTCACCAGCAACTTTGATGTGTGTTGCTTGAATTTCCAGCATCTGCAGAATTCCTGTTGTTTCAGTAACTTTCCTACCACTTTCATAAAACTCACTGGAATATAATTTTCAGGATTATCCCTATTTATCATCTTGAATAAAGGAACAACATTAGGTACTCAGCAGTCCTTTAGGACCTCACCTAGAGAAGACATGAAGATATTGGTCAAAGTCTCAGCAATCTCATCTCTTGCCTCTTTTAGTAACATAGAGTTGGGCAGCGACCAATCAACAAAGGGGGAGTGTGTAACGAGAGCTGCCTTTTCCATTAGCTCCACAATCCAGATTTAAAAGGCAGAGCTTCACAGCAGTTTCTCTGAATTGTGGAGGGGAGGGGGAGTGACCAATCAACGAAGAGGGATTCATTAGAAAGGGCAGATAAAAAAATAACGCAAGTACAAGCAGAGCAGCCCTTGTTTGAGCTGCCATTCTTTTGAGTGTGCCAGTCTTTAGAGTAGCTTTCGGTCACCGGGCTTGAGCAAGGTAAAGTATCTGATCACTTGCTCTTTTTGTTCTCATTTATTCATTCCTCGTCTGTTAGGGTGTAGTAGTGTAATGAGAATGGTTCCTGGGGCAGTGTTCTGTACCCTGTGTTGGATGTGGGATTTCTGGGAGACCTCCAGACTCCCAGATAAACACACCTGCACCCAGTGCACCGAGCTGTGGCTTCTGAGAAAATGTATTAAGGAACTGGAGCTGTAGCTGATGACCTTCCTTTCATACAGGAGAATGAGGAGGTGATAGACAGGAGCTTCGAGGAGGTAGTCACCCTTAGGTTGCAGGGGACAGGTAACTGGGAGACTGTCAGGAGAAGGAAGGGAAATGAGCAGCCAGTGGCCTTTCCCCTCAATAATAAGTATACAACCTTAGATGACTCTGGAACTGAACCTGGTTCTGTGGCTCAGAAGAGCGCAGAGGTGAAGAAGACTGCAGTGTTGATAGATAGAAGATTCCTTAGTCAGAGGAACAGAGGTGAGATTCTGTAAGTGCGATAGAGACACCTGGATGACACGTTGCCTTCCTGGAGTCAGGGTCAGGGATGTCTCAGATCGGGTCCATGACCTTCTCAAGGGCAAGAGTGAGCAGCCAAAAGTCTTTGTGTATTTTGGCACCAAAGACATGAGTAAACAAGGTAAGAAGGACCTGAGCAGAGATTTTAGGGAACTAGGTAGAAAGCTGAAAAACAGGACCTCCAAATCTCTGGTTTGCTACCTATGCCACGTACCAGTGAGGGTAAGAATTAGATGACTTAGCAGGAGAATGCATGGCTGAGGAACTGGCAGGGGTTCAGATTTATGAATCACTGGGATCTCTTTTGGAGAAGGTACGACCTGTACAAAAGGGACGGGTTACACCTGAACCCAAGGGGTCCAATATCCTTGTTAGCATGTTTGCTAGAGTTGCTCAGGAGGGTTTAAACTAATTTGATAGTGATTTGCTGAGGGTAAGGTGGTTGGATTACAAAAAAAAGACAATCTATAGTGAGACTCCTAGCAAGGAGAGGCTGATGACAGGTCACGATTACATTCAACAGGATGAGTTGCAATGTAAAAGGCAGACACAATCAAGATGGGTGAATACAGGATTGAAGGTGGTATATTTGAATGTGTGCTGTATAGTGAATAAGCTAGATACACTTGTAGCAGAATTACAGATTGGCATGTATGATGTTGTAGGCATCACTGGATCACTGCTGAAAGAAGATTATGGCTGGGAATTTAATATCTGAGGATACACATTGTATTGAAAGGACATGCAGGAAGGCAGAAGGAGTGGCACGGCTCTGTTGGTAAGAAATGAAATCAAATCATTAGAAAGAAGTGACATAGGGTCAGAAGGTGTTGAATTGTGTGGATAGAGCTATATAATTGCAAGGGTAAAAAGATCCTGATGGGAATTGTATGCAGATCTCCAAACAGTAGCAAAGATGTGGTCTAGAAATTACAATGGGAGATTGAAAATGCATGCCAAAAGGGCAATGTTACAATAGTCATGGGGTGTTTCAATGTGGAGGTACATTGGGAAAATCAGGTTGGTGGTGAATCCCAAGAGGGGGAATTCTGGTTAAAGTGTAAAAGAGAGGCAAAAGTGGATATCAGACCACTGGAAAGTGATGCTGAAGATGTAGTAGTGGAGACAAAGAAATGGTGGCTGAACTGAATAAATATTTTGCATCAGTCTTCACTGTGCGAGACACTGGCAGTATGCTGGACGTTCGAGAGTGTCAGTGACCAAATGTAAGCGAAGTTGCCGTTACTAAAGGAGCAAGTTCTTGGGAACCTGAAAGGTCTGAAGGGAGATAAGACACCTGCACCAATTGTCTACACCCGAGGGTTCTGAAAGAGGTGACTGGTTTCAAAGGAGGTTCATGAAAATTATTTGAGGATTGAGAGGCTTGTCATATGAAGAGCATTTGATGGCTCTGGGCTTGTATTCACTAGAATTCAGAAGAATGAGGGATGACCAAATTGAAACCTATCAAATGGTGAAAAGTCTTGATAGAGTGGATGTGGAGAGGATGTTTCCAATGGTGGGAGAGTCCAGGACCAGAGGACATAGTCTCAGATTAGAGTGGTGTCCTTTTAGAATGGAGATGAGGAGGAATATCTTTATCCAGTGAGTGATGTATCTGTGGAGATTCAGTCTTTATGAATATTTAAAGCAGAATTTGATAGATTCTTGATTGGTCAGAGCATGAAGGGATATGGAGAGAAGGCAGGTGATTGGGGCTGAGAGGGAAAATAGATCAGACATGAAACTGGAGCAGATTTAATGGGCCAACTGGCTTAATTCTGCTGTGTTGTCTTATGGTCTTACATTTCATCAGGCCCTGGAACTTAACCATCTTAAAGTTCTTGAAGACACACAACACTACTTCCTTCTTTTTCTCAAAATGCCCGTGCAAATTTGCAGACTCCTCGCTGATCTCCCTATGCAAATGCATTGGTCATGATCTTTCAAAAATCACTTGATTCTGGCATGGTCCTGGAGGACTGTAAGATTGCAAATG
Source organism: Mobula birostris (assembly GCF_030028105.1). Classification (NCBI taxonomy): domain Eukaryota; kingdom Metazoa; phylum Chordata; class Chondrichthyes; order Myliobatiformes; family Myliobatidae; genus Mobula; species Mobula birostris. Next base: position 13,875,362 of record NC_092401.1, read on the forward strand.
TCACTCCACTCTTTAAGAAGGGAGGAAAGCAAAAGAAAGGAAATTATAAGCCAATTAGCCTAACCTCAGTGGTTTGGAAAGTGTGGGAGTCCATTATTAAGGATGAGGTTTCAGGGCACTTGGAGACTAATGATAAAATAAGTCAAAGTCAGCATGGTTTCCGTCAAGGGAAATTTTGCCTGCCAGATCTGTTAGAGTTCTTCAAGGAAGTAACAAGCAGGGTGGACAAAGGAGAGGTAGTGGATGTCATTTACTTGGATATTCAGAAGGTATTTGATAAGGTGCCACACATGGGGCTGCTTAACAAGATAAAGTCCTATGGCGTTACAAGAAAGATACTGGCTTGAATGGAGGAATGGCTGCCAGCCAGGAGGCAGTGAGTAGGAATAAAGGGATGACTGCTACTGATGAGTGGTGTTCTTCAGGGGTCAGTATTGGAACCATTACTTTTCACATTGTTTGTCAATGATTTAGAATTTTAGATAATGGAATTGATGGTTCTGTGGCAAAGTTTGCAAATGAACAGTTTTGGGCCTATATCTCAGAATGGATGTGTTGCCATTGGAGAGAGTCTGAGGAGGTTCACAAGGATGATTCCGGGAATGAAGGGATTAACATATGAGGAGCGTTTGGCTGCTTTGGGACTATTCACACTGGAATTTAGAAGAATGCAGAGGGATCTCATTGAAACCTACCAAATGTTGAAAGGGCTAGATAGGGTGGATATGGAGAGGATATTTCCTATGGTGGGAGTATCCAGAACTAGAGGGCCAGCCTCAAAATTGAGAACAGAAGTAAGGAGGAATTTGTTTAACCAGAGAGTAGTCAATCAGCAGAAATCTCTGCCACAGACTGTGGTGGAGGCCAAATCCATCTGTATATTTAAAGCGGAAGTTGATAGTTTCCTGATTGGTCAGGGTATCAAAGGATATGGCGAGAAGGCAGGTGTATGGGATTGAGTGGAATCTGGGATCAGCCATGATGGAACAGCAGAGCAAACTCAGTGGGGTGAATGGCCTAATTCTGCTCCTATGTCTTATGGTCTCATGTCATTTTCCTTGGTAAATTGCATTGCAGTGTTGGAAATTGAGACTAAGTTGTTTTGTAAGTGAGGTGCTGGAGCCATCTCACTCATTTCTGGGAGGTCAGATCATGGATGTTTTTACAAGAAATGTGGTGGTAAATGGGAGAGACAAAATCAGCGATAGAGGGTCGAGCTTTTTGGTGGAAAGGAACATGAGCAGAAAGATGGGCCTTCCGCTGAAGATGGTGGGCTGGTGGGGGACATCCTGCAGTGCTAATCCAAACCAAGCATGACCAGAGTGCAAGAGTGTCTGCAGGGTCAACACTGCCCCTATGATCATGCAGTAAAGAGACTCCCATCTACCTGCAGTTTTAAACAAGGTCCTCAATTGATCATCTCTCCACTTAAAAACAAAGGCCTATTGTTCAGCGCACAAGAATGACCATCTTTAATGAACTTAGGTTTCAGATTGGGAAAAGTAAGATACGTTTGCTGAATTTAGATCTTGGGTTTTTTTTTACAAACGTTTGTAAATTAAGGGCTATGTTTAATTACTGGTAACTTGTTCCTTGTCAGGATGGAAATAGAGTCATAGCGTATGAAAAAAGGCCCTTTGGCCCAACTCATCTATGCCAATCATGGAACCCACCAAGCTAGTCCGTTTGCCTAAGTTTGACCCATATCCCTCTAAACCTTTCCTATCTATGTACCTACCCATGTGTCTTTTAAATGTTATTATTGTACCAGTCTCAACCATCCTCTGTGTGGAGAAGTCACCCTTCAGATCCCTTTTAAATTTTCCTATTCACACTTTAACCTGTGCCCTCAAGATTTTAGATCACCTTGCCTTGGAAAAAAATACTGTGTGCATTCACCCTATTTGCATCCTACAAGATTTTATACACCTCCATAAGGTCCAGTACCTATTTATACTAATCCCATCAGCCCTTACTTGATGTAGCTCTAACTATGCCTTGACCATACAGGGGACCATTCAGATGTTATGGAAAGTCTCTGCCTCCACCGTCTTCTCAGGCAGTGTATTCCAGGTTCCAATCACCCTCTGGGCTGAGACATCTCATCTGAACCTCTTACTCTAGCTTAAATCCATACCAGACCTTGACCTTGAACAGCTGTATGACGGGAAAACATTGCTTATTATCTACCCTCCCTATACCCTCTCAGGCCCCCCCCCCCGGCAGCCTCCCCTTCTCCAGGGAACATAAACCCAGCCCGTCCAGTCTCTCTTCATAACTGAGAAGCTCCATCCCAGGCAACATCCTGGAGAATCTCCTCTCCAAAACCATCTTGTCTTTCCGGTAATGTGGATGCCTAAATTACACTGTGACTGGACCAAAGCTTTTTGTAATTGTATCAAAGGCTCCCTGTAATTATGTTTTGTGCCCTGGTTCTTGAAGGTAAGTCCTCCATGCACTTTCTCAATCAGTTTATCTACCTTCGGGTACCTGTGGCGGTATATCAAACTGCGTTTGTTCTTCAGCTGTCCCTGTTGCTCAACCATTCATAGTGCCTGTCCTGATCTTATTAAATCCTCCAAACTGCATGAACTTAAAGTCATGAACATGAAATTCCATCTGACCTTCCCAGAATTCTTGAGCCACCCAGAGCCACAGTCAGGTGTGCCTGGCTGGAAGTCACACAAGATCACTGACAGGTAATGGACAGTGCACAGTATGGGGAGAAGATGCCATGGGTTCAATGTCTGCCAAGGTGGGACTGTTTCATCCTAGTGTGGTCGGGCAGGTAGTGCTACTGTCTCACAGCTCCAGTGACCCACTCAAACCTGATCCCCAGTGCTGTCTATGTACAATTTGCAGTTTCTCACTGTGAGAGGTTCCCTTGTTACATTCTTTTATCTACTCATACCATCTTGACAATGATTTGATTACTTTTTTTTATTACGTTTCATCACAACTTCTAATCACACAATTTACACTGCCTTCTTGAGCTCCACAACATGATATTTTTTTTGGTAGATACAATTGATTGCTGCCTCGTGCAAGATTTTTTCCTAAACTTCCCCAATGAGTAGTGCTGTTCCTTTATCATTGCTGAGCTTAAATCATGAACCCGCATCCACAACACTGAGAGAGGCATCTTCAGAAGTTGGTAGCTCACTATTACCATCCCAGAGGGCAATTAGGGGGTGAGAAATGGGAAATACGTAAATTCTGGCCTTACTGGTCCCGAAATCGATCTAAAATTATCTCCCCATCTTCTATTGCAACTTTATTCAGTGTCAAGGGAATGTCAAAACCAGTGTTTATTGACCAAGCACATGTTAGCTGTAGGGTGTGCACAGTGGTAAAGTGGCTAGCGTAACTCTTTACAGTGCCAGCGATCTGTGTTCAATTCCCACTGCTGTAGACTAAGGGATTTGTATGTTGTCTCCATCTTTGTGTAGGATTCCTCCGGGTGCTCCAGTTTCTTCCCACTTTCCAAACACATTTGGGTTAGGGTTGGGGTTAGTAAGTTGTGGGCATGCAAAGTTGGAGCCAGAAACATGTCTGTTTTCAGCACATCCTCATACTGTATTGGTTGTTGATACAGATGGCACACTTAACTGTATGTTTTGATGTATATGTGACAAATAAAGTAATCTTTATGGAGGAGGGAGGAGAAGATGGCGGCGTGACGCAGCGCGCGCAGCCGTTCCGAATGATATCGTATGTATGTGTCCAGATTTGATTGAGACAGCTGTGAGAAGCACGGAAGAACTCCTGGAGAAACTTCTGAAATGCCCCCTTCGCTGCTGCTGCTACTGTGCGATGGAGAATCTCCGGAGGGGAAGGCCCCAAATCCTCGGCTTTGCCTATTGCCTGTTGCCGGGGCCGGGGTCAAAGCGCTCGGCAGAGATGGTGCTCAGTGCTCGGTGTCGGAGAGCTGGTCGGAGGCTCGGCGTTTTCGGATGGACTCAGAGACGGACTGTGGTCAGATACTTCCAGGATGCTGCATCGGCAAGTTGGCAGCGCTGGAGGCTTTCAATCAGTGTGAGATGATGGGACTTTCGAGAGGCTTTGAGATTTTTACTGTGCCCATGGTCTGTTCTTATCAAATTACGATATTGCTTTGCACTGTTGTAACTATATGTTATAATTATGTGGTTTTTGTCAGTTTTTCAGTCGGTTTGTCATGTGTTTCTGTGATATCATTCTGGAGAAACATTGTATCATTTCTTAATGCATGCATTACTAAATGACAATAAAAGAGGACTGCGTGTTCTCATAATCTAATCTTAATTCTTATCTCCCTTTGAACAATTGAACACCTTGTGGTGAAATAGCCTGCCAGACTGCAGGACTTTGCTCCAGTGATACTGAAGGAACGTGGGGTGATGTTTATATTCACAGTCATCGTCCAGTGGGTGCAGGCTACCAGCTTGAGGGATCCTACTGAGGAGACTTTGGGCATGGCCTTACTGCAGCACGTTTGTAGATGTTCCTATAATTGTCATTTGCCACTTTTTCAGTAAGTCTTCACTTTCTGAAACAATGGAATTCCATTTGCTATCTCCCAACTGGTGCAACGCAGTCAAGTATCCGTTGTCAGGAAATGTAGCGGAGGCTTGATCCAAAAGCAGAGCAGTGAAGGTAATGTGCAGGCCTGACAGTACCAAGCCTTCCCACTTTTGGCCAGCCCCCGACAACCTAGAACAATCCAACTGGGTCCGGTGGAACTCCTTGAAAGCAAGGGATCCAAGATATAACCGGATGACACCAAAGACCACTCCTCCAGGCTGTACGCTTCCCAGTTGACCAGGTATTGTGCACCCTATTCATGGTCATGTGAATTCAGCAACTGGTGAACTGTGTACACTGGACCACCCTAGTGTCCAGAGATGCAGGCTTAAGTGGATTGAGTGGTCCATGCACCATGGGCTTGAGTCAAGACACGTGGAAGGTAAGTGTAATCCTGAGGGATGGTAGGTGACTGGATTCATGCGATGGGTGATCTTGAAGGGACCGATGAACTGGGGCGGGAGCTCGCAGGAGTTGGTGCGCAGGGGCAGATCTCAGGTGGACAGCCAGACACAGTCCCCAGGCCGAGATAATCCGGTTGGGGGCTGCAGGCGATTGGCCTGGTGGCAGTAGGTGCAGCTGGCGGATAGGATGGCCCCCTGTGCCCTTCTCCAAGCATTCCGGCAGCAACGAAGCAGGACCCGTGCAGATGGGACTTCCAGTGTGGGAGAGGGAGCAGAAGGCTTGTTAGAAGCAGGAGATGGTTTGTGGGCTCTGGGTCCAACTCAAGTTCTTGCAGCATGCCGTGGAGACGAACTATATGTTTCACCATCTCAGCAGCTGATGGAAGTTTAGGGAGGGCAATGAAGCCCAGCGAAACTGACCTGGATTGATTGGTGGGTCTGTTGTGTGGATCTGAGGTTTTGGTCATCAGTCCAGATCAGGAAGGGCTTGGTGATCCTCATCAGCCAATGAATCCATTCTTCAAAGGCTCCCTATCTCCTACTCCATAATGGCGCTGTGTAGGGTTGAACTTGTGCAAGGTGAAAACACAAGGTTGTGTCTTCCCATCCAGTCCTGGCTGGGAGAGGATGGCCCCAGTGCCCACATTTTGAATTGAATTGACTTTATTTCTTACATCCTTCACATACTTGAGTAAAAATCTTTTAGGTTATGCCTCTGTCTAAATGTGCAATGTGCATTCATAGTAATTTATAATAAATAGAGCAGTCAATGTAACATAGAATACACTCAAACAGCATGAGTTAATCATTCTGATGGCCTGGTGGAAGAAGCTGTCCTGGAGCCTGTTGGTCCTGGCTTTTATGCTGCGGTACCGTTTCCCAGATGGTAGCAGCTGGGACAGTTTGTGGTTGGGGTGAATCGGGTTCCCAATGATCCTTTGGGCCCTTTTTACACATCTGTCTTTGTAAATGTCCTGAATCCTGGGAAGTTCACAACTACAGATGCGCTGGGCTGTCTGCATCACTCTCTGCAGAGTCCTGCAATTAAGGGAGGTGCAGTTCCCATACCAGGCAATGATGCAGCTAGTCAGGATGCTCTCAATTGTGCCCCTATAGAAAGTTCTTAGGATTTGGGGACTCATGCCAAACTTGCTCAACTGTCTGAGGTGAAAGAGATGCTGTTGTGCCTTTTTCACCACACAGCTGGTGTGTACAGACCACGTGGATGCTGAGGAACTTAAAGCTGTTTACTCTCTCATCCCTAGATCCATTGATGTCAATAGGGTATAGCCTGTCTCCATTCCTTTCCACAACTAACTCCTTTGTTTTTGCGACATTGAGGGAGAGGTTGCTTTCTTGACATCACTGTGTCAGAGAGGTGACTTCTTCCCTGTAGGCCACCTCGTTATTGTTTGAGATAAGGTCAATCAATGTAGTGTTGTCGGCAAATTTAATTAGCAGATTAGAGCTGTGGGTAGCGACACAGTCATGGGTATACAGGGAAACAACAGGAATTCTGCAGATGCTGGAAATTCAAGCAACACACCACTCTTCCTTCAGTTAGTCCTGACGAAGGGTCTCGGCCTGAAACGTTGACTGCACCTCTTCCTAGAGATGCTGCCTGGCCTGCTGTGTTCACCAGCAACTTTGATGGGTATACAGGGAGTTGGTTTTCAAGAAGATGCTGAAGAACTTATTGGACATGCTACTACTACAGCGACTCAGGCCTAGGGGGCCAGCATCGGGCACAATGACGGACTCTCCACTTCTCCCTCTCCCTCATCAGTGTGTTCAGTTCATCTACATTCACCACACCGCTGTCTTTTAGGAGTGTGTTGACCATAGTCTTGGGAGGGCGCCCAGGGTTCATATGCTTGGGCTCCCATATGATGACCAGGCTGGCAGATAGCTCAGGGTGGCATAGACAGTGCCCCGCTAGTTGCAGTCTTCTCGGCTCGATTTTAGTGGTGAGCATCAGGAGGTCGTCATAGAGCTCGACGTTTGTCGTGTGCTGTTGCCAACTCACGTCAAGAGCCATCCGGAGCATTCATGTATAGCAACCATCTAGAGACTTTTGCTTAGTCTTGGTGAGTGTCCATGTCTGGCATTCGTACGGACTGGACATGACAGACATGGTATTGGGATGTGGATGTCATTGAGGTAGATGAACACATATCTGTGTAGCATGTCTCAAAGGACCTCATTAATGCAGGTTTGGAAAACAGTGGGACTATTGCAAGGTCTGAAAGGCATCACCAAGTAGTCCATGGTAGTCAATGCAGTGATGAAGACCCTCATTTTTCTTTTTGACAAAGAAGAACCTTGCACTGGCTGGCGACTGGGATGGGCAAATGAAGCAGTATTGTAGTGTTTTGGCTGGAGCTCGAAGTGTAAGATGTACTGGGATAGGAAGTTACGCGATTGGGTTGAAGATCCACCAAAGATTTTGGGTACATGAATCCGGGATTCAGAGGGAGGAGGTTGACTGGCATGGCGTTGCTGCACCAAGACGGAGAATGGGATGAGAGTGGTGGCTGATGGCCAGTGGGTCCCTGCTGCTTCTGGATCATGTGCTTGTGTCAGTGGACAATTTCCTTTAGGTGGGCGTATTCTGCTGGATCAACCAATGGTTCACTCATCCTGCCAGGAAGTGTAGAGAAGGCTTGACCTAAAAGCAGAGCAGCAGAGATGATTTAGCAGTGAATGATAACTTTTAGTAATAGTCCACAAAATAACAAACCACAAGGGGCCACAAAGCAAGGGAAAGCAGATACTAACACAGCCAGCACTTTAGCAGGGAGAGTGGCAGCTGGTTCAATGAGTTTACAAGGAATGTGGATGGGAACTGGGGTTAAATAGGCTGCGAATTGGAACGAATGGCAGGCAAATCCTATTAGCTGGTGAAGACTGGGAAATGCTTGACATCCGTGAGGTTTGGTGGATACATGATCTCCATAGTCACCTCTTTCAAGAACTTGGAATACAGGTCATCAGCTCCTGGGGATTTATTGCCTTTTGATTCTTTTTCTTCAGGACTATTCTAGGACACACACTTGTTTACTTACACTGCTGCTTCTTTCTTCCCAAATGTACTGTAAATTTTCCAGACTTGGTCTTTCAGAGACACACACTAATGAGTTCATAGTGTCATATGGCAAAGAAACATTCCAGCTTCTTGTAAGTCTTCTTCACTACCCTCTCTACCTGTGCAACCATCTTCAGGGATCCTTGTACACCATGGTTGCTCTCTTCTTCAATCTTCCCTGAGGTCCTGTCATTCGTGGTGTATATCCTACCCTTGTTAGACCTCCCCAAAGTCAATCACTGCAAACGTAACAGGATTAATTCCATTTTAGTTGCCCTCCCCTACTTGTCAGCTAATCAATATCATTCTTAGACTGTCAACACCACCACCAACTTTTTTCCTTTTGATGCATTTATAAATGTTTTACTCTATGTTTTTATGTTCTGATATTCATCTTTCTATTTCCTCACCACATCCTTCGTTTACTACACTTTGGATAATTTAACAGCCTTTACCTTTGGTCACATATTGTCTCCTCTTGTTAACTGTGATTTTATTACTTAAATATTATTGCTTGGTTTGTTGTTAATACAACTTGTAGTGTACTTTCCCAGTTTTGTAATTGGGAACATGTTAAGATTGTCAGATATGAAAAGGAAGGAATATTTATAGAAATGAATATTTCAGCCAGAGGGTGGGTGAATTTGGAATACACATGGGCACAGGCAGTCTGGCAACAATTAGCAAGTAGACACAGTATTTGAACACCTGGATCGGCAAGGCATAATCTAATTATTAGCTCAAACTATGCCTTGTATCGAGCAATAGAGCATAGGCCAAGTGCTGGTAATGTAATTAGCATAAATGGGTAGAGTACTTCTCAGAAAAATGCCCTTTGAAACTTTGCACAGGCCTGTGCTGACCACAGCATCCTCCCAGCTCATTTCAGTTCCCTGTGATCAATCCATAAATGCCCAAGCCCCTCCCTCTCTCTGCTTATCCAAATGCCTCTTAAATGTTGAAATTGTAGCCACCATGACCTCTTCCATTGATCTTTATTCCAGGTACTCTCAGTGTAAGGAAGTTACCTCTCAGGTCTCTTAAATCTCTCCCCCCACCCACCCCCTTGTATCTGTGCCCTCTAGTTTTAGACTCTTCAATCCCTGGGAAAAGACTATGACTATCCCCCTTATCCATTTCCTTCATGATTTTATACACTTTTATGAGGTAACCCCTTATTCTCCTGTAATCCAGGAAATAAAGTTCCGGCATATCCATCTACTCCCTTTAACCCGGGCCTTCTGGAACAGGAGGGAGATGGCACAGGTAGGGTGACTGAAGGATCTTTTTCTGTGCGGTATGATTCCATCACTAAATCATCTTCAAGCTTCACATGGATTTCTGTCATATTATGATCACCCTTTCCCACAGGCCCCTTATAATTAACTCTTCCTCGTTGCACAATGCTATATGTTATGTACCCTATTCCTTCCTGGTCTCCTCTGAATGATATAGAAAACTCCTCTAATGCACTGCTACTGCAGATTTGATTTGTCACGACTATAAATCCCTTCCTGTGATATTAGCAATACCTTGGTTATGGGTTCCTCTGTTACATGACTGACATGACCACAGCAGTTTGGGGCCTTTGTACAACTCCCACTGCCAGTTGTAAGCTCCAGCTGCGTCTTTCGTAGTGTCTCAAAGTACAGAAACTGTCCTTTCAGCCCATCGAATCCTTCCTGACCACCAACTACCCATTTACATTCATTTTAATCTCCCCACATTCCCACCAACTCACCCTAGACTCTACACCTCATCTGCACATCGGAGACAACGTACAGCGGGCAATTAACTGGCCGACTTTGGGCTGTGGGATGAAACCAAGGCATTTATGAAAAACCCACTTGGTCAAAGGGTGAACATGCAAACTCCACACTGACAGCACTGGTCAGAATTGAACCTGACTCCTTGAGGCAGCAGCTCATGGTTTAATGTCCAGCCCCCTCTCCCCCTTTCCCAATTTGCTCTCTCCTCAGAGAAGAGAATGCCTGGATACTTAATTCCCAATCTTGATCGCTTAGCTCTCGGTAATGGCAATTTGATTGTGGCCACGTATTACAGTGTGGTCCAATGATGTTTTGTTGTGACTTTTGCATTCACATGAAGAACTTTCAATTTTGTCCTTTTGTCATTTGACGCTGTTTGGACTCTGACCAGAGGTATCTCTGCAAGTGTAGACGCCCATGATGCTTCCTGACAAACTCTAGGTAAGTAAGAGTTGGATATTAAAAAAAACTGCATATGTTGCAAATCCAACCAAAAGCAGAAAACACAGGAAGTACACAACAGGTCAGGCGGCATCTGTGGAAAGAGGAACAGAGTAAATGTTTCAGGGCAATGATCATTTCTGAAAAGTGGGGAAGGGAGAAAAACAGGTCAGTTTCAAGTTGCAGTGAGGTGGGGCAATGGGCACATCTGTGATAGGGCGAGTGTTGTATTGATATCAATGATGAGGTAGATGAACCTGTAACATAGTTACAGATTGGTATGTACGACACCGTGGGCATCTCAGAGTTGTCGCTGAAAGAAGATTATAGCTGGGAGCTTAACATCCAAGGATACATATTGCATTGAAAGGACAGGCAGGTAGGCAGAGTGGTGGAATGGCTCTGTTGGCAAAAGATGAAATTAAATCCTTAGAAAGAGATGACATAGGATTGGAAGGCACAGAATTATTGTGGGCAGAGCTAAGAAACAGCAAGAGTGAAAAGACCCTGGTGGGAATTATATACAGACCCCCAAACAGCAGCAAAGATGTGGTCTACAAATTTACTACAGGAAATACAAAAGGCATGTCAGAAGAGCAATGTTACGATAGTCATGGGGGATTTCAATAAGCAGGTAGATTGGGAAAATCACGTTGGTGCTGGATTCCAAGAGGGGGAGTTTTTATTATGCTTACTAGATGGCTTTTTAGAGCAGCTCAGGGTTGAACTCACTAGGGGATCGATCAGCTGTTCTGCAATGAACCAAAATTGATTAGAGAGCTTAAGGTAAAATAATCTTTATGGACACATGATCATAATATGACAGAGTTCACCCTGCAATTTGAGAAGGAGAAGCTAAAGTCGGCTGTATCAGTATTACAGTGGAGTAAAGGGAACTACAGAGGCATAGGAGAGGAGCTGGACAAAATTGACTGGAAGAGGACATCAGCAGGGATGACGGCAGAGCAGCAATAGCTGGATTCTGGGAGCAATTCAGAAGGCACAGAATAGCTGCATCCCAAAGAGGAAGAAGTATTCTAAAGGTAGGATGATGAGGAAAATCAAAGCTGAGATAAAAGCCAAAGAGAGGGCATATAATAGTATAAAAAGTAGTGACTAGTTAGAACATTGGGAAGCTGTGAAAACCAACAGAAGGTGACTCAAGAAGTCATAAAGAGGGAAAAGATGGAATATGAAGGTAAGCCAGCCAATAATATTAAAGAGGATATCAAAAGTTTCTTCAGATATATAAAGAGTAAGAGAAAGGCAAGAGTAGATATTGGATCACTGGAAAATAATGCTGGAGAGGTCATCAGGAACAAGAAAGTAGACAGCGAATTGAACAAGTATTTTGCATCAGTCTTCACTGTGGAAGACACTAGCTGTGTGCTGGTTGTTTGACTGAGTCCCAAAGTTCTGAAAGAGGTGGGTAAAGGGATTGTGGAGGCATTAGTACTGATCTTTCAAGAAGCAATTGATTCTGGCATGGTTTCAGGGTACAGGAAAATTGAAAAAGTTACTTCACCCTTCAAGAAGTGAGAGAGGTAGGAGTAAGGGAATTATAGGTCAGAAGACCCCAGTTGATGGGAACGTTTGAGTCAATTGTTAAGGATGTGGTTTCAGGGTATTTGGAGGGACAAGATAAAATAGGCCAGTCAGCTTGGTTTCCTTAAGGGAAAATCTTGCCTGACAAATCTGTTGGAATTCTGTGAAGAAATAACAAGCAGGATAGACAAAGAAGAATCAGTGGATGTTGTGTGCTTGGATTTTTAGAATGGCCTTGACAAGATGCCACACAAGGCTCCTTAACAAATTAGAAGCCCATGGTGCTACAGGAAAGATACTAGCATGGATTATTCATTCGCTGATTGGCAGGAGCTAACAGTGGGAATAAAGGGAGTCTTCTCTGGTTGGCAGCCGGTGATGAGTGGCGTTCCACAGGGGTCTGTGTTGGGACCGATTCTTTTTACATTATGTCAGTGATTCAGAAAATGAAATTATTAGCTTCGTGGCCACGTTTGCAGCCAATATGACTAGAAGACATAGCCTCAGAATACAGGGACATCCATTGGGACTGAAGATAAGGAGGAATTTCTTTAGCCAGAGAGTGGTGGATCTACAGAAATCATTGCCATAGACAGCAGTGGAGGCTAAGTCATTGGGTGTATTTAAGGTGGAGGTTGATAGATTCTTGATTAGTCAGGACATGAAGGGATACGGGGAGAAGGCAGGACATTGGGGCTGTACAGAGTGGGCAGTACAGTACAATACATAATAAAAAACTAAATTATGAAACATTGTTTGTGTATATATATGTAGACACACACACACACACACAAAACTGTATATCTGATGCAATGTGATGGTGGGGGTTGGGGGGGGATGAAGCTGTCCCTATAACATTGACCATATGTCTTTGGGCTCCTGTACCCCTTCCTTAATGGTAGTTATGAGAACAGGGCTTGTCCTAGGTAATAGGGGTCCTTAAAGATGGATGCTGCCTTTTTGAGACATCACCAAGGAAGGTATCCTTGGAGTGAGGGAGGTTAGTGCCAATGATGGAGATGGCTGAGTTTGCAACTTTCTATAGCTTTTTCCACTCCTGTGCACTCCTGTGCCCCCTCCATACCAGACAGTGATGCAACCAGTTAGAAAGCTCTCCAAGGTACATCTGTAGAAATTTGCTGGGGTCTTTGATGACATACCAAGTCTCCACAAACTCCTGATGAAATAGAGCTACTGCCGTGCCTTCTTAGTAATTGCATCAATATGTTGGACCAAAGGTAGATCTTTGGAGATTTTGACACTTAGAGTTACAACCTTGGCTCTCAGGAAGTAACACAAAGGAGTCAGGCCACAATAGGAATTACAAACAAAAGGTATTTACTAAATTAAAGTTAGAGTAAATGGAAAAGGGGTGATGTGGGATGTGGTAGTGTCAGCTGCAGAATAGGCAAGAGAGAATGGCCTTGTTTTCCCTTCCGCAGATGTGGCAAAGCTGCAGGTCACGTCCCTGCAGGAATAAACTCCATCACATTAAGCTCTGGTTAGACTTCCTCATGATGTGGAGAAAGACCAGAGGGTTATGGTCTGTATACTCAACGAGCAGAGAATTGGAAGAAACATCCATCAAAATAATTCGGGGCAAGAATCAGGGTGAAATCCTCCTTCTCTATTGTGGAGTAGTGCTTCTGATGGACCTCAAATTTCTTAGAGAAATAACACACAGGATGCCCCATTACCAGAGAATCATCTCGGAGAAGCACAGCCCCAACACCAACATCGCTGGCATCAACAGCTAGCTTAAAGGGCTTGTTGAAATCAGGAGCTGTTAGGACAGGAGCACCACTCAGCAATGCCTTCAAAATCTCAAAGGCACACTAACATGTCTCTGTCCAAACATAAAGAACCTTGGGACTAAGCAGGTCAGTTAATGGCGCAGAAATGGTGAAAACATTTTTGCAAAAACCTCTATAGTAACCTGCCATTCTGAGGACCCGTTTCAGCTCTCTCTGGGATGTTGGTACAGCAAAGTTTGCAATGGCCTCGACTTTAGCTCCAAAAGGGCAGACTTGACCATGGCCTACAACTTTACCCGGGTAGGCAACTGTAGCTTGCCCAAGTTCACACTTGGAAAGGTTCAGGATCAAATTTGCAGCCACTAACTTCTTGAACACCTCCTCTAGCTGTGCTTTATGTTGAGACCAGGTCAAGCTGTAAATGACCAAATCATGAAGGTAAACCCCACAACTACAACTCCCTTATTGACTAGACACCAAAAAGTTGCTGAGGCAATCCTCATTCCAAAAGCCATGACCTTATACTGGCAAGAAGCATCAGGGGTCACAAGAGCAGAAATCTCACGGGCTTGCTGGGTTAGTGGCACTTGCCAATAGCCCTTTAAGAGATCCAGCTTAGTTACAAAGAATGCAGAGCCAATCTGGTCAATATAATTGTCTAGACGAGGAAGAGGATGGAGCCAGGCTTAGTTATAGAGTTTACCTTGCCTAAGTCTGTGCAAAGACATACTGAACTATCTGATTTTGCAACCAAAAGACAAAGGGAACTCCAGGGACGAGCTGGGTTCAGCCATGCCACTTTCCAACGTGTGCCTTACTTCCTTCCACAGAAGCTGGTCCTTAACAGGGTTTGCCCTGTATGGATGTTGCTTAATAAGGGCCACATTACCCACATCAATATCATACTGAAGTACGTTAGCACAGGATGGAATACCAGAGAAGAGGGCCGAATTCCGATCGATTACCTGAATGATGCCAGGGTACTCAGGAAGGTTTAGATACGATAGGTGAGTGTCCAAATCTGCCAGGATTTTGGAATTTGGCAACCTACCCTGAGGAATCTCTTTAGAAACAACACCAACATTTCCCTCACCACCTGCAGTTGGGCCTCAGCTTGACAGAGTGTGTTTCCGGTCATTGTAAGGTTGCAAAAGGTTAACATGGCACAGACGCGTCTTATGTTTACGATCTGGAGTCTTTGCCAAGTAGTCACCCTGACACACTCTACGATCAATCACATACGGCCCACTGTACTGAGCCTGCCAGGCAGAGATAGGCCACGGCAGCAGGACAAGTACTTGGACCCCTGGAGAAAACACTGTGTTTAGTCTTCCTATCATACCAAATTTTCATCTTTTCCTGAGCTGCCTTCAAGCTTTCCCTAGCCAGCTCACGTGCCCTACTAAGCCTAAAGCGGAAGTTAGACACATAATCTAACAGGTTAGTAGGAGAACATTCATCAGCCAGCCATCTCTCTTTCAATAGTTTCAAAGGCCCTCTCACAGTGTGGTAAAACACGAGCTCAGCTGGACTGAAGTTGAGGGATTCCGAAGTCAGCTCCCTTACTGTAAAGAGGAGAAGGGGAATGCCACCTTCACAATCCTTCTCAATCTCCTTGCATGAGGCTCACAGCATTGATGTGAGGGTTTGATGAAATCTTTCAAGCACCCCCTGAGACTCTGGATGTTAAGCAGGTGAGATACAATGCAGGATGGAAGAAGAGGTGAGACCTAAAATTTGGCCCCTGGTCAGACTGGACAACCTTCGGTAAGCCAAATACTGTGAAGAGTTTAGTTAGAGCTTTGCAAATGGTGGAGGTTGCAATTTTACGCAACAGGACAGCCTCAGGAAATCGAGTAGCTGCACACATAATGGTCAGTAAACACTGGTTACCAGACTTGGCACGGGGAAGAGGACCAACACAATCAACTAAGTTTCATTCAAAAAGTTCTCCAATGGCAGGGATGGGATGTAGAGGAGCAACAGAACAGGGATCTTTTGATTAGGTTTACCAACAACCTGACACACTGACCTACAGGATTGTGCTACATCAGGGCTTCACACCAGGCCAGAAGAAATGCCTAAGCACACGGTCTGGAGCTTTCCTAGTGCCTGATTGACCAGCAAGGCAATAATCAGGAGCCAAACACAATATGTCAGGCTGGTAAACATCAGCACTCCGGACAAGCCCCCATTATGTTACAACCTCGGCTCTCAGGAGGTAACTCAAAGGAGTCAGGCCACAACAGGAATTACAAACAAAAGATATTTATTAAATTACATTTAAGGCAAAGGGGAAAAGGGTGATGTGTGGTGTGGTGGTGCTGGCTGCAGAATGGGAGTGGGAGTGACCCTGTTTTTAAGCAGTCCCCGGCAGGTGCTGGCAAAGGAAGGGTAGTTGCAGGTGTCCCAGGGAACTGCAACACAGGATAAAGAGGAAACATGGACCGGGAAATGTACAGGACAAAACACCCAAAAACTTGAAACTGCTCACCCTCTGCATGCATTTAGAAAAAATATGGATTTATAGTGTATAGTGATGAAACCTCTGTTGTTTGCAATATTTAAACACGCTTTTGATGAAAACGTGTGTGGTCCAGTTAGTAAGTTTGCAGATGGCACAAGAATTGGAGGAGTTGTCTACGTTAGAGAAATGACAAATAAAGTTTAATCCAGACAAGTGTGGGGTATTGCATTTTGGGAGGTCAAATGCAAAAGGAAAGTGTACAGTAATAACGGGGCCCCGAGGAACATTGATGTATGGAGAGATCTTGGGGTGCAAGCCCAGAACTCCCTGAAAATAGCAAAATATAGAGTCGTAAAGAAGGAGTATGGTGTGGTTGCCTTCATCGGTCAGGTTGTAGAGTACAAACATCGGGAAGACACATTGCAGCTGTTCCAAAACTTTGGTTAGGCCACTTCTGGAGCACTGTGTGCATTTCTGGTCCCCACATTATAGGAAGGATGTGGAAGATTTGGAGCAGGTGTAGAACAGGTTTACTTGGATGTTGACTAGACTGCAGTGTACTGACTATGAGGTTGGACAACCTTGAATTGTTTTCTCTGGAGCACCGGAGGCTGAGGATGACCTGATAGAAAGTATAGAAAATTGAGTCTTTCTCCCAGGGTGGAAATTTCAAATACCAGCAACGTTGGTTTAAGATGAGAGGGAGAAGTTGAAAGGAGATTTATGAGGCAAGTTTTTTTTAACACAGACAGGAGTAGGTACCTGGAACATGTGGCTAGGTAAGGTAGTGGAACCACAGCAGCAAACATATAGACAGTCACATGAATAGGCAGGGAATGGATGGACGTTCAGGCAGATGGCGTTAGCAGAGGATCAGAATTATTATCATTAACTTGTATGGAGTAATTTTTTGTTTTGCAGCAACAGTACAGTGAAAAGATATAAAATTACTATAAATAACAAAAAAATAAATAAATAATGGAAAAAAGGGAGCACTGAGGTGGGGGTTCAGGGTTCATGGACCATTCAAAAATTTGTAGGTGGAGGGGGAGGATCTGCTCCTAAATTGTTCAGTGTGGGTAACTTCTCCCGGATCATAGTAACGGAAGAGTGCACATTTCAGGTAGTGAGGGTCCTTGATGATTAACGCTGTCATCTTGAAGATGTCCTTGATGTTGGGGTTGGAGTTGGGTTGTGCCTCTGATGGAGCTGACTGAGTCCATGAGTATCTGCAGCCTGTTGTGATCCTATGCTTTACAGACTTCATACCAGGCTGCGATGCAGCCAATTGGAATGCCGTCCACTCTACACCTACACAAACTTGTAAGTCTTTGGTGACATACCAAATTTCCTCAGACTCCTAAGTAGAGCTGCTGCATTCTTCACAATTGCACCAAGTTCAAGGTGAAGTTTATTGCTATCTGACTGTACATATATACAGCCAAATGATACAAAGTTCCTCTGGACCAAGGTGCACCCACAGAACATAAATCACACACAGCACATTCAGCAAAACAAAATTCTACCACAAATAAGTAACAAAATATAATTCAAAGTGCATGTAGTGTGCAGCACAGGTAAGCAGTAAGCAACTGCCATCCTAGTGTCGAGACCTTGGTGGTAGTAAGGTATTTGTTAGTCTCTCAGCCTGGGAGTCCTAGTCCTGATGCTCCTGTATCTCCTTCCAGATGGCAGTCGGTCAAAGAGTCTGTGGGATGGGTGATAGGGATCCTCAACAATTGGGTTCTTGCAACACTACTGAAAAATGTCACAAATAGGGGGGAAGGAGACCCGGCCGTTTTACTGTCCTCTATAGGGTCTTGCAGCTTCCACACCACTCAATCATGCAGCCAGACAGGACACTCTCGACGGTGCTCCTGCAGAAAGTTGTTAGGACTGGGCAGGGAGCCTTGCATGCCTCAATTTCCTCAGAAAGTGCTGACATCACTGTGCCTTCTTGATTAACGAGGAGGTATTGTGGGTCCAGGTTAGATCGATGTGCTGGGGCCAGGATAGAACCTCTAAGATATTGACGTACAGGAACTTGGAGCTTCTTAACCTTACACAGCTGACCCCTGGATGAGGACTGGCATGTGTTCTCCTGACTTCCTCTTCCTGAAGTCCACAATCAGTTCCTCGTTCAAGCTGATATTGAGTGCAAGGTTATGGTTGTGACGCCAATCAACCAGTTAATCTATCTCACTCTTGTACGTCTCCTCTCTATCCAGGATCTTACAACAGGGTGCATTCTGCTAATTCATAGCTGGTGTCTGAGCCATGCTTAGTTTTGCTTGGATTGGCATCATGGTTGGCATAGACACGATGGACCAAAGGGCCTGTTCCTGTACTATACCCTATGCATAACCTTCAACAGAAATGGCCTGTTCCAATACAAAACAGAAATTCAATTACCTGAAAATGTTGAACCTCAAGAGCTGAGATACTGCACATCCTGATGGAGGAGGAGCTGCATTCTTTGGGCTTATTGGACCTCGCAGGAGGCTACAGCAACAGGTCAGAGTGGGAATGGGGTGGTCAATATAGTGCCAAGCAACCGAAAACTTAGGATCAGTCCTGTGGACCAACTGGTGCCCAGTCGGCGTTGGTCCTTACGTGTCAAGGGGGCCACATAGCGAATGTAGGGCACTGGGCTGGGAGAAGTGCACATAGATCACTGTTTCACCCGGAGCGTGTGTTTGGGTGTTCGGATGGTGGGAGTGGACAAGGTAAAAAGGGAGGTGATGCATTTCCCGAGTTGCTTGGGAAAGTGCTGTGAAATTGGAAGTTGGACCAGGGAGTTACAGAGGGAAAAAGCCAGGTGCCTTTACCAATTTCACAGACCTGTATGGTCTTTAACCTGAATTTCTGCTCACCAAAACCTTCCCTTCCCTCCCAGGTATCATCTGCCCCTTTTTGGCTCCCAATCAATATCCAGCCACATGTGGAGTCTCCACATTTGCTTGGAGTCTCAGATGATTTGCCTCTTTTGGGGACATGGTTACTATCCGCCTGTACTTGGGGACCTTCACGATATTTGCCCTTGTTTGTGTGCCCCCAGGGAGGGGCTTCAGACTATCTGTCCTTGTTCAGGACACCTGTCTACTTCCCCATATTTGGGATTTCTGGACAGCTGCTCTAATTTGGCATCCCGGACCGCTCAGGATCCATGGTTATCTGCTCCGAGTTTTAGAGGATCCTGGGATACGGCCCCAGTTTTAGTGATGCTGGGTTTGGGGGTCCCCGTCAATTTGGAGACCAGTGATATTTGAATCTTGGATCAGATTCCTAGTCCCAAAAGTCTCAGAATATTGACTCAGTTTGGGGATTCAAAGTTGAAAGTAAATTTATCATGGAAGTACATACGTAACACCACATATATACAGTCTTGAGATTTAATTTCCCTGAATATTGCCATACTTTAAGGATCCTGGCTTATTGCCTCAGTTCGGGAACTACCCCGGTTATCCGTTCCCAGTTTGAGGAGGGGGTGGTCCAGTGATATCTGTCCCCAGCTTTGAGGGTCCCGGTATATTGCCCGCTTCTGAGGTGACAGTGATATCTGTCACCCGTTTTGGACGTCCTAGGATATTGCCCCAGACTGGGATCCCGGAATGTTTCCATCGTTCCGGGGGTGCCGGGTTATCTGTCCCCAGTTCTGGGGGTCCCGGGACACCCCCCCCCCCTCGGCCCGTACTGGAGCCCCGCCCGCCACCCCTCCAGGCGGGGCGCAGGGAGCTCAGCTTCCGCCTTGCGCGCAGTCGGAGCCCGGGCGGACTGGACGGGACGGACGCGATGTCGGAGGCCGACTGCAGGCGCTGGATCGCCGAGACCATCGAGTGGCTGCGGTCGCGGAAGGCACGGCCGGACCAGGAGCGGATCTGCAAGATGGTGCAGCGGCGGCACGGCGTTTCCCCGACCCGCACCCGGCGCCAGCTCGACCGGCTGCTGCGCTCCCGCGCCGTGCTGCGGGTCCGCTACAAAGGCTCGCACTCCTACCGCAACGCCGTCCCGGGGCAGCTGGAGCCCGCGGAGAGGAGCGGGCGCACGGCCGGGGGCTCGGGCCGGGACAGGAGCTCTGGACAGCGGGGCCCGGCCCGCGACAAGTCCCGGCCCCCGGCCGAGCAGCTCAGCGTGGTGGTGACCCGGGCCCGGCACAAGGAGGTTCTGGAGCAGCAGGTGGCCCGGGCTCGGGGCAGGAAGCCGCCGACTGAGATGGAAGGCGAGGCGGCCGAGAGGAGGCGGCGGCACCCGGTCACTGACAGCGGACCCGAGCGCAAGGCAAGTCTCCCCGGGCGGGGGCGACGAGGTGCCCCGGGGGGTGTGTGTGTGGGAGGGGGAGAGAGGGTGGGGCGAGACTGTTGGCTTCGGCGGGGGTGGGGGGGAGGGGGTTGGGCGGGAAGGCCGGGCGGAGGGGGTGACACTGGGTGCAGGAGTGTGGGTGACTGCATTCCGAAGCTGGGGTTCTCTAGGTGGGAGTGTCTGGGTGCGGGGGTAGGGGGTGGTATAGGTGGGTGGGTGCAGACTGACGCGGGTGAGGGTGGCTGGGTGCCCTTGGAGGGGTAGGGGCTGGATGCTTGGGGCAGGTGGTGGACAGGGAGCCTGGGATGAGGGTCGTCAGATCCCTGATTGGGAGTGATTGAGTGCCTGGGACTTGGGGGAGGTGGGGGTTGTGAGGGAACTGGGAGTTGGGCAGTTAGACATGGACATCTTTATGAGCACTGTGCGCAGGCCGGGCACAAGATAGGGTAGGGGTCATCTTCTTGTGAGCGTGTGGGCACAAGTGCCTTCATCGTGGGTGCTGGCAGCAGTGTGGGTAAGAGTGGGTGCCCTCAGCCTATATGGGGCAGGGATGAGAGTGAGTCGCAGTGTGCATACTGGGGCTGGGGGAAATGTGTGTGGGACTCTTAAGGTGAGAACAGGTGCACCCTGTGAGTGGGTGGCTGGGTATGGGTGCAGGTGCACCTGTCATGGATAACTAAGGACGGGTGCTGTGTGGTGGATGGGTGTGACATCCCTGAACAGGTGTTGCAGAGAACTTGTGCCGGGCATAAATGATTATTGTGGAGAAATGTAGCTGATGGGGGAGAGTGGGAATAAGTGGGTCTCTCTCCAGATAGCAAGTGGTGTGTGGAGGGAGCAGAGTTGTACCCTTGGCTTCCTGCAGAGACTGATGACACACAGTGATAAGTTGTGTCGAGAGGACATGAGGAGATGTAGAGATCTGCAAAGTGAGGAAACTTGAAATAACGTTGGCAGGACAAGTAAACCAGAAATATGTTCCAGGTTAATTTTAAGGAACTTTGCCCTTGCAGAATCACTACACAGAAATTTAGATATGGAATAAAATCCACTCTTGTAGAATTTGTGTGGGGAAAAGAAGTAAATAAATAGAATTTGTTTTTCAACTTGCCTTTTCGACGGGGTTTTTGCAATGTGGAAAAAGGCGATACACCCCCATCCCTCATAATGTGTATCGCAATGGTGAGAGGTTGCAGAACTCCCAGGCGTTGTGGCTGACTCGCAAAAGGCTGATGTGTGCATAGAGCAGGTAATGAGGAAATCTACTAACGTTGCCGCATATTGCTGGGGAGTAAGTTTCTAAAGAACATGAGTGGTTACGAAAGGAGCTGGTGAGACCACATCTGGAGGGCATTGTTGTGGTCCAGGGAGGACAGTAATGGATTGGTAGCAGTTAAGAGAGCTGTCAGCTGAAAAAGAGTGAGTGTGTTTGTGTTCATGACTCCCATCATTAATGACATTGATGCTTCACTCAGTTGAGTTCAGTGCCTTTTATTCACACTCAGAAAGGGAGAATAAAACTACACCTGTGCGAATCCCTGTAGCATCTGGTGACCCTGTATTCTCTGTCTCGGAGGCCGACTTCTCAGAAATCTTATAAGAGGGTGAATCCTCGCACGGCAGTCAGGCCATGACGGTGTGCTGCTAGGGCACTGAAAACCTGTGCCAAGCAACTTGTGGAAGTGTTCAGGAACATCTTCAACGTCTCACTGCTGCAGTCAGAGGTTCTCACCTGCTTCAAGAGGGCCACAATCATACCGGTGATCGAGAAGAGCAGGGCTGAGTTGCCTTAATGACTATCACCCAGTGGTACTCTCATCTACTGTGATGAAGTGCTTTGAGAGCTTGGTCATGGCCACAATCAACTTTAGCCTAAACAAGGACCTGGACCCTCTGCAATTTTCCTATCGTCACAGTAGGACTACAGTGGATGCAATTTCCATTGACTCTCCAGTCAGCCTTGGAACGCCTGGACAATGGCAATACATAGTCATAGTCGTACTTTATTGATCCCGAGGGAAATTGGGTTTCGTTACAGTTGCACCAACCAAGAATAGAGTATAAATATAGCAATATAAAACCATAAATAATTAAATAATAATATGTAAATTATGCCAGAAAATAAGTCCAGGACCAGCCTATTAGCTCAGGGTGTCTTGACCCTCCAAGGGAGGAGTTGTAAAGTTTGATGGCCACTGGCAGGAATGACTTCCTATGACGCTCAGTGTTGCGTCTCGGTGGAATGAGTCTCCAGCTGAATGTACTCCTGTGCCCAACCAGTCCATTATGTAGTGGATGGGAGACATTGTCCAAGATGGCATGCAACTTGGACAGCATCCTCTTTTCAGACACCACCGTCAAAGAGTCCAGTTCCATCCCCACAACAGCACTGGCCTTACGAATGAGTTTGTTGATTCTGTTGGTGTCTGCTACCCTCAGCCTGCTGCCCCAGCACACAACAGCAAACATGATAGCACTGGCCACCACAGACTCGTAGAACATCCTCAGTATCATCCAGCAGATGTTAAAGGACCTCAGTCTCCTCAGGAAATAGGGACGGCTCTGACCCTTCTTGTAGACAGCCTCAGTGTTCTTTGACCAGTCCAGTTTATTGTCAATTCGTATCGCCAGGTATTTGTAATCCTCCACCATGTCCACACTGATCCCCTGGATGGATACATACGTCAGGCTGCTGTTTATTGATCGCAGCTCAGTATTAAACACCATCATACCCTCAGTACTAATCAACAAGCTCCAAAACCTGGGCCTCTGTGCAACTGGATCCTTGACTTTCTCATCGGGAGACCATAGTCAGTGCAGAGCAGAAATAACACCAACTCCTTACTGGCAATCAATGCAGGCACATCTTAGCCCACGGCTCTGCTCTCTCTACACCCGTGATTGTGTGATAGGCACAGCTCAAAGGCCATCTATGAATCTGCTGATGACACAACTGTTATCGGCAGAACCTCAGATGGTGATGAGGCATACAGGAGTGAGACTGATCAGCTGGTTGAGTGGTGGTGCAAAATGAATCTTACATTCATCGTCAGTAAGACCAAGAAATTGATTGTGACTTCAGGAAGGGGAAGTCAAGGAAATACACACCCGTCCTCATCCAGGGATCAGCAGTGGAAAGGGTGAGCAGTTTCAAGTTCCTGTGTGTCAACATCTTTGAAAATCTATCATGGACCCAACTTATTCAGTTACAAAGGAGCCATGACAGTGGCTATATTTTATTAGGAGTTTCAGGAGACTACATATGTCACTAAAAACACTTAACGAATTTATACAGACGTACCAAGCAGGGCATCACTGTGTGGTCTGGAGGGGCCACTACACATGATCGGAAAAAGCTGCAGAAAGTTGCAAACTCAGCCATCTTCATCATCGACACTAGCGTCTCCAGCGTTGAGTACACCTTCAAAAAGCGATGCCTCAAAAAGGTGGCATCATTAAGGGGACCCCCATCACCCAGGACATTCTATCTTCTCATTGCTACCATCAAGGAGAATGCAGAGGCGCCTGAGAACACTCGGTGTCCTTGTTACAACTTCCCCTCCACCATCAGGTTTCTGAATGGACAATGAACGCATATACACTACATCACTATTTTCTCTCTTTTTGCACTACGTATTTATTTCAAATATTTCTTATTGTAATTTGCCTTTTTTAAATTAACTATGGCATTGTACTATTGCCGCAAAAAAAATGTTGTGACCTATGCCAGTGATGTTAAACCTGATTCTAAGTGTGTGTGTGTGTGTGTGTGTGTGTGGGGGGGGGGGGGAGGGGGCGGGCGCGCGCACAGCAGTGAGTTAGCTCTGTGTGTGTTTGTGTACAGGACCAAGTGTGCCAGAGTGTGTCCTGTGCGTGTATGTTTTTGTGTGTGTCCTGATGTATCTATGTTCAGGAATGAGTGCACAGGAGTGAGTGCCCTTTATACTTTATAGTCGCCGAACAATTGATACTAGAACGTACAATCATCACAGTGATATTTGATTCTGCGCTTCCCGCTCCCTGGATCACAAATCGATAGTAAGTATTAAAAAATTTAAATTATAAATCATAAATAGAAAATAGAAAAATGGGAAGTAAGGTAGCACAAAAAAACCGAGAGGCAGGTCCGGATATTTGGAGGGTACAGCCCAGATCCGGGTCAGGATCCGTTCAGCAGTCTTATCACAGTTGGAAAGAAGCTGTTCTCAAATCTGGCCATACCAGTCTTCAGGCTCCCGAGCCCTGTGTGTATGTGCATTTGTGTGCAGCAGTGAGCATGTCCTGTGTGTGTGCAAGTGTGAGTGTGATCTGTGTGTATGCAGGAGTGTGATCTGTGTGTATGTGTGCGCGTCTGCCTAAGTAGTGAGTTGATTCATATGGATAGACACTTTATTGTTGCCAAAGGAAATTGCAGTGTCACAGTAGCAGTACAAGTGCACAAATATACACATATTAGAAGAGAAGTAAGAAAAAAGATTTAAAAATATGTACAAGATTGAGGACTCAAAGATGACAAGATTTCCAAGTTCACAGTGATATGACTGTGACCTCATTTGGAATACTGTGTGTAGTTTTGGGCCCCCTATCTTAGAAAGGATATACTGATGTTGGAGAGAGTTCAGAGAAGATTTACGAGGGTGATTCCTGGAATGCAGGGGCTAACGTATGAGGAGCGTCTGTCGGCTCTTGGATTGTATTTATTAGAGTATAGAAGAATGAGAGGGGATCTCATAGAAACGTTTCGAATGTTGAAAGGGTTGGACAGAGTAGATGTGGAAAGGTTGTTTCCCTTGGTGGATGAGTCCAGGACAAGAGGCCACAGTCTTAGAATTAGAGGGTACCCAGTTAAAACAGAGATGAGGAGAAATTTTTTTAGCCAGAGGGTCGTGGATTTGTGGAATTCGTTGCCACGTACAGCTGTGGAGGCCCGATCATTGAGGGTGTTTAAGGAGGAGATTGACAGGTATCTAATTAGTCAGGGTATCAAGGGATATGGGGAAAAAGCCGGAAATTGGAACTAGATGGGTGAATAGTTTAGCTCATGGGGGAGCTGCAGAGCAGACTCGATGGGCGGAATGGCCTACTTCTGCTCCTTTGTCTTGTGATCTTGTGATGACGGTATTGCAAGAATTACCGTAATACTATACAGTCATGGCTGCACAATAATACTGTCCAGATAAGAAGTGATAGTAGTATTGCACAGGGCGTCTGCGGTAGCAGGGTGTGATAAACAGAGTTTGACAGAGCTCTGGTAAACAGACGTTTATAACAGTTTAACAGGAGGGGGTCATCACTTCCCCGGCTGTAGGTTGACTCATTATAGAGCCTAATGGCCGAGGGTAAGAATGACCTCATATAGCGCTCTTTGGAGCTGCACAGTTGTCTTAGTCTGTTTCTAAAAGTGCTCCTCTGTTCAGCCAAGGTGGCATGTAGAGATTGAGAAACATTGTCCAGAATTGCCAGGATTTTCTGGAGGTTCCTTTGTTCTACCACAGCCTCAGTGTGTCCACTTTGACTGCTATAACAGAGCCAGCCTTTCTAATCAGCGTAATGAGGCTGTTGGTCGTGTCGATGCCATTGCCCCAGCACAACGCCGCATTGAAGATTGTACTGGCGACAACGGACTGGTAGGACGTGTGAAGGAGAAGCCTGCGTACTCCAAAGGACCTCAGTGTTGGTGCTCCACTCAAGTCTGTCATCCAGGTGCATCCCCTTGTACTTGTAGGTCCTCACCACATCCGTGTCCTCACCGTCAATAGTAACAGTGAGCAGCACAGACTTAATCTTCCTAAAGTCCATCACCATCTCCTTTGTCTTCCTGATGTTAAGCTGAAAATGATTCAGCTTGCACCATTTGACAAAGTCCTCCACCAGGGCCCTGTATTCATCCTCCTGTCCTTCCGTATACACCCAACAATTGCTGAGTTATCAGAGAATATCTGTAGACAACGTCACTCAGTGTTGTATCGAAAGTCCGAGGTATATGTGTGTTCAGGAGTGAGTGGCTTCATGTACGTGCAAGTGAGTTGCCACATGGGCGCAAGCGAGTAGCCTCGTGCATGCGTGTGCAGCTGTGAGTTTGCACTCACGTGTGCAGGAGAGAGTGATCCCATGTGTATGTGTGTTTGTGCAGGAGTGATGGTGCCTTGTGTGTATATGCATAGGAATCACTGTGCTACATGTGTGTGCATGAGTGAGTTGTGTTATGTGTGTGTGTCTTTGCAGGAGAGAATTGCCATGTATGTGTGTGTATGTATGCAGTTTTGTAAAGAGGAATGGTCTCAAATTCCCCCTAGTTGTGAAAATAAGATCTTCACATAACTCCTAAAACTAGAGAAAGACAACCCAATTAAATAAACAACACAAAAAAATTATACTTGTTGGTTTATTTATTGAGAAAAATGATCCAATATTACAAATATTTGTAGAAAAAAATCTGTGAACCTCTGGGGTAATGCCTTCTACAAAAACTATTTGGAGTCAGGTGTTCCAACGAATGAGATGAGATTGGAGGTGTGGGTTGTAGAAGTCCCTTGCCCTATTAAAACACACACAAAGTTAGTTTACTGGCACAGCCTGCTCTTCTCAAGAAAGATACATTTATATGCACCATGCCTCGATCAAAACAACTTTCAGAAGACCTTAGAAGAATTGTAGAGATGCATGATGCTGGAAAAGGTTACAAAACCATTTCTGAAGACCTTAGTGTGCATCAGTCCACAGTGTGAAAAATTGTCTACAAATGGGGAAACTCAGTACTATTGCTACTCTCCCTAGGAGTGGGCATCCTGCAAAGATCGCACCAACAGCACAATGTGTAATGCTGAAGGAGGTGAAAAACAACCCAAGGGTAACAGCAAAAGACCTGCAGAAATCTGTAGAACTTGCTAACGTCTCTGTTCATGTGTCTACTGTAAGGAAAACACTGAACAAGAAAGGTGTTTGTGGAAGGACACCGTGGAGAAAACCACTGCTCTCCAAAAAAAAATCATTGCTGCACGTCTCACGTTTGCAAAAGACCACCTGGATGTTCTGCAACACTTCTGGGACAGAGTTCTGTGGACAGATGAGACAAAAGTTGAATTTTTTGGCAGAAATACACACCACCATGTTTGCAGGAAAAGCGGGCGCTGCATATCAATGCCAAAACCTCATCAACTGGGAAGCATGGTGCAAAGGAGCATCATGGTTTGGGGCTGCTTTGCTGCCTCGGCCTGAACTGTTTGCAATTGTTGAGGAAACAATGAGTTCAACATTGTATCAAGACATTTTACAGGAGAATGTCAGGGTAGCAGTCTGCCACCTGAACCTTAATAGAAATTGGATAATGCAACGAAACACAAGTGTAAACCAACAACAGAATGTTTTAAAAAGAGGAAAGTTCGTGTATTGGAATGGCCGAGTCAAAGTCCTGGCCTTAATCCTTTAGAAATGTTGTGGAAGGACCTGAAGCAAGCAGCTCACACCAGGCAGCCCACCACCAGCCCAGAGCTGAAGCAGTTTTGTAAGGAGGAATGGCCGCAAATTCATCCTAGTTGATGTGCAGGACTGATCAACACTTACTGGAAGCATTTGATTGAAACTTTTGCTGTACAAGGGGGTCATACCAGTTACTGAAAGCAAAGCATCACATACATTTTCCCAATAAATACATGCAATATTGGATCATTTTGTTCAATAAGTAGATGAACAAGTACAATGTTTATTGTGTTGTTTA
Source organism: Mobula birostris (assembly GCF_030028105.1). Taxonomy (NCBI): domain Eukaryota; kingdom Metazoa; phylum Chordata; class Chondrichthyes; order Myliobatiformes; family Myliobatidae; genus Mobula; species Mobula birostris. The sequence goes on from NC_092401.1 coordinate 13,903,406, forward strand.
CTTAATTGGGTTCTCTTTATCTAGTTTTAGGATGCGTGAAGACCTGATCACATTTATGCAGAAATAGAGAAAATGCTACAGGGTTCACAAACTCACTAGCACCACTATATATGTGTCTGTGTGCAAAACTAAGTGTGCCTAGTGTGTGCAGGTACATGTGTGTCCCGTGAGTGTGCACTGTGTGTATAGGAGTGAGTGTTCCTTTGTTAGTGTCTGTGTGCAGGACTGTATGAGTGAGTGTGCCCTATGTGTCATGTACACACAGAAACGAGTGTGCTCCGTGTGTGTACAGGAGTAAGTGTGCCCTGTGTGTGTGTGTGTGCAGAATTGTTTGTTTTGTGTGTGCATACGCATGCAAGAGTGAGTGTCAGCCTCGTGTGTATGTGCAGGAGTAAGAGTGCCCTCTGTGTGTGTCTGCAGGTGTGAATGTGCCCCATCTGTGTGTAGGAGTGAGTCTGCCCTGTGTGAACGTGTGTGTGTGTGTGTGTGCGCGCGCGCGCAGGAGGGTGCCCTGTGTGTCTGTATATAGGAGTGAGCACGCAGGAAGGAATGGCCCTCGTGCACTGAGCAGGAGGGAGCCGCTCGCTCCAGGTGTACCTGGTGTGGGCGCAGCTGAGTATGAGTCAGAGTGGCCAGCGTGAGTGTGAGCAGTTGTGGACGTGGGTGGGAGTGAGCGCTGCCCCCTCACCCACTGGTTCTGGATGTGCCGGGCTCAGGTCTGATGGTTTACAACAGGCAATTACTATCGATTGTGCCTGAGTGATGGTTTGTGACGAGCTCTGCCCACTGGTTTTTATTGGTAACTCCCTGAGTCCTGGTTGTCGATGAACTTTGCTTGATCAGTTTTTATTGTAGTGCTGTTGGTGATATTTAGTGTAGATTTGTCGCTAGCTCTCTGTCAGGTTGGTGTAATTAATGGTTGGTCTGGGACCCTGTCATCTGCACCATCTGTTTACTGCTCAGTTTTGGGCTGAGACCAATATACCTAAACGGTGAATAATATTAAACAAGTCCACTGTAGACTGTTTTATTAATAGTGACTGTGATGATGAGTTATTGTCAAGCTATCGTTAATAATTAGCGTGGAATTGTTTCTAACACTGGTCCCTGTCCTGCCCTCAGTTGCCACCAGATGGTCTCTATAAATTGGTGTCTAAGTTGGTTAACTAATCGGTGCCTGACTGCAGCGAGCCTTGCATTGAACTTAGGGTTAGGGAAACACCAATGCCCTTGAACGAAAAATCCTACAAGAAGTTGTAGACGCAGCCCAGTCCACCACGGGTAAAGCCCTCCCCACCATTGAGCACATCTACACGGAGCGCCGTTGCAGGGACGCAGCGTCCATCATTGGGGCTCCCACTGCCCAGTCCATGCTCTCTTCTCAGTGCTGCCATCAGGAAGAAGGTACAGGAGCCTCAGGACTCACACCACCAGGTTCAGGGACAGTTACTACCCCTCAACCATCAGACTCGAACCAGAGGAAATAACCTCACTGGCCCCATCACTGAGCTGTTCCCACAGCCTATGGACTCACTTTCAAGGACTCTTCATCTCATACTCTTGATGTTTATTGCTTATTTATTTATTATTATTCTTTTTGAATTTTCAGTTTGTTGTCTTTTGCACATTGGTTGTTTGTCCTGTTGCGGGCGGTCTTTCATTGATACTATTGTGTTTCCAGTAGTTACTGTGAATGCCCACATGAAAGTGAAGCTCGGGGTTGTATGGTGACATACATGTACTTTGATAATAAATTCACTTTGAATTTTGAACTGTCCTCACTGGTTAATCTCAGCTCATTGTCTTGGTGTTCACTTATTAATCGTTAGTTGTGCCTTGGCTGCTGATACAGTGTGGACCTGTTTATTATGGGTGAGTTATGGTGCAGCAAGTCTAACAAGCTGTAAGTGCCTTTGGATCTATTAAAAGGCATCCGTTAGTCTTGCAAGACCATGGATCCGCGCCTGGAAAGTCTTCACTCTCCAGGGCGCAGGCCTGGGCAAGGTTGTATGGAAGACCAGCAGTTGCCCATGCTGCAAGTCTCCCCTCTCCATGACACCAATATTGTCCAAGGGAAGGGCATTAGGACCCATACAGCTTGGCACCAGTGTCGTCGCAGAGTAATGTGTGATTAAGTGCCTCGCTCAAGGACACAACACGTTCCCTCGTCTGGGTTCGAACTCACGACCTTCAGGTCGCTAGTCCAATGCCTTAACCACTTGGATCTATAAAGAATGGTTAGTATCAGGTCTTGGCCTGCGAACACTATTTAGTATCGGTGTGTATGTCATGGTTAGAATTGCAGTGTATCCCACTAATGGTTAGTATCAGATTGCATTCACCTGATTTTAACCAAGAAACTAATTAACATCCCGCTAGCAGAAGTTAGGGTGAGGCTGTTTTGCCGACTGCCACGACTGGTCCGCTGGTTGGGAGAAGTTGAAGGAAGTAGTACTTTCTACTAGACTGTACCTGATCAGTGGCCGTTGTTGGGCTTCATCGGACTGTTATTTATTGTCAGACTATATCTACTAGTTAGTTGGATTGTATTAGAATCAGGTTTATTAGCACCAGCATGTGTCATGAAATTTGTTAGCTTAGCAGCAGCAGTTCAATGCAATACAGAATGTAGAAGAGTGAAAGTAAAAACAAATAAGTAAATCAGTTACAATTTATGTATATTGAATAGATTAAAAATCGTGCAAAATCAGAAATAATATATATTTTAAAAAGTGAGGTAGCGTTCATGGGTTCAATGTCCATTTAGGAATCGGATGGCAGAGGGGAAGAAGCTGTTCCTGAATCGCTGACTGTGTGCCTTCAGGCTTCTGTACCTCCTACCTGATGGTAACAGTGAGAAAAGGGCATGCCCTGGGTGCTGGAGATCCTTAATAATGGACGCTGCCTTTCTGAGACACTGCTCCTTGAAGATGTTCTGGGTACTTTGTAGGCTAGTACCCAAGATGGAGCTGACTAAATTTACAACCTTCTGCAGCTTCTTTCGGTCCTGTGCTGTAGCTCCCCCCCCCCCCACATACCAGACAGTGATGCAGCCTGTCAGAATGCTCTCACTCTCCACGGTACATCTATAGAAGCTTTTGAATGTTTTTGTTGACATACCAAATCTCTTCAAACTGCTAATGAAGTATAGTTGCTGTCTTGCCTTCTTTATAGCTGCGTTGATATGTTGGGACCAGGTTAGGTCCTCGGAGATCTTGACACCCAGGAACTTGAAACTGCTCACTCTCTCCACTTCTAATCCTTCTATGAGGATTGGTACGTATTCCTTCCTCTTACCCTTCCTGAAGTCCACAATCAGCTCTCTAGTCTTACTGACGTTGAGTGCAAGGTTGTTGCAGTGGCACCATTCGACTAATTGGCATATCTTGTTTCTGTACACCCTCTTGTCACCATCTGAGATTCTACCAACAATGGTTGTATCCTCAGCAAATTTACAGATGTTATTTGAGCTATGCCTAGCCACACAGTCATGGGTATAGAGAGAGTAGAGCAGTGGGCTAAGCACATACCCCTGAGATGCACCAGTGTTGATCGTCAGCGAGGAGGATATGTTATCACCAATCCGCACAGACTGTGCTCTTCCAGTTAGGAAGTCAAGGATCCAAATGCAGAGGGAGATACAGAGGCCCAGGTTCTGTAACCTCTCTAACTTCTGTAACTTTCTGTAACTGATTGTGGGATTGATAGTGTTAAGTGCTGAGCTATAGTCGAAGAACAGCATCCTGACATAGGTGTTTGTATTGTCCAGGTGGTCTAAGGCCGTGTGAAGAACCATTGAGATTGCATCTGCCATTGACCTATTGTGGTGATGGGCAAATTGCAGTAGGTTGCTGAGGCAGGAGTTTAGTCTAGACATGACCAACCTCCCAAAGCATTTCATCACTGTAGATGTGAGTACTACCTGGCGATAGTCATTAAGGCAGCTCACATTATGCTTATTGAGCACTGGTATAATCGTTGCCTTTTTGAAGCAAATGGGAACTTCCACCCGTAGCAGTGAGAGGTTGAAAATGTCCTTGAGTACTCCCGCCAGTTGATTGGCACAAGTTCAACACTAATCTTAGGAACAGATGGAATGTAGATACCCCACCCATCGTGCTGGTTCTTTGAAGGAACTATTCGAGATGCTCCACTCCCCTGCTCTGTCCCACTGACTGTGTCTGATCCGCTTCTCTGAGACTTGCAGTTGAAAGTAATCAGCTGTCCTTCAAGTCACTGTCTTCCAGCGCAGACTGGATTAAAAAGACCCCCCTTTCCCCCACTGCCCTTCACATCTCATTGTTAACTGTTATTTCCGTTCTACGCTCAGGTTAAAGGCCTACCAGCTGAAAAGAAATTAATCTAACGTAAGAAGAGCAGGAATGTGCCTCTTGACCCCTGCATCTGCTCTGCCGTTCAGTACGATAATGGCTAATCTTGCACTGACCTCGATTCCTTTAATGTACTTTGCTGTCTCTCAGCCCTTGGGAAAGATATCTGGATTTAGACAATAGACAGTAGGTGCAGGAGTAGGCCATGCAGCCCTTCAAGCCAGCACCACCATTCACTGTGATCATGGCTGATCATCCACAATCAGTACCCTTTTCTTGCCTTCTCCCCATATCCCTTGACTTCGCTATCTTTAAGAGCTCTATCTAACTCTTTCTTGAAAGAATCCAGAGAATTGGCCTCCACTGCCTTCTGAGGCAGAGCATTCCACAGAACCACAACCCTCTGTGTGGAAAAAGTTCTTCCTTAACTCTGTTCTAAATGGTCTACCCCTTATTCTTAAACTGTGGCCTCAGGTTCTGGACTCCCCCTACATCGGGAACATGTTTCCTGCCTCTAGCGTGTCCAATCCCTTAATAATCTTGTATGTTTCAATCAGATCCCCTCTCATCCTTCTAAATTCCAGTGTATACAACCCCAGTTGCTCCAATCTTTCAACATATGACTGTCCCGCCATCCCGGGAATTAAACTCATGAACCTACGCTGCACTCCCTCAATGGTGAGAATGTCCTTCCTCAAATTTGGAGACCAAAACTGTACACAATATTCCAGGTGTGGTCTCACCAGGGTGAGATTTATTTATATAAGTATCTATTTATTGACATACAGCGTGCAATAGGCCCTTCCAGTTCTTTGAGCCATACTACCCTGCAGTCTCCCAATTTAATCCCACCGGATAATTTACAAAGACCACTTAACCTCCCAACACTACGTCTTTGGACTGTGGGAGGAAACCAGAGCACCTGGGTAAACCCATGGAGTCGTGGGGAGAACATACAAACTCCTTACAGACAGCAGCGGGAATTGAACCGGGGTTGCTGGTGCTGTAAAGTGATGTGCTAATCACCATGCCACCCCAACTTTCCGCAGCAGGAAGAGACTCTTTTCTCGTGCTCCTTCTGAGTGGATCACCATTATTTTGAAGGTCCAAATCCTAGTTCTGGACGTCCCAGTCAGCGCAACCATTCACTTCCCATCTGTCTGGTCAGTTCCAGAAGAAGTGTTTTAAATTCACTCGCAGAGCAGGTAGGATTTATGGAGAGGAGTAAATGATGGTGTTCCTTCATCAGGCCTCAAGTCTGGGTCAGAAATTGTCAACTGTTTATTCAGTTCCATAGATGTTGCCTAACCTGCTGAGTACCTCCAGCATTCTGTGTCTGTTACTCAGGTTTCCTGCATCTGCAGAATTTCTTGTGTTTTAAGAACAGTTCTTAATATTTTAAACACTAGAGGGTATTGATCAAAGCACAGGCCCTCCCTCACCAAAGCCACACCCCCCCCACCACCCTGCCATCCCAGGAATTGATCCATTGGATCTTGCATGTACTCTATCAAAAATATTCCCTTTCTTCTCTACACAGTATTCCCGAGGCGGACTCAGTTAGGAATATTCACACGTGTATGCAAGGCCTCTTGCAGTGAAGGCCCCTCGCGCTGTTTGCTTACTTAATAGCTTGCTGTATGTTGTGTTGACTTTCAATGATAATCGGGTCCCTTGGAACACCAGTGTCTTTCAACCTCTCACCGCTTATAGAATACTCTGTTTTTGTTACCGGAGTAGATGGTTTCACATTTTTCCCTCATTCTGTTCAGTCTGCTGTGTCTTGACCTGTTGGCCTCTGTCCTTCTGAGGTGTCCCTGCAACCTCCTCAACAGCCCAGCTTCACCCAACTTGGATATGTTATACTTGGTCCCTTTATCCAAGTTCTCGTTACAGATCGTGAGGACGTGGAGCCCCAGCTCCTGTCCCCGCACCATCCCACTAGTCACCACCTCCCGAGACTGGAAGCGGCCTGTTTATTCCGACTGCCTGCTGGCTGCCCATCAACCAATCATCAGTCTAGGCCAGTGGTCCCCAACCACGAGCATGTGCTACCGGGCCGCAAAGAAACGATATGAACCGATATGAGTTAGCTGCACCTTCCCTCATTCCCTGTCACGCCCACTGTTGAACTTGAATGCACACGAGGTCCGCAAGAATACTGTCACCATTTAACCGGTACGCGGTGCGCAAAAGGCTGGGGACTCCTGGTCTAGACCGACATATGAATGCAAACCCTGGTACTCTAGTAACCTCTCAAATGGCACCTTTTTGAAGGCCTTCTGCAAATACAGTGGATTCCAGTTAGTTGGGACACATTGGAAACCAGAGGTCATAGCTTATGGGTGAGAGTGAGGTTTAAGGGGAACATGAGGGGAAACTTCTTCACTCAGAGGATCGTGAGAGTGTGGAATGAGCTCCCAGCACAAGTGGTACATGTGAGCTCGGTTTCAACGTTTGGGAGGGGTTTGGATAGTAGGGGTATGGAGGGCTATGGTTTCGGTACAGACCAATGGGAGTAGTCATAGTCATACTTTATTGATCCCGGGGGAAATTGGTTTTCATTACAGTTGCACCATAAAAAATAGTAATAAAACCATAAATAGTTAAATATTAATATGTAAATTATGCCAGGAAATAAGTCCAGGACCAGCCTATTGGCTCAGGGTGTCTGACCCTCCAAGGGAGGAGTTGTAAAGTTTGATGGCCACAGGCAGGAATGACTTCCTATAACGCTCTGTGCTGCATCTCGGTGGAATGAGTCTCTGGCTGAATGTACTCCTGTGCCCACCCAGTACATTATGTAGTGGATGGGAGACATTGACCAAGATGGCATGTAACTTGGACAGCATCCTCTTTTCAGACACCACCATCAGAGAGTCCAGTTCCATCCCCACAACATCACTGGCCTTACGAATGAGTTTGTTGATTCTGTTGGTGTCTGCTACCCTCAGCCTGCTGCCCCAGCACACAACAGCAAACATGATCGCACTGGCCACCACAGACTCGTAGAACAGTCTGCTTTTCGTTCACTGCTTTTTGAACATATGGACACACACACGCACAACTGACGCTATTTAAAAACTTAAACACGAGGAATTCTGCAGTTTGAATAGTTTTTGGCATGGACTAGATGGGCCAAAGGGCCTGTTTCTGTGCTGTGCTTTTCTGTGATTCCATGGCATCGGGACCAGTACGTTTTGGCCCAATTAAATAACTGGTCAATTAGCCAAAGTTTAATGTAATAGTTAAAAAGGATAAAAAAGACAAACTACTGTGTAACCGAGTAACAATTTAAGTATTTAAATGAAATACAGAACAAATTGGAACACTGGCAATACCTCTACAGTACAATTAAATTGTGTATTAGTTCCCAATTATCGAGGAAGGAATTGATCTATCGTATTCTTTTGATTGACAGTGAATGAACAAAATCAGCACAGACACCGAATGCAGATAACGGAATGCTTTCATAAAATGCTTTCGGTGATTGCGTCCTCCAAATATTCATTTTCATTGTAACTTTCAAGATACCTCGAAATTCTTCATAATTCTTTACTTGTTGAAGTAGTGAAATCGTTCCATTTTCTCACCCGGCTGTTTCTAGCATCTCTGAGCCTGAATGTTTGAAACCGCAGTGAGCAAAACTGTTCAGAATTGTCTCACTGCTGATTTCTTGCCGACTCTCAGAGACAAAAATCGCTGCTTTTTGAACACATGGACACACACACACGCGCAACTGATGCTATTTAAAAACTTAAACACGAGGAATTCTGCAGATGCTGGAAATTCAAGCAACACACATCAAAGTTGCTGGCGAACGCAGCAGGCCAGGCAGCATCTCTAGGAAGAGGTACAGTCGATGTTTTAGGCCGAGACCCTTCGTCAGGACTAACTGAAAGAAAAGCTAGTAAGAGATTTGAGAGGGGGAGGGGGAGATCCAAAATGATAGGAGAATACAGGAGGGGGAGGGATGGAGCCAAGAGCTGGACAGGTGATTGGCAAAAGGGATATGACCTGTCCAGCTCTTAGCTCCATCCCTCCCCCTCCTGCCTTCTCCTGTCATTTTGGATCTCCCCCTCCCCCTCCCACTTTCAAATCTCTTACTAGCTCTTCCTTCAGTTAGTCCTGACGAAGGGTCTTGGCCCGAAACGTCGACTGTACCTCTTCCTATAGATGCTGCCTGGCCTGTTGTGTTCACCAGCAACTTTGATGTGTGTTGCTATTTAAAAACTGTTCTTTCAGAGCACAGTGTAGTGTCTAATAGTCATACAAGTACACATGACTGATGCCAGTTAGGAACAGCCTTCTGTCCCAATAAGTGGCATGGGGTCCCAAAGAAACAAAGGCAATCCCGGCTATTTTTTCTGTTTAGTCTTTGTTCTTCAGAATCAGAATCAGGTTTATTATTACCGGCATGTGACATGAAATTCATTAACTTAGCAGCAGCAATTCAATGCAATACATAATCTAGCAGAGAGAGAGAAAAAGTAATAATAAATAAAATAAAACATAATAAATAAATAAACAAATAAATCAATTGCGTACAGGTATTTTGAATAGATTATTTTAAAAATGTGCAAAAACAGAAATACTGTATATTAAAAAAAGTGAGTTAGTGTCCAAAGCTTCAAAGTCCATTTAAGAATTGGATGGCAGAGGGGGAGAAGCTGTTCCTGAATTGCTGAGTGTGTGCCTTCAGGCTTCTGTACCTCCTTCCTGATGGTAACAGTGAGAAAAGGGCATGCCCTGGGTGCTGGAGGTCTTTAATAATGGACATTGCCTTTCTGAGACACCGCTCCCTAAAAATATCCTGGATACTTTGTAGGCTAGTACTCAAGATGGAGCTGACTAGATTTACAACCTTCTGCAGCTGCTTTCTGTCCTGTGCAAAAGCCCCTCCATACCAGACAGAACGCTCTCCACGGTGCAACTATAGACGTTTTTGAGCGTATTTGTTGACATGCCAAATCGCTTAAGAGTTTTCCCAAATAGACGGCTGCCCCGATTAATCAATGGCTCAATTAATTGGAATCCACTGAAATTTGACTACAACCACTTGACTCCCTTTGCCTAATCTAGTTTTAACCTCTGATAAATTTGTTAAACACCAGTTTCCTTTTTGTAAACTTTTGTGTACTTCATTATCATTTCCTAAACAAAAGATTCTACTAATTTCCCTGCAATCAACGTTGGCCAACCTTCTCCATTTTGTGTCTCCCTTTCCAGTAGTCTTCTAGTTGCTGCCTTTCAGGCTTCTAAAATGGGCCTTTGAGAGATGACAGCTGGTGCGTCCACTGTCTCTGTCATCACCTCCTTAAGACTTTGGGTGAAGGTCCCGAGGCCTTCAGTCCCATTAATTTTTTAAAAAAATATCTTTCAGCCACTTTCAGCCCCCATTAACTGTGGACCCCCATCATCTCGATTCGGTTTTTATGCCTTCCACGAAAAGAGATGGCACGTATTTGAATTTCTCTGTAAAGGGCCCAAGTGTTCCACATGAGAGAGGACTTTCATTGTCTCAAATGTTTCTTGCTGATGCACACACACACAAGTGAGTTCTTACTTCTGGACTGCATTTAAGCAATGTTGAACTTTGTAGAGCTGACTTTGATTTGTTTTAGGCCTAAACTGTGTTTAGAATTTAACAGAGCTCAAAGTGCAGGCTACTATTGAGCCACAGAGATCTGGAGCCCAAACCCAACGGGTCTGTCGTCTTCTCAATCCAGGTATTCTCCAGCAGGAGTGCAGTGCAGAGGAGGTGGAACTTTCATAAGGTGTTCAAGGTTCATTTAATTATCATACTACGTATGCAGAATACAACTCTGATAATTGTCTTCCCCAGATAGCCATAAAAGCTAGAAAACCATAGAAGTAGTTGAAAGACAGACACCAATGCCCCCCTCACCCTCTAGTTGTAACCCTCCTCGCGCATGAAAAGAAGAAGAAACAAAAAATCGCGACCTCAACCCCACGCCCCCCACGCCCCGCACAAAAACTAACAGATCACGCACACGGAGAATCAACAGCAAGGACACCAAACCCCAAACCCCAAACCCCCAGCCCACCAAACAGGCAACAAGAAGGAATGGACAACAACAAGAAAAGAAAGCATGGAACTGAAAGAGGCCAATACGAACTACAGTCCAATCCATAATTTTAGTCCAATCTCAGAATTTTGGTAACATCTCCGAGAGCATCAGGACCCAGTGGCCCCTCTGAGGGAAGCAACTCAAACCAGCGGCCTCTCCGAGAACTGCTTGCTGTCCTCCACATTTGCCTCAGTGTTTTAATTGGCAAGAAATGTAGTCAATCATGGCCCCTCGCCTCATCTCTGAGCTTCTCCTTGCAACCATGCTTGCATTTCTCTCTCAAAATTTTCTTGGGGACAACACAGTGCCAGCTCACTCGATCGAACTACAGACTGTAAGTCACAGGCTCCAACAGTTCAAAAAACTAAATTAAGACAAAAAGAATAAGTAGAAGAATAGAAAAACTGAAATGATTGACTTACCTGGAAGATGTCGCTCCAGGAATCATTTTTTTGCTGGCGCCATCTTGAGTGTTCAATTCAGCTGTGAAAATCATTTGGTAATACTAATGTGATGAATAGAATTGGAACCGTAAATCTAATAAGCAGGGAGCACTGAGAATAAACTCGTGACTGGTTGTTTCTAGTCCTGTTCTGTGTTTTCATCACTGGGCTTTATGCTACATCACTGAGGGGTACTCAGGATATTGCTGAGTGTTTATGAGTTTGCTTCAGGCATTTGGTTCTTGAATCAGCTGGCATGTCCCAAATCACTGGATTTGGCAGCACTGTGGTCTCTAATCACTTCCTTCAAAATGGTCTTTTTTTTTCGTATTAATTGTGACCTCTCTTGCAAGGCTTGTGATTAATTTATGTTTTTATTGCCTATGCTGCTGCAAGTTAAGACTTCCCATTGCACTTGTGCACGTGACCATAAACCTGACTCCGAGCAGCAGTGTGCTCTGACTGGTGAGTGTGGTTCAGGATGAGCTGGAGAGGAGGAGTCGTACATTTGATAAGGAAACCTCTTTAGCATGAAGATAAGAGAGGCATTGGCCCCAAGGCTCTCTGCTCTATGATCTACATCATATTAACTTACAATATAGGTGAAACTTTGGCCCATTGAATCTATGACAGTTGGCAGGATTTTCCCATTATTCCACTACATTTTCTGGAAATCTATACTGCATGCGCTCCTGTCAAAGCTCCTCGGATTCTTACCATTCACCTACACACGAGGGGCAGTTTGCAGAGGGCAACTCGCACATCTCTGAGGCACGGGAGGTACGTGGGTTAGGGGATTAGCCTCCATCTCTAGAGCTGTGTGGCCGCACCTCTACCAGCTACACCACTGTGCCAGCTCGTGTTTAAACTGCAGCCATCTCTTGGTTCTATAGACCCTAATACTTTTGACTGACAAAAATCTACCAATGGCTACAGATTTTTGACGAAGAGTTCATTTGCCCACCCTTACTTACTGCCCATTACATTGCTGGTGTTTAGGACAGCAGTGAAGGTCCTCCATCTTTGGCGGTGTTCAGAGCTTCCTTCATCACGTTTGAGGCTTCCTTTCGGTTTTCACTACTGTTGCGCTCAGATGTTGAAGGATTTTTCATTGCTGATTCTGTAACAATTTTATTTGACCAGTCAGGGTTGATATCCCCGAGCTGAACCCCTGGACCTGGCGGACCGCTGGACCACTCTTAGTCTGGCCTTTACCCTTTGACCTGTTTGGCATGGGTGACCCTACCAAGAGTCAAAGAATAAAGTCCTGACTCCAGCCAACATAGCTCTCTGGGTCACTGGCGCATGCAAGCCTCCAGACCCTTCGAGAAGGTTGTGGTCCTTTTGGAGGATTTCTCCTACCTCCCATGTCTCGATTCTGGGTTCAGCCACCAAAGGAAGTAGGTTCACACTCACAATTAATTCTCTAATCACCTTAAACTTCAGTCAAGCCTCCAGCTCAGTGTAGCTGTGGTTCCTGTGACTAATTCACTGAGAAGCAAGTTACTATTAGGATCCTCTATATTTTCAGTCACCTAAATATTGTTGTTTTATCTTTCTATAGAAGACCAGGAGAACAAAAGAGGCCGATCCGTCTGACAGCGAAGGAAGTGATGAAGATGAAGACAATGTGGCTCCAGTGAAAGGCCGTGAATTGGTGGGACAGGAGCCTAGTGGAGCACAGAAGGAGGCGGAAGCCGCCACTGATTGCGGGAGTGAGGACAGCGATACCGAAGGGAGTCCCGTCAAGTCACCTGATACAGAAGGTCACTCAGCTGAAGATGTCGGAGAGGAAATGCCCACTGAAGAGCGGCTTGAAGCATCTCTGGCCGTGGGGCAGGGCACCTCGCCCGACCCAGTTGATGAGTCCGAGGCCATGACTGAAGCTGAGCCGAGAAGTGGGGCCGAAGTGCGTCTCTGCCCAGGTAGCACAGGGGAAGCTGGCTCGTCTGATGGACCTGTCGCCGTGGAGAAGGACTGTGGTGAAGAGCCTGGTGTCCACCAAGGTAACTGAGACTCATAGAGTTGTGTGGTAGAGAAACATCACACCTATCAGTACTACTCCCACTTGCCTGCAATAATTCCATATCTCTGTGTACCGTAGTCATTCAGGTACCTGTCCAGATGCTTTTTAAATATTGTACGAACTGTTCCTGCAGCCATCACCTCATCTGGTCGGTCATTCTAGGGACTAACTACTCTGTGAGAAAAATGTACCCCAGAGAAGCCCTTTAAATTTCCTCCTCTTCAGCTTAAACCTTTGTCCCCTAGTTTTAAACACCCCTACCATGGGAAACAGACACTGGCTATCTTCCCTATCTTACACCTCTCATAATTTTATACGTACCTTATTGTATTACCTCTCAGCCTCCCCCACTCATCAGAAAACAGACCTAGTCTATCCAGTGTCTCCTCAGAATTCAGGCCTTCCGATATATCCAACTCCTTGTGAATCTTATATTGATGACCCCTCGAGCTGCACCCCCCCCCCAGCAATTCCCCCAGTTTAATCCTAACCTAATCATAGGACTACTCACAACGACCAATTAACCTACCAACTAGTATGTCTTGGAGGAAACCAGAGCACCCAGAGGAAATTCAGATGGCCACGGGGAGAATGTACAAACTCCTTACAAGCAGTAGCGGGAATTGAACCTGGGTTGCCTGGACTGTAGAGAGCTGTGCTAGCCACTGCGCTACCATGCCACCCTAATCTACACCCTTTCTAGTTTAATCACGTCTGTCCTGTAGTGAGGTGACCGGAACCGCACGCAATGCTGCAAGTGCAGCCTAACCGATGTTTTGTACAACTATAACATGCATCCCGACTCTTGTACTTAACCCCTCAGCTAGTCAAAAGTAATCTTCCTCGCTGCTGTCTGTGTTACTACTTTCAGGGATCAGTGTACCTGTATCCCAAGTTTTCTCCATTTAACAAAGCTCCCCAGGCCCCGCCATTTCACTGTTGAAATCCTGCTTTGGTTTAATTTCCCAACCTGTGTCACTTTGCACTTGACTGAGTTAAATATCATTTGCCATTCCTTTGCCCACTTTCCAGCTCATCTCTTGTAACTTAAGCCAGTCATCTGTGTACCTGTACCCCAAGTTCTTTCCACTTAACAAAACTTCCCCACTGAGTCAGGGAGAAGATGGTAGGGAAAGAGGCATGGAACATGTGGTTGAGGAAGAAGGGAGCACACTTAAGATTTAAGACACATAAGTTGGGCAGGGATCTTGAGAAATAATAAGTCGTCAGGATGCTGCTTAAAAAGAGATTTAGGAGAGCTAGAAGTGGACGTGAGAAATCTTGGAGAGCAGGATTAAGGGACACCCCAAAGTGTTCCACGTGTACATGGAGAACAGGAGGATGAATCGAGGAGGATAGGACGCTCAGGGATAATGGGAGAAACGTGGTGTAGGAGGGAAGGCATAAGATTTTTGAAATCATTGGGCTGTTTTCCAGGGAAGGTGGGACCTGTACAGAAGGGACAATTTTCACCTGAACTGGAGGGGACTAGTATCCTAGTGAGAAGATTTGTTAATCCTGCGTGGTGGGATTTAAACTAGAGTTGCAGGTGGATGGGAACCAGAGTGCCAGAACAGTTAGTGGAGAGGTTGAGGAGACAGATGTTGGTAAGACCTCAGACAAAGTTAGGAATCAAAAGGTTGAGCATGGTGCGACAAAAGGTGTTGAGTCACTGTGGATAGGGCAAAGGAACTGCAAGGTTAAAAAGACCCTGATGGGAGTTGTATAGAGACCTCCAAATGGTAGTAAGGATATTGCCTACAAATTACAATGGGAGATAGAAAATGCATGCCAAAAGGACAATGTTACAATAGTCATGGGGTATTTCAACAGACAGTTAGATCTGCAAAATCAGGTTGGTACTAGATTACAAAAGGGGGAATTTCTAGGGTGCCTATGAGATGGCTCTTTAGAGCAGCTTGTAGTTGAGCCCACTAGAGGGTCAGCAATTCTGGATTTGGTGTTGTGCAATGAACAAGAATTGATATAGAGAACTTAAGGTAAAAGAACCCTTAGGGTCTAGTGACTATAATGTGATTGAATTCACCCTGAAATTTGAGAAGGAGAAGCTAAAATCAGAAGTATCAATACTACAGTGGAGTAAAGGGAATTACAGAACCATGGGAGAGGAGTTGGCCAGAATTGGTTGGAAAAGAACACTGGCAGGGATGATGGCAGAGCAATGGCTGGAATTTCTGGAAATAATTCAGAAGACACAGGATATAGACATCCCAAAGAAGAAGAAGTATTCTAAAGGAAAGATGACATAACCATGGCTAACAAGAGAAGTCAAAGCCAACATAAAAACCAAAGAGGGGGCATATAATAGAGCAGTTTTTCTTAACTCTTTTGCCCTGGAGGAACACTTGAAATAATTTTCATGTCTCGGAACCCCTGCATAAAAATTATTGCATCTAGAACTCATAGTACGTTAGTGTGATCAGTAAGTTGTAGATATAATAATCCAAAAATAATGGTTGATGCTCTTGAATAGAGAATGAATTTTTACCTAATCTTTCTTGAAAAAAAGAGATAGATAAGCTTATCTTACATTTCTTGAAATTACTCTTTATATTTTTTTCCCATAACTTTTAAAAACTTTTTACTGACTGTGACTTTATTTTCAAAAGCTTTAATCTGGTTGTTTTGAGATTCCAATAGTCGTTTAAAATAGTCAGCACTTTTACGTGTCATATGGCTGTGATTTATAGCTAGGTGTCTTCAATTTTGTTGGAGCCATTGTTACATTTGTAAGTTGTTTGCTACAGACTAGGCACGATGGAATAGGGCAATTTGGATCCATAATACCATAAGATATAGGAGCAGAAATAGACCATTCGGCCCATTGAGTCTGCTCTGCCATTCAATCATAGGCTGATCCAATTTTTCCAGTCATCCCCACTCCCCTGCTTTCACCCCATACCCTTTGATGCCCTGGCTAATCAAGAACCTATCTATCTCTGCCTTAAATACACCCAATGACTTGGCCTCTACATCCAGTTGTGATAACAAATTCCACAGATTTACTGCCCTCTGACTGAAGTAATTTCTCCACATCTCAGTTCTAAAAGGATGCCCTTCAATCCTGAACTGGTGCCGTCTTGTCCTAGAATCCCCAACCATGGGATATAACTTTACCATATCTAATCAGTTCAGGCCTTTTAACATTCGGAATGTTTCTATGAGATCCACCCTCATGCTCCTGAACTCCAGGGGATATAGTCCAAGAACTGCCAGACATTCCTCATATGGTAACCCTTTCATTCCTGGAATCATTCTCATGAGTCTTCTCTGAACCCTCTCCAATGTCAGTATATCCTTTCTAAAATAAGGAGCCCAAAACTGCACACAATACTCCAAGTGTGGTCTCATGAGTGCCTTATAGAGCCTCAATGTTACATCCCTGCTCTTATATTCTATACCTCTAGAAATGAATGCCAACATTGCATTCATCTTCTTCACAACTGACTCAACTTGGAGGTTAATCTTTAGGGAATCTTGCACAAGGACTCCCAAGTCCCTTAGCATCTCTGCACTTTGAATTCTCTCCCCATCTAAATAATAGTCTGCCTGTTTATTTCTTCCACCAAAGTGCATGAACATACACTTTCCAACATTGTATTTCATTTGCCACTTCTTTGTCCTTTTCCCTAAACTATCTCTCTACAGGCTCTCTGTTTCTTCAACACTGCCCGCTCCTCCACCTATCTTTGTATCATCAGCAAATTTAGCCACAAATCCACTAATACCATAGTACAAATCATTGACATACATCGTAAAAAGCAGTGGTCCCAACACTGAACCCTGTGGAACTCCACTGGTAACCAGCAGCCAGCCAGAATAGGATCCCTTTATTCCCACTCTGTTTTCTGCTGACCAGCCAATGCTCCACCCATGCTAGTAACTTCCCTGTGATTCCATGGGCTCTTATCTTGCTAAGCAGCCTCATGTGTGGTACCTTGTCAAAGGCCTTCTGAAAATCCAAGTACACCACATCTACTGCAACCCCTTTGTCTACCCTGCTTGTTATTTCCTCAAAGAATTGCAGTAGGTTAGTCAGGCAAGATTTTCCTTTCAGGAAACAGTGCTGGCTTTGGTTTACTTTGTCATGCACCTCCAGGTACTCTGTAATCTCATCCCTAACAATCAATTCCAACAACTTTCCAACCACTGATGTCAGGCTAACAGTTTCCTTTCTGCTGCCTCCCACCCTTCTTAAATAGCGGAGTAACATTTGCAATTTCCAATCATCCGGTACAATGCCGGAATCTATCGATTCTTGAAAGATCATCGTCAATGCCTCTGCAGTCTCTCCAGCTACTTCCTTCAGAGCCCGAGGGTGCATTCCATCAGGTCCAGGAGATTTATCCACCCTCAGATCATTAAGCTTCCTGAGCACCTTCTCAGTCGTAATTTTCACTGCACAAACTTCACTTCCCTGACACTCTTGAATGTCGGGTATACTGTAGACATCTTCTACTGTGAAGACTGATGCAAAATACACATTCAGTTCCTCTGCTATCTCTGCATCTCTCATTACAATATCTCCAGCATCATTTTGCATTGGTCCTATATGTACCCTCGACTTTTTTTACCCTTTAAATACTTTAAAAAAGCTTTTAGTATCTTCTTTGATAATAGTTGCCAGCTTCCTTTCATGATTCATCTTTTCCTTCCTATTGACCTTCTTAGTTTCCTTCTGTAAGTTTTTAAAAGCTCCTAGTCCTCTTACCTTCCCAGTAGCTCTGGCTTCCTTGTATCCCCTTTCATTTGCTTTTACTTTGGCTCTGACTTCACTTGTCAGCCACGGTAGTGTCCTTCTTCCCTTTGAAAATTTCTTCTTATTTGGAATATATCCGTCTTTTACTTCCCTCATTTTTCACAGAAACTCCAGCCATTGCTGCTCTGCTGTCTTTCCTGCAAATGTCCCTTTCCAGTCAATTCAGCCAGTTCCGCTCTTGTGCTATTGTAATTTCCTTTATTCCACTGAAATACCAGCACGTTGGATTTTATTTTTTTTCCCTCTCAAACTTCAATGTGAACTTGATCATATTGTGATCACTGTTCCCTAAGGAGAACCCCATTCAACCCCATTGATATGTAGCTTTCATTGTAAAAATATGGTACTGGTGGATTACTTTAGTCCCGCACACTGCTTTTGTCTCCAGGACCCAGAAGAGGCTGGTGGACGACTTCTGGGGTAACAGGGGGCATTGTGTCTCTGCTGGGGTCCTGAGTCTTCCGATCATGGAGAGCGGTCAACGATTGTCATGTGTGCGCACCCAGCTGGCGGCTCTGCATGTCAGGACCCTGCAGAGATACCTGTACAGTGACCGCCCTCCAAGACTGCATGCGCTGGCGACGCACTTTCTCCGCTGGAGACACTACCTGCAGGAGGGCTCGCGTATTCCAGCGGACAGTATCGGCCTCGCCTTTACCAAGAGCTGTCTAGTTTCCTCCGGACAGGGTGCTCCTGCGCTGGTGGGGGATGGTACTCTAGCTGCGGCGGAGACTGGTGCTCATCCTGTCAGGGCGGGTGTCGAGGAAGTGGAGAGGCTCCAGCGGCACGACCACCTGATGGGCCGGGAGTGCTCGTCGGGCCAGGCCTCGGGATAGCACCGTGGATGGACAGGGTCCAGCACAACGTGAGCCGTCTCGCAGGAGTGTCCACCGTGCCCTTCCGTGATGCTCCAAGATGTTTCTTGTAGCAGCTAATCCTGCACACCTTTCACTTCCTTGCCTTTGTCTGCTGGCCAGGCTCACCTTGGGCTGTTATACCATCTGGCAGTGAAAGAGGCCCCAGTTGTAAGTCCCTCTATGCAGGGGTCCTTTCCCTGAACATTGGGGACCTTGGGTGGAAGGTGTTGGATAGGGCAGTACCGTGTCAAAGGTTTTTAAGTATGTTCACTGACACCCCGTCCACCTGCCCATTCTGTGGCCGGGAGGAGCCAGTGTACCACGTTTAAATGGAGCGTGAGAGGTTGCAGCCCCTGTCTGAGTACCTGAGGGGCTACCATCCTCCCCTCCATGCAATACAGCGCTCACCAATTATCAACAGCCTACCCTACCTCGCGTCAAAAACTGAGAATGGACTCAACCAAATAAGCACGGTCCTCTGTGCTGTAATTTTTCTATGGTTTCTGTGGCTTTTCTATTGCGACTGTGCACTACCACACTGGGCCAAGAGACGTCTGACAGGATTGTTCGCGGAGCTGTTCAATCACTGCCCACCACCGCAAGCGTTAGCATCAAAGTTCAAAAAATGATGTTTATTTTTTAAATCATGATCTCTTGCGGAACCACTAGCGACCCATCATGGAACCCTGTAACATATCAAAGACTAATGGGAAGTTAGAGGATGGGAAGCTTTTAAAAACCAACAGAAGGCAACTAAACAATCATTAAGAAGCTGAAGATGGAATCCGAAAATAAGCTAGCCAATAGTATTAAAGAGCCTACCTGACATTTTTATAGATACATAAAGAGTAAAAGGGAGGTGAGAATGGATATTGGACAGCTGGAAAATGATGCTGGAGAGGTAAAGGGGGAAATGAAGTGGCGGACGAACTGAATAAGTATTTTGCATCAGTCTTCGCTGTGGAAAACACTAGCAGTGTGGTGGAATTCCAGGTGTCAGGAGAAGTGTGAAGTTACCATAACTAGAGAGATGGTAATTGGGAAACTGAAAGGTCTGAAGATAGATAAGTCACCTGGATCAGATGGTGTACACACCAGGGTTCTGAAAGAAGCGGCTGAAGAGATCGTGGAGGTACTAGTAATGATCTTTCAAGAATCAGTATATTCTGGAATGGTTCCAGAAGACTGGAAAATTGCAAATGTCACTCCACTCTTCAAGAAGGGAGAGAAGCAGAAGTAGGGAAACTATAAGCCAGTTGGTTTGACCTCAGTGGTTGAGAAGATGCTGGATTTGATTATTAAGGATGAGGTCCCAGGGTACTTGGAGGTACATGATAAACTAGGCCATAGTCAGCATGGTTTCCTCAGGGGAGAGTCTTGCCTGACAAATCTGTTGGAATTCTTTGAAGAAGTAACAAGCTGGATAGACAAAGGAAGATCGGTTAATGTTCTGTACTTTGATTTTCAGAAGGCCTTTGACAAGGTGCCACACATGAGGCTGTTTAACAAGCTAAGAGCCTATGGTATTATAGGAGAAATTCCAGCATGGATAAAGCAGTGGCTGATTGGCAGGAGGCAAAGAGTGGGAAGAAAGGGATCCTTTTCTGACTGGCTACCGGTAACTAGTGGTGTTCCACGGGGGTCTGTGTTAAGACTGATTCTTTTTATGTTATATGTCAATGATTTGGATGTTGGAAATGACGGCTTTGTTGCAAAGTCTGCAGTCGATATGAAGATAGGTGGAGGGACTTAACCAGATTCGGAGAGTGGGCAGATAGAATACATTGTATGGTCATGCACTTTGGTCGAAGAAATGAAAGGGTTGGCTATTTTCTAAATAGAGAGAAAATACAAAAAAACTGAGGTGCAGAGGGACTTGGGAGCGCCTGTGCAAGATTGCCTAAAGGTTAATTTGCAGGTTGCGTCTGTGGTGAGGAAGGCAGCTGCATTGTTAGCATTTATTTCAAGAGGTCTAGAATGTAAAAACAAGGATGTGATGTTGAGACTTTATAAAGCACTGGTGAGGCCTCACTTAGAGCAGGTTTGGGCCCCTTATCTGAGAAAGGATGTGCTGGAACTGGAGAGGATTCAAAGGTGGTTCACAAAAATAATTCCTGGATTGAACAGCTTGTCGTATGAAGAGCATTTGATGGCTCTGGGCCTGCATTCACTAGAATTCGGAAGAATGAGGGGTGACCTCATTGAAACCTATCGAATAGTGAAAGCCCTTGAAGGAGTGGATGTGGAGAGGATGTTTCCTGTGGTGGCAGAGTCTTAAGACCAGAGGACACAGCCTCAGAATTGAGGTGTGTCCTTTTAGAACAGAGATAAGGAGGAATTTCTTTAGCCAGAGAGTGGTGAATCTGTGGAATTCTTTGCCACAGGCAGCTGTGGAGGCCAAGTCTTTATATATGTTTAAGGTAGAGGTCGATAGATTCTCGATTGGTCAGGGCATAAAGGGATTCAGGGAGAAGGCAGGAGATTGGGGCTGACAGGAAAATTCGATCAGCCATGATGAAATGGTGGAGCAGACTCGATGGGCCAAATGGCCTAATTCTGCTCCTATATCTCATGATCTTATGATATTGTATGCTTAGAGGTAGAGGAGGTAGGGGAAGTCCTTAATGAATACTTTGCTTTGATGTTTGCAGGGAGAGGGACCTTGATGAATGTGAGATTAGCATAGAACAGGCTAATTTGTTGGAACATGTTGAGATTAAGAAAGACATATTGTTGGAATTTCTGAAATACATTAGGACAGATAATTCCCTGGGAATGGACAGGATATACCTCAGGTTACTATGGGAAGCAAGGGAGGAGATTGCTGAGGCATTGACGAAGAACTTTGCATCCTCCCGGGTCACAAGAGAGGCACCAGAGAATTGGAGGGTGGTAAATCTTATTACTTTGTTTAAGAAAGAGAATAGGGATAATCTTGCCTAAAGGTTAATTTGCAGGTTGCGTCTGTGGTGAGGAAGGCAGCTGCATTGTTAGCATTTATTTCAAGAGGTCTAGAATGTAAAAACAAGGATGTGATGTTGGTCCAGAGTCTTATGTCATTGGTGGGCAAACTATTGGAGAGGATTATCAGAGACAGGGTTTGTGAGCATTTGAATGTGGTTCTTCAATAAAAAGATAAAAATCCAAATTTTAGATATTGGGGATAATCAGCATGGCTTTCTGTGGCCAGGTCCTACTTCACATGTCTGATTGACTTTCTCGAAATAAATCGATGAAGGTAGAGCGTTGGATGTATATCGATTTTACTAAAGTGTTTGATAAGGTTCCTGTCACCCAGAAAGCCATGAGGCAATGGGATCCAGGGAGTCTTGACAATATAGATTCAGAATTGGGCTGCCCACAGAAGGCAGAGGGTGTTAGAAGACGGAGCATGTTGTGCCTGGAGGTCGGTGACCAGTGGTGTTCCATAGGGATTGGGTCTGGAACCCCTGCTTTTTGTGACTTTTATAAATGTCTTGGACGAGGAAGTGAAAAGGTGGGTCGGTAGAATTGCAGATAACATGAAAGTTGGAGGTGTTGTGGATAGTGTAGAAGGATGGTGTAGATTACTATGGGATATCGATGGGATGCAGATTTGGGTGGAGAAGTGGCAGATGGAATTCAATCTGGAGAAGTGTGAAGAGATAAATTTTGGAAGATCAAACTTGAAGGCAGAGTTACAGGTTTAGCAGTTTGGGGGAAACGGGGATCTTCATGTCCAAGCACGGAGGTCTCTCAAAATCGCCACACAAGTTGATAGGGTGGCTAAGAAGGTGTATGTTGTGTTGGTCTTCAGTAGTTGTGGGGGGTGGGTGGGGGCTGGAATTGAAGAGCCGCTGGACAATGTTGCAGCTCTACAAAACTCCGGTTAGACCACACTTTGAGTATTGTATTCATTTTTGTTCGCCTCAAATACAGGAAGGTTGTGGAAGCTTCAGAGAGAATGCAGAGCAGATTTACCAAAGTGCTGCCTAGATTAGAAAACGTATGTCTCATGAGGGAAACTTGAGTGAGTTTGGGTTTTTCTCTTGGGAGCAAAGGATGTGAGGTGACATGAGAATCAGGTTTTTTTATCACCGGTATGTGAGGTGAAATTTGTTAACTGAGCAGCAGCAGTTCAATGCAATACATAATATAGAAGAAGAAGTAAATATAATATAATAAATAAGTAAATCAATTACAGTATGCATATTTTGAATAGATTAAAAATCGTGCAAAAAACAGAAATAATATATATTAAGAAAGTGAGGTAGTGTTCACTGGTTCAATGTCCATTTAGGAATCGGATGGCAGAGGGGAAGAAGCTGTTCCTGAATCGCTGAGTGTGTGCCTTCAGGCTTCTGTACCTCCTACCTGATGGTAACAGTGAGAAAAGGGCATGCCCTGGGTGCTGGAGGTCCTTAATAATGGACGCTGCCTTTCTGAGACACTGCTCCTTGAAGATGTCCTGGGAACTTTGTAGGCTAGTACTCCTAGTACCCAAAATGGAGCCAACTAAATTTACAACCATCTGCAACTTCTTTTGGTCCTATGCTGTAGCTCCCCACCCCCATACCAGATAGTGATGCAGCCTGTCAGAATGCTCTCACTCTCCACGGTACATCTATAGAAGTTTTTGAGTGTTTTTGTTGACATACCAAATCTCTTCAAACTCCCAATGAAGTATAGTTGCTGTCTTGCCTTCTTTAGTTTAGTGGCCAGTGCTATCATGTTTGCTGTTGTGTGCTGGGGCAGCAGGCTGAGGGTAGCAGACACCAACAGAATCAACAAACTTATTCGTAAGGCCAGTGATGTTGTGGGGATGGAACTGGACTCTCTGACGGTGGTGTCTGAAAAGAGGATGCTGTCCAAGTTGCATGCCATCTTGGTCAATGTCTCCCATCCACTACATAATGTACTGAGTGGGTACAGGAGTACATTCAGCCAGAGACTCATTCCTCCAAGATGCAACACTGAGCGTCATAGGAAGTCATTCCTGCCTGTGGCCATCAAACTTTACAACTCCTCCCTTGGAGGGTCAGACACCCTGTGCCGATAGGCCGGTCCTGGACTTATTTCATAATTTACAGGCATAATTTACATATTACTATTTAACTATTTATGGTTCTATGACTATTTATTATTTATGGTGCAACTGTAACGAAAACCAGTTTCCCCCGGATCAATAAAGTATGACTATGTTTATAGCTACATCGATATGTTGGGACCAGGTTAGGTCCTCAAAGATCTTGACACCCAGGAACTTGAAACTGCTCACTCTCTCCACTTCTGATCCCTCTATGAGGGTTGGTATGTGTTCCTTCGTCTTACCCTTCCTGAAGTTCACAATCAGCTCTTTCATTTTACTGACGTTGAGTGCCAGGTTGTTGCTGCAACACTATTCCACTAGTCGACGTACCTCGCTCCTGTATGCATACTCATCACGATTCTGCCAACAATGGTTCTATCATCAGCAAATTTATAGATAGTATTTGAGCTATGCTTAGCTACACAGTCATATGTATATAGAGAGTAGAGCAGTGGGCTAAGCACACACCCCTGAGGTACACCAGTGTTGATCGTCAGCAAGGAGGAGATATTATCACCAAACCACACAGATTGTGGTTCTCTGGTTTTGAAGTCAAGGATCCAGTTGAAGATGGAGATACAGAGGCCCAGGTTCTGTAACTTCTCAATCAGGATTGTGGGACTGATGATAGTAAATGCTTAGCTATAATCGATGAACAGCATCCTGACATAGGTGTTTGTTTTGTCCAGGTAGTCTAAGGCCACATGAAGAGCCATTGAGATTGCATCTACTATTGATCTATTGTGGCGGTAGGCAAATTGCAATAGGCCAGGTCCTTGCTGAGGCAGGAGTTCAGTCTAGCCATGACTGACCTCTCAAAGCATTTCATCACTGTAGATGTGAGTGCTACCGGGTGATAGTCATTAAGGCAGCCCACATTATTCTTCTTAGGCACTGGTATAATTGTTGCCCTTTTGAAGCAAGTGGGTACTTCCGCCCATAGCAGTGAGTAGAAGATTTTGAGACGGTGGGCAACCAGAAACTTTTTTTCCATTGGAAGTCCATTTAAGGTGAGTGAAGGAAGGTTTAAGGGGGTGGTCGGAGGTAGTTGTCTTTTACGCAGAGAGTGGTGGGTGCCTGGAATGCGCTGTCATGGGTGGTGGTGGACGTTTGAAAGATTCTTAGATATTCACATGGTCATAAGAAGAATGGGACCTATGGGCTGTGAAGAAAGGAGGGAAGGCTTATATTGAACACTGGGTTGGCACAGCATTGTAGGGCAAAGAGACTGTACTGTGCTATGTTCTACACCCCAGTTAAAGTACAGTGAGAGCATCCATGTGATGCAGCTGCTCCCAGATCTGGAGTGAGAACCCAGTCTGACACTGGATCATCATGAAGTGGGGGCTCTGAGGCAGACCCGCACTAACCCCAGGTCAGCAAACAGACCCACGGAATGGTCATGCTAAATGAAATCCTCTTTGCATCTGTAAAGACTTCAACTTGCAACAGAAAAATCTGAATTAGCAAATTAGTTTAATCAATCTTCAAAAAATATACCTAGGGTTTTAACAGTAAAATTAATAGCACTTTCTTCCCTGTTTATAAAAGCTATTATTGAAATCAGCAGCTTGCCTCTCAATCTGCTAAAACGGTCTTACAAAACATTATTTAAGCTGCAGATATAGGACTCAGAGTGTGGAGTAACAGGTGTTTGGGTGAACCAGTGTCACGGACCTACCACAGTGTGAACTAGAAAGCTAGATCTGTGCATCAGCCCTTGTCTGTGTTTTGCTATGTGGGCTGTCCCTGTGATTTACAGATGGTCACAGATACGATTAAGCCTCCTATAATATTATAAATTTCAAAGGTTCGAACATAAATTCATTCCTATGAACAGAACTGGTTTCCTTTCTGTCTTTCTCTCATCAGTCAGGTCTGCATTTTGGTGCCTTTCAGCAGACTACTGAGGAGACGTGGAAGTGTGCGTTTACCCTGTCGAACAATATTTCTGAGTTGCGGATAAAATTGCGTTTAGGACTCCTGTAGAAATGGAACCCTTTTATTACTGAAGGACAGCGTGTATTTCAGACCATTTCCGGGCAGGATCAGATCAGATTACTGACTTGTATGACGTGAGATTTGCTGTACAGTAGTACAGTGCAAAGACATATACATTGTGAAAATAATAGTGAAAGGTAGGAATAAGGGGGTACAGTTCATGAATTCATGGACCATTGGGAAATGTAATAGTGGAGGGGAAGAAGCTGTTTCTAAAATGAGTCTTCAGACTACTGAATGTCCTCCCTGATGATAGTAACAAGGTGTGGGTCCTCAATGTCAAATGCCTCCTTCTCAAGGCACCACCTCTTCAGGAGGGCTTCACTGTTGGGGAGGGTTGGGCTCATAATGGAGCTGACTAAATCTACAACTCTGTGCAGCCTCTTGTGACGCTGGCCAAAGAGTCTCCATATCAGGCTGTGATGCAGCGAGTTAGAATGTCTCCACTGTACCTTTGCAGAAGTTTGTAAGGATCATGGGTGACCTACCAAATCTCCCGAAGCTCCTGATGAAGTTCAACTGCTAGCATGTCTTCTTCGTGAAGCCCAGAGCAGATCTCTGAGACAATGCTGCCCAGGAACTTGAGGCTGCTCACTCTTCCCACCACTGGCCCCTCGATGAGACTGGTGTGTGTTCATCCTTGAAACCTGGGTTTTAAAGTTTTCCACTTGGCATTTTTTTTCTAAATATAAATTTAACATCCAGTTACTCTGAGCCTGGATGGGGATGTAGCTTTGAGATGGGACATGCACATTGAATCGCAGGGCACGCTCAGGTTCTGTGCAGGCTCCTAAGCAATATTTATCCCTTAGTTGACCTCACTAAAACAGATCAATTACTTATTGGATGCCTGTCTGGAGAGGAAAAGTTTTTATATCATTGCTATTTATCTGTCCTTGCGTGCTTTTTTTATAGAGTGTTCTTTAAAGGTCCTTTGAGAGATGCTTTGGGATTCTGTGAGGTTGTGAAGATGGCACCTCTTTAGATTGGTACTTTAAATGAAAATGCACCATCAAAAAACCTGTGTTTTCAAAAATAATGTTATGGACTAAGTTCCGGTTTCATTTCAGTTACCCGTACTTCCACGCCTGCTCTAATTCCAAACAGTGTAAGACTCCACGACCCTGGTTACCTCCTCCCCCAATAGACACGGCTACCTTAAATACCCTGAATCAGTTCAGTATATTTGGTATATTTCTCTATTACTCACATCAGTAACAGTCTTCTCCTCATCAACATTGGACCTGTTTGCATTGTTTTGAACCTAGGTTTACGCAGCACTTCATCAAACTATAACTATGTTATACAGCTTTGAGACCTGTCTCCTTACAGCCAGTCATGAAACAACGAAACCCATAAGAGCCCATAAAAAACAAAGTAAGTCAAACACCCAATGTGCAGAAAGAAAAGAAGCAAATTGTGCAAGCAATGAAAGTAAGCAAACAGCATTCAGAACAAAAGTGAGTCCATCAACACAAAGCAGGCCTCAGCCTCAGCCTCAGCTTCAGTTCAGCGCAGAGCCGAGATGGAGCAATGAACGACCTGCTGTAGGAACTCATCAGGTCAAGCACCATCTGTGGGTGTTGAGGGGGAGGAAATCCTTGTTTTCGTTCATGCAGCGTTTCAGCGTGAAACCTAGATGTTTTCCCACTGCTGCCTGTAACAAGTCAGCCGGCTGGTGGCGTAGTGGCATCAGCGCCTGACTTCGGAGCGAAGGCTCCCGAGTTCAAATCCAGCCGGCTCCCTTGCACGCTTTCCATCTGTGCTGGGTTGAGCGTCGAGCTAGCAGCTCGACCTCGTAAAAATAAGAAAACCTGCTAAAAAAAAAAAAGCCCTCATGATGGCATCCCAATGACTCCACTCGGAGTTAAGGGCTTTCTTCTGTAATAAGTTAGTACATTCTCCCTGTAACAGTGTGCGTTTTCACTGGGTGCTCCCTGCTTTTCAAAGGAGTACAGGTAGATTAACTGTTCACATGGGTAGTGGGCAGCCTGGACTTGTTGGGCCAGAAGGGCCAGTTATCATGAAGTATCTTTAAATACAATAATTAAAATTAATTCCCCCCCCCCCCCCACAGATGCCACTTCATTTCTTCAGCAACTTGACGATTGCTTCAGCTACCAGCATTTGCAGTGTCTTGTGTCAGAGCTAATTTTCTCAGGGGTACCTTTTCTTAGGTAGTTCGCTTACTACTTGGGAAATGAAGTTCCACTGGGGTAGAGGAAATACATTCATAGGTCCAAAAAAAAGTCAAATATGTTGCCATATATTGCCTAATTTACATGTAATGAATAGGAGGTGTAATGAAAAGCCTACTAGCAGTTTTTGATTACACCAGTGCTCTCATGCAAATTAGCTGTGCAAATGAACAAAGCCAGAAAAATGCAAATCCAAGCTTGGGATAACGATTATTTTAATTAAGCGCCGGAGTTTAGTTAGAGCATGCTTGGAATGCTGTGCGTGGATCTGGACTCTGTGACAAGCAAGTTTATACGTAGCTACTAAAGAAAGTACATAAATATTTGGAAAAGCAAGAAGATCTGCAGATGCTGGAAATCGAAGTAACACATTCAAGATTCTGGAGGAGCTCAGCAGGCCAAGCAGTATCTATGGGCAAGTGTAAACAGTTGATGTTTCGGGCCGAGACCTTTGATCACGAGTTCTGATTCCCGAAACATCGACTGTTTATTCTTTTCCATAAATGCTGTCTGGCCTGCTGAGTCCCTCCATCATTGTGTCTGTGTTACATAAATATTAACAAATACGAATTAGATGGTTCGGATTCTGCATGGAGGACAATGGCCAGCAGTGTTCTGCAGGGATCTGTTCAGGAACCCATCTTCTTTATGATTTTCATAAATGACCTGGATGAAGAAGTAGAAGCAACACACATCTAAGTTGCTGGTGAACACAGCAGGCCAGGCAGAATCTCTAGGAGAGGTGCAGTCGACGTTTCAAGCCGAGACCCTTCGTCAGTACTGCACCTCTTCCTAGAGATGCTGCCTGGCCTGCTGCGTTCACCAGCAACTTTGATGTGTGTTGCTTGAATTTCCAGCATCTGCAGAATTTCTGTTGTTTGCGTGAGGAAGTAGAAGGGTGGGTAAGTCAGTTTGCTGATGACACAAAGGTTGGGGGTGTTATGGATAGTCTGGAGGGTTATCAGAGGTTACAGCAGGACATCGATAGGATGCAGAACTGGGCTGAGAAGTGGCAGATGGACTTCAACCCAGATAAGTGTAAAGTCCAATTTGAAGACAGAATATAATATAAATGGTAAGACTCTTGGCAGTGTGGAGGATCTGAGAGATCTTGGGGTCTGTGTCGATAGCTGCTGTGCAGGTTGACAGTGTTGTTAAGAAGGCGTATGGTGTGTTGGCATTCATGGGATTGAGTTCAAGAGCTGTGAGGCAATGTTACAGCTATATAAGACCTTGATCAGACCCCAGTTAGAGTACTGTGTTCAGTTCTGCTCACCTCACTACAGGAAGGATGTGTGTACTATAGAGAGAGTGCAGATGAGATTTACAAGGATGTTGCCTGGATTGGAGGGTGTACCTTATGAGAATAGGTTGAGTGAACTCGGTCTTTTCTCCTTGGAGCCAACGGAGGATGAGAGGTGACCTGATAGAGGTGTATAAGATGATGAGAGACATTGATCATGTGAATAAGACCATAAGACATAGGAGCAGAATTAGGCCATCTGGCCCATAGCCAGAGGTTTTTTCCCAGAGCTGAAATGGCTAACACGAGGGGGCATAGTTTTAAGGTGCTTGGAAATAGGTACTGTGAGGATGTCAGGGGTAAGTTTTTGACACAGAGGGTGGTGGGTGCGTGGAATGCACTGCTGGCGGTGGTGGTGAAAGCGGATACAATAGGGTCTTTTAAGAGCCTCTTAGATAGGTACATGGAGCTCAGAAAAATAGAGGGCTATGCGGTAGGGAAATTCTAGGCAGTTTCTAGAGTTGGTTACATGGTCAGCACAACATTGTGGGCCGAAGGGCCTGGAACGTGCTGTAAATTTCTATGTCCTATGCTCCACGTTCTATGCTCCCATCAACTTCACTCACCATCCTGCAGGAAGTGTACAACTGTTCCTTTGTTAATGCTGTACTAAAATTTGCAACTCCTGTATCCACTGCCAAGGGGCACCACCTCAAGGGGCAGTTAAGATGGACAAATCAAAGTATTGAGTACAGAGGATAGGATGTTGTGCTGAAGTTGTATAGGATGTTGGCGAGGCCAGATCTGGAGTATTGTGTGCAGTTTTGGTCACCTACCTACAGGAAAACTGTAAATAAGGTTGAAAAAGTACAGAGAACATTTACAAAGTTGTTGCTGGAGGACCTGAGTTATAACGAAAGATTGAATAGGTTAGGGTTTTCGTCCTTGGACTGTAGAAGATTGAGAGGAGATTTGATAAAAAAGTATATAAAATTATGAGGCACATAGATTGGGTTAGCGTAAGCAGGCATTTTTCCGCCGAGGTTGGCTGGGACTACAACCAGAGGTCATGGGTTAAGGGTGAAAGGTGCAAACTATAAGGAGAACATGAGAGGAAACTTCTTCAGTCTGAGGGTCGTAAGAGTGTGGAACGAGCTGCCAGCACGAGTGGAGCATGCAAGCTTAATTTCAACGTTTGAGAGAAGTTTGGGTAGGTACATGGATGGTAGGGGTATGGAGGATGATGGGAGTAAGCAGTTTAAATGGTTTAGAATAGACTAGATGGGCCAAAGGGCACGTTTCTCTGCTGTATTTTTTATGACCCTATGATGATAATTGGCAGTGAAGCCTGGTAGGGCTATTCCTGTAGAGGTCAGGGTTTTGGAGGTGCCGTTGAGCAGGTGGATGCTGTATTCCTACATATCCTTCCACCCTGCCCTCTTGAGAATATCCACCTTCTTTCCCCTTAAATCCTCAGGGTAGAAATGTCAAATACCAGAGGCTGTGCACTTAAGTGAGAGGAACAAAGCTTTAGTCCGTGAGGTAATTGCTTTTCATGGAGGGGTTAGTGCCTGGAACAGGGGAGCGTGTACGATAGTGGTGTTTAAGAAGCTGTTCGACACACATAGAGATGGAAGAATGTAGATCCCATGCAGACAGAAGGGATTTAGTTTAATTTGGCTTTGTGTTCAGCGCAGGCACCATGGGTTGAAGGACGTGTTCCTGCTCTGTACTGCACTTTGTTAAATGTAGCTGTGGTATTTGTCTCAATTACTCCATATGAGGTGCATTTAATAAGAAAAATCTTACATTTTAGATGTAGACTGTGCAGAATCAATGGACTGTTACAGCAAAGAAACAGACCCTTCAGCCCACTGAAACCATAGCAACCATCAATTACCCATTTACATTAATCCTATTTTACTCTTCCCAACCTTGCCATCAACTCTGCACATTCTATCACTCACTTAAGCATAAGAATAATTTACAGAGCCATTGAGCCTCCCAATTTGCACGTCTGTGGGACGTCAGAGGAAATCTGGCATGGCTTCATGGACAATGTGCCGAGTCTGTACAGACAGCACTGGAGGTCAGATTTGAACCTGGGTCCCTGGAACTGTGCCTCTGTGTCACTCTGATCCTTCTGTGTGACTGAACAGTGTGCTGTTGAACTTGAGGCTGATCTACTTATCGCCAATAGTCCCAAGCTCTCAAAGTGACTCTTGTAGCAGCCAATTCTAACAAGTCAAGTGCTACTGTTGGCAGCCTAGCTCTGGGCTGTTGTTCTTCTGTGATGCGGCCTCCAATCAGTCCAGTAATAATATTCCACAAAATCGGAAAAAATGTATTCAATCTTTTATTAGCAACTAGCAAAACAAACAATCTTGATGTGATGCATTTAACCGTAATTAAATGTAATTAAGCATAATTAAGCAGTCAACAAAAGACATGACACCCAGTGGTGTCCAGAACCAAACCGCCCAGAGCAAAGCACTAATATGTAACTTTTTTCCTTCATTTTTACCACTCCCCACTCAGCTGTCTGGTTACCATGTTAAACATAACAAACGCACAACACAGAATACAATTCAGATAGAAAGCAGATGCATGGCTCCCACATTCCAGTCCCTAAGGCAATCGTATATTCAGCTCAATAGTGACTGACAATTCCTGCAGTGCTGCTGGTACCAAATTGTATCAGTCTCTGCCGTTCCTTTGGGTTCATCAGATGTGTGGCGTGGGGAAGCTTGCTACATGGGCAACGGCTTGCTCTCCATATCGTACCACACAGGCTTGCATATCTAGCCAACCATGGTCAACCCTGAATGACTGAGGCCATCACCAATAATTACAGCTAGGTGCTACAAAACGCAGGAGACATGAAATCTTAAACATTCACACAAATGTCCTCTTTCTGTCCCGGATTGTGATCTTCTCCCGACAAACCCAGGTTGCTCCTCCCAACTGCATTCATGGAAATCTGTTTTGAATTGCTGCTTCCAAAGCCCATCCAAGTTCAAAACTGAAATCCTGTTCACTGTCAGCTCGGACTGTGCGCAATCTCGCCAGTCACCGTGGTCTCCTTTCCATGGTCCATTCACAGACCGACCCAACATCGTTCTGATTGTATCATCAACCCTGCAAGTCACTGGCAGTGGCTCAAAGGAAAATTTATTATCAGAGTACATACACGTCACCCCATACAACCCTGAGATTCTTTTTCCTGGGGGAATCCTTAGCAAATTGGTAGAACAGTAGCTGTAAACAGGATCAGTGAACAACAAATTGTGCAAATGCAGATATAAATTAAACAATGAGAGCATGAGGTAACAAGGCAAAGACTCCTTAAAGTGAGACCACCGGTTGTGGGAACACCAGAGATAGAATGAGTGTAGTTACCCGTTTTGTTCAAGAGCCTGATGGTTGAGAAGTAGTAAGTGTTGTTGTTTAACCTGATGGTGCGAGTCCTGAGGCTCTTGTACCTTCTGCCTGGTGGCAGCAGCAAAAAAGGAGCGTGGTCTGGGTGGTGAGGATCTGCCTTTTTATGGCAGCATTTCATGTCGATGTGTTCGATGGTTGGGAGGGTTTTACCCGTGACGTACTGGGCCGCTACCCTTTGTAGGATTTTCCACTCAAAAGCATCGGTGCTCCCAATCCAGGCCGGAACGCAGCCAAACGGTGCACTTTCCACTACACATCTCTAGAAGTTTGTTAAGGTTTTCGATGATGTTGAATCTCCACAGACTCCTGAGGAAGTAGAGGTGCTGTTCTGCTTTCTTTGCAATTATATTTATATGATGAGCCCAGGACAGCTAAAGCTCTAATGCTTTTAGGCACATTCATCCCTATCAGCGGATCAATTTCTGAATCAAACTCCGGCAAATGAATATGCTTCAGGTGAGACTGTTCCTGGAGATCCCTCTGATGAGGAATATCCCCTCTGTGGAAAGGCATATGTTCCTGCGTAAAATGTTGGGCAGCTCACACCATCTAAGCCAACCACTTCCAGTCCTGAAACGACGTAGCTACTCACAACCTTCTCTTGCACGTGTGTTCCTTTTTCTGTCAGGCTGAGCTTGTTCATGAGGCTCACTATACAGAACACTGCAGTACTTCCTTGATCGAGGAAAGCATAAGTAATCCCTGTCTTGTTACCCATCTTAGACTTCACCGGAACTGGAATTATAGGAAGATTACAGTCATGATCACCAGCCTCCGCATAGCCATTACATACCAGGGTGTTGCTGGCTGCTGTGTTTGATTCCTTTATGGCTTGTTTTAAATCTGCACCCTTTTCACTAGTTCCAGGCTCAGTTTCAGCTTCACTTTCCACAATCGTGGCAAAGCTGCTTTAGAATGAACTAGTGACTTAATGTTGTTCATACCTTTGCTTAGTGCCAGCAATGTAGGATCACCTATATTCCCAAACACTGGGTGGGTAACAACCTTTACTTGTCTTTCAATAAAATCATCAATATCAGGCACAACCATAAGGTTACTTACATTTTCTTGCCATTTGCAGACCCTCAATCTCTATTTTTCCCTGAGCTTATGGGGCAGCTTCTTTATGACAGCGGTCCCCAACCACCGGACCGCAAAGCATGCGCTACCGGGCCGCAAGGAAACAATATGATTTGGCGATATGAGTCAGCTGCACCTTTCCTCATTCCCTGTCACGCACTATTGAGCTTGAACGCATGCGATGTCATTACGCATGCGAGATCATTACCCGTGCATCATCCATGTCAGCGCGGGAAGGAGATCAACTCCTCGAGCTTGCAAATGACGGCGGGCTGAAAAGTATATATGACATAACATCTCTGCCGGCATTCTGGATCAAAGTCAAGGCTCAATATCCTGAGGTAGCCACGAAAGCACTGAAAACGTTGCTTCCATTTCCAACATATCTCTGTAATGAATGCAACGAAAACTAAATTGCGGAATAGACTGGACACAAGGAACCCCCCTCGAATATCGCTGTCTCCCATCACCACTCGATGGCACCGTCTTGTTGCAGGAAAACAAGCCCAGGGCTCCCAATGATTTTAGCAATATCGGTGTGTTGCAATGATTTTATATGTTCATGCGGGGAAAATATGTGGTGTGTGTTTAATATCCAAACATTACTTAAAATGTTATGATGCTATTGACTTATAAGTGACTTATATAACCATATAACAATTACAGCACGGAAACCGGCCATCTCGGCCCTTCTAGTCCATGCCGAACGCTACTCTTACCTAGTCACACCGACCTGCATGCAGCCCATAACCCTCCATTCCTTTCCTGTCCATATACCTATCCAATTTAACTTTAAATGACAGCATCGAACCTGCCTCTACCACTTCTACTGGAAGTTCATTCAACACTTACTTCAAGCTCCCCTGTCCTCCCCTGATAATTGACTTATCACTATATTCATGCGAGGAAAATATGCGCTGTGTGTTTAATATTAAATTCATTAGATAAACCCTTTTAGAAATGAAATTGAGTGTATTAGCCACTTAACACCTGTATTCTGGTTGTGATTAACACCCCTGCCCTGAACAGAATCGCTAGAAATGATTTGTAGGAAAAAAATCAGCACGTACACGCATGCGCACAAGGGGTGCCCGTGCAAGGCTTCATGGTTATGGTAGTCTTTCTCGGGGTAAACACAACGTATTTGACTGCTACTCTTGTCCGTTGGCAACCCTACCCACCCTCCCCCCGGGGGTCGGCTGGTCCGCAAGAATATTGTCAATAATAAACTGGTCCGCGGTGCAAAAAAGGTTGGGGACCCCTGGTGTTCATCACCAAAATGTTCGTGTAGTAAAGCTTTGGCCTTTAGATATCCTTCCTCTGGGCTGTCTCGCTAGCAACTTTTGACAAGCTCTCTAGGGTAACATCAAGTGGATTGTATGAGGAAATGGAGGTGGTCACCATAATCATCAGTCTTGCCTTCAGTGCTATTCTCATAAATGCATGATATTGCAATGAATCACATTGAAGATTTGAATCTCTCCTTTAGGCAGAGATGCAATGCGTTGTTGTTGTTGCATCACTGAGCTCATTATTTCCATTTGCGTCCTTATGATCTCCAGCACATTCTTTAAGCTTTTATCATATGAAACATGAGTGTCCCCATACTATAAATTAGCGTCCTCAGAAGCACCTTATGCAATTGGATATGTCATATGTTCAGAGTGACTCATAGTCATAATCATACCTTATTGACTCCTTGATTCAGGCTGAGAGTGAACACCCTGAACTACCCCTTGGGGCCCAAACTCGTGGCTCATAGACATCTAAGGAACAAATGTATCCATGTTGACATTGAGTATGTTGGATTTTCTGTGCCATCTCAAGATAAGAATCACACCACAGAACTGCCTCGCTGGAGCACCTTTAGCACCCACAGCACTTAAAGCCTTCAACCCTTTCACTCTGGCCATCTCGGCTGCAACATAAGCTGCTCCATTTTTCTGTGAAGGTGTTCCGCCTGTTCTTCCATTGCACGTCTATCCTTCAAATTTGTTCCTTGTTCCTAACTCGGCTAAATGAGCCTCTGCTTCAGTGCATGCCAGGAGGTATCAGATGCATGGGACACTCTGCTAGCAATAGAACCTGCTGCGCGCATGTTAGACACACGGTCTTCAGGGTGTATGTCATCCTGAAAATCAGGAGCTTTATACGTAGTCAAGGCATGCCTTGTGGCTTTATAATTATTTTCATTTGCTCCAGCAATTTGACCTTCAACATCACATGTTTGCTTCAACCATTGTTCAGCCTCTGCTGTGACTGTATTAATAAGAGAATCAATATTTTGTGACGGGGTCCTGAATTACCCCTATGAATTGTGCTTTTGAAAAGAGAGAGAGAAAGGTGTTCAACACCAGACACCTTGTTAAAAAGAGAGAGAGAAGCGAAGACTGCTCACAGTTTGTTTACAATTTCTGCAAGGACACTGGCAGCTTCCAAGTTACTTACAGAGGGGGAAGGGAGGAGCTGCTTGATGGACAGCTAGTATTCGGCACGGTGAGATAAATAGGTCAGCTGTTAGACCTACAGACACATGGTTTTGGACACTGAATGAGCTTTGTTGTGCCCACAGAAAAAGTGGGTTTTGGAGGATCGATCAGTGGCTCTTACAGTGTGAAAAGGGAGTGACCGGTGGGGAGTTGTTTGTGTGTCCAACCCTCGCCTGGGTTTATAATTCCACCACAGAAGAACGGTCCCCTTTGTTGGGGTCACAGTCAGTGACTTCAAAAGGATTTCGGAGGACAAGCGGAAGATCGACGGTGTCAGCTCACCTGAAAACTCAAATCTCTCCCTCTCTCCCCCCTCCCCCCTCTCCCCTTCTCCCTCCCTCCCCCTCTCCCCCTCTCCCCCTTTCTCTCATCACTACTCAATTCAATACCACAAACTGAACTGAACTTTACTCATCATCGTAAGACTATCTATTTACCCCTAGACTTGAAGAAGCTTGGTTTTCATTTATTTCCACACTTACTTATCTATGATCGTTGCTAACCTGTTTGATTTATCTGCATTTTTTTTCCATCTCTGCTGGTTCTTTAACCCATCACAGGGTACATGACAATTCGCATAGCTTTCAGTTTATTTATGCATCCAAATGAGACTGCACTCACAAGACATTTTACTTGTCTTGTAAAAGACTTTTAATTAACAGAATTAAATCTTTAATCTTCTTAACAATTTTATTATAGTCCTACTGAAAACTGTCAATTCTAGTCACCAGAATCTTTACCAGTAAGTTTAATTTCTCTTTTAGTCTTGAATTCAAGGTCACTGCTTCCAGCTTGACTCATGTTGTTTTTAAAGTGCGCGAACCAGACAAAACAACGGTATTTAATTCCGATGTCGACGATCAAAGTAGTTCAGCATTTCAATGAGCCAAGCGCTGAACTCTTTGACAAATGCCACAATACTGGGGCTTACGATCAGCGTTGACCATTCCAAATAACAAGAGATTGTTACTTACTGCTGGCTCTGATGCTTGTAATTTTGCCAAATGCTAATAATTGTTTGGTGTAACTGTCGAAACCTTTTGTTGACAGAATGTAGCAGCCAATTCTAATAAATCAATTGCCGTTACTGGCGACTAAGCATGGGTTGTTATCCTTGTGTGGCGCGCTCTCTAGTCAATCCAATAATAATGTTCCACAAAGTTGAAGAAATGTATTCGACCCTTTATTAGCAACTAGTAAAACAATCTTAATGCATTGCAAAGAAGTGTAATTAAACATAATTAAGCTAACTAAGCGGTTAACAAAAGATATGACGCCCAGAGCTAAACTGCCCAGAATAAAGCACGAATACGTAACTTATTCCCTTTGCTTTTACCACAGCTCGACTCACCTGACTAACTACCATAATGAACGCACAAAACAGAATACAGTGCAGATGGAAAACAGATGAATGACTGCTACAACTCTGTTTGAATTCCCTGTGTGGATCATCTGTAATGAGCTCACAGTCAATGAAACCCATTCAAGTTTGCACTGAATTGTTAACTTCAGTTCCGGTCTGTGTCCTGTTTCAGGTGAGGAAGATGCTGAACTGAAGACACTGGATCAGCTCGGGCCTGTAGTCTGTGATACGGCAGGACTGCCCCAGTGTATGGAAGATGTGAGTACCTTGGGGGGGGGGGGGGCGGGTGTAATTACCAGCACTCCTTTCCATGCTGTTTCGGATTCTGCCCCTCCAGGGGAAGGGGCAACTGAGATGATTTGAAGAGAGGGATTAGCAGTGGCAGGGCTAGTGAAGGTCAAACGCATCTGGCGGGCATGGAGGACAGGTCAAGGTTGAGGGTAAAGGGGTGGTGGAATGCAGAGGTTGGGGGGTGGGTACCTGGCTGGTGTGAGAAGGCTGCCTGATGGATGTGCAGGAAAAGGAGGGGCTGCAAGTGCACAGGAGGGGGAGACGTGGCGTTGGATGGCCCAGCAGGGTTGCCAAGAAGGGAGTTGGGGCAATGGCACCCTGGTTGTCCCAAACAATGGATCTTCTATTCACTTTCCAAGAAAGCTTTTGATCTCCCAACATCCCGCCCCGTGAGTCAGGATTGAAATGATGGGTCGAAGTGGCAGTGTTCTACATCATATGAACACATTGCAAAATAAGAATGTAGACTGGTTGGGCTGCAGCTTCCGTACGAGTACGGATCGAGTCACATTACAGGAAAAGTTTGACTGTACCGGAGGGAGAGCAAAAGGGATGTACGAGGATGTTGCCAGAACTGGAGAGTTCTGGATGTGGAGAAAGTTTGGAAAGGCTGCATTGGTTTTCTTTGGAAAAGGGAGAACTGAGGGAACACATAATGGAGATATATAAACCCCAGAAACCTGGATGAAGCCACAACAAGTGGGATTTCCCAGCAGCCGTTCATTTTAATTCTAGTTCCCGTTCCTATTCCCGCCCTTACTCCTCACCCAGCTTCGCCTATCACCTGCCAGCTGGTCCACGTTCCCTTATCCCGCCGCCCCCCCCCCCCCCCACCTTCTTATCCTGGCACCTACCCACTTCCTCTCCAATCCGGATGAAAGGTCTTGACCAAAACATTGACTGTTTATTCCTCTTCTGCCTGATCTAGAGTTCCTCCAGCATTTTGTGTATTGTATTGGAGTAAATAGAATTGTCTCCTTTCCCTAACAGAAAGGAGTTATAAATAAAGAGGGTGTTAATATAAACAAACATGGAAAGATTTGAGGGGAGATGCAGGAAATGACAGTATGTCCTTCACTCAGTAAGAAGTGGGGTCCTGGAACACTGGTGACATTTGAACAGAATTTGGGCAAGGATTATTAGTGTTATAGCCTGCAGAGCAACAGACCAGTGCGGGAAGGTGGTGTTAAGGCAGGGTAGATCAGACACAATGGACCAAATGGCTTCCTGAGTTGAGAATTTTGCAAGGATTCCATCAGATGATGTGTGCCCACATCAGATTCTCTCAGGAGAATGTGCCTGGGACTGATTTGGGCTTTGTTCTGACAAAAACATTTGTCCTTTTCAGAGACCCCGCGCTGCATATGATCAGAGGACTTCCCACCAGCTCGAATCCCAAACCAGTGAAGGTAGGACATAGTTGAAATGATCCTACCTCTGGTGAATTGTTTCTTGTGAGTAAGGTGAAGGCATCTGCTCCTCTCCATCTCTTGTTACTCCTGAACCTATCCATTATTTCTCTGTGAGGTTGCTCTTGTTTCCCTTTGCCACTGGCCTAAACACTCACACTCCTTGAAATGCCACATTTGGATCAGGTGACATAACCAGTCAGTGATCTGTACTATAATCTTACGAATGTAACAATTACACTGGTGATCCTTAGACCCAGAACTGCTGTTGGGAGCATGTGGTGACTTTTCTATTTATCTATCTGGGTAGAGAACTGCCTTCTGTTTTTTTCTTATGGGGATGAGCCACTTAATTAAACTGACCCAACATAGTATAACATTTGGCACATTACAGTACAGTCGGCCCTCCTTATCTGCGAGGGATTGGTTCCGGGACCCCTCGCGGATACCAAAAAACGTGGATGCTCAAGTCCCTTATTCAACCTGTCCTAATGCGGTGGACCTTAGGACCCAGCGGAACCCTGGACCTTATTTAACTTGTCTCAATGCGTTGGACATTAGGACCCGGCAGCAGAGCTCCGCAGTGTTTCTGTTCACGAATATAATCACGATGGCGATTTAAAATAAAGTGGAAATAATAAAGCGATCAGAAAGAGGTGAAACGCCATTGTCATTGGAAAAGTGTTAGGCTACAGTCAGTCAACGATCAGAACAATTTTAAAGGATAAAGTGAGAAAATCCCTGCCCCGATGAAAGCTACAATTATTACTAAGCAACGCAGTGGTTTAATTATTGGGTTTTGGGTTTTTGATCCTTCACATCCACCCGGCGGGGATGGACAGTGCACTGGGGAGCAGTCTGTCACTGGATCGAACTTGGGAATTTTCGTTCCCAAGCCCAGCGCTGAAACATACGTTTCTTAAGTGTTTTATATGCATAGAAAGGTAAAATATATACTGTATATTAAAACAAATGTTTGACTAACTGACGCTAAATAATACCAGATGTACCTGTTCCGACTTACTTAGTAAGAGAACTTGCGAGTTTTTTTTCGATCCCGATTCATGATAATCCTCCCGTATACTTTGTCATCTCTAGATTACCTATAATACCTAATACAATGTAAATGTCATGTAAAATAGTTGTTATACTGCATTGTTTAGGGAATAATGACAAAAAAAAAATCTGTACATGTTCGAACAACAAGTGCTGGAAGAGTACTTCTGGGTTTTCTCGGTTCGCAAGTTGGTTGAATTCGCGCATGTGGAACTCGCGGATAAGGAGAGCCGACTGTATAGATTCCCTTTGTAAACTATGTCAGTGGCCTCCTCCTGTGCTGTAATCTCAGACTCTCCTTAAAATCTACCTTTTTTGATGAAACATTTGGTCACCTACCCATAATGTCAGTTAACTGGCTCAGTGCCAATTCTCTGTTTAATAATCCTGTGAAGTGTCTTGTTATTTTCCTACAATGGTGGCTCATTAAATTTAAACCACTGATTTTGAGAGGACCTTGTTGTCTCCGTAACAAATGTCACTCCATTTCAAACAGTAGTCATTGGGTTGAATTGGCCCCAGAGATTTCAAACGCAGTTATTCAAATCCCTTTGTCAGGAGGTGCCAGTTGACCTATAGCTTTCGCATCTCATTTGAATTTGTGCAGAACTGAGGATAACTTGTAAATATCATTCTCTTCTCTCGCTTATGGCTTTGGCTGCTTTCTACCTCAGTTTGGTAACTATCCAAATCCCAAAAGTGTAGGCATGAAGAAGGGCAAGAGATGTTCTCAATTTTAATCAAATTCCTATATTTTCATAAGAGCCTACATTCCCAGCAGGCATTGCTCTGGTTTAATTAATCTTCACATTATTGACATCCAGTGTTCAAAATTATACTTTGCCCTTGAATATATTTAGTGCTGATCCACGCAGCTTGGTATTTGAGGCAGTATGCGACACTGACACCCCTACAAAGTGCCTCTCGCTATTTTGGAAAATGCTCCCTACATTTCAGAGGAATGTTTTCAAAATAAGTGTCAAACTTTCTTGTCTAATTTGCAGACAAGTTAACCACTAACTACATAGAATAGAATATTATCACTCTGACGACGTTGCAAGCTGAAGGTGGCAAGAGTCTTGTGACCTGCACTTCCTGGAGAATGTACTTGCACAGCTTGTCCATATGTTGGTTCAACTCTGTTGTGCCTGGTTGTGTCTCTGTGGACAGGGCTTTGACTCCTAGACTAGCTACTGTACTTTGCCACCTGAAACCATTTTTTGAAGGATAAGAAAAAAAGATAAGCTTTATTTGTCACATGTACCGTACATCGAAACGTACAGCAAATGTATCAATGTCTAACACAGTCCGAGGATGTGTTGGAGGCACCCCACAGTATCACCATGCTTCTGGCACC
The DNA here is from genome assembly GCF_030028105.1 of Mobula birostris. Classification (NCBI taxonomy): domain Eukaryota; kingdom Metazoa; phylum Chordata; class Chondrichthyes; order Myliobatiformes; family Myliobatidae; genus Mobula; species Mobula birostris. Next base: position 13,944,931 of record NC_092401.1, read on the forward strand.
AACATAGTATGCCCACAACTTAATAACACTAACCTGTACGTCTTTGAAGTGTGGGAGAAAGTAGAGCACCCAGAAGAAACCTGCGTGGCTACAGGGAAAATGCACAAGCTCCTTACAAACAGCGGTGGGAGTTGAACCACGATTTTCCAATCACTGGCAATGTCAGGTGTTACAGTAATCACTACACTACCATGTCTCTCCACTGGGGTATATGGAATAATAGAATAATGTGGCATTGTGGGAGGCTTTTCAAAGCATCGAGCCACCATTAGTTCCTGTATACAAGTTGGATTGGGATTGTTGCATGGATTATTTCTCCTCAGTCCACCTCGTGCTCTGGGTTTGCTGGGGAACATAGCATCTTCGTCCCATAATCTTTAGTCTTACCAGGGCAAAAGCAGAAGCAAAAACCAATATACCATATCAGTGGACACACAAATGTCTCCTAGAAGGGCAGGGTAGTGTCAACCATGAGTGGAGATCGTAGAGTCCTACAAAGTTCACAATACATTTATTATCAAATTATGGGCATGTGGCCAAGTGGTTAAGGCATTCGACTAGCGATCTGAAGGTCGTGAGTTCGAGCCCCAGCCGAGGCAGCGTGTTGTGCCCTTGAGCAAGGCACTTAATCACACAGTGCTCTGCGGCGACACTGGTGCCAAGCTGTATGGGTCCTAATGCCCTTCCCTTGGACAACATCGGTGTTGTGGAGAGGGGAGATTTGCAGCATGGGCAACTGCCGGTCTTCCATACAACATTGCCCAGGCCTGCGCCCTGGAGAGTGAAGACTTTCCAGGCGTAGATCCATGGTCTCGCAAGACTTAATGTCTTAATGTATAATTTACACAACCCTGAGATTCACCTGTTTGCGGGCAGCCACAAAACAAGAAACTCAAGAGAACCTATTTTTTCAAAAAAGACAAACCTTCTGTTATCCAGGACAATTTGAAAGACCCGATGTGCAGAGAAAAAACAACTCAAATCATGCCGACAATGAAAGCAAGCAACAGCATTCAGAAGGAAAGTGAGTCCGTAGACACAGTGCCCGTAGCAGACAGAGCAGGCCCACGACCTCAGCCTCAGTTCATCGCACAGGGACAAATCGTCGCAGACCTCGCAGACGCGAAGCCCAGAGCAGCTGGAACAGTCTCACAGCCTCAACGTGGAAACAGGCCCTTCAGATAAATTCATACTGAATGCATTCTCCAAAGAGCTAGTCCCATCTGCCCACTAAACCTCTCCTATGTTTGTACCTATCTAGATCATGTTGCTAATGTACCTGTCTCAATCTTTATTTCTCGCAGCTCATTCTAAATACAAACCACCCTTTGTGAGAAGAAGCTGCTCCTGATCTCCCTTTTAAATCTCTTGCCTCTGATCTTGTACCTGTCTCCTCTTGTTTTTAGCACCCTCGCCTTGGGGAAAAGACTATGTGTTTTCACCCTGTCAGTGCCCCTCTTACCTCTATAAGTAGTAATTAGCCCATCACCCCAGCTGGGGATAGGCCAGCGACAGCAGCTCACCAGCGTCCCCAGTCCTGGGCCAGTCTTTCAAGTTGTCCTGGATGATAGAAGGTTGATTGCCCCTGTGGCTTCCACATTCCTTTCACTACACAACCTCACGCCTCTTCTAGGCGAAAGCCCTCCTTCTCCCAGGGATGAGGGCTTGGGAGCTTCTGTCGTCATTTCTGTAGCTCTGGGTTTTTATGGGATGGTGTTGCTAACCCCTTACCCCGCACCCCCCCCCCTTTGACAGCCGGGTTTGGGGCTATCCTTGGTGGAGTTGTACCCTATGAGATATCTTGATGAGATGTCTTTCAATTTCTTGCGTTCCAGGGAATAAAGTCCTAGCCCGTGCAACCTCCCCTTGTAACTCAGGCCCCCAAGTTCAGGCAACAGCATGGTTGACCTTTTCTGCACTCTTTCTAATTTAATAATCTTTCCGATAACGGGGTGGCCAAAACTGTACACAGTAGTTCAAGTGCAGTCTCACTAATGTCTTTTATAACTACAACATAACTGAGGCCAATTGTGCACTATCTTTTGATTGAGTAAAGATGCGGTTCAGTTTCATGCTGCTGTTTCCAGTCGAAGTTCTGGCATCGTGCAGCGTAAAGCCAGCTCCCGCCACACATACTCTAAATTAAACCTGCAAGTTCTCAGTCATGGTGGAATTCTGGCACGTCCAGCACAGAAGGAATCCATTTGCTCATCCAGTTAATCCCATCTCCCAAGCGTTGTCTGTATGTCTGCGAAGTTTTACAGCTGCAGATATCTACAGTGTGCTTTGGAAGGACGATGCATGTGACAGATAAGCAACATCTTTATGTAGAAACATGGAAAAGTAAGAGGCACTTAACCCCCTGAGACTGCCCTGCCATCTAGTATGTCCGTGGCTGATCGTTTTGAACTCAGCACCCTGTTCAAGCTTTCTCCTCTAATTCCTCTGTTCTTCCAGCTCCAAGAACAATATTTAACGCCTCCAGGGATCCAAGACTTTGGTTAGGCCGTTACTGGAGGTAATTTGTGCAGTCCTGATTGTCGTGGGTGATACTGTGCTGGAGAGGCTGCAGAGGGATTCGCCAGAACGTTGCCTGGACTGGAGCAGCTCAGTTACAAGGAGGGGCTGATTAGGATAGCTTTGTTTACCCTGGAGCTGAGGGAGCTGATGCAAGACCTAATGGAGTTGTATAAAATTATGAGGCAGGTATGTAGATAGTAAAATAAAAACTGTTTTCCCATGGTTGGGACTTCTCAAAAGAAAGGAGGTTTAGGAGGATGGTGGTGGAGGGTGGGGTAGTTTTTCCCATCCAGAGAGTGGTTGGAGTATGGAACGTGCTGCCTGAAGAGGAGCTGGAGGCAGAGACTCCCACAACATTTAAAGAGCTTCAGGACAAGTACTTGAATCACCAAGGCATCGATCATCGACCCAGTACAGGTAAATGGGCAAGTGTAACTAGTTACAATGGGTGGCATGGATATGATGGGCCAAATGGCCTGTTTCTGTGCTGTGTGATGCTACAGCTCCAAATTTAATGCTTTTAACTTGGTCTGCTCTCTGTCTAGAGAGTTCCACAGGTTCACCAAATAATTAGAAAAGAAAATTATCATGGGCCTTGGGGCCTCTACTGTGCTGTACTCTCCTTAAAATTACCTCTTGTACCATCATTCTCTTTCTCTGGCTACTGATTCTTAAGTCCATGGAAACAATTTCAATTTGTTTTCCAAAACCATTGATGCATAAGTTGTCCTTCAATATGGTACAAATTTGCACTGGGATGGGAAAGCTGCTGGTCAACAAACACCTCCCGACACAGGGATTTGAATCACTTGGTTTGAAATCTCTGGGACTACTGTTTGAAATGGAGTAGCATTTGTTATAGAGGCAACACGGTTCCATGTCGATATCAGTGGTTTAAACTTACTGAGCCATCGTCATAAGGAAGAAAAACAAGGAGCTTCATAGGAATATTAAACAAACTGACTCAGGTAAGGTGGTATGAGGGCAGGTGACCAAAATCAAGTCAAGTTTATTGTCATTTAACCGTCAAACGAGATGTTTCTCCAAACCAGGGTGTGAAGCACTATAGTACACATAACACATTATCACACATATGAAAGTAAGGATGAAACCTACAGATGAATTGCACATGCATAAACAAACTAAAGTGCATAAAGTAAATATTGTAAGGTACAGAACAAATTAGTCAGTGACACTTTGAAAGCGATGCAGCAGGGAGTTCAAGACCCTAGTGGCCTGAGGGAAGAATCTGTTTCCCATCCTGTCCATTCTTGTTTTTATACATCAGAATCTCCTGCTTGATGGTAGAAAGTCAGAGAAGATGCTGGATGGATGGGTGGGATCCTTAATAAAACTAAGGGCCCTATGTGCTCAGCGCTCCTGATAAATGTCCCTGATGGATGGTAGGGAAACCCCTATGATCCTCTCAGCCATTGTCACAGTCCTTTGTAGGGGCTTCCAGTCCGATGCTCCGCTGCTCCCATTAACAGATGGAGATACAGCTTGTCAGAATGCTGTCGGTGCTCCTGTAAAATTCGGTTAAAATGGGGGGTGCGGAGAGGAGGGGAATCCTTGCTTTCCTCAATCTCCTTAGGAAGTGGAGACATTGTTGTACCTTCTTATTCAGGGCAGTGATATGAAGAGACCAGGTAAGATCACCTGTGATGTGAATTCCCAAGAGCTTGGTGCTCTTAACTCTCTCTAGGGAGGAGCCATGTAGTTGTCGAGGGGGTGGTTCATCTGCACCTTCAGCGCAGGAGTTGAGTGGGCGAAGCGGTCCCGACCCTCCAAGCAGACCATTGCCTTTCTCAGAGCTGGGGAGCAGCCAATACCCGCCAAAAGAACATCTGCAGGCATTCTAACCTCTGCAAGGGACTGGCAGCTGTTGGTAGACCTTGAAAGGCAGCTGAAGTTCCCCAACCATATCGCAGCCACCACCCTGCGACCAGACACTGTCCTAGTGTCTGATTCTACTAAGCAAGTGGTGCTGCTGGAGCTGACAGTCCCATGGGAAGATCACTTGGAAGAGGCCTTTGAAAGGAAGCTCTCCAAATACGCAGGACTGGTCAGCAACTGCCAGCAGGCTGGATGGAGAGCGAGGTGTCTCCCAGTGGAGGTTGGCTGTCGGGGATTCGTAGCCCGTTCCTTAGCTAGAACCTTCAGCAATTTGGGCACCGAGGGGGAGAGGAAGAGGAGAGCCGTCTGCAGTACCACCGATGCGGCAGAGGGCCTCAAGATGGCTGTGGCTCAAAAGGGGGGAGCCATGGAGTCATAAGTAGCTAGCCATCTGGACACAAGCTGGGGTCTGATCAGCCCCGGCTGGGTCAGCTGGAGGAGGGTATATGATGTTGAAAGACCCAAAACACCCGATGATTCCAGGAGCATCACTGAAGATGTGTCCAGAAGTGTCAATAGATGTATGTACACAGGGTTGTTTTCTCACACCAGCCACCCCACTTCCTCTCTGTACTGCGACTCATCATCACTGTTGATGAGGCCAACCACTGTTGTGTCATCCGCAAACCTGACGACACGGCTCGAGCTGGATCCTGCGACACGGTCATGTGTCAGCAGTGTGAACAGCCAGTGCTCAGCGTAACGGGACGAGAAACATTGCTGCCCTCATGGACTAACTGTGGCCTCTCTGTTAAGAAGTTTCAGAGGGAAGTGTTGAGACCCAGTTTCCCCACCAGTTTCTGGGGCATAATGGTGTTAAACGCCGAACTGAAGTTTGTAAACTGCAGCCTAGAATATGAGACCCCATTTTCCAGGCGGGACAGGACAGAGTGGACGGCAGAGGCCATTGCATCGCCAGTGGATCGACTCAAGTGATAAGCGAACTGGAAAGGGTCCAGTCTAGCCAGGAGTAAGGCTTTAATGTGCTTCATGACTACCCGCTCAAAGTATTTCATAATGTTCGATGTTAATGTCACTTAGGCAGGTTACTGTCGCCTTCAGTGTCACTGGAACGATGATTGCAAAGGTTTCATCAAAACAGGTTTTAGGGAGAATCTAGGATGTACATGGTTACAGCATAGGAGGAGGCCATTCGGGCCATCATATCTATGCCAGTACTTAGCTGGAGGATGACATGGAGAGCATATTGTGACTAACCCTGTTGAAAACTCTGGTAGGGTAAAAAAAACATAGGGAATGATTGATTACTGTTGTCACCAACACACAGAAATTCAATGGTGATTCACACACCCCTCCCCGTGTCTGTTAACACCTCTGACTCCTACACCCCTCCCTGTAACACCCTCCCGACCCACACCCCTCTCTGTCTCTGTGACACCCTCTGGCCCCTACACCGCTGTCTGTCTCTGTGACACCCACCTGCCCCTACATGCCTCCCCGTGCCTGTAACATCTTCCAGCCCCTCCAGTCCCTACAGTGCTTTCCATCTCTGTTGATCCCTTCCAGCCCCTACATCCTTTCCTGTCTCTGCAACACCCTCTGACCCCTACACCTCTCCCTGTCTCCATGACCCCCTCTGGCTCCTACATCTTTGGTGACATGCCAATTCTCCTCAAGCTCCTAATGAAATATAACCACTGTCATGCTGCTTTGTAATTGCTTCAATATGTTGGACCCAAAATAGATCCTGGGAGATATTGACACCCAGGAACTTTAACTGCTCTTCATTTCCACTTCTGATCCCTCGATGGGGACTGGACTGCCCCTTCCTAAAGTCTACGAGCATTTCCTTAGCTTTACTGACTTTGAATGCAAGGCTGTTGCTGTGACGCGACTCAACCAGTTGATCTATATCGCTCCTGTACACTTCCTCATCAACGTCTGAAATTCTGCCAACAATAATTGTGTCGGAAAATTTATAGATGATGTTTGAGCTGTGCCTAGCCACACGTTCGTGGGTGTGGAGAGAGTAGAACAGTGGGATAAGCGCACATCCTTGAGGTGTGCCGGTGTTGATTGTCAGTGAGGAGATGTTATCTCTGGTCCGCACAGACTGCAAATTTGCCCTATCATCTGCTTGTCCTTCCTCACACTCTCACTACACACTGCATCTACTTGTGTATCAATTGCCCCATCGTCAGCCCTATCACACTGGTTCCCATTCCCCTGTCAAGTTAGTTTAAATTCTTCCCAACAGCTCTAAGAAATCTGTCAGCAAGAATATTGGTCCTTCTCGGGTTCAGGTGTAACCCATCTCTTTGTACAGGTCATACCCTCCCCGGAAGAGATCTCAAAGATCCAGAAATCTGAAACCCTGTACCCTGCATGAATTCCTCAGCCATGCATTCATCCACCAAATCATCCAATTCTTAATCTCACTGGCTTGTGGCACAAGTAGCAATCCAGAGATTAATACCCCAGGAGGTCCTGCTTTTCAGCTTTCTACCTAACTCCCTATATTCTCCTTTCAGGACCTCCTTCCATTTCCTACGTCCAGGTATGTCATTGATACTGATATGTATCACAACTTCTGGTTGCTCACCCTCCCCCCTTTAGAATGCTGTGGACTCCATCGAAGACATCCCTGACCCTGGCACCTGTGAGGTAAAATACCATCTGTGTTTCTTTTTCACATCCACAGAAACTCCTGACACCTCCTCTAATTATGAAATCTCCTTCTCCCCATTTCCCTTCTGAGTCACAGAGCCAGACTCAGTGCCAAAGAACCGGTCACTGTGGCTTCTCCCTAATGCCTAGGTCATCTCCCCCACATTATCCAAAGCGCTACACTTAGTATTGAGGGAAATCACCACAGGGGTACCCTGCACTGGCTGCCTATTCCCTTTCTCTGTCCTGACAGTCACCCAAATACCTGCGTCCTGCATCTTAGGGCTGACTACCTCCCTGTAGCTCCTGTCTATGATGTGCTTGCCTGCAGAGAGAGAGAGAGATAGGGACATCTCTCTCATTGGAACGTACGGTGGCAAGAAAACATTTGTGAACCCTTTGCGATTACCTGGTTTTCTGCATTAATTACTCAGAAAATATGGTCCGATCTTCATCCGTCACAAGAACAGATAGACACAATCTGCCTAAACTAATAACACACAAACAATTGTACTACTTCTCATCAGTACTGAGTACACCATTTAAACAATCACAGTCTAGGTTCAAAAAAGGTATGTGAACCTCTGGGGTAATGCCTTCTACAAAAGCTATTTGGAGGCAGGTGTTGCAATCAATGAGATGAGATTGGAGGTGTGGGTTGTAGAGGTGCCCTGCCCTATAGAAAAAGACGAAGTCAGGTTACTGACAGAACCTGCTCTTCTCAGGAAAAATCTGTTTATGTGCACCATGCCTTGATCAAGGCAACTTTCGGAGGACCTTAAAAGAAGAATTTTAGAGATGCATGAAGCTGGAAAAGGCTACAAAAGCATTACTAAAGACCTGAGTGTTCATCAGTCCACAGTAAGAGAAATAGAGGAAATTCAGTACTGTTGCTACTCTCCCTAGGAGTAGGCATCCTGCAAAGATCACACCAAGAATACAATGTGTAATGCTGAAGGAGGTGGGTAAGGAATCCAAGGGTAACAACAAAAGACCTGCAGAAATCTCTGGAATTTGCTAAAGGCTCTGTTCACGTGTCCACTATAAGAAAAACAGTGAACAAGAATGGTGTTCATGGAAGGACACCGTGGAGGACACCACTGCTCTCCAAAAAACATTGCTGCACTTCTCAAGTTTGCAAAGGACTACCCTGGATGTTCCACAGTGCTCCTGAGACAATGTTCTGTGGACAGATGAGACAAAGTTGAACTTTTTGGCAGATATACATACTGCTATGTTTGGAGGGAAAAGGGCACTGCACACCAACACCAAAACCTCATCCCAACTGTGAAGCACGGTGGAAGGAGCATCATGGTTTGGGCCTGCTTTGCTGCCTCAGGGCCTGGACAGCTTGCATTCATTGAGGGAACAATGAATTTAAAATTGTATCAAGACATTTTACAGGAGAATGTCAGGGTAATAGTCCATCACCTGAAGCTTAATAGAAGCTGGATAATGCAACAAGACAATGATCCAAAACACAAGAGTAAATCAACAACAGAATGTTTTTTTTTAAAGAAAAAGAAAATTCATGTTTTGGAATGGCCAAGTCAGATGTGTGGCATGACCTGAAGAAGGCTGTTCATGCAAGGTATCCCAGAAATATTAATGAAATGAAACAGTTTTCAATGGAAGAATAGTCTAAAATTCTTCCTCACTATTGAACAAGTCTGATCAGCAGCTACAGGAAATGCTTGGTGGAGATTATTGCTGCTGAAGAAGGTTCTACCAGTTATTAAATACAAGGGTTTGCATACTTTTTCCAGTCTGGACTGTGAATGATTAAACAACGTGTTAAATAAAGACATGAAAAGTACAATTGTTTGTGTGTTATTAATTTAAGCTGATTGTCTTTGACTATTGTGACTTAGATTGAAGATCAGAGCACATTTTATGAGTAATTAATGCAGAAAGACAGTAATTGCAGATGGTTCACAAACTTTTTCTTGCAACTGTAGGTACTGATTAAAGGAAAGTTTCCTGAACACATTTGACAAACTTTTCTCCAACTAGTCCTTTTTACAATATCAGAGTCTCTGTCAATAAATGGAAAGTTAAAGTCACCTATTCTAACAACCTTGTGTTTCTTGCAACAGTCTGCAATCTCTCTATAAATTTCTTTCTTTAAATCCCTCAGACTGTTTGGTGGTCTGTAATGTAGCCCCGTTAACGTCTTATTTCTCAATTCCACCCATAGCGCCTCACTAGGCGAGTTCTCCAGTCTGTCCTGACTGAGCACTGCTATGACTTTTTCCTTAACTAGTACTGCCACCTTTCTTTCTCCTTTAATCAATCCAGGTTGGTCACGTCTAAAACAACAGCACCCCAGAATATTGAGCTGCCAGTCCTGCCCCTCCTGCAACCAAGTGTCATAATTTCATAATTCCGAGTATTGATCCATGCCTCTACCTCATCTGCCTTTCCTACAGTGCTTCTTGCATTGAAATATACACAGCTCAGGATATTCGTCACATCATGCTCAACCTTTTGTTTCCTAACTATAGCTCTCCTTTGCTCCTGCCTTCCCTTCTGAGCCACACAGGCAGACTCAGTGCAAGAGCCCTGACTACTGTGACTTTCCTCTGTTGGGTCATACAACCCCCGCCCCACCCCCCCCAACCACCAACAGTATCCAAAGCTGTTGTTGAGGGGGATGGCCACAAGGGTATTCAGCACTGGCTGTTTAAACTTCCTGTGTCCTGCACCTTGGGTGTAACTGCCTCTCTATAGGTCCTTAACTGTCACCCTCTCAGCCTCCCGAATGATCCGGAGTGGATCTAGTTCCAGCTCTGACTCCTTAAAGTGGATGCACTTCTCACAGGTGTGGTCATCGGGGACACTCGAGGACTCCCCGCCTTCCCACATCCTGCAAGGATTCTTCCTGGCGTCATTACTGTTCCCAACTGAGCAACTATAAAGGAGGAAAAACAATTTAAAAAACTCGACCCACAGCTTTTTATTTTGCCTTCTCTGACTGAAGCCTCTCATCGCTGTGGCATCAAAAAAAAACCCCACTCTAACTCTGACCATTCCAACAATGGCCGCTCCACTTGCCCCACCTTACTTTAATACGGTCTTGTCAATCAATTCAGAATGCTGATTGGCTGCTGATCAAAGCACCAGACTGCCGCGAGTCACTGCCTTTTCTACTCAGTCAGTGAACCTGAGTGAACTACGTCTTCTCAGGTTTCTGATTGCTGATTGGCTGTGCTCAAAGCTCCAAAATGCTGGAAGAACTCAGCACGTCAGCCAGCCTCTAGGAAGGGGAATAAATAGTTGGATTTCTGAGCCAAGATCCTTCATCAGGACTGGAAAACAAGGGAGCAGATTAAGAAGGTGGGGGAGGGGAATGAATACAAGATAGTAGGTGAGACCAGGTGAGGGGTAAGATGGTGGATGAGAGAGGGAGATGAAGTAAGAAGCTAGCAGGCAGGGGATAGATTGAAGTGGTAAAGAGCTGAAGAAGAAGGAATCTAATTGGAGGGGACAGTGGAAGAAAGGAAAGGGGGTGATAGCAGGTGAGAATGGGGCAGGGTTAAGAGGGGAAACAATAGAAATGAAAAAAGAGCAGAGGAGGGAGAGGGGAGCACCAGATACAATAGATGAATGGCAGACTTGTGTGTTAAGTGTCACCTCACCTGAGTGATTGCTTTTGGGCCCTGAGTATTGGTGAGGAAGGAGATGTAAGGGCAAGTATAGCAGTTGTCATACTTGCTGGGCTAAATTCTACTTGCCTGGATTCAGTTTCTTTGGCCACTGTTGCAGCCAATTTCCCAGCTGCCCTCTCTATCCTTTTCTTTGCAACTCTACCAATTTTTTTCACATCATCTCCTATTTCATCAGAACAGAAATGCTTGTGATTAAGTCCCACATTTCCTACATTTTAAAGGTGACAGTGCTTGTAAACTATTTAAAGGTATCCGGAGGCCTCTGTGTAAAAGTAAATTTATTTTGAGGAGCAGCACTCTGGGGGGGGGGGGGGGGAGTAATAATTATTGTTTGTGTTCTGACTGCAGTTATTTTTTTGCCAAACCATAGCTATTTCGAGAGTTGAAGAAGTTGACAACTCTGGTCAGTCTCTGCACCGCCAGCAGTACCTAGCCCTTCCACTAGGGGCACGGGCGCTCCCCGCCTCGACTCCTTGCCTGCTGTGTGCGTCCTGACGTCATCACGCTGTCGGTGGGCGAAGCCCCGTGGAGTTTTCCTGCCGTTGCGCGTGCGCAAATCGTGCGGTGCTGCTGCGCATGCGGGGTAGTAGGACTGCCTGTCCGAGGGCGAGTGGGCAGCGCCGCGGGGTCCAGGGGAAAGGGGGCACTGACGCCACATGAGGTAAAAGACAAACTCGGGTTTGGCTCATTTGCCGTCAACTGCCTTCACGGCGGCGCGTCAGTGTGTGTTTCCGCCGCCTGGAGCGACGACCGGGCTGATTGCAGTCGGGCGTCCACCTGGGCAGAGGAGCAGCTTGAGTAGCCAATCGGGAATGGGCAGACCGCTTATGTCATAGGGCTGGAGGCGGGACAAATGGCAGGCGGGTGCCAAGGTGGGCGGTGTGATGCACACATTGCTCACCTGTTTGGGGTATTAACCTCTCGACTTGTTCAGTGAAGTGAAATGAAATGCAAGAGTCTCCATTACCTTAGCTTTATTAAATATACACAGAGGGTATAAGGGTCAGAGAAAAGGAACTTCACATAATTTCTTCCCTGCTTTTAGGCCGTTCCAAAGGAATAATGGGTGCTGACGTTCCTTTTTGCTGTAGCTACTCTTGTTTAAAAAGAAGGTAGTAATTAAAAAGAAGCAAAGTGCTGCCAGTTGATTTTCCAGGATATAAATGGGACCCAGTGGGTCGAGCAGGGATTGTTGACGTTTCAGATTGAGACCCTGCAGGGTCAACAATTCCTTTTGCTCCCCAGATACTACTGGGCCCGCTGAGTTTCCAGAGTGCATCGTTTGCTGCTCCGGGTTGCAGTATTTGCAGTTTCTTCGGTCTCCAGAATGTAAACGTACCTTTATGCAAAATGTAAAATACACACGTTGGGCTTCCTCTGAAAAAATCCTACTCAAATCCTACCTCAGAGACTGGGTGTGAGTTTTCTGCTAATGTTCCCAATGCAGTATTGAGGAAAGGCAAAAGGTTTATCTTTTGGATGAGCAACACACATCAAAGTTGCTGGTGAACGCAGCAGGCCAGGCAGCATCTCTAGGAAGAGGTGCAGCCGACGTTTCGGGCCGAGACCCTTTGTCCTGACGAAGTGTCTCGGCCTGAAACGTCGACTGTACCTCTTCCTAGAGATGCTACCTGGCCTGCTGCGTTCACCAGCAACTTTGATGTGTGTTGCTTGAATTTCCAGCATCTGCAGGATTCCTCATGTTTCTATCTTTTGGATGAGTTTTTTTGTGGATGTAAAGGGGATGGTAACATTGCTATGCTGAATGGAGCAGTGGTTCTCTGTTGTTTTCGCTTGGGTTTATTTCTGTGTCGTCATAACTGTATATCTACTTGTCAAATTGTTCCTTGTGAAATCATGCTGCTCAATTTTATTGCTGTGTTTTAACGTCATGATGGTGATTATAAAACAAAAGTTACATAATCTGCCATGGAAAGTGATTGTAAAGGGCAATCACAAAGTTACAGTTTTCTGTTTAACCTCAGAATTATAGGACTCTCTTGTTTTTTGTCGTAGAACAAACAGGACCACCAACCGTTGTGTCATATTCTGATCAAAGTCATGACCTGTGAGAGTTAACTTACTGCAACACTTTCAGTGCTCCCTTATTTTTAAACCAATGAGTTAGGAATTTAAAGTTTGGCTAGGAGTTGTGAATTTGATAAGCTGATTATCTATCCTGCCTCCATGGCCCAAGTGTTGCTCTTGCACTAGGTCCTCTACTGAATTTCTTTGGCTGAACTGCACCTTTGTTTGTGATTTTTTTTGTCTTGATTAGACTCGCTCTTTCTGTGCCTTATTTTTGGAGCCATTGTTTGGATGAATATAAGCATCACTTAATTTGTAAATAACTTGGAATTAGTGATGAGCGTGATTATTTCTGAGCAAGTGTGACTATGTACACCCAGGTAGCAAGAGTAACCACACCCCTCCCATCTACCGTCAGTAATTACCTTCTGCAGCAAATGGTATATTAGCTAATGTTTATCTAGATATACAAAACTCAGGAACACCCAGGACCTCTGTGCTAGCAGATTTTCCGAACTGTTAAAACTCCATCAGACCTTAGCCCATATTTTCTTAAAGATAAAGATGTTACACGGTAGAAGTTTTTCAAGGTGGTGGTGAAGATGATCGATGAAAGTAGAAACCAGTCCTGCCAAAGGGTTTCGGCCCGAAACGTCAACTGTACTTTTTTCCATAAGCGCTGCCTGGCCTGCTGAGTTCCTTCAGCATTTTGTGTGTGTTGCTTGGATTTCCAGCATCTGCAGATTTTCTCTTGTTTCTGAGCTGTAGATGTTACTTACATGAATCTTAGTAAGGCAGTCAACAAGGTCCCTCATGATAGGCTCATCCAGAAGATTAAGATGCATGTGACTTGGCTATTTGGATTGAAAATTGCCATGGAAGATGGAGGGCAATGGTTAATGGGTCTTATTCTTGCTGGGGACTGTGACTAGTGTTGTTCTACAGGGATCTGTGACGTGGGTGAGTGGGTTAGACACAAAAATTGAGGGTATTGTGGATAATGAGGAAGGGTTGTCAAAGGATACAGGTCGGTTGGAGATACAGGCAGAGAAATTTCAGATGGGGTTGAACCTGGGCAAGTGTGAGGTGTTGCACTTTGAGAGATCAGAGGTAAAGGGTAAATATACAGTTAATGTCAGGACCTTTAGCACTGTTGATGTACCAGGGATCTTGGGGTCCAAGTCCATAACTCACAAAAGAGGCCATGCAAGTTGATAGGATGGGAAAGGCGTATTTATTTATTAAGGTACAATGATGAACAGGCCCTTCGAGCCGCACCACCCAGCTACCCCTGATTTAATCCTAGCCTAATCACGGGACAATTTACGATGGCCAGTTAACGTACCTGGAGGAAACCCATTCGGTCACAAGGAGAGCGTTACAAACATTGCAGACAGCGGCGGGAATTGAACCGGGGACACGTTGAGCTAAGTGCTACACTGCCATGCAGACTTTATAAAGGCCTGCTTGCCTTTATTACTTGATAGACACATGCGGACTTTATAAAGGCCTGCTTGCCTTTATTACTTGGCAAACACATCTCCCCCACAATCTCCAGCACAGGAGCACTGCGGGGATGTATACCTTGCCCCCGCTCTACTTGCTTTACACCCATGACTGAGGCTAAGTACAGCTCCAGCACCATACACAGGATTGACAATGCCACTGTTGTGGGCAGCATGAAAGGTGGTGATGAATCAGCACACAGGAGGGAGACTGAACATTTGGCTGAGTGATGTCATAACAACAACTTCTCACTCAATGTCAATGAGACCAAGGAACTGACTGTAGACTTCAGGTAGACCGGAGGTCCATGAGCCAGTAACCATTGGAGGATCTGAGGTGGAGAGGGTTTAAATTCCTGGGTGATACTATTTCAGAGGACCTGTCCTAGACCCATCATACAAATAAGTAAAGGCATCTGTTAGTCTTGCGAGACCATGGATCTGCGCCTGGAAAGTCTTCACTCTCCAGGGCGCAGGCCTGGGCAAGGTTGTATGGAAGACCAGCAGTTGCCCATGCTGCAAGTCTCCCCTCTCCACAACACCAATGTTGCCCAAGGGAAAGGCATTAGGACGGATACAGCTTGGCACCAGTGTCATCGCAGAGCAATGTGTGATTAAGTGCCTTGCTCAAGGACACAACACGTTCCCTCGGCTGGGGCTCGAACTCACGACCTTCAGGTAGCTAGTCCAATGCCTTAACCACTTGGCCACGTGCCCACCATCATAGAAATACTACTGCAAGTAAAGCATGACAAAGCCTCTACTTCTTCAGGGGTCTGTGACGATTTGACATGTCATCAAAAACCTTGGTAAACCTTTATAAATGTGTGGTGGGAAGTGTACTGACTGCACAGTCTGGTATGGGAACGCCAATACCTTTGAGTGGAAAATCCTACAAAAGGTAGTGGATTCTGCCCAGTACATCATGGGTAAAACCCTTCCAACCACTGAGCATGTTTACATGAAACATTGACATAGAAAAGCAGCATCCATCATCAAAGATCCTCACCACCCAGGCTGTGCTCTTTTCTGGCTGCTGCCATCAGGTAGAAGGTACAAGAGCCTCAGGACTTGCACCACCAGGTTCAAAGACAGTTACTACCCCTCAAACAAAGGGGGATAACTACACTCATTTAAGGACTCTTATCTTGTTATTTAATGCTCTTTATTGATTTCTGCATTTCCACAGTTTGTTGTTCATTGATCCTGTTTACAGTAGCTTTTCTATAGATTAGCTAAGTATGCCCACAGGAAAAGAACCTCAGTTGTATGTGGTGACATGTATGTAGTCTAATAATAAATCTGAACTTTGGTCTTTGAAGAATTGAGTTCGAGAGTTAGGAAGATGTGCTGCAGCATTATAAAATTAGGTTCCATCTGGAGTATTGCATTCAGTTCTGGTTGCCTCATTTATAGAAAGCATGTTGAGGGTGCAGAAGTGGCTTACCGCCATGCTGTCTGAATTAGAGGGCATGTACTACAAGGAGAAGTTGGACAAACTTGAGTTGTCTTCTCTGGTGAGGCAAAGACTGACAGAAGACGTGATAGAATTTATAAAATTATGAGACATAGATAGAATAGGCATTTCAATCCAAATCGCTGGTATCTTTCCCAGGGTCAAAATGTCTATTATTAAAAGGTGTGCATTTGAGGTGCTGCGGGGCTTCAAAGGAGATGTGATAAACAGCGGGGTAGACCTGACTTTAAACCTGCTGGTAAATGCTTTCAGGCTTTTGATTCTTCTGCGTGATGGAGAAGGGGAAGAGACTATCCCAGGTGGGTGGGCTCTTTGATTATACTGACTTCTTTACTGAGACATCAAAAAGTATGGACAGAGTTTCTGTGATGTTCTGAGCTGTGTCTACAGTCTGCAGTTTCTTGGGGTACGTGCAGAGCAGGATCAGATTCTCTTACAGTAGTTATCCCTTGTACATCAAAACAGTGAAATGTCCCATTTGCACTAACAACCATCACAACCTAAGGATGTGCTGGGGGCAGCCCACAAGTGTCAACATTGCATCCCTACATTTCTTGGTAGAACAAGCCCCTCACCTCACTCCCACCTATCCATATGCACGGACAACCCCAGGACAGACCTCTGGGCTTCCAATCTCTAGGCTTCAATTTCCAGACTTCCAATCAACCTTCAGGCTTTGATCTTCAGTATTGACCCCCATACTGGCCGATGATGGAACACTCCAGATCTCACAGTCCGAGATCACCAACTCACCAGCTCTTGTGCCTCCTACTGGCATAAACTTGCGATCCTGGGACCCACCAACTAAGGGTCTTTTGTTAGACATACATTGCAGGAGACTAGGGGAATCCCTGAAATATTCACCTATGTCTCTGCTGATCAACAGAACGCAACAATCTAAGCCTTTATTACCTCCAGTCTTCACTAGTATCCCTTATGCTCTATCTTCCAGAGGTTTGTTGTTAACTCTGCTGCCCATGTCCTATCTCAAGGCAATGCTGTTTACCCATTAAGTCTCGTTACATTGACTCCAAGCTGAGGAACCCTTTGATTCTAAAAACTCTCAGCTTTGTTTTTCTAGATCCTGGGTAGCCTTGGTCCAAACTTTCTCTGTAACTCTTTTTTTACCCCATTACTTACTAGATATTTCTGCTCTTCTAATTCTGACCTCTTGATCACACCTACGATGGAGTTCCATCCCTAAGTTGTTTGCCTCTGTATTTCTCTTCATTCTTTTAAGTTATCCCATAAAATCTACTGCATTGATCAAAATTTTTGTCATCTGCTCTAATGTATTATGGCCCAATGAATTTTGATTTGAAAGCACTTTTAAGATGTGCCCTAGGTTTTGTTTACTGTATTAAAAGTTAATGTGAACACAAATTATTTCTCTGTTGTTCTGTGATGAGATGTTCCACCGATATTCTGTTAGCTGAATGTCCAGGTACCCATGGTAGAATTTGGATGTGTTCTGCCGCTGTCCTGATTGACACATATCCTCTAGCCAGTAACAGGAGAAATCATCCTCTCCACTGCGGTTTAAATTTCTATCCTTCACACAGATTGGTCACAGAAAGGTGAATTAACAAAGTAATTGATTAGTTTTAAAACACTGATGCAGCCTGAAAATGTAAATGTGCTATAAAATTCATTTTTGTTTAAAATGAATATCTTTTTTAGTTCATTTTACTGTAAGAAGTGTATTGGAGAAATACACATATTTGACTGTGTCATATTTCAGAGATACAAAATTCGCTGATTCTGAGTAAGATGGCTGCTCCCAGTCCGAGGTCGTAATTCTATGCAAGATATAATTCTCATTATCTTTGATTCACTGTACTTGTTTTCCTCTAAATATACGTTTTGCTTTTGATCATAGTCAAGTGAGGGCTTTTTCATCTTCAGCATTAAGAGAAATTAATATGTACTAACTTTAACAAATTGACGTTAAGAGCTGCCATAAATTGGACTGGATGGATATTCAGTTTGGTTTTGCAAATGAACTTGACAAATAAAAAAACTCAGAATCTGCCTGTATGCGATTGTGTAATAGAATTGGAACAAAGAATGAACTGTAACCAAAGTTCAAGTACATTAATTGAGATTTGTCTTCCCCACAGACAGCCGCAAAACAAAGAAACCCCTCCACACATCACGACCATCAGAGGTGCGAAAAAAAAACAAATTGCGCAAACAACACATAAAACATTAAACATCAAACTGTAGAGTCCCCAAAAGTGAGACCACAGCCATGAGCTTTTGATGCGAGTAAAGCCAATGCAGGAGCCAAGTTAGTCAGTTTAGTGCTGTGTTGCTGGCTGCAGACCTTGATCAAATCGTGCAAATCGTCAAGCTGGTTCAGCACTGAGGACATTAACCATCAAACTGCAGCTGAAAGTGAATCCATAGCCCCGAACCACAAGCCTCCAAGGTGATGGAACCTTGCAGTGTGGGATGCAAGACTCCTGCACCTTCCACTGGCAGCAGCAAGAGGGAGACTGGTCAAACCCCGGCAGACAGCACTAAATACCCTTTCATTTTCCACTCTGGTCCTCGTCGATTTTAATTTTGCTCGGCGTTTTAATCAGCACAGAATTAATAGAGCTGACCACAGGTTCGTATTCCGGCATTCAGAATCGATGCAACATACCCCCAGTGACGGCCATATCTGCACCCTGCTCCGAATCCCCCAGGAAATCACAGTGTACCAGATCATCATTCAGCTCAAAAATACCTTCCTAAAAGGGAAATACGGGCTTCAATCAATCCCAGTTCAGAAGAACAAGCGTATCTAGTAGTTTTGTAAGCTGTCTGCAAGATGTCGCCGTCAGTCACTAGCGCCATCTTGCCAGTCAGTCCAAGACCACTGTTGAGGGAAACTACATCCCTTCATATTTTGTGTTACATTATTGAGGGAAACACATTCATGTTTTGTTTCATGGCAAATAAGCAAGTTTTTGTTACGTTGTGTTCTGTAACACCTTGTTTGCTTTTGATCCAATTCTATTCATTCTAATTAGAGGGAAATTGAACCAACGGAGTTATCAGTGTATGTTTTCTGTCATTGATCATGATTACTGTGAGGAATAGCATTTTAAAAAGGGCTTAGTATTGCCATTATTATTGGAAGTGGAATAGTGTGCCTAATATAGATTGCATTAAAAGCAACTAATTGATGTTATCAGCGTGATGTGTCATCAGATGCTATTAGCACTGGAATGACCTCGGTGACCTTTGTCATTTAGAGAATCACAGAACTAGATGCCACTCTGATGCTAAATGCTGGCTTAATTTGTTTATATCCTTTTAGTACTCTCCCAGCCATGGTATTTGTAGCAGCAGTTTTCAGCCAATTTTGAAACAAGAAAGCAGAAGGTTAAATCATAAGAAATTGGAGCCATTCAGCCCATCTAGTCTGCTCTGCCATTAGATCATGGCTAATTTATTTTCCATCTCAACCCTATTCTCCTGCCTTTTCCCATAACCTTTGATACTCTGACTAATCAGGAGCCTATTAACCCCTGTTTTAAATGTACCCAATGACCTAGTCTCCACAGCTGTCTGTGGCAATGAATTCCTCAGATTTACTACCCTCTGGCTAAAGAAATTCCTCCTCATCTCTGTTCTAAATGGATATCCCTCTGTTCTGAGTCTAGACTCTCTCACTGTAGGTAACATCCTCTCCATGTCCACTCTCGCTGGGCCTTTCAGTATTCAGTAGGTTTTAATGTGATTCCCCCCTCATTGTCATGACATGTGCCAGAGTTTCGACACTCTTACTCTCTGAAGTATGGATAGGTGGCACAGCTCCTTTAAAGATTCAGGCTGCCCTGCTAATTGGTGGCCATATTTTGGTGCCAGGATTTCAAATATTTAAAGAGCACCCAAAGTGAGGTTCAGTGTTCATCCGTCAGCTCTACTTTGAATTCTCATGCAGTATCAAGTTTAGAACCCTGTCTTTATTTCAGTCTCGCGTCATGTCTTGATTCTAGTCTCGGGTACATCACTTGGGTCCTAATCATGCAACACACATCAAAGTTGCTGGTGAACGCAGCAGGCCAGGCAGCATCTCTAGGAAGAGGTACAGTCGACGTTTCAGGCTGAGACCCTTCGTCAGGACTAACTGAAAGAAGAGCTAGTAAGAGATTTGAAAGTGGGAGGGGGGAGGGGGAGATCCAAAATGATAGGAGAAGACAGGAGGGGGAGGGATGGAGCCAAGAGCTGGACAGGTGATTGGCAAAAGGGATATGAGAGGATCATGGGACAGGAGGCCCAGGGAGAAGGAAAAGGGGGAGGGGGAGGGGGGAACCCAAAGGATGGGCAAGGGGTATAGTCAGAGAGACAGAAGGAGAAAAAGGAGAGTGAGAGAAAGAATGTGTGTATAAAAATAAATAACGGATGGGGTACGAGGGGGAGGTGGGGCATTAGCGGAAGTTAGAGAAGTCAGTGTTCATGCCATCAAGTTGGAGGCTACCCAGATGGAATATAAGGTGTTGTTCCTCAAACCTGAGTGTGGCTTCATCTTTACAGTAGAGGAGGCCGTGGATAGGCATATCAGAATGGGAATGGGATGTGGAATTAAAATGTGTAGCCACTGGGAGATCCTGCTTTCTCTGGCGGACAGAGCGTAGGTGTTCAGCAAAGCTGTCTCCCAGTCTGCGTCGAGTCTCGCCAATATATAGAAGGCCACATCGGGAGCACTGGACGCAGTATATCACCCCAGCCGACTCACGGGTGAAGTGTCGCCTCCAACTTTGATGTGTGTTGCTTGAGTTTCCAGCATCTGCAGAATTCCTCGTGTTTGGGTCCTAATCATCCTCACTTGGGTCTGTCATCACACTGTTTCTTCTAAACTCTAGCAAGTACAGATTCAGAGCCATTCAAACACTCCTCATACGTTAATCCTTTCATTCCCTGAATCATTCTCATGAAGGTCTCCTCTGGACCTTCTCCAATGCCAGCACGTCTTTTCCTAGAATAAGAGCCCAAAACTGCTCATTATACTCTCAGTGCGGTTTAACCAATGGTGTACAAATCCTGAGTGTTGCATCCTTGCTTTTATATTCTAGTCTTCTTGAAATGATGCTAACTTTACATTTGCCTTCCTTACCACCGACTCAACCTGCAAGTTAATCTTTAGGGAATCCTGCACAAGGACTCCCAAGTCCGTGTAGAAAATAGTCTACACCTTTTAATTAGACTGGAATCAAACTAGCTCAGTGGAGTCCGGAAGGTTAATTAATCCTTCCGTTTGGAATAACATCTGCCTTAGCTATGAAGTGGATACTGCTGCAGATTAAGAGACGCCTTTCTGTTCAAAGATGATTGAGGTTATCCAGAGTGTGGATGGTCCTTTTTAAGAAACTTGGCCGTATCATTTTTATGTAGAGCTTGCAAATCAGTTTAGATCAATACTTCAACAGAATATCAAGAAAGAGGGCTTTGAATTGCAGTTACATCTTTTACAGGAGATGCTTCACAGTCAGTAGACTGGAGAAGATTTTTCAGTATAAATTGGCTGCTGCACCATCTATACATATATTAGAGACAATAACAGCTTGTCCTTCATTTTTAGGATCAACTCCAAATTGACAGACAATGGTGCCAGTCAGAATTCACTGAAAGGCACACACCTTTTAATGGCAGTGATCCTTCCTTAAACCTGCTGTTGTTCGGCCCAGCCAGAACGTGAATCATACCAGTTCACCACCCCGCCCCCCCACCCCTTTGCCAAGCAAGCCAATCTGATATCCAAATAGGAAGGGGCCCAGGATGGACACATTTTTGCGCACCTTTCCGTCAGTGGCTTTCCAGATTCAGGCAATGGAAGAAGCTGAGAAGACCCGTCAGGGGACTCTCTACGCTGCTCCGCCAAATACTGCCCCTCACATTCTCCTGACTTTATGCTCAGCAGATCGGCTTGTCAGTTCATTTGATAGTCCAGTTCACTAGCAACTGTTAACGCTGCCGATAGTAGTTGATTGGAAGTCTCACTTCTAAATTTATCATCCTTGTTTTCAAACTGCTCCTTTATAAAATCCCCTGCTAATCTTTGTGACCCCTCCCAACATCACGGCACTACTCCATTTTAGACCCAGCACATCTCATTCCTCTACCATTGGTTTGATGGCACTCTTAGTGCACTGCTGGGGCTATATTTTTCAGCACTTTGCCTCTTATCCCTTTCTTTGCAGCTGTGTACAGTTTCTGGTTGGGTTGCATCTCTATGCAATGTGTGTTCAGCTGCACAATACCTCCTCTGGCAAAGAGAATCACCTACAATTACCCGAAGCTTCTGAACCCTTTGATCTTTTACTTCCTGCTTCTGCAGGTGGTGGATCTGAGAGTTAATCACTGATTACCAAAGACAGCTTTGTAGCAGAGTGAAATAAAGCTGTGTTTCTGTAGCATGTACTGCAAGTGGCAGACATTACTCCCTAATACTAGTTTTGGCTGCAGTTCAATTGACTTAATATACACTGCAATGCAGGGAGAGGCATATTTAATTCTATTGTAGGCAATTGGATGACAGTTGAGTCAATATTTGACTGATTTTTTATAGTCTGAACTATAGCTTTCAAAACTGGGGCTGAATTATTTGTGCACATCAGAGGTTTGACATCCAGTATTGACAATATACGCAACAATATAGAGAGAGGCATATTTAATTCAATTATAAACAACTGGAGGATTGTTCAGCCACTATTTAAATGATTTTTATAGTCTGAAGTATAGATTTCAAAACAGTGGCTAAGTTATTTGTGCAGAGCAGAGGTTTGATGACCAGTTGATCAATTTGTATGTTTAGTGCTTTGTTAGTTGTGCCTGTTTCATGCTGCCACTGCAGTGTATACTGAAGCATTACCAAGGCAGCTCCTTCCAGCAGTAGAGACGACTACTAATATGTCATGAATCACCATTTTCCGATAACTTTGGTGTTTTGTCTTCTCTTCGTACAGTTGAAATTGAGTGCTATTTTAGAGGTTGGGATTTCTGTAACTATTACTAGTTTCAGTAGTCCCAACCTAGGTCAGTGTGTAGCATTCCTGTCTCTGTTAATATGTCTAAGCAAAAAAAAATTACAAATGTCTAAACCTAACCCAAAATGTAATTTTACTGGGGCTACACTTAGGGTACTTTTATTTTGGTCCTGTCGTTTAAGAAATATATACTAACATTGGAGGCAGTTTGAAAAACATATACATAAAACATAGAACAGTACAGTACATTACAGGCCCTTCGGCGCACAATGTTGTACCGACCCTCAAACCCTGCCTCCCATATACCCCCCCCACCTTAAATTCCTCCATATACCTGTCTAGTAGGCTCTTAAACTTCACTAGTGTATCTGCCTCCACCACTGACTCAGGCAGTGCATTCCACGCACCAACCACTCTCTGAGTAAAAAACCTTCCTCTAATATCCCCCTTGAACTTCCCACCCCTTACCTTAAAGCCATGTCCTCTTGTATTGAGCAGTGGTGCCCTAGGGAAGAGGCGCTGGCTACCCACTCTATCTATTCCTCTTATTATCTTGTACATCTCTATCATGTCTCCTCTCATCCTCCTCTCCAAGGAGTAAAGCCCTAGCTCCCTTAATCTCTGATCATAGTCCATACTGTCTAAACCAGGCAGCATCCTGGTAAATCTCCTCTGTACCCTTTCCAATGCTTCCACATCCTTCCTATAGTGAGACAACCAGAACTGGATACAGTACTCCAAGTGTGGCCTAACCAGAGTTTTATAGAGCTGCATCATTACCTCGCGACTCTTAAACTCTATCCCTCAACTTATGAAAGCTAACACCCCATAAGCTTTCTTAGCTACCCTATCTACCTGTGAGGCAACTTTCAGGGATCTGTGGACATGTACCCCCAGATCCCTCTGCTTCTCCACACTACTAAGTATCCTGCCATTTACTTTGTACTCTGCCTTGGAGTTTGTCCTTCCAAAGTGTACCACCTCACACTTCTAGAATATGGTTGTCTGATAATGAATGACTAGAAACAATAAATTATAACTATGGTCTTTGAAGTCTGGAAGAATAACTAGTAAACTTATTGACACACGTAAGGTGCTGAGGGGATATGTGGGCCCCTTATCTAAGAAAGGATGTGCTGGCATTGGAGAGGGGCCAGAAGAAGTTTAGGAGAATGATCGCATGAATGAAAGGGATATATGAAGGAGTGCTTGCAGTCTCTGGGCCTCACTGGAATTTAGAAAAATGAGGAGAGATCTCATTGAAATTGCCCACATGGGGTGGACGTGGAGAGGATGTTTCCAATAGTGGGACAGTCTAGGACCAGGGGGCACAGCCTCAGTGCTCAGGGACGTCCTTTTAGAACGGAGATGAAGAGGTTTTTCTTTGGTCGGAGGGTGGTGAAATTGTGGAGTTTATTGTCACAAGCAACTGTAGAAGTTATAAGTATATTTAAAGTGAAGTTTGATAGGGGATTAGTAAAGGCGTCAAATACTATAGGGAAGGAGGAGAATGAGGAAAATAGATCAGCCATGATCGAATGGTGGATCAAACTCAATGAGGCAAATAACCCAATTCTGCTCCTATGTCTTATGTTCAATTGTTTCTGCTAGTGAGAGACTGTTGAACAAGGGGACGCAGGAAAAACATTAGGGGTCAAATATTTAAAATTGAGGTGTGTGGGAACTTTTCACCAAGGGTGATAAATCTCTGGAATTCTCTACCCAAAGGGCCATAGATCATTAGGGTTAGTTAAAGAGAAATGGACATATTTTTGAGAGATCTGGGAATTGAGGGCTGTGGGAACAGAAGCAGAAGTGGAGGTGAGGCCTTTTGGGGGGAGGGGTTGAAATCATACATGATCAGATTGAGTACTGGGGTAGGCTTGAAGGGCTGAGTGGTTTTCTCCTGCATTTGTTTATTGTGTCCTCGTTTATCAAAAGTGCTGACCTCAGCATGGCACTGCCAGATGTGCCTCCTGTCTGCCTTCTGAAGTGGATGTAGAAGTTCCATTGCAGAATTTGAAGATTTGGAGACTTTCCCCACTGTGTAGGCCAGCATTATCCATCAGTCAGTGTTACTGACGCATGAGCTGGTCATTGTCGTGAACCCTTAATGTGTACATTCGAGCAGCAGCTGTACATTAAAAAATTACTTGATTGCGAGTTTGAAACCTAATGAGGTTGTGAAAAATGCTGTAAAGTGCCAGCTTTCCTTTATAAATCGCTGAACAAACCCACATATTTTTCTTCAGGTCTTTGCTCTTACACTTGATGTCTCTTTATGTTTTGAATTCTAATGTACAGTATGTTGTTGTCCATTTGTACATCAGGTTCCTAACACCAGAGCCCCTAGTGGCAGAATTTTGTAGTACCATCATTCCTTTCCTAAAGACCTGCAATATTTTCCAACAGATATTGTACCAAGATACAGTGAACTGCTTGATTTGTCGTACAGATCAAATGATCGCACTGTAGAGGTAGAATAAGGTAAAACAGTAATAATGCAGAATAAATTCTAAAAGCTACCAGAAAAGTACAGTGCAGGTAAACAATAAAGTGGAAAATCTTAACCAGGTAGATTGTGAGGCTTATTGTAAAAGAGTCTGATAACAGTGGGATAGAAGATGCCCTTGAGTGCTTTCAATATTTTGCACCTTCTGCCCAGTGGGAGAGGGAAGACTGTTACATCCATGATGGTGACTATAAATTCAGGTGCAGTGGAGGCCTGTCAGAGTGGGTGGTGACATATCCAATTCCCTTCTGTTCAGAACAGGCATGGAACATGCATATTGATTCCCTTTTGAAATGCAGAATTTCTTTCCATGTATTTCTAGCCAATGCATTCCTGATCACCATAATTCACTGTGTAAGACAACGCAGCAGGTTGGAGATTTGAGCAGCGCCCAATCAGAGATCAGAAACCTGAGAGGACGTAGTTCACTCAGGTTCGACGATTGAGTAGAAAAAGCAGCAATTTAGTGCTTTGAGCAGCGGCCAATCAGCGTTCGGGATTGATTGGCAAGAACAAATTAAAGTAAGGCAGGGGCAAGCAGAGCAGCCATTGTTGGAGTGGACAGAGTTTAGGGTGGGCATTTTGAGGCCTTAGCTCTTCGAGGCTTCAGCTGAGAGAATGTAAAAAAGTTGTACACACACACACACACGCGCGCGTGCTCTCGCTCTCACTCTCTCACTCACACACACACACAGAATTTCTTGTTCTTCCTCCTTTATATTTGCTCAGTTAGAACAGTAGAGATGCCAGGCAGGACGTGGGAAGGTAGAGAGACCTCCAGTGTCCCTGGTGACTACACCTGCAGGAAGTGCCTCCAGCTGCAACTTCTAACACTCCGTATTAAGGAGTTGGAGCTGGACCTGGATGAACTCCCAGTCATTCAGGAGGCCGAGGGGTGATAGATAGGACATTTAGAGAGGTAGTTGCATCCAGAGTGCAGGACAAAGGAAACAGTGTGACAGGAAGTGAAAAGGGGCAGCCAGTGCAGGGTACCCCAGTGGCCATCCCCCTCACAACCCACTTAGGCTACTGTGGGTCGTGTAGCAGGGAAAAGTCACAGCGATCAAGTCTTAGGCGCTGAGTCTGCCTCTGTGACTCAGAAGAAAAGATGGGGAGAAGAGGCGAGCTGTTTTCATAATTAGGGGGGCAGAAAGGATGAAATCATTGGACGGTTATGTTGCCTTCTGGGTGCCAGGGTCCAGGACATCTTGGATCAAGTCCTCAGCATTCTAAGTGGAGGGTGAACAGCCTGAAGTTGTGGTTCATGTAGGTACCAGTGACATGGGTAGGAAGAGTGACGAAGTTCTGCAAATTGAGTTCAGGGATTAGGTGCTAAATTAAAGGGCAGGATGTCCAGGGTTGTGATCTCAGGATTGCCACATGCTAGTGAGGCTAGAGCTAGGAAGATTATACAGTTTAACACATGACCAAGGAATTGGTGTAGGAGGGAGGGCATTAGGCTCCCTTCCAGGGTAGGTGGGACCTGTGCAGAAGAGATGGTTTGCACACAAGCGGGAGAAGGACTAAAATCCTAGTGGGAAAATTTGCTAGTACTGCACGGAGGGGTTTAACCTAGAGTTGCAGGGGGATGGGAATTAGAGTACCAGAACAGTTAACGGAGAGGTTGTGGATGCAGGTGTCGTTCAGACCTCAAACAAAATCGGGAACCAAAAGGTTAAGCTTGGTGCGACTGATGTCCTAAGCAGCACATATTTCAATGCAAGAAATATCGTGGGAAAGGCAGATGAGCTCAGGGCATGGATCAACACCTGGAATTATGATATTGTAGCCATTAATGAGACTTGGTTGCAGGAGGGGCAGGACTGGCAGCTCAATATTCTGGGGTTCCATTGTCTTAGGTGTAACAGTGTGGGAGGAATTAAGGGAGGTGGGCTGGCGTTACTAGTCAGGGTAAATGTCACAACAGTGCACAGTCAGGGCAGACTGGAGAACTCATCTGGTGCAGAAATGAGGAATAAGAAAGGAATGACCATATTGATGGGGCTATATTGCAGACCACCCAGCAGTCTGAGGGATTTAGAGGAACAAATTTGCAGAAAGTTTCAGACTGCTGCAAGAAACATAAAGTTGTTATAGTAGGTGATTTTAAGTTTCCACATATTGACTGGGACTCCCATACTGTAAAAGGACTGGATTGGATAGAGTTTGTCAAATGTGTTTAGTAAAGTTTCCTTAACCAGTACGTAGAGCATGCGATATTTGATCTGCTATTACGGAATAAAACAGGGCAGGTGAGAGAAGTTTGTGTAGGAGAACACTTTGCATCTAATGATCACGATGTCATTAAATATGCAAAAAGACAGGTCTGGTCCACAGTTGAGGTTCTAAATTGGAGGAAAGCCGACTTAGCCAAACCTGCAAGTGTGGATTGGGACAGGCTGTTTTCTGGCAAAAGTGTACTTGGTGAGTGGGGGCTTTCAAAAGTGAATTTTTGAGAGTACAAAGCTTGTATGTGCCTTTTAGACTAAAAGGTAAAGATACCAGGTATAGGGAAACTTGGTTTTCAAGAGATATTGAGGCCCTGATTAAGAAAAGGAGGTGCATAGCCAGTATAGGCAGGTAAGAACAGTCCTGCCAAAAGGTTTTGGCCTGAGACGTCGTCTGTACTCTTTTACTAGATGCTGCCTGGCCTGCTGAGTTCCTCCAGCATTTTGTGTGTGTTGTAAGGATAGTCAGCATGGCTTCATGCGTGGTAGGTCATGTCTAACCAATCTTTCAGGAGTTTTTCAGGAAGTTACCAGGAAAGTTCATGAGGGCAAGGCAGTGGGTGTTGTCTACAGGGACTTCAGCAAGGCATTTGACAAGGTCCCACATGGGATATTGGCCAAGAAGGTTCAGTCACTCGGCATTTAAGATTAGGTAGTAAATTGTATTAAATTTTGGCTTTGTGGGAGAAGACAGAGAGTGGTAGCAGAAGGTTGCCTCTGTGACTGGTGGAACGTAGCAGGGATCGGTGCTAGGTCCATTGTTGTTTGTCATCTGTATTAATGATCTTGATGATAATGTGATTAACTGGATCAGCAAAATTGTGGTTGACACCAAGATTGGGGATGTAGTGGACAGAGAGGAAGGCTATCATGGCTTGCAGAGGGATCTGTGTCAGCTGGAAAAATGGGTTGAAAAATGGCAAATGGGATTTAATGCGGACAAATGCAATGTGTTGCACTTTGGTACGACCAATCAGGGTAGGTTTTATATAGTGAACGATAGGAAATTGAGGAGTGTGGTAGAACGAAGGGATCTGGGTATACAGGTCCATAATTCATTGAAGGTAGCATCACAGGTAGATAGGGTCATAAATAAAGCTTTTGGCACATTGACCTTCATAAATCAAAGTACTGAGTACGGGAGATGGGATGTTATGTTGAAGTTATATGAGACATTGGTGAGGCATAATTAGGAGTATTGTTTGCAGTTTTGGTCACCTACCTACAGGAAAGATGTAAATAAGGTTGAAAGGGTACAGAGAAAATTTACAAGGATGTTGCTAGGTCAGAAAGACCTGAGTTATAAGGAAAGATTGAATAGGTTAGGACTTTATTCCTTGGAACACAAAACATTTGACAGGTATACAAAATTATGAGGGATGTACGTAAGGTAAATGCAAGCAGGCTTTTTCCACTGATGTTGGGTGGGGCTTCAACCAGAGGTCATGGGTTAAGGGTGAAAGGTGAACATTTTAAGAGGAAACTTGAGGGGAAACTTCAGTCAGAGAATCATGAGAGTGTGGAATGAGCTCCACACCAATGGAGCATGCGAGCTTGATGTCAACATTTAAGTGAAGTTTGGATGGGTATGTGGATGGTAGGGGTATGGAGGGCTATCGTCCTGGTGCAGGTCGATGGGAGTAGGCAGTTTAAGTGGTTTCGGCATGGACTAGATGGGCCGAGTGGTCTGTTTCTGTGCACTACTTTTATTTGATCGTATGACTCTAGAAGTTCCCTACTGTTAAGCAATTGCTTAAATCTGTGTGTTGTTTAAAATAAAACCAGAAAATGCTAGAAATACTCTACAGGCCAGGCTGCATTGGGAAAAGAAACACTACTTAATGGTCAATGATCCTTTGTCAGACAGGGAAGCTTGCTAAGCTGCTGAGAAGGTGGGGTGGAGGGGATGTTTCCCATGGGGTAAAATTGGGCTGAGCATGGGATCAATGCTGGAGTCTGCAGCAAAACAAAAACTGGGTCGAGCTGCTGATAGACCTCTGCGGGTCAGACAGGATTTGAGGACGGAAATGGGCAGTTAGTATTTCAGAATGAGATCCCTCCTCTGGACTGAAAAATTGAGTCCAGAAAGTTATGATATTTATGTCTTGACCAAAGTTGAGGTGGCGTTCCGCAAGTTTCTGTTGTGCCTGCTGTAACAGTGCAGGAGGGTACAGACCAACAGGTCAGAGTGGAGGTGGGTTGGAGAATTAAAGCAGCTTCTCCAGACTGAACTGCTGGGTATCTCTTTTGCTCTGCATTTCCCAACTTCTACGTCCCTTTGTCTTTATTCCTTTTTGGTTACGTTGCCATTCCTAACTTCCCCTTCACTCATTCATCAAATGACCTTGCTGCTCACTACGTCATGGCATTAGGGCAGCAATGAAGGACCTCCATCTTTGTCTGTCCTTGGCCATCTTCTATACCATCTGCACACAGATTGTTATCTTCATTGCTGTTTCCATAAAAGTTTTGTTTGACCAGTCAGGGTTGTTAGTCCTGAGCTCAACCCTTAACCTGGAGCACTGGTTGACCACTCTTAGTCTGTCCTCTACCCTTTGACCTGTTTGGTATGGGTGACCCTAACAAGAGTCAAAGCACAAGGCCCTGACCCTGGACAAACATGGCTCTCTGGGTCATTAATGCACGCAAGCTTCCAAACCACAACAAGGTGTGGTCCTCTTGGAGGACCAAATAACATTGTTTATAGCTTATTCCCATGCTCAGCCTGGACTTACCCCATCAGAGATATTCCCTCTTCCATCAATCTGTATGCAGCTTCATAAGCTTCTTTGTCTCCTTCCCAGTTCTGATGAAAGGTCTTTGACCCGAAATGTTAGCTCAGTTTCCCTTCCTACCAGTGCAGCCCAACCTGCTGAGTATTTTCATGCGTATGCTACTCACCGGCTTCTATAGTGGAAACATTGGAACAGAAATCTGTACACAGAGCAGTATTCTTGTGACAACGTTACATGTTTGAAATGTTACTGAGATTATTTCCATCTTGAATTGCAGCACTCCAGAAAATTGCTTGGACAATTCCAAGATCAAATCCCACCTGTGCCATTGATGTGCTGTCCACATCAGAACAGGTTGTACTATGTAGTTGTCAGTATAAGGGTGTTTTAGATCATTGTGAGGAAATTAGTTCTTGTAGGGCACCCATGCTGTAAAAGCAGGCTCCGTGAGCGAGTCCCTGTACAAGTCTAAGAACCCCACAGGGAATATCCCGTATTTATCTTCTCACCTTCTGCCTCTGCCCCAAACCTCACTGTCAACCCTCTCCCCCCTCCCCAGATGCACCTCCATACATGGCCCTTGCTTCCCACCACTATCCCCAACACACCTACTAAACCTTTCTCCTCCCTCAGTACCTGACCCTGTGCAAACCCATGTAGTACATTGCTTCATGGGCACTGCAATAGTGCAACACACAGAAGGAAAGATGTAAGGACCCTTCGGTCATGCTGGGTGTCCTGAGCCTCCAGCAGTTCTAGATTCAGCTGCAGCGTGGCCAGAGCCAAATTGCGCTTTGATGCACTGCAAAGTAAGCCTTTAGCATGCCCCTCCCCCGCCCTTAAGAAGAAAGTGGCCTTGAAATTCATTAACTACTCTAAATTCTGAATAGTTTTGAACACTTCTATTAAATCTCCTCTTCGTTTTCCGAGTCCTGAGAAGTGCAACCCAGTTCCTTCAATCTCCACTGGAGTGGGTATCTGAAATGTTGTATTTGGGAGGTTCTTACTAGTAATTTATTAATGTATTTGTTATGTTCAATAAACTGAGGTTATCAGTTGTCATCTTCTGCAGATTGGTTTTTTGTGCACTCTCAACCAGTCCTTCAGCATTGCTAGCACTGATCTGATTGTACGTAGCAAGTTCTGTCCAGAAAAAAATCCTTTGGCCTTCAGCTGAGCCAGTCCTCAAAGCTTATCTGTTAACAAAGCTGTCAGACTTCAAGCCAATAAGCACAAATTTACACTAAACATTTAGAATTTTAAGAGATTAGAAAATATATATATCAAGTCACTTTAATGAAAAGAAAATCTGAATATTCCAAGTCTTATCCCTATTCCTCCTCTTCTTTCAATAAGTGGGCTTGCTGTCCTGTACTTGATCTAAGCTGGCATGTTCAGTGGATTGATTTCCCTGTACAGTGTGTATAAAACTTATTCACATCCCCTTGGAAGTTTTCATGTTTTCTTGTTTTACAGCATTGAATTACAGAGAATTAATTTGGCTTTTTTGACACTGATTAACAGAAAATGATTCTTCTATGCCAAAGTGAAAACAGATCTCTATAAAGTGAATTAAATTAATTGCAAATATAAAACGCAAAATAAATTGATTGCATAAGTATTCACTGCCTTTAAAATGACATACCAAATCATCACTGGTGCAGCTTTAGAAGTCACGTAATTAGTTAAATAGAGTTCACTGTGTGCAGTCAAACTGTTTCAATTGATTGTAGTAAAAATACACCTGTATCTGGTGAGTCAGTATCCTGGCAAAAACTACACCATGAAGACAAAAGAACACTCCAGGCAACTCTGCAGAAAGGTTATTGAAAAGCACAAATTAGGAGATAGATACAAGAAAATTTCCAAGTCACTGATTATCCCCTGGAGTACAGTTAAGTCAGTCATCAAGAAATGGAAAGAATATGGCACAGCTGTAAATCTGCCAAGAGCAGGCCATCTTCAAAACCTGAATGTCCATGCAAGAAGGGGACTAGTGAGAGAGGCCACCAAGAGGCCTACGACAATTCTGGAGGAATTACAAGCTTCAGTGGTTGAGATGGGAGAGACTGCACATCCGACAATGTGTCCCGGGTGCTTCGCCCGTTGCAGCTTTATGGGAGAGTGGCAAAGAGAAAGCAACTGTTGGAAAAAACTCACATGAAATCTTGGCTAGATTTTGCCAGAAGGCATGTGGGAGACTCTGAAGTCAGCTGGAAGAAGGTTCTATTGTCTAATAAAACCAAAATTGATCTTTTTGACCATCAGACGGAACACTATGTTTGGCATAAGCCAAACAACGCACATCATCAAAAACACACCATCCCTACTGTGAAGCATGGTTGTGGTTGCACCATGCTGTGGGAATGTTTCATTGCAGTAGGTCCTGGCAGCCTTGTGAAGGTAGAAGGTAAAATGAATGCGCAAAGTACAGGGAAATTCTGGAGGAAAACCTGATGCAGTCTTCAAGAGAACTGCAACTTGGGAAAAAATTTGTTTTCCAGCAAGACAGTGACCCCAAGCATAAAGTCAAAGCTGCACAGGAATGGCTTAAAAACAACAAAGTTAATGTCCTGGGGAGGCCAAGTCAGAATCCAGACCGTAAGCCACTTCAGAATTTGTGGCTGGACTTGAAAAGGGCTGTTCCCTCACGATCCCCTTGCAATCTGACAGAGCTTGAGCAGTTTTGTAAAGAAGAATGGGGAAAAATTGCAGTGTCCAGACGTGCAAAGCTGATAGAGACCTATCCACACAGATTCAAGGCTGTAATTGCTGCCAAAGGTGCATCTACTAATTATTGACTTGAAGGGGTGAATATTTATGCAATCAATTATTTTGTGTTTAGATCACTTCATAGAGATCTGTTTTCACTTTGATACGAAATTCTGTTGATCGTGTCAAAAAAAGCCAAGTTAAATCCACCGTGATTCAATGTTGTAAAACAGTAAAACGTGAAATCTTCTGGGGGGGGGGGGTGGTTTGAATACTTTCTGTAGGCACTGTTTAAGTCCTTGAAGTCTGTGGCAGTTCACAGTCTCATTGTTTCACTGCCTGAGGCTTTGTAGCCGGAGATGTATGCCATTATGGTTGATCAGGGCCTGCTGCACAGTGTCTGATACTTGTGTTTTACTCTTGTTGGACAGTTCCTGAGGTTGGTGGGGCCTCGTGTCTGCTTACGCCATCAGCTTCTCCGGTAGAGATGGTCCCTGAAGAGAATGGCCCCTCAGACAAACACCTGTAAGTAAACCACTCGCAGAGTTCAGTGTTCTAGTACTCTTGCTGCTACCTATCCCAATGGCCCTAGCCCATCTATAATCCAGTAATAATTAGTCTGCACATTGTACGTTCTGTCTCTGTAGATGAGTCGAGAGCAGTGCCCCTGGCTGTTACATAGAACATAAAACATATCACAGTACAGCTCAGGAATAGGCCATTCGTCCCACAGTGTTGTGCCATAACCAAGTAAAAGGAAATCAAAGACATTCAAACACTAATCCTGCCAAGTTACACAGTGTCCATATCCCTCCATCTTCCTTACATCCATGTGCCTATCCAAACATAGTTTAAAAGCCTCTAATGTATTTGCCTCTACCACCATACCAGGCAGCACATTCTAGGCATCCGTGACTTTGAGTAAAAAATTTAGCCCTCACATCGCCCTTGAACCTACCCCCTCTCACCTTCAATACATGCCCTCTGATATTGAACCACATCAAATTACTGAGTCTGTCATACTTTGGATGGGTAAAGACATGTTTAAAGCAATGCTAAATTTACAGTCTTCCTTTGCTAACACCAGTTAACATCTAAGGTTAGCTTTGAAGAGATGTGCCATGTTAAACATTGTAGTAAATCAAATTGATGAAAGTACCCCTTTTGTTAAATAATTAACTGGGATTATCCAGTGAATAACTTGTAAAGTCCACGTTTTAATCTAAATTAATATTACACAATTTATAATCAACTTCTATTGAGTTTTCCCTTGTATGTTTTTTTTTCTTTTGTATAGTTTCTGTGTTTCTTGTATCTCCTTGTTGGATTTTTTTTTATAAGGAATTCACAGATGATTCATTTTAAACCACATATAGATGGTGATTGAATACTTTGGCCTTGACCCTTAGCTTGAGAGTGAATTAGTCTCGACATCCAGAGTTTGACCCCAATTAAAATGCGGGCTGTGACTCAAAGTCTGAAACCTGATGCAGAGCCAGCTGGAGATGCAAATGAACATCTGGGATTTGACTCTGCGTCCTGCTGGTATGATTGAGTGACGCTGAAGCGAGAGGCAGACTGTCAGCTACAGGAGAGCTGTAGCTCGGTGTCTGGAAAGTAACCCTGAGCCTAATGAGTTCTTTCTCTGTACCGCAGTAGGATTAGGATCATTGACATGGGCAGATTTATTTTTAAATGTTAACCCCTTCCATTAGCTTTTGATCCTTCTTAGCTTGGTTTTCACAATCGTAACCACTCCTTTATCTCCTTCACCTACACATCTCAGTTTGTTAAGAAGCAGCACGCACAAATTTCTGGAGGAACTCAGTAGGTTGGGAAGCATCTATGGAGAGGAATAAATAGCCAATGTTTCAGGCCAAGACCCTGCATCAGGACCCTATGATGTACCCTATATGTGTTTATGATCATTAAAAAGCAATTCCTGTCAGGCTCTGATGGAAGTGTGAAACATGAGGGTATCAGGAAGGACTTATTGTGGCTTCTCTGTCAACAGCTTAGAAGAGGAAGGGAAGTCAGTAGACCCGACTGAATGGAGCATCACTGACGTGGTGAATTACTTTAAGGAGGCAGGATTTCCAGAACAAGCTGTTGCTTTCGAGGACCAAGTGAGTATGAAATCCTCTCTCAACTTTTATGATGAATGGTTCTATTTTCTGAATGAATTCTTAAAGATGTTAAAGCACTCACATGAACTCTGTATTGAAATGACTTTTACCCATTAAAAATACTTGCCTTGTGCCCAATAGACGCAGAAGAATACTATCACAAGGAAGCTCCAGTTAATTTACAACTGACTGCTATTGCCAAATGGGTTCCACATGTGGGCGGTTAGACTTCCATTGCAAACTATAAACGTTCCACATGTGGGCTGTTAGACTTCCATTGCAAACTATAAACGCTGCTTGCTACAAAATAATATTTTACTAGGAGAGCGCCACCTAAACAGTTGGCTCATAACTAGCTAAAATGGGTGCAGATTTAAATATGTAAGGGAACACTGCAGATTCCAGCATAAACATAACCAGCTGTCAAAAGGGGTTATTTATTTGAAAACAGGTCCTTACATATATATATACTTTGATAATAAATTTTTTTTGAACTTTGAATGAAAAATTTGTGTTCTTTTACAAAACAAAACTTTACAGTGGTTTCACTCACCACGTCCAGCAGGGCAGCTTTAGGATTATCACACATCAAGAGCTACAGTACAGGTGGTAACATCAGCAGCTGCGCTTACTGCACGTTACGTCACTGGCGTGTAGGGCAGCACTGAGGATCCTCCATCTCTGTTCGTCTTCAGCCATTCCAGAAACCAGTTTTGGTTTTAGCGGTGTTCAGGACTTCCTCCATCATAACAGTAACGACTGTCAGCCACGCAAGTCCTGGGTGGGGTCTCGGGAATACTGTTGCACACTCAGGAATGCCATCGCACAGGGGTGTAGACAGGTTCTTCATTGCTGTTTCCATAACAGTTTTGTTGACCAATCGAGGCTGATAGCCCTCCATGTTCAGGGGATCAGCTCGGAGAGTTTTACAGCCCGTCCGCCTAAACCAGGTTGGATCAATCTTAAGTGCCGGGCCGATTTGGAAAAGTGGAGTATGGGCCAGAACGTGGCAGCTGAGTCCGGGCCCAGAGTGTATCGCTGCAGCAGGGCCTGGGTCCTACTGCAGGGGATGACCCAGTGTTTGGGCATTTTAAACGCTGGCCCAGATAGACTGAATAGGCAGGGTGCTGGGACCAGAGGCGAGGGCTGGGCCGATTCTGCTCGCCCTTCTGTGTCCGCTGCACCGAGGCTGTGAGACTGCTCCGGCTGCTCCTGGCTTCACTGCAGTTTGCCCTGAACTGAGGCTGAGGCTGAGGCTGTGGGCTTGCTCTCGCTGCTCTGGGCTCTGTGTCTGTGGACTCAGGTTTTTTCTGAATGCTGTTGCCTGCTTTTGTTGTTTGCACGATTTGTGTTTCTTTTCTCTCTGTGCACATTGGGTGTTTCTTGGTCTTTTTTTAAAGTGGGTTCTTTCGGGTTTCTTGTTTTGTGGCTGCCTGTAAGCAGATGAATCTCAAGGTTGTATAATTTGTACATACTTTGATAATAAATATACTTTGAACTTTGTACTGTCCCAATGGGTGTATAGATGATGATTTAATTGGCCTTTGTTGAGACCCAGACATTACTTACTGAGGGACTTGATAAAATGATGCTGAGTTATCAACAACTTATCAAAAGCACTGTATGAATGGGGTCCATCCTGGCAGCCAGGGGACCCATCCCATCAGTTCAATTCCCCTCTCCTTACGCTGTATCTCTGCAACTTCCTTTCTCACGCAAACCCATCAAGCCCCCTTTTTTTTTTTTTTGGCACTCCTGCACTAGCAGGTGTTGGGGATGGTGAGCGAAGTCACACAGTCACCAAGAGGATCTGCAAACTCTACACCGGCTGCACTGGATTCTGAAGCGGCTTTTTCCCTCTGCCATCAGCTCTCTGAATGATCCGTGAATCCTGATTATTCCGTGGGGTTTTTTGCATTTATTATTTATTTTGTAATTTATAGTAATTTTGAGTCTTTGCATTGTACTTGGCAGTAAATGTCATGTCAGACAGTGACAGGAGCCCGATTCTGATTCTGCGACAGCGGCACAAGATGCTGTGAACCACGACCGAGGAGAATGTTGGACTTGGACTCAGAGGGTCTCGGATCCCGGAGTCTACAAGCTGCAGCTGAAACAATGCTATTGAACAAGCATTTAAACTCAATGTAAACTCTAGGAACCTCATTGTCCAAGATGCTTATGGTGTAATTGTATTGAAATCACCACTGCCAACTGACAAGTGTTAATCTTCTTTACTGCAGGAGATCGACGGCAAGTCTCTACTTCTGATGAAGAGGAATGATGTTTTGACAGGACTAGCAATTAAATTGGGCCCAGCACTAAAGATATACGAATACCATATCAAGGTTCTGCAATTGCATCACTTTAACAATGAAACACCTTCATGCTGATCAGCGTGTGCCTCTGTCAGCAGAGGTTTTGGCCTGTTCGTCTGGCTACTGTCTGCACGCTCTTCACTGCAGTCTCACTTCGGTCTACTCCCAAACTAAATTCATCCTATTTAAAATGGCAGGGGGACTGCCGCCAGGAATAAGAAGTTCATTTAAGAAAAATGTTGGGTTTCTATATTGTTTGGGAAGTGTCTAGCACTTTCTAGCACCATTTGTCCAACCTGGAACTGGAGTTATATCTTTTCCATGGCTTGGCAATGCTCCCTGTGTTGGGCTGTTCGTGTGATCTCATTTCTTTGCTGATGGAGTGGAATTGCCCTATGGGCTAATGTGAGTGTGCTGTTCTGCAAGTGGGTGAAATACTGTTCAAAAGTAAAAGAATGGCCGTTCTGCAGGACCTGATCTTCATCCTTCTTGATCTGTGCACAAAGGGCAGCGTGAAATGCACTTGGAGGAATTCTCCAAATAAACCAGAAAGCCCAATGGAAAATGAGCAGATGTTCAGCCTATAGTATCTAACAGTTTCAGCATTTTCCTACAGTCAGGCAGCAGCTGACAGTCCAGTTGTAGCTTCCTAATAACAGGAATACTTTTCAAGCTGAATATAAACATTTCTTCATTGAGCCTACAAGTTAAGATGTGATGGGATTGTTACAAACAGTATCTCCGTGCTTTGTCTTCTGATCTTTACACCACCTTCAGTTTGTCACTTTGAAGTTTTACTTCGAGTTACTAGGTTGTCACTGGTGTTTCTTGTATATTTTTAAAGATTTTATTATATTAGATACGTGTATATTCCAAAATTCGATGAAAGCCTTAAATAGAAATCCTGAGAGCAGGGGTTATGACTGCTTGCTCTCACATGCAGGACTGTGTGTTTGTGAATGAATTTGCAAAATTTAAAAGAAATATATTTATATTATAAATCTTGCTTCTGCTTGCTCTTTTTCTATTATAAATTCTTCTATCTGTACTCTCAATGGATAATGGATGAGTAAATTTGTCAGATTATATCTGCAGCCATATATGTTTCTGTGCTACCACTTGTAGGGATATAATTACATTATGTTGTTTACATTGGCAGTTTCCATTACAGGGCTGGGTGTGCATATTTAACAAACTGGGTCAGGACGTACACATTTAAAATGGGTACAGAGTTTTCCTTAATCCTGCTTCATCTGAAAATATATTCAGTCTTGATTTGCAACTTCGCAGGATGTTCATTTGTATATACCTAATCAAACTAGTGGGTTATCAGCTTGGAGTTTGAATACAATATTGCTCTGTAGATGTGACAGCTTTAAACAATTTCTTGCTTAGAATTCATTTCCTAATAATTTTTGGAGCAAAATTTAGAATAGATGATCGCAAGATTTCTTTTGTGAAAGCTTTCACCCAGTTAAAATGTGACTTAGCTTTTCAATTTTGTAAATGTTTGCATTTTTTTTCCGGGACCTTTCGCTGGTTCTGTATCAGTTTAAATATGTCTGAGCTGACTGATTTGTTTTCATTTGCAATTCAGTAGGTGCCATTTGATAGATTTATTACCTTTCACAGTGTCAGAATTTGTTTAAAAACTATTAAACCAGAAGGTGCCTTTAGTCATAGCTGATGAAGGCTGAGGATTAACAGGGTACTTCCCCACATTAGATTTAACTATAATTCATCATAAAGACTCATGTCAGAAGCACTTCTTGAAAGAAATGAAAATTAGTCCCAGTTTATGGTGGTCATTATTCGGTTGAAAAGATTTAATTGCATTAATGAAATGTAAACAGGAAGCAACATATAGTCTGCTGGAGGAACTCAGAGAGTCAGGCAGCATCTGTGAAGGAAAAGGAAATACTGACATTTTTGGTCAAAACCCCATATCACCTATCCTGATACAGAGTCGTGACTCAAAATGTTGACGGTTCCTTTCTCCGAACAGAGGTGGCTCAGTCTGTTGAGTTCCTCCAGCAGGTCATCTGCTGTACAGATTCTAGAGTCTGCAGTGACTTGTGTCTCCTCTGAAAGGAAGGGACTGGTTTCAGGAAGAGCCAACTTAGTGGTTGCAGCATAATCACCGTGTCCCTTTGCAATGTGTACAGGCAACACACCTTTGATTAACTCTTCTTTTTATGTGCGCCTTGAAGGCTGAGTGCTTTCCCATTCTCACAGAGGAACACAAGGAGACAGCTTAGGCTCTGGAGTCTGTTCTTGCATTTAATTTTAATTGCGACTGACTGTGTCTTAACTTCAAATGTGTGCCTGAGTTCTGACTTCAATACCCTTCTCCACTAAACTTGTCAATCCTTGTCTTGAAATGGTTGAGTGATTCTCAATCTCATAGCTGTGAGAGACTCCCAGATTTGCTCTATTCTGTCAAGGTGTTTCCTGACATCACCGCAGAACAGCCTAGCTGTAACTTTTAAAGTTTTGTCTACTTGTTCCAGCCTGTCTACTTGTGCCAAAAGAGAAAATAATTCCAGGTGTAACTACTAAGATGGGGAAACATTGCAAGGCTAATGCAAAGAAAGTCTTGCACACTTTGGGAATTGCTGAAAAGGAAGAGCAAATAATGGGAATGAAATGGAGAACCTCTCTACCGCTACTTGTGTGCGTCATGAACTTGTTTCTAGTGTGGGTGGATAATAATTCAGCTTTCCTTTTGCACTCCACATTTGCTTTGCAGTTTCCAGAATTGTCTTGCTCAGTCAGTTCTTATACTTGAACTTTTATTGAAGCAGGGCCCCATTACAGGCACCTTTTTTCCACTGAGTTTGTTTGCTCAAAGGTGCTATGATTTGGCATTAAGTTTCCAGCCTATGCAATGCACCTCCATATGGAGATACAAGGATGGCTTAGAGCCATTCAGATGTGGCCCTGTTTCCTGTTAGTGGGACTGAATTCCAGATTGAATCTGAGCTATCGAGCCTTGGTATCCTTTGTGCAAACAGCAGTTCTCAGTGCGCTTTACAGAACTTTTTAAGTGTGTTTGAATTATTTGAATTTATAAAAAATAAAAGCCATGTGTTTTAAATGGAATGCACAAAATGGGTAAAGTGGGTTTTTAGAGTTTATTCTTGCTAATTGAGATGCTTTAAGCAATAAGAAACAATATGAAAATAAAATGTCTAATAAAATTGATTCAGAATTATTTTGGTTGGCTGGTTGTAAATTTCTCATTATAACTTATTCATTTGTAGCAACATTTATACAGACCCTTTAGCAGCGTGAAATATCCCAAGCTGAATCACTACAATATTATCAAGCAAACATCAGCACTGAATCTATTGAAATAAAATAATGGGACATGTCATTAGGAACTACTTTCTGTAAGTGTTCAGTACTGTGGGGTTGGGAAGTGGTAACGGTAAAAGCTGAAAGGTGTAATTCTACACATGACACGGGGGAGAGATTTGAGAGCACTAGCAAATAGCAGTTGTTCTTTTCATTAATGTCAGAATTCATTCATTGTCTTCTAATTGCATCCTCCAGACAAACCTTTTGTTGTTCACTAACTTTTACCAGTCTTTCTCAGCCAATGCCACCACTGCTTGTCATTCAATCCGCACTGTTTGTATCAGTGTTGAACGTATGTTAAAGATGAATTCTTCATCTCCCAATGTGCCCCATACACTATATTTGTTTAACTGCTTTGTGCTTTCCCTATACTGCTGCACAGTATTCTACATTCGTTTTTAACTGCCTCAATGACCTACCGGAATAACATGCCAACCATAACATTTTTCACTGTACCTCAGTACATGTGACAATAATAAAACCAATTACTCCACAAACCTACACTGCTACACACTTGCTGTTGCAATTTAAAACCTGTTGAATTTTTTAACTTTTCCAAGACCTGCAATGTTAAATCTGTTTCTCACTCTACAGCTGCTGCCTGACCCGATGTGAAATATCCAGCATTTTCAGTTTTTTTATTTTACACACAGACTTGACTTTCCCTTCACATACTCCTGCTGAATGTCATTAGTTCAGAGTCAAAGTAAATGTATTATCAAATTACGTATGTCAATATATACAACCCTGAGATGTATTTTCTTGAGGGCATTTACAGTAAATGCAAAGAAACAACAGAATCAATGAAAAACCACACACAAGACAAACAACTAATGTGCAAAACACAAAAACTGCAAATATAAAAAGAAAAAAAAATGATAATCATAAACAAGCAATATATATTGAGAATGTGAGATGAAGTGTCCTGTGAGTCTGTAGGTTGTGGGAACAGCTCACTACTGCAGTGAGTGAAGTTATTCCCCCCTCTGCTTCTCAATGAGGACTGCTGTGTGTTCTCTCACACTCCCCTTCCTAAAATCCACAATCAATTCCTTGGTCTTGTTGATGTTGGGTGCAAGGTTGTTGCAACACCATTCAACTCTCCTGTTTGCCTACTGTGTGCTCTGCCTCCACAGGACAATATCCTTATTGTTACCGAACCTCATCTTTCCTCTATTCTCTTACATATTCAATGCTTGCAAATGATTTTCAAGTTTCCTCTTGCAACTTTACTCAGAGACTTTTCCCTTCTATTTAAATTTTCCTTACATCCCGTATCCTGACTAATTTATGGACATCGGAGGGCTACACAGCATGGAAACAGGCTTCCGGTCCAACTAGCCCATGCCAACCCTAGATGTCTATCTTATCCATCCCACTTGCCTGGGTTTGGCCCATGTCCTTCTAAATCTTCTCAATCCACACAAATTAAACTTTATCATTTGACCCAGCTCTACAGCTTCCTCTGGCAAATTGTTCCACATACCCACTAGTCTCTGAAAAGAATTTCCTTCAGGTGCCTTTTAAATCTGCCCCCCCCCCACTTTCAATCTATACCCTCTATTTTTAGACTCCACTACCCCAGGAAAAAGACTGTGATCATCCACCTCATGGTTTAATATACCTCTATGAGGCCACCCCTCAGCTGTTTGTGCTTCAGGGAGAAGGATCACCCTGTTCTCTATCCACCATTTGTCTTATAGCTCTTGACTGTTTTCATTGCTGCTTTATTTGGCACACTTACTCTAGGCACTCTGGCACTGATGCCCACCTATGAACAGATGCATAAAGTTCAATGTTACTGCCATTGGCATGCATGCACAGGAGGTCAGTGTGGACATGGTGGAGGATTACAAATACCTGGGGATATGAATTGACAATAAACTGGGCTGGTCAAAGAACACTGAGGCTGTCTACAAGAAGGGTCAGAGCCGTCTCTATTTCCTGAGGAGAGTGAGGTCCTTTAACATCTGTCGGACGATGCTGAGGATGTTCTATGAGTCTGTGGTGGCCAGTGCTATCATGTTTGCAGTTGTGTGCTGGGGCAGCAGGCTGAGGGTGGCAGACACCAACAGAATCAACAAACTTATTCGAAAGGCCAGTGATGTTGTGGGGTTGGAAATGGACTCTCACGGCGCTGTCTGAAAAGAGGATGCTGTCGAAGTTGCATGCCGTCTTGGTCAATGTCTCCCATCCACTACATAATATACTGGGTGGGCACAGGAGTACGTTCAGCCAGAGACTCATTCCACCGAGATGCAACACAGAGCGTCATAGGAAGTCATTCCTGCCTGTGGCCATCAAACTTTGCAACTCCTCCCTTGGAGGGTCAGACACTCTGTGCTGATAGGCTGGTCCTGGACTTATTTCATAATTTACAGGCATAATTTACATATTACTATTTAACTATTTATGGTTTTATTACTATTTATTATTTATGGTGCAACTGTAACGAAAATCAATTTCCCCCTGGGTTCAATAAAGTATGACTATGACTATAAATGCTGTGATAATTATCTCATTGCAGCAGCAGCACAATACATTACAAACACAACAGAAATAAGTTAACATAAGCTATAGGTAACCTGCACAGCAAAGTCAATATAACAACATTAGAGCAAGCTGAGAGGGAGGAAAAGAAATACACTTGGAGATAGTGCTAGGGTTTTTAAGGTTGGTTCATCAACCTTGATGCCTTGGTTATACTGAG
Organism: Mobula birostris; assembly: GCF_030028105.1. NCBI lineage: Eukaryota > Metazoa > Chordata > Chondrichthyes > Myliobatiformes > Myliobatidae > Mobula > Mobula birostris. Next base: position 13,988,334 of record NC_092401.1, read on the forward strand.
TTGGTTATGTTGTACAGGCAGGTTTCTTAACTCCTTATTTCAAAGCCACACACACAGAATGCTGGAGGAACTCAGGTCAGGCAGCGTCTATGGAAAAGAGTAAACGGTTGACATTTCAGGTCCAAGATCTTTCTTCAGGACTGAGAAGGAAGGGGGAAGAATAACTCAGTCCTGAAAAAGGGTTGTCTTATTATGTGTGTACATGATAAAGAACTCCAGTTTCCAGTGTGCGATGCAAGTGGTTCACTTTGAACCGGAAGTGACATGGTTGAGCTGGTCGCACGCACCCGTGTTGGGCTGAAGCCATTGCTGGCGTATCCCAAGTAAAGATGTGTTGGTTTTTACCTGCACCAAGTTTGTCTTTAGTAAGAACAAGCATAACAAAAGTCTTGGCCCAAAACGTTGACTGTTTACTTTTTTCCAGCATTCTCTGTGTGTTGCTTTGGAATTCCAGCATCTGCAGACTTTCAGAATTAGTTTTATTATCACCGGCATGTGTCGTGAAATTTGTTAACTTAGCGGCAGCAGTTCAATGCAATACAAAATCTAGAAGAAGAAGAAAAGAAACCATGACTTTTTCGTGTTTACTCCTTATTTCAAACTTGGTCAAAGGAAGAGATCACTGTACGGTGGAAATGATTCAAAAATGATCTCAAAGGCTTCTAGAGAAAATGCATCTTCCCCAGTGACTCCTGCCAACCCCGGTCCATGACACCTCACAGAGGAGGTGGATGGTATCGAAAACCATGCGTGAGTCTGTGCAAGCTCCACGCACGTGACAGAAGAAGCACATCACCTCACAGAGTAGCCACCCTCCCACTCTGACAGGCAGCTCACATACCAACCGTGGAGAGTCTGCACCTTTGCACATTCCAAAAGCCACAAGTGAAAAGTGCCATCCTCGATTCTGTCTGAAGAGATGATGCGAAACTAGGTGTCAGCTTGTGCTGTGAGAAGGATGCAAAGTGGCTTCAGGGGAAGATAAACAGTTTAAGCTAGTTTTTCAACAATCTAACAGGTATTTGAGTAATCTTATATGTGTGTATATATATAGGTTGGTTAGGCATTTGTGATTGTTTAAGTAATTAAGACATATGTAAAAATGCGTTAATTGCATACGTCATCGCACTACCACATGCGTGTGCCTTGCTTAAAGTAAAGACAAAGTTAAAAGCCCATTTTGGACTTCCGTATCTTTGAATTAATTCAAAGTTTTGAAGTTATAAGGCATAAACACATCAAAGCCATAAAGACAAAAGGTGAAGTATTTCTAAGTGATAAGGGATCTAAAGGTGATGGTGACCAGAGAGAGTTGTACAACTGTTTCCATGCGTTGCTGAACGTTAACATGAGGAAACAGAAAGAAATGTGGAAAGTGCACGGAGTGGCAGCATCTATTGCAAGTAGGTTTGAGTACAAAATCAGATAACACGAAACTGCATCCCAAATTTTGTGTACGGGTACAGGAGGAATACACTTGCAATCGAGGGAGTGCAGTGAGGGTTCAGTAGATGATTGCTGGGATGGTGGGCTTGCCCTGTAAGAGGAGGGTAAGCAGACTGGGCCAGAACTCTCCAGAGTTTAGAAGACTGTGAGGTGATCACATTGAAAAGTACAAAATTCCTAAGGAATTGACAAGGCCGAAGAAGAGTTGACGTTTTTCCTGGGTGGGGGTGTCTCAGCAAGGGGCTACCATCTCAGAATAAGGTGCTGGCTGAACGGGAGAAAGATGAAAAGGAATTTATTTGTCAGAAGGATGATAATTTTTGGAATTTTCTGAGTATATTTGTACAGAGATGTTTAGATATACGAAAAGAATGAAGATATATGGGATGAGCACTGCAAAGTGGCTGACGTGAGAGACCTGCCACAATCCTCTTGAATGGTGGAGAAGGAAAAACGTTCTCCTCGTCCTCATGATTCTGTACTGTTCCCAGGGCTGCCTTTTGTCCTGGTTCACACTTCCTACATCCTTTGGTCAAATCAGTGAAATTGGTCATCATCCAGTTATGTTCTTCGATTTTTAAAAATTTTCTCTAATTACTTTGAATGTAAATTTATTATTATCACAATCATTACACAAACGTTCACAAACTGAATCACACTCCACTGTCCCATTTCAGGCCCTGCAGTAGGAAGCAACACTGTTTTCATTCAAGACTCGTAGAGTGACAGAAAAGAACAGCACACAGAAACAGGCCCCTCGACCCATCTAGTCCATGCCAAGACTGAACACACCCCTCGAACTACACCGGGACCATAACCCTCCACACCCACGAACCAATCCAAACTTCTCTTAAATATTACAATCCAGCTCACACCTCAACACTTGTGTTGGCAACTCATTCCACACTCTCACTGCTCTCTGAGTGAAGTTTCCCCCCATGTTCCCCTTTAAACTTTTCATCTTTCACCCTTAGCCCATGACCTCTAGTTATAGTCCCACTCAACCTCAGCAGAAAAAGCCTGCTTGCATTTATCCGATCTATGCCCCTCTTAATTGTGTATACCTCTGTTAAATCTCCCCTCAATCTCCTTCTTTCTAAGGAATAAGGTCCTAGTCTATTCAGGCTTTCCTTATAACTCAAGTCCTCCTGATCCAGCAACATCCTTGTAAGTTTTCTCTGTACTCTTTCAACCTTATTTACATCTTTCCTGTCGGTGGGTGATGAAAACTGCACACAATACTCCAAATTAGGACTCACTCCCTAATGTCTTATACAACAGTGGAAAAGTGTGTATGGAACCGGAGGAGATAGCAGAGGTACTTAATGAGTACTTTGCTTCAGTATTCACTACGGAAAAGGATCTCAGCGATTGTAGGGATGACCTACAGCAGACTGAAAAGCTTGAGCATGTAGATATTAAGAAAGAGGATGTGCTGGAGCTTTTGGAAAGTATCAAGTTGGATAAGTCACCAGGTCTGGACGAGATGTACCCCAGGCTACTGTGGGGAGCGAGAGAGGAGATTGCTGAGCCTCTGGCGATGATCTTGTCATGATCCGGTCTGTGAAGTCTGCATTCTGGTTCACGGTCTGGTCCATCGATCCTTATTCCAGGTTTTCTGGCTTTCCCTGGTCCTGTTGTGTGCCTTAATTGAGGCACATGATTCTCATTTTGGGCTGGCCTCATAAACAGCTCCTTGGTTCAGCTTCAGTTGCTGGACTGTTCCCTTCCCTTCCCCTTCCTTCACCTGAAGCCTTGCCTGCTATCTTCACCTAATGCCTCGACTGCTACCTTCGCCTGTGTCCTGGCCTGTAACGCCGTCAGGTTCAACTGCCAGGGCAAGATCGGGGCTTTGCTGTGTCTAGATAAGGAATCATCTTTCGTTGTTTGGAACTGTCTCTTTGTGTCCACAACTTTGCTAGCTAGGTCCGGCCATTTGGTGCTACTTTGAGTTGGGAACTGTCTCTGTGTCCACGCCTTCACTAGGTAGGTCTGGCTGTTTGCTGCTACCTTGAGTTGAGAACTGTCTGTGTCCACGCCTTTGCTAGGTTGGTCCGGCCATTTGCTGCTACCTTGTGTTGGGAAGCATCTCTTTGTGCCCTCGCCTCCGCTGAGTAGGTCCAGCCGTTTGCCGCTACCTTGAGTGAAGATCTGTCTCTCAGTGTTCTGTGTATGAGTCCTGGCCCTATGTCCTGCTCCCTAGGAGGGGTCCTGACTCTGTGTAGAGCCCCAGCCCCAAGTCCTGTTCCCAAGGAGGTGTCCTGGCTCAGTGTTCCATGTTCCTGTTCTCCCTCGACCAAGGCTCTGCGTTCTTCTCTCCCTCGACCAAGCCAAGGCTTCATGTTCTCATCCTGTCCATGTGCCTCACCCAGCCCAGGAGTACCTCACCCAGCCCAGTTCTGGGGTTCCCTCGTCCTGTGCTGGAGTTCCCTCGTCCTGTCCAGGAGTCTCTCGTCCAGTCCTGTTGCCACTCCTCGTCCTGTAGCCATGTCTTGTCCTCGCCTAGATCCGGGGTCTGAGCCCGAGTCAAGACCCAGGTTCCGAGTCCCTCTCCAGTCTCTGGCTCGGAGTCCTTGTCCAGGTTCGATATTCCAAGTTGCTAGTCCAGGTCCCACTTTCCTAGTCTAGTCCTAGCCCAGGCCCTGTATCCTAGTCTCATCCAGGCCCTGTATCTTGTCCAGTGTCATTTCTTCCCCACTTCCCTCGTTTTCTTAACACACCTAGTCCTGTTCCTAGTACTTCAGTGTCTGTGCCTTGCATTTGGGTCCGCTCCCAGCGCCCCCCCCAATATGACAGATCTTTGCATCATCAATGGGGACGGGAGAGGTTCCGGAGGATTGGAAGATTGCGGATGTTGTTCCATTATTCAAGGAAGGGAGTAGAGATAACCCAGGGAATTGTAGACGAGTGTGTCTTACTTCAGTGGTTGGTAATTTGATGGAGAAGATCCTGAGAGGCAGGATTTTTGAACATTTGGATAGGCGTAATATGACTAGGAATAGTCAGCATGGTTTTGTCAAAGGCAGGTCATGCCTTACGAGCCTGATTGAATTTTCTGAGGATGTGACTAAACACATTGATGAAGGTAGAGCAGTAGATGTAGTGTATATGGATTTCAGCACAGCATTTGACAAAGTACCCCATGCAAGGCTTGTTGAGAAAGTAAGGAGGCATGGGATCCAAGGGGACATTGCTTTGTGGATCCAGAACTGGCTTGCCCACAGGAGGCAAAGAGTGGTTGTAGATGGGTCATATTCTGCATGGAGGTCGGTGACCAGTGGTGTGCCTCAGGGATCTGTTCTGGGACCCTTACTCTTGGTGATTTTTATAAGTGACCTGGATGAGGAAGTGAAGGGATGGATTAGTAAATTTGCTGATGACACAAAGGTTGGAGGTGTTGTAGATAGTGTGGAGGACTGTCAGAGGTTACAGTGGGACATTGATAGGATGCAAATCTGGGCTGAGAAGTGGCAGATAGAGTTCAACCCAGATAAGTGTGAGGTGGTTCATTTTGGTAGGTCAAACATGATGACAGAATATAGTATTAATGGTAAGACTCTTGGCAGTGTGGCGGATCAGACGGATCTTGGGGTCCGAGTCCATTGGACACTCAAAGCTGCTGTGTAGGTTGAGACTGTGGTTAAGGAAGCATACAGCGCATTGGCCTTTATCAATCGTGGGATTGAGTTTAGGAGCCGAGAGGTAATGTTGCAGCTATATAGGACCCTGGTCAGACCCCACCTGGAGTACTGTGCTCAGTTCTGGTCACCTCACTACAGGAAGGATGTGGAAACCATAGAAAGGGTGCAGTGGAGACTTCCAAGGATGTTGCCTGGATTAGGAAGCATGCTTTATGAGAATAGGTTGAGTGAACTCGGCCTTTTCTCCTTGGAGCGACAGAGGATGAGAGGTGACCTGATAGAGGTGTATAAGATGATGAGAGGCATTGATCATGTGGATAGTCAGAGGCTTTTTCCCAGGGCTGAAATGGCTATCATGAGAGGGCACAGTTTTAAGGTGCTTGGAAGTAGGTACAGAGGAGAAGTTAGGGGTAAGTTTTTTTACGCAGAGAGTGGTGAGTGCGTGGAATGGGCTGCTGGCAATGATGGTGGAGGCAGATATGATAGGGTCTTTTAAGAGACTCCTGGACAGGTACATGGAGCTCAGAAAAATAGAGGGCTATGGGTAAGAGTAGTAATTTCTAAAGTAAGGACATGTTCAGCACAGCTTTGTGGGCCGAAGGGCCTGTATTATGCTGTAGGTTTTCTACGTTTCTAACTTCAATGTAACATCCCATCTCCTGTATTCAATACTAGATTTATGAAGGCCAGTGTTCTAAAAGCTTTCTTTACAACCCTATCTGCCTGTGACGCAACTTGAATGAGGTATGGGCCTGTATTTTCAGATCCCTTTGCACCACCTCACTCCTCAGTGCCCTACTCCGGTGAGTTGTCCAGAGTGCAGTACCTCAAATTTGTCTGCATCGAATTCCAGCTGCCACTTTTCACCCCATTTTTCCAGCTACACCCCCAATCTCGGTGTCATCCACAATCTTGCTGATCCACTTAACCACATTATCACCCAGATCATTGACATAGATGACAAACAATGACAGACCCAGCACCGATCCCTGTGGCACCCCACTAGTCACAGGTCTCCGGTTAGAGAGGCAACCCACTATTACCATTCTCTGGCTTCTCCCACAAAGCCAACGTCTAATCCAATTTACTACCTCATCTTGAATGCCGAGCGACTGAACCTTCTTAACCAGTTAAGGTTCTAGTTAGGACATAAACGAATTACAGTAAGTCATAATTTAATACGCATTCAGTGGCCACTTTATTAGGTACACCTGTACAGCGCTTGATATGCAAGTATCTAATCAGCCAATCGTGTGGCAGCAACTCAATGCATGAAAGCATGCAGACATGGTCAAGAGATTTAGTTTTTGGTCAGACCAAACAACAGAATGGAGAACAAATGAGATCTAAGTAATTTTGACCTTGGAATGATGGTTGGTGTCTGATGGGATGGTTTGAATATCGCAGGAACTACTGATCTCCTGGGATTTTCACAGTTTTGTGAGATTACAGAGAATGGTGTGAAAAGCAAAAATAAAAAAACATCCTGTAAGCAGCAGCTCTGTGGGTGAAGATGCCCTAACGCAAGAGGTCAGAGGAGAATGGCCAGACTGGTTCAAACTGACAGGAAGGCAACAGTAACTCAAGTAACCACGTCGTGCGCGGAAGAGCTTCCCTGACTGCACAACACATTGAACTTTGAAGTGGACGGGCTGCAGCAGCAGAAGACCATGAGCATGCACTCAACGGCCACTTTATTAGGTACAGGAAGCCACTGGATGACTATCTCAGAAATCCCTCATCCTTCTCGTCCCTTCTCTTTTTCTTTGCTTTCTCCCTCACTCGATGAGAGGGTAATTAAACTCCCACACTACCACTGCTATTATTTGCCCACTTCACTAACAGTACCCAGCAAGTTTACCCTCGTGCCTCCTTTCAGCTATTTGAGGATTTATAGTAAACGTTCAGCGTAACATCTTTTTTTCTTAATTCCGATGAAAGTAGATTGTACCTAAACCTTACAGTACATTGCCTCTCTGTAAATCCACAATGATATCCATAGTTAATAACGCCACCCACTCCTCCATCCATCTTCCCTGTGTCTCCTGACTAGGCTGTAGCCAAGAATATTCACCACATAATCATTGTGTCCCTTGTAGATTCTCGGTCATTAAGCACTTTAGAAATTTGTGGCTGTTGTTTATTAAGCTTATTTATAAAATCTCCCAAATCACCACACAAACACTCTACAGAAATCTGCAAACAGCAGGAATTCTGCAGATGCTGGAAATTCAAGCAACACACATCAAAGTTGCTGGTGAACGCAGCAGGCAAGGCAGCATCTCTAGGAAGAGGTGCAGTCGACGTTTCAGGCCAAGACCCTTCGTCAGGACTAACTGAAGGAAGAGTGAGTAAGGGATTTGAAAGTTGGAGGGGGAGGGGGAGATCCAAAATGATAGGAGAAGACAGGAGGGGGAAGGATGGAGCCAAGAGCTGGACAGGTGATAGGTAAGAGGGGATACGAGAGGATCATGGGACAGGAGGTCCAGGGAGAAAGACGGGGTGGCGGGGGGACCCAGAGGATGGGCAAGAGGTTTATTCAGAGGGACAGAGGGAGAAAAAGGAGAGTGAGAGAAAGAATGTGTGCATAAAAATAAATAACGGATGGGGTACGAGGGGGAGGTGGGGCCTTAGCGGAAGTTAGAGAAGTCGATGTTCATGCCATCAGGCTGGAGGCTACCCAGATGGAATATAAGGTGTTGTTCCTCCAACCTGAGTGTGGCTTCATCTTTACAGTAGAGGAGGCCGTGGATAGACATGTCAGAATGGGAATGGGATGTGGAATTAAAATGTGTGGCCACTGAGAGATCCTGCTTTCTCTGGCGGACAGAGCGTAGATGTTCAGCAAAGCGGTCTCCCAGTCTGCGTCGGGTCTCGCCAATATATAAAAGGCCACATCGGGAGCACCGGACGCAGTATATCACCCCAGTCGACTCACAGGTGAAGTGTTGCCTCACCTGGAAGGACTGTTTGGGGCCCTGAATGGTGGTAAGGGAGGAAGTGTAAGGGCATGTGTAGCACTTGTTCCGCTTACACGGATAAGTGCCAGGAGGGAGATCAGTGGGGAGGGATGGGGGGGACGAATGGACAAGGGAGTTGCTTAGGGAGCGATCCCTGCTGAATGCGGGGGGGGGGGGGAGGGAAAGATGTGCTTAGTGGTGGGATCCCATTGGAGGTGGCGGAAGTTACGGAGAATAATATGTTGGACCCGGAGGCTGGTGGGGTGGTAGGTGAGGACCAGGGGAACCCTATTCCTAGTGGGGTGGCGGGAGGATGGAGTGAGAGCAGATGTACGTGAAATGGGGGAGATGCATTTAAGAGCAGAGTTGATAGTGGAGGAAGGGAAGCCCCTTTCTTTAAAAAAGGAAGACATCTCCCTCGTCCTAGAATGAAAAGCCTCATCCTGAGAGCAGATGCGGCGGAGACAGAGGAATTGCGAGAAGGGGATGGCGTTTTTGCAAGAGACAGGGTGAGAAGAGGAATAGTCCAGATAGATGTGAGAGTCAGTAGGCTTATAGTAGACATCAGTGGATAAGCTGTCTCCAGAGACAAAGACAGAAAGATCTAGAAAGGGGAGGGAGGTGTCGGAAATGGACCAGGTAAACTTGAGGGCAGGGTGAAAGTTGGAGGCAAAGTTAATAAAGTCAATGAGTTCTGCATGCGTGCAGGAAGCAGCGCCAATGCAGTCGTCGATGTAGCGAAGGAAAAGTGCGGGACAGATACCAGAATAGGCACGGAACATAGATTGTTCCACAAACCCAACAAAAAGGCAGGCATAGCTCGGACCCATACGGGTGCCCATAGCTACACCCTTAGTTTGGAGGAAGTGGGAGGAGCCAAAGGAGAAATTATTAAGAGTAAGGACTAATTCCGCTAGACGGAGCAGAGTGGTGGTAGAGGGGAACTGATTAGGTCTGGAATCCAAAAAGAAGCGTAGAGCTTTGAGATCTTCCTGATGGGGGATGGAAGTATATAAGGACTGGACATCCATGGTGAAAATAAAGCGGTGGGGGCCAGGGAACTTAAAATCATCGAAAAGTTTAAGAGCGTGAGAAGTGTCACGAACATAGGTAGGAAGGGATTGAACAAGGGGTGATAAAACCGTGTCGAGGTATGCAGAAACGAGTTCGGTGGGGCAGGAGCAAGCTGAGACAATAGGTCGGCCAGGACAGGCAGGTTTGTGGATCTTGGGTAGGAGGTAGAAACGGGAAGTGCGGGGTGTGGGAACTATAAGGTTGGTAGCAGTGGATGGGAGATCCCCTGAGCGGATAGAGTCGGTGATGGTGTGGGACACAATGACCTGGTGCTCCTTAGTGGGGTCACGATCGAGGGGTAAATAAGAGGAGGTATCCGCGAGTTGTCGCTGTGCCTCGGCAAGGTAGAGGTCAGTACGCCAGACTACAACAGCACCCCGCTTATCGGCGGGTTTAATAATAAGGTTAGAATTAGTGCAGAGGGAGTGGAGGGCAGAGCGTTCCGAAGGAGTGAGGTTGGAATGGGGACAAGGTGTGGTGATAATAATAAGGTTAGGATTAGTGCGGAGGGAGTGGAGAGCAGAGCGTTCTGACGGAGTGAGGTTGGAATGGGGACAAGGTGTGGTGATAATAATAAGGTTAGGATTAGTGCAGAGGGAGTGGAGGGCAGAGCGTTCCGAAGGAGTGAGGTTGGAATGGGGACAGGGTGCGGTGAAGTCGAGACGGTTAATGTCCCGTTGGCAATTAGCGATAAAGAGATCCAGAGCAGGCAGAAGACCAGAGTGGGGTGTCCATGAAGAAGAGGAGGGTTGAAGACGGGAGAAGGGGTCATCGGTGGGGGTGGAAGAGTCCTTGCCGAAGAAGTAGGCTCGGAGACGGAGACGGCAGAAGAAAAGTTCCGCATCATGGCGAACACGGAACTCGCTGAGGTGTGGGCGAAGGGGGACAAAGGTGAGGCCCTTACTGAGAACAGAGCGTTCTGCCTCTGACAGTTGAAAGTCGGAGGGGATGGTAAAGACCCGGCACGGATGAGAGCTGGGATCAGAGGGGGGAGGGGGGAGGCTGGGGGTGTCAATGGAGAGGGGAGGGTTGGGGTGAGAGGAAGATGGAGCCTCTGAGGACCCAGGAGCTGACAATGGGATCTGAAGGAGACGGGGTTGCAGAGTATTGGTGGGGGAAGGGGAGACGGGAGTCACAACAGCAGCACATAAAGACCCGGCCTGGAGTTCAAGGCTGGCGTCGCAGTTGGTGGTTGCGCAATCGCTGTGAAGGTGTCCATGGTCGTTGCTGGAGTCCGGGTTTTGAATATGCCCTGAGGTGTTGGAGCCGGCGAGATCAATGGCAGAGGCCGCACTCTGAAGTTCATGCCTGCTAGCGTCGGGGCCGGCAGGCTCTGGAGTCCGTAGATGTAGGATCTTGCGATCTTTGCCTAACATGACAAAGTCAAAAAAATGGCAATTGCAGGCGTGAATCCGACAGAGGATGAAATAACGGGTAGGACCATTACAGACGGCGAAGAAAGTGTCCCGAAGGTGTGGAAGGGTCTGGGATAGGGACACCAAGTACCTCCTCATGGCGGAGAGAGTCGCCTTCAGAGCTTGACGGGAGAAGCGGCCAGAGGCAGAGTCAATAAAATGTGAGTACCTGGGATCCTCAGAAGGTCCAAATTGAGAGGCTTGGAAACGAATCCTAAGGCCAACTGGAGTAAGTTGGCGACGGAGGCACGTTCCAAGAAAGGATATATGGCTGTGATAGCGAGTCTGAGTCAAAGTGTGGTCGAAAAGTTGAAGAGCCGAAGAAATTACAGATGGGGAGCAGTGAGAGATGGTTTCACTGAACTCCCGTCGAATAGAGGATCTAAACTTCTTTGGTGTAGGCATCACCAGAAGAGGCTTCGCAGTAGTGAATTTAAACGCAAACAACAGGAATTCTGCAGATGCTGGAAATTCAAACAACACACATCAAAGTTGCTGGTGAACGCAGCAGGCCAGGCAGCATCTGTAGGAAGAGGTGCAGCTGACGTTTCAGGCCGAGACTCTTCGTCAGGACTAACTGAAGGAAGAGTGAGGAAGGGATTTGAAAGTTGGAGGGGGAGGGGGAGATCCAAAATGATAGGAGAAGACAGGAGGGGGAGGGATGGAGCCAAGAGCTGGACAGGTGATAGGCAAAAGGGGATACGAGAGGATCATGGGACAGGAGGTCCGGGAAGAAAGACAAGGAGGCGGTGGGGGGGGGGGGGGACCCAGAGAATGGGCAAGAGGTATATTCAGAGGGACAGAGGGAGAAAAAGGAGAGTGAGAGAAAGAATGTGTGCATAAAAATAAGTAACAGATGGGGTACGAGGGGGAGGTGGGGCCTAGCGGAAGTTAGAGAAGTCGATGTTCATGCCATCAGGTTGGAGGCTACCCAGACGGAATATAAGGTGTTGTTCCTCCAACCTGAGTGTGGCTTCATCTTTACAGTAGAGGAGGCCATGGATAGACATGTCAGAATGGGAATGGGATGTGGAATTAAAATGTGTGGCCACTGGGAGATCCTGCTTTCTCTGGCGGACAGAGCGTAGATGTTCAGCAAAGCGGTCTCCCAGTCTGCGTCGGGTCTCGCCAATATATAAAAGGCCACATCGGGAGCACCGGACGCAGTATATCACCCCAGTCGATTCACAGGTGAAGTGTTGCCTCACCTGGAAGGACTGTTTGGGGCCCTGAATGGTGGTAAGGGAGGAAGTGTAAGGGCATGTGTAGCACTTGTTCCGCTTACACGGATAAGTGCCAGGAGGGAGATCAGTGGGGAGGGATGGGGGGGACGAATGGACAAGGGAGTTGTGTAGGGAGCGATCCCTGCGGAATGCAGAGGGGGGGAGGGACAGATGTGCTTAGTGGTGGGATCCCGTTGGAGGTGGCAGAAGTTACGGAGAATAATATGTTGGACCCGGAGGCTGGTGGGGTGGTAGGTGAGGACCAGGGGAACCCTATTCCTAGTGGGGTGGCGGGAGGATGGAGTGAGAGCAGATGTATGTGAAATGGGGGAGATGCATTTAAGAGCAGAGTTGATAGTGGAGGAAGGGAAGCCCCTTTCTTTAAAAAAGGAAGACACCTCCCTCGTCCTAGAATGAAAAGCCTCATCCTGAGAGCAGATGCAGCGGAGACGGAGGAATTGAGAGAAGGGGATGGCGTACTAGGATGAGGGAGATGTCTTCCTTTTTTAAAGAAAGGGGCTTCCCTTCCTCCACTATCAACTCTGCTCTTAAACTCATCTCCCCCATTTCACGTACATCTGCTCTCACTCCATCCTCCCGCCACCCCACTAGGAATAGGGTTCCCCTGGTCCTCACCTACCACCCCACCAGCCTCCGGGTCCAACATATTATTCTCCGTAACTTCCGCCACCTCCAACGGGATCCCACCACTAAGCACATCTTTCCCTCCCCCCCACCCTCTCTCTGCATTCCGCAGGGATCGCTCCCTACGCAACTCCCTTGTCCATTCGTCCACCCCATCCCTCCCCACTGATCTCCCTCCTGGCACTTATCCGTGTAAGCGGAACAAGTGCTACACATGCCCTTACACTTCCTCCCTTACCACCATTCAGGGCCCCAAACAGTCCTTCCAGGTGAGGCAACACTTCACCTGTGAGTCGGCTGGGGTGATATACTGCGTCCGGTGCTCCTGATGTGGCCTTTTATATATTGGCGAGACCCGACGCAGACTGGGAGACGGCTTTGCTGAACATCTATGCTCTGTCCGCCAGAGAAAGCAGGATCTCCCAGTGGCCACACATTTTAATTCCACATCCCATTCCCATTCTGACATGTCTTTCCACGGCCTCCTCTACTGTAAAGATGAAGCCACACTCAGGTTGGAGGAACAACACCTTATATTCTGTCTGGGTAGCGTCCAACCTGATGGCATGAACATCGACTTCTCTAACTTCTGCTAAGGCCCCACCTCCCCCTCGTACCCCATCTGTTACTTATTTTTATGCAAACATTCTTTCTCTCACTCTCCTTTTTCTCCCTCTGTCCCTCTGAATAAACCTCTTGCCCATCCTCTGGGTCCCCCCCCCCCGTCTTTCTTCCCAGACCTCCTGTCCCATGATCCTCTCGTATCCCCTTTTGCCTATCACCTGTCCAGCTCTTGGCTCTATCCCTCCCCCTCCTGTCTTCTCCTATCATTTTGGATCTCCCCCTCCCCCTCCAACTTTCAAATCCCTTACTCACTCTTCCTTCAGTTAGTCCTGACGAAGGGTCTCGGCCTGAAACTTCGACTGCACCTCTTCCTACAGATGCTGCCTGGCCTGCTGCGTTCACCAGCAACTTTGATGTGTGTTACAGAAATCTGCTTTGCTTTTCTGCCTTCCATTAATTAGACTCTCTTCACTCTTTGAAACTCAATGTATGTGGAGTATACTGGCAGGTAATGTGTACAATGTGGCAATCTTTTCAGTAGTTAGCTGGAGTGTGTTGGGTAACAGTCAGAAGGTCTTCAGAGCAATACAGCTTGGAAGCAGCCCTTTCATCCAGCAAGCCTATCTAGCTTGATGCTCACCCAGCTACTCTCAATTTCTTGCATTTAGACCATATCTCACTAAGCTCTGTCACATGTCTATGCCAACGTTCACCCCATACCTCACTAAGCTCTGTCCCACCATGTCAATGCTAACATTCAGCTCATATCTCACTAAGCTCTGTCCCACCGTCTACGCCAACATTCAGCCCATATCTCACTAAGCTCTGTCCCACCATGTCAATGCTAACATTCAGCCCATATCTTACTAAGCTCTGTCCCACCATGTCAATGCTAACATTCAGCCCATATCTCACTAAGCTCTCTCCCACCGTCTATGCCAACATTCAGCCCATATCTCACTGAGCTCTGTCCCATGTCTGTGCCAACGTTCAACCCATATCTCACTAAGCTCTGGCCCACCATGTCAATGTTAACATTCAGCCCATATCTCACTAAGCTCTGTCCCATGTCTATGCCCAACCAAGCTCTGCCCCGCCATGCTCCTAGCCAAGTTCTTCTTAAATGATCCTACTCTACCCGTCTCAACCACTTCCCCTGGCACCTCATTCTATATACTCACCAGTGAGACCTCAGCTCCCTATAAAATAATTCCCTTCTCACCCCAAACCTTAGACTCTCCTACCCTGTATATGTATGTATATGTCACCATGTTCTAGCAGGCATTCTACAAAGAAATACAATAGTATCAGTGAAAAACTACACACAAAGACTGACAAAAGCAAAGACAAGTTGTGCAAATACAATATCTAAATACATATACATACATAAGCCTGAGAGCATGAGGTGTTGTGTCCATAAAAGGGAGTCTAGGCTGTGGAATCAGTTCGTTGTTGAGGTGAGTGAAGTTATCCACACTGGCTCAGTAGCCTGATGCCTGAAGTGCAGACATCTCACCCTGCAAAAACTCATTTCAGGGAGGTAGCACCATCAATTTGCGGGAGACTCCCGGAACTTCCGGGAGAGGTGGGATGTCTGCAATAGAGTAGTTCCTTAGCAGCTAGCCAGCTAGTTTAAATAACGTTAGCTATGCTAATGAACGAATGACTCCTGTTAAACTCACCTCAACACATCTTTTACAGTCTTAACTCACCATGGGCGATAGAAAAGTCACTGTTGCAAACAGTGCAGCGAGCAACACCACCATTATTTTTGACCCATGTTAGGCAGGGGTACACTTTCGTGTAGTCTGGGGTGAAGAGTGTTTTATATTTCCTTGTTTTGAAACACTCTGCCATGGCGGTGCAGGGCATTGAACTGATGGAGAGACAGAGGCCGACTGTAAAGCCCGCCCACAGAGAAAACTGATAGGTCTACTTAGTACAAAGAGAGGCCAATCAGGATGCTCGCTCTTGCTCCCGCTCCCACTCCTGCTCTCCCTCTCATTTCCCAGGACATTGTATATAATTTGCGGGCGTCAGGGAGCTGCTATTAATATGCGGGAGACTCCCGGAACTTCCGGGAGAGGCAGGATGTCTGGAAGGGTAGTGGCTGCTTCTGAACCAGATCTCCTCTATCTCCTTCCTGATGGCGGTAGCGAGGAAAGAGCACGGCCTGGATGGTCTGGGGTTGTTGATGATGGATGCTACTTCCTTGTGGATTTGCTTAAAGGCGAGGAGAGCTTTTCCTGTGATAAAAGGGCCTATACCCACCACTTTCTGTAGGCTGTTCTGTTCTTGAGCACGGATGCTTCCATACCTGTCCGATTTACCAATCTACGGCTCCAAGCTGCATCGGCAGAAGTTGCCACACAGTATCAACAGATGGTTAAAAAAAAATTTCATGCACATTGTTGAAGACCCAGGGGGAAGGGTGGAACAGCAAATATCTCAAAGGAACATCGCCTGGGTGATTGTCTCCTTGTTGCTATTAGTGTGTAATGTGAGACCCTTTTACATATTCATGAGCTTAGTCATGATGACAGGTTGCAGTGAAGGATACAGGCTGCCCCACCCTGTCAGAGGCAAAGCAGCACCAGCCGGGGTGCTAGGAATCAGCAAGAAGTGTTGTCGGTGGTTGCCATCTCCCGTCCCCTCTCTTGGACTGACAGCGATGGGTTTGAACTTCTCTGCACAGCTGGACGACAGAATGCGCCACTACCTGAGAGGTAAGGAGGGCTGCGATCAGGTAGGCACCAGAAGGCATTGTACTCTGTTAACAGTTATCCTTTGTTACAGGGTACAGGACGTATACTGTAAACTATTCCCTCTGGCTCCAGTCAGCTGTTACAGCAGGACAAGCCAGGCAAAGTATTGGCAGCACACAGACCTAAAACTATCAGGTTCCATGAATACTTTTATTAGTGCTACAATTATAATAACAACTCGTCTCCTTTCCCTTCCTGTATATCATTTGTTCGCTTACATAAGTGCATTTTTTTGGCAAATCTCTTAATCTATTTTATGCGCACCAAAACTTTTTATTTAATCCTTTGCCACACCACATTCCTACTGGGGGCGCCTGTGTCGTAATCGTATTGTGTTGGATATCCCTTTGACAATGGGACATGGACAGGAGGAAAGGCACAAAACATACACCTGTCAAGATTCTTTTACGATGTTTCAAGGTACTTCTGAATGACAGCCATTGTTCTGACGCGGGGAAACCTTAGCCAGGTTGCATGCACCAAGCTCCCACAGAAAACAATGTGATAATAATCTTTTATCAGTATTGACTGATGCATGTTAACAAATGGCATACAGAAAATAACTCCCTGCCTGGCTTTAAAGGATGCAGATATTAATAATACATTAACCCACCTGAAGCTCCAGGAGTTCCTCCAGGTGGTGTCCTAGGCCCAACTGTGTTAAACTGCTTCACCAATGACCTACCATTGTTAGGTCAGAATTAGGGACGTTTGCACAGTGTTCACCACCATTTACGACTCCTCAGATCATGAAGCTCCACGTCCAAACGCAGACAATATCCAGGCCTCTGCTGATCGGCGCCAGGTAACATTCACCTCACCTGAGTGCCAGGCGGTGACGATATCCGACAAGGGCCAGAATCTGAATCAGGTTTGTTATCACTTCATACATCGTGAAATTTGTTTTTCTGCTGCAGCAGTACAGTGCAAAAAAAAATTAACTACTGTGTTACCAGAGAGAAGTAAATGTAGAGCAAAAGAGGAATGGCAAGGATGAGGTGGTGTTTGTGGGTTCTCGGACTGCTCAGAAATCTGATAACAGAGGGGAAGAAGCTGTTCCTAAAACATTGAGTGTGCATCTTGGACACTGGTGTGATTGATGCAGGTGGGAACCGCTGATTGTAGCGGTAAGAGATTGGAGATTTCCTTGAACGCTCTATCCAGTTGGCACAGGTTTTCATAACCCGGACAAGTACACCGACTAATGGTATCATCCCCCAGTCCAAAGGCATTGCCATCACTGAATGCCCCACTATCAATATCCTTGACCACAGATTGAACTGGAGTAGTCATATACGCCATGAGGCTGCAAGAGCAGGTCAGAAGCTCAGAGTCCTATAGCAAATAACTCTTCCCCCACCTCCCCATCATCTACTAGGCTTAAGTCAGGAGTGTGATGGAAACCTGTGCACCTGCCTGGACACTTACACCTTCAACAACACTAAGGAAGATTGACACCATCCAGGATGAGGCAGCCCACTTGCTGGGCACCTCATCCACAACCACTCGCTCACTCCGCCACCGACGGGCAGTGGCAGTGGTGTGTACCATCTGTAGAATGCGCTGTGGCAACACACCAAGACTCCTTGGACAGCACCTTCCAAACCCACCGTCGCTACCAGCTGAAAGGACAAGAGGAGCACCAACACCCAGAAGGTGCCCTCCAAGCCGCACACCACCCTGGCTTGGAAATTTATGGCCGTTCGTTCACCGTCAATGGGTCAAGACTCTGGAACTGGAACTCC
Source organism: Mobula birostris (assembly GCF_030028105.1). Classification (NCBI taxonomy): domain Eukaryota; kingdom Metazoa; phylum Chordata; class Chondrichthyes; order Myliobatiformes; family Myliobatidae; genus Mobula; species Mobula birostris. The sequence goes on from NC_092401.1 coordinate 14,005,812, forward strand.
CTGCCTAACACCATTGTGGGTGTAACCCGCGTCCCAAGGACTGCAGCTCATCACCAACTTCTCAAGGGCAACTAGGGATGCACAACTGAATTTTTTTTCAGCCCGTGCAGACTGCAAGCTGTGAATGGATGTAAAAAAAGAGAAGATCTAAGTAATGGTTGGTTTATGCATGAAATTTATGTCATTATCCGACATTCACTATTTACTGAAATTAAACTGCTTTTATTGGGAGCAATTGCAGGAGTTTTGTTTTCTCTGTTCCATAGACATACTGTGCTTGCTAAACAACAGTTGGTTGTACTTGGTCATCCCTGTGAACCTAAAGCAACACACACAAAGCGCTGGAGGAACCCAGCAGTTTGGGCAGCATCTATCCACGGAGAAAAGTAAATGGTCGACATTTTGGGCTGAGTCCCTTTATCAGTCTTGTTTACTCATTTCCATGGGAAATTAAGGATCAGGTAGCAAAGGTCTAGGAGTTTTGAGATGAGTTTTCTTTTTGGGATTATAGTATTGAAAGCAGAGCTGTAAACAAGAATATCTCCAAGTTACTTGGGTTGAGGTATCAGATATCTTTTGTGATGGGTGGATATACTGCGACAGTCATTTGTAGATACTGGATATCTCTGTGGCAGTGGGACACAGATATAAAATTTCTCCGCAACAGTGAGACATAGATCTATTAAGGTGAGTTACAGGGTGTGGACAATCAGCAGAATTACTAAAGTTGATTATATCTCAAGCAACAATCCTTAAAAGCAAACCGTTCTCTAGAATTTACTGTCCTTGAGAAAAATGCAATCCAGAAGACCTTTGTTGTTTCTTGCCCGAGGGAGTACCGGGGTGGTGTAAAATGGACGTTCTGATTGCCGAATGGGTAGAATAGACAGTTTGAATGGGTTCCAGGCCACTCCCTTGGAATCTCTGGATTCTGGCTATGAATCATCTGAACAGTCAAGAACAGGAGCATTTTCCACATAACAAACTTATCTAGGTGCAGTTTCATAGCATCACGTCAAATGTGGGAAATACTATCCAGTTTACAATCCACCATCTTTCCTCAAAGTCAGTGTCCAAATTGAGCTTATTGTCAGCGGCAATGGAAAAATTAAATCGCAGCAACCTCACAGGTGAACTAGAGACATGACATTCACAGTAAAAACATAAATTCAAAGTATTATACAAGAAAGAACACAATTGGAAAAAGTGAAACCAGTCAAGATACCAACATCAGTACATCTGTAAAAATTTGTTAGAGTGTCTGCTGAACCTCCTTAACCTTCCATGTAAGGTAGAGACACTGGTACACACCTTCCCTGTGATTGCATCTCTTTGCTGGGGCCAGGACAGGTCACTGGATTGGCACCCAGGAATTTAATCCACTGATGATACAACCATTGTTGGTAGAATCTCAGGTGGTGATGAGAGGGCGTACAGGAGTGAGATATGCCAACTAGTGGAGTGGTGCCGCAGCAACAACCTGGCACTCAACGTCAGTAAGATGAAAGAGCCGATTGTGAACTTCAGGAAGGGTCAGACGAAGGAACACATACCAATCCTCATAGAGGGATCAGAAGTGGAGAGAGTGAGCAGCTTCAAGTTCCTGGACGTCAAGATCTCTGAGGATCTAACCTGGTCCCAAGATATCGATGTAGTTATAAAGAAGGCAAAACAGCGGCTGTACTTCATTAAGAGTTTGAAGAGATTTGGTATGTCAACAAATATACTCAAAAACTTCTATAGATGTACCATGGAGAGCATTCTGACAGACTGCATCACTGTCTGGTATGGAGGGGTGGGGGGGTGCTACTGCGTAGGACTGAAAGAAGCTGCAGAGGGCTGTGAATTTAGTCGGCTCCATCTTAGGTACAAAGTACCCAGGACATCTTCAGGGAGTGGTGTCTCAGAAAGGTAGCGTCCATTATTAATGACCTCCAGCACTCAGGGCATGCCCTTTTCTCACTGTTACCATCAGGTAGGAGATACAGAAGCCTGAAGGCACACACTCAGCGATTCAGGAACAGCTTCTTCCCCTCTGCCATCCGATTCCTAAATGGACATTAAATCCTTGAACACGATCTCACTTTTTAAATATATCTTATTTCTGTTTTTTACACAATTCTTAATATATTCAATATACATATACTGTAATTAATCTACTTATTTACTTATTATTATTACTATTATTATTTTCTTCTATATTATGTATTGCATTGAACTGTTGCTGCTAAGTTAACAAATTTCACGACACATGCCAGTGATAATAAACCTGATTCGGATTCTGAATTCATTGGTCTTTATACATATGTCTGCGATGAACCTTGAAGGTTCAAATAGTTTTTTTTGGTGTGATTTAGTGAATCAGTAGGACTGTTGCTGGGTTAATGATTTGATTGCTAGATTTTGGATTTAGTTTCTAGGTTAGGGATCTGGTCACCAGGTTAGGGACTGGATTACTGTGTGTGATTTGGTTCCTCAGTTAGGGATTTGCTTGCTAAGTTCAGAACATGACCGTTGTCATGGCTTGTGATGAAATTGCCAAGTTTGGCAACTGTCCAGTGACCAAGCTGATGTGACATACTGCTTGTATACATATCTAAATGTCTGTTTTACTTTCCGGAGCAGGATAATGAAGGTATCTTGGTACTGAACTGTGTCTTGAAAAGAAGATCCTTCCCCGGGGCTTTATAATTGGCGGCATTAAAGACACTTGCCAAATAAATAAAGGCCCTTACCAAGTCCTGATTTTATTTCCTTCATTTTTCCTGGACCTGATGAACAATGAAGATCATTTACCCGGGAATGGTCTGAGCTTCCAGCAGGATTTCCTCAGCGGGAGGGAAGTATTAGGTATCAGAAAATACTGAGGACCATTTCTGCTCCAGAAGGCCAGACAATTCCTGATCATTTCTCTATTCCAATACAACTCTTTCTTAAAGGTCATAATAATGTTGGCATTTTTGGGAATTTTTTTCCTCATGTCAGATTTAAAGGAAAGGTTAATGGGACATCTTGACCTCCAATCTTGCGGACTTCAACTGGTCTCCCAGGCAGCACTGAGGCGAGGTGAGGCAGCGGGCCCATCACCAAGAGTAAGGAAAACCCGGAGTTTGATTGAATTAAGAAAGTTCAGGCACAGGCCAAATTGAAACGGCAGGGTCCAGATCCCAGAGCATATCAAAGTGACTGAACCTGAAGTTTGGATGATGAATTAAGCTCATAGCTGAATCGGTAAGGTCAGGCACAGGCCGAATCAAGGCAGTGGGGTCCAAGCCCTGGAACGTATCAGTATGACTGAATCCAATGGTTTACACACTGGGCCAGATTGAAAAGGTCAGGGTGTTATGGTCCGAAGTGAGGGATGGGCAGTTCAGCTCGCTGCTCAGCTCTGCCTTGAACTAAGAGCCTGGGGACGGACTCACTATTGACTTCAGTTCAGAACACTATTTGCTTGTATTTATTGTTGTACGATTTAGTTTTTTCCTGCATATTGGGTGTTTGACAGTTTTTTATGATGGGTTCTTCTGGGTTTCTTTGTTTTGTGGCTGCCTGTTAGGAGACAAATCTTAAGGTTGCATACTATATAAATACTCTGATAATAAGTGTACTTGGAACTTTGAAAACCAGGTGATCAGAACAGAGCAGTGTTGCTGTTCTATTGCAATGACCTGTAGACTCATTCATTATCCAGTCTGAGGGTTAATCGAGCCGTGTAATTGGCCCAGTCCTGCTCTCTATCTTTCTGTTGGTTATTTGAACATCCTGAATGGAATCGAACAGCTCACTAATACTCATCATCTTCACATGCATCAAGGGCATAACTTCAGACAGCCAGTGATGCAAACATCATTGCACACATTGGGAGGGATCTTCAGTCACTGCACTCACCCAAGGTGCTCCATTAGCCTCCCTCGACCTTGCACACATCCATCAGGTATCACCTGTCGGACTTGAGTGGAGCACCAACACAGAGGCTGTGTCCAGAAAGGGCCAGAGTCGCCTCTGCTTCCTGAGGAGACTGAGGTCCTTTGGAGTATACAGGCCTCCTCTTCACATGACCTACCAGTCTGTTGACACCAGTACAATCTTCTATGTGGTGGTGTGCTGGGGCAGTTGCATCAACACGGGTGATGCCAACAGGCTCAACAAACTGATTAGAAAGGCTGGCTCTGTTATAGAAGTCAAATTGAACAAACTGGAGGCTGTGGTAGAACAAAAGACTCGACGGAAAATCCTGGCAATTCTGGACAATGTTTCTCACCCTGTACATGCCACCTTGGCTGAACAGAGGAGAACTTTCAGTAACAGATCAAGACAACTGTGCTGCTCCAAAAAGTGCTATATGAGGTCATTCTCACCCCCGGCCATTAGGCTCTATAATGAGTCAAGCTGTAGCCAGGGAAGTGATAACTCCCTCCTGTTAGACTGTTTAAAGTAACTTATTTTTTATTTTATTTATTCTTCTTACTTATCTTCTAATATAGGCCATATGTGAATGTGTAATGCTGCTGTGACACTGTAATTTCATTTGGGATCAATAAAAAACCTATCTATCTACCTACCTGTGTGTCCTCGGCACTACAGAAATGCAGGGGTAAAGTCTGAGCTCTCTGTCAAGAATCAATTCAAGATTATTAATTGACATTCTTCTACACACAAGTGTAAAGAAAAACAAAATTATCATTACTTCGGATCTGATGCAGCATAAAAAATAACACAATAAGCATAAAGAACACAATAAAAACACAATAAATATAAATACGTAAGATTAGCTTATACCCATAGACCAATATGTACTACATAAAGTGAGTTGAGGTACAGGAGTGTGGTAAGGTGACTCTGACAGGAAATGATAAAGTAGCGGTGGCCGGGTTGTGGTGGGGAGGGTTAATGGGTAGCGGTGTTGATCAGCCTCGTGGTTTGGGGAGGTAACTGCTTTTCAGTCAAGTGGTCCTGGCGTGGATAGTAAATAGCTTCTTTCCTGACGGCAGAGGGACAAGCCGTCCATGAGCAGGGTGGGTAGGATCCTTCATGATATTGCTGGCCCTTGTTGTGTATGTGTCCTTGATGGTGGGTAGGCTGGCATTGGTGGTGCACTGGGCAGTTTTAACTGGCTGCTGTAGAGCTCTCCTGTCTGGCACAGTACATTTTGCATACCATACAGTAATGCAGCTTATTAGAATGTTCTCCACTGCACATCTGTAGAAGTCGAGGTCTCTTCAACTTTCTAGGAAAGTAGAGATGTTGGTTGACAGCTTTCTTGACTGTTCAATAGATGTTCTTTTTCTGGGATGAGAATATATTCTCCCCAGTCTAATCAAGAGGGAGGGAGGGAGGGGAGGGGAGGGGACATCGACTCAGACCATGAGAGGCCTACGTCCGGTATTTTCATGCCTTACAAGGCGCAGATTGGAAGTCTGTGTGGGGCGCCACTCCTCGCACAGACACTAGAGAAATGTGTGGTTAAGTGCCTTGCTCAAGGACACAAACATGCTGCCACAGCTGAGTCTAATCAAGAACGGGATAAACTGTATTTTTTGCACACTGTGTATAAATGCTATTTCCAAAGAAAACTAGGAGAAATATCGGTTCTCATCACCAGAAAGCACAGGAAGTTTAAACCATCAAGTCAAGTGTGTTGTGAGATGAATTGTTTCAAGACCACGCAAGCCCTGATCAGTCACTGGAGAGCCCAAAAGTTTCACTGCTGGAGGGAACAGCAGAGATGTGGAGTTGCCTAATCTAAGGTTAAGATTAAGACTTTGTGGGCCACCAAGAAGATACCCTTGGGAAGCTTATAATTAGATTGTTTCTACACAGTGAATATTTAAGTGACTTCAGACAGCCCTGAGTTTTCAGGGAAGTTTGAGTGGTGCTAGAAACTTCACCTTGAGCAACCTAAGTAACCAGTTACTCCTTCTTAGCACCAGTTCTGTACAGGAGACGTGCTACAGTGACGTACAGATACCGAGAGGAAGTTAGTAGGAGAGCAGGCAGGCGCTGATACACTGCATGTTCTCATCTCACTTGGATTCAAAATAAGCTTCAAATTTTGTTTGTGTGCTTGGATCCTGGCAGTACGTACCGCTTAAGAGCAACTTTAGAATCTATAATGTCACATTTAAGTTGCTACTTCCTGGCAGGTAGGTATGGAGGTTTAGTTTGGCATGGCAACTGCTCTGCCCAAACCACAGGAAATTGCAGAGATGTTGGCATGGGCTACGCCCACCCGTGTACCTAATAAAGTGGTCACTGAGTGAATGTTTGTGCTGTAACCCAATCCACTTCAATGTTTGACGTGTTGTGTGTTTAGAGGTGCTCTACTGCATACCACCTTTGTAACGAGTAGTTATTTGTGTTACTGATGCCTTCCTGTCAGCTTGAACCAGTTTGGCCATTCTCCTCTGACCTCTCCCATTCACAAGGCATTTTCATCCACAGAACGGCCGTTCACTAGATGTTCTTTTTTTCATTGTTCACACCATTCTCTGTAAACTCTAGGGACTGTTGTGTGTGAAAATCCCAGAAGATCAGCAGTTTCTGAGATACTCAAACCACCCAATCTGGCACCAACAAACATTCCACAATAAAAGCCACTTAGACCACATTACTTCCCCATTCTGATGTTTGGTCTGTACAAGAATTGAACCTCTTGACCATTTCTGCATGCTTTTATGCACTGAGTTGCTGCCACATGAGTGGCTGATTAGATATCTGCATTAACGGACAGGTATATAGGTATATCTAATAAAGCAGCCACTTGGTGTATGTCCCTGCACCAGTCTAACACCATCCCACATTTCTTTAGAGATTTGTGGTTGAATCACATTTGCACCAGACAGAAGTGAACAATTGCTGTAATTCACCTGTATGTTCTTAGCAATCTATTGTCAGTGCTTGAAGAAACATTCCCCAATCTCTCACAGCCCTCTCATGTCTCATACCTTCTTAATTGTCTTTATTTAAGTTCAAAACGGTAAACCCAGAGTTAAGTCTTTCACTCTCCATCTTAATGATACATCTTATGTTATGAGCATTGTTGGCTGCTGGGACAAAAGACTTTCGTTTATTCTGGGTTTGGACGTTGCTGGCATGCCCACCTTTTGCCCATCACTAATTGCCATTGAGAAGATGGGAATGTGCCGCGCTCTTGACTCAGCAATATCTCTGGTGCAGAGGGAGGGTACTGTTGGGGAGAGTGTTCCAGGATCCACTTCCAGTGGCAATGAATGACTAGTAAGATTTTTCCAAATCAGGATGCTGTCTAACTCGGAGGGGTGGTGTTCCACGTATCTTGTGCTTCTTGTTGACTGAGGCGGTGAGTTTGGGGGGTGCTGTCAGTGTAGTCAGGGCGGGTGACTGCCGTGTATGTTGTAGATGCTGCACACGGCAGCCAACGTGCATCGACGGAGTGAATGAACAATGGGGGAAGTGCAGTAGATGGGTTGCCAATCACATGGACAGCCTCGTCCTGGGTTGGACTCAGTCTCGTGAGTGTTGTTGGAGCCAGTGTCCCGTCACGCATCAGGAACTTGTGCCATGGTAGACTGTGGAGCATCAGGAGGCAAGCCACTTGCCACTGCATACCTGGTCTCTGATCTGCTGGTGAGGCCATGTTATATGTGTGTGGGCAGCCCGGATGAAGTTCTGATCGAAGTTCATTTGCAGTATGTGGACTGGGAAACTTGTTGATGTGAATCCTGTTGAGTCTCACGGGTAGAAGGTTTGAGCCACCTGTTGGAGAAGATACAGTAGATGTCTGATACATCTGTAGTGTCAGTTTTGCCCCCTATGTATCTATCTAATGAGGTCTAGCTCCACCCCAGACATTCTTTCTTCTCCCCTCCCATCAGGCAGGAGATACAAAAGCCTGAAAGGACATGCTACCAAGATTATTCTATCCCATTGTTATTGGACTCTTGAATGGATGTCTAGAACGATAAGATGGAATTCTGGCCTCATGGTCCACCTTGTTATGATCCTACACTCTATCGTTTGCCTGACCTGTACTTCATCAGAAGCTTTTACACTTTATTCTGCAACGTTATTGTTCTATGTTAGTCTAGCTCAGTGCACTGTGTAATGATGTGATCTGTATGAACAGTATGCAAGAGAAGCTTTTCACTGTACCTTGTTGCACGTGACAATAATAAGCCAATTCCAATACAGCAGCAGAAAAATGAGAGCCAACCTCATTAGTAGGTACAGAATTGTATGCAAACAGGTTGGACATCGAGTCAATGTTTCTGTCGGAACATTTGGATATGGCACAAGTGCGGAGAGAGAGAGACACTGAAGTGGGTCGACAGTTCTCAGACTTTAACGCAAACTTTGCAGGAATTTAAGGAACAGGAGAACAATAAACACTAGGCCAACGGGGCCATTAACTAAAACTCTCAAACTGAAAGTTAAAGGCCAACACCGCGGCTGAAAGCAGTATCTAAATACTACACAAATACTGCTCATTTCCAGCGTCAGTCGAAACGGTAGTCCTCTTTCTCAGACAGGGACGAAGACAAGCAGGGAGCGTGACGTTACTGTGCTTTGCTCAAGTCTCGACAAGACAACGCCAAAGAGAAGGGGGTTAAATACCACCATAATGAAACAGTAATTAGCTGGAAGGCACATGTCCATGGGCACAATTGCCAAACGTGCGCGGCGGGGCGCCTGTGGGCAGGGCACGTAGACCCTGCAGCGGAGTCCATAGCTGTGGCAGATTCTCCTGGTTAGAAGGACTTCTACAGGGGTCAGAGTCTCAAAGGAAGAGGTCAGTATTCAGGACAGAGATGGAAAGAAGGTTCTACAGCAAAGGGCACTGAGTCTTTGGAATTCTTTACCCAAGGACACGGTGGATGGTCAGTTGCTGAGGATATCCAATATCGGCGGATATTAGGGAACCCAGAATGTGGGATTAGTTCAGGAAAGTGGGGCTGTGGGCTAGGAGCAGCCACAATTTTAGGAGATGGGCTGAATGGTCTACTCCTGCTTTTAGTTCTTATTTTGTGATGGATGAAGGTGGTGCAGTGGGTACACAGCCCCAGAGACTGAGACTCAATCCTGACTTGGGTCCAGCTGTGTGGCGTTTCCATGCTCGGCCTGTTACCGTGTGTGGCTTTCCACCGGATTGTTCCAGTTACCTCCCAAAGACGTGCAGGTGGGTAGGTTTAATGCCTGCTGCAAACTGCTTCTAGTCTGGGGCTCAGTGTAGAATCTGGGGCATTTGGAGTGGATGGGAAAGTCTGGAGATTAAGAGGGATTGGTGGAAATAGGTGGTGACGGCTAGCACAGATTGTGTGGGCTGAAGAGCCTGTGCTTGCTCATAATACAGTGCTGGGACAGAATCTGTGTGAAAGCAGTCACGGAAAGCTGTCATTAAACAGCTCACACAGCATACCTCCGCCTAAATCAGGGATTACTGTTTGTCCAAAACAAATTGTACATTGACTTTCATTCTTTCCACTCTCCCATGTGACCTTCTTTGTTTAACCACACATCTGAGGAGAGGCTGAGTCCGGGGTCACCTCAGCGTAATGCTTTCAACAGCTCTATCCCCCAACCCAGTCACTGAAGCCCACAGTTACTCAGTTAAGGGGAGACTTGCTAGTTCAGATAGTGAGTTTGCTAAGACGCTGATAGTTTCATGGGCAGCCTCGCCTGTTGGGAGGTTTGTGGTGGGCTTACTGGGAACTATCGGCAGGGTTCTCCTGGTGGGACCAACAAGAGGCTTACCCAAAAACTGTACTGAGCTCGGTGGGAGCTGATCTGCAGATCTGCCTGAGAGACAGGATTCACTGTGACCATTGAGAGTGGACTGGGGAATTATCTCCTGGTTTGTTGAGGAGACCGTGGCGGAGTCAGTGGAGGCTGCCAAAAATCAGTCAGGAGTGCTGAGAGACTGTTTGCTGGAATTTGCTGATGACTGCCTGATCCTCACCAACAATGATAATGTACAGTAGCTCAGAATGGAGTCATTTCCCCCAGAGTTGTTTGGAATTAGCTCTTTAAATGACAATCCAGTTTATTCCAGGTCCATGCTGGTTTTACTGAGAGATTAACTTGGCTGTTTTGAGGATAACTTCCTTACTGTAACATGAAAGGAGGCCACTGGGCCCATCAGATTCATACTGGCTCCTAGAGAATCCATCCATTAGTCACATTCCCTCTCTCCATATTCCCCAGTACCCCTGAAACTCATTCCCTCTCACATATGCGCTTTGGTACTTTTTGCCACTTGGGCTTATCTACAGCAGTCGGTTAACTTACTGGCACGTTTTTGGGATCTCGCAGGAAACCGGAGCACCCGGACAAATCCACGTGGACAGAATCAGAATTAGACTTATTATCACTAATATAAGTCATGAAACGTGTTGTTTTGTGGTAGCAGTACAGTGCAAGACGTAAAAATTACTGTAAGCTACAAAATATATAAACAGTGTAAAGGAGGAATAATGAGATAGTGTTCATGGGTAAACGAAATGTTCAGAAATCTGATGGCAGAGGGGAGGAAGCTGTTCCATTTAGTGTGGTCTTCAGGTTCCTGCACCTCCTCCCCAATGGTAGTAGGTTTTAGGGATTTTTTTTCTGTTCTGTGGATGTCTGTGAAGAGTAAGAATTTCAGGTTGTACACTGTATACATTCTGGTATGAAATGGAGCCATTGAATCTTTGAAGGCTCGTGGCACAATTGCCTTCATCGGTGTGAACGCTGACTATAAGAGTTAGGAGGCATGTTGCGGCCGTATGAAACTGTGCTTAGGCTGAGCATGGAGTATTGTGTAGAATTCTGCTCACCCCATTACAGGAAGGATGTGGACGCTATGGAGAGAGTGCAGAAGAGGTGTATCAGGATAGAGGGTGGATTAGGGGGTATGAGCTATAAGGAGTGGCTGGAGAAACGTGGTCATTTTCCCTAGTGCTGGCAGAGGCTGAGGTCAAAGTCCAACCCTACATCCCTGCTGTGAGAGGTGGAAACGGGTAAGGCTGGACAAAAGGGCTCAGGTGAAGGTGAACAGACCAATCCCCTGTACAGGGGATGCAATGGATTGCAGAAGCATTGATGAACTCCAACACACCATCAGAGGACGATGGAGAGAGATGGGAGATCATCAATGGCCCATGCACCACTGGGAGTTAAGGGCCCAAGTCAAAATGGCAGAGGCTGAGGTGAGAGTTGATTGGAAGTTATAAGATTTAAAACCATCATTCCCACAATCCTGAACTTAAGCCTCTGTACCTCCCTCTGCAATTGGATCCTCGACTTCCTAACCGGAAGACCACAACCTATGCGGATTGATGATAACATCTCCTCCTCGCTGATGATCGACACTGGTGCACCTCAGGGGTGTGTGCTTAGCCCACTGCTCTACTCTCTATATACCCATGACTGTGTGGCTCGGCATAGTTCAAATACCATCTATAAATTTGCTGATGATACAACCATTGTTGGTAGGTTCTCAGATGGAGACAAGAGGGCGTACAGGAGGGAGATATGCCAACTAGTGAAATGGTGTCACAGCGACAACCTGGCACTCAACGTTACATAGAAACATAGAAAATAGGTGCAGGAGTAGGCCATTCGGCCCTTTGAGCCTGCACCGCCATTTATTATGATCATGGCTGATCATCCAACTCAGACCCCTGCACCAGCCTTCCCTCCATACCCCCTGACCCCCGTAGCCACAAGGGCCATATCTAACTCCCTCTTAAATATAGTCAATGAACTGGCCTCAACTGTTTCCTGTGGCAGAGAATTCCACAGATTCACCACTCTCTGTGTGAAGAAGTTTTTCTTAATCTCAGTCCTAAAAGGCTTCCCCCTTATCCTCAAACTGTGACCCCTTATTCTGGACTTCCCCAACATCGGGAACAATCTTCTTGCATTTAGCCTGTCCAATCCCTTTAGGATTTTATACGTTTCAATCAGATCCCCCCTCAATCTTCTAATTTCCAACAAGTACAAGCCTAGTTCATCCAGTCTTTCTTCATATGAAAGTCCTGCCATCCCAGGAATCAATCTGGTGAACCTTCTTTGTACTCCCTCTATGGCAAGGATGTCTTTCCTCAGATTAGGGGACCAAAACTGCACACAATACTCCAGGTGTGGTCTCACCAAGGCCTTGTACAACTGCAGTAGTACCTCCCTGCTCCTGTACTCGAATCCTCTCGCTATAAATGCCAGCATACCATTCGCCTTTTTCACCGCCTGCTGTACCTGCATGCCCACTTTCAATGACTGGTGTATAATGACACCCAGGTCTCGTTGCACCTCCCCTTTTCCTAGTCGGCCACCATTCAGATAATAATCTGTTTTCCTATTTTTGCCACCAAAGTGGATAACTTCACATTTATCCACATTAAGTTGCATCTGCCACGAATTTGCCCACTCACCCAACCTATCCAAGTCACCCTGCATCCTCTTAGCATCCTCCTCACAGCTAACACTGCCGCCCAGCTTCGTGTCATCTGCAAACTTGGAGATGCTGCATTTAATTCCCTCATCCAAGTCATTAACATATATTGTAAACAACTGGGGTCCCAGCACTGAGCCTTGCGGTACCCCACTAGTCACTGCCTGCCATTCTGAAAAGATCCCGTTTATTCCCACTCTTTGCTTCCTGTCTGCTAACCAATTCTCTATCCACATCAATACCTTACCCCCAATACCGTGTACGTTAGTAAGATGAAAGAGCTAATTGTGAACTTCCAGAAGGGTAAGATGAAGGAACACATACCAATTCTCACAGAGGGATCAGAAGTGGGGAGAGTGAGCAGTTTCAAGTTCCTGGGTGTTGAGATCTCTGAGGACCTAACCTGGTCCCAACATATTGATGTAGCTATGAAGAAGGCAAGATTATACTTCATTAGGAGTTTGAAGAGATTTGGTATGTCAACAAATACACTCAAAAATTTCTATAGATGTATTGTGGAGAGCATTCTGACAGGCTGCATCAGTGTCTGGTATGGGGGGAGGCTACTGCACATGACCGAAAGAAGCTGTAGAGGGTCGTAAATTTAGTCGGCTCCATCTTGGGTACTAGCCTACAAAGTACCCAGGTCATCTTCAAGGAGTGGTGTCTCAGAAAGGCAGCGTCCATTATTAAGGACCTCCAGCACCCAGGGCATGTCCTTTCCTCACTGTTGCTATGAGGAAGGAGGTACAGAAGCCTGAAGGCACACACTCAGCGATTCAGGAACAGCTTCTTCCCCTCTGCCATCCGATTCCTAAATGGACATTGAACCCACGAATACTACCCCACTTTTTTAATGTATTATTATTTCTGTTCTTGCATGATTTTTAATCTCCAATAATACATATACTGTAATTTATTTATTTATTTTCTTCTATATTATGCATTGCATTGAACTGCTGCTGCTAAGTTAACAAATTTCACGACACATGCTGGTGATAATAAACCTGATTCTGATTATGAGAGGCATAGATAGAAGAGATAGAATCTCCTTACCAGGGAAAAAATGTCAAGTACTAGAGCACAAACACTTAAGGTGAGAGGGGAGAAGTTTGCAGGGCATGTGCACGTGCAGAGTGGGGTGTGCCTGGAACACAGTGCCAGAGGTGGTGGTGGGAGCAAATACGACCAAGTCATTTAAAGGCACATGGATTGGCAGAATATGGAACACGCACTACTTAATTATTTACTGCCCGTTACACCACTGGTGCCTAGGGCAGCAATGAAGGTCCTCCATCTCTGGGCTGTGGGGCTTCCTCATTGTGTCAGTAGCTTCCTCTCGGTTTTCACCACTGTCAGTCCCGGGTGGAGACTCAGGAATACCTTCGCAGTCAGATGTAGGAGGATTCTTCATTGCAGTTTTGTTTGACCAGCCAGGGTTGTTTCCCTGAGCTGAGCCCCTGAACCTGAAGGACCAGTGGAACACCCTCAGTCTGGCCTCTACCCTTTGACCTATTAGGCATGGGTGACCCTACCAGGAGCCAAAGCATAAAGCCCTGACTCCAGCCAACATAGCTCTCCAGGTCATGGAGGCACGCGAGCCTCCAAACTACGACAAGGTTGTGGACCTCTTGGGGGATGCAACACGTACAGGGGAGAACACTAGTTGAAAGTGACATCGTATACGACACCGATTGTGGGTCGAAAGGCCTGTTCCTGTGTTGTACTGCTCTGTGTTTCATGTTCTATTTCATTCTAAGTGCCACCATGGTCTATGAAGGGAGAAGGCAGTTGGAGCGTACAGATACTGTATCACTGGAGGACCTTGTTTCCTCTGTAAGTGATTTAGGATTGTTTGTGGTGTGTGGCTGCCATTGTCACTCTGTGTGTCCGACCGCAGCGCCTCACGGACTGAGTTTGCGTCTGTTTTTTCCTCAGGGAGGGCTGACAGGTTGCTGAATGACATTCGGCCCCACTGTTGCCGACAATACGCGGCAGCCTTCCTCAGCCGTGTCTGGAACGAGCTGGAGCCGCGGGCGGGCCAGGGCACTCAGCTGCTGCAGAAGAAGGTAGGAATGGCGGGGGGAGGGGTCCACCTGCTCTGCTGGACGGTACCCTCGCGTTGCTGGGTCGGCCGGGAACGAAAACGGCAGGCGCTGGAAACGTGGAGCGAGGAGAGAAAGTGCTGGAAACGGGTCGGTCAACAGAGAGAAACTGCCGAAGTTTCAGGTCTACAGTGCTGGATCAAGTTGAAGTTTAGTGTCCTGGGCACACAGACTCTGGTACAAATGCTGTGGAGGTTAGTTCCCTGCAGCAGAAACACAGCACAGCACAGCTGGTGCTGCGTCAGAAGAATTGGGAATAGTAGGTGTTTCTAGCAACAGAAGAAAATTCTGTAAGTGCTCAGCTGGTTAAGAGTATCAGAGGAAAGAAAAACCATTAGAGAACAACAGGTAACCAGTTCAACCTGAAACGCCAGCTCAGTTTCTCTCACCACAGATGCTGTCTGACCTCTGAGTGTTTCTGGCGTTTTCTCGGGTTTTATTTCAGGTTTCCAGCAACTGCAGATTTTAGTATTTCTTTGAACAGCAATCTGATGGAAATCTTTGTCCAAGGTTTGGAACAGCTTGCCTTTGTCATCCATAATGTCACTAGACCATAAGATATAGGGACAGAATTAGGCCCCGACTATTCAAAAATCTGTCAACCTCTGCCTTAAATATACCCAACGACTTGGCTTCCACAGCTGCCTATGGCAATGAATTTCACAGATTCATCTCTCTCTGGCTAGTAAAATTCCTCCTCATCTTCACTCTAAAAGGACACCCCTCCATTCTGAAGCTGAGTCCTGTGGTCTTTTACTCTCCCACCACAGGAAATATCCTCTCTCCATCCACTCAATCATGGGAGATAGGTTTGAATGAAGTTACCCCTCTAAGGACAGATTAACCAATCATTGAGTCCGACAGATTAACCAATCACTGAGTCTAACTGTGAGTCTTGGCACTGTGCTGAGAGCAGATTGGCTGCTGTTCTGGAAAATAACATAATTTCTCAATACACTTGATTGGTTTTCAGACACAGCAGTTTTCAGTCCTGATGCAGGGTTTTAACCCGAAACATGACAATTCCTTTCTCCCATAGATGCTGTTCATCCAGCTGATTACTTGTTGCTCCAAATTCCAACATCTGCTCTCTCTTGTATCTCTTTTTTTGAAAAATTGTTGATTATACCTGCCTCAACCACTTCCACTGGCCGCTCATTCTGCATACCTAACACTCTCTGTGTAAAAGTGTTGCCCTTCAGGTTCCTATGGCATCTTTCCCCTCTCACCTTAAACCTATGGCCCATAGTTTTTTATTTCCCAATGCAGGTGGAAAAGACAGTGCACTCAACCTGTCGATGCCCCTCGTAATTTTATACACCTCTATAAAATCACCTCTCAGTCTCTTACGCGCCAAAGGAAAAGGACCCAGCCTCCCAATAGCTCAGTACCTGGCAACATCCTTGTAAATCCTTCCTGAGACAGAAAATAGGACAAGCATGAGCCCCTCCGTCCTAACTCACCATTCAAGATGATCGTAGCTGAACATCCATTGTCCCAGCTTTCTCCCCATTCCTCAAGACCTGAGAGCATTATAGTTCCCTGCATATATTTAGCAATTTGACCAGCTGTGTTTTGTGGCAGAGTATTTCACAAGTTCACTGCTCATTTCACCCTCAGTCTTAAATCAATCTGCCCCTTATCCTAAACCTGTGACTCAGAACAACTGGGAGACTCTTTCCTGCATCTCATCTGCCCCACTACTGGTAGAATTCTGTAGGTTTCTATGAGACCCCCCCCCCCCAATCTTCTGAACTGTGCTAACCATACACGTCGAGTTACTGGCTAATAACATTAGCCACTGTAGTATACACATTTCTCATTCTGACACTGCTATTTAATCTGTACATGTTTAGCCCAACATTAGCACCACCCACCCATTCACTAGGTAATGGGTGTTTTAGCACTAGAAGTTGGGATGGGCATCTGGTCCTTCAGCCCTGTTAGAACGTAGAACACAAAACACAGAACATAGAAGAGTACAGTGTAGTCCAGGCCCTTTGACCCCACTTTAACCTTCTCCAAGACCAATTGAACCCTTCTCTCCAACCTAGCACAGGAGCAGAATTGAACCCTGTGTACTGGCACTGTAACAGTGTTACACTAACTTCAACCCCACCTCATCATTTTGTACAACTCTTGTCAAATTTCCCCTCATCCTCCTACGCTCCAGGGAGACATCTCTTTAGAACAGAGATGAGGAGGAATTCATTGCAATCTGTGGAATTCATCACAACGAATGGCAGTGGAGCCCAAATCATTGGGTATTTTTAAAGCATTGATTGATAAGTTTTTAATTAGTAAGAGTTTATGGGTAGGAGACAGGAGAATGAGGTTGAAAGGGAAAATAAATCAGCCTTGATGGAATGGCAGAGCAGACTCCATAGGCTGACTGGCCTAATTCTGCTCCTGTATCTGGTGGTCTGATGACAACCCTTCATTTCAGTCTGAACTTGGCCAGTGTTGTCCATTTTCGGTCTTTAATACACCTTCACCAGAATCCTTGAACCTGATAGTGCCCAAAGCCCTAGCGATCTCTGTTTGAGCATCCACTGCCCTCTAAGAGCATTAAATAAAAATTAACTCTCCTCATCTTAGTCCAGTGCACTGGAGTCCATATTCTGAGAGCATGCCCCAGTTCTGGGCACTGCCTTTGAGTTGGTGCAATCTCCTGCCTTAGCACTTTGGCAGTCCTTTACAACATCTTTAAAGTTTCCAATGCCTTTCCCCCTTCCTTTTCAGTCCCAAAGAAGGGTCTCAGCCTGAAACACTGACTGTTTGCTCACAGACACAGTCTGATCTGCTGAGTTCCTCCAGCATTTTGAGTGTGTTGATTTGGAGTTCCAGTATCTGCCAACTTTCTCATGGTCATTTTTAAAACTCCTCCGAGATCACCTCGCAGTAGTTTCCCAGCGGTCTGAACGAGACATCTCAGTAATCAGTCAGATAGCTCTGCTGGCCTTGCTCAGGTGTGGTCACGGAGAAGAGAGGACAATCAGACTGTGTCTGCTTCCGTATGTTATGTTCTTGTGTTCCCCAGTAATGGCCTTACACTGTGTCCCTGTCCTTGTGTTAATGGGTGATAACTATTTGTCTTCCTGACTCTATCTGCATGTTTACTTTCTATGTCACTTGAACCAGCACACCCTGATCTCTCAATACACATTTATTCGTTTCTCAGCGTTTCAAACAAATTCTTCTTTCCTATTCTTCGTATGAACTTGTACAATCTCTGATTTTCCCACATTATTATCTGTTACCTTCTTGCACGCCTCCTTTACCCATTGATGTCTCCTGTAACAGAGTGGATGTGTACTTTTCCTGACTGGATTGTATACAGTCAGTGAATGTGGATACATTAATTTCTATCATTTTATCGAAGTCATTAATATATAGCTGGCAGCTTGCTCCCTGTGCAATCCCACTGGTGACAGCGTATCGGCCTGAAGTTGGCACATTTTTCCCTACACCCATCTTTCTGTTCTTTAACCAATTAACATCCATGCAAGTACATTTCACCCAACCTTCGGTTTTACGAGGGGTGATTCATAAGTTTGTGGCCTAAGGTAGAAGGAGATGAGTTATTAACTTCAAACTTTCTGCATTTTCACTCAAAGAGTTGACCTGCATGTGCATGTAACAAGAGCTGTATAACTCATCTCCTTCTACCTTAGGCCACGAACTTATCAGTCACCCCTCGTATGTGACATTTGTCTAAGCTGCACCACATCAATTGCTTTTTGAAAATCTTAATATACCACATTGATCGATGTCCCTTATCTACCTTCACAAAAAATGCAATTGTGTATGTCAAATTTGATCTTCCAGCCTATAATGGTCTTTATAAGAGCAGGCTAATATTGTTACCTCATCCTTACAAATAGATTCCAACTTCTTCTTTGACAACAGATGTCTAACTAATATCTGGATACGTTATAGCCTGGTAGAGCAACTGCTGTGCCCATCACCACAAGAGATGGCAAACAGTTGCTTATCATGCAAACACGAGGAGATCTGCAGATGCTGGAATTTCAAGCACCTGAATTTCAGGCATACATAAAATTGGAATTTCAAGCATACATAAAAATTGATATCTCTTCTTTCAGTTAGTCCTGATGAACGGTCTCAGCCCGAAATGTCCACTGTACCTCTTCCTATAGAAGCTGCCTGGCCTGCTGCCTTCACCAGTAATTTTTATGTGTGTTGCTTATCATGCAAAGCAGCTTCTTTTCCATTGACTCTGTTTACATTTCTCACTGCTTTGAGAAAGAGCCAACGTAACCAAAAACACACCCTACACATTAAATCTTTCTCCTCCCCTCTCCTGTTGGGCAGAGGATATAAAATATTGAGAACAGACATCACCAGACACAAGGACAGCTTCTATCCCACTGTAATCAGACTCTTGAGTCGACTTTCCACATGCTAAAGATGAACCCTTGACCTACCAAACTACCTCACCATGACCCTAGTACTTTAATTGTCTACAAGCCTAATCACGGGACAATTTACAATGACCAATTAGCCTACCAGCCGTTACGCCTTTAGACTGTGGGAGGA
This sequence comes from Mobula birostris, assembly GCF_030028105.1. Classification (NCBI taxonomy): domain Eukaryota; kingdom Metazoa; phylum Chordata; class Chondrichthyes; order Myliobatiformes; family Myliobatidae; genus Mobula; species Mobula birostris. The sequence continues at coordinate 14,024,883 of NC_092401.1, forward strand.
AACGGGAGCACCCAGTGGTCACAGGGAGAGTTACAGGCAATGGTGAGGCTTGAACCTGGGTTGCTGGTACAGTAAAGCTAACCACTACGCTACTGCGACACCCAGTAACTGCAACATTATGTTCTGCATCTTGTTTCTTTTCACTGCCTTGCTGAATATGTATGGCATGATCCATTTGGATGGCACACAAAAGCTATTCACTGTATAACAATAAACCAATCAAATCCAATCCAATAATTTCCAATCATGAACCCCCTTCCTTGTTTAAATGGTGACGTTACATTTCATATCATCTGTTGAGACTATTTCAGGAATTTGAAAAGATCGTTGCCAATGCATCCATTATCTCTGCAGTGGCCTCTGTTTAATCTCTTAAGGAAAGGTTATTAGATCCGGGGGATTTGTCTGCTTCTAGTCTCATTAATATTTCCATTGTTTTCTCTTTAGTGATATTAGATTCCTTAAATTCCTCAGTGCCATTAAGAGCTTTGGTTCCCCCAGTTTCTGCTTTATATAGGATGTCCGGTGAATTTCAGAAGCCTTTGAATGGGCAAAGCCACAAGAATTTAGAAGAGGTGGTTAAACCTCATTAAATAGGCTTCAGCCTCTCCTGCATCTCTGACTGCTCAGTGGAAGATATTGGATCCTGAAGGCGTGCTGGGATATTCTTCGGACAAGATCTGGATGGCTGGGTATCATAATGTCTCTAACATCTGCGGAGAAGACTGGATGGGCCAAATGGCCTAATTCTGCTACTATATCTTATGGTTTTAATGCATAGCCGCGCACCTGGGTTAAAGTGGGTACATTGGTCACACTCTGTCTTCTGGCGTGGCTGAAAGACGCGATGACTGTTGCCCACCCTTAATTCATTCTGAACTGTGACTGCATTTAGAGTTCAATGGCACTCTGGGTCTGGAGTCGTGTGTAGGCTGGATATGTAGGTTACCTTCCCTCCTTGAAGGAGGGGAGTGAGGCAGATGGGTTCTACATCTGTCGTCAGGCTTCAGTGTCATAGGACAAGCAGTGGTCCCAGAGATGAAGACATAGGAGACTTTGAGATGCTGGAACCTGAGGCAACACACAGTCCGCTGGAAGAAATTAGTGGGTTGTGCAGCATCCGTGGGGAGAATGGTGGTGGTGGGGAAGGCCCTGTTGACCCTGCATCGGGATGGACAGTGGCGAGGGGAAATGGCCGACAGGACAGGAGGGGGCAATGAGGATCAGAGGTGGACGGAAGAGGGACAAAGAGTGATGGGCACATCAAGCACAGGTAGGGGTGGGGGAGGGAGGAAAAGGGGATGAGCGGGATGAGGGCCTCCAACTATCACGTAAATTACCACATGAATTCAAACCCGTGTCTGTGATCCCAAACTCTGGCAGCGAGTTCAGTAACTGTACTCTGTCCCAAAACCTCAATTGACATTTCGGCTGGTCCCAGGAACAATTTCACCATATGTGGATGATTCATGGGAAAGATGTAGCCTGTCAGCTCCAAAACACACTAAAGTAAGGGGCACGGACTAGCCAGGCCCTATCACCATAGCACAGTGATCATATCGGGAGACCACAGTCAGTGAGGATTGGAAATAACATCTCCTCCTCAGTCAGTCAACAATGGTGCACCTCAGGGATGCCTGCTTAGCCCACAGCTCTACTCTCTCTACACCCATGGCTGTGTGGCTAGGCACAGCTCAAATACCATCTGTAAATCTGCCGCTGATTCGACTATCGTCGGCAGAATATCCGATGGCAGCGAGAGGGTGTACAGGGGCAAGGTAAGTCAGCTGGTTGAGTGGTGTCGCAACAACAACTTTGCACCCAATGGCAGTAAGCTTTAGGAATTGATTGTTGACTTCAGGAAAGGGAAATTTAGGAAAAACACACCAGCCCCTATCGAGGGATCAGTAGTGGAAAGGATGAACAATTTCAAATATCTGGGTCTCTATCCTGGGCCCAACGTATTAATGCCATTACAAAGAAGGCTATATTTCCATAGAAAGACCAATGCCCTTGAATGGAAAATTCTACAGAAAGTAGTGGATACGGCCCAGTCCATCACAGGTAAAGCCCTCCCCACCACTGAGCACATCTATGTGAAACACTGTCACAGGAAAGCAGCATCAATCATTAGGGTCCTCATCACCCAGAACATGCTCTCCTCTCACTGCTGCCATCAGGAAGAAGGTACAGGAGCCTTAGGACTCACCGCACCAGGTTCAGGAATAGTTATTTCGTTAGAAGTTTAAGGAGACTTGGTATGTCACCAAGGATTCTGGCAACTTTCTACAGCTGTAGCGTGGAAAGCATTCTAACTGGTTGAATCATTGTCTGGTATGGAGCGTCCACTGCACAGGATTGGAAAAAAGCTGCAGAAAGTTGCAAACTCAGCCAACTCCATCATAGAACTAGGCTCACCAGCATCGAGGACATCTTCCAAGGGTGTTGTCTCATAAAAGGTGCATCCATCGTTGAGGATACAATCACCCAGGACATGCCCTCTTCTCATTGCTACCATCAAGAAGGAGGTACAGGAGCCTGAAGACACACACTCAACGATTCAGGAATAGCTTCCTCCTCTCCACCATCATATTTCTAAATGGACGATGAACCTCACTATTTTTTGCTCTTGTTTTGCACTATTTGTTTAACCAACAGCCAGAATTCCAGCCTATTGCCCCAAACACACAACTGAGAATCCCACAACAGCATAGAATTTAAAATCAGTCTTGATACACAACCACAGATTGCACTAAAATCTTGTCTGTTCGTAACTGCTCTTTAGGAGAAGATCATGGTCTTCTCGATGCTCCAGACCCACCAATAACACTGACTCTCAGCTCCGTCCATTTTCAGGGGCAGATATGTCCCATGAACGAAAAATTAATCAGTCGTTCTGTTCTTCCCCAGGAGCCCAGAGATGCCGACCAAGTGATTTCCAGTGGTTACATAATGCAGTACCTGGAAAGCAAGAAGAAATGGAAGGAGAGATATTTCGTAATTAAGGCGAGCTACGGCTTGGACTGCTTTGAAAGTAAAGAGGTAATAATGATGTTACAAACTCTGATTATGGGCAGCCAGTTGGCGGGAGAGAGGAGATAACAGGTTCGGAATAGCAACTGAGTCCAAAAAATGCTGACGTTGTTCCAGGTAGGGAAGTGTCTTTAAGAACTGGGTGAGTTTCAGGACGCAACAATGGACGGCCAAAAAAGTTGATAGAAAGGATGAAGAGAGATTGCGAGAGTAAGTTAACAAGAAATATAAATTATAAAAGGAGAATAAAATAATTAAATGTGAGAACATGCAGACTACACAGGAGTAGCGGCTGCAATATTAAACAAATATTCTACATTTGACTTCACTGAAGAAAACACCAAATGGCCACTGTTGTAAAACTGTTGTATGATAACGATGAGCTTTTGATCCCACAATCTACCTCACTGTCGCCCTTGTACTTCAGATGTCTATCGGCACCAGGCTTCCAAAGCTAGCAACATATCCTGAACTCTCTCTGTAACTGGAATACTATATTCTGCATTTTTCTCCCATTTGTACTCCCTGGGTGTACTCCTGTATGGAACGATTTGTCTGGATTTAGTCTGCAAACTAAAGCTTTCCACTGTACCTTGGTGCGTGCAACAATAACAAACGGAGTATCAATTACCAAAGGTATGGTGGAAGTTGAAGAAACCTTCTCCTCAGGCAGACCCTTTGGGTCGAGGATGAATTACTTGCTCTCGGGTTCTGTCGGTACTAAGGGTCCAAAGTGGGAAGTGCAGACTCTGTCACAAGGGGCAGGATGTGCTGGTGGGTGGGTATTTGGTGAGGTAGCCCTCTCCTTCTGATGCTTTCACAGGACCACTAACAAATCCTGATCCATGGATTCCAGGTCCTCAATCCCATCCTGAGTGCCCTTTCTCTAGAGTCCCCAAGGAATCAGTGGAGAGGTTGCATTTCATCAAGGAGGCTTTGAGTGCCACCTTACCCTTTCCCTCCATTTCCCTCATGACCTCTTCCCTGAGAGAGCTCAGGATATGTTGCTAGTTTTGGAAGGCTGGTGCCGGACAGATGAACAGCCTTGCCCAATAGAGCGAACTCAACACAATTAAAACCTCAGTCCTGTAGTGGACACTAATGTTGTTTGGTTCTTCTAATGAGTTTGGAGGATTTTGTGGGATCTACCAGTCCCTGCTATCACCTCAAGAAAAAAGGGGTGCACGCGGATTCCTGCCACTGGGTAAACCATAGATCTTGTACCAGATCAGAACTTCTGATCTTCAAAGATTCTTGTTCTCCACCAGCCAAAGGCTGCCTGGTGCACTGAAGGCACAGGTGAGCCAACGTGAGCATGGAACTGATCTTGAAATGAAAAGGGGTGGGGCTGGGAATGGACTAATTCACAGATCAAAAACCTGCGCTCTGGGTTTCCGTTTCCAAAGAAAAATGATGGCTGATGAAATCCAGTATAATATCTTTGTTCTTTACACTGCAGCTAGGTAAGTAACAGGAATCAGTAGGAATTGTACAGTACTGTGCAAAAGTCTAAAGCCACACACACACACACACACACACACACACATATTTTTTTTTCTGTTTCCCAACCACGTTCCTATTTCAACCAGTATACAATGCTGTTCGCTATCAAAATATTTTCAACAAGTTTCATTATGCAGTCATTCAATTGATTTAGATGTACATAAATATAAAGTTCTGTTAACGTTTGAACACAAACAGGTTGTGTGAGCAGCACCTACCTTTTATTATCACTGAGAGGTCATCCGCACACCAGATGGAGTTGCTCCAAATATAATGGTGCATTTATTGTCAGTACAACTGTACATACAGGATCCCGAGTTGGCACAATAAAGTATTATAAAGATTGATAAAAGGGATCAGCAAGGACAAGTAGAACAGTACACACAAGAGGAAATCTGTAGTCGCTGGAAATCTGAGTGTAGCCCCCCCGGGCCAGCCTCAGGGTCGCTCGGCTCGCTGTCGTCTAGGGAAACAGCCTCGGCCCCGGCAAACTGGGTCATAGTTTGTGTGGATGCTGTGTGATGTACCCCACCCCGCCCAAATAACAGACAATACACCAGATAGGATTAAATGATTTACAGTTTATAGATATTACTGGAACTATATAATTAAGAGAGAATAAAATATAAAAGGAAAATAAAAGGCGCCACATTTATCAAAGTTCAATCTCTTCGTGCACAAAACCCGTTGGAGCTCAAGGACCTTCTTCTTCACCCTGCAACCCCTCGGACCACCTCGACCGGCCGCCTGGGACCAACAATGGTGATCGACCAGACGCTCCACACGAGTCCGTCTCCGTCTCCTCGCCGAACATCCTGCTCGGGGTCCGACCCTGTTAGCGGACATCACAGCACATCGTCCATCCTCTGTCTCGCTCTGCCGCCTTCTGCCCCAAAACCCCGCGCATACAGTATCTTCAAATACACCAAAACCATAACAACTATCCCAATTGGTTAATACACTCTCTTACCACACTCTAAAGCAAAACAACCTGCTAGCGCAAACTTTCTCAGCGTTTAACACAACAAAGCCACATTCCCCAGATTAACATAACAAAGACGCCATTTTAATTAGCCTCTGCAGTAACATAAAAGTCGAAACCTCCTTACATGAGTAACACACAAAAAATGCTGGAGGAACTCAGCAGGCCAGGCAGCTTCTAGGAAAAGAGTACAATCGATGTTTTGGGCCGAGACCATTCGGCAGGACAGTACAGTACGGGACAGGCCATTCAGCCCACAATGTTGTACCAATCTTAATGCCAATTTATACTGAATGTCCTCGTCCTTCGTGGTCATGTGTCCACCGACAAGTCTCTTAAAATCCACAAAACTGGCTGCTTCCGGTAACGAAAACCTACCACACTTACCACTTCCATTAAAGTAAAAAAATCTGAAATGTATAAAAAAATCAATAGATGTTTCAAATCTGAAATAAAACAGAAAACACTGGAAACACCTAACTTGTCTGGCCATTGGTAATCAGTTTATTAGTATCACATAAACAAATTATAATGAAAAGCTTTTGCCTGCTGGCAATCCAGACAGGTCATTCTGTATGTAGGATCCAGTGTTTTCCCGACGTATATAATGCATGAACCCTTCTCAGGCTTCCAGCCGAGTCCAGGTGTCGATTTTAACCGATGTTTCAGTGGCAAAAGTCAATTTGGGGTGCAGAGTAAGATGTGATCCTAGTCGTCAGCGGATCTTGACACTTTGTGTGGCTGTCCCCCACCTCGTTTCTTGCATTCTAAAGTTGCCATGTCCTCTTATTCTGCCTCTGTGTGCGCTGCAGGCTGCCCAGCGAGGACTGAAAGCAGACGGCACAGTACAACTGTCAGGGTACAGCCCGCTGAGCTCGGTGTCGGCCTACAGGGAGTTACTGAGCCAAAGCTGGCCAGTCTTCAATGGTAAGAAAGTACGGTGGGGCGGGATTGGACGCAGGTTCTGAACTGGTCAGGGTATGGGTGACTCAGTCCATGCCCATCTGTTGCCCGTCTGTATTTATCCTGGTGCTGACACGTAGAGTTTGATGGAACCTCTGCTGTAAAGAGTGAGGTGCAAACTGGCCCTCCCTTCATCACTGGCGGAGCTTGGGACATCCCAGATTTAACCCTTCCGCTTCTGAGTTATCAGCCGTCCCAACCAGTACGTACATCACTGTTCCTCCACTGGTTCAGATCCTGTAACACAAGAGATTCTGCAGATGCTGGAATTCCTGAATAAAACACACACAAAATTGTCATGTGAAATCAGGTTTGGTGAGTGGGGACAGAGGATACTCACTACCGGTGAGTACTTACAGGACAAGACGGACACTAAACATTCAGTAAACCAAGTTACACCCAGTTACAAATACTCTCCTGAAGCCTGAGCTCGAGATCTCTCTCACTGTAGCACGCTTCCACGGTTCCCGTGGCGCTGGCTGTGACTGCCTTCGAGCCCCTGAGGTAAAAGACCGGGTACTTTCAGTGCGCTAGATTTATACTCTACTGATGCAGTGACATCATCAACTGGCGCCGTGGCGCCAAGCGGCAGCCAGTGGAAGGGCTCCTTAAACAGGCCAGTCCCTCTCCAAAGTGGGAGAGCGGCTTTCGATGAATAGGTCACATTGACGCTGACTGCAACAGTCCACCCCACGCCCTAGTCTACTGCACACACAAAATGTAATACTATGATACCCAGCAGACTACCAACCTCCCAACGCCCTGAACAGCCACCCTAGGGTGCAGTTGTTATGGAGCTGGCCCTCCACTCTCCTGATCTTATTTACTGACTGCAGGACGTGACCAGCCAGGTGAGTGATGTTCCCAGACACCAGGTGAGTGATGTTCCCATCACGGACATGCAGGTGCAACACCTCTGACCAATCACAGCACAGCTGCCACCTCCCTCCGTGAGCAGGTGGTCCAAAGCCAGCCGATTTTTTTACAGGGCCACTGTCCGAATAGACACCATCTCAGCTGACACTGGTCAGTGCATCCTCCGTATGCCTGAGCACCGTGGCCGCCTCATTGGCCAGCGTCTCCATCACAGCGGCCACGTGTATCAGTCCCTGGGACAGCCTGGCCGCACCATACAGGTAAAAGTCGATCATCCACAATCTCCTGCTTCCGTGATGCGCCTCTTACTGCGCCGCCCTCGGGCAGGGTGCTTGTCCGGGCCGTTAGGGTGGTGTAGGCACGGTACCGCATACCCCGGGTAGCAGCAGCCGCACTTTCCTGTGGGGAGCCATGGGTTGTCCCTTGGCTCAAGTATCTGTCACAAGGTGGGGAGCAAGGGTGGACCCAAATGCAAGACACAAACACATCTTGTGAGGTTAACTAAACTGAGTTTATTGCTCGTTACGAGGAGAACAAAGCAGAAGTGGGAATAGCGTAATGGAGAAGGACTCGGGCCCTGGACTAGGCTAGGACTAAGGGTCTGGGCTGGGACTCGGAACACGGACCTCGGAGCCAGGACTTGGAACACAGACCTCGGAGACAGGACTTTATACTTGAAACCTCCAGAGCTAGGGACTCTTCTTATTCATGGGGCAGGACATAAAACACTGAGCCGGGAATCCTCCTTAGACACAGAACAGAGCCGGGACTCTTCTTGACACAGGGTCAGAACCCTTCCAGGGTACAGGGCCGGGACCCCTTTTAGACGCCGGACATGGATACGGAGACCACACAATGATGGACAGTACTATAACTGGGCCCAGGTACGCTCCAAGCAGCGGCGAGCTCTTGTCTCACCCTGGCGGGTTAACTTTGACTGACCTGCTCTGGCAAGGGAAGGCGGCTTGCTGGCACTTGCTTCGGGAGGAGACTAGGCCTGCTCCAGCCGGATGACATTGGCTCGCCCTACCTTCGGTGACTTTGTTAATGTTCTCGCCCGAACGGCTGAAAGCCAGAGACTTATAAACTGCCGGTTCAGCCGAGAGTAAATTGACTCTAATCACCAAGCCCGAGGGATACGGGAAAACAGGGAACCAAAGGGAAACAGGGAGTCAATGGTCTGGATCGTAACACAAACAAAGTAAATTTAAAGGGAGCCCGATCCAGACCATGACAGTGTCCCCAGTATGTACCACTTAGCATCCAGGGAGTGGCCACTTTCCCAGCACCATTTGGCATTGACACAGTTGTCCCAGGGTACTGGCTGGTCCTCCACATCCCTGATCATACTGCCTGCACCAGCACTCCCTCCTCTTCCTTGTTGGCAGAGGGATTACTCCCTGAGCTGGGACCTAGGGATTAGGCAAATCATAAGCAGGGAAGTACCAGTCGTTATAAAACTTACACCACCGGGGGTTACTGAGACTCAAGTTCTTTAAGGCCGTTCCCATACTATGGGGCGAGGTTGGCCGGAATGTTCTACTCCCTCCCAGCTTCCCCCGAAACAGCATGCCAAAACCAGAGAGGCTGGAGGTTTCTCCCACAGTCCTGCTCCATTAGCCACTACCCCAGGGGTCAGCGTAGATCCTCACAAGGCCCGTTGCCTCCCGGAGGGGCAGTGCTGCGGCGGCCAGCTCAGCCAGTTGGCTTGATCCTCCCTCGCTGCCCTGGGTAATGACCCTCCCTGAGGCAGGGCGGAGAGCAGCAGCCTCCCGCCACCGTTTACCGCTCCGCCAAGCGCTGGGACCGTCGGTGAACCAGACTTGCTGCTTCTGGCAGTCACAGGGTTGACCTCACTGTAGGGGCAGGGGGGAGATGGTGGGAACCTCACTGGGGGTGATCAGGGGGAGCCGGGACCTGGTCATGGAGGCAGCTTATCCCATCAGGACCCTGCTCTGCCCGGTCCGCAGCGTTCCCCTTCCATCTGACGTTGAAAGACTGCTGTGCACGGCCTCCTCTGTGGGGTTACATTGTCAGACTTTACCCTCTGCACGATAGGGAAGAGTGGTCACGACACGATTGACTCGCAGGCAGCCTGATGCCAAGAGAGCTGAGAAGCAGGCCAACGGCTGCCTCTTGAAGGGGTCGCCACCTCGGGAAGGGTTTTTTTGTCCAAAACTCCAAGGGAACGTGACACCTCTTCATCACCTTCCTCTGGCTCCACTCAGCCAAACTGGGGAGTGGGGGGGTGGGGGGCGGGTGTTGAAACCTGCAGCTGGAACAGCATCCCATGCTGCCTGGGGCCAGGGGAACGACCTGTTCTATCACCTGCTTGGCAGTCTCAGAGGCAACCCACTGCTCGGGACCCCATAGAAAGGTGGTCTTTCTTCTGAGACACCTGGTACACGGCTTGCAGCGTCATGGTCAGGTGGGGGATGAGCTGACACCAATACCCCTGGACACCCACAAAGCACTGCGTCTCCTCTTGACCGCAGGTGGGGACCGCAGCGCCCAAGATCTTGCGCCTGGTATCTCCCGCAGCCCAGAATGCCATTGTATGCCCAGGAATACGACATTTTGGCTGGGGCCCTGTATCTTACCAGGTTGACAAACTAGCCCTCTTCCTGCAGGGAGGTGACTACCTTATCCAAGGCCTTCCTCACTACGCCCTGCGAGGGTACCTATCGTCTATGTAGTGAGATACAGAGAGTGTGGTTTAACTGTATCACCTACAGGTCTTGGCAATTATGCCATGGCCGGGCTGGGACTGTGGACATATCCCTGTGGGAAGCACCCAAAGGCGTTCTGTCCACCATCCCAGATAAAGGTGAACTGACCCCATGACTCCGAACTCTGGAGGATGCAGAAGGCATTGGACAAGTCTGCTTCCACATAACAATGCTTCCTCTCCCTACCCCCTATCTCCTCAATAAGGGTCACTATATCTGGGTCAGCCGCTGTGAGAGGCAGTGCGTAACCATTCAACGGTCTACAGTCAAGGGTAATGTGGCATGTCCCATCCTCCTTCCAGAGAGTGGTGTATCTGAGGAACTCGTCACAGGCAGCTGTGGAGGCCAATATTTATGTATACTTAAGATGGAGGTTGGTGGGTTCTTGATTGGTCAGGGCATGAAGGGATATGGGGAGAAGGCAGGAGACTGGGGCTGAGAGGAAAATTCGATTAGCCACGCTGTAATGGCGGAGCTGACGCAATGGGCTGAATGGCCTGATTCTGCTCCTATATCTTGTGGTGCAGTGCCGCCAAATGGCAGCCAGTGGAAGGGCTGCCACGCTCCATAAACAGGCCAATCCTTAGCTAACACGGGGAATCGGCTTTCAATGAACAGGTAAGATTGACACATATTGCATCTGTTACCCAATCCTGGAACTTCCTACCTGAAAGTACCTTCACCAGCATTCACCACCGGTTTCTCGTGAGTGACTGGGTGTGTGTCATAACTGCCATCCTTTATCAATGACATACACAGCCCCAGAATGAAGGTTTGTTAAAATATCTCAGAATTCCAAACACAAGCTGTTCGGAATCTGCACTGCAACACGCACAAAACGCTGGAGGAACTTGGCAGGCCAGGCAGCAGTAACGGCGGGAAATAAACTGCCGACACTTTGGACTCGGCATGTCTGTGTGCGTTGCTGAAGATTTCCAGCATCTGCAGAATCCCTTGGGTCTTGGAATCTGTACAGGATGCCCAGCTGGATTGTGCTATTCATTGCCAGCAGTGGCCTGGTACAGAGCATGCTGCCTGCGTGTGTTTGTGTGTTGGACACCAACAAGGCACAGTCAATCCAACTTCTGTGACTCACACAGCCTCCAGTAACCGCGGCAATGAAGGCAGAGCAGTACGCATTACAGTGTATATTGCAAAGTCCTAAAGCAGTAGTCCATAGAAAAAGAGCCCCAGTCCCACCTCTGAATCTGGACTAAGAACCAAATGCAGAACTAAGAGGCTGTGTTACTGGTGGATTGTCATAAAAATCCAACTCATTCACCGGGGCTCTTCACAAAGGAACCTAATCGCCAGCATATACACCCCAGTCCTCCCAAGTGGCATGACTCCTTACCAATACGTGAATGTGAGGCTGTGAAGGGTGCTATATTAATGAGTCCTGCTTTCCCCTCGCTCTGCAGCTGTGGCAGACACCTACTTGGAGGAGCAACACTTGAACTTCCCGACAGGTCACCAGCTCTTCCTGTGGCATTCCTACAAACCCCACCTGCTCCTCTGTTTCCACACCGAAGAGGACTGTCACGCCTGGAGCATGCTCTTTGCCAATGGGATTCGACATTTAAACACTGGTATGAACCTCTTTATGTCCTTGGCTCCTCATCACGAGGTGGCCATTCTTCAGAGCCTATGACTTTACATATCAGGATCAGATTTAATATCACTGGCATACGTTGTGAAATCTATTAACTTTACAGCAGCAGTACAATGAAATACATGATAAATAAATATAGAGGAAAATACTGAGTTACATTAAGTATATATGTGTCTATTAAATAGTTCAGTTAAAATAAGTTATGCAAAATAACAGAAATAAAAGAGTAGTGAGGTAGTGTTCATGAGTTCGATGTCTGTTCAGAAATCGGACGGCAGAGGGGAAGAAGCTGTTTCTGAATCACTGGATGTGTGCCTTCAGGCTCCTGTACCTCCTTCCTGACGGTAACAGTGTGATCGTGAACACGGCGCAGCACATCGCACAAACCAATCTTCCGTCCGTGGACTCACTTTACACCGCACGCTGTTGGAGCAGTGCTGCCAGGATAATCAAGGACACGACCCACCCAGCCAGCACACTCTTCATCCCTCTTCCCTCCGGGAGAAGGTTCAGGAGCTTAAAGACTTGTACGGCCAGATTTGGGAACAGCTTCTTTCCAACTGTGGTAAGACTGCTGAACGGATCCTGACCCGGATCTGGGTCGTACCCTCCAAATGTCCGGACCTGCCTCTCGGTTTTTTTGCACTACCTTACTTCCCAGTTTTCTATTTTCTATTTATGATTTATAATGTAAATTTTTAATATTTACTAATTTTAACAATTTTTAATATTTTTAATATTTAATATTTGTAATCCAGGGAGTGTGAAGCGCAGAATCAAATATCGCTGTGATGATTGTACGTTCTAGTACCAATTGTTTGGTGACAATAAAGTATAAAGTATAAGGGGAGCACGTCCTGGGTGGTGGCCATCCTTATTGATAGACACCGCTCCTCAAAAATGTCTTGGATGCTACAGAAGCTGGTACCAATCGCAGAGCTGATTAATTTTACAAGTTTCTGCAACTTATTTCAAACTTGTGCAGTAACCCCACCCCCCCCCATACCAGATGGTGATGCAGCCAATCAGAATGCTCTCCACGGTACATTTGTAGAGGTTTTCAAGTGTTCTAGTTGACAAACCAAATCTCCTCAAACTCCTAATGAAATTAGCTGCTGTCCTGCCTTCTTTATAGCAGCATCGATATATTGCGTCCATATTAGGGCTTCCCCATTGTGACACCACACCATGATGCAGTGAGCTCTTGGTATTTGCTATCACTGTTGTCACTTTGTACATCGAAGGATGCAGGGTATCAATGGTACTGGACAACTTCCCATACAGCACTCAGCCCTGTTTCGCTGATATCACCTGCTGAAGTTCAGTTGTAAAGGCAGCACATGCTGGATTTACTGGTCTTTGGCTCGGCATTAATTTCCTTCATTTAGTTCTAGCCAGAGTGTGGTAAACCTGTGGAATTAATTACCTTAGACAGCTGTGGAGGCAAAGTACGAGGGGTGATTGATAAGTTCGTGGCCTAAGGTAGAAGGAGTCAATTTTAGAAAACCTGGCACATTTATTTTTCCTACATTTACACACTTAGTCCAGCGGTCGTGGAGCATATGGATCCCTTCTTTGTAGAAGTCGGCGTCTTGGACCTCCAGTAAGTGGTCCACAGCAGGGGTGATTGATTAGTTTGTGGCCTAAGGTAGGAGATAAATTATTAACTCAAACACGAGGAAATCTGCAGATGCTGGAATTTCAAGCAACACACATAAAAGTTGCTGGTGAACGCAGCAGGCCAGGCAGCATCTCTAGGAAGAGGTACAGTCGACGTTTTGGGCCCAGACCCTTCGTCAGGACTAACTGAAAGAAGAGCCAGTAAGAGATTTGAAAGTCATGTAACGAGAGCAGTATAACTCATCTCCTTCTACTTTAGGCCACGAACTTATCAATCCCCCCTGCTGCGGACCACCTGGAGGTCTAAGACGCTCTCGTTACATGCACATGCAGTTCAACTCTTTGAGTGATAATACAAAAAGTTTGAAGTTAATAACTCATCTCCTTCTACCTTAGGCTACAAACTTATCAATCACCCCTGTTCTGGACCACTTCTACAAAGAAGGGTTCCGTATGCTCCACGACCGCTGAACTAAGTGTGTAAATGTAGGAGGGGACTATGTTGAAAAATAAATGTGCTAGGTTTTCTAAAATTGACCCCTTCTACCTTAGGCCACGAACTTATCAATCACCCCTCGTATATTTAAAGGGGAGGTTGATAGGTTCCTGATTAATCAGGGTGTCAAAGGTTATGATGAGAAGGCAGGAGAATGGGGTTCAGAGGGATAGTAAATCAGCCGTGATGGAATGGGGGAGCAGACTCGATGGGCTGGATGTCCTAATATGGCTCCTATGTTTTATGGTCTTATATCACAGAATGATGATCTAGAATTTCACAGTAGCTACTGATCTGCATGGTACTTTAACCAGGTCAACCAGTGTCCACTTCTTCAGCAAAACCTCCCAGTCCTGATACGATATGGATAATGGTGTAAAACGTGCACTGGGGGGGGGGGGGGGTGCTGACCAACCCGACCCAAAATACAACTGAGAAAAACTGCCAGCTAAACACTGCCTTAGCTTGTAAAACCTGGCAAAGACTTTGAATGTTTGTGATACTCTCTAAGCCCTTTGGTATTTCCTATAGTGCAATTCACAGATTTCACAGGCTCTAATGTTCACTCTCTCTCTGTGAATGGTTTCATTAACATATCAACCAGATGATGTTATCTATTATTTGTCACCTGTGCAACCCAGGGTTCACCCCACACAGATATTCCCTTCACCTCACCCATCACTCCCCCACCTTCTCCACAATTTAAAACCAACTTAATTTTCTTCCCTTTCCTGGCAAAGGGTTTTCAAAACTGAATCGGTAGCTCTGCCTCTCTCCCACAGATGCTGCCTGACCTGCTGTGTGTTTCCAGCCTTTTCTGTTTTTTCAGCATCTGCAATTTTTTTTCCCCAAAGGCTTTGAATACTTGTGATTCTGAAATCCGCACTATGGTTGTAATGGTTGGTGTGACGCTATTACAACCTGGGGCATTAGAGTTCTGAATTCAATCACGGCATCATCTGGAGGAGTTTGAACGTTCTCCCCATGGAATGTGTAGGTTTCTTCCCACAGTCAAAGACTTACCGGTTGGTAGGTTAATTGGTCATTGTAAATTGTCCCATGATTAGGCTAGGGTTAAACCAGAGTTGCTGGTCGCATGGCTTGAAGGGCTGGAAGGACCTATTCTTTGCTGTATCTCAAAAAAAATTAAAAGACAAAGCTATTAAAAGAGGTACATTCTGTATTAATCCCATTTTTAAAATATTCTCCACACATTTTCATCATTTTCTCCCAGGTTCCACCACTCATCCATGCAATAGAGGAAATGCTGAGTCCATTGTTGTTTGTCATCTATGCCAATGATCTGGATGACAATGTGACTAAATGGAGAGACAGATAAATGCTTTATTGATCCCAAAGGAAATTACAGTGTCACAGTAGCACAGCAAGTGCACAGATATAAATATTAAAAGAAAAGCAGGAAGAATGAAAAAAAGTTGCCACAGTCTAACAGGAGGGGGAGTCATCACTTCCCCAGCTGTATGTTGACTTATTATTGAGCCTAATGGCCAAGGGTAAGATTGACCTCCTACAGCACTCTTTGGAGCAGCTAATTTGTGGATGACAACAAGATTGGGGGTGTAGTGGAAAGTGAGGAAGACTTTCAGAGCTTGAGGTGGGATCTGGACCAGCTAGAAAAATGGGCTGAAAAATGGTAGGTGGAACTTAGTGCAGACGAGCGTGAGGTGTTGTACTTTGGCAGGTCTTACATAATGAGCACTGAGGAGTGCAGTACAACAGAGGGATCTGGGAATACAGGTCCATAATTCCTTAAAAGTGGCGTCACAGGTAGATAGGGTTGTAAAGAGAATTTTTGGCACCATGGAGTACAGGAATTGGGGTGTTACTTTGAAATTGTCGGTACAGCTTCAATTAGAGGATTGTGTGTAGTTTTGCTCACCTACCTGCAGGAAATATGCAGGTAAGATTAAAAGAGTACAGAAAAAGATTACAGGGATGATCTGAGTTATAAGGAAAGATTGCATAGGTTAGGACTTTATTGCTTGGAACATAGAAGATTGAGGGGAGATTGGATAGAGTTATACAGAATTGGCGACAGTGGTGGAGGCGGATACGATAGGGTCTTTTAAGAGACTCCTGGAAAGGTACATGGAGTTTAGAAAAATAGAGGGCTATGGGTAACCCTAGGTAATTTCTAAAGTAAGTACTTCAGATGATCGTGAGAGTGTGGAACGAGGAATGCGAGCTTGATTTCAACGTTTACAAGAAGTTTGGATAGGTGCATGGTAGGGGTATGGTCCAAGTGCAGATCAATGGGACTAGGCAGTTTAAATGGTTCAGCATGGACTAGATGGACTGAAGGGCCTGTTTCTGCACTGTGCTTTTCCGTGACTCTAATTTACGGTGTTCTGTATTCCTAAGAACCCACACAAATTTAAGATGTGGGAGGAAACTGGGACGTTCAGGAAAACGTATACAGCCACAGGGAGAGTGTGCAAACTCCACATAGACAGCATTGCGGGTGAGGGTTGAACCCAGTTCGCTGGTGTGGAGCTGTGCTGCCTTGCAGCTGTCCGCAAGGATGGAGCTCCGGAAACATCAAGGTCAAAACCATCCAAGCAACACAAACACGTCATTAGCGCTCAATTCACCTTCCCCATCCTCTTTCGCTGAGAAGGACACCTTTCTGTCAGGTTAGAACGGAGCAAGCTCTGTCTCACCTGCCCTGGGAGAGTTTGATGGGACAGTATCGCGGGAGCATTACTCTGTATCTAAACCCCTGCTATCCCTGTCCTGCAAATGATTGATGGGAGCTTAACTCCGTTCTACAAGGAGAAGTCAACTGTCGTGGTAATTCAAGATCTTCCTTTGCAGTGCTGTACGGCCGAGATACCTTTGAAGTCCGCGCATTACTGGAGGCTGTGCGTGTGTATCGAGAGCAGAAAGGACATTACGGAACCTGTGACTTGTACTTGGGCTCAGAGGTCGAGGTAACGTTTACTGATGGTTTGACACTGCTCATACTTGCTCCTTGTGACAGGCATTTTTTTTAAAAAGAGTGACTCTGCATTTCTAAAGCACCATTCGTAACACCTGATCTTACTGTGAGCAATGTTGGAGATGTGGTCCCAGCAGCTAATGCATGCATGACAATCTCTCGCAGATCTCAGTGGGCTAAAGCTGTTAAACTGCGGCAGCCTGCCTACTCAGATGGTGGGCATTCTATCTGAAGAAGTGTGTGGAACAACATCAGTCCTTGAACTTCACTCGAATAGAACCTGGACCCTGGTCACTTGGGTGTCTACAGGTCCTGCAGTGTGCAGAGATGGGTACCATGTATCTCAACTGCAAGCATCTCGGAGAATGTGGAGGCACAAGGGGACTGCAGATGCTGGAGGATCTCAGAAGGGGGCAGCATCTGTGGAGGGAAACTTACAGTCAATGTTTCAGGTCAAGATGTGCAGATGAGGGGCATCAACCATTTCCCTCCATAGATGCTGCCTGTCCTGCGGAGGTCCCCTAGTACCTTGTGCATTGTTCCTGGAGTACAGCATTGTGTACCTAGACTTGCTGCACCAGGGTAACGCTGTGCTTAGCGTGACGCCTTTACAGCTCAGGGCATTGGAGCTCGGAGTTCAATTCTGACGTGCCCTGTAAGAAGTTCGTATGTCATTCCCGTGTGCGCGTGGGTTTCCCCCGGGTGCTCCTGTTTCCTCCCACAGTCCAAAGACGTACTGGTTAGTAGGTTAATTGGTCCCTGTAAATTGTCCTGTGATTAGGCTGGGGTTAAATCAGTGGGATGCTGGGGAGGAAGTGCCTGTCCCACGCTGTATGTCTAAATAAAATAAATCAGAGTATGTTAATCTGCAAAGAGAAATTGGCAATACACAAACAAACATTTGAATTAGGACCTGGAGTAGATTGCCAGGCTTCTGAAACCATTTAATAAGCTCACGGCTGATATGGTTGTAGCATGAATTCTCCATTCCCAACTGCACACAGTAACCTTTGTCCCTCCCATTTATCTCTGCCTTTAAAAATATTCATGGACTCTTCTTCTACTGTCCTTTGATGAGAAAAGTTCCAAAGAGTCCAAGCTTGAGAGAAAAGGTTTCACTTTGTATCATTTGATATCGAAAGATATCGCTTTGCATCTTAAACAGTGACCTCTGATGGTTAAACAGTGACCGCTTGTTCTGGGCTCCCCACATCCACTCTGTCAAGTCTCCTCACCACCGAATGTGTTTTAACTGAGTCATCCCTCATCCTTTGAAACTTCAGTGATGTTTATTTATTTAGATACAGTGTGGCCCTGTATCCAGCAATCCCCCAATTTAATCTGACAATTTCCAATGACCAATTAACCTATCAACTGGTACATCTTTGGACTGTGGGAGGAAACCCACGCGGTCACGTGGAGAATGTACAAACTCCTTACAGACAGTGGCAGGAATTGAACCCGGATCACCTGCATTTTAAGGTGTTGATCTAACCACCATGCTACCGCGACGGGTGCCACCCTGGTGTATTAACTCAGCTAACCTAGCCTTTCTTTGTCAGACAATCCATCCATCCTAGGTATGGAAATGCAGACCTATTTAACACACATTTGAAAAACTTTCTGGCTTTGAGATGCTTTAGACATGATTGTGGTTCTGGACTGCATTATTCCCAGATGTCTTAGTGAAAGGACTGTTGAGAGAATGGAAACAAAAAGAAGCCACTCAGCCCCTCAAACTTGTTCAACCCTTCAATTTGATCTTGGAGTTGCGTATCTGATCACTATCAACCCAGTTTGGTTCCATAACCCTTAGTAATGTAACCCAAAGCTCTAAATGACTCAGTAATACATTCAAAGGGTCAAACTCTGCACTCTTGCAGACAGCTCCAGTAAGAGATTATTTGGAAGGGCAATGCCCACAGGGGTTTTGCCATGAAGACCCTTGATATAGGATGGATCTGCCTGCTTACCCATGGTCAAACACTAAAGGGAAGCTCCTTTAGCAATACAAACCATGGGAAGGCAATGTGAGACACATCAACAGCACCCCCCCCCACCCCCCTCAGTGAGACACAAAGGGCAAGAAACAATGGACAAACTCATCCCGGAGTACCTCACTACTTTATATTCAGCACTTCAGCCACAAAAAGCAAGGAGTGACCTGACCAGGACTGGTTCTCAGTCCCCTTAGGAATAAACTGATACTTGATCTTTTCCCAGATCCTGAGTAACCTGGTGATGGAAGACCTGTGCCCCGTGTTGGAGTCTGAGCTCATCCCCCATATCAGAGGGGCAGAGAGTAAACGGAAGCAGGCCTGGCTGAAAGTGAGTGCCATCTGGGGAGCTGGTTCAGGGAAAAGACTTCGCAGGTTTCAGTTCTTAGTTCCCTGCCGCCCCCTATTTCTTTGTACATAAACCATTGTATTTGTCTGTATGTGTATGTATTTGTGCAATGTGTATGTGTCTGTATATTTATATGCGTATATGTTTTGTATGTGTTTGTGAATGTGTTCGTGTACTTCTTGCTTTCTTTTCCTCTTCCTCAGCTCTTTCCTTGCATTCATTACAACCTTCCCCCCTTCCCCTGCAGCCTTGTTTCATTCCTTACCTCCCCTTTCTCAGTTATGGTTACACTCCACATCTTTCCGCCCTTGTAGAAAGATTCGTTGTGAAATCTGCCGGACTTGATGTTAATCTGTCAGCATTAAATCTCAGCTTCTCTTCCACTCCATTCCTTGATATTTCCCATCACGTGACTTGCAACATCTTGTGTAGTTATTAATTTTTTGCCACATGGTATTTGTATTTTCACAAAGGCCCGGATCTCCTGCATTCCACAAAGTATGTGCAATTTCCTCCTGTGCCTCTCTCCTCTGGATTTGGGGGATCTGCATTCCGATTTCTGCTTTATTTGTGCCTTAGGCAGCAGTTCCATTTATCATACCGTTCTTTCCTTCATCCTCTTGGGTATGGAGGTCATTGGTTGGTGTTTGGACGTGAGTTTGTCAGATCAAACAAAACTGCATTCACGGATCTATTTTCAAATAGGAATTATACCAATGGAAATATTTATCATTTCCATTGCTCAAACACTTCGGTTAAAGTGAATGAAAATATAATTCTTCTGACACAGTTATTGCCAGGGACGCAAACGACTGGATTCTGGAACAACAAGCAACCTGTTGGAGGATCTCTGTGGAGTTTTAATTTTTTTTTAAATTTAGAGATATAGAATAGGCCCTTCCAGCCCTTCCACCTGCGCTGCCCAGCAGCAAGCCCTGATTAACCCTAATCTAATGACAGGAGAATTCAAAATGAACAATTAACTCACTAAACCAGTACATCTTTGGACTGTGTGAGGAAACTGGAGCATCCGGAAGAAACCTATGCATTCCACAGGGAGGACACACAGAACTGAAATCCGAACTCTGACATTACGCACTGTAATAACATCACACTAATTGCTATGCTAACATGGACCCCCCTTGCATCACGTCTGTGCGTGCATGTGTGTGTCTGGGGAGGGGAAAGGTTGTCGATGCTTTGGATCAAAATGTTGACAGTTCCTTTACCCCCACACATGCTGCTTGACCCTCTGAATTCCTCCAAATGTTTAATTTCTACTCCAGATTCATCTACAGTCACCCTCGCTCTTTTTAGAATAACGTTGAGACTTTACAAAGCAACAGTGAGGCCTCACTTGGAGTATTGGGAGCAGTTTTGGGGCCCCTTACCTTAGGAAGGATGTGCTGAAACTGGAGAGGGTTCACGAAAATGATTCCGGTATTGAATGACTTGCCATATGAAGAGCGTTTGATAGCCCTGGGCCTGTACTCACTGGAATTCAGAAGAAAGGAGGGTGACCTCATTGAAACCTATCGAATGGTGAAAGACCTTGACAGACTGGATGTGGAGGGGATGTTTCCTATGGTGGGAGAATTTAAGACCAGAAGACGCAGCCTCAGAATAAAGGGACGTCCTTTTATAATGGAAAGGAAGAGAGTTTTCTTTAGCCAGAGAGTGGTGAATCTGTGGAATTCTTTGGCACAGGCAGCTGTGGAGGCTAAGTATTTATGCATTCTTAAGGCAGAGGTTGATAGATTCTTGATTGGTCAGGGCATAAAGGGATATGGGGAGAAGGCAGGAGATGGGGGTTGAGAGGAAAATTGGATCAGCCGTGATGAAATGGCAGAGCAGACTCGATGGGCCAAATGGCCTAATTCTGCTCCTATATCTTATGGTCTAATACTGTCACGTCATCCTTTGCTAAAGTGTGGTTCAACTGCTTATCAAGGAGGAGGTAGCACAGCTCGATCTCTCATGACCAGACCAGGAGAAGAGACCGACAGTACATTCCACAAAATACTAAGTGACTAACACATAACCCCATCAGAAGATGCCAAGGGAAGGAGCCATGCGAGTGCTCACCGAATGCAGGAAACTTACCCAATGGTCAACCTCTTGCTTGCTTACTCTTGAGCTCAAACCTGGTTTGCACGGTAGGGTAGTGGTTAGCACAATGCTTTACAGTACCAGCAACCCAGGTTCAATTCCCGGCACTGTAAGCAGTTTGTATGTTCGGGTGCTCCAGTTCCAAAGATGTACTAATTAGTGGGTTAATTGGTCCTGTGATTAGGCTAGGATTAAATCGGGGGTCACTGGGCGGCGTCCCAAAAGGTTGGAAAAGCCTGTTCCACACTGTCTCAATAAATTATTAACTAAAGCTCGGCTGAAGTATTGATATACAGTACCACAAACATCATTCCTGATCTCACCTCCACCAATAAATCGAGAGAAGGCCTGGTAGAGAAGGATGGTACAAGAGTGGGCAGTGCTACCTATTGGTGAAGATCATACACTCACTTTAGACTGTAGGGTAACCTATTTGAGCTCTTTTTAAACTACAGGGGTTTTAAACTGATCAATGCAGACAAGCTTCCGCTTGTGGGGAGAACCATAACCAAGATAAATGACTCTAATTAGAATGTATTATTGAAAATCAGAAAAAAAACTGCAGATGCTAGAAATCTGAAATATAAACAGGAGGTGCTGGATACACTCAGCAAGCCAGGCAGCAGCTGCAGGGAGAGAAACAGAGATAATGTTTTAAGTCAAAGATCTAATTTCTTTGACACAAGAGCTTGGGGGCAACATGGTAGTGCAGTGCTAAACCACACCATCTGTAAGATTGGGGTTTGATTCCTGCCAACTTTCTGTAAGGAGTTTGCACTTTCTCCCTGTGATGGTGTAGATTTCCTCCAAGTGCTCTGGTTTCCTCCGACACTTGTGGGCTGCCCAGCACCATCTTCGCTGATTTGATTTATTTTATTATATTTGGCGAGGCAGCACGCAGCCCTTCAAGCCATGCCATGCAGCCCCCGGCAAATCCAATTAACCCTAACCTAATCGCAGCAGGACAGGTTATAATAACCTGACCTGGTACGTCCCTGGAACATGGGAGGAAACCGGGAAAACCCATGCATTCCACCGGGAGGATGGACAGAGACTTCTTACAAAGGGCATCAGAACTGAACTCTGAACTCTGATGCCCCGAGCTGTAATAGCGTTGTGCTAAGCACTAGACTGTGGCACAAATGACGCATTTCTCTGAATGTTTCAGTACATCTACCAAGTTGATTGGTTCTCCAAATAGGAAAAAGTTTACTAAGGAAGTGGTTACAATGAGTATTCCCATTTAGGGGGAAGCTGGATAACAGAGGAATGATACACTGAATGATTTAGGTAACGAGGGAAGGGAGGGACTCGTGAAATACAGGCACAAGTACAAAGCAGTTGGGCCAAATGGTCGGCCTGTGCTGGAAACGTCTCACGACGTTAAGGGCATCCTGGAGGGATCTGACACCTGTGTTCTACAGATGCTAGGGGAGATGTATGCAGTGGTGGAGGCCCAGGTCTCCACGGAGTTTCCGGCTCTACTCAGAGAGAACGAAGAGCAGAGGCAGCAGCTGGGGAGGACGGTCCGCCCCGACTTCAACCAAATCCTCACTGCCAAGAAGCAGCTCATGGAGAAGATCCAAGGTAAGCGCCACGTGGGATCACTGTGTGAGAGCGGATGCAGGGTGGAGACTGAAACTGGTCACTGACATCTGGCCCCACCAAGGTCACTGTCACCTGACCCCACCAAGGTCACTGACCTCAGTCTGACCCTAACGTGGTCACTGACCCCACCAAGTCACTGACCTCAGGACTAAGTGAAAATGTCCTTCATTAAGAATTTGGCTGAACTGTACACTTACTCAATATTGCTCCATGTCCTTGAACAACTTACCCAAGAATTTCCAGCAGTCTTGGCTTTGGGAGCCCCACCTGATCCAAGGGCTTGTGTGATATTTGATTCAGCGGAGAAGTGAGGAGAAAGTTAATGTCTCATCCAGACTACCCCAGCCAGGTATGGAAAACACACTAATCCCAGTTAATGTAGGAAGCCCCAGGATAATACAGGAATTAAACTTGGAAGAGTTGTTGGCAGTGGGAAGCTCATCAGATCTTGCCCATGGTTGGACTGTGCCGCAGAGTGCGTGACCGTGGTGGGATGCAGTGTGTTCCAGAGGTGGTCTGAGAGGGAGGGCCATTTGTACGGTGAGTCTATCTGTGTCCTGGGACTGGGGGAGAGATGGTATCTGAGAACAGTGTCTCTTTGGGAAAGGAGGAGAGCATTCAAAGACTAGCCCATGTGTACCGGGAACATCTCGGAGGAACGGGGGTGTACCTTGGAAGTGAGTCATATACATAAAAAATATCCCTGGGGAGGAACCCCAGTGCATCCCTCTGGAAGTGTGTCCCTGGGGAAGAAGAACCCATGTATGTTGTATCTCTGTGTCCAGGGTTTCTGTGGGAATGAGACATACTGTAAGGCATGGCAGGAGTAGGTCACCCAGCTCATCAAACCTGCTCCACCATTCAGTGAGGTCATAGCTGATCTGGTGTAGAAAAAGGAGGGGTTGTGGCTGGGATAGAACTGGGAATGGGGTGGGTATCAGATTCTGGTGTTGCTGAGAGAAGGGCAGAGCTCAGAACAGGGTAGTGGCTGGAATCGTTCGTGCGGTGCTGGAATGGGGGAAGGGAGGGGTTTGGGCCTGAGCAGTGGTGACAAGTGTTTTCTTCACAGCTTCGCTGGGGGAGCGGGTGCGCTGCTTTTGCCAAGATGAGGTTCGGCCCCAGCTCAGACCGGTGCAGGAGCAGGTGGCGGGTTCCATGGCCGCTGCCCTTGGGGAGGCTCGAAGGCTCTTCTCGGAGGAAGTTAGTGAGGTGATCAATAAGGTGAAGAGTGGAGAAAACAGCTCGACACTGGCCCAGGTACAGATCCCTTTTGTGTAGTCTTTAGTCAGCAGAGGAGTTGAGATGTTCCTATGGATCTGGGAGTGTTTCTGAGCTGCGTTTTACTGGCTTACTGGGATACAGGTCTAGGGTACCTGCTGATGACTGGGGCATTGCCCACTGGGTCAGGTTACAGGACATGGTAATTTCACTGTTTGTGATGTCAGAGACATACATGTCCTGGATACTCAGTTCAAAGGAACGTTTTTTTCCGTATTTCCTTAAAACCGAAGGGGGTCATTTGATTCTATTCCCGCTTGATGGAGTAATCCCACTGATCTTCCCTATAGTCTATTCCCACATTCCCATCAGCTTCCACTCTCCTACAAACTGGGAGAAACTCAGGGTGACCAACCTACCAACCAACATTGCTGAGTTTGCTCACAGTGGGTTCATCATCAATCTGCTTCTAGTTCCTGGTCACACGTGTGTGTGTGTGTGTGTGTGTGTGTGTGTGGCCTGTTAAAACCCCATGTGGCTACTTCATGAAAATGAACACCCTCCTATACTGAGGAGACTTTTTCCCACACTTTGGCGTAAAGCTTTGTTTAGAAGATATGCTCCAAGTTCCAAACCGTGCTTTTAGCTCTTTCTGAAGGATTGGACTGGTCGGTCTTGCTGTATAATACTGAAATGCAGATTAGGATGGAGATATGGAGATACACCCACACCGAGAACCAGGGCACTTTAAAATTTATAAAGCATAAATAATATAAGCAGCACAGGATCTACCACCAGACATAACCCCAATTTGACGTAGCAGACTGCCATGACATCAATCTATACTAATCACACCTGCCCGCACACCGTCCCAATCTCTCCATTCCTGGCCCATTCCTGAGTTTGTTTGAATGCCTCTTAAACAATGCTTGTACCACCATTCCAGGCACCTAACACTCCCTGTGTGTGAAAAAAAAACATGCCTGGAAAATCACTGCTAAGCTTCCCCTCACTCACCTTAACCTATGCCTTTCAGTATTCAGGACAAATTCTCCATCTATCCTATCTATACCTCTCATAACTTTATATAATTTTGTCAGGTCTCCTCTCAGTCTCTGACACTTCAGAGAAGACGATCCAATCTCTTCCTGTTGCTACACACTTCTATTCAGGTAATGCCTCTTCTACACTCTTTCCAAACCCTTCACATCCTTCCTAAAGTGTATACAATGTGGCAGAGCCAAAGGTCTATGCAGCTATAATACGATTTGCCGACTTGATACTCAGTCCCTGATTGATTAAGGCAAGCCAGCATGCCGTATGCCATTTTTACCACCCTATCTATTGTGAATCTCTCTATACTGAAAGTCTGTTCCATCACGTTCAGTCCATTGAAGCTTTTCACTCTTGCAGGTTTGCAGCCAGCTCCTGGTTTTACCATATCACTCAGTCCAGATGCGTCACTGCTACAAGAAGACTGAAGAGCTGGAACAATACTTGAGCAAAGTGGGGCCTCGGTTCACTTTCTGTGGCGTCCGTTTCCTGATGCATCGAGCTCAAAACATTGTCCAACAGGTGCAGAACTGTCCCCAGGCTGGGAAAACACACACAAGTTGTCCACACACTCAGCATGTGTACACACAGACACACACATGTACACATACACAAACATACTCACGCACACATCCACAAACACACTGTGGCAGGAAGGCTCCAACATATATGCACAAAGACACCAATGCAGTCTCTCAGATGTGTACAGACATGCATGCACACACTTGAATCGGACTGAAAGATAGTGGGGAGATAGCCAGTATAGCGGGGGTGGTGGAACAGAAGCTGGCAGGTGATGGGTGAATCCAGATGAGGGAGGGGTGATAGACAGCTGGGGAGTGACAAAGGGCTGCAGCTGATGGAATCTGAAGGGTCTCAACCCGAAATATCTACTGTCCATTTCCCTGCATAGATGCTGCCTCACTCGCTGTGTTTTTCCAGCATCTTTATTTTCACTCCAGATTCCAACGACTTCAGTCTCTTGTGGCTCCATTTTGCTACCGCGATGCTTGTATTGCTGGTTGTGTTGTGATTCTGATGTGAACACTGATCATTCACCGAGTGTTCAACGTTGCCTCCTCCCCTTCTCCGCTCACAGTTGATGGAAGACGCCGTTTACACCTTTCAACACATGCTCACCCCAATGCAGCCGCCCACTGGTCACCCCGGAGAAACCAGCCTGCTCCTTGATAATACCAGGACCCTCGTACTGAAGGTACATGAGAGAGGGGGAGACTGAAAGAGAGACTGTGTGTGTGTGTGTGTGTGTGTGTGTGTGTGTGAGAGAGAGAGAGAGAGAGAGCAAATCAGATGGTGAGAAAGGGTGAGAGAGAGAGAGTGAGGGAGAGAGAGTGTGTGAGGGAGAGGGTGAGGGTGAGAGAGTGGTTGAGAGTGAGAGTGATGGAGAGGGTGAAGGGTGATGGAGAGGGTGAAGGTGAGGGAGAGGGTGTGGGTGAGAGTGTGTGAGGGAGAGAGTGAGGGAGAGGGTGAGGGTGAGAGTGGGTGAGGATGAGAGTGGGTGAGGGTGAGAGAGGGTGAGGGAGAGAGAGTGTGTGAGGGAGAGGGTGAGGGTGAGAGAGTGGTTGAGGGTGAGAGTGATGGAGAGGGTGAGGGTGATGGAGAGGGTGAAGGTGAGGGAGAGGGTGTGGGTGAGAGTGTGTGAGGGAGAGGGTGAGGGTGAGAGTGGGTGAGGATGAGAGTGGGTGAGGGTGAGAGAGGGTGAGAGTGGTTGAGGGTGAGAGAGAGTGAGGTTGAGAGAGGGTGAGGATGAGAGTGGGTGAGGGTGAGAGAGGGTGAGGATGAGGGTGAGAGAAGGTGAGGGAGAGAATGGGGGGAGAGAGTGAGAGAGTGCGGGAGAGACTGAGGGAGAGAGTGGGTGAGAGAGGGTGAGGGAGCGAGTGGGGGAGAGAGGGTGAGAGTGGATGAGGGTGAGAGTGGGTGAGGGTGAGAGAGTAAGGGAGAGAGATGTTCATGTTTGGAAGGATGTTCAGTGATGTCCAGCTCCATTGGATTTTCTCTCTGGCTTTATTCCTGTAGCTTTTGTTTCTCCCAAGGCTGCCCACAAGGCAGTGGGGCTACTTACTCATAGCTGGGGATCCGGTTCACAAGCACAAGGACGTGTCCTCATGCTGGTGGCTCTGTGTGCTATGTGTCCCGTGATTAGGTTAGGGTTAATCGGGACTGGGGCAACGTGGCTCAAAGTACCTGAAGGGCCTACTGCGCATTGTATGGGTAAATAAACGTAACTGTGTGTGAGATATCTGAAAGTGAAGGGTGTGTGAGTGAGTGTTGTGTCACAACAGTGAGCAAAAAGAGGCGTGGTGAGAAGGAAGGGTATGTGATGCACAATGTGAGTAAGTGACTTGTACCGGTCTGAGAGGGAAGGACAAACAGCAGACTGAGCATGTGCGGCACAGTGTTGGTGTGAGGGACATGTGACTTTAAGGTGAGTGTGAGAACCAGTTTAAGGGTGACATGCAGGTCGTCCAGTCTCATGCAACTATGGCACTTCACTGCTGGAGATGGTATAACTTGAGAGGGTGGTAACCCCTGTTCCTGAGGACCCAGCCTCACTGAGATTGTGTCTTTCCACTGCAGAAGTTTGACTCGGACAGCAACGCGGCCGGGCGCCAGTTTGTTCGGGACGCCCTCCTGGAACTTTTCCTCCCGTTTGTCCTCAAGACGCTGGAACCTGTTTGCAAACCGGTGAGTAACGGTTTCACATCTCTGGTGATGGTCACTCATGTGGCACCCCAGTGCTGCCTGCTACCCTAGGTACCGAGGGGAAAGGAAGGCCCCTGAACAACCCAATGTTCTGACATCAAATAAGTCACTTTTGTGTCCTGTTTAAAGTGGCAGCCACAGCTTATCTTATACTGTACACACACAAACTTTCTTGCACATACGTACAGGACAGCAGCAGATGGTGGAATCCCATCTGTAGCATTGTATGCAGTCTGCTTCTGCACTATTATCATGTTTCAAAATGTGAAAAAGTGTGTAAAAATTGCAGGAAATGCAGTAACTCTTTAAAGCTTTTCCAATCTCCCAGAACAGCTAGAGACTTAAAACTGTCTGCTAAACCAAACTACTCAGTAGCTCTCACTTTAACAAAGACCACTTGACATTAGAGGGCCATGCTGAGCTATATATGGATTTATTTTAGCAGCAGAGTAATATATTGTACATTAACTAGTCTAGTGTTTCTGCAGTTATAAACAAGCACCAAGTCAGTACTCCTTCTTGTCTATTTAATTCAATTTATTTATCTTTCTCCACGCCGCTGTTACACAGTATGCTACACATTATGTCGTCTTAAATTTTCATAAGCAAAGCTACGGGAGATCTTCAATTATTTATAAGACCATAAGATGTACAAGCAGAATTAGGTCATTTGGCTCATCGTCTGCTCTGCCATTTTATCATGGCTGATCGCTCTCCCTCTCCTGCCTTCTCCCCATATCCCTTCATGCCCCGACTAGTCAAGAATCTATCAACCTCTGCCTTAAATATACTCAATGACTTGGCCTCCACAGCTTCCTGTGGCAACAGATTCCATAGATTCACCACTCTCTGGCTAAAGGAATTCCTGCTCATCTCTGCTCTAAATGGACGTTCCTCTATTCTGAGGTTGTGTCCTCTAGTTTTAGGCTCCCCCCACCATAGGAAACATCCTCACCACATTTACTCTACCGAGGCCTTCCAACATTCGATAGGTTTTAATGAGATCACCCCTCATTCTTCTGAATTCCAGTGAGTACATCCCCAGAGATATCAAACGCTCCTCATATGATAAGCCTTTCAATTCCAGAATCAATTTTCATGAACCCCCCTTGAATCCTCTCCAATGTCAGCACATCCTTTCATAGATAAGGGGTCCAAAACTGCTCACAATACTCCAAGTGAGGCCTCACCAGTGTCTTGTAGAACATCAACATTACATTGCTTTTATATTCTAGTTGTCTCAAAATTAATGTTAACATTGCATTTGCCTTCCTCACCACTGACTCAAGCTACAAATTAACCTTTGAATCCTGCATGAGGACTCCCAAGTCCCCTTACACCTCAGAATATTGAATTTTCTCTCCAGTTAGAAATTTTCTTCTGCCTCTCTCCCTTCTTCAAGAGTGGAGTGGCATTTGCAATTTCCCAGTCCTCTGGAACCATGCCAGGATCAATTGATTCTTCAACCATTATTACAAATGCCTCCACAATCTCTTCAGCCACCTCTTTCAGAACCCTGGGGCATAGACCATCTGGTCCAGGTGACTTATCTACCTTCAGATCTTTCAGTTTCACAAGCACCTTCTTCCTAGTAATGGCAATTTCACTCACTTCTGTTCCCTGCCACTCTTGAACA
Organism: Mobula birostris; assembly: GCF_030028105.1. Classification (NCBI taxonomy): domain Eukaryota; kingdom Metazoa; phylum Chordata; class Chondrichthyes; order Myliobatiformes; family Myliobatidae; genus Mobula; species Mobula birostris. The sequence goes on from NC_092401.1 coordinate 14,054,350, forward strand.
TCCAGTATACTGCTAGTGTCTTCCACAGTGAAAACTGAATGTAAAATATTTATGCAATTCATCTGCCATTTCCTTGACCCCATTAAGGATACTCATCAGTATCCTTTTCCAGTGGTCTGATATCTACTCTTGCCTCCCTTTTGCACTTTATATATCTGAAGAAACTTTTGGTACAGTATCCTCTTTAATATTGTTGGTTAGCTTACCTTTGTATTACAGCTTTTCCTTCTTTATGACTTTTTTAGTTGCCTTCTGTTGGTTTTTGAAAGCTTCCCAATCCTCTAACCTCCTGCTAATTTTTGCTCTGTTATATGCTCTCCCTTTTGTTTTTTGTTGGCTTGACTTCTCTTATCAGCCACGGTTTCGCCATTCCACCTTTAGAATACTTCTTTTTTGGGTATGTATCTATCATGTGCCTTCCAAATTGCTCCCAGGAACTCCAGCCATTGCTGCTCTGCCATCATCCCTGCTAGTGTTCCCTTCCAATCAACTTTGGCTAGCTCCTCTCTGTCTTTGTATTTCCCTTTACTCCACAGTAATACTGATACGCCTGACTTTAGCTTCTCCTGCTCAAATTGCAGGGTGAATTCTATCATATTATGATCACTGTCTCCTAAGGGTTCCTTTACCTTCAGCTCTCTAATCAATTCTGGTTCAAAGGTTCATTTATTATCAAAGTATATAACTCTGAAATTCTTCTTCTCCAGATTGCCACAAAACCAAGAAAGAAAAGAACAGCATCGACCCCCAAATCTCTCCTCCCTGCACAAAACAACAAACAAAAATGGAACAGGCACATTGACCCCCAGATCTCCCAAACCTGGATACAAAAACAAATGAGAAAGATCGGGTGAAAAACACAGATTATAAAAAACTATAAGACTGAAAAAAAAAGTCTATAGTCCAAGTCCATATCCAAAACGTAGAAAACCTAGGTAACATTCTCTGGGCACCGTGGAAGGCCTTTCCCTCTCCAGGAGCAAGCAATCCCACCAGTGATTTAAAGTCAATCTCCCCTCTCCATAGCAGAGCGATCTCACCAGCAATCAAAAGGCACTCTCCCCTCTCTGGCAGCAGAGGGATCTTACCAGTGATCAAAAAGCAGGCAGCCAGCGCTCACCTTCTGCATTTGCCTCCATGTTTCAATCTCCCTCGTCGCTTTAATCAGTGAAATAGAGTCGAATATGGACTCACAACCCCCATAGCATCCTCGCCACGAGGTTCGCGCAGGCTGCCTCTCCCTCCCGGAATCCTCTCAAAAGCTTCAGAGTGCTAAAGCACCCAAACGCTCTCCATTCCACAAGCTTCAACAGTTCCAGAATCACATTCAAGATAAAAAACAAATGCGAAAGACGTAAAAGAAGTGAAATATATAGTTGTCTGATCTATCCAGAAGATGTCGACTGAAGGAGGGTTGTACACAGGTGCCATCTTGGCCGGAAGTGCACAAAATCCAATCCAGAATAACTGATCCCCATGGGCTTAACCACAAGTCGCTCTTAAAAAGCCATCTCATAGGTATTTTGGGATCCAGCACCAACCTGATTTTCCCTATCTACCTGCATATTGAAATCCCCCATCACCATCATCACATGCCTCTTGTATCTCCTGTCGTAATTTGTAGACCACATCTTTGCTGCTGTTTGGGGGGTCTGTAAAAAAAACTCCCATCAATGTCTTTTTACCTTTGCAGTTTCTGAGCTCTACCCACAAGGATTCTACACCTTCTAATCTTATGTCACCCCTTTCTAAGAATTTGATTTCATATTTTTTTTTACCAAGAGCCATTCCAACCCTTCTGTCAGAATCAGAAATCTCTTACTAATCTCTTACTAACTCTTCCTTCAGTTATTCCTGACGAAGGGTCTCGGCCTGAAATGTCGACTGTACCTCTTCCTAGAGATGCTGCCTGGCCTGCTGCATTCACCAGCAACCTTGATGTGTGTTGTTGTTTGTCAGAATCAGAATCAGGTTTATTATCACCGGCATGTGACGTGAAATTTGTTAACTTAGCAGCAGTAGTTCAATGCATTACATAATATAGAAGAAAAAAAAACAAAATAAAATAATAATAATAAATAAATAACTAAATCAATAACCGTATATGTGTATTGATTAGATTAAAAATTGTGCAAAAACAGAAATACTATATATTAAAAGAGTGAGGTAGTGTCCAAGGGTTTAATATCCATTTAGGAATCAGATGGCAGAGTGGAAGAAGCTGTTCCTGAATGGCTGAGTGTGTGCCTTCAGGCTTCTGTATCTCCTACCTGATGGTAACAGTGAGAAAAGGGCATGCCCTGTGTGCTGGAGGTCCTTAATAATGGATGCTGACTTTCCGAGACACTGTTCCTTGAAGTTGCCCTGGGTACTTTAGGCTGGTACCCAAGATGGAGCTGACTAATTGACAATCCTCTGCAGCTTCTTTCGGTCCTGTGCAGTAGCCCCACCACCACCACCCCATACCAGACAGTGATGCAGCCTGACAGGATGCTCTCCACGGTACATCTGTAGAAGTTTTTGAGTGTATTTGTTGACATACCAAATCTCTTTAAACTCCCAATGAAGTATAGCTGCTGTCTTGCCTTCTTTATAACTGCATCAGTATGCTGGGACCAGGTTAGATCCTCAGACAGCTTGACACCCAGGAACTTGAAACTGCTCACTCACTCCACTTCTGATCCCTCAATGAGGGTTGGTATGTGTTTCTTTGTCTTACTCTTCTGGAAGTCCACAATCAGCTCTTCCGTCTTACTGACCTTGAGTGCCAGGTTGTTGCTGCAGCACCATTTCACTAGTTGGCATATCTCGCTCCTGTACGTCCTCTCGTCACCACCTGAGATTCTACCAACAGTAGTATTGTCAGCTAATTTATAGATGGTATTTGAGCTATGCCTAGCTACACAGTCATGGGTATATAGAGAGTAGAACAGTGGGCTAAGCACACATCCCTGAGGTGCACCAGTGTTGATCGTCAGCAAGGAGGAGACGTTATCACCAATCCGCACAGATTGTGGTCTTCCGGTTAGGAAGTCGAGGATCCAGTTGCAGAGGGAGGTACAGAAGTCCAGGTTCTGCAACTTCTCAGTCAGGATTGTGGGAATGATGGTATTAAACGCTGAGCTATAGTCGATATCTTTTCAATACAATGTGTATCCTTGGACGTAAAACTCCCAGCAATAATCTTCTTTCAGCCATGATACAGTGATACCCACACCATTATCCATGCTAATATGTAACTGTACCACAAGTTCATCAACTTTAATCTGTATACCGTGTGCATTCAAACATAACATCTTCAGTTCTGTATTCATCACCCTTTTTGCTTTTGTCCCCCTTTTACATTGCAACTCATCCCGTTGACTGCAATTTTGCCCTATCATCAGCCTCTCCTTGCTCGCAGTCTCACTACACACTGCCTCTGTTTGTAAACGAACTACCCCATCCTCAGCCCTATCATTCCGGTTCCCATACCCCTGCCAAATTTGTTTAAGCTCTCCCAGACAGCTCTAGCAAACCAGCCTGCAAGGATATTGTAGCCCATTGTAACCTGTCGCTTTTGTAAATATAACCATATAACAATTACAGCATGGAAACAGGCCACCTCGGCCCTTCTAGTCCATGCCGAACTCTTACCCTATCCTATTCCCACTGAACTGCACTCAGCCCATAACCCTCCATTCCTCTCCTGTCCATATATCTATCCAATTTAACTTTAAACGACAACATCGAACCTGCCTCAACCACTTCTGCTGGAAGCTCATTCCACACAGCTACCACTCTCTGAGTAAAGAAGTTCCCCCTCATGTTACCCCTAAACTTTTGTCCTCTAATTCTCAACCCATGCCCTCTTGTTTGAATCTTCCCCACTCTCAATGGAAAAAGTCTAACCATGTCAACTCTATCTATCCCCCTCATAATTTTAAACACCTCTATCAAGTCTCCCCTCAACCTTCTACGCTCCAAAGAATAAAGACCTAACTTGTTCAACTTTTCTCTGTAACTTAGGAGATGAAACCCAGGCAACATTTTAGTAAACCTCCTCTGTACTCCCTCAATTTTATTGACATCCTTCCTATAAGATTATACAGATTATACCTTCTCCAGAAGAGATCAAAATGATAAAAAAAAATCTGAACCCCTGCCCCCTGCACCAGTTCCTCATCTGCCAAATCAGCCTTTTCTTACCCTCACTGAAAAGTGTCACAGGCAAAAATCCAGAAATTACTACCCTAGAGGTCCTTCTTTACAATTTTCTAATTCGCTCCCTAAAATCTCTCCTCTGGACCTCCTCGCCTTTCCTACCTTTGTCATTGCCATTTATCTTCCTATACAGACTATTATGTAGATTGGTTCTACCCAAATGCACTCAGTGACCTTCTTAATAGGGATTGCTCTCTACATTTACCAGATCAAACCCATGACAATTTCCTTGGCTTGTCTTGCCTCAACCTCTCTGCCTCTCCACATTGCCTCTCCCACCATCACTCTCTGGTTATTTTTCTGCTTCTACTTCTCTCGTATATTGTATTTCTCTCCTGAGCTCTATTTTTATGAGCCTCTCAATGTTTCACACACTTCCCTCTTCTCTCTCCCTGGAAACTCTCCAAGTATGGCTCAATGCATCACTATTTCCTCCTTCCTCTGCTGACTTCCATTTGACTAGCAATTACGCTCGCACCTGCCACCACCCTCTTTCACACATCCTCAGTTCTGCTCCCAGCTCATCCCTGGCCAACTGCTGTCATTTCTGCTGCCCTTCTCTATCTTTAACTCTGCTCATTAGCATCCTTTGTTTAGGACACAGGTCAAACAGGATGAGCCTAACACGCTCACACTGCTGTTGTGAATGTATGGGGATAATGCCCCGGAATAACAGAAATGTGCAAACTGTCTTTCAGGAACTGCCTGAGTATGAAGCATACGTGTCTGCAGATGACGAGGGAGTAATACAGATTGAAGCCACCTACAGGGAGCTTGTCCTTCATATTGTGTCAAAAGAAATTAACAAAGGTAGGTTGTTGGGCTCAAAGGTCAAATGAGAAACGTGAACACCAGATAGGGTATGTGTTGTTTTAATTCTACAATACACATTGAATCAATGGCAGTCATAGAGCTAAACAACAGAAACATACTCTACGACCAAAACTTGTCCATACCGTCTATCCGAGTTAGTCCCATTTCCCTCTGAACCTTTCCTATCCATACACCTGTCTATTGTAACTGTAGCTACCTCTACCAGTTCCTTTGACAGCTCGTCCCATATACCGTACCTGCACCCTCTGCGAGGACTCTCTCTGTCTCCTAAGATCCCTTTTACATCTATGCCCTCCAATCTCAGGCTGTCCTACCTGGGAAGAAGACTGTGACCGTCCACCTTCTCCATGACCCTCATGATTTTATAAAGCTCTACAAGGTCAACCCTCAGCCTTACAGAAGTCAGGGAAAAAAATCACCAGCATATCCAATCTTTCCTTTCCTATAATTGCCACAATTAACCAATAACTATAATTGGTCACTGGGGTGTAACTGGGCAGCACGGGCTAATTGGGTCAAAAGGGCTTGTAACTGTGCTGTATCTCTAAATAGGTAAAATAATAAGGCACAAAATAATAAAACAAGGCATCCAGTCCCAGCAACATCCTTGTGAATCTTTTCCACACCCTTTCCAATTTAATGACATCCCTCCTGTATCTAGGTGACCAGAAAAGGTGGTTTCATCAATGACAATGCATAAATATTTTCATAAGAAGCTACAGTCTATGTGATCCCCTCCAATGCTGGTGTGGGAGTATAGAAGTGGCAGTTAGACACGCAAAGAGAGTGGGAGAATGGAAAAGCCAAAGCACTTACTTTGGTCTGACAAGAACCCATGAGTTAGGAAAGGTGGAAGATTCATTCTTAATACAGTGTCTCTGATAATCTAGCACCCTCAGTACTTCTGTGGCATTGGACTGGCCATTTTTCCAAACTATAGGAAAGCCTTGCATACACCAGCATTTTTTTTAATGTTACACAGAAGTGTAGCAAATTTTCCAGTGAAACCAGTGAGTTTGCAGGGAATGCAGGAAACAGGAACAGAGTATTTAAAAGAACAGGGCACATGGGGTTATACAGTAAGTCCGGATGTCAAGCCATCAGGAATTCCCAAAAGTACATTGTGGATTTTTGGAATTTTACTGCTTTTTGTGACTGACTGGATTCTTCCGACTGGAAATTCATTTGTACAATGTCAAAAAAGGAGCGTTAGCACGAAATGAAATAGTTTCAGATGGGGTTTTAGATGCTGTTATCACCATTTGCACAATTCTTGTATTCTTTAATGCCATTTTTTTAGCATCAAAGTTGGTCAACTTATGTCAACCACTGTAGTGCAATGCACTGTAGTGATCCGTCCGTGAGGTTTTTAACGAGTGCAGTCTAAGAAATGACAACCACTGTTCAAGCAGAGAACTACCACAGCACCTATTGTTCTTGTAGAGTACGACTTCAAAGAGCAGTCACAACCAAACGTGAATTCATAGCTGGACTGGAGGCTGACAGTTTATCCTGCATATACCTTGCACTGGAGGCTGTTCTATCTTTTATGTTTTATGACTCCAAAACACATAATTCAGTGAAAGAAAAAGATGGGAGCCTGGGTGAACACGTACATTTCATTTTTACTTTAGTGAGGAGCACAGATGTGACGTGGTGGCGTAATAACGTATGCCATTCACACACTTTTACACACGACCCGTAATGAATTATGTAAATAACAAAGAATGCTTAATCAAATAATATATTTACAATATTATCAAATACTGCTGAAATATTAAATACCCAACACCTTCCTAGTGTCCGGAAGTGCTTTGCTGCATGGAACACCATTCTACAATAGGAATTTGATATGCCAGTGTAGAAGCAAATGAGGTGCATCTACATCATGGTGGATCTGCAACAGCCTCTCCCCTCACCATGGGCAGCAGATCTCAGGAGACCAGCGAAGGATGGACCCCATCCATCAAGCTCTATGCAGGGAGCTAAGCTCTCATTTTAACTGCCTGCAGGAGTGCTTCCACAAGTGGGTTATTACTGAAATCAGTGATCTCCTGAGACCTCATATACAAACCTGAACTGCTAACTTGGTTCAGCTCAGTCTCTCCATCACTTTCAGCTTCCGAGGCACAGCACTATTCCAGGCTGAAATCAGATGTCCTCCATAGCTACCTTTGGGAATTTAATGGGTTTAGAGGATGAGAACTCATTCGCTTTGCTTTCAGCTCCAGGATCTGTTTAAGTTGCGGGGGAGGCAGAATTCCCCAAAGTATAGGCATATATGTCACCATTCCAGCTCCTATTCACAGCTCAAGGACACCCGCTAAGGGGATGAAACTTCCAGCAAGTGTTTGTCCATCCCAGGGGCCTTAAGACCATAAGATATAGTAGGCCATTCAGCCCATCGAGTCTGCTCTGCCATTTAATCATGGGCGGATCCAATTCTTCCAGTCATCCCCACTCCCCTGCTTTCACCCCATACCCTTTGATGCCCTGGCTAATCAAGAACCTATCTATCTCTGCCTTAAATACACCCAATGACTTGGCCTCCACAGCTGCTCATGACAACAAATTCCACAGATTTGCCACCCTCTGACTAAAGTAATTTCTCTGCATCTCAGTTCTAAAAGGACGTCCTTCAATCCAGAGGTCGTGGCCTCTTGTTCTACAAACTTTGCCATATCTAATCTGTTCAGGCCTTTTAACATTCGGAATGTCTCTATGAGATCCCCAGTCATTCTCCTGAACTCCAGGGAATACAGCCCAAGAGCTGCCAGACATTCCTCATTTTGTAACCCTTTCATTCCTGATATCATTCTCGTGAATCTTCTCTGAACCCTCTCCAATGTCAGTATATCCTTTCTAAAATAAGGAGCCTAAAACTTCACACAATACTCCCAAGTGTGGTCTCACGAGTACCTTACAGAACCTCAACATCACATCCCTGCTCTTATAGCTTATACCTCTAGAAATGAATGCCAACATTGCATTCGCCCTCTTCACAACCGACTCCACATGGAGGTTAACCTTTAGGGTATCTTGCACAAGGGCTCCCAAGCCCCTTTGCGTCTCTGCATTTTGAACTCTCTCCCCATCTAAATAATAGTCCGCCCGGGCCTTTCCACTGGCAACAATAGTTCCCAAGACTTGGTCATGGCTGTTCCTCATCCTTCAGGGACCACAGTGCTGTTGGTGACAAGGGAATCTCCCAGCTCAAGTCACTGCTGACTCCACTCAAAGTGCAAACATCATTTAAGCGAGGGTGTAGTGACAGCCACCTCAGCGCTGGGAATTCAGTGGAGAACACAACAAGATTGCTGAGATTTCAGTGTCTAGATTCACCCACCAGAGTGTCTTACAACTCACAGCCATGGAATCAGTGCTGAAACAGACCCTTTGGCCCATCAAGTCTGTGTTGACCATAGTGTGCTGATTTGCACTAGTTCAGTGCTAATCGCTTTTTATTCTCCCTGCATCCTCATCAACTCCTCTCAGATTCTACCACACACCTACACAGTTTACAGTGGGCAGGTAAACCACCAACCCCCGTGCCTTTGCAATGCGGGAAGAAGCTGGTGCGTCCAGAGGAAACCCACGGGGTGACAAGGAGAACCTGCAAACTCCGCGCAGGCAGCATTGGAGATCAACACTAAGTGTGGGTCACTGGAGCTGTAAGACAGCAGCTCCATCAGATGCACGACTGTGGTGGTCTGCTGTGTTCTGCATAATTTGGCCATCAGTTGTTGCTTGCTGAGATGGGACAAGGAGGGGACCTGCACCAGGGTGACTGGTAAGGGCTGAATGGGTGACTGGCAAGGCTACTCCAGACCCTCGACACGGGAGCCAGACAGCCAGACGTCCTGAACGGAACAGCTTTTGGACAACCTGCAAGGCAGCCTGTGATTCTACTTATCTCTCTCCAGCAGCTGTCACATATCTTCATATCACTTTCCCCTACCTTCCTCCTTTTTTCTTTTTATTTTTCCCCCCATTTTCCCCTTTCCTCTCTCTGTCTGCCTCCATCATTCACATTCATCTGCCACCATGTCCCCTCCCCTACCTATCTATCGTCGTACAGTCCTCCACAGTCCTGCAATCACCCCAGACTCCTGTCTCACCACTCCCCTTCTCCTCATTATACTGGCCGTCTTGCCTCCCCACTCTCAGCCCTGATGCAGGGTTTTGACCTAGAATGTTGACAGACCCTTCCAGCATCTATAGTGTCTCCAGCAGATTATGCGTTACTCCAAATTCCAGCTTCTGAAGTTTATGTCTCCACTCGCACACAGTTGCAAAGTTCGAAGTAAATTCATTATCAAAGTACAAACATGTCATTTTCTGAGATTCATTTTCTTGTGGGCAGACTCAGTAAATCCATTAACCATAATAGAATCAATGAAAGAACACACCAACAGGCTGTGCAAGTCAACAAACTGCAAATAAAAAAAGAAATAACAACAATAATAAATGAGTAAGTGATAAATATTGAGAAAGTTCGATGAAAGTCCTTGAGAGTGAGTCAATAGGTTGTGGGAACAGTTTGTTGATGGAGCAAGTGAAGTTGAGTGAAGTTATCCCCTTTGGTTTAAGAGCCTAATGGCTGAGGGGTAATAACTGTTCCTGAACCTGGTGGTGTGAGTCCCAGGGCTCCTGTAACTTCTTCCTGATGGCAGCAATGAGAACAAAGCAAAACCTGGGTGGTGGGGGTACCTGATGATAACATAGAACCATAGAAAATAGGTGGAGTAGACCATTCAGCCCTTCGAGCCTGCACCGCCATTCAGTATGATCATGGCTGATCATCCAACTCAGAACCCTGTACCTGCCTTCCCTCCATACCCCCTGATCCCTTTAGTCACAAGGGCCATATCTAACTCCCTCTTAAATATAGCCAATGAACTGGCCTCAACTATTTCCTGTGGCAGAGAATTCCACAGATTCACCACTCTCTGTGTGAAGAAGTTTTTCCTCATCTCGGTCCTAAAAGGCTTCTCCTTTATCCTTAAACTGTGACCCCTCGTTCTGGACTTCCCCAACATCAGGAACAATCTTCCTGCAACTAGCTTGTCCAATTCCTTTAGAACTTTATACGTCTCAATAAGATCCCCCCTCAATCTTCTAAATTCCAGAGAGCATAAGCCTAGTCGATCCAGTCTTTCATCATATGAAAGTCCTGCCATCCCAGGAATCAATGATGGATGCTGCTCTCCTGTAACAACGCAGTGTGGATCTGCTCAGTGGTGGGGAGGGACCTGTGAAGGACGGCCATATCCAGAATTTTTTTCAGGATTTTCCATTCAAGGGCACAGGCGTTTCCATACCAGGCGGTGATACAGCCAGATTATACTTTCCACCACACATCTATAGAAGTTTGTCAAAGTTTTAGACATCATGCTGAATCTTTGCAAACCCCTAAGGAAGTAAGGTGCTGCTGTGTTTTCTTGGTAATTCATTTACATTCTGGGCTCAGGACATGTCCTCTGAAATGATAACACCGAGAAATTAAAAGTTGCTGACCCTCTCCACCTCTGATCTCCTGCTGAGGACTGGCTCATGGATCTCTGGTTTCCTCCTCCTGAAGTCAATCATCAGTTCCTTTACCACTACAGTGCTTAGCACATTGCTTCACAGTGCCAGCGATCTGGGTTCGATCCCCACCACTGCCTGTAAGGAGTTTTGTACATTCTCCCCATGACAACGTGGGTTTCCTCTGGGTGCTCCGGTTTCCTCCCGCAGTCCAAAGACGTACCAGTTGGTATGTTAATTGGTCATTGTAAATCGTCCTGTGATAGGCTAGGGTTAAAATCGAGTGATTGCTGGACAGTGCAGCTCAAAGGCTGGAAGGACCTGTTCCACACTGTATCTCAATAAATGAACGCCACTACAGTATTTTCAGAATTGTCTTCAGTCAATGTTGACACGATGATGTACTGTAAACACAACCCCCCCCCACACACACACACACACATTGCTGCTACACTACAAATAACTTCAAGAGAGTTGAACTTGAAATGGATACAGTATTTCCCTCCAATAAACAGTAGAAGCTATCAACTCTGCTCCCGGTCTTCGAAAGGCTTTGCAACAAGGTCTTCCCCCGAACCAAAGAGTGAATGAGGCCATTGTGCAGCAGTATGAACGTTCTCAATTCTATGTCCACTGCCTTCATGTTTCAACATCACCACCTGTTGCACTTCAGCTCTTCCTGACTGGTATCTTCTCCCACCTGTACAACATACAGGTGTTCAAATAATCTGTCTGCAGTCAGCTACATTTATAGATATGTAAGGTCAGAACGTGACAGAACACTAGAGCTACTCAATGAACTTACGTGGGTGTTTAATGACCCACTAATACAACAGAAAACTTGGGCAACTGCTCTGGAACGTCATCATTACACTCCATAAAGGCATACACTGGGCAGGGTCAAGAAACACTGAAACTGCAGCTATTTCTTGAAGATGGGAACGAGATTGTTAGTTCAAATGTAAAGATAAATGTAATCTGTAGAGTGACAGTGATGAAGGATAGGCCGTGGATAGGGCATAAACGTAGTCAGTCGGATGGGTAAATGAAAACAACAGGAATTCTGCAGATGCTGGAAATTCAAGCAACACACATCAAAGTTGCTGGTGAACGCAGCAGGCCAAGCAGCATCTGTAGGAAGAGGTACAGTCGACGTTTCAGGCCGAGACTAACGTTAGTCCTGACGAAGGGTCTCGGCCTGAAACGTCGACTGCACCTCTTCCTACAGATGCTGCTTGGCCTGCTGCGTTCACCAGCAACTTTGATGTGTGTTGGATGGGTAAATGAAATGTGTCTACTTTGATGCAAGAGGTATCAGGAACAAGGGCGGCAAACCTGGAGCATGGGTCAGTATTTGGAGCTATGAAGCTTGTCTGTCACAAGGGCAGGAATAGCTGCTGGATGTTCTGGGATTAGAAGGCTCGAAAGGGACAGGAAAGGAGGTAAAAAGGTGGGGTGTAGCATTATTAATCAGGGATAGTATCACCTCTGTAAAGGAAGATGTCATGGAGGAATTGTCTACCTAGTCAGTGTGGGTAGAAGTCAGAAAGAAGGAGGGAGTCATCACTCTATTGGGAGTTTTCTATAGGACCCCTCAATATTAACAAGCACACTGAGCAGATCCGAAAGCAGATTTTGGAAGGATGCAAAAATAACAAGGTTGTTGTCATGGGTAACTTCCCTAATACTGGCAGAGTTCCCCTTTGCACAAGAGGTTTAGATATGGCAGGATGTGTTAGGTGTAGCCTGGATCTTGTGTTAGGCAAAAAATTTGGTTAGGTGACAGATCTCTCAGTGAGTGTGCATTTTGGAGACAGTGACCACAACTCCCCGACCACCTTGGTCAGGGATAGGAGCACCAGGTATAGGAAAGTATTTAATTTTATTATGATGTTATTAGCCAGGTACTTGGGAGCCTACATGGGAAACAGATATTCTCAGGGAAAACGGAAATTTGGAGGTTGTTTAGGGAGCACCTGCATGTGGTTCTGGATAGGCTTGTCCCATTGAGGCAGGGAAAAGATGGTAGACTGAAGGAGCCATGAATGACAAGACAGATGGAACATTTAGTCAAGAGGAAGAAAGCATACTTAAGGATTAGGAAGAAAAGATCGGATGTGGTTCCTAAGGGTTATAAGGTAGCCAGGAAAGAGCTTAAGAAGGAATTTAGGAGAGCTAGAAGGGGGCATGTGAAGGACTTGGCATGTAGCATGTAGGATTAAGGAAAATGCCAAGGCGATCTACACGAATGTAAAGAATGGAGGATGACTAGAGTAATGATAGGACCAATCAAGAATAAAAGAGAAAAATTGTGCCTGTAGAAGTAAAGGAGGTCCTTAATGAATACTTTGCCTCGATATTCACCAGTGAGAGGGAACTTGATGAATGTGGGGTCAGTATAGAACAGGCTATATGCTAGAATATGTTGATGTCAAGACAGGGAATGTGTTGGAACTTTTGAAAAACATTAGATTAAGTCCCTGGGACAGAATGGGATGCCCCAGGTTACTATGGGAATTGAGGAAAAAGTTGCTGCACTGGTGGCGATGAACTTTGCATCCTCACCGACCACTGGAGCAGTACCAGAAGACTGGAAGATGGCAAATGTTATTCTTTTTTCTGTTCAAGAAAGGTAATAGGGGAAGTGTTGGGAATTATAGAGCAGTGAGGCCTACATCCATGGTGGACAAAACAGAGAAGAAAATTCCCAGAGACAGGTTTTAGGAGTATTTGGAGAAGCATGGTCTGGTTAGGGATAGTCAGCCGAGCTTTGTGAAGGGCGGGTCGAAACTTTGAGTCTGATTGACCTTTTCAAAGAAATGACAAAACATATTGATGAAGGTAGAGCAACGATGAGGTACATATGGATTTTAGCAAGGCACTTGACAAGGTTTTCCATGGTAAGCTCATTTAGAAAGTCAGGAGGCATGGGATCGAGGGAAAGTTGGCTGCAGGGATTTGGAATTGGCTTACCCACAAACGGCAGAGGATGGTTGTAGATGGATCATATTCTTGCCTGTAGTTCTATGACTAGTGCTGTCCAACTGGGATCTGTAATAGGACCCCTGTTCTTCGTGACTTTCATAAATGAGTCACATGACGAAGTGAAAGAGTGGATTGGTAAGTTTTCAGGTGGCACAAAGATTGGTGGTGTTGTGAATACTGTAGAAGGTTGTCATTGGTTACAACGGGACATTGACAGGATGCTGAACTGGGCTGACAAGTGGCAGATGGAGTTCAATTTGTAAAAAGTATGAAGAATTACACTTTGGAAGTCCAACTTGAAAGGTTCAAAGTTGAACGTAAATTTATTATCAAAGTGCATATGTATATGTCACAATGTACAAACCTAAGATTCATTTTCTTGTGGGCATTCGTAGTAAATACAAGAAAAACAATAGAATCAATGAGAGACTGCACCCAGCAGGATGGACGAACAACTAATGTTCAAAAGACAACGAACTGTGCAAATACAAAAAGAAAGAAAAATTTAAAAATAATAAATATAATAAATGAGCAAAAATAATTGACAACATGAGATGTAAAGTCCTTGAAAGTGAGTCCATAGGTTATTGGAACAGTTCAATGATGGAGTGGGTGAAGCTGAGTGAGACAGAGCACAGGATTAATGGCAGGATTCTTAGCAGCGTGGAGGAAAAGAGGGATCTTGAAGTCCTTCGAAGTTGCAGTGCAAATTTTCAGGGTGGTTAGGACGGCAAATAGTTTGTTAGACTTCATTAGTGGCATGGTTGCATTCAAGAGCCACGAGGTAATGTTGCAACTCTATAAAACTCTGGCCAGAGTATACCAGGAGTGCTGTGTGGAGTTCTGGGAGCCTCATTATAGGGAGGATGTGGGTGTTAGAGAGGGTGCAGAGGAGACTTAGCAGGATACTACCTGGATTAGAGAACACATTTAATAAGGAAAGGTTGAGCAAGCTAGGGCTTTTCACTTTGGACAAAGGACAATGAAAGGTGATTTGATAGAGGTGTACAAGAGGCACAAATTGAGCAGAAAGCCTGAGCCTTTTCCCAGGGTGGCAATGGGTGATACAAGAGAACATCCTTTAAAGGTGATTGGAGGAAAGTTTAGGAGGGATGTCAGAGGTAGGTTTTTTTTTACACAGAGAGTGGTAAGTGCATGTAACACACTGCTGGGCTTGGTGGTTGAGGCGGTGACATTAAGGACCTTTAAGAAACTCCTAGATGGGCACATGGATGACCGAAAAATGAAGGGCTATGCAGGAGGAAAGGATTAAATTGATCATAGAGTAGGTTAAAAGGTTGGCACAACATCATGGGCCGAATGGCCCTTAATGTGCTGTACTGTACTGTGGCCTGCTTAAGGAGCTCACTTGGTCTTTTTTTCATATCAGCCTGCACAGTTACAGACCTGACACCATAACTGACTGCCTTGCATTAGCTCCCAGCACTCTACAAACCGTCTTTGAAAGACCATAAGAGCTAGGAGCAGAATTAGGCCATTCAGCCCATCGAATCTGCAATTCCATCATTCCTGATTTATAACCCCTCTCAATCCCATTCTCCTGCCTTCTTCCCATAACCTTTGACACCATTACTAATCAAGAACCTGCCAACCTCCTCTTTAAATATACCCAGTGAATTGGCCTTCACAGCCACCTGTGGCAATGGATTCCACAGACTCACCATCCTCTGGCTAAAGAAATTCCTTTTCATCTCTGTTTTAATGGGATGTCCTTCTAGTCTGAGGCTGTTCCCTCTGGTCCTAGACTCCCACACAATAGGAAACATGCTCTTCACATCCACTCTACCTAGGCTTTTCAATATTTGATAAGTTTCAATGAGATTCCCCTCATTCTCCTAAACACCAGTAAGTGCAGGCCCAGAGCCATCAAAAGCTCCTCATATGTTAACCCTTCGGCATTGAAGGTGTGCAAATATTTGATTCAAATTCATGTTTCAAAGTTGATCTTTCACTTATTCTCCAAACAATACTGAGTTTTCAATGACAGGAAGACATTAGAGGGTTCAATGACATTCAGATGTTGGCCAGTTGCCAGTTTAATTTGAAAGAAAAATTAAACTAGCAGACACAAAGGCATTTTCAATCTCTCATTGCAACATTGGGAAATTCACACCTGCTTCAAAAGGCCAACAATCACACCTCCGTCCAAGAAGAATAGGGTGAGCTGCCTTAACGACTATTGTCCAGTAGCATTCACATCTACGGTGATGGAGTGCTCTGAGAGGTTGGTTATTTTTAGGATCAATCCCCCTGCCTCAGCAAGGACTTGGACCCACTGCAATTTGCCTATCACCACAATAGGTCTACAGTGGATGCGTTCTCATGCGGCCTTGGATCATCTGAACAATACTAATACTTATGTCAGCTGTTGTTTACTGACAACAGCTCAGCATTTAAAACATTCATTCCTACAGGTCTAATCAAAAATCTCCAAAACCTGGATCTCCTCTGCAATTAGATTCTTGACTTCCTCACCAGAACTCCACAGTCGTGTGGATCAGAAGTAACATCTCCAACTTGCTGATAAATAACATTGGTGCATCTCAGGGTTGTGTGCTTAACCCACTGCTCTACTCTCTCTACACCCATGACTGTGTGGCTAGGCACAGCTCAAAGGACTTCTATAAATTTGCTGATGACACAACCATTGTTGGCAGAATTTCAGATGGTGATGACAAGGCATACAGGAGCAAGATATATCAGCTAGTTGAGTGGTGTCATAGCAACAACCTTACACTTGATATCAGTAAGACCAAAGAATTGATTGGTGGACTTCAAAAAGGGTAAGAAGTGGGAACACACACCAGTCCTCATAGAGGGATCAGAAATGGAAAGAGTGAACAATTTCAAGCTCCTGGTTGTCAGCATCTCTGAGGATCTATCCTAGGCCCAACATATTGATGCATGCACAAAGAAGACACAACAGCAGATTTATTTCATTAGGAATTTAAGATATGGTTTGTCACCAAGGACACTTGCAAATTTCTACAGATGTATCATGGAGACCATTCTTTAAATTTTCATTATTTCTTTATTGTCGCCAAACAATTGATACTAGAGCGTACAATCATCACAGCGATATTTGATTCTGCGCTTTGCGCTCCCTGGAGTACAAATCGATAGTAAATATAATAAAAATTTAAATTATAAATCATAAATAGAAAGGGAAAGTAAGGTAGTGCAAAAAAACCGAGAGGCAGGTCCAGATATTTGGCGGGTACAGCCGAGATCCGGGTCAGGATCCGTTCAGCAGTCTTATCACAGTTGGAAAGAAGCTGTTCCCAAATCTGGCCGTGCAAGTCTAACTGGCTGCATCACCACCTGGTAATGGGGGGTGGGCAATGCACAGGATCAAAATGAGCTGCAGAAAGTTGTAAACGCAAGTCAGCTCCACCATGGGCGCTAGCCTCCTCAGCATCCAGGAGATCCTAAAGATGTCTCAAAATGGCAGCATCCATCATTAAGGACACTCATCACTCATCACATGCCTCCTTTTCATTGTTACTGTCAGGGAGGAGGTACGGGAGTCTGAAGGCACACACTCAGCAACTCAGGAACGGCCTCTTCCCCTCTGCCAGCAGGTTTCTGAATGGACGTCAAACCCATGAACGCTACCTCACGACATTTATTTCTCTCTTTTCTTCCACTACTTATTTAGCTTCTTAAAAACACACATACGTATATATACACACATACACTTCCTACTGTAATTCACTGTTTTTTATTACTATGTATTCAATATACTGCTGCTGCAAAATAACAAATATCATGACATATGCCAGTGATGTTAAATTTGACTCTGATCCTAAAAATCACCCTCACTTTTTAAAAGGTACCTCAACTCACCAGCTCTTGGCTCTGAATAGAAGCATACTGTATTGGATGTTCCTGCAGCAATCCTGCAGGATCATAGAGAGCCACAATCATTGAGTCACAACACAGGAAAAAGAGCCCTTCAGCGCACTGAATGTATGCCAACCATCAATTCCCCATTTCCAATATTCCTAAGTACATTAATCCCAATTTTTATTCTCCCCACATTCCCATCAACTCTTCCCAGAATCTGCCACTCAGTAATGCAGAGTGTCCAAATAAGCATCCGTTAGTCTCGTGAGACCATGGATTTGCACCTTGGAAGGTTTCCAGGGCGCAGGCCTAGGCAAGGTTGTATGGAAAACCGGCAGTTGCCCATGCTGCAAGTCTCCCCTCTCCACGCCACCGATGTTGTCCAAGGGAAGGGCACTAAGGCTGATACAACTTGGCACCGGTGTCGTTGCAGAGCAATGTGTGGTTAAGTGCCTTGCTCAAGGACACAACACGTTGCCTTGGCTGGGGCTCGAACTAGCGACCTTCAGATCACTAGACTGACACCTTAACCACTTGGCCACTACCAGCAGAGTGTCCAGTTCACCTACCAAACTGATACATTTCTGGGATGTGGGAGAAACAGATCAAACCATCCCAGGAGAAGGTACAACCAGACAATACTCAAGGTCAAGGTTGAACCCGGATTGTTGGAACTCTGAGGTAGCCTCTCTACTGGCAAAATTTTCTATCCCAAGATTGCTTTGTAACTGAAAAGAGAAGCTAGCAGTGCCCAGCAGCCTTTTTCCTTTTGTAAACATTGACTCGTGGACGTGTTTGAAACCATCTGCCAATGATTAAATGCCACAGTAAGAACGTTTCGGACTCTAAACTCTTTATAACCCACCT
Organism: Mobula birostris; assembly: GCF_030028105.1. Lineage (NCBI taxonomy): Eukaryota > Metazoa > Chordata > Chondrichthyes > Myliobatiformes > Myliobatidae > Mobula > Mobula birostris. The sequence goes on from NC_092401.1 coordinate 14,072,632, forward strand.
ATTGCCACCCCAATCCCCAGCCCCGTGGCTCACAACTACACAAGTGCCCCGACCCTGAGGGTGAGGGTACTTGTTTATGCCCAATGGCACATGGGCGTTGTACAAGGTAGGGAGCAAGAGAAAGTGGAAGATGCCTGAATAAAAACGTGGGGGGTGGTAGGAGGGGGCTAGCTGGAAGGTAATAGGTGAAGCCTGGTGGGTGGGAAAGGTCAAGGGCTGGAGAGGAAAGAATCTGATAGGAGAGGAGAGCAAACAATAGGAGAAAGGGAAGGAAGAGGGGACCCAGGGCGAAGCAGTAGGCAGGTGAGAACAGAATGAAAGGTCAGAGTGGGGAATAGAGGAAGGGGGAGGGGAATTTGTTCACTGGAAAGAGAAATTGGCCTTCAGTCCATCAGGTTGGAGGGTACCCTGACGGAATATAAGGTGTTGCTCTCCCATCCTCAGGGTGGCGCAAGAGGTGCTCGACAAAACGGTCCTCCAACTTACAACGGGTCTGTTTGGGGCCCTGAATGGGGGTGAAGGAGGAGTTACATGGGCAGGTGTAGCACTTAGGCCACCTACAGGTAGATTAGTGGGGAGCAATGGAAAGCAGGGGTAGGGGGATTTGCTACGATTAGAAAATAAATAGTGCAAAGATAGACCTTGGGAGGTTGGGATATTCTTTGCGATTCAGGTCAGCATAGTGATCACCCAGTAGTGATCTCCTTGGCAATTCTTCAACACTTGCACACATGCAGATATGTCTTTAAGAACTGACCACTGAGGGTGTGTCTGGGTGACTAAATTTCACCAGCTGTGGGAAATTGAAGCAGAGCTCCAATTACACCCACTGTTTCCAAAACTGTGCAGAGTTACACAAAGAAGTCCCCCCATACCATTTTTACCCAGTGCCGCTTGCAATATCTTTAGATTTTTCCACAACACATGGGAATCACATGGCAGCCAAATGAACAGTGCACACAAATTTCTAGCTGTCAATAGTTTATCAATTAGAAATCTGAAAAGAACATTTAAAACCATCCAGTTTTTCTTGTTCACTCTTTATGTTTCTTTCTTAGCCACAAAGGAGACCGCCGCACGACCGAAGTTCAGTCTATACAATGAAAGTATGGCTTACCTGTGGGACAATGAGCCCCAACTCTCCACTACTGAGTACCCCAAATCCATCCATTCAACCAGTCCTACAGAGTTATCAGGGCAGTCATCAGCACTTGGAACAATCAGAGAACACATGGATCACACTGAGAGTACGCCAGCCTCAGGAACTAGCATGGAGGTAGATGGAATATAATGCAAAGTTCGAGTGAGGACTGAAGGAGATGAACGAAAGAGATGTGGGACATGTGCAGATTAGAAGTGAAGTTCAAAAGAAAGAGCTCAGTCCAACAAGCCAAAGTCATTTGCAGACATGAACGAGATCTTGGACACACTGCCAGAGGTGACTGATATGGACCCCAGTCATCGTTCAGATAACTGTTACCCTGGGACATCCAACAGATGGCAGTATTCAATGATGACAATGTTAGGTGGAGGCAACTGAATGCAAATTTATTTATTTAATTAGAAATATATCTTGAAAAGTTAAAATTTGGATCTGTAACAAGTTTTTAATGTATGATCTTGTATAGCTAAAGCTGAAAGTGTTCTGTTCTTATTCTTTAATTTTAATTTTATTTGTTGGTGACCATTGCTGCTCCACACAGCACAGCTGGCTGTATGCATATACTGGAATGATTGCAACAAATCACGTCGACCGTCATTTAGCCTTTTATGGGGTTGGTGGGGGAGGCGGTTTGGAGTTGTTGTGCCTTAGTGATTTGTCTCCTTGGAACAGATATCAGAATTATTGCCAGTTGCACATTAATCTATGCAAATATTTTACTAAATAGCGTAAAAGGAATTTCCAAAGAAAACTGTGGTTTTGTGATTCCTGAGAGGCTACATAACAAAAGTTCTAATTTTGTGCATTGGTATCTTATAGGTGCTTTTTATTTAACCCCAAGACGCTTTAGCTGAAGAAATGGTATGAATTCTGTGCTGGTACAATCCTCGTTAATTTTTTTTAAAAATCTGAGCTTAAAATTGCTGTTTTTCTCCCAGAATCTAGTTGAGTTATAGAAAGGATATAAAGCATTCATTTTGCCAAGCCACCAGTATTTTTGCTTACAAACTTTACATTACTTCAAAATGGCATCAGCTTTTCATTGACAAAAGAAAGGTAGAGGCTGAGCACTTCCGTGCCCAGTGGCAGGAGGGACCTTTCCCCACAATGCCTTTATGGGGGCTGGATTGTGTTCCAGCACATCCCTCGGGGCACTCCTGCACTCTGGAATGTGCCAGTTTGCACAGGAAGACCAGCAGGTTTTCAGAGGATCAAAGTTAATTTTTTGCTGGTCTAGTTTATTGTCATACGGGGAGGTACAGGTACAAAGGGAAACTTACAGCAGCTAGACAGGCATATAGATTCAGACAACACACAAAACACAAATGGTTCAAAGCAATGGAGAGAGAATAAAGATGAATAATGAGACATTAGTGTAAAACGCACACACAAATCAGAGACAAGTATTTGATAGTGCACTGGCCAGGACCTGATCGTGGGTCCTGATGACAGGTCTCGGATCAAAATTCCCCTCCATAGATGCTGCCTGACCTGCTCAGTTCCTCCAGCGTTTTCTCATGATAATACCAGAGCTGGTCCGTGGTGTTCCTTTGCTGAGTTAGGATTAGATTTGTGCAGGTTAGTTAAAAAAAAACCTGGAGGATGCAGTATAGTAGCTGTTCCTGAACTGGTTCTGCAGGACTTCAGGACCCTGTATCTCCTGCCTGATGATCTTTACTATTTATCCCAATGGAGGGGGCTCTCCTCACCACCAGCCATGTGAGATTTTGGTATCTGAGATTTCTGATGATGAGGTGTTCTTTGATAGTCAGCTCAAGAAACCTGACAGGACGCACCATCTCCTCTTCTGTCTTTGAGGGTGTTGCATGCAGCCCACTATTTAACAGAGGTGGCCAAGGGTGCTCTTCAGCACAGATTTCCACAGGGGACATGTGGTAATGGTAAGGTCCAATTGAAAGGAATGTGACATGACATAAGGTCAAACCCATCCCCTGTAACATCAGGGCCAATAGAACCTCAGCGGAAAATGGCCCTTGGTGTTCACTTTCTCGTGCTCAGCTTGAAACATATACAAAGATGGTCATGAGGGAAGAGGACCATGCTGGATACATTTCCTTTTCAGATCCGTGCCTTGCGTCTCTGTGGACATGATCCATTTTGAATTTCTTGATGAAATGGAAGGTTGTTGTGTTACCACAGCACAAGTATAGGGTATGGGCCATATCTGTGCCATGTACGCCAATATCAACACCTCACACCTGATGACTAGGTTCATCCCCACAATGAAGAACAAATTCCACTCTCACATTCTTAATTTTGATTGCACTTTAGCAGGAGCTTTACCTGTGTTTTCTTGTTGCCGGAACCAGATTCCCTGCACCTTCTGGAAGCATCTTTCCTGATGAATTTCCCAAAAGTCTCAATATAGAAGAAAGAGGAAAACCTTGTCTAGTTCCAGATTTGATTGGGAAACTTTCTACTTCTGAACCATTACATAAGACAGCATTACTGACATCTGTGTACAGCAATCAAATCTTGCTACAGATTCCCTCCCCAGTCACATTTTACAGAGCACGCCATCATGTACTTGCACAATTTTCTATCAAATTCTCTTCCTCCAGACTGACTAGCCAAGAATTCATCTCCATTTTCTGCACATGTGTGATCATATCCATGGCTGTCAGAGATCTTGCTTTGAGGTACAGCGCAGGTAAACACGAATCCACTGGTGGTACCCAGCACAAAATCTTTCAATCCATATTTAATGGTGGAATGACTTCTCTTGCTTGTAAACGAGGGTGATGATTCCTTAGCTTGTGAATTCTATGCATGTTGCCAGCTGGAAGCCTAGCACTGGACACTCTCCGGATGTTTGGCCCATCCTGTCCCACCCAGTCTAATAAGTTCATCCAGAATTAGTCATTGGTTCAGACCCTCGCTCTAGGTGTCATCTAAAACTTCTGAAATAGAAGACTGGAAATTAGACCATAAGACAAGAGCAGAATTAGGCCATTGGTCCACTGAGAGTTTTGGATGTGCTGTGTCCTTCCATTCAAATGGGCTGGCAGAGGACGATTTTTAGATCATTAATTTATCTGGCTGTGAGGATATTACTGGAGTTTACTGAGTCTCTCCCTTAAGGCTGTTGATCCCAGAGGTCCCTCTGTGAGCCTTTTGGGAAGAATTTAGAGCACGTCTCATCTGATTCCATGGAGCAGAGTCTGGATCCGAAGATGATCTTGGAGAACTCCATGGCAAAGAGCAAGGCTTGTTCATTCTTTATCTCCTCGACAACCAACCCCACTGATTGTACCAAGAATAGATTTTGCTTTCTCAGAATAGTGCTGAAGATTCTTCAAAGTTTTTCTTCTTTTACTGCATACAAGATTCTGCAAGATTTCAAATTTGCTGTGGGTTTCTAGAGCCGTCAGATTCCAGTTTGATTTTTTGGAGGCATTTTTAAAATTAACTTACTACAGCATGATCAGCTTCCAGCATAACAATCACATTGGACCAATTCTCCCTCATCTTCTTATCCTGTACCTCTGTATTTCATTCTTTCATATACCTATCATCGTCTCTTTGATCCTGTTCATCACTCACCAGACACTACAAGCAACTTAGAGCAGTCAGTTGACCTACCATCATGTCTTGGGATGTGGGAGGAAAGCTGGGCAGCTGGAGACAACCCACGTGGTCACAGGGAGAGTGTGCAAACTCCACACAGCCAACAGCATGGTCAGGACTGAACCAGGGTCACTGGAGCTGTGAGGGGATGGTGCTAACTTACCACCGTGCTGCCGTCTTCTTCCACCACACCACCGAATTTCCTTGTTCCTCTGCTACCTCCTCTTCCATTGCTTGGGGAAGAGGCCGGGGGCTCTAAAATGGAGTATGGCAGCTTGATGCACCCAGACCTCCCCTCCTTTCTCTGGACGTTCCTGGTCGAAGCCTTGGAGGGAGAGGGGAGGGGTTTTCCTTTCTGAAGATGTTGCCAGCACTCTTTTATGTTGTTCGTGTGTGACCTGGGCTGGCTCCTGTAGCAGTGGTCTGCTTACCATGTAGACTGATGCCAATACTCTGCCTGCTATAATTTACCTGGTGCCCCTCCTGCCTGTCAGAGCCCACTGACTCTTTAACCAGTTATCTGCTAACCTTTTCCCAAACAACATCTTCATAACCACCCATACACAATCTCTCCATGATGTCCATTCTCCTCTAGATCCCAAAGATCTTCACCCACTCTATCCCACAATGATTCCTCATCCAGTTCTATTGCCTGAAGACTTCAATCCTGTCCATTCCTTGAAGATCCTTTCCCTCTGCCCCTCCTCCCCTCCCAGACCCCTTTCCACACTCTTCTCCCATTCCTGTTCCCTCCCTCCACACTCTCTCCCCCACCCCTCCCCTCCCTCCCCAGCTCCCTCTCCACACACTCGTCCCCTCACCCACAGCTCCCTCCCTCTCCATACACTCTTCCCCTCCCCTCAGGTCTTACCTACTGCCTCCACCTCTCTCCCTATTTTCCCTCATGCTCTCCACTCTTCCTCCGTTGATCTCCCCTCCCCCACCACTCCTCCTTTCCTCGCCCTCCATACTATCCCACTTCCTTTCCCTCAGCATCTTCCTTCCCAATACTCCTCTCACCTTTCTCCTCCTCCACTATTCCTCCCCGCTCCCCATCCTTCACTCCCACCATTCCCCTCCCCACCCCCTTACATCTCCCCTATCCTCCTGCATTCCCTGCCCATGCACACACTCCCCCTCCCCATACCCTACCTAAAGTTGCCCACATCCCCATTATACTCTCTGCAACTCCCCCTCCCATGCTTCCCTCTCCACATTCTCCCCTCGCCACATCTCCTGCCCACCCCACTTTCCCCATTCCCTAATACCATTCCCTGTACAATTCCCCAAACCCATGCTGACAATTCCCCCCTCTCTCCACTCCCATCTACCCCGCTGTTCCCACTTGCCACCCCACCTTCACCACCCTACATCCCTCTCCTTTCCTCCCCTTCACCTCACCCCTCCCCTACCCATTCCCCCTTCCCCCTTACCCCCATTCCTCTGCTCTTTCCCTTTGCCCCATCCTCTGCTTCCCTCCCCCACCTCTGCCCCACATTCCTCTATTGCCCCTCTCCCCTTCCACTATTGCCAGACTCTCCACTTCCACTGCCCTCTGCCCATTCACTCTGCTCCTCCCATCTCCCCCACCACCCTCACTCCTCCCTTCCTCCCCACTACCCTACCTACCACACCTGCCCCTCCCTTATCCCTCCACTCTTTACACCCACTTCCCTCTCCCACAATTCCCCTTGCCACCTTCCTCTCCCCTCCATTCCTCCCCATCCCACTCCCCTCTTCCTTTTACCTGCCCCTTATAACCCCCTCCACTACACCTTTGTCTTCCCCCCATTCACTTCCACTCCCTCTCCCGTCCTACCCTTCTCATGCCTCCAACTCTCCTTCCTCTGCCCCTTCACTACCTCTCCCCGCCCGATCACTCACTTCTCCCACACCCACTCCCCCTCCACTCCCTACCTTCCTTCCCATCAACCTTCCCTTCCCCCTTCCAACTCCCCTACCCCTCCACTTCCTTCCACTCCCCTCCCCTCTCATTCACTTATTTGTCATTTCCCCCTCCCTATCTCCTTTCCCTGGCCCTTTGCGCTACTCTCCCCTTTCTCCCTCCCTACTCACCTCCACCTCTGCTCTTTCCACACAACACTCTTCTGACCTACACTCCCCAGCCAACACCTCACATGCTCCCTCCTTCTCCCCCTTCTACCCTCACTCCTCCTGCTCCTACCCTTCTCCCTCATTCCCCTTTTTCCTTACAACCCCTCTCCCTCCCTTCATCCTTCCCCCATTTCCCACATCCCTCCCCTCCCTGCTGTCCTCATCCTCTCTCTCCTCGTGCCCTCTTACCCCTCTCCCCTCATCCACTTTCCCACACTCCCCATTCCTTCCCTTCACCCTCTCCCCACATCCCTCCCCTCCCTGCTGTCCTCATCCTCTCTCTCCTCATGCCCTCTTAACCCTCTCCCCTCAACCCCTTTCCCACACTCCCCATTCCTTCCCTTCCCCTCTCCCCACATCCCTCCCCTTCTCCTCTCATCGCTCCCTTCCCCACTCCCCTCGTCCCTCCCCTTCCCCCTCCCCTCATCCCCTTTCCCACACTCCACCATCCCTTCCCCTCTTCCCTTGTCCCTCCCCTTCCCCCTCACCTCATTCCCCCTTCTCTCCTCATCCCTCCCCTTCTCCCCTCATCCCTCCCTTTTCCCCCACTCCCCGCGTCCCTCCCCTTCCTCCTACTCCTTATTCCTTCAACTCTCTCATCTCCCTCCCCAATCACCTCCGCCTACTCCCCACCTCTATCGTCAGTCCTCTGCTCTTCCCCCACTCTACTACCCTCCTTAATCCACCATCCCCTTCCTCTCCATCCATTATACCCCCCACTACTTCCCTCTCCCCCCTTATTTCCCCTTCCCCTCTGCTGCTTCTTCACTCCACTTCTATCCTTCCTCTGCCCCCTTCCTTACCCCTCATTCACTCCCTTCAACCTTCCCTACCCCTCCCCTTTCACTCCCACTTCCCTCTCCATAATTGCCGCTCTTCTCCGTCTCTTCCTTCTCTCCAGCTCCTCTGCCACTTGCCTCACCCCTTCCCCTCGGATCTACCTTCCTCAATCCCTTCTCCCATCCCCTCTCCACTCTGTCACTCCCCCATTCCCTCCTTCCAACCCCTACCTCTTTCCCCAGCCCCTGTCCCCTCTCACTACCCCTCCCCTTCTTCCCTACCTCTCCCTCCCAACCTTCTCCCCCTCCCCACACTCCTCCCTCTTCTCCTCCAAACCTACCTATCCCCTTCACTTCCCACTACTCCTCCCCACTCCAATGCCTTCTCCTCCATCCCCAACCATACCCCCTTTCCCACCCCTTCCCTATCACAGCTCTCACAACACCCTCCCCTTTCACCCCCCACTTTCCCTCCACCCCTCCTCCCTCCCCTTGCCACCACTCCTGCTCTTACTCCCACTGCTCAAATCATCCACCCTCATCCCCTCCACTTCACCCTCCCTCCACTCCACACTCCCCTTCCCCTCAAAAACTCTCCTCCTGAACACCTTAACTACCCCTTCAACTCTTCCTCCCCCACCCTACCCCAATCTCCTCCTCTTCTCAACCACTTCCCCTCTCGCGTAACCTTCCCTCAACTTCCCATCCTCCTCCCCTAACCTTCCCCGACTCTCCCTCGCCCTCTCCCCTAACTTTCCCCTTCTCCCCATCGTCCTCTCCCCACTCCCCTTACCCTCCCCGTTTGCCCTCACCCAATCTCTCCCTTCCCTCCTCCCAACTCACCCTCCCCTCCTCCAACACTTCTCCCCTCACCTGCCTGCCCCCTTACCCCCAACTCCCCCTTACCCTCCCCTCTTTCCCCCTTCCCTCTCTCCCCCCTCCCCCCTCCCCCTTCCCTCCCACTTCCCTCCCACTTCCCTCTCTCACCCCTTCCCCTCCCCTGTCACCCCTTCCCTTTCACTCCTTCCTCTTCTCCTCTTACCCGTCCTCCCCCAGCTTACTCCTCCATGCACCCCAACTACCCTCCCCTATCCCAGCTTGCCCCCTGCCCTTTCCCCTCACCCCAACTCCTCCTCCCGCTCCCCCACAGTAATCTCCTCCCCTCCTCCCCCCCACACGCCCCTCCCCCCACTCACCCCCGGCGCCCCTCTGCCCCTGGTCGGCTCCGCCCTGAGGCCGGGGGCGGTCCGACCTGCTGTCAGGCAGCAGAGCTGCCGCGCTCCGACTGAGCTCTCGCAGTTTCGGCCTCGCCGCATCATGTCCTGCCGCTCGCTGTTGCTGGCCGCGCTCTTCCCCGCTCTGACCCTGGCCTACTTCCCGGAGGAGCGCTGGTCCGAGGAGTCGCCGCTGCTCTCTCCGCGGGTCCTCATCGCCATCATCGCCCGCAACAGCGCGCACGGACTGCCGGCCTTCCTGGGCCGCATCGAGGGGCTCCGGTACCCCAAGGACAGGCTCAGTCTGTGGTAGGTAGGGAGGGGATGAGCGAAGTTGTGGTCGAAGGGCAAGGGTGTGAGGAGGAGGTAGTGGTTGGAGGGTGAGGGGATAATGGAGGGTTGAGGATGGGGAGTGGAGAGAAGGGTGGGAGCAGAGAGGCAGGGTCATTGACTGAGGGAGGGGTTGGAGGGCAGGAGTTTGAGGGGGTTATGGAGTTGGTGGATTATAGGAGCAGAGAATGGCGGCAGGGACGTTGGGGAAGGGAGGGGTTGGATTCGAAATGGAGTGGGAGGGTAGTGATTTGAGGAGGAGGTAGTGGTTGGAGGGCGAGGGGATTGTGGAAGGTTGAGGGGGGTAAGAGAGCGGAGTTATGATAGGGAAAGGGACAGGAATCAACAGTGGAGATTAGGAATTGATGGGGATGGGGACAGTGAGTGAGGGAAGTGGCAAGAGGGAAGTACATGAATGGAGAATGTAATGAAGAGGGGAGTGAAGGTGGTAGATAACGAAGCAAGAGAGAAGTGGGAGAAGATGGTAAGGCAACGAGGAGGGAGTGAAGTGGGGCAAAGGTGCAGATGGGGGAGGAAGAGGTCAGAACAATAGAGAGGGGATCATGGCAGACTAGGAGGAAGACATAATGGGCAGGAGAAGAGATGGAAAGGACGATGGTGGAAATAAGGGGAGTGGATTGGTGATTTGGGAAAAGTGAAAGTGGGAGATTAGAGAACGGAGGTGAGAGAACTGATCTGTGTTTGGGGTAGAAATCCACAAAGGAAGGAAGGTGCAATCATAGAATTATGTGGACCACAATTAGTTCACAGGAAGCAAGATGGACAAGGAATAAGTTTTAAGGAGAGCATTAAATGCAAAGAGTTGGAGAGGTTAAGAGAGGGAATTCTCAAATCGTAGCACTGGTATAAGTGAAGGTGCAGCTTACAAACAACAGGAATTCTGCAGATGCTGGAAATTGAAGCAACACACATCAAAGTTGCTGGTGAATGCAGCAGGCCAGGCAGCATCTCTAGGAAGAGGTGCAGTTGACGTTTCAGGCTGAACCAGTGTCCTGACGAAGGGTCTCGGCCTGAAACGTCGACTGTACCTCTTCCTAGAGATACTGCCTGGCCTGCTATGTTCACCACAACTTTAGTGTGTTGCGTGCAGCTTACAGAATCCAGTGGTGGTTAGTGGGGAGGATACAGGTGAGAGGGGAAGAGAAGGGTAATGTCTGAAGTGCGATAATCACCACTTACACACCAGAAGAGTATAACATTTAAATAGTTAAACTATTTTGTTGTTAAAGTTTTTGCTTTTTTAAAAAGCAAATTTTATGTTAAGGAATGTATGAAGTTAGTCCCATTTTATGTTCCTCTGTAAAGGGAAGGATATCATTTATTCCTAGAAACGTGGGCTGATTTTCTCCAAAAGCTGAGTCTCTGGAATGCTTTGCCAGCTATTGTACTGATGCTCCGCCTTTAGGAGTTTACTATCCATGAAGCAAAAAGCAAAATGCTGTAATTGCTGAAAATCTGAAGTAGAAACAGATAAAGAAGGAGCTGCTTAGCACGCCACACAACGTGTGTGGAAAAAGAAACGGCGTTTCATGTCAGTGACCTTTCCCAGGTCTGATGGAAAGTGGAGAAACTGGTTATCTGAAGTCTGGTGCAGGTCACACATGGGCTTACAGATGCTGATTCTTGAACAAAGTCCAGTTTACTGTTCGTGTAAAATATGTTCACCCTGATGATAGGCTTTTCCATTCATGGGCACTGGTGTTTGCATATCAGGCTATGATCAATAATCTGTCTTCACCCAGAGGTGGTTCCTGAGAAATTGGAAACAATCCAGGTTTTAAAAATCTTTAATATCATTCACTGATACTGTTGGAGAGCTTTGAATGGCAGCTATTCTGTGTGTAAGAAAGACTTTTCCTTGTGATACCTTTGACTATTATTTGTGTTGTCTGCTTTTTGACTTGTTCACCAGAGACAACAGTGTATTGAATTGAATTGACTTTATTTCTTACATTTTTCACATACATGAGGAGTAAAAACCTTTTCGTCACGTCTCCGTCTAAATGTGCAATTTATAGTAATTGTAATAAATAGTATGTACAACAGGACAGTTGATATAGCATAGAAATACAATTGTATCAGTGTGAATTAATCAGTCTGATGGCCTGGTGGAAGAAGCTGTCCTGGAGCCTTTTGTTCCTGACTTTTGTGCTGCAGTACGGTTTATGCTGCTGTCTCTGCACCATTAAGTTAGCTTAGGGTTAGTGTGTTCCTTGGTCCTTTCTCTCACTTCGATAAACTGGAATAGTTTTTCTTTATTATCACGTGTACTCTGAGATGTAGTGAAAAAACTTTGCCAGCCATACAGATAACCTTAGGCACCTGTTACATTGAGGTAGTTCAATGGGGAAAAACAATAACAGAATGCAGAGTAGAGGAACAGTTGACAGCAAACGGGATGGCACGGTAGCGTAGTGGTTAGCACAACACTCCACTGAACCAGCGATTGGGGTTCAAATCTCACCGCTGCTCGTAAGGAGTTTGTACATTCTCTCTGTGTCCGTGTGGGTTTCCTCCCACAGTCCAAAGACATACTGGTCAGTAGGTTAATTGGTCATTGTAAATTGTCCTGTCTTTAGGCTAGGTTTAAAATCGGTGGACGGCATGGACCGAAGGGCCTATTCGGTGCTGATTCTCAATAAACAAACAAGTAAATAGAATAAGGGGCAAGGTGATGTAAATTGTGAGGTCAAGTTTTCATTTTTTTGTACACAAGGTCCCTTCAGTAGTCTCATAACAGTGGGATAGAAACTGTCTTTGAGTCTGGTGTCACGTTTTCAAGATTTCGTATCTTCTGTTTGATGTGAAGAGTGGGCGGGGGATGTGTTCGGGCAGAAAATATGTGCGGCATTGCTGATTTTTGATTATGTTGGCGCCTTACCAAGCGGCAAGAAGGGTAGACGTTGCCCATGGAGGACAGACTGCTTTATATTTTCATTTTCTGAAGATTAAACTTCTCCGATTCTTACATACTAAATTAGTTAAAATTATTTATTATGCAAGTTGAATTACTGAGGCATTTAAAAGAAGAAGATAAACACCAGGTCAGCATCCATATAGATGCTGATGACCACAACTTGGGAGCGCCTTAACCACTCATCATTTAGACAACTTGTCCGGCACCCACAGGTGTGCTGTAAAGTTATCATTCAGTGGGTCCACCCTCCTTTCTAGCCAATGTCTCACACAGTGTAAGATTGTTCCAAGCGTTGTGACTGTGGAACTTTTCATCATAAGGATCAACTACTTCCATTGCTACCCATCTCTCTTCTTACCTCTGCTCATCAGTAGAGGCATTTTTCCAAAACTTTACACTGCATAAAGTCATGCTTGTTGATGAAAACCCTTTTTCCCCATATTTTGTTTTGCACCAGAAGAATTGGGGTTAGTTTTGGATTACCTGGAGCATGGGTTTTAATTTGGGGAAATTATGGTGTGTGGTGTTGCTGACTGCATTCTTGATACTTTTTGTTTTACTGTTGTAAATCTGGGCAAGATGTGAGCAGCCTACCTTCTCCAAGGCAGGAATTACGATGATGTTTACGGGATTTAACTTGGGGTGGCACAATGCTTCACAGTGCAGGTGACCCGGGTTCAATTCCCGCTACTGCCTGTAAGGGGTTTGTATATTCCCCCTGTGATCACATGAGTTTCCTCTGAGAGCTGCGGTTTCCTCCCACAGTCCAAAGATGTACCGGTTAGTAGGTGAATTGATCATTGTAAATTGTCCCGTGATTAGGCTAGGATTAAATCGGGGGACTGCTAAGTGGTGCTGCTCGAAGGGCCAGAAGGGCCTATTCCGCATTGTATCTCAAAAAAATAAATAACTTCAAAGCTTCACAGTGGCAGTGAGACATCACATCTTCTCCATGGGCTTGAAGGAGCAGTATGTTTCCTCTTGGTCTCCCATCCCTGAAATTGCTGACCTCCCTGATCCACCAGTCTGGAGACCACCTGGCAAATTGGAAGCCGCGACAGTCGACCAAGTTGAAAGCTTAATGGAGACAAAAGGCTGCAACGCTGTGACGAAGCTTCCAGGTCTGAAATGTTAACAACAGGAATTCTGCAGATGCTGGAAATTCAAGCAACACACATCAAAGTTGCTGGTGAACGCAGCAGGCCAGGCAGCATCTGTAGGAAGAGGTGCAGTTGACGTTTCAGGCCGAGACCCTTCGTCAGGACTAACTGAAGGAAGAGTGAGTAAGGGATTTGAAAGTTGGAGGGGGAGGGGGAGATCCAAAATGATAGGAGAAGACAGGAGGGGGAGGGATAGAGCCAAGAGCTGGACAGGTGATAGGCAAAAGGGGATACGAGAGGATCATGGGACAGGAGGTCCGGGAAGAAAGACAAGGAGGCGGTGGGGGGACCCAGAGGATGGGCAAGAGGTATATTCAGGGGGACAGAGGGAGAAAAAGGAGAGTGAGAGAAAGAATGTGTGCATAAAAATAAGTAACAGATGGGGTACGAGGGGGAGGTGGGGCCTTAGCGGAAGTTAGAGAAGTCGATGTTCATGCCATCAGGTTGGAGGCTACCCAGACGGAATATAAGGTGTTGTTCCTCCAACCTGAGTGTGGCTTCATCTTTACAGTAGAGGAGGCCGTGGATAGACATGTCAGAATGGGAATGGGATGTGGAATTAAAATGTGTGGCCACTGGGAGATCCTGCTTTCTCCGGCGGACAGAGCGTAGATGTTCAGCAAAGCGGTCTCCCAGTCTGCATCGGGTCTCGCCAATATATAAAAGGCCACATCGGGAGCACCGGACGCAGTATATCACCCCAGTCGACTCACAGGTGAAGTGTTGCCTCACCTGGAAGGACTGTCCGGGGCCCTGAATGGTGGTAAGGGAGGAAGTGCAAGGGCATGTGTAGCACTTGTTCCGCCCACACGGATAAGTGCCAGGGGGGAGATCAGTGGGGAGGGATGGGGGGGATGAATGGACAAGGGAGTTGCGTAGGGAGCGATCCCTGCGGAGTGCAGAGAGAGGGGGGGAGGGAAAGATGTGCTTAGTGGTGGGATCCCGTTGGAGGCAGCGGAAGTTACGGAGAATAATATGTTGGACCCGGAGGCTGGTGGGGTGGTAGGTGAGGACCAGGGGAACCCTATTCCTAGTGGGGTGGCGGGAGGATGGAGTGAGAGCAGATGTACGTGAAATGGGGGAGATGCGTTTAAGAGCAGAGTTGATAGTGGAGGAAGGGAAGCCCCTTTCTTTAAAAAAGGAAGACATCTCCCTCGTCTTTGAATGAAAAGCCTCATCCTGAGAGCAGATGCGGCGGAGACGGAGGAATTGCGAGAAGGGGATGGCGTTTTTGCAAGAGACAGGGTGAGAAGAGGAATAGTCCAGATAGCTGTGAGAGTCAGTAGGCTTATAGTAGACATCAGTAGATAAGCTGTCTCCAGAGACAGACAGAAAGACCTAGAAAGGGGAGGGAGGTGTCAGAAATGGACCACGTAAACTTGAGGGCAGGGTGAAACTTGGAGGCAAAGTTAATAAAGTCAACGAGTTCTGCATGTGTGCAGGAAGCAGCGCCAATGCAGTCGTCGATGTAGCGAAGGAAAAGTGGGGGACAGATACCAGAATAGGCACGGAACATAGATTGTTCCACAAACCCAACAAAAAGGCAGGCATAGCTAGGACCCATACGGGTCTGAAATGTTAACTGTTTCTCTTGGAAGTTGCTTGACCCGCTGAGTTTTCCCAGCATTTTCTCTTTTCACTTCAGAATTTCATCTGAGAACACCACTATTTCTGTACCACACCAGCTAGCTAACCTACTTAAGTAAGTATCCAGGCTATTGAGCAAGCCTGGTGTGAAGTCTATTTCTGTGTGATTATCTTGCATGTAAATAGAGCAGCTAGTAATTTTATCCTGAACTTCCTGGCTTTATACTTCTCATCTTTCAAAGTGAACAAGAGGGCACTGTGGAGAATTTCGGGTGATGTAAAAGCAGTAATATAATTTTGTTACAGACTTCTTTAACACATACAAGGAAGTTGTTACACGAACAGTTAATCTTTTGTTTTGGTTTCATATTTTCAATGAACTTCCACAAAGGTATTTTGATACTCTGTCGCTACCTTACCCTTGGCTCCAGCCTTCAGGTCCGCTATAGGTGATCCTTCTGAACCAGAATCGGGTTCAATACCACCGGCATATGTCGTAAAACTTGGTAACTTTGTGGCAGCAGTACTATGCAATACATAATAGAGAGAAAAACTGAGAATTACAGTATGATTGGAAAGGAAAGGTACGTTGCATCCGGAGTTTAGTGGACGATTTCCCTCCACGCCTCTCTGACGTAGTGGGGAACCGTGTATGAGGGAAGTTACAGCAGTGGTTTGCCATTGCCAAAGAGATCACCAGCTCGTAACCCAGCACAGATGGAAAGCGTGCAGGGGAGACAGCTGGATTCGAACACGGGACCTTTCGTCCCGAAGTCCGACGCTGAAGCCACTACGCCACCAGCCGGGTCCACAGTGTGAATATATATATTAAATAGTTAAATTAAAGAAGTAGTGCATAAACAGAAATAAATAAAGTAGTGAGGTAGTGTTCATGAGTTCAGTGTCCATTCAGAAATCAGATGGCCGAGGGAAACACTTTACGGTTGTTTGGGTTGCAGCAGTTCATCCTTACAGAATTTACAAATCATTCCCCCAAAAACTTAAAATAGGCGATACAATTTGTTCTCACAGTGCTCATGCAAGTAAAAAGTAAATACATTTTATCAACTTGTATTTTTTGACAAGTGCAGGTTACACAGCTGTGCATGACGGAAAATCGCAATACGGACCATTTTATTTATTTGGCAATACAGCATGGAGTAAGCCCTTGGAGCCATGTTGCCCCAGCAACTCCCAACAAACCCAATTAACCCTAACCTAATCACGGGACAATTTTTACAACAACCAATTAATCTACCTGTTACTTCTTTGGACTGTAGGAGGAAACCAGAACACTGGGGGGGAGAAAATGGATAATCCACAGGGATTACAGAACAGCATCAGAATTGAAATACAGTCTTCAGAATGCCCCAAGCAGTAATAATGTTACACTGACTGCTACACTATCGCGGTTTTATCAGAATGCTCTTCCTCATAATGCTGGTGTTACCTGTACTTATATATATTACAAATTTAAAAAGTACATTTCTCAAGATTTCAACTTGTGCAATAAATGAATTAAACTAATTTAGTAGGAATAGTTTAATATTTTCAGATGGCAAAAATAAAAAAGAACTTCCGATGCTGAAAGTGTAAAATGAAAACAGGAAATACTAGAAATGCCCAGCAGGTCAGGCAGCATCTGTGGAGAGAGAAACAGAGTTAATGTTTTAGACTCTTTGTCAGAACCGCAAAAAAGAGAACACAAATTAGTTCTCAGTACCAAAAGAAGGGAAACTTTCTCTCTCTCCTCACATGCTGCCTCATCTGTTGAGTATTTTGAACATATTCAGCTTTTATTTAATTTCAGAGAAATGTAGTGTGTAGTAAGATTTCTTGAATAATAACTTGTAAACTAAAAGAAGTGGTTTCTAAAGGTTAGTAGAGGTGATCCCTGAGTTATGGGGAGTTTTGTTTTTCGAAAATATTTTACATCACGTGAAGCTGTGTCACCTATGGGAGTGTTAGGAAGCGCAAGCTGAAGAAAATTTTGTGTTTGTTTACTTGTTTCTCCAAATAAATCACTCAAGAGTGAATTTTATTCTGCATCTCAAATTACTGGGTAGTGATTTGTGAATAAGGGTGAATTTCTGTAACCTGAGTGGCTAGAATATGGATGTTGGCTGTTGTTGTTCTGCCCTGACGTTATCTCTTGTGCTGCAAGGTGTATGTTGCCAAGGTGGCAGATTCTATGAGATTGCTAAACATCCCTGTGTTATGGCTTATGGGTATAGCCTAAGTATCGCTTTTCACACTAATTAATATAATCAATTTAATAATGGATAATAGCATTAACAATCTCAAATGACAAAATGAATAGATGACCAGAGGTTTTGTAACTAACAGATGATTTATTACCATATTGCTTGTCTGCATGCATTCTTATAATATCACCTTAAACACCGTTCCTTTTCCAAAATGTGTGGTGGGCTTATGGGTTTACTTGCCAATAAGATTGAGACTTAACTAATATGCTGGTTCACTGCATCCTTCTTTCTTCACCTGACAAATCTTGTAATGTTCATTCCCACCCCTTGCTCAATTCTAGTCACAGACTCCTGCCGTTCTCTGATTTCTCTCCTGTTTCTTCTTGTATTCTTTGTAAGCTCATTATCTTCTGGAGATCCATCTTCTATCCCCACTAACCTACAGATTATCTAGCTTTCTCTTATGGCCCCATTTTAGTTAATATGTTTAACTGATCACTCTTGTCAAATACTACCCTTTTCCATTTCAGATATGTTATCACCTCTTTCCAAGAAACCCTCTTGAATCCTTGCCTATCTGTATCATTTTTTCATTTGCTTACATTGTCTTGATATAAATTCTTTTACACAGAACAGAGTGTTTGAATATGTTCCTTTCCTTGATATTACACCAAAGTATCTCAGATCAAGTGATTCTAACAATTCATGTTCCTGTTAGTACCTCTTCACTGGCATCTAACTCGTCCATTTCCATTCCTACCCATTCTTTCATAGCCAGAGAATTATCACTAATGGTTTATCTCCCAATGTCTACTTCGATGAATTAGACCCTGAGGTGCAGTGGCATACAAAAGTTTGGGCACCCCTGGTCAAAATTTCTGTTACTGTGAATAGCTAAGCGAGTGAAAGATGACCTGATCTCCAAAAGGCATAAAGTTAAAGATGAACATTTCTTTAATATTTTAAGCAAGATTATTATTTCCATCTTTTACAGTTTCAAAATAACAAAAAAAGAAAAGGGCCCGAAGCAAAAGTTTGGCACCCTGCGTGGTCAGTACTTAGTAACACCCCCTTTGGCAAGTATCACAGCTTATAAACACTTTCTGTAGCCAGCTAAGAGTCTTTCAATTCTTGTTTAGGGGATTTTTGCCCATTCTTCCTTGCAAAAGGCTTCTAGTTCTGTGAGATTCTTGGGCTGTCTTGCATGCTCTGCTCTTTTGAGGCCTATCCACAGATTTTCGATGATGTTTAGGTCAGGGGGACTGTGAGGGCCATGGCAAAACCTTCAGCTTGTGCCTCGTGAGATAGTCCATTGTGGATTTTGAGGTGTGCTTAGGATCATTAAAAGATCATGAAAAGAGCCAACCTCTTATCATCTTCAGCTTTTTTACAGACGGTGTGATGTTGGCTTCCACAATTTGCTGGTATTTAATTGAATTCATTCTTCCCTCTACCAATGAAATGTTCCCCATGCCACTGGCTGCAACACAAGCCCAAAGCATGATCAACCCACCCCCATGCTTAACTGTTGGAGAGGTGTTCTTTTCATGAAATTCTGCGCTCTTTCTTCTCCAAACATATCTTTGCTCATTGCGGCCAAAAAATTCTGTTTTAACATCATCAGTCCACAGGACTTGTTTCTAAAATGCATCAGGCCTGTTTAGATGTTCCTTTGCAAATTTCTGACGCTGAATTTTGTGGTGAGGACGAAGGAAAGGTTTTCTTCCAATGACTCTTCCGTGAAAGTCATATTTGTGCAGGTGTCGCTGCACAGTAGAACAGTGCACCAGCAGTCCAGAGTCTGCTAAGTCTTCCTGAAGGTCTTTTGCTGTCAAACGGGGGTTTTGATTTGCCTTTCTAGCAATCCTACGAGCAGTTCTCTCGGAGAGTTTTCTTGATCTTCCAGACCTCAACTTGACCTCCACTGTTCCTGTTAACTGCCATTTCTTAATTATATTACGAACTGAGGAAACGGCTGCCTGAAAACCCTTTGCTATCTTCTTATAGCCTTCTCCAGCTATGCGGACATCATTTATTTTAATTTTCAGAGTCCTAGGCAGCTGCTTAGAGGAGCCCATAGCTGCTGATTGTTGGGACAAGGTTTGAGGAGTAAGGGTATTTATAAAGCTTTGAAATTTGCATCACCTGGCCTTTCTTAACGATGACTGTGAACAAGGCATAGCCCTAACAAGCTAATTAAGGTCTGAGGCCTTGGTAAAAGTTATCTGAGAGCTCAAATCTCTTGGGGTGCCCAAACTTTTGCATGGTGCTCCTTTCCTTTTTTCCCCCACTGTAAAATTGTACAAAACAAAAGTAATACACTAATGTTGCTTAAAATGTTGAAAAGAACGTTTCATCTTTAATTTTATGACTTTTGGAGATCGGTTCATCTTCTACTCACTTAACTATTCACAGTAACAGGAATTTTGACCAAGGATGCCCAAACTTTTGCATGCCACTGTATGTACAGTAAGTATAATTAGACCTTCTCTTCCATCGTGTTTGCTTTGCTGTTCAATCATGGCTGATTTTCTTTTGAACTTAATTCTCTCACCTTCCCCCTATAAGTCTTAACCCTCTTACCAATCAGGAACCCCTCAACCTCTGCCTTGAGTACATCCAGTGATTTATCCTGTACAGCTCTCTGTGGCAACACATTCCACAGATTTACTACCCCCTAACTGAAGAAATCCCTTATCATCTCAGTTTTAAAGGGAGGTTCCTTTATTCTGAGGCTATGCCCTCAGATTCCAGTTTCTCCTACTAATGGAAACATCTTCTCCACATTCACTCTGCCATGTACCATCAGTATGTGGTAAGTTTTGATGAGATCTGCTCTCATCCTTCTGAGTAAATCTCTGGGGCTGTCTCAGACTAGGACTCGCCCTGAGTTTCAACATCTACCTTATCTGCTTGCTCTTTCTTGATGATGTGAAAAATGTGGTCAGTTTCCACATGTCCTTTTGCTGATATTTAGCTTCATCTTCTCACCTCTTCATAGTTTCTTGCTTGTCAGGAAAATTAACCAGTAATGGATATTTTCTCAACATATGGAAAGGCAAACTTCAGAAATACCGTCCACTGAATATTCCTCTGCTTGGAAATGAACTGAAATTGAACCAGAGCCTCACTCAAATTGCATCTATGCCCGTTGATTTTCACTGAAATGTTACCGCCCAGCTATGTGCTTTCCTTAGCTTACCTGCCATCGAACCCTGGTTCATGCCTTTGTTCTATCTTAGTCTGATTGTGCCAACACACCCTTTTCTTTTCCTGTTCTTGTTAAACCCGAAATCATTCAAAATTTGTGCCTTAACTAGTACCAAATGCCATTTTGAAATGCACACTGGGTTTGCTGATTATACCAGCTCCCACCTAAGTAATTTTTAAACTCCTGTAGTAAAATCACATTATTTGCTTTCCTATCTTTTTAATCTCTTCTAATCTTATTCCCTTCCTTGATACCTGCCTTCCCCAATTCTGGCCTCATGTACTATATACCTCGAAATCCGATCCTCCCACAGCTGGCAGCTGTACCTGCAGCTGACAGTTCAAATCTCTGGAATTCCCATTTTCAATTCCTTTGCCTCACCACATATAATAATAAATCATGCAAGACAGAGAAATTTGACACCTCAAGCCATTCAATATGGTTATGGCTGATTTTGAAACTTTTATGTCACTACTTTTCTGGACTAAGTTTTAATGTCACAAGATCTATTGATGTCTGTGCTGAATATGGTCAGAGACTGGCTTCATAACCCTCTTGGGTTGAGAATTCCAAAGGTTCACCACTTCACAGATCAAGAAGTTTCTCCTTATCTCTGTTCTGAATGGTTAACCCAATTTTTTGACATTCTGGTTTTAGACATCTGACCGTAGAGTAATGTACTTTTTGCATCTATCTTGTTCATCTCCTGTAAGAAAATTGTATGTTTCCATGAAATCTCTTCTTATTCTTTTGAACTCTGGATAGGCCCTGACTGCTTCTCCACTTGTACGATGAAGATTCCGTCACTGGAATCAAGGTACTGAATCACTGCCGCATTCCCTCTACTACAAGTACAAGTGGAGTTTGGTTAATTGGGCCATTGGTTAATCAGGGCAGCGGCTTAGTTAGGCCAACTCGTAAAGAACAAAATTCAATCAAGAAAGTAACTGGGGTTCCCTTCATTATTTGGGACACTACGCTGCTAAATTGGAGCAGGAGACTGTTGCCGAGAAGTTTCTAACTAGCATCAGTCATTTGCACTGGAGTGGCTGTTAGATGCTACACTGTGCTTTGAGTGAACAGTTTTTAAATAGTGTCAGTTGAGTGCGCTTGTGTTCAAAAAAGCAGACATCTTTGTCGCTGATAGTGAGAAATAGGAAGTAAGACAAATTCAGAACTGTTTTGCTCATTGCGTTTTCAAGCATTCAGACTTGGAGATGCCAAAAATGTCTGGGAGCAAAAGTGAAATGATTTCACAACTGCTGCAAGTTAGGAACTATGAGGACTTTTAAGGTATCGGCAATCATCTTGAATGTTACAATGAAAATCAAGATTTAGAAGATGTGATCGTTGAAAGAATTGTATGAAGGCAGTTCATTATCTACACTAGGTGTCTGCACTGATTTTGTTCACTTACAGTCAATCAAAAGAACACAACAGGTTACACTGGATTAGTTTCTCCATTGTTAACAGGAACTAATACAGTTTTTTAGTACTGTGGTAGTATTGATAGTCTATTAATTGTTCTGTTTTTCATTTGAATACATAATGTTTTACTCAGTTAAATGGTAGTCTTGTCTTTTTTTTTATATATTTCTAACTATTTCCATGAAACTTTGGCTAACTGGGGCAGCAACTTAATTGGGCTAAAATGTACTGGTCCTGATGTCTCCCAATGACCCAAAATCCACTGTATATCCTTCCTTTGGTGGGTCAACCAGATGCATACATGAGGTCTCACCAAAGTTTTCTTTAATTTCAGTATGAATCTTTAGTTTTGTATACAAATTATTTTGCAATAAGTTAAACTGGAGAGGGTGCTAAAAAAGTTTGTTACTGGGATTTAAGTCTTAGGCTATAAGAAGAGGTAGGACAGGTTAGTAATTTCTTCCCTGGAGCATAGGAGGCAGAGGTGTGACTTTATAGAGGCATCACACCATTCATAGTCATAGTCATACTTTATTGATCCCGGGGTAAATTGGTTTTCTTTACAGTTGCACCATAAATAATAAATAGTAATAGAACCATAAATAGTTAAAAAGTAATATGTAAATTATGCCAGTAAATTATGAAATAAGTCCAGGACCAGTCTATTGGCTCAGGGTGTCTGACCCTCCAAGGGAGGAGTTGTAAAGTTTGATGGCCACAGGCAGGAATGACTTCCTATAACGCTCTGTGCTGCATCTCGGTGGAATGAGTCTCTGGCTGAATGTACTCCTGTGGCCACCCAGTACATTATGTAGTGGATGGGAGACATTGACCAAGATGGCATGCAACTTAGACAGCATCCTCTTTTCAGACACCACCGTGAGAGAGTCCAGTTCCATCCCTACAACATCACTGGCCTTATGAATGAGTTTGTTGATTCTGTTGGTGTCTGCTACCCTCAGCCTGCTGCCCCAGCACACAACAGCAAACATGATAACACCCTCCCAAATGGAAAATGATCTATTTACTCTAAACTTGCGTCTTCCTTATCCACCCTCTGTCCACCCTGGTGTATTATGCACAGACTTGTGTGCTCTTATTTTCTTTAATTAACTCTTGGTGGACACTTTACCAAGGACTGTTGGTATAAGCTGGATTTCCAAACATGCTTGGGAGCGTACACATTTGACATGTATGAGGAAGAGGCAGTTGGCTGCCCTGATCGAGCCTTGCAGTGAAGCTTTGACAAATCGATAGTGTTGCAGTATAAATAACATTACTCCTGCCTGAACATGTTCCCTCACAAGAACAAATCTTGCTCACTTTGTTATCATTAATTTTTATCTGGTTTGCTTAGTGTTGAGTTACTTTAGTAATGGTTCATGTGCTCAGTCATGTTCAAAGTGCTCCACATGAGGGGCCCAAATGAGGTAGAACCTTCCTCAAAAAGATTAAGACAGAGTAGAGACATCTGATCCAAGGTATAGAATTCAATGACTATGGATTAATCCTGAATGTGATTAACTCACTCTGTGCCATTACAAGGACACTGTGTGTCCTCAGAAACCATGCACAGTGCACCAATGTCACTTGAAAGAACATCATCAGATTAGATCAAATTATTCTCATACACATCACAATGCAAAGAAATTCCTTCCTTGCAACGTAAACATGAGGAATTCTGCAGATGCTGGAAGTTCAAGCAACACACATCAAAGTTGCTGGTGAACGCAGCAGGCCAGGCAGCATCTCTAGGAAGAGGTACAGTCGACGTTTGGGGCCGAGACCCTTCGTCAGGACTAACTGAAGGAAGAGCTAGTAAGAGATTTGAAAGTGGGAGGGGGAGGATCTTTTACATCTGTCTGTTGAAGGTGCTACCTGTTTGATTGATGAAGGTATCTACAGCTGATGCACTTTGTTCTAGACCACTGTGACAGGGAGCTGGGACAGCGAGCAATTTGGTGGGAGTGGGGAGCTTGGTAGAGAGGTGGGCAGGTTGGAGAAAAGAAGGAGAGAGAGACAGGAATGGGCAGAGAGGGAGAAAAGAGAGGATGGTAGATTAGAAACATTGGAAAGAAGGGAATGAGGCACAAGAGTGGTGGGTGGGAATAAAGAATGGCAGGTGAATGGGGAGGGTAGTGAGGAAGAGGTAGTATATTGGGGAAAAGTAGGAGTTGAGAGGGGAGAATGGACAGAGAACAGGAATGAAGGGTACTTATCTGGCTAAGTTGATGGAGGAAGAATTGAAATTTTTCATATTGGCGATGGTCAATATATAGACAAGCTGCCAGAAGAAGTGGTTGAGACAGGTACAATAACAATATTGAAAAGACATTTGGACAGGTTCCTAGATAGGAAAGGTGTATAAAGATACGTGCTAACCATTGGCAAATGGGAGTAGCATTGATGGGCACCTTGGTTGGCATGGATAAGTTGGGCCAAAGGGCCACATTCTGTGTTAGATGACTCTATGAAGCTCATAGAGTAAATAGTACATGTGGTAATTGGTTTGAGATGATTGGTTTAGGGGACAACATGGTTAGCACAGCACTTTACAGTACCCGTGACCCAGGTCATTTCCCACTGCTACTTGTAAGGAGTTTGTACGTTCTCTCTGACCGCATGGGTTTCCAACAGGTGCTCCGGTTTCCTCCCACAGTCCAAAGCCGTACCGGTTGGTAGATTAATTGCTCGTTATAAATTGTCCTGTGATTAGGCTAGGGTTAAATTGAGGGTTGCTGGGTGGTGCAGTCTGAAGGGCTGGAAAGGCCTACTCCGCTGTATCTCTCTAAAATAAAAATTATAATAAACATAACAGCAAGTATAACGATGAGCACAACATAACAGAATGTCGCAAAGATTGTAGAATAATCTGAAGTAGTGCAAAAAAATCCTATTAGTAGAATAATCGAGAGAGGTGGAAATAAGAGTCTGAGAATATGGCAGCACATTGAGAAGAGTGTGAAAGAGAAGATTGGTTTAGTCCTGATTCAGGACTCTATGCAGTTCATAATGGGAAAGCCAGATGCCTATTCAAAATGAGTGACAATGAAGAGGGGGCTTATGGGGAGGGAAGTAAAGAGGAGCAGCAAAGAGAGAGAATGCAGAGGGAGGTCATTGCAAGAATAAAAGAAAGATTAACCAATATAGTTTTAAAAGATGGTTTAGGCAAGGCTAAAATAACCATGTTTATTTCAGAGATGAATCAGTGAAATTGTGATGATCTGGAATTGGTTCTTGGTCTGAGTGTATGTCTGTGGGACAAGGTAGAGTAAAACAAGTACACTCGTACCACAGCCCAGTTAACTGTGAGCCTTTGAATTGTTTACAGACAAAGGGCTACCAGGAAGACAGGGCTTGAAGCACAATGTTGGGTTGTGCAATGCTGACAAGAACATGGTGAGACATTGGTGATATTTGCATTATGTGATAGACGCACTGCATTCACGATTTCTGTTGTTGACTGTTCAGCTGTGGCTGGAGCGCTGCATCCTGGGTTGAGTGTGGAGAATGCTGGAGGAAGTCTGTAGGCTGTGGATAACTTTCCCACTGTACCATATCAAAGTGTTTGTGTTTCTTTACTATTGTTGATCTCGGGCACATCAGTTGTAGAATATAGACCCTCTAGGAGCTATGAGGGATTGGAGAAGTGATCAGAGGCACAATTTTTATGGATGGAATTGCTAATTACAGAAGTAGTATTTTAAAAAAAAAGAGCAGTTCCAGAAAGAGTTGGTGAAATAGTTGGTACCTGGCTACTCGTGATGTGTGAAGGAATAATATGCAGTATTGGGAGGTGGTGTCAAGGCTTGTGGCTCTGATATGGGGTTCGTTATCACATTGCGGACAGTGGGAATCTAGAACTTCATTGTCCTACCTCTAAAAGGACACTTATTGATGTCAGCTAGAATCTTGACTATGTGGGCTTCCATTTGTAGAGATGTCAGAGACTATTTAATGATTTTGAATACTGTTTAGGTGGAAGTTTGAAAAGATCTGACTCACTTTTATAACAAGCTTGGGAGGGCTGGATGGTCTTATTTTGTTCCTATATTCTGACTATAGAGGAGTTCATAAGCAATGACTAAGTCTGTCAAGATGGTGTGGTTACCCTCTGGAAGAACTTATCTCCTGGGTGAAAGGGGGTTTGTGTTGTTCAATAGAGCAAGCCCTATCCTTGGAGCAGTCTGGTCTGCAATCACCATTGCAGCATGTTCTGTCAAGCTGAGGGAGCAAACCTCCATAAATATTGACACATTCCTCCTTTCTTCAAGCTGACAGGTCTGGAACTGGTATCTTGCTAATTGAAAGTTCCAGTCATGTCAGGGTAAAGGGTGTAATTAAATTTAGCAAGACAGTTCATTTTTCTACAGACACCTGGAAATGGTCTGTGTAAATTTAGAGGGACTCATCTGGAAACGCTCTAGCCTCTGCATTAATAGGTTGTGGGTTTGAGTCCAATACCGAAGCCAAATTTCAGCATCTGGGCTGATGATTCTTGTGTGAGGGAAGGGACTGCTGAAGTGCTGCTTTTTGGCCAGAACGCTAAACTTGCTTTCACTTTCTCCTTCCCACTCCTAGTGGCTGTAAAACATCCCACAGTCCAGTTTTGAGTATTTTTCCCCAATGCCTTAGCCAGTGTTAACCTGTCATTTGGTGATTATAATGTTACTGATGTGGAATCTTACGGTGCACAAGGTAACTCCCTTTTGAGAAACAACACATAAAAAGTTACTGTTGACCCTTTAAAACAAGGCTGTGAAAGATGCAGTGCAAAAGCATGTGTCACAGTTTCTTTCTTTCATTGTTCTTTGGGAGAATCTACCATCATTGCTTGGTTTGGCAGACCTACTAGCAGCCTCCTGTTAAGTGGCTGACTCACAGTCTCCGTGAATTGGTCCAGCTACGTACTATCATCTCAGCACAACTTGGAGATGGCTGGCAGTTTTTGCCTTGCCAGACAACCATATATATTTAGAGACTTTACTTTGCAATTCAAGATGTTTTAAACCCCTTTCATTTAGAGGCATTTTGTTTTGAGTTTGTCTGTATAACAAAGTTAGGATTTGTTGTGTATGTGTTGAGCAGATGATCTTGTGGATTAAACCATAAGGCATAGGAGCAGATTGGGCCATTCAGCCCATTAGGTTTGCTCTGCTATTTGATCATGGCTGATATGTTTTCCCCCTCAACCATACTCTCCTGCCTTTGACATCCTTACTAATCAAGAATCTGTTAAACTTCACTTAAAATGTATCCAATGACTTAGCCTCCACAGCTGGATATGGAAATGAATTCCACAGATTCGTCACCCTCTGGCTAAAGAAATTTTTCATCTCTTTTCTAAAGTGACATCCTTGTATACAGAGACTATGCCATCTGGTCCTAGACTCTCCCACTTCTGGAAACATTCTCTCCACATCTTGTAATAATATTTAATATTTGGTAGATTTCAATGAGATCTCCCCTCCTTCTAAACTCCAATGAGTACTGGCCCTGAGCTGTCAAAAGGTCCTCATACGTTAACACTTTCATTCCTGGGATCATTCTCATAAACCACCTCCAGATCCTCTCCAGTGCCAGCACTTTCTTAGATATGAGGCTGAAAACTGCTCTCAGTTCTCCAAATGTGGCTTAGTCAATGCTTATAATGCCTCAGCTTTACATCCGTGATTTAATATTCTAGTCCTCTGGAAATGAATGCTAACATTGCATTTGACTCCTTACTACAGACTCAACCTGCAAATTAAACTTTAGGGAATCCTACACTAGGACTCCCAAGTCCCTTTGCACCTTCTATTTCTGAATTTGCTCTCCCTTCAGAAAATAATCTATGCCTTTATTCCTTTTACCAACGTGCCTTTGTCCCTTCCTTCCTTCCTTCATCCTATAATCTGAAGAAAGAAGTGTCTCATAATTTGGAAATATATTTTGCCTGGGGAACAGGCTAGTTGGTTAACTTTTCTGAGAAACTTGCTGTGTCTAAAAAGGATTCTTTATTTCTGTCTTACTGGCTTCTTTCTATAAATAGTTACTGACATCACTGCTTTGTTGGCAGGCCAGTCTGTGGGAAGGTTGAATGTACTCAGATCTCAAATGCTTCTGGGGAAAAATAAAACTTAGCTTATTATATTACCTTTCTTTGTTTTGCAGACCTTGATCATCCTCCTCCCTTCACCTGGTGAAAAGCAGTATTTAATTCACAACTTGTGTAAGCCATGGCTCTTCTGGGCCAGAAGGCTGGTTCAGGTTGTACTCCAAGATTCAACTGAGGTGGCATCTCCAATTTGTAAACCAAGACCTCACCTGCCTTCTCCAGTAATCTTCAGGATCAGGAGTGATAATAATTCAGAATCCCACTCATTCATTTGTTTTCATTCACAAATCAGAATCAGTTTTGTTATCAATGACTAATATGACATGAAATTTGGTGTTTTATGGCAGCAGTACATACCAAAGATATAAAATTACAAAAAACAAATAGTGCAAAAAAAAAGGAACAACACATGGTCAGTTCAGTAATCTGATTATCTTGTAGAGGCTTATAAAATCATGAGGGGCGTAGATAGGGTGGATGTCCTTTTCTTCGGGCAGTGGAGTCTGAAACTAAAGAGCATTAGGTGAGAGGAGAAAGATTTAAATGAACCTGAGTCAGAAGCTTTTCTCCACAGAGGCTCCTGGGTACATGGAATGAGTTGCCAGAGGAAGATAGCAGCGTGTATAATAACAAAATTGAACAGATGTGTAGATAATAAAGATTTGGAGGGATATAGGCCAAACAGATTAATGAGAATTGCTTAGATAGTTAGCTTAATTAGTATGGTTGATTCAGAATCAGGTTTATTATCACTGACATGTGTCGTGAAATTTGTTAACTTAGCAGCAGCAGCAGTTCAATGCAATACATAATGAAGAAGAAGAAGAAGAAAAATAAAATAATAATAAATAAGTAAATCAATTGCAGTATACATATATTGAATAGATTAAAAATAGTGCAAAAAACAGAAATATATATTAAAAAAAGTGAGGTAGTGTTCACGGGTTCAATGTCCATTTAGGAATTGGATGGCAGAGGGGAAAAAGCTGTTCCTGAATTGCTGAGTGTGTGCCTTCAGGCTTCTATACTTCTTACCTGATGGTAACAGTGAGAAAAGGACATGCCCTGGGTGTTGGAGGTCATTAATAATGGATGCTGCCTTTCT
This sequence comes from Mobula birostris, assembly GCF_030028105.1. NCBI lineage: Eukaryota > Metazoa > Chordata > Chondrichthyes > Myliobatiformes > Myliobatidae > Mobula > Mobula birostris. The sequence continues at coordinate 14,101,553 of NC_092401.1, forward strand.
GAGACATCGCTCCTTGAAGATATCCTGGGTACTTTGTTGGCTAGTACCCAAGATGGAGCCGACTAAATTTGCAACACTCTGCAGCTTCTGTTGGTCCTGTGCAGTAGCCCCTCCCAGACAGTGTTGCAGCCCGTCAGTATGCTCTCCACAGCACATCTATAGAAGTTCTTGAGTGTACTTGTTGACATTGCAAATCTCTTCAAACTCCGAATGAATTATAGTCGCTGTCTTGCCGCCTTTATAACTGCATCGATATGTTGGGACCAGGTTAGATCCTCAGAGATCTTGACACCCAGGAACTTGATTTGGACTGAAGGACCATTTTCTATGCTGTGTAACACTATGACATGACTGTCAGTAATGTTGGAGGTTGTACAAGTACCCAAAGTTGGAGAAGTACACAGATCCCAGAGGATTATAGGACATCTTGAGTTTTTATTGATAGGGAGGACTGAGATTATGGAGGAGTTTGAAAGGTTTTTGGCACAATCCAGACCTCTCATACTGTTGATTCCATTCCGTGTATCTAAGACCTTCTTGTTCAACTCTTTAACAGAAAGGTAACACGGCTGACAGACTGACACTGCATTCATACAGCTTTTACCACGTGGTAGACATGAACTTGGTGTTTGTTTAAGTAGACTGGGAACATGTAATTTCCCCTGGTTTGACTTGTTTGAAGTGTCTATTGACCACAAGTTAGTTGCTCAGATTAATAGAATCCAAATTGCTGGAAAATATTGTGCTATTAAAGTAAGAGTTTGCATTCATGTGGTTGGTTGATGGAGCCTACAACTAGTACCACAGTCCCACACATTAGCAGTTCAGGACAGAGGAAGCGGTTGTGTATCAAATGACCTCACGAATACCAGGTGAATGAATTGCCAGTTCTGTGATGTTGGTAGTGGAATTCAACTCCACACAGGAGAACTTCTGACCTCTTCTAGTGAGCATTTCGCTATAAGAGCAGACAGTAACAACTCAATAAAGAATGGCATTTCTTCCAGTCTAGCTCGCCCTTCCCTGCACCATCTGGTTAGAATATGCTCAGGACTCCACAGTGGAACTGGAATCCACACCCTTGGTGGAAAGAGCCACACTTCTCTCTGTGTTGGAGGATACGCATACAACATTGTCAATGTGGATAGGTTGGCGCTTCAGTGACCCAAGTTCAATCCTGTCCTCTGGTGCTCTATTGAGTTTGCATGTTCTCCTTGTGACTGCATGGGTTTTCTCCAGGTGTTTCTGTTTCCTCCCAAAGACTGTGGATTGGTGGTTAATTGGACTCTGTCAATTGCCCTCTGAGCATAGGTAGGTGAGGAGCAGATGCACATGTGAGCGAGAATAAGTTACAAAGAAACGGAATCAATAGGTTTGCTCTGATAGCCAATCCATGTCATAAGGACGATGAAGTGTGGATGGGATATGCATTTATGGTGAAAGGGGCAGAGTTTAAAGGAGATGTGCAGGACACTTTTTTATACAGAGTGGCACGTGAGTGAAATCGCCTGCCAGAGTAATAGTGGAAGCAGATATGATAGTAATGTGTAAGAGCCTGTTAGATATAGGCATCAACGTACAATTAATAGAGGGATACAGACTGTGTGCAAGCAGAAGAGATGTAGCTTAATTTGGTATTGTTTTCGGCACAGACATTGTGGGCTGAAGGGCCTGTTCCTGCACAATACTTTTCTATTTTTCGTGATTTAAACTTTGACTAAGCAGAACAAGAACCTCATGCCTTCTCCAGGCCTGTGAAATCTTCCTTTCAGAGTGAGTGACTGCGCCTCACCCTGCTAAACCTGACTTGGTGACGTCAACAGAAGTGAACCAGCTCTTTCTATAACTTTAGCTGAACTGTTTATTTGCACGCACAGCAAAGGATCTGTAGTTGGTATCAAGGGAGATGATTTATGCATGAGCCTGGATTAAAGGTGCCTTTGTGTTCTGGTCTGATGTGGGCCAGACCCTGTCACAGACAGTGATACTACTATACCATGTGCAGTGTACAGCCCCATTCACTGCTCTCATGACAAGAAGCTGGGCCTCTTGACCTATGGAAGCTGGTTGATTAATCACTTTGCTTCTGAATTTGGTACCATATTTGTGGTCTTCTGCTGCTGTAGCCCATCCACTTCAAGGTTTGACATTGTGCTCTCAGAGGTGGTCTGCACACCACTATTGTAATGCATGGTTATTTGAGTTACTACACCTTCCTATCACTTGAATCAATCTGGCCATTTTCCTCTGACCCCTCTCATTAACAAGGCATTTTCACCCACAGAACTGCAACTCACTGGATTTTATTTTTGTTTTTGTACCATTCTCTGTAAACTCTAGAGACTGTTGTGCTTGAAAATCCCAGGAGATCAGCAGTTTCTGAGACATGCAAACCACCCCTTTTGGCACCAACAATCATTCTATGGTCAAAGCCAGTTAGATCACATTTCTTCCCCATCCTGATGTTTGGTCTGAACAATAATTGAGCCTCTTGACCATGTCTGCATGCTTTTGTGCATTGAGTTGCTGCCACATGATTGGCTGATTAGATATTTGCATTAATGATTAGGTGTACAGGTAAAGGTGCCACTGAGTGTATGTGTAGGATTTAGCGGGTATTGGCTTTATAAAATGTTTTAAATTCTTAGGCTCATGTTACACTGGAACTGGTCTGCTTTTTATAAATAAAAATTACTATCTTTCAACTTTGTTGCTGGATGGCTGTATATTTGGTATATCTAGTGTACAGACTCTGTATAGATAGCCAGGGGAAACATAATGGTACTGAAGCTGCATTGAGAAGGCAGGTATGGCTGTGCCCAAGATGGAAACTCTGAGGGTTGATGTGGGAGAGTCCCTAGGCAGGGACTATTGAGCCTTTGCCTAGTTTCCACACCCATCTATTGTCCTTGGGCTAAGGTCAGGTCGAGGTCTGAACAAATCTCTCATTTACTGTGACAGGGAGGATCAATAACCAAAGTGTACATGTTGAAAACTAATGACTACTCTTACCTCACCCCGTACTCGCTGCATGCCCAGTTAATGAACATTTCTGTATTTTTCTATGACATAGAGGTTCTTTACCCATCAAGTCTATGCTAGGTCACCCCACAGATTTTCCTTGTAACCTGTTTCTGAACACTCCCAGATTCTACCACTCACCTACACGTTATAGACTATTGACAGCAGCCAACCCACATGTTTTTGGGATGTGGTAGGAAACGCAGAACACCCGGGTGAAACCCAAGTGGTTACCAAGAGAGCATGCAAACTCCAAACAGGCAGTATAGGAGCTGCAAGGCTCTACCACAGCTATGACGCAGATGCTGTCTGCGGCAGTCATGACTTGGAAACTTTGACACGGGTCAACATTGGATTTTAACACCTAACCCGTTTCGTTCTTGCAAACTATTGTCCTCATCTCTAATCTCCCGTTTTACCTATGAGTCCTTTGATATGCGATTGGCTCTCAAATCTTTGCTCATCCATCCCCTATGTTGTGATCCATCCATTCTGATTTCTGCCCAGTACTGGTCAAATGAATGATGGTCTTTTATGACTGTGACGAAGATAATCTCCACCCCCTTGCACTTCCGCATCGCTCTGAGACCTTTGACACCATGACTGTCCCACCTCAGCCTATCCAGCACCTTGCTGGGTGTGACTTTATTCTCTTGGTTCAATTCTTGCCCATCCACTCATGTGCATCCCAGCCCTGCATGCTCCCTTGTGGAATCTCTAGAGTTTTTTCTTTTGTTCACCTACCCATCATGTCCACTGAAATTACTGTTGTTTCTCTGTGTTATTTGTTTATTTAATGAGATACAGCACGGAGCAGGCCGTTCTGGCCCTTCGAGCTGTGTCACCCAGCAATCCGCTGATTTAATGCTAGCCTAATCAGGGGACACTTTACAATGACCAATTAACCTACCCAACCGGTATGACCTTGGGCTGTGGGAGGACACCCACACGGTCACAGGGAAAACGTACAAATTCCTTTCAGCCAGCAGTGGGAATTTGACCCATGTTGCTGGTACTGTAAAGAGTGTTGCTAACCACTACACTACTGTACCACCCCTCTAGGGGCTCCCCCCCACCCCCGAAGTGTAGGAGGCTGAAAGGCCACCTCATTAGAGTTTTATAAACTCACTCGGGCATAGATAAGGTGAATGTTCACCGTCTTTTTCCTAGGGTGGGTGAGTCAAAAACTAAAGGGCATAGAGTTAAAGTGGGAGGAAAGATTTTCATACAGAGGGTGTTAGGTATGTGAAACAAACTGGCAGTGAAGTAGTAGTGATGGGTAAAATTACAACATTTAAAAGACATTTGGACAGGGATATGGGCCAAACACAGACAAATGGAACCAGCTCAGAAAGACACCTTGGTCAGCGTCAACATTTTGGGCCGAATGACCTGTTTCTGTGCATTATAATTCTAACTACAATATCAAAATGGTTGTTGTGACATGTGTAGTGTGGTGGTGTAGTGGGTAGTGCTTGTTGCTCTCGCTCACAGCTTCCAACGCTGGCTAGTAATCTCACAAAAAGGAGAACTGAATGCATGTCCCTCCCTGCCAGTACATAGCCTGTCCAGCAGCAAGCCTCATGTAGTGCCTCCTCACTGGCGACACACAGAAACTGAACTCCTTTCAGACAGATGCTGAACTACAGAGGATGGGGAGGAGGTCTGGCCCCTGCGTACTTAGCAGGCAGGCCCACCAGTGTGTGGGCTTGCCCTGGTGCTTGTGAACCAGAACCCCAGCTATGGGTAAGTAGCCCCACTGCCTTGTGGGCAGCCTCAGGAGAAACAAAAGCTACAAGAGTAAAGCCAGACAGAAAATCTAGAGTGGAGCCTCTAAAGGCTGGATGTCACTGAACATCATTCCAGCAGCTCCTGCAGCCAAGCTGGTGCCAACGTATTGCTTCGCTGTCCTTTGAACTACACTGGTGAGGCCAAGAGGGCATCCCAGGACTTCCGTACCTTCCACTCAGGCTTGTGCCCTGGAGAGGTCAGCTCTACAATGGACTGACCCATACTGCACATCTGTTGTCCTTCAGGACAGTCTGATACAATCATCATCCTCACAATGAGTGAGTGAACGCAATGATGAGCTAACAATCCAGCACCCAAGTTACCTGGTCACAGTGTAGATGTGGTGCAGTAGAATTCTTCACTACACCCAGTACCTGACTGCAGAGGCATTCCAGCAAGGTATGCCTTGCAAACTTGCTTTGGTTGGTCTGCAACTTGACACGTACTTGATCTTGCTTTGTGTAGCTCTGCAAAATATGACTAGTGAATGATCACTAAAAAATAGGAACCGGCGCCTTGTTTATACGCAAAGGGATGTTGCGATCTGGAAAGTACTGCTTGAAAATTCAGATAGAAGCAGGTTCATTAGCAACAATCCTGATAGATACTTTAAGGAGAAACGTTTGCAGGAACTTTATTTCAGAAAGCTTGTAGAAAGGTAAAACCTTGCATCTGTTCAAAAGTAAACTGGTTGGATTTTCGAAGGTCAGCAGCCAGGCCGACCCAGGAAAATTGCTGGTTCTCTCAGAGTTTTGGTTGCAATCATAGCATTAATTGCTAGTTATTTGCTTAATCACCCTTCAATTTAACAGTCTGTTGGCAATTAAGAAATAATCATAATGAGCACTGTGGCTAACTTCTATAAAGCCAGGATATCCATAAGTGGCATGTGTTGGCAAGTCAAAGGGTGCATAGCAAATATTTCATGTCCGCAACTCTTCACGCCAAACCACAACATCTTCCCTCCTTCCAAGCTTCACTCCGCCTCCTCTTGTCTGTCTTCATCTTTTATGTCCCTACACCCACCACTTGCTGCCCGTTCTCATCACCTCCCTGTCCTGTCTCCAGCAATGTATGAAGTGCTGTCCAAGAATTAAAGTGTTGGCCGGGGGTGTTCTTCACCATGTAGTGACATGTTACATGAATGACATGCAGTCGTTGCGAAGCTGCAATGTCTTTATCTGCATTTTTAATGATGGGTTTCACTGAGAATTGCCAGCAATTGGTCACATTTATGGTAACAAGCTTGTGACTTTGCCACATGCACATCCAAACGCTGCAGTTCCGAGCTCGCTGGCAGATTCCAGCTGGTGAAGCGGCAGACCACAAACTAGCTGGGATTCTCTGGCACTTGTTCATGTTAGACCATTGTTTTTGAAGGAGGTCTTATAAGTAGGGAAAAGAAAAAAAAACAACAAAATGCTGAGGGAACTCTGTGTTTGTGTTCAGGACACAAAACATTAACCATCTATCCCTCTGCCTCCATCGATACTGCTAGACACACTGAGTGCCTCCAGCAGTTTGTTTCTTGTTTCAGATTCCAGTATCTGTGTCTTTTAGTGTAACATAAATTGCTTCATTTTTTGGTTGCAGTAATTTTTTAAAAAGTTTTGGGTGATAAAGTTTTAAGCAGTGTATTATAATTAACATGACTATTGATATCAGTGTCTAATAGTTTTTTTAATGCTCTTGACTGTCAGAGGCATTGAAAGCCTGAGTTAACAATCTACTCAGAGTTTGGATGGCATGGTGTATTAAATACTTTATCAAAACAAGAACTGGTAATGATAGGATAAAATCAAATTATTTCATCAAATCACTGACAAAATAAAGATAACTAAAATGGAAATTCATGACATGTAATCAGCTGGAGGGAAAATCATTAAGTACTATAGAAGTGAAAATCCAGCCTCACTGCAGGCCTTCACTTGATGGAAAAGGGCTTGCAATGACTTTTAAGCATTCCTTAACATGTCTCTTGAAGTTGCAGTCCTCTGTCTTTTTGTTTGTCTGTCTTGCTCCTTATAAAAAAAACCTACACTGCAAATTCAGTCATTGGAAGTTCTCAGTTTCTCCAATTAATGGATGGCAAGGAGTTGGTGCACTGGACAGATCTGAATCACTGGTTCATAGCCTTTGTTATATCCTTAGCACTTATTTTAATACAATATAAGTAGGTATATCCTTTAAATAACTTGTCCCATGATAAAACTGTGCATCTTAAACAAAAGGATGCATTTTCTGCCAAATGATTAACTGAGGAATGTTTGCAATATGTATAGCATCTCCTCTTTGCTGTTGATGGATTGTGTATCCAAACCTCTTGTGGAAATAGCTAGTTCTTTTTTAAAAGTGTTTCCAAAAACAAATTTGATGACTTGTATTCTGTTTTCACTCTCTGCTGGTACCTTGGATTTTATTCGAGGAAGTTTAACTTGGAAGTTAAGGGTGGTTTTACTGTCAAGCCTATCATTCCAAACTTGGGAGGGAGGAAGGCACCAAGTTCCTGACACCTCTGCAATTTCAGAGTTTCATTCCAAATCACACGCTATTGAAACTTGGTTTTTCCTTCAGTCCGTGGCTAGATTTCAGCTGGTGTACTCCTTGTCTGTTTACACAGGGCTCCTGATACATGGGTTCAAGGTTCTTAGTATCATATTAGTTGCTGTCCTGTAGTTTGAGTGGCCCCAGAAGTTTGTGGGGCTGCTCCTTTTTTCGAGGAGCCGTATGCACGTCCATGAATCTTTTCTTCTGTGCACCTGGTAATCTTTCTCTCTGGGTATAGAGATTCTGCATCAAGTATCTGGTGATAGACAGCAGTGCCTCCCCTGTAGGCCTGACTGCCTGTTCCGTGACATCAGTGACAAGGATGTTGGCCTGGGAGATGTTGGATCCCTTATCCTTTCAATAAATTCTGGAAATGCAGCACAAACAGCATTGATGGTCCCTTTCGTGTTTCTTGAGGTTTCTAATGAAAATAGTCCGGGGCTGAGAGACAGGGAAGGCAGAGAGTGCTTCCTCTTTTCCTTACCTACCACCCCATGAGCCTCTGTATCCAACACATCATTCTCTGTCACTTTCACCATCGTCAACGGAATCCTACCAACAAACAAACACATCTTTACTTCCCCCACCCCCACTCTCTGTTTTCTTCAGGCATCTCTTGTCCATTTGTCCCTCCTAGTACGTATCCCTGCAAGCAACAAAAATGCTATACCTTCCCAGTCATCACCTCCCTTGCCTCCATTCAGGGCCTCAAACAGTCCTTCCAAGTGAGGCAACACTTCCACCTGTGAATCTGTTGGGATCGCCTATTGTATCTGGTATTCCCAATGCAGCCTGCTCTACATTGATGAGATCTGGAGGGACTGCTTTGTTGAGCACTTCAGTTGCATCCTCCAAAAGTGGAATTTCCTAGTGCCCAACCATTTTACTTCCTCTCACCATTCTCATTTCGACATATCAGTCCATGGCCTCTTCTTTTGTCACAGTGAGGCCACTTTCATGGTGGAGGAACACCACCTTGTACTTTATCTGGGTAGCCTCCAACCTGATGGCATGAACATTGATTTCCCTTTCTGGAAATTTTATTTTCCTCTCCCTTCCCTCTTCTTCTATTCCCCACTCTGGCTTCTTACCTCTTGTCCTCACCTACCTATCACCTTCCCCTTGTGCTCCTCCTCTTTCCCTTTCTCTTGTGGTCCACTCTCCTTTCCTATCAGATTCCTTCTTAAGCCCCTTACCTTTCCAACCCACCTTGCTTCACCTATCACCTTCAAGCTAGTCCTCTTTCCCCCTCTCCAAGTGACGATACTTGTGGTCTTCCCACCACAATCCTTGTTGATTTGATTTGACAGGAACAGCACATTTTGGTGTATGTTTTGATGTTTCTGTGACAAGTAAAGCTATATAAATGCAAGAGGATTAGAGTGTTGTTTTGGAGAAACCTTCTTTGTGTGCTGGTTTAGATTACATTATGCTTTGTTCTCTGTAGGATTGCCACGGACCACAACATGGATAACACCACCGCAGTATTGAGAGAATGGCTGGTGAATGTACAAAGATTTTACCATTCCATTGAATGGAGACCCATGGATGAGCCAAAGTAAGTTCTGTGCTGGTCGTGCCCGAAAGTATCATTGACCTGTTAATTTTTGCATTTTTTTAATATGTTGGACTGTAGTTTACTCTTGCCATTATAAATGAAGCAGCACATCAGTACTATTTACAAATTGTACCATCTCCAGTACAAAATGCTGGAGAAATTCAGCGAGTCAGGGACCATCTACAGAGGGGAATAAACAGTCAACGTTTTACCTGAGACCCTTCAAAAGGACTCCGTTTTTTTCCGCTCCATAAATGTTGCCATACCTGCTGAGATCCTGCAGCATTGTGTGGTGTTCAAGGTTTCCAGCATCTGCCCAATCTCTTCTGTTTAGTACTTAGTAGGTGTTGATGCAAGGTCTCAACCTGAAACATTGACAATTTCTTTCTCTCCAAAGATGCTGTTAGAGCCACTGAGTTCCTTCAGCAGTTTGTTTTTATGCTCCAGATTCCAGCATCTGCAGAATTGTGTCTCCTCTTTACAGTAACCTTTGTCTCAAACACCTTCATTATTCTGATTACAGAGATGCTGACCAATTGGGAGAATGATTAAGAGATGGAGCAACGAAACAGTTCCTTCAGCCTATCGAGTCTGTATCAACCATCAGCCACACATTTACACTAATCCTATATTAATCCATATTTTTATTCTTCCCACATTCTTCTCAACTTACCCCAGATGACATCACTCACCTACACATTTAGGCCAATTTATAGTGGCCAATTGGCCGTTAGGTTAAGTTCCATTCTAATCTTGGCAATCCAGTTGCAGACGTTTTGTCACCATACGAAGAGACATCACCAGTGCTCTGTTCGCTTGTGGTGTCTCCTCGTAATGCTGGGCCTTTATTTAAGTATATAAAGGCCAAGCATGAGGAGGACATACCGTAAGTGATCAGTGCACTGATGCTGTCTCCTCCTATGGTGCCGAAATGATTGCCAGGATTGGAGAACAACTCAACCCAACCATCAACCACCCGAGCTACACGTTTTCAGAGCTATTTCCTGTCAATTGACCTTCCAACCTGCATGCACGGTAGCGTAGTGGTTAGTACAACGCTTTACAGTAAGGGTGTCCTGGGTTCAGTTCCTGCTGCTGCCTGTAAGGAGTTTGTATGTTCTTCCAGTGACCGCGTGGGTTTCTTCCAGGTGCTCTGGTTTCCTCCCACAGTCCTAAAACGTACCGGTTGGTAGGTTATCTGGTTATTGTAAACAGCCCTGTGATTAGGGTCAGATTAAATCGGGAGATTGCTGGGTGGCGTGGCTTGAACAGCTGAAAGGACCTATTCTGCGCTGAATCTCAATAAATAAGTGTTTTTGGGATGTTGGAGGGCACCAGAGGGAACCCCACATGGCCACAGATAGAACACAAAGTCAAGATTGAACCTGAATCTTTGGTAGTGATCTTATGGCTGCACGATTGTATCACTCTTTTTATTTTTATTCCTCAACAGCAGAGTTAAGAGTAAGATTATCACTTTTTTTCATTAGTTTATCCAGCAATCGTGAATACTTGTCATTGATGTGTGCTTACTGCCTGTCCTGCACATTGGTCCCTATCTCCATAGTCCCACTCCTGACACTGCCAATCCTGTCTTCAGTCCCTCTTGTAACATAGCCACTCCTAGATTTCCTATTGATTGTTCCCTACCTTGAACAAACAGTCTTCCCACTGACATCTAGTAGTCAACCTCCCCAGGACCTTTTCTCAGTTGAAGGTTAGTAAACCTTCCCTTGCCACAGTTTGAATTATTGTCACACATGTTCACCATTTTCACGTCTCACCATACTGTGCCCCAAGCTTCCCTCTGAGAAGACTGTTCCTATCAAAGCACTGACCATATTGCTTTGGCCGTGAATCAGCACTACTTTATTGTTTTGGAATTCCTCACGTCACATTGTCATGGAAGGGTCAAGAGCTTCAACAATCACAGGTGAAGGATCACTGCCATTCAGGGTGTTAGGTTTCACTTTGTAGGACGCAAAAGCCTGCAAACCCTGTCTGAGCTGATGTGCGTCTATTTCTGGCTCTAACCTCAATCAAAATTGTTTTCTCACTCTTAATGTATCAAAATCAACGCAGCCTGAGGAAATCCCGAAGTTCGCAGAGTTGTTAGAATTTTGCTGCACAGACACACAGACCCTTTGGCCAACCTTATTGCAAGCCATTGGGTATCTATCTGTACTAATCCAATGTACCAGAATTGGACCCATAGCCTACCGTGCCCTGGCTGTTCAAGTAATCATTCAGATGCTCTCGAGGTGCGAGAGTCTCTGCCTTTACCACCTTCTCAGGCAGTGTATTCTAGATTGCAACCAATCTCCAGATAGAGAAAAAAATTCTTCTTCTAATCCCCTTGAGGCCCTCCTAAATCTACGTCTTTTGATCTTAGACAGAATAGAAATGTTTAATACCAGAGGGCATGCATTGAAGGTGAGAGGATATAGGTTCAGGGGGGATGTGAGGGTTTTTTTTTAGTCAGGGAGTGGTGGATGCCTGGAATGCACTGCCTGGTATGTTGGTACAGGCAAATACATTAGAAGCAGTTCAGAGACATTTAGATAGACACATGGATGCGAGGAAGATGGAGGTATGAACATTCTGTAGGTCGGAGGGGTTAGTTTTGGGGGGTTTTTGATGTACTTTTTAGCTGTTTTGGCATAACATTATGGGCTTAAGGGCCTGTTTGTGTGCTGTACTGTTTTATAGAAACATAGAAAACCTACAGCACAATACAGGCCCTTCGGCCCACAAAGTTGTGCCAAACATATCCCTAACTTAGAAATTACTAGGGTTACCCATAGCCCTCTATTTTTCTAAGCTCCATGTACCTACCCAAAAGTCTCTTAAAAGACCCTATTGTATCCGCCTCCACCACCGTTGCTGGCAGCCCATTCCATGCACTCACCACTCTCTGCGTAAAAAAACTTACCCCTGACATCTCCTCTGTACCTACTTCAAAGCACCTTAAACCTGTGCCCTCTCGTGCTAGCCATTTCAGCCCTGGGAAAAAACCTCTGACTATCCACATGATCAATGGCTCTCATCATCTTATACACCTCTGTCAGGTCACCTCTCATCCTCCGTCGCTCCAAGGAGAAAAGGCCCAGTTCACTCAACCTGTTTTCATAAGGCATGCTCCCCAATCCAGGCAACATCTTGTAAATCTCCTCTGCACCCTTTCTATGGTTTCCACATCCTTCCTGTAGTGAGGCGACCAGAACTGAGCACAGTACTCCCCAAGTGGTGTCTGACCAGGATCCTATATAGCTGCAACGTTGCCTCTCGACCCCTAAATTCAATTCCATGATTGATGAAGGCCAATATACTGTAAGTCTTCTTATCCACAGAGTCAACTTGGGCAGCTGCTTTGAGCGTCCTATGGACTCAGACCCCAAGATCCCTCTGATCCTCCATACTGCCAAGAGTCTTAGCATTAATAATATATTCTTCCATCATATTTGATGTACCAAAATGAACTACTTCACACTTATCTGGGTTGAACTCCATCTGCCACTTCTCAGCCCAGTTTTGCATCCTAACAATGTCCTGCTGTAACCTCTGACAGCCCTCCACACTATCCACAACACCCCCAACCTTTGTGTTATCAGCAAACTTACTAACCCATCCCTCCACTTCCTCATCCAGGTCATTTATAAAAATCACGAAGAGTAACGTCACAGAACAGATCACTGAGGCACACCACTGGTCACCGACCTCCATGCAGAATATGACCTGTCTACAACCACTCTTTGCCTCCTGTGGGCAAGCCAGTTCTGGATCCACAAAGCAATGTCCCCTTGGATCCCACGCCTCCTTACTTTCTCAATAAGCCTTGCATGGGGTACCTTATCAAATGCCTTGCTGAAATCCGTATACACTACATCTACTGTTCTACCTTCATCAATGTGTTTAGTCACATCCTCAAAAAATTCAATCAGGCTTGTAAGGCACAACCTGCCCTTGACAAAGCCATGCTGACTCTTCCTATACTTCTCCAAATGTTCATAAATCCTGCCCCTCAGGATCTTCTCCAACAACTTACCAACCACTGAAGTAAGACTCACTGGTCTATAATTCCCTGGGCTATCTCTACTCCCTTTCTTGGATAATGGAACAATATTCGCAACCCTCTAATCCTCCAGAACCTCTCCCGTCCCCAATGATGATGCAAAGATCATCACCAGAGGCTCAGCAATCTCCTCCCTCACCTCCCGCAGTAGCCTGGGGTACATCTCATTCGATCCCGGCGACTTATCCAATTTGATGCTTTCCAAAAGCTCCAGCACATTCTCTTTCTTAATATTTACATGCTCAAGCTTTCAGTCCGCTGCAAGTCATCACTACAATCACCAAGATCCTTTTCCATAGCGAATACTGAAGTAAAGTATTTATTAAGTACCTCTGCTGTTTCTTCCGGTTCCATACACACTTTCCCACTGTCACACATGATAGGTCCTATTCCTTCATGTCTTATCCTCTTGCTCTTCACATACTTGTAGAATGCCTTGGGGTTTTCCTTAATCCTGCCTGCCAAGGCCTTTTCATGACCCCTTCTGGCTCTCCTAGCTTCCTTCTTAAGCGCCTTCCTGTTAGCCTTATAATCTTCTAGATCTCTAACATTACCTAGCTCTCTGAACCTTTTGTAAGCCTTTCTTCTCTTCTTGACTAGATTTACTGCAGCCTTTGTACACCATGGTTCCTGTATCCTACCATAACTTCCCTGTCTTATTGGAACGTACCTATGCAGAACTCCTATGCAGGAAAATCTTTTTCACACAGAGGGTTGTGGATCTGTGGAATGCTCTGCTTAAGAAGGCAGTGGAGGCCAATTCTCTGGATTCTTTCAAGAAAGAGTTAGGTAGAGCTCTTAAAGATAGTGGAGTCAAGGGATATAGGGAGAAGGCAGGAACAGGGTACTGATTGTGGATGATCAGCCATGATCACAGTGAATGGTGGTGCTGGCTCAAAGGGCCGAATGGCCTACTCCTGCACCTATTGTCTATTGTCTCGCTCAAACCACCGGTCTGGGCGCATCCCTTCTCTATCACCTGCCTGTCCTCCTTCACACACTGTCTCCAAGCTTTCTCTATTTGTGAGCCAACCGCCTCTTCCCCAGTCTCTTCAGTTCGGTTCCCACCCCCCAACAATTCTAGTTTAAACTGTCCCCAGTAGCCTTAGCAAACCTCCCCGCCAGGATATTGGTCCCCCTGGGATTCAAGTGCAACCAGTCCTTTTTGTACAGGTCACACCTGCTCCAAAAGATGTCCCAATGATCCAGAAATCTGAATTCCTGCTCCCTGCTCCAATCCCTCATCTGCGCATTTATCCTCCACCGCATTCTATTCCTATACTCACTGTCACATGGTACAGGGAGTAATCCCGAGATTACTACCTTTGCGGTCCTGCTTCTCAACTTCCTTCCTAACTCCCTGTAGTCTGTTTTCAGGACCTCTTCTTTTTTATGTTGTATGTACCTCTACAACAGTGATATGTTTCTCACTGTTCGCTCTATCTGTACCTCTCATAGTTGTACACCCCTACTGAGTCCTCCCCTCATTCCCCTCTATTCAAAGGAAGTGAAATTCAACCTATTTACTCTCTTATAATTGTAGCATTCCATCCCAAACTGGTGAATTTCCTCTGCATCCTCCTCAGCCATGTCCTTCCTATAGAGTGACAACTGGAATTGTACACAATATTCCAACTGTAGCCTAACCAACATCTATCAGATTCACGTGGGCCATTGAATATGGGCAATTAATTCCAACAAGAATAATATCAGTAATAGCTAATACTAAAATACCAGTGGTGTGCCAGTGAGCATAGACTTTGGAAACCATTGTGTACTCTGTAAAATTGGTGTAGGGTTACCCTTCAAACTGATCAACTGGAGAAGGTATGAATGGAAATGGATCAATGAGCAGTGGCCATTTTGTTCACTCTGGTGAAATACCTGTGTTATGCTGGCTCCTAAAGTCCTGTGTATTCTTTGCAATATTGGCTTCCAGATCTTACCCTGATGAAATCGGGCCAAAGCATTGGCCGGACTCTCGATATGAACACGTTATGAAGCTACGACAAGCAGCACTAAAGGCAGCCAGAGACCGGTGGGCTGATTATATTTTGGTAAGACCAGTAAGGTTTGAATGGAGATAGAATGGGAGGGAGTCCCTGACGCCTGTGTTTGTCATTAAGACAGTAGATTTAGTTTTAATTGGTGCTGCTGTTTTCTTGGGTAATTAATTAGTGTTAATGTCATTCGTATGAGCTTGTAGGATTTGTTCTGGTCATCAACCAGACACACTGTAAGCATCACTCTGGTTTCTGAATTAGAAAATTGTGGGTTTGAATTGACTGCAGAGTGCAGAATGTTAGCTGATGGTCTAATAGTGTTGGATTGTTTTTAGTGTCATAACTCAGATGAGATTTAAAATAAAATTATTGCCTGCCCTCTGAACCAAATATAACTAATCCCACAACATGCTTCAAAGAAGAGAAGCGAGTTCACCATGGTACCCTGTTCATTTGCTCAACTAGTCTCCCTAAAACAGATTGTCAGTTACTTATCACATTGCCGATTAGGAGAATATTTTGTATAAAAGTTACCTGCTCTTTTTCAGATAACAATGGTAACCGCATTTGAATGATGAAGTCTAGGTGTTGGGGGAAAGTGCTATGTCACTGTATAAAACAGACACAGAAATCCATCATTTGGAGAGAGCAGAGCATTGAGAATTGTGGGCTCGGCCATCGTATTTCCACTAAACAAACAGGTCCCCTCCAGCTTACAGACACCCAACTTGTCTACAGCCCTTATATATAAATGAGCATTTGGGAAACTGTCAGGATAGGTTTTCCAGCAAGTGCAAAGCTCCAGGCATCTTCTGTAGTGAAGGAACACGATTCACGGCTGTACTTCTGATTTATGGACTGTCCCGGTTATAAACTGTTCACAAAAATGGAACCATGGAACCCTGATGTAATTGATGGGGGGGAGAGACACCTGTATCTGGTATTATAGCTCCATCCCTTTGCCTTTTGAATAAAAGTGGAACTTTGATTGTAGGTTTGTCATTTGCAGTCCTACATTAAAATAAGGCCACAGTAAAAGAAAAAGATCCCAAACCTTGCCAACAGTGTGCTGTTTCTCACCATAATGGGAAGACCAGGTAAGTTCCTGTCACACCATAGGAAATAGGGTAGTAGATTGAGTTGTTGATCGAGGTGTTATGGCACCTTTAGGTGGTCAGTATTTGTTGGGGTGAGGGGCATTTAAAAAACTTGTTGACCCAAGCAGTGGTGGTTCATAACCAGTTGACGTGGATCAGGAGAATGGAACAGTACATTACAGTACTGGAATGTAGGCTCTGTCTGGAGGAGGTGTATCCTGCAGCTGGTTAGATAACACTTGTGTTTGGAAATTGCTTTCAAACTGCCTCAGTGGCTTGTGCACAAACAAGGATTCTCCTGATATTCTGAGAGCTTAGTTGAGGGAAAAGGAGATCTGGAAATGATGCAGCTCACCAACCGATATTACTGTGAGAATTGAAAAAAGTAAGCAACATCAATTTCCTCTGGTGGGATGGATAGTCTTATAACAGGAGGATTAAAACTGAATTGTTGACATGTGAGCAAGAAGCATATTTCCACACAACAGATTGTGAAGATCTGGATTTCACATCGCACAGTAAGCATTGAAGGCTTGGTAGGATGGAAATTGGTCAAAGTTAAAGTAAAGTTTATGCACAGTGCATGTAACCATCAGTGCAATGGAAAAACTTGCTTGCAGCAGCAGATTGGCAGGATTGACAAGAAAAAACATAAATTAGTAAATTACACTATTTTTCCAAAAAAGAATTGGAATTTTAAAAAAAGTCCATTTTAATGCTAAGTGGTCAAACTAACAACTGAGAGATATTGGTTGGGTGAGGAGCACAGAACCGATGGATTCAACCAAGGGGCATCATTGTGACTTTTATACAACTGGTGTAGTTTCCCCTTTTGTAAAAGGCCATATCTCCACCTGGCTGCTCTGTAAGGAAGCAGTGGTCCAGCTCCTGCCAGTTTACAGATGTCCTGATTCCTCTGCACTCAAGTACAATGCAATCAATAGCTAGTTACCTGCAATTGCCATCAATGATACTCTTGTTTCTTTTAAGTTTGTAGATGCAGATAACTTCTTAACCAATCCAAACACCCTAACTCTACTCATTGCTGAGAATAAGACAGTTGTTGCACCGATGTTGGACTCACGCTCTGCCTATTCCAATTTCTGGTGTGGAATGACCTCAGAGGTATGGACAGGATGGTGTTTTAAAGAAGCCACTTTTGTTTTGTCTTTTAATTTGTGGACTACTGAGATTGTTCAGTCTGAAACTAGTTGATACCTTGCAGCTTTAGTTTTATTTTCTGAAGCCTCATTTGAACCCCCTTCCCTTCCTCAGTGATTTCCCTTCTCCAAATTCATTGTTCGTCTTGTCTGTCAGCCTTCACATTTCCACTCTTAGTACGCTTTTTATAATCCAAAACCCACTAAATCACCTTTCCCACTCCGTCCCGCCTGGATTTATGTCCATATATGCCGATCTATTTTAGGCTCACTTTGGACAGAAGATCGTTGTCTTTATCCTGGTCTTTGAAGTGCCTTCCAATCTATCCCATTTTACTGTCACCCCCTGTAATGTTGAATCAGGTTTGCAGGTCTGGCAAGTGAGACAGAAAACACTGACTGTGAATAAATATATTAATCATTTACTTATAAACAGTAAGAATTTGACCAAACATTCAGGTTCCCCAAGTTACAGAAACTACAAAACTAAATATTCAACAGACTTACTTTCAACAAATATGTTTAGTTAAAAGCGTGCACGGAGCATACCTTCCCAGTGGGTATGTGCATTGCTTGCCTTAAACAAAGGAAGAGAGAGCAAACCCCTGCCACGTGCTATTTTATACCTGAGATGTCTGAAACTGGACCGCAGACAGCTAACCAATGGGAAAAGCAGTGTAGTTTCTAAAATAACGAAGGACAAAGCGACTTTCGACTGGCAGAATATGGTGCGCTCTCCCCCTCCCCCACCCCCCCATGACACCCCCCACTCCCAGGTTTTACTTCAATGTTATTTGCTCTACAGGGTTATTATAAGCGGACTCCAGCCTACCCTCCGATACGGAAACGGGACAGACTGGGCTGTTTCCCAGTGGTTATGGTACACTCCACAATGCTGATTGATCTTCGCAAAGAAGCCTCCAAGAAATTGGCGTTTTACCCCCCACATCCATCCTACACCTGGTCTTTTGATGACATCATAGTCTTTGCATATTCATGCAAGCAAGCGGGTAAGCTACCTAGTTTAACATGCTGTCACCACACTTAAGCCCAATTAAACTTTGAGATCTAATTTAGAAGCTGTGAAATAGATGTGTCTCTCTTATCTGACCAATATCCACATTGAGCAAGTCATCCAGTCACATTGAAGGTCTCAGGCAGATCATCCTTATGTGAAGTAAATTTTTCCTGTACTTCAACACGTCTCATTCGCTGTATGTCAATGTTCCTGTTGCTATTATCCAGTTATTTTCCCCACAAAAGTGAAGGCACAGGTCTGAAGAAGAAGGGATCTGATAGGAATAGATGGTGGACTCATTAGATTCCTTCATCTTCAACCCTTTGCCTCGTCCACATATTACCCAGCTTCTCATACTGTTCCTTTAAACACCCCTACCCCACTTACCTACCTAGCTTCCGCCCTCTCCCCTGGACTCATCTATCAACTGCCAGTTTGTGCTCCTCCTCTTTCCCCACACTTTCATTCAGGTTATTGACCTCTTCCTTTCGAGCCCTGATGAAAGATGTTGTCTGAAATGTTGACTGTTTATTTTCCCCCATGGCTGCTGTCTGACCTGCTGTGTTTCTCCAGCATTTTGTGTGTGATGCTCCAGATTTCTAGCAACAGCAGAATCTCTTGTGTCTCAAGCTTGAGGGGCCGAGTGGCCTACTCCTGCTTCTACTTTATATGTGTATGTCTTTGCATACCCTCACATTTCTTCTATGGTCTTCCCTTGACCACCTCCCCCTTCCTTTAAGAAAATTCATCAGATCCTACTTATTTGTCAAAGCTCTTGGTTATCGCCTCAGGTACCTCTTTGTGTGGCTGCCATCCTTCCTCCTTGTTTGATAACTTTCCTGTGAAGCAGGGCAACCCCTCAGTCTGTTTTGTTATTTTAATGATCCTGTATAAATGATTGTTGATGTTAATGGATCTGATGTCAAGCAACTGTCTCGGCCTCTCCCATGCGCGCACACATTACCTGGCTCTCTGAGGGCCACTCAATGTTTAAGTTAATTTATTACACATGTATACCGCCAAATGAGACAACTTTCCTACCTTTTATTATGTCATAGCCCAATACCATTAAGCAAGGGATCTGTGGACCCCAGGTTGGGAATCCCAGCTCTAGACCAAGGTGCACAACACTGATACATGTAACTCACACACATAACACACTACAAATAGATTAAAACATAATAAGGTGCATATGCAATACATTAAAAAGTAAATAAAATAAAAAGAATCAAAGACCCCACCCATCCCAGATGTCCTCGTTACTCTTCCTCCTCCCAACACCCATCAGACAGAAGATACTAGAGCCTGAAAGCATGTACTGCTAGGCTCAAGGTCAGTATCCATCCTGCTTTAATAAGGTTATTAAACAGTCCCCATGTACAATAAGATGGCTTCCTGATCTCACGATATACCTCGTTATGGCCCTTGCACCTTCTTGTCTACCTACACTTTCTCTGTAACTGGAAGACTCTATACTGCATTCTGTTATTGCTTTTCCCTTGTACTTTCTTAATGCACTGATGTGATGAAATGATCTGTCTGGGTGGCAAGCAAAACAAATTTTCACTGTCCCTTGGTACAGGTGACAATAATAAGCCAAGTTACTAAATCAATAACCAGATCTCTCAGACACTTTTATCCCACTATATACCCCTTGAGGCAGTGATATTATCAGTTGAATTTCTTTCTCACTGCTTTGTGTTGAGCTTGCACTTTTGACTCTGAATCATTGTGCCTTCTGATCTGCTACTGATTTTCATTAATACGAAGATAAATTGAGTCCTTGTCTCTTGTATGTCTCTAAATTTAATCCCTTCTTTCACCACTGCTTCTGTCCTTCGTAGAGCTCCTGCGATGATTAGGGTGCAGTTGTTTTTAAAGCAGATTCTAGAGAGTTTTTCTTCACTAGAATTATCCTTGAGGATCTCTGTGTTGCCCTTGGTTTGGTGACTGGCTCAACCGCCTGAGTTGAGATCTGCCAAAGGGTTTTGGCCCAAAACATCGACTGTACTCTTTTCCATTGATGCTGCCTGGTCTGCTGAGTTCCTCCAGCATTTTGTGTGTGTTGCTCGCATTTCCAGCATCTGCAGACTTTCTTTTGTTTGTAATTGTCTCACTTCAACAAATTTTTTATTTTGTTATTTCATGCTTGTTATTTATTGCTACTTATTTATATCTGCATTTGCCCAATTTGTTGTCTTCTGATCCAGTTTACAGTTACTGTTCTATAGATTTGCTAAACATAGAAACATAGAAAATCTACAGCACGATACAGGCCCTTTGGCCCACAAAGCTGTGCCAAACATGTACTTACCTTAGAACGACCTAGGCTTTACCCATAGCCCTCTATTTTGCTAAGCTCCATGTACCTATCCAGGAGTCTCTTAAAAGACCCTATCGTTTCTGCCTCTGCCGTCGCCAGCAGCCCATTCCATGCATTCACCACTCTCTGCATTAAAAAAACAACAACAACTTATTCCTGACATCTCTGTACCTATGTCCATGCAACTTAAAACTATGCCCTCTTGTTCTAGCCATTTCAGCCCTGGGAAAAAGCCTCCGACTATCCACACGATCAATGCCTCTCATTATTTTGTACACTTCTATCAGGTCACCTTTCATCCTCCATCACTCCAAGGAGAAAAGGCCAAGTTCGCTCAACCTATTCTCATAAGGCATGCTCCCCAATCCAGGCAACATCCTTGTAAATTTCCTCTGCAACTTTTTATGGTTTCCATGTCCTTCCTGTAGTGAGGTGACCAGAATTGGGCATAGTACTCCAAGTGGTGTCCTATATAGCTGCAACATTACCTCTTGGCTCTTAAACTCAATCCCACGGTTTATGAAGCCCAATGCACTGCATGCCTTCTTAACTACAGAGTCAACCTGCGTAGCAGCTTTCAGTGTCCTATGGACTCGGACCCCAAGATCCCTCTGATCCTCCACACTGCCGAGAATCTTACCATTAATGCTATATTCTGCCATCACATTTGACCTACCAAAATGAATTACCTCACACTTATCTAGGTTGAACTCCATCTGCCACTTCTCAGCTCAATTTTGCATCCTATCAATGTCCCGCTGTAACCCCTGACAGCCCTCCACACGATCCACAACACCCCCAACCTTTGTGTCATCAGCAAATTTACTAATCCATCCCTCCACTTCCTCATCCAGTTCATTTATAAAAATCACAAAGAGTGGGGGGTCCCAGAACAAATCCCTAAGGCACACCAGTGGTCACTGACCTCCATGCAGAATATGACCCTTTTTCAACCACTCTTTGCCTTCTGTGGGCAAGCCAGTTCTGGATCCACAAAGCAATGTCCCCTTGGATCTCATGCCTCCTTACTTTCTCAATAAGCTGTGCATGGGGTACCTTATCAAATGCCTTGCTGAAATCCATATACAGTACAGGACATCCACAGCTCTACCTTCATCAATGTGTTTAGTCACATCCTCAAAAAATTCAATCAAGCTTGTAAGGCACAACCTGCCTTTGACAAAGCCATGCTGACTATTCCTAATTATATTACGCCTCTCCAAATGTTCATAAAGCCTGCCTCTCAGAATCTTCTCCATCAACTTACCATCACTGAAGTAAGACTTACTGGTCTATAATCTTCTGGGCTATCGCTACTCCCTTTCTTGAATAAGGGAACAACATCCTCAACCCTTCAATCCTCCGGAAGCTTTCCTATCCTCACTTATGATGCAAAGATCATTGCCAGAGGTTCAGCAATCTCCTCCCTCGCTTCCTACAGTAGCCTGGGGTACATCCCGTCTGGTCCTGGTGACTTATCCAACTTGATGCTTTCCAAAAGCTCCATCAATCCTCTTCCTTAATATCTACATGCTCAAGCTTTTCATTCCGCTGCAAGTCATCCCTACAATCGCCAAGATCCTTTTCCATAGTGAATAAGCATGCCCTCGGAAAAAGAATCTCAGGGTTGTATGTGATGACTGTATGCACTCTGATAATAAATTTTACTTTGAACTTTGTCAGTATTTAACATGTTAACCAAGGTCACTAAAGGAAACGGATAGTGTTAGATAACACGGAAACAGGTCTGCAGCGACCATTAACCACTCTTGCACTAATCCCATTTTATTCTCCCCATATTTGCCATCAATTCCATCAGATTCTGCCATTCACCCACGCATGGGGGCAATTTACAGTGGCTGATTAACCAGCCAACCCATGTGTTCTTGTGATGTTGTGGAAGACTGGAGCAACGGGGGAGCACGGAGGTCAGGATTCAACCTAGGGCTCTGGAGCCGTTTGTGGAGACTCTGTACCGCTTGCTGTACTGCCCTACTATTTGGTCATTATTAAACTGTTGGAATGGGATCTTGTTGAATTTCCTATAATACATCAAAGTTACTTCACTGACTGCAAAGTGTTGGATTCATGAAGCCATGAAAAATTCAGCACCAGAGCAAAAACGTAATGATTGCACTTTCACCATTCAGTGATACTGTATTTCTATACATTTCCTGCATACGTAATAATTCAGCAATTTGCAATGTGAATGCAACTGCAGTGATGAACTTAATTTTTCTCTTCTGTTTCAGGAGTCCAGATGTACATCAATAATAAAGAGCACTTTGGGTTCCTGCAGGTACCTCTGAAGTCGACCAGCACCATGCAAGATGAGGTGGAGAGTTTTATTCATGTCCAGCTGGAGGTGATGGGTAAGTCAATCTGGTTAACTTTCCAAAGTAGCACTATTCAGCTGTTGGGAGTCACTGGGGCATGGGGATGGAGCCGTACAGCGTAGAAACAGACCCTTTTGCTCACCATATCTGTGCCAATTGTCCTTTTTGTCCATCTACTCTAATCCTACTTGCTCGCATCAGATCCATATTCTTCTATGCCTTACCTAATTAAATGTCCTTGTAAATGTCCCATTAATGCCAATGTTTCACCTCGTTCCACCTCCTCCACTGGCAACATATTTCAGATATCAATTACTCAAAGTTCAAAGTACATACGGTATATGTCACCATATACAACCCTGAGATTCATTTTCTTGTGAGCATACTTGTCCAATCTATAGAATAATAACTATAACACAATCAATGAAAGACCACCCAACTAGTGCGTCCAACCAGAGTGCTGCCGAAGGCAACAAACTGTCCTAATACAAAAAGAAGAAACAACAATAAATAATAAATAAATAAGCAATAACTATCGAGAACATGAGATGAAGATTCCTTAAAAATGAATCCATTGGTTGTGGGAACATTTCAAGTGAAGTTGAGCGTGTTATTCCCTTTGGTGACAGTCATTGAGACAATTACTCTGTGTGTTTAAAAAAAGGTTACCCTTCAGATCACCTTCAACACTCTTTCACCTTAAACTTATGCCCTCACATTTCTGATATACCTACATTGGACTGTCGCCTATCTACGCCTCATAATGGTATGTATGCCTGCTTTCCAGAGAATACAGACCTAATGTATTCATTTTCTCCCTATAACTCCATTCCAGGCACCATCCTGGTGAATCTCCTTTGCACTCTGTCCAGTTCAATCACATCCTTCCTATAATGGTGTAACCAAAACTGCACATATTACTCTAAATATGGCCTAACCAGTATTTTATCAAGTTGCACCATCGTGCCCCAGACTGAAGAAAATGTGTGTGTGTATGTTTGTTTGTTTATTTATTTATTTATTTTCCTGTCAGTTACCCTATGTTTCCAATTTTAGAGAACTTTGGATTTGCATCCTTAGATTGTGCTGTTATTCAACTAGAATTTTACGAGCAACAGGTTTTGTTTGGTGATTATTATAGGTTAGCTTTCCTTTGAGGAGTTGTGCACAGTTAAATTCACTGTGTTATTAATGTAAGATTCTAGCTGAGGTCTGGGTAACTAAGAGACTTAAGAGTCTACTGCCAACATCCTTATTAAGAAGGATTTACTGTGTTTGTTGGTCTCTTGGATGAATTTGGGGTGTAACTGGCATCTCACGCAACATGTCTTGCTTGTAAGGAGTTTGTACGTTCTCCCCATGACCGCGTGGGTCTTCTCCAACAGTCCAAAGACGTGTCGGTTGGTTAGTTAATTGGTCATTGAAAATTGTCCTGTGGTTAGGCTAGGATTAGGGGATTGCTGGAAGGTGTGGCTTAAAAAGCTTATTCCACAGTGTGTCACAATAAAATAAATACGTTTGAAAAAACTTGCATACAGTAACTCATCGAAGAGTATTGAGTTCACAATGCTTATTTGCACAAAGATGGTCACATATTTAATCTCCTTTCCAGATCACACTTGTGCAGATAATTTAAAGAACAAGTGTCCTTTTTAATTGACCATCAGTATTTAATTCAATCCCCATAATCCTTCCAGCACTTCCCAAATCAGAGATACACAGAAGTCTCAACTTATTGAGCCTGGAGTTCCCTGTGGTGACAACATCTACTTTTACGTTAGTTCTGAGTGGAAGTTGTGCTGCCAGTTTCAACATACGGCTTTTACATTTGGCCGAGTTTGTGTTGTGGTTGTATTCAGGTGGGTGAGCTGTGTTGTATATTTACATTGTGGGAAGCCCATTTAAACTAACTGCAGAAGAAGCAGGAGAGGGAGACGGGACTTTTCTATGGAGTGAGATATTATGATTTGAAATGCTCTGACTGAGACAATGGCAGAGCAAATTTTGGCATAAATTAGAAGAGATACTTGAATTTGAGAGGGTTATTTAGAAGGAGTAGATGGAGATGGGGAGATTGACATCCTTTAGTACTCCAGAACATATGAATTTGGATCTTATGTGAGAGATTTTCGAGGTCAGCACTCCATGTTCTGATCACCTCCAGGGTCAGCGAACCATGTTCTGACCCCCAGGGTCGGCGCTCCATGTTCTGCTGACCTCCAGGGTCGGCGCTCCGTGTTCTGATCACCTGCAGGGTCAACAATTCATGGTATAATGCTCTCTTTTTTTTCAGTGAATCACCCTCCCATGGAGCCTTCTAAATTTCTGCCTGTGCCTCCAAAATACCCAGATAAGATGGGCTTTGATGAGGTAAGATTTTTGTTTTAACTTGCTCTAGAGATGTGGATAAAGGTGGCACGATCAGTTGTCCTGATAAAGTGCTGATGACCCTTAAACCACAACTAACTGTTTGGTGAATGCTCTCCCCGCCCCCATTTCCCTGTTACGCAGAAAATTTTTAGGACTTCCATCAGTGTTGATGAAGGAATGGAAATGTGTGTCCAAAATACTGATCATATTTCCTTTGTAGCCTTTATCTGGCAGAGACTTTCAGGACAGCATGATTGGAAAACCTTCCCTTTCTAGATCAGTGGCAACTAAGTTAATTAACAGTCTCCCATATGATTAGTGTGATCTATGCACACTGCCCTCTTTGAAGCAACACCCTCTCTTTTAAGAACTCTTTGACCATGCACTTTGAAAATTAGTCTTGCCTTCCAACTCCTAGGTTTTTCTGATTAACTTGAAGCGACGCCCAAAACGGAGAATGCGAATGCTTCGTTCCCTGTACGAGCAGGAGATCGCCTGTGAAATCTTTGACGCAGTTGATGGAAGGTAGCAATTTTATACAAAATCACTGGGAAAATTTACTTTGCGTAGAGAGTTCTTCATGAGTTTTATGTTGAATGCAAAACGGTGAGCATTTCTATGAAAAGTATATAGAGATACAGGAAATACAGAAAAAAAGTAAAGAGTTATACCAGAGTGTAGATCTGTGTGTAAAGTTTACCAAGATAGTTTGCTTGAAATGCACTTATGAGTCATCTTTAAATCAGTGAAATGTTCCAAGCCATTTCCATCAAAGGTGATTAACAGACCATCACCACCTCTTTGTGGAAGTACATGTAATATTCATTTATTTAAGAGATACAGCATGGACTAGACCCTTCTGGTCCTTTGAGCCACGCCGCCCAGCAACCCTCAAAAATCCTGATTTAACCCTGACCTAATCACAGGACAATTTACAATGACCAGTTAACCTACCCAGTGCATCTTTGGACTGTGGAAGGAAACTGGAGCTCCCAGAGAAAACCAACACATTCCATAGAAAGGACGTACAGCGACTCCTTATGGAGGATGGCGGGATTGAACTCTGAACACTGATACCCTGAGCTGTAGTAGTGTTGTGCTAACTACCTTGCTACTGTGGCAGCCATGTGACAGTAATGGGGTGAAAGCGTTAAGTTTGAGAAGTCTGTTAATGAAACTCGAGAGAAGGGAAAAAATAAAAAGAGGAAGAAGATTTCAGAATTAATCGCTTGGCAGCTGAAGTGCAACAACCACAGTTCAAGAAAGACACTACAGTAACCTGGAGTTTCAGGACTGTGATCTGGAGAGAGCGAGACCATAAGTCCTGAAGATGGGTCTCGGCTTGAAACATCGACTACTTACTGTTCTCCATAGATGCTACTTGGCCTGCTGAGTTCCTCCAACATTTTGTGTGTGTTGCATAAGACATAGGAGCAGTAGTTGGCCATTCGGCCCATTGAGTCTGTTATGCCATTCCATCATGGCTGATTTATTATCCCTCTCAACCCTGTTCTCCTGCCTTCTGCCTGTATCCTTTGATGCCCCGACTAATCAAGAACCAAGCAACCTCTGCTTTAAAAATACCTAATGAATTGGCCTTCACAATCTTCTCTGGTAATGAATTCCACAGATTCACCACTCTCTGCTTAAAGAAACTCCTCCTCATCTCTGTTCTAAACGGACATCCGTCTATTCTGAAGTGGTGCCTTCTGATCTTAGACTCACCCACTATAGGAAACATCTCCACATCCACTCTATCTAGGCTTTTCAATATTTGATAGTTTCAAATGAGATCCCATCCCTATTCTTCTAAATTCCAACTGCTGTAGGACCAGAGCCATCAAACTAAACCCTTTCATTCCTGGGATCATTCTCGTGAACTTTCTCTGGACCCTCTACAAAGACAGTGGAGTTATTTGAAATCAAGGAGGAGAATTTGAAACAGAGGCAATAGTGCTTAACCAAGAGCCTGTTTCAAAACAATAGGAGCGTTGAAGGACAAAGTTAATAACAGACAGTAGTTTTGGATGACACTGGTCACTTGATAGTTGAGCAAAGAAGGCTGGACCAGTGTGCATTGGGGAAAAAAAGGATTGTTTGAAGATTTCAGCAAGTGAAGAGCTGAAGCAGCAGTGGAGCCAGGGTTGGGCAATGTTAGACTGAAATAGATCGTTTCAGCATTGACTTGGATGTACGTCAAGACATAACCTTGGAGTCAAATGTGGCGCGAAGGTTGAAAACAAACAATCTGGTTCAGTTTCAAGCAGCTGTCCCATAAGGATTAAGTTAGTGACGGGGGAATGGAATTGATGGTAGGGACCTGGAAGTAACAGCTTTGGTTTACACACTGTTTAGTCGGACTAGGTTTTTGCTCCCCCTCCGGTAGGTGTTGGTTTTGCAGTGTAACTTTTAGAGCTAGTGTAGCTGATGGCACTCTCTGTGTGGAAACTGGCACCCTGACTCAGGGTGGTGCAAGAAACAACCTGCTGGATAAACTCTGCGGGTCAGGCAGCATCTTTAGAAGGAAATGGGACAGATTATGTTTCAGTTCAGGCCCCTTCATCAGGACCTGAACTTCAATTGTTCATATCTCTCTGTGGAAGATACCTGATCTGCTGAGTTCCTCCAGCAGTTTGCCTTTCACATCTGACTTGCGGTGATGTTTCTGAGGTGTAACATTTGATCACAAAATGGGGAAGAGCTGAGCATTGGTCCTTTGGGAACACGAGGGAATGGAGTAGGAATTGGAGCTGGATCTATTGAGAATAATTCTCTGGTGACAGTGGATGAATAAGAATGGAACCATGTGAAGGAGGGGTGACCTGACTTAAGGCTTTGATAAGACTGGCAAAGGTATGTTCTCAAGTTCAAGTTCAATTTTAATTGTCACCCAACCATACATGAATACTCATGAATACGGCCAAATGAAACGGCGTTACTCTGGGGCCATGGTATAAAGCACTGTGCCAACTGTAATATACATCACAAGGCACACACAGAACATATAAGGCAGAAGTAAAATATAGTCACACAGAACAAAATATAGTCTAAGTCCCTGCATCCATGAATGTTGCAGCAGTTTGCAGTTGAACACAGTACAGCTTGTCTTCTGCTGAGTAAACACTAGAGGGCAGCACCAATTCCAGCACGTATGCTGTGCCACACTGCCTCCTGCGCTCTGGTAGAGTGCACCAACCTCTGATGCCTCTCTCCTGAGCAGCTGCAAGCAGGCGACACCGTGGCTTTAGGACTAGTCCTCAGTATGACCAAGGCCACGCAGCTCCCTCGCCGTCCTTCAGTCAAAGACTGAATTGGGCTTGCAGCATTCCATATTAACAATGTCCAGCAGCATCTTGCGATCATAAAAATATGTCTTTAAAAAAAAAAACAAGAATACCTTTGGTTGACCCAGTAGATGCTGCTGCATCCGAGTACACCGCCAGCTTACTGTAAATTCTCAATGCAAGGTTCATGAATAGAATACATTTAAAAAATACTGAGAACGAAATATAATCATTTTCATTCAAAATAATTAAAAATTATTACTACTTATTTCATTTGTCTCTTGAGAGCAATTGAAATAAGCGATGTAGATTCAATTCAGTAGAAGCTAAATAAACATGTGGTAGGTAGAGGAATAAAAGATAATATGGAAATGGTAAAGTAGGAGAGGAGAAGCTTGACAGTGTGAGAATGAGAATGAACAAGTTGTTCTGGATTGCCCATTTCCGTATTGGAAGTTTTGTAATTTAATACACCCTGAGTACTCATGAAAAGATGTGAATTGGCACCAGCTAGGTAGAATATCCATCAGTTAATTGAAGGTGCTAAGTTCAATGGAATAAAGTTACAGGAGGCTTTTGAATGCACTTAAATATTTCATATAAAGAATGGGTGCAAAATAATCTGCTAATTAGATCCTCAGCCTTGGTGATCAGAAGGTTTGGGACTTGTTCCAAAGTCTTGAGCCTCTGATCTTGGACAATGTTTCCTGTATGGTTCCAAGGGCTTCACTTCATATCAATGCTTATAAACAATGTGCACTTGAAATGCTACCATGACACTGTAATTTCCTTTGTGATCGATAAAGTATCTGTCCTACCTAAAGAATATAATACATGTACTCATAGTCAGCACATTCTCCATGGAATCATTGTAAGGTTGGCTATCATTACTTATCTATTGTTCAGATTATTGACTGGTTACTCTTATCTGATCAATAATTGCAACAAATTAGCCTAGGTCTTGTATAACATCTGAGACTTTGTATTGCCAGACCCATTGGTACAACCAGGGAGCTAAGGAAAGGAAGGATGGGGTGCACCCATTCTTGGTGGTGGGGGGTTGGGGAAGGTGATTCGATTTGTGAGATAGTGAAAGGCTTGTCAAACTCTAATTATCATCAAGTATTCCTGGACAGTACTTTGCTGTGCATCTTGAGATTACTCCTGAAATGTTTCTCTTGAATCCACCCAACAGAGCTTTCAACAGCAGTCAGATTAAAGAACTTGGTATCACAATGTTGGCAGAATACCAAGACCCATATTCAGGACGGCCCCTAACTAAAGGGGAGCTGGGCTGTTTCCTCAGTCACTACAACATCTGGAAGGAGGTAAGGAATCATAGTACATAGTCATACTTTATTGATCCCAGGGGAAATTGGTTTTTGTTACAGTTGCACCATAAATAATTAAATAGTAATACCATAAATAGTTAAATAGTAATATGTAAATTATGCCAGGAAATAAGTCCAGGACCAGCCTATTGGCTCAGGGTGTCTGACCCTCCAAGGGAGGAGTTGTAAAGTTTGATGGCCACAGGCAGGAATGACTTCCTATGACGCTCTGTGTTGCATCTCGGTGGAATGAGTCTCTGGCTGAATATACTCCTGTGCCCAACCAGTACATTATGTAGTGGATAGGAGACATTGTCTAAGTTGGCATGCAACTTGGACAGCATCCTCTTTTCAGACACCACCGTCAGAGAGTCCAGTTCCATCCCCACAGCATCACTGGCCTTACGAATGAGTTTGTTGATTCTGTTGGTGTCTGCTACCCTCAGCCTGCTGCCCCAGCAAACAAGAGTAGCAGGGGAGAAAATGTTAGCTGGTGGTAGGGGTGTTAATGACAAGGTGCATTTATAGGCTAGTGCAGTAGAGTTGGATTAGGGTGGAGGTGGCAGGGGAGGAACAAGATACTTTGCCATAAAAAAAATTGCAGTGTAGAATTCAACAGCTTTAAGAGATGGTGGAAGAAGATTTGATGGTAACTTTCACTGGGGGGTGGGGGGGGGAGTTCACAAGAGTGACCCCAAGAATGAAAGGCTTATCCTATGATGAGTGTTTGATGTCTCTGGGACTGTACTCGATAGAGTTCAGAAGGATGAGGAGGGATCTCATTCAAGCCTACTGGATACTGGAAGGCTTTGACAGTGTGGTTGTGGAGAGGATATTTTCATTACTGAGAGAGTCTAGTATCTGAGAGCATAGAATAAAGGGATGTCCTTTTAAAACTGTGATATGGGGTAGTTTCTTTAAGCAGAGGATGGTCAATCTGTGGACTTGGTTACCTTTTGCTGTGGAAGCCAAGTAATTGGGTGCATTGAAGGCAGAGATATATAGGTAGGAAGTTAAGGGTTACAGAAAGAAGGTAGGTAAATGGGATTGAAAAAAAAACTGCCATTAGATTCAATCTAATTCTGCTCTGATATCTTACTTTAAAAGTAACATGTACATAAAGAAAATATCCACAGGCATGAAGGTGAATGGAAGGACAGAATGATGAGAGTAGCTTTGTGAGCCTTTGGGATACTCATCAGAATCGTGAATGTTACATAAGCAACAGTAGCATGTCCATTACCAAGGAATGTACTTAGAACCAAATCTCTAAACACAATCAGCTGCTTGGTGGACCGTTAACTTGCTCCAGGTCATCAGTTTGTGTGACATCACTAGGCAAGATGTCGGTGTATTATGTGTATTTTGGTATTGTGTAAAATCTATCTGTGGATCCCAAGTCACTAATAAAGTTGCCCTGCTTCTGCACTGATTAAAAAGGTGCTTCCTTACTAGGCCTGTGGTAAGGAATGTCTGGGATCTGGATTAAGTATTGTATAGATCCTGCTCTAAGAATTTCTCTTGGTGTTCACCAAGTTTTCCTGGGAATATAGCTCACAGAGGCTCTGTTGGTCCCATTTCCACAAGTGGAGAGCTCCCTGAGAAATGGCCCCACTGGTCTAACACCACAGTAGAGAGAACCACCCACAGTTGAGCATCTGCTAACTCTGATGAGTTTTGTACCCAGTTGTGCCGGTCTAATGCCTCTTGTTGTGTTCCTCTGATGTTCCGTAGATTGTTGACCGAGGTTTGCAGAAGTCGGTACTGTTTGAAGATGATCTACGGTTTGAAATCTTCTTCAAACGAAGACTGAAGTACCTGATGAAGGAAGTGGAGAAAGCTAAACTCGACTGGGACCTAATGTGAGTGAGCAGAGGAAAGGCAATATGCTACTTCTTTATCCTTGAACAGATTATGTTTGAGGCCATCCTGGAACTTCCTTCCCAGCGGGAATATTCAGATCATTAGGGATGGGCAACAAAAGCAGGCCTTTCCAAGATTGCCTGGATCCCATAACAGAATATAACAATAAAGAACGCTGCCAGTATCACAGATTAAGCCTATGCGTGCAACTGCCAGAATATACCTTTGTATCAGTCAGTTAAACCATGCCTCTGGCTGTCGAAGGTATCCAATTCAGAAATATTTCAGAACAGTTAAACATTCATGAAGCTAATATATTTTTAAAACTAGCTCGTACTTAGGAAAATAAAACTAAAACTTATGACTTTCAAATAAACTCAAAGAATTACAAAAGTTCCCTGTGGTAGGCTCATTCAGAAAGTCAAGATGCATGGTATCCATGGAAACTCAACTATGTATGAGGAGTCTAGCTGTGCAGTGCAGTCGCACAATCATCTTTAAGTTCATTACCTCTGTATTGGCTGTTCACTTGGCGCAGGAAGCACCGACTTACTGGCTCAAATGCATAGAACTGTTGGCAAAATCTAGCCAGTTACATTTTGTGAGGTAAAATTATGAAATTCTGAATTGAATAAAATTAGAATCTATATGGAATAGAGGAGCAGAGTGATTCAGGAGCACAAATACTTCAATCGCCAAGATTAGCAAGATTAACAATATTAACAAGATTAATACAGCCATGAATGAAACAAAATAAACAATGGGTTCATTTTTAGAGAGATAGAACTGAGAAGTAAAGATTAAACAGTTTTGACCGCAGGTTGGACCTCACACTGCTTCTGATCTCTATTTTAGCAGCCTTTCCTCATTAGCTCCTGAGTCCGCTGATCTAGAGGTGACCCTCTGACCCACAGCTGACCTCTGGTTATCCAATGCGGTTTGCAGGCTATTTAAGTACATTTTCTATTTCCAATGTAGAAAATATGACATTCAGTTTACAGCAACCACCCAAAAGCTGCAATGATATAAAATCAGTTTTAATACTATTGGTTGAGCCCTGAATACAAAACGAAAGCATTTTATATCCACTTGAGAGCACAGATGGGGTTCAGTTCAATGTCTCCTATTTCCACCCCAGCAGGGTAGAACTCCCTCCGCACTCCATTTTACTGTCAGCTTAGGTTTTGTGCCTATATCCCTGGACTGCGACTCCGACCTGCAACCCTCTTACTCGTGGCTAATACTACGGACTGCTGTGATTTAAAGCAAGCTGTGCAAATCTTCTTACAGCAGTCACAATTTACTTGACAGCTCATCTATAAGTTAACATTTTCAAACAGTCTTGTTCTATTCCCATGCATCTTTTTATGTCCATTCACTGTCGATCCTTCAATGAAACCTATGTGTTCACATCCTTATATAAAATCTTTCTTTTTCTCCTTGCCTCCAGACCTTGAACTACCATTTGCCATCTTCTCTCACCCCAGAGTAAATCTCATTGCTTTGATTCCCTTTTTCTTTCTCCTGTAGTTACATTGGCCGAAAACGAATGCAGGTGGATCACCCGGAGAAGGCAGTGTCTGGCGTCCGAAATCTGGTTGTGGCTGATTATTCTTACTGGACTCTGGGATACGTCCTCTCGCTGAAAGGAGCAAAGAAACTCATTGATTCCAAGCCGTTTGACAAAATGTTACCAGTGGATGAATTTCTACCCATAATGTACAACAAACACCCGATGTGCGTACCACAGGATAAAATATTGGCGGTAGGGAAGGTGGTTGTATAATGGATGAAATTCGTGATCACAATAGATGGAGTTTAGGTTTGTTGTCTTGCCTTTGGGGTGAAAAGCAAAATCTTGTCACTATGCAGCCCAGAGCACTTATAATGGAGTTCCATGGATAGTGACGAGCAACATAATTATCAGGGTACACGGGATAATCGTGCAGTATAGTGGATTATATAGTACATTAATGAAACCACATAGAGAATACGATGTTCAGTATTGGTTTTGTTGTTTAAGGCGAGATCTAAAGTGAACATATTATCTTACAAGGAGAGGTTAGAAGAGTGAGAGGGGACGACTGAAACATTTGAGATCCTGGGGGATTCTGACAGGTTAGAAATGGACAGGATGTTTTCTCTTGTAAGAAAATCTAGAATTCTGGGCCAATTTTTGAAAACAAGTTGCCACCAATTTAAGGTTGAGATTAGATTAAATGTTTTCTCTCAGAGATTGTGAACTTTTTTTGGAACTTTCTTCCTCATAGGGCAGTGGAAGCAGAGCCTTGGGAATACTTAAATATTATTAGTAAATGGTAGAGAAATCTTGAGGGGTTGGGTGGCCTACTGCCAGTCCTAATGTGCAGGTTCATATTCCAAAAGACCAGTAGAGATTGTGGGGAGGTGGGGGACCAGGGGGAGAAGTGGAAGTCAGAGTTGCAGGGTTGGAGGTAGGGATGAGAACAGGGATACACAAATATGAGAGACTACAGATGCTGGAATCTAAAACAACAAGCAATCTGCTAGATGAAGTCATTGGGCCAAGCAGCATCTATGGAGGCGGAAGGGTGGTTAACATTTTGTGTCGGGTTCCTGCATCAGGACTGAGTGTATGGGCTAGGGGGCAGGGAGATGGGAGAATGGAGAGAGGTGAGGCAGAGGGGTAAGTGAAAGGTGGAACTAGACAAGGAGGAGGATGGTGAGCAGTTGGAGGGAGGGGAGGGGGAAGGTAATGACAGATTGGTGGGGCATTGGGCAGATGGAATCAGATGATGGAAAGGATAGGAAGGTTAGGCCAATGGGGTAGAAACCCAGGTGGATAGATATGTGAGTGATAGGCAATGGAGGAGGGATAACAAATCTTAGTTATGGGCAGGGGGTATGTGGAATGGGAGAGACAAACAAAGTGAAGGAGAACCTGTTTGGACCAGAGGAATGAGAGAAGGACATGGAGCACTTGAAACACGGGTGGTCAGGGAGAAGTCATTGTTGGGATGATGGGAAACCAGAAATACAATCTCACGAAGAACGTGTTTCTTAAAGTGATACGCCTTCTCAGACTGGCTGGTGAGGCTGGTACACCTCTATGGGTAGATAGTTCATTCTGGAAAGGTGAGAAACATAAGTTTAAGCATTTAATAAACACTGGAAAGTTAGGAACAGTAGATGATTAAACTAATTTAGAAATCCTAGTTCAGAAAAAGCATGAACTGGTGGACAAGCCCACCATTTAATTATCTATTGGAATGTACGTGTAACATGAGAGATTGAAGGCAGACAGAGATCATCTCCCTAAACCTCCAGATCTTTGGGAGGATGTGTGGCCCTGGACTAGATTCAACCCAACTACTGGAGATTTATTGTGTGAAAATGAGGTGCAGGGATTGGCGTTGGGCAATTAAGATAATTCTCCCAGGGCAAAGACCACACTTACACTTATCGTTGGGACGTGCTCATGAGCTGCCTATTCCTGCAGAGTACAGTGCAAGTATGGAAATTGTTTGCCCCAAATGTTGTTGAGATTGGCAGTGAATTAAAAGTTTCAGAACTGCAATGGTTAATGGAGGATAGGGGACCAAGCCAAGGCAAGTAGGCAGAGATTCAATACAAATCAGTCACTATCTAATTGAATAACAGGGCTGAAGAGATAAGTAGCCTCCTCTTATTTCTGTGTTTCAAGAAGATGCTCATGTCCTGTAAAGGGTCCTCTTAAGGGATCATTGGTTGGGTGATATGTGACTCAAAATCTTTAATAATTAAATGCTTCTATATGCATACCTTATTTCTCGGATGATCTTCCATTTTACTAGCTCCTACATAAAACAATACAGCATAGGAATGGGCCATTGGCTCATTGTAGTTTTGATAATCGTATTGTCAAATTTAAACTAAATCTTCTGCCTGTACCTGATCCATATCCCTCCATTCCCAGCATGTTCATGCCTTGGGGTTTCCAGTCACTGGTGTTTCTGTGGTCTGTCTGACTCTTGACAATTTCTGTTCCTCCGACAGATCCAAGTACATGGATCACTTTGAGAAGCGTAACCTGAAGGCTTTCTCCGTGGAACCGCTTCTGGTCTACCCCACGCACTACACGGGTGAGTCGGGCTATGTCAGCGACACTGAGACCTCCACGGTCTGGGACAATGAGAAGCTGAAGACTGACTGGGACCGCGCCAAGTCACAGAAGACCAGGGAGCAGGTAAAGATCCGGGAAGCAGCTCAGAACCTTGACGTGTCACATTCACCGATGGACTCGACTTCCAGGGATGAGCTGTGACCCGTGGCTTGCACCCGCACAAAGGTTGTTCGTAAAGGAGGGTGCTGGAACTGGACAGGGATGTGCCATGTCTTGAACTGAGTTGAGATGACATTCAAAGCACGACTAAGTGAGGTAACGCTCTTCACTGTGGTGACCAGCAGTTATGCTGAGTTAGCTGTTGATTAATTTGTTATGTGCCTCGATGTATTATTTTTAATAGCTAGCCATGCACAATTCACCTCAAAAAGACTGAATACCATGGAGGGCCAAAGCAGAAAAATCAAACAAGTGATATTGAATCGATCATCTGTTATATACCTCGCTCATCATTGAGTTCTATTGACTTAAATCGAACAGAGTATCAGAAGGGGTTTATAACTGATGTGACATCAATGAGTACTGATCACTTCTACACATTGCCTTACGATTCTGCTTGGACTTTTAATATAACACTAATCTCAGTCTTTATTTTACAGTTTGATTTCTGTTGGTGCTGTTCCTGCAGTTGTTGCAGTGTTGGCCCCTGTGGGTTTTATCGGCTGTGTACTAATCTGATTGCTGGGTGAAAGTCCCATTGCTTTTGTAAGGACACATCATTCTAACCTGGTCAGGTGCTGTATCTCTAGCAAAGGATGTTCTGGGAAATGAGCTGATGCAAAAATCAGCCTCTGTTTTCTGGTTAGGTAATAACTGGCGAGCAGCGTAGTCTTCCAAAGCCCAGAGGTGTACAAATGAGGGAAGCTAGTGAATTACATAAGAGGCAGAGGTGTGCACACAGCTCACAAAGCATGTTAGTACTGTCAGTATCTGCTCACACATTGTGCAAGTCCAGTGGCACAATCCACACAAACGTCAAAAGTGGAGCTGGGGTCCATCTCAGATCGATTGAATCAAGTGGTGGAACACCTCTGAGATACTGTGAATTCCAAACCAAATTGTCCACAGATCATTACTTAAAGAAGGTTCTATGTCTTACTGTTCATTATAAAGCTGCCCTGTGCCCCCGTGTGCAGATCTTAAGTGAGTTTATTGACTACACATTGGATGTTGGGAATAATTTTGATCTTCATTGAGAATCTGGTACATTTTACAGAGATGCAGGTTGCCAGAACAGTGCCAAGAATTTTATACTGTTGCTAAAGTCCAAACCAAGGAACGGGTCAGCTTCATGCTGTTTCTAGTTTGTTTGTTCCTGCTGCTCCAAACCTCCTGGAACCCCTGTTTGATGTATATCTGGGATCTGCAGTCCCTTCATCCAGCCACTGTTAATTCATTACATTGCCCTGTCATTGTGGATGTATCAGGCAGCTGGGACCCGGATCAGCTTCAGTTTTGGCTTTGAGCAAGACACGAACTGCTGGAGGAAATCAGTGGGTTGAGCAGCACCTGCAGGTATTGAGTTCATCCAGCAGTTTGCTTTTTGCTGCAGGCTGCTCATCTGCACTCTTAATTTTGGCTTTTTTTCATTCTTCTTTGACACAGGCAAATTTGAGCACATTTTTCATGGGACTAGTCCATTATTAGCTTATGTACAACACCAGAGGTGATTCAACAAGTACAAGGAACAATATTACTCTCTCCTTGCTTTTTGAAATTCCAAAGCAACAGCTGGATAGGTTACAGATATCAGTGAGTGTATTCTGAACTGTTTTTTCCCCGTTACTTATGCCAAAACTAAGTATCACCTTATTGAATATTCTGTCTGCTCCTGCTCTCTCCCTGTTCAATTCATTCCACACAGACCACCCACTGGCTGAAGTAATTCAATCAACATGATTTGTTCAGCTCTCAACTTGGTTCCCATCTACTCCCATATATTATAGTTGGTTATGGTTCAAGGTGTTGGAGGAACTCAGCGGGTTGGGCAGCATCAGTGATTGGAAATGGACCCTCGATTATTTGGATTGACATCCGTCATCTGGAAGAGAAACTGCTCCCCCCGACCCTTCCCCTGCCACCTCCCCCTCTCCACCTCACTCCCAGCCTCCCCCCGCCCCACCACTTCACTCCCGGCCTCCCCCCCACCCCCACCCCACCTCCCTCCCGCCCCCCCCCCCCCTTTCCACCACCCTTTTTGTGGGATATTCTGTTCAAGGGCATTGGTGTTTCCATACCAGACTCTGATGCAGCCAGTCAATATACTCTCCACTACTCATCTACTGACGTTTTTCAAGGCTTCAAGGCTTTTGGTTTGTTTTGCTCTATTCTGTGCCCGGCATTTGAATCTTGACGACCCAATGGATTGCCTCGTGAATTCAGGACAGTAATATCCAGCCTACAAATACCACTGTGTTGATTTCTGTTTCATTAGGTGTTTTAATATTTTCTTTCAGGTTCATGTGTTGCACGTATTTTTCTTCCTCTTTACAGGATATCGCACTGGTCCTCATTAAATTTCATCTCCCACTGTTCTGTCAACTCATGTATCTTGCCCATTACAGCCTAATCTGTCACCATTCTGGTCCAGTGCTCTTTCGAAACTTAACCTAGCGTTTGAGCTCAATGCATTGATGTAAATAAAGCTAACCATATCTGTAATTTTCCTGCCCTACTGTTGTGGTCAGTGCCTTTAGAAGTCTGTAGAAGTCTTTTCCTAATAAAGTAACACAAACTTAACATTGCCTCTCCCAAAGACCTCCCGTCACTCTTTCTATCCCTCAATCTCTTTCTCTCAGCCCCACCCCTTCCACCTTCAGAATTTCAGGCTGATGGTTGAGGGATTACTGTTGATACAAAATTTTAAAAGATGGTGGTTGGGAGTTTTGTAAGTATCTGGTATTTAATTTTACTCAAATGTAGGCAGACTAGATTTTTAAAAAAATCTTAAAAGAGTTAAGTCTACTTTAGATGGGGAAAACTTGTTGAATAACACTGCCATGTCTCATTAGTTTGGCTGATTTAACCCAGGCATCATTCATTATCCTTGCAATGGCTAGGAATTGTTGATTTATTTAATATTTCCTTTGTTTAAATTTGTTTACTACTTTGCAAGTTTCAATAAAGATTTTATACAAATTCAGCTACCTTAGTTTTTGTAACTTTATTCTCTCAATTGAAATCATGTACTTCGAAAACAAATGAGCTGTACCACCAGGCTGATGTGCACGAAAATCCAGGGTGGTGAGTTGCAATGTACCAATGTATCCTGTTGGCAAATTGTCTTTTGTTATGCTGTGGTTTTGCTGATGCATGTCTGGAGAAAGTGGTTCCAAGATCTGAATCTGCAATCTGGATCCTTCTATATACATGGATTGAACAAATAACAGAATGACAGTGCAGATTAATCTGTTTAATACTGAATGTTCTGATTTGAAACTTCCTAGTTTGTTAACTGCTAAGGAGTGCCTTTTCTCAGGTAAACTTGGTGCTCCCATTTAATTTGGGTCTGCACTTTTGCTGACCAGTGAACCATAGTGAGTGACACCAACATTAGTTTTCACTTGACATGTTTATTTATTCTATCTCAGCTATTACTGCTGTCTCATTATATGCATTGCTTAGTCCCTGATTCTCCAGGTACAGGCTGGTACTGTACTGTGTACTGTTTTGACAGAGCTGCTCTGTAACATGTGCAGTGAGCACTGCGCTGGAGGCCCACCCTGGATAAACAAGGCAGCCAGGCTTCACTGAGTCAGAGTACATCAGATCTGGGACATCTAAACGGAGAAGGCAATTGGGAATAATTCGGAAGATGTGTAGCTCGGGTGGTTGGGTTGAGTTATTTTCTAATCGCTAAACGATGAGACATCATCAGTGCACTGTTGATTGTGGCGTGTCCTCCAAATGCTCTCGAAGATTAAGAGGGGCACAAATTCGTCTGGGCAACAGTGAAAGTGAGCACACGCCGTGCAAGAGAATTCCTAGAAGTGTGGTTTTCCGCGAACAATTCTGTAAACAAACATGTAGACCTCGATCCCAATGCAGGTAAAATTCCAGACCACAACGTACAAAGTTTGCCACACAACCAATCAGCAATGAGATCTCTTCCCTACATCACAAATGCGTTTCCGTAATGACGTCCAATCAGCTGATTGAAAAGTATAGAAAGGCCAAGCATTCAGACAACACACCACAATCAGCGCACTGACGATGTCTCCTTGCAAGGAAATTGCCAAGGTCGGAGGACAACTCAACCGAACCAGAGAATGCTATCTTATATTTCAGTCACTGCTTGAATACTGTAGTGGGAATGATATCAGCAGCTAATGAGGTGGGAGGGTGAGGCGGATTAGTGGGTAATTGTAGTTCCCACTCTGACTTTATTTAAGTGGACTCGAGAAGAAATATTCGATTTTTTTTTTTTATTCGGTCGGCGGGGAAGTAGTACCTCAGCTCATTGTTCCAATAACCCGCTTGGGTCCCATTGTCCTTCAAGAGAACCTGAATGTAAAAGGAAGTCAGTAATTAACAAAAGATGGAATGATTTTTATTTTGGATTTAGACATACAGCTCAGTAACAAGTTCTGTCCAACAAGCCCACGGTGCCCAGTTAGACCCATGTGACCAACCAACCCAGTAACCTGTGCTTCTTTGGAATGTGGGAGGAAACCAGAGCATCTGGATGAAACGCTTGCCATCACAAGGAGAACACAAAAACCCCTTACGGACAGCAGCGGAACTGAATCCAGGTCACTGGCACCATATTAGGGTTTACACTAACCACCATGCTGCCTCCGACTCAGTACTGATGGCCCTCACCCCCCCCCCCAACGTTTAAATGGAGTAATCATTAAATGAGTTAAAACAATGTTAGAAAACAACAGAAAGAGTAGTGTCTTAATTGTCAAGGTAAACACAGAGACTGTTCTGCACAACGTTACAAGTGGAAGGTGTACACAAGCATACATCTGAAAATGAAATTTCGTAGCTTTGCTTCATGTATGCAACTGAAGTTCAAAATCAGCGAAAATGTGGTAGATACAAAGGTCTTTTGTGTTTAGCTGTTATGGACGGCCCATTGTAAAGTGTAACTCAGGATTGCTGTCACTAGTACAAAGTAAAAAAAAATTATCACCCCAGGTTTAATTAAATCAAACTTAACCATTCTCAATTGCTCTGCCTGTACATTCACGGAAAGGGTACTCTTGCAGTTTGGAAGCCTCTTGCATCTGGTTTGTTCTCTGACTACCTTTGCCTCTGATTATACTGGGGGTCAGTTAGGAAAATGCTTTCACTTTATCAGAACCTGTTACATTAGGAATTCTCTGGATTTAGATTATAATGCGTTGCTTGATACTAATTTAGCTATGTTGTATATCTGTATTTTTAATTTTCCCTTGTTAATTCATTTCTTGATGAAGTTGACAGGTTAATTGTATTCAGTAGGCTGAAGCTGAGTTATTTTCTCCTGAGGTGAGAGAAGGTTATGGTGGGAATGATTTATGCAATTTTGAGTTAATTATTACTCCTGGGATACGCTAACATAAGGGAATAAGGATGTATATGGCCTGGAATAGAAACTGGATAAACCACGAAAGGGTTGAACAGAAACGTTGGTCACTCTGTTTCATTGTCCCTCTCTGTGCCCGTCTTTTTAACTCTGTACTTGAGCTGCCTTAAGGGGTCTGTCAGAGTCTTCCAGGACCATTCCTCAAAATCTTCTGCCAGAAGGAAATTCCTGTCA
The DNA here is from genome assembly GCF_030028105.1 of Mobula birostris. Lineage (NCBI taxonomy): Eukaryota > Metazoa > Chordata > Chondrichthyes > Myliobatiformes > Myliobatidae > Mobula > Mobula birostris. The sequence goes on from NC_092401.1 coordinate 14,143,214, forward strand.
ATTATGTCCGACGCTTCCCACCAGTTCTTCAGACAATTCACCCCCATGGTGGAGATCTCTGCCACACCATTCCTGGTGATAAGATCTCCATTGGGTTTAAGAACAATGATGCATGGGATCTCCTTGACATCATACATTCTTTGTAAGTCTCTGGAATAGAAAAAATAAACATTCACTGAAATCCCTTATAAGAACAAATCAGAATTGTTGTAGTTCCTTTTACCCATTCATACTCAGGAACTAATGAACTTTTGAACTGCCCATTAGGAGCCCATTGACTATAGAGAAGTCCCAAATTGTAAGTAAGTAAATTGTAATTTGGTTTATTATTGTCACACGTAATGAGGTACAGTGAAAATCCTTGTTTGGTTTGCCCATATAGAATAGAACATCAGTGCAGTGAGGTAATAAGGATTCAAGGCACATTTATTATTAAAGAATGAATAAATTCTTGAGATGCAACTTGAGATTTGTCTGCTCATAGGCAGCCACAAAGCAAGAAACTTTAAAAAAAAGACCAAAAACCATTGCGCAGAGAAAGAGGAAAAAAACACAAAACACGCAAACAATAGAAGCAAGTCACCGGCATTCTGAACCAGATTGAGTTCCTGGATCCACTCCCAGAGCAATACGAGGAAAAATGACAAAAGATAACAAATTCTCATTTTACTTGAACATAGAAGAATATTGGCCCTTCAGCCCACGATTCTTGATGCCAATCTGAATGAGCTCCACTTGTCTGTGCATGATCTACGTTCCTCCATTCCTTTGATGTTCAACTACACAATATGAAGAGGCCATAGAGAGGTATTCCTGAATTTGGTTGGATTGAGTTGTTCTCCAGTCTTGGCGATGTACTTGCAAACATTTCATCACCATATGAGGAGATATCATCAGTGTGCTATTAATTATGGTGTGCCTTCCGAATGCTTGGCCTTTATATACTTTTCAATCAGCTGACACACCATAAATAACAGCACACTGATGATGTCTCCTTGCATGGTGACGAAACTTTTGCAAGTAAATTGCCAAGATTGGAGAACAACTCAATCCAACCATCAACCAGCTGAGCCACACACCTTCCAAATTATTTCCAATTCCTGAATTTGTTTCTCTCTCTCTAACCCTGTGGTTTTGTTTTATCCATGTTCCTTCTCCTGGAAGGTTGTATTGTATTCAGGGTATAGGTTGGTCATGATGCTTCAGTTATTATCGTGTGAAGAAGGGTTGATGAATTAGTTAGCGCTCATCTCTGCCCATTCACCATCCAAAGTCTCAGCTGCCATCCTGTAGACAGTCAATTCTGTGATTGTCTTCTCTTACCTACATTTACGTTACTCAAGCTGTAACAGTAAACTGTGTTCAGAATCTAAGCTGGAAACGAATATCCCTGATGTTTTCTATATTTGGTTTCAGTTGTAACAACTATGTACTAGAGGAACTAAGTGGGTCAAGCTGACTTCTAATCAGTCCATCCTTTGTACGATTGTGTCAGGCATTCTTTGCACTCTCTTTGGGAAATCTCTTTTCTGAGGAAGCTTCCTGGCAAAATTCCTAGAACTCACCATGTGCTTTGAATTAGTAGCATTAGAATCTCCTGTCTTTACTATAAAACCAGAAGCTTCTTATAGGATTAAACCCAGCAATTCAAATCCACAGCAAATACTGTTGATCAAAAGCAGGCTGAAAAGTGCCTGACTGGCAAGTGTGGTGACTTTTAGAGTGTCATAGGTTTTCTTCATTCAAGCGCTGACTCACCCAGAAGGTCTGGAAATTACTGGTTTGAGAAAGAGTGCCAGAGCTTCAGAGGATGTTGGCTGGAAATTAGGGTGTGCCATACACTGGGCTTATCATAGTATGGAGCAATGATAGTGCAGGAATAACCAGATGGGGTAGGTGGAGCTGCAAACGATCACTTAAACCACTTATAAATCCTCAATCTAAACCCTATTTCAGACCAAGTGGTCTCCTAGGAGAAGTAAATATAAAGATAATATACACAGCGGGCAGAGCTCAGTCCTGTTCTCAGGTGCTGTCTATGTGGAGTTGGCATGTTCTCCCTATGACCCATATGAGTTTCCCGACAGGTGGACTAGTGTCCTCCCGCAACCCAAAGACTTAAAGGTGGCTAGGTTAATTGGTCGGTGTAAGTTTCCTCTAGAATCTTGAGGGAGTTGATGGGAATGTGGGGAGAATAAAATGGGACCAGAATAGATGGGGTGGTTGGTGGCTAGGGTAGACTCAGTGGGCTGAGGTGAAGGCAATGTCAAATTCAAGTTCGTTTAATTTTCATTCAGCCATGCACATGAATGGAGCCAAATGAAACAGCACTTCTTTGGGGTGAAGGTGCAATACATAGTACCAACTATCACACACAGTGCATATAGTTATGAAAGCAAAAAAGAAATTGCAGTCACAATATATATATATTATAGCCCAAGTCTCTGAGTGTCATGGCCTACAGATTGATGGTGCAGCAGGCCTCATCACAGGCTACTGACCGAACACTGGAGGGCAGCGCCGATGGCTGGGGTCAGCCCCCAGCCCACACTGGCTCCGGTGTCTCCCCTGGGTGGCTGCAGCAGGTGACCCGGGCACGAGGGCCTAGTCCGCATAATAACTGAGCCCACGCAGCTCCCCCGCCATCAGTCTCACCAGTGAATACTCACAGTATTCTACATTACCAATGTCCAACAGGGTTCTGTGATCATGAGAAAAAGCCCAAGACAATCCTCTGCACCATTTGCTGGACTGCGCACCTCATCAGGAAAATGCAATGGGATTAGTGTACGAGTTGCTGGATGGTTGGCAGAGACCCGGTGGGTGAAAGGACTTGTTTCTGTGCTCTTAAAAAAATTTCTAATCTCTGTATAAGTCACCAATAACCAATAAATTGCTTGCAACCTAACCAAAACAGTTATAAGTCACTGGAACAAAGCAAAACCTGCAGAGCTTGAAAATCTGAAGTACAAATGGAAGCTGGATGCAATTGGCAGGTCTGGCAGTGTCAGTAGGGAGAGAAACTGGGCTGATGTTCCAGATCAAGTACTGTCATCAGAACTCAGTCTGAGAGGATGGAAGTGTATTAAGTTGTAGGCAAGGAGAGGTAGAGAAAACACAGGAAATGTCTGGATAAGCTGCAGACACAAGTTCCCAAGTTAACAAATACCTTAAATCCACCAGATGGAGAGGAAAAAAGTGGAATGAAGTACATTGAAGCAGTCATGTTGAGGGAGAAAGGTAAAAAAAAACGAAGCTATCTGAAATTCAGTGCTGCGTCTTGTTGGCTGCAATGTTTGGAAATAAAGAAAAATAAGGTGCTGTTCTTCCTCAACTTCTTAGATTGCCCCAGCAATACTCGATGCAAGTCCAGCTTAACCTTCCCATGGACATATTACAGGTTTCAGGACTTTGTATGAGATTTAACAATTTTCCCTCTCCCTCCTGTTGTAGTGTGACTGGGTGAATGGTCATAGCATCCTCTTTGTGGTGAAATAATGTAGTTTAAACACCAATGTAGGGGCAGATAGTTTATCTTGAAAGTAGTTCTGACTTGCTTGACCCTGCTGGCTTTGCAGCACCTGCCCCCCGCCCCCACCAGCTTCGCACTGCCCCGGCTTCAGCCCCACCCTCCCCACCCTCCATGATGCCCTACCCTGCAAATCGTCTGCCCCTCCTGCCTCACGCCCCTCTGCCGCATAACCCTACCCTGATTCGCTTCTTCTCTCTTCCTCCCCCCCATCTCACTCCTCTACCATCTTTATTCTCCCTCCCCATCACCCTCTCCCTTCCCCTCATGGAGACATGGTGAAGTTGACAAGATTAGAGAGGGGAGTGTCAGGGTTTACAGCCATGGCATCTGGTGGACTCTTAGAGATCTGGAAGAACCCTGGGATGGGGAACCGCAGAAATTTGGGTGCTGTAGATTTCAGAAATGAGGAGGAGCATGGTCACAGAGAGAGATGAAGATCATAGTTGGGAGCTTAATATCAAAGGACATACTTCATATCGAAAGGACAGGCAGGAAGGCGTAGATGGCAGTGTGGCTCTGTTGGTAAGAGATGGAATTGCATCTTTAGAAAGAGGTGACATAGGGTCAGAGAATGTCAAATCTTTGTGGATGGAGTTAAGAAACTGCAAAGGTAAAGAAACCATTATGGGAATCATATATAGGCCTCCAAATAGTAGCCAAGATGTAGGGTTGAGATTGCAAAGGGAGTTGGAAAGGGCATGTAATAAGGGTAATGTCACAATTGTAATGGGGGACTTCAATATGCAAGGGGATTGGGAAAATCAAGAGAGGGAATGTCACTTCACTCTTTAAGAAGGAAGGAAGGAAATAATAGGCTGATTAGCCTAACCTCAGTGGTTGGGAAAGTGTTGGAGTCCATTATTAAGGATGAGATTTTAGGATACTTGGAGACTAATGATAAAATAAGTCAAAGTCAGCATGGTTTCTCTAGACGGAAATTTTGCCTGACAAATCTTTTAAAGTCTTTCGAGGAAGTAACCAGCAGGGCGGACAAAGGAGAGGCAGCGGTTGTTATTTACTTGGATTTTCAGAAGGCATTTGATAAGGTGCCGCACATGAGCCTGCTTAACAATATAAAATCCTATAGTGTTACAGGAAAGATACTGGCATGGATAGAGGAATGGCTGACAGGCAGGAGGCAGTGAGTGGGAATAAAAGGGGCCTTTTCTGGTTGGCTGCTAGTGACTAGTGGAATTCTAGTGGGACCACTACTTCTCACATTATTTGTCAATAATTTAGATAATGGAATTGATGGCTTTGTGGCAAAATTGGCAGATGATATGAAGAGAGGTGAAGGATAGGTAGTGCTAAGGAAGGAGTGCGATTACAGCAGGACTTAGATAAATTGGAAGAACAGGTAATAAAAGTGGCATCTGGAATACAGTGTTGGGAAATGTATGATAATGCATTTTGGGAAAAGGAACAGTAGTGCGGACTATTTTCTAACTAGGGAGAAAATTCAAACATCAGAGGTGCAAAGGGACTTGGGAGTTCTTGTGCAAGACTCTTAGAAGTTTAATTTACAGGTTAAGTCTGTGGTAAAGAAGGCAAGTGTAATGTTGGCATTCATTTGAAGGGGAATAGAATATAAAAGCAAGGAGCTTATGCTGAGCCTTTATAACCTGGTCAGGCCACACTTGGAGTTATGTTCACAGTTTTGGGCCCCATATCTCAGAAAGGATGTGATGTCATTGGAAAGAATCCAGAGGAACTTCACGAGGATGATTCTGGGAATGAAGGGGTTAACATATGAGTAGCATTTTGCAGTTTTAGTCTTGTACTCACTGGGATTTAGAAGAATGCCGGGGGAGGGGGTGATCTCATAGGAATCTACTGAATGTTGAAAGGACTAAATGAGGTGGATGTGGAGAGGATGTTTCCTCAGGGCCAAAAGGCCTGTTTCTGTGCTGTAGTTTTTTCTATGGTTTCTATGGTGGTGGTGTCCAGAACTAGAGGGCACAGCCTCAAAATTGAGGAGTGACCCTTTAGAACAGAGTTAAGGAGGATTTTTTTTTTTAGCCAGAGACTAATGACTGTGGAAACCAAGGCAGTGGGTACATAAAGTGAAAATTGATAGTTTCCTAATTGGTCAGGACATCAAAAGTTATGGCGAGAAGGCAGGTGTATGGGGTTGAGAGGGATCCGGAATCAGCCATAGTGGAATGGTGGAGCAGACTCAATGGGCTGATTGGCTTAATTCTGCTCCTATGTCTTATGGTCTTAAATGAAGTCAAAAAATAAAATTTTAAGACCACGGCATTGTTTTTCCGAAGAGGATGTTGATTGTGTACTGGATTTGGTGCAAATTAACATGTCAGGAGGCAGGGTTTAAGATGATCATGGCTTTCATTTACTTATCGCAGAGCTTTCTGCAGGTTAGACAGTAAAAATCTCCTCGTCCCATCAGGGTGAAGTCCTTACCTTTTGTATTTGTCCTGGAATGGTAGAAAGAGCCACTTCCTATGCAGTGTCTTGAGGAAACACTGCTGCTTCTTCTCAGTCTGATCCTGGGAAACATACACCAGCACTAGCTGAGCTGCTCGAAGGACGTAATATTCATCCATCAGCCGTTTGGAGAAGTCCTGCAGTGCAGGAGCGAACGCCTGGCATCTGGGGCAGTCGCTTGAACCGAAGTACAGGAGCACCACCTTGTTGCGTAGCGTGTTGTCCAGCTGCTGCTGGGTGTCAAGTTCGTCTCTGTCCCTGTTATTCTTTATCAAGGTTACTCCCGTGAACAGGTCCACCATGGTGATCAGTCTGTAGCAACCTCGGACGCAATATCAGATTTATCCTGTCGGGATCTTTGCGAATGCTTCTTTAGTTCTCCATCTCACTCTGATACCAGCCTATTACACCGTTCTACTGAAGCTCAGCAGAAGCTTAAGGAATAGCATTTAATCCTTTCTACTGGGGACTTTACTGTTTCCTGTCCTCGTTGTCCAATCTTGTTTACTGATATTGAACTTAATAGCACCGTGACAGAGTCAATCATAGGCAGTGCTCCATTTTCTTAGTAAGAAGGTACCAGTAATAGTCCTGGTGTAGCTATTCACGCCTCATCCAGACATACATTTTGTTTCATTACATTTCTTAATGCCAGACACATTTCCCATTTATCATTTATGAAGAACCAACTTGCCTGGCTTAACTAGTCCATGCCAGTGGCTGTGCATTGCAAGAGGAGAGGCTCTTGCAGACACATTCATCCATTAGCATAGTTATCTACCATTACCTTCTTCTGAAGCTTTCCCTGAAAATGCTTTTGCACTATTTATAGTGATTGCACATTTTAGATCAGAGTTATTGACTAAACACAAGTCCATCGAAACATGCAGTCAAATGCTGTGCTTGCGTATACCGTCTGAAGATGTGCTGGGGGCAGCCTGCAGGTGTTGCCATGCATTCTGGTGTAAGACACGATGTTTTGAAGTTCAAAACGTAACATTAAGTTAAGTCAAAGAAAACACGGGAGTCCGGGAATGCAAGTTAAACTAAGTTTATTTTTAACGAGGAGCGCTGTGTAACATGGTAGTGTGATGGTGTATGCAATTAATATATCTTTACATATAACCCATAATTAATTTAAATAGTATATATACACATACACACACACACATCCAAGGTTACTCAGTTGTTGTAGAATACACCTCTGGTGCTACTTGGACACGTCTTCAGTGATGAACCTGGGGTTAGAGGGTGTTTCGGGTCTTTAATCATCAGACACCCTCGCCCGGTCGACCCAGCCGGGGGTGATCAGCCCCCGACTTGTGTCCAAAGTATTACATACGTAACACACAGCATGCCCACAATGTTCAGCAGACCAACAGGCAACCAACATAGAACAAGCAAATAACAGCAAAATAAACCCCTCCCCCCCCACCTACACACACAAAAGTGGGCCCCCAACCCAAGTACAGGCTGCATCCAGGCCTATAACCTTCAGACTGTGACTCCAGTCTTGCAAAGATCGGACCTCCAACCTCCAAATCCACCAGCCTCGGGGCTTTGACCTGTGGGCTTTGGCCTTCAGGCCTCTGGACTCGTTCACCTTTCTCCTAAGTTCCCTGTAGGACATATTGATAATTTCTCTGTAATGACGGGCTCTATTTTTTTGATTCTTCTCCCAACGTCACTGTCCTCCTTCCAGTTTGCTCCTTTCTCCCTCCTCCGTGAGATTTACTCCGCTCTCCACAGCGGAGGCTGTGGGCCTGCTCCGGCTGTTCTGGGCTTTGGGTCTATGGACTCACTTTCGTTCTGAATGCCATCGCTTGCTTTTGTTGTTTGCACAATTTGTGTTTTTTCTCTCGCTTTCTACATTGGGTGTTTGTTAGTCTTTTTTTATAATGCGCTCCTTTGGATTTCTTGTTTTGTGGCTGCCTGTAAGGGGACAAACCTCAATGTCATATAATTTATATACACTTTAATAATAAATGTATTTTGAACATTGAGCACCTGTCTACAGCTCATCTCCATACTATTGCAATCAAGGATATTCCCTTTGTCCTATCCACCCCTTTCACATTAGCTCTGATCTCTTACAATAATAACATTTAAAACCAATTTGGCCAGGTACACGTTTAAAGAGATATGGGTGAAACACAGGCAAGTGGGTCTAGCTTAGATGAAAATACTTGTGGGCATGGGCACACTGATCCAAAGAATTGTATCCACACTCTGTGACCCTTTCCACAGATGCTTTCTGACCTGCTAAGTACTTTCATCTTTTTCCTGTTTTTACTTCATATTTTCAGCATCTGCAATTTTTAGGAAAAAAAATTAAAATCTCTTCATTTTTGAAAAAGGATCTAATCCTTTCCCGGTGTATATGATGAATAAACTCTTCTTGGGCTTCCAGCTGGGTACCAATGTCATCCCTGAAGATGATAGAGTTAGCCATTGAAACCTTGGTTAAAATCGATACCTACCGGACTAGTCTTGCCCAGTTATCATCCCTGATTAAGATGGCAGAGTTTGTCATCAAAACATCAGTTAAAATCGATACCTGTACCTGGCTGGAAGCCCAGGAAGAGTTTATTCATCACTTCATTATTTTTTTTTGACAGGGACCTATTGGCCAGTGGCTGCAGCAGATGGTGTGGAAGTTAAATGCCGATTCTTCCAGCACAGTTCGTTCTGCTCCAGTGGTTCCAGCTGCTGGGGAGAGGTCACCACCTGGAAATATTAATTCAGTTTCTCTTTTCTCACTCTGATCATTTTTTTATTTCAGATTTTCACCTGCAGTATTTAAATTTTGTGTGTACTCTTGACGATCTGGTATCGGAAATGCGGATGGTTCACTTATTAGCCTGGACCACGAGATGGCGATCCAGAGTACAGGTGGGGTCTATAGCGCAGCTGTGGCCTAGGTCTGGGTGGGTGTTTGGCTGGAGTCAGAGTTGGTGCTTGGGACACTGGGGGTCGGGAACATGGGCAAGTTTGCAGCCAGAGTTGGGTCCACAGTGCTTTTTACATTTCTCACTTATAGTCACCAGGTTCACCTGAAAATTTATTACATGACCATGCACATATAAAAATGATAACAGTGTGCTTGTGTGTTAACTGGAATAACGTAAAACGGTTCAGAAAATCTGCTTGTCTGGTGCTATATGAAAGTTGCAAAGGTGCTGGATTATTGGAATCATACTGTACCACTGTTGAGATTGCTGTAGAAATTGTGCCAGCCAGTTTGGTTACAACAATGTATATCTATTCGGAGAAGGAAAACTCTGATTTTAAACCTCTGCTGCCTTGCGACCATACCCACCCATGGGAGAGGCTTCAGGAGTAAACCCCGAGGAAGAAATCTGGAGCTGGGGTCCCTAAGGCAGTTTGATGTTGTTTACAGTTTCACTCTGACAAACTCTGCGATGACACTGGTGCCAAGCTGTATCGGCGCTTGCCTTTCCCTTGGACTACATCAGTGACATGGAGAGGGGAACCTGCTGCGTTGGCAACAGCGGTTCTTCAAATCTTCCCGCCCATGCTTGTGCCCTGGAGAGGATACAGTCCACCAGAGGCGCAAACCTGTGATTCCCTGGGATTGATGGCTGCTTGCTATATATATATATATATATATATATATATACACACACACCATCAAATGAGACAATGTTTCTCCAGACTAGAGTGTAAAGGACAGTAGTACATATAACACACAATAACGTAGGAGAGTAAGAAATAAATCTACAAATAAATTATGCATAAATAAAGGTGTTGCTCCTTCACTCTGAGGAGGAAATGGGGAATGGTTAGTAACGGGGAAAAGTATATGGTCTCTGAATCTGAACAGAGAGTTGGGACCTGAATAGAGAATGGACATTGTATATTGGATCATGGCTAAAGTCTGAATTCTACGCGGTGCACTGTCAGTCTCTTAATACCAGTTTGAGGAAAAGGATTGGAACATATGGTGATGTTTATAAGAACAGATTAGAGACCGAGGCAGTAATTTGAAATGGCAAAGAGACAAGGAATGTGAACAAATGGTGGGAGTTAACATCAGCTGTTATGTGTGTTTGCTTTCTCTTTTACAGCTGTTGCCAGTGTGGTTTATAAATGAATATTAAATTTGAGATTTGGATGGTATTAAAAAGAAAGCAGACAATAAAAGCTAAACAGGACTAGCTTTTGGTCGACAACTAAACAATGGCAGAGAGGGGCTTTGGACAAGAATGTAAAAAGGATATCAAAACCAACACAGGAGATTTTTTTCCCAATTAATTTAGGGAATAATGTGGCTTCTTGAAAACTGGTTTTGGTCATACAGAACACAGCAGAAAACTGTATATCCTGCTTTATCCTTTGGCAGTCTTCTACACTATCCAAAACTCTTCCAGTCTCTAGCAGATTGTTTGTTGCTCCTGATTCCAGCATCTGCAGTTTCTTGTGTATCCATAGTAACCACTGGCAATAGTGAACATCGAAGAACAGGAAGACTGTAATGTACACCCAAAGATCCCTGAAAGTGGCAGCATACATAAGTAAGGTGGTGAACAAGGCATTTTTGCTTTCTTACTTATACCTAAACACCAAAGCGTGTTAAAAATCTTTACATAATAACGTCATCGCATCAGACCAGCCTCTTAAAGTGAAACCCTGAACTCAATGTCGGTGGTTGTGAATTTATGGACTTTTCTCCCAATTATGTTACCCTACAATACCTCATAGCCTAAGTTCATGGTGGTTATGGTATAGCATTATTGTTTAAACCACACCTGGACTACCATGTGGAGTACCCAATCACTAGTAAGGACATTCTGCATCAGTCTTCACTGTGGAAGACACCATCAGTATGCTAGAAATTCAAGAGTGTCTGGGGTGGAAGTTGTTGTGACTAAAGAGAAGATGCTTGGGAATCTGAAAGGTCTGAAGACAGATAAGTCCCCTGGACCAGATGGTCTGCACCCCAGGGTTCTGAAAGGGGTTGCTGAAGAGCACATGGAGGCATGAGTAATGATCTTTCAAGAATCACTGGATTCTGGAATGGTTTGGAAGGACCAGAAATTTGTAAATGTCACTCCACTCTTTAAGAAGGGAGGGAAGCAAATGCCAGGAAATTATAGGCCAGTTAGCTTGACTTCTGTGGTTGGAAAGATGTTTCAGTCCATTATTAAAGATGAGGTATCGGGGTACTTGGAGGCACATGATAAAATAGGTTGAAGTCAGCATGGTTTCCTTAAGGGGAAATCTTGACTGCCAAATCTGTTGGAATTCTTTGAGGAAATAACAGTGAGGATAGACAAAGGTGAGTCAGTGGATGTTTTAACTTGGATTTTCAGAAGGCCTTTGACAAGTTGGCACACATGAGGCTGCTAAACAAGATAAACAGGAAAGATATTAACATCAATAGAAGATTGCCTGACTGGCAGGAGATGAGGAATGGGAATAAAGGGGGCCTTTTCTGGTTCTGAAGGGATCAGTGTTGGGACCACTTCTTTTCATGTTATATGTCAAGGATTTGGATGATGGAACTGAAGGATTTGTGGCAAAGAATGCAGGCAATACCAAGATAGGTAGACAGGCAGGTAGTTGAGGAAGTGAGAGTCTGCAGAAGGACTTAGATCAGGTGGGCAAAGAAGTGGTAGATAGAATATGGTGTAGAGAAATGTATGGTCATCCCCATTTATGGTGTGGCTGAAGAAATAAACGTGTAGACTACTTTCTAAATGAGAAAATTCAGAAATCGGAGATGCAAACGGACTGGTGAGTCTTCATGCAGTATTACTTAAAGGTTAACCTGCAGGTTGAGTCAGTGGTGAGGAGGGGAAATGCAATGGTAGCACTCATTTCAAGAGGACTAGAAGCTTTATAAGACATTGGTCAGAATGCACTTGGAGGATTTTGAACAATTTTAGGTCCCTTATCTAAGAATAAATTAAACCATAAGACCTGGGAGCTGAATTAGGCCATTCGAGTCTGCTCTGCCATACCATTATGGCTGATCTCGGATCCCACTCAACCCCATACATCTGCCTTCTCACCATACCCTTTGAGGCCCTGACAGGTCAGGAAACGACCAACTTCCACCTCACACATACCCACGGACTTGGCCTCCACCACAGTCAGCGGAAGAGCATTCCACGCATTTACTACTCCCTGGCTAAAACAAATTCCTCCTTACCCCTGTTCTAAAAGGTCACCCCTCAATTTTGAGGCTGTGCCCTCTAGCTCTGGGTACTACCACCATAGGACACATTCTCTCTACATCCACCTTATCTAGTCCTTTCAACATTCGGTAGGTTTCAATGAGAACCCCCCCCCCCCCCCCACATTCTTCTAATTCACAAATAAAAGGCCTCCTTTTATTCCCACTGGCTGCCTCCTGCCTGTCAGCCATTCAACTATCCATGCTGGTATCTTAACTGTAACTCCACAGGATTTTATCTTGTTAAGTAACCTCATGTGTGGAACCTTATGAAATGCATTCTAAAAATCCAAAGCTGCAAAACACTCCTCATATGTTAACCCCTTCGCTCCCAGAATCAACCTTGTGAACATCCTCTGGACTCTTTCTAATGACAACACGTCTTTTCTGAGATATGGGGTCCAAGACTGTTGACAGTACTCCAAGTACAGCCTGGCTAGTGTCTTATTAAAGGCTAAGCATTATCTCCTTGCTTTTATGTTCTGTTCCCCTTGAAGTAAATACCAACTTTGCATTTTCTTTCTTCACCACAGACTCAGCCTGTAAATTAACCTTCTGGGGATCTTGCACAAGGACCCCTAAGTCCCTCTGCACCTCTGATGTTTGAACCTTCTCCCCATTTAGATAATAGTCTGCACTATTTTTCCTTTTATTAAAATGCATTATCATGCATTTCCAAACACTGTGTTCCATCTGCAACCTTTTTGCCAATTCTTCCAATTTGTCTAAGTCCTGCTGCAATTGTACTGCTTCCTCAGCACTACCTACCCCTCCACCTATCTTTGTATCATCCACAAACTTTCTCACAAAGCCATCAATTGCATTATCCAAATCACTGACAAACAATGTGTAAAGCAGCAGTCCCAATACTGACCCCTGAGGAATACCACTAATCACGGGCAGCCAACCAGAAAAGGCCTCCTTTTATTCCCACTGGCTGCCTCCTGCCTGTCAGCCATTCAACCATCCATTCTAGTATCTTTCCTGTAACGCAATAGGATTTTATCTTGTTAAGCAGCCTCATGTGTGGAACCTTATCAAATGCCTTCTGAAAATCCTAGTAAATGACATCCACTGCCCCTCCTTTGTCCATCCTGCTTGTTACTTCCTCGAAGAACTCGAACAGGTTTGTCAGGCAAGATTTCCCTCTACAGAAACCATGCTGACTTTGACTTATTTTATCATTTGTTTCCAAGTACCCTGAAACCTCATCCTTAATAAGAGACGCCAGCAGTTTCCCAGCCACAGAGGTCAGGCCAACTGGCCGATAATCTCCTTTCTTTTGCCTTCCTCCCTTCTTAATGAGTGGATTGACATTTGCAATCTTCCAGTCCTCCAGAACCATGCCAGAATCAAGTGATTCCTGAAAGATTATGACCAACGCATCCACTATCTCTTCAGCAACCTCTCTCGGGACTCTGGGATGTAGTCCATCTGGTCCAGGTGACATATCTACCTTAAGACCTTTGAGTTTGCCTAGCACATTTTCCTTTGTAATAGCAATGGCACTCACTCCTGCTCCCTGACACTCACAGACCTCTGGTACACTGCTTGTGTCTTCCTCAGTGAAGACAGATGCAAAGTACCCGTTAAGTTCATCTGCCATTTCTTTGTCCTCATTACTACCTTACCAGCATCATTTTCTAGTGGTCCAATATCAATGCTCACCTCCCTTTTATGCTTTATTTAACTGAATAAGCTTTTGGTATCCTGCTTTATATTATTGTCTAGTTTGCCCTTATATTTCATCTTTTTCCTTCTTATAGCTTTTTTAGTTGCCTTTTGTTGGATTTTGAAAGCTTCCCATCATCCAACTTTCCGCTCACTTTTGCAACCTTGTATGCCCTTTCCTTGGCTTTTGTGCAGTCCTTAATTTCCCTTGTCAGCCACGGTTGCCTACCCCTCCCATTTGAGAACAACTTCTTCTGTAGGACATATCTAAACTGTGGCTTGTGAACTATTCCCAAAAACTTCAGCTGTCTCTGCTCTGCCGTCATCCATGCTAGTATCCTTCTCCAATCCACCTGGGTAAGCTCCTCTCTCATGCCTCTGTAGTTTCCTTTATTCCATTGTAATACTGATACATGTGAGTTGCTTCTCCCTCTCAAATTGCAGTATGAATTCAGTCATATTATGATCACTGTCTCCTAAGTGTTCCTTTACATTGAGCTCCCTAATAAGATCTGGATTATTACACAACATCCAATCTAAGATGGCTTTCCCTGAGTAGGCTCAAGGACAAGCTGCTCTAAAAGGCCATATCGTAGACATTCAACAAATTCCCCCTCGTGATCTGAGACCAACCTGATTTTTCCAATCCCCTTGCATACTGGTTCCCCATTAAAATTGTGCCATTACCCTTATTACATGCCTTTTCCAGCTCCCTTTGTAAACTCAACCCTACATCTTGGCTGCTATTTGGAGGCCTATGTATGATTCCCATAATGTTTTTTTTCCACCCTTGCAGTTTCTTAACTGCACCCACAAAGATTTGACATTCTCTGACCCTATGTCACCTCTTTCTAAAGATGTAATTCCATCTCTTACCAGCAGAGCCGCACCACCACCTGTGCCTTCCTGCCTGTCCTTTCGATACAAGGTGTATCCTTTATGTTAAACTCCCAGCTTTCAGTCATGTGCCAGTGATGCCCACAACGTTATGCCGACCAATCTCTAACTATGCCGCGAGTCCGTCCACCTTATTCCAATGTGCCAGCATTGGAGACGGTCTTGAGAATGAGCCTGGAATAGTAGGATTAATGTATGTGGAGTGTTTGATGGCTCTGGGTTGTACTCACTGGAGTTTGGAAGAATGAGAGGGGATCTCATTAGTAGTCAGAGAAAATGTCACAACAGTGGTCAGTCCAGACAAACTGAAGAACTCATTTATTGGGGCATTTTGGGTGGAACTGAGCAATAAGAAAGGTTTGTCTGCATTAATAGGGCTATATTACAGACCACCCAACATCCTGCAGGATTTAGAGGAGCAAATTTGTAGTGAGATCGCTGACTGTTGCAAGAAACATAAGCTGGTGATACTGTAGTGGGTGATTTTAACTTTCCACATATTGACTGGACTTCTATACTGTAAAAAAAAAAGGCTGGATGGGAAAGAGTTTGTCAGATGTGTTCAGGAAAGTCTCTTTTAGCAGTTCCTAGAAGTTCCAACTAGAGAGAGTACAATACTTGCTCTCTGTCTAGGGAATGAGGCAGGCAGGCAGAAGTTGTGTAGGGGATCATTTTGCATTTTGTGATCACAATGCCATTAGCTTCAAGGTAATTATGGAAAAGGATAGGTTGAGATTCTAAATTGGAGAAAGGACAATTTTGATGATATCAGAAAGGATCTGGCAAGTGTGTATTAGTATAGCTATTTCCTGGCAAAGGTGCACTTGTTAAGTGGGAGGCCTTGAAAAGTGAAATATTGAGAGTTCAAACTTAGTGTGTTCCTGTCAGAATAAAATGCAAGGATAACTGGTTTATGGAACCTTGGTTTTTGAGAGATATTGAGGCACTGGTTAAGAAAAAGGAGATGCAAAGTAGGTAGGAACAAATGAGGTACTTAGGGATTATAAGACATGCGAGAGAACACTTGAGAAGGAAAGCAGGTGGACTAAAAGAAGACGTGAAGTTGATCTAGCAGACAAAGTGAAGGAGAATGCTAAGGACTTCTACAGATATATTAAAAGCAAAAGGATAGCAAGGGACAAAATTGGTCCTCTGGAAGGTCAGAGTGTAATCTATGTGTGGAGCTGAAAGAGATGGGGGAGAGATTCCGGTGAGCCTGACATCATCAGGAAAATTATTGTAAGGTATTCTAAAGGACCAGATATGAGTATTTGGAAAGACAGGGACTGATTAGGGAGTCGACATAGCTTTGTGTGTGGTAAGTTGTGTCCAACCAATCTAAGTTTAGATTTAGATTAGATTATGAGGCCACGCAGTCCTCATTTATTGTCATTTAGTAATGCATACGTTAAGAAATTATACAATGTTCCTTCAGAATGATATCACAGAAAACAAGACAAACCAAGACTGAAAAACTGACAAATAATTATAACATATAGTTATAACAATGTTATAACTATATATGGTATATGTTATACTATATACTATATATAGTATAACATACTATATATGTTATAGTATATTATAATATAACAATATATGTTATTATTATGTTAATAATAGTAACATACGAAGGGGTTAACATATGAGTGTTTTGCAGCTTTGGATTTTTAGAATGCATTTCATAAGGTTCCACACATGAGGCTGCTAAGAAGATAAAATCCTATGGTGTTACAGGAAAGATACTAGCATGGATGGTTGAATGGCTGACAGGCAGGAGGCCGCCAGTGGGAATAAAAGGGGGCCCTTTATTTGGGAATTAGAAGAATGTGGGGTTGGGGGGGATCTCATAGAAACCTACCGAATGTTGAAAGGACCAGATAAGGTGGATGTGTAGAGAATGTTTCCTTGGATGGTAGTACACAGAGCTAGAGGGCACAGCCTCAAAATTGAGGGGTGACCTTTTAGAACAGGGGTGAGGAGGAATTGAGTGTTTCAGCTATGAGGGGAGGTTGAAGAGGCTAAGTTTGTTTTCCTTGTAGAGAAATATGAGCTAGGAGAGGCGGGACCTTATTGAGTTAAACAAAATTATGAGTTGCATCGACAGATTAGATGATGAGAAACTTTTCACCGTTGCAGGGGTGTCAAGAAGGAGAGGACTAGAGGAGCAAGAAATTTTGATAGGATCTAGGTAAGAACTTTTTTCACCCATATGATGGTTGGAATCTGGAAGTCACTGCTTAAGAGGACGATGGAGACTGGTACTCTCTTATTTAGGAAATATCCTGCTGAGCCAGGACACAGAAAGCCACAGATCTGGTGCTAGCAAATTAGATCAGTGTAAATGGTTAGCATGGACATGGTTGACTGATGGTCATGTTTCTCTGCTGTCTGACTCTGTGACTTTAGTCAAAAGGTACAAATTCCAAGACTAGATCATTTCCAGCCAAGAGTTTTAGAAGAAGCAGGTGAGAACATTCTATGTATAAATTCCCAAGCTTTAGGGACTCTTTTTCGGATTAGAATTTCACACAAAGTCACACGGGTATTTAGGAAATTGGGGAATTATAGATCTGTAGGTCTATCATTTGTTCTGTACACATGCCTAGAGATTTTGATGAGAAACTGACTTTGAATGCTTCAAAAATGTTCATTGGACCAAGGAGAGTGTGGACTTTTAAAGAATAGGTTACCTTCGACAAGACTGATTCATTATTAAGGTAGTGGACAGGCAACTGCTTATGGATGCTATTTAGATTAATTTCCAGAACGTAATTGATAATGATCTACAAAGAGATTGCAGCTAAATTTAAAGCTCATAGAATTGAAGGAAAAATATTGACAGGTAGACACTACAAGTAGTGGTGTTAATTGGTCTATTTTAGAGTTTTTTCCTGCGATTTATGACCTGGAAATGAGATTGCAGAATATTAGTCAGTAGGTTGCTTGACCTGGCCTTAAAGTTGAATAAGCACATGGCTTGATGGTGGGTTGTTACCACCTTGGACACTGGAGAGTGATGAGAGTGGTGGACTGTTGGTGTTGAGCAATGTCCAGGTCTCAGTAGGAAGGTCACAATGGCTTGGAAGCCATGACCGAGGGTGGAGCCTTGAGTCTCAGAGAGAGGAGCAATAGCTTTCGGTGGTGCGTCCTGCTCTTGTGTAGCCCCCCCCCTAGCCACCCTCAGGGTCGCTCGGCTTGCTGTCATCTAGGGAAACAGCCCTCGGCCCTGCCAAACTGGATAATTAGTTTGTGTGGATGCTGTGTGATGTACCCCACCCCGCCCAAATAACAGACAATACACCAGATACGATTAAATGATTTACAGTTTATAGATATTACTGGAACTATATAATTAATAGAGAATAAAATATAAAAGGAAAATAAAAGGCGCCACACTTATCAAAGTTCAATCTCTTCGTGCACAAAACAGTTGGAGCTCAAGACCCTTCTTCTTCACCCTGCGACCCCTCGGACCACCTCGACCGGCCGCCTGGGACCAACAACGGTGATCGACCAGACGCTCCACACAAGTCCGTCTCTGTCTCCTCGCTGAACACCCTCCTCAGGGTCTGACCCCGTTAGCGGACATCACAGCACCTGGTCCATCCTCTGTCTCGCTCTCCCGCCTTCTGCCTTAAAACCCCGCGCATACAAATCTTCCGGATACACCAAAATCATAACAACTATCCCAAATTAATAGCAGCCTGCTATCTGTATTAACCCAAGCAAATGTCCAGCTAGAGACTTCCTCAGCATTTAACATAACAAAGAAACACTCCCGATTATAACATAACAAAGAAGCCATTTTAATTAGCCTCCGCAGTAACATAAAAGACGAAACCCCCTTACACTTGTATGGCAGCAATGTGTTTATAGTCATGTTAACCTGCAAGGATTAGAATTCATTCATTTAATCACAGGTCATATCATTTTATAATTAGGACCTGTACCTGATTGTTAAAGACAAAACTTCATCCTTGTTTCTATCAATAAAGTTATGTACATATTTCCCAGTGTCATCTTTTTCTAGCATTTATAATGCATTTACAAAACCTTTTACAAGCAACAGCATTACCTAATTCTCCATCCCAGAGGGCTGTGGATTCTCAGTCATGGGGTGTATTCAAGGATCAGATGGCTGGAGTGTTTGTCATTACAAGTTCGAGAGGACTGGCTGGAAAATGTTAGAGAGGGGTATGAACCATGATCTTACTGAACGGATGAGCATGCTCAGAGTCTATGGCTTTCTTCTGCTTCCATACATGTACACTCACACTATTATATGCATTAATTTTTGTACTATATTTATATTATCTAAGGCCACTGGCTTGATTCCTCTTTACAAACTGTTTTCTGGCCAACAAGCTACATGTTTTCGGAATCCAGTTTATTATGTCATGAAATTTGTTGTGTGGCCGTACTACAATGCAAGAGATAAAAAAATGAGTTTGTTACAATAAATAGTGCTAAACATGAATTTATAGTAGCACTGTCTGAAATGAGACAAGTCTTTGTAGCTTTAGTGTCTTACATGAGTCAATGTATTTCATCTCATATCCTGGACGTTTCTATGACTTTTGCATAGACTTAGCTGATGAAAATTTCATGCATGCTTTTTGATACTGAAATTACATTTTTAACGCTCTCTTAACTGGCCTCTTTCTTCCATTGACATGGATTCAAGTCTAATCTTTGGCAACACATTTGCTCATCTGCACTAATAGCACTCAATGGCAAGTTATTTTGTTTTAAAGCTTTTGTAGCACCTACAACAAGAGGCCATTCAACCCATCATGTCTGTGTCTGTTAAAAAGGAGCTATGCAGACTGATCCTACGTTCCAGCACCATGTGCAGGTCACAGATACTCAAGTACATATCTAAATACTGTTTTACTTTTTAAATATTTTTATTGATTTTGATTTCTTTATATATAGAATACAGAGTTCAGGAGAATACATATTATAAAACAAAAGACAAAATATAATACTACCAGATACAGTATATTGAATCACATTAACAAACTCCTTACTCTGTATTCATATGGATTAGATTAGTTTGTATATTAGAATATATTTAACAACTTAATTAAGAGAAAAAAGATCTACACCCACTACCAAAGCCGAAGCTGTTTGGGGAAAAAAAGAAACTAAATACTGTTTTAATATGATGAAGGGTCTCAGCCCGAAATGTTGACTGTTTACTCTGTTCCTTGGATACTGCCTGGCCTGCTGAGTTCCTCCAGCATTTTGTGGCTATCTTGACGGTTCCCGCTGCCATCACTGTTTCAGATAGTGAGCTCCAGACAGCCACCACTTCCTGAGGAATAAAATCTTCCTCTCTAATCCTTTTACCCAATTACTTTAAGTTTATGTTATTGTGTTCTCTTTTTTTTGCCTCGAATTGTTCCTCACAGCTACAATCTTCCATTTCAGAATTACAATTTTACGTTCACTTCCTCAAACACGATGATAGTCTACAGATAGTGGAAGTCCAAAGAAACACGCACAAAATGCTGGAGGAACTCAGCAGGCCAGGCAGCATCTATGGAAAAGAGTAAACAGCCGACATTTCGGGTTTCTGGTCTGTTTACTCTTTTTCATAGATACTGCAAAGCCTGCTGAGTTCCTCTGTCGTGTGTGTGTTGCTTTCCACTCAGTTCAGTGATTTAGGAGGTATTTTTCTCTTTTAATAGTGCTATATAGCAGGGGTATTATTTGAAATGTATCCTGCCTTCATCAAGTCACACAGTGGAAATACCCTTCAGCCGACTGTCCCCATTGATCACCAGCACCTATTGTAGGCTAATCATTACACCAATCTTATGTGAATCCCATTTTATTCTCCCTGCAACTCCTCCAAGATCCAACTGAAGGAGGGCAAACAATAGTGATCTGTTTTAACCTGCCAATGCAAATGCCTTTGGGATGCGGAAGGAAACAGGACCGCCGGGGTCAAAGGAGAACGTGCAAACGCCACACAAACAGCACTGGAGGTCTGGATTGAACACGGGTAACTGTGGCAGCGAGGCAGCAGCTCTACTAGTTGTGTTGCCCTGTACGTATTTTATCCTCTGTATACCTGCATCGTATAAACATTGTCCCTGTTTCTCCTGTAACATGTATACACTGGCCTGTGTTCTACTAGCCTTGTATATATGCACACTACCATGTGTGTGAAAGTGTATCCTGCATGAGTATTGTCCTGTGAACACCCATGGTGTATAGGTTTGTCTGTGTTTTTTCTTTGTTCCTTAAGGTTGTCATAGTGAGAGGGAGTAGCGGTGATAAGCTCCCACTATCTATTAAAAAAAAGCCCCAATGGCATGCATCTTAAATAGACTCTGACAAGCCTTGATGTGTGGCTTAGTTACTAAGCCTGACTGAACAGTTTCAGCTGCCAGGGGAAGGGGCAAAGGTGGATTACTGATGCCTTAAAACCAATTGCCTCGGGCAGAGGGGGCGTGCCGGCTGTGGTTGGCAGCTCATCTAGAAGGAAAATGCTGATCTCAAACCTCCGCTGCCTTGGGGCCATACCCACTCACAGGGAAGACTTTGGGAGTACCCTAAGGAAAAATTGAGAGCTGGAGTCCCTAAAGCATTCCGACGTTGAGTTCAACACTGACAGGCAACTTATACGATGGTGCTGGTTATAAAACTGTATCAGTCCCTGCCATTTCTTTGGATTCACCAGCTGTGTGGAGTTGGGGAGCCTATTGCATGGACAACAGTTTGTTCTCCATAATGTACTGTCCTGGCTTACAGAGACACAATAGAACAAAGAAATACAATTGAATCTATTAAAAACTGCACACAAAAACAACAGAAAAACAACCAACGTACGAAAGAAGATAAGCTGTGCAAATGCAATAAATAGATAGATGGATAAATAATACTGAGAACGTGTCCTTGAAAGTGAGTCCATACATTTTGCAATCAGCTCAGTGTTGAGGTGAGTGAAGTTATCCACACTAGTTCAGAAGCCTGATTGTTGAAGGGTAATTACTGTCATGAACCGGGAAGAGCGGGATCTAGGGCTGCCGTACCTCCTTCCCGATCGCAGTTGTGAGAAGACAGCATAGCCTGGTTGTTGGGGGGTCCTTGATGATGGATGCTACTCTGCTCTCTTGTGGCAGTGCTCCTTGTGGGGGGGGGGGGGCGGGGCTTTTCCTGTGACAGACTGAGTTATGTCCACCATTTTTTGCCTTGTGCATTGGTGCTTCCATGCCAGACTATGATGTAACCAGTCAGGTTTTGGTGGTGTTGAGTAAGAGGTTGTTGTGGCACCACTCAACCAGATTTTCAATCTCCCACCTATATGCCAATTTGTCACCTTTGATTTGGCCGACAAAAGTGATGTTGTCAGCAAACTTAAATATGGCATTGGAGCAGTATCTAGCCTCATAGTCAGAAGAATAAAGCCAGTAGAGTGGCGGGGGGGGGGGGACGTGGGGAGGGCAAGCACACAGTTGTGATTGTGGAGATGTTGTTGCAAATCTGAACTGAATTTGCAAGTGAGGAAATCGAGGATCCAGTTGCAGAGTTATCGAAGCCTAGCTCTTGGAGCTTATTGATTAGTCTCACGGGCATGATCGTGTTGACTGCTGAGTTGTAGTCAATGAAGAACGTCTGATGTATGCACCTTCACTGACCAGAAGTTTAAAGTTCAAAGTAAATTTATTATCAACATATATGTCACTATGTACCACCCTGAAATTAATTTTCTTGATTTACAGATGGTAGCTCAAATACCATCTGTAAATTTGCTGAGGATACAACCATTGGTGGTAGAATCTCAGGTGGTGACGAGAAGGCGTACAGGAGAGAGATATGCCAACTAGTGGAGTGGTGTCGCAGCCACACCTTGCGCTCAATGTCAGTAAGACGAAAGAGCTGATTGTGGACTTCTGAAAGGGTAGATAAAGGAACACATACGAATCCTCAAAGAGGGATCAGAAATGGAGAGAGTGAGCAGTTTCAAGTTCCTGGGTGTCAAGACCTTTGAGGATCTAACCTGGTCCCAACAGATTGATACAGCTATAAAGAAGGCAAGGCAGTGATTATACTTCATTAGGAGATTGAAAAGGTTTGGTATGTCAACAAGAACACTCAAAAACTTCTATAGATGTACTGTGGAGAGCGAGAGCATTCTGACAGGCTGCATCACTGTCTGGTATGGGGGCCTACTGCACAGGACCAAAAGAAGCTGCAGAGGGTCGTAAATTTAGTCAGCTCCATCTTGGGTACCAGCCTACAAAATATCCAGGACGTCTTCAGGCAGCAGTATCTCAGAAAGGCAGCGTCCATTATTAAGGATCTCCAGCACCCAGGGCATGCCCTTTTCTCACTGTTACCATCAAGTAGGAGGTACAGAAGCCTGAAGGCACACACTCAGCGATTCAGGAACAGCTTCTTCCACTCTGCTAAACGATTCTTTGGACACTCTCTCACTTTTTTAATGTACAGTATTTCTGTTTTTGCACATTTAAAAAAATCTTATACATAATTGATTTACCTGTTTATTAATCATTATTATTTTTTTCTGCTGGATTATGTATTACATTGAACTGCTGCTAAGTTAACAACTGTCAGGATACGTGCCGGTGATAATAAATCTGATTCTGAAGGTGGGGGTACCCACACCTCACTTGCTGCTCCTGTTGATAGAGGCACTAGCCAATAAATGCGCCTTCTCGCCGTTAAAATTTAGGATGTTCTGATTGGCTGCAAGGACAGGCCGTCTTCCCTATCGATTGGTCTCCTGGATGTACTTTTCCGTGGAACCTATTGGCTGAGAAGGAAAATCGGACCTTTGGACTGTGATTGGTGAATCGGGATTAAATGAGCATGGCGATTGGTCGATAGACGAAAAACGGAAGCTGTCACGTGATTGATCTGGAAGCCGAAGGTCGTTAGGTGGTTTGGAGCTTGCGGGATTGATTCATTATCGGCGCCATGAAACATTATGAGGTGAGGTAGAGGACAGGCGTCATTCCTGTGGAAGGGCAGTTGGATGGTGACAGCGGGCGAACGTTATCGGTGTTGTGAGATGGACGTGTTATTGTAAAGCGTGGTTAAAGCTGCCGCCTGAAACATCGTTATGTCGTGTATGCGCATGCGCCATTTGTCTGGGGACGTGTTTACGCATGCGTAGTTCATACTTTACCGACACTGCGCGTGTGTCTTGCACACCCGAGCGATGACTGTCGAGTGCCTCATAGGGAGGGAGGGTACTCCACAGGTCTTAATACTCGTACTGTTGCTAATGGTGATTCTCATTCTACCAATAAAATTTACTTCATGGTCATTTTAAACGAACGTAAGGTTTAAGATACATCTGATAACCACGTTATGTAGTCTGCAGTCATTCAAAGGCAGCAGTTTGACCCAGCTTGTCCTGCAGTTGTCCATATTCCTGTCTTGTGTACATGGTTGCAACGGGATCCGACCACCAAACACACCCTTACCTCTCCCCGCCACCCCCTGCTTTCCACAAAGATTGCTCCGTGCCCATTTGTCCCTTCCCACTGATACCCCACCTGGCACGTTTCCCTACAAGCGGCAGAAATGCTACATTACACCTGCCCATTCACTTTCTCCATTCGGGGCCCCAAACGGGCCTGCCAGATGAGGCGACACTTCACCTCCGAAACTGTTGGGGTCGTCTGTTGTATCCGGTGCTCCCAATGTGGCTGGGCTACATTGTTGAGACCCGAAAATCGGGAGACCGTTTTTTTCGAGCGCCTCTGCTTCATCTGCCAGAAGTGGAATTTCCAGGTCGCCAAACATTTTAATTCCCCTCACCATTCCCGTTCTGACATGTCAGTCGACGGCCTCCACTTTTGTTACAGTGAGGCCACTCTCAAGGTGGAGGTGCAACACCTCACGTTCTCTCGAGGTAGCCTCCAACCTGATGGCACAAATATCGGTTTCTCTTTCCAGTATTTTTCCCCTCTTCTATTCTCCTCTCTAGCCTCTTACCTCTTCTCACCTGCCTAACAACGCCACCTCGTGCCCCTCTTTCTTCCCTTTCTCCTATGACCCATTCTTCTCTCCTATCAGATTCCTCTTTCTCCGTCCTTTACCTTCCGGTCTTCGCCCATCGCCACCTATCGAGCCCTCCTTCCCCACCCTCCACTTTTTTTTCCTGTCTTCTCCCTTCCTTTCAAGTCATGAAGGGTCTTGGTGCAAAAAGTTGACTTTTCCATTCATTTCCATAGATGCTGAGTTTTTGTGTGTGTGTTACTATCAACAAATGCTTGATTTATAATTTTAAAAAAAGTAGTGTTGGAAGCTCTGAGCTTGACTTTGAAATGACAAGTTAATTACTTGGGTGAATGTCCTCTTATCTGGAACTCCTAGTTCTGACAGTAAGATGATCATAATTTACCATGTCCACTGACTCCTGCAACTAACTTTAATGTATTTTCATCTTGTTTCCATATGAATTTCATTCTGTTCTTCCAGTTTCTTTGATGTCTTGGTGTATCTTTCATCCTGTTGCCTGGGATTAGAGGTCTGCTCTGGATTAAATTCAAGTCTTAACTAACTGATTACAGCCCATGCAAATCCAGTCTGAGCTGATTGTCAGGAGATTCAGTTTTGTTCAGCCCAGACATCAGAAAGGGGAAGAAATTATTTTTGCTGTGGAATGACGGTTAATGGCAGAGGGGGTGGTTTGAGTATCTTGGAAACTGCTGTCCTCATAGGGTTTTCACGCACAACAGCCTCTAGAGTTTACAGAGGATGGTGTGGGAAACAAAAAACCACCCAATGAGCAGTTCTGTGGGTGAAACACCTTTTTAATGAGAGAGGTCAGAAGAGAACGGCCAGACTGGTTCAAGCTGACAAGAAGGCGACAGTAACTCAGATAACTGCATGTTATAACAGTGGTGTGCAGTAGAGCATCTCTGAATGCACAACACATTGAGCCTTGAAGTGAATGGGCTACAGCTGCTGAAGACCATGAATATACACTCAATGGGAACTTTCTTAGGTACAGGAGGTAAAATGGTCACTGAGTACAGAAACAGTTTGAAAGAGAAATATGCAGCTACATCTGTAGAGAAATAACCGGGTTTGCTCCGTGGAATGGTTAAACTCACTGTTGAATCCTGAGGGTGCAATGTGTGCGGACCATGGATGCAATGCTATTGCTTGAGCTTACATTGAGCATTGTTTGGACAGTATAAGAAGCTGAATGTAGCTTGGTCAGTGAGATGCAGCTTAATTAGGACAAGAGATTGTTGCCAAACTGTTTCTAGTTAGCATCAATAGTCCTTAGACACTACACTGTGCTCAGAGTGAGTAGTTTTTAGATGGCATCAGTTGCATGTGTTTGTGTTTTTTTAAAAAAAGTGTTTTCATCACTGATTGTTAGAAATTTGCAGCAAGACAATTCAGAACTGTTGTTCACTGTGGTTTCAAGCATTCAAGCTTGGAGATGCCAGGAACAGCCAGGAGTGAAAAATGAAACCATTTCACTACTTCATCAAATTTGGTATTATGAAAAATTTGAAGGTATCAACAATCATCTTGAATGTTACAATGAAAATGAAGATTTGGAGGATGCAATCACCAAAAACATTCTTATTATGTTTGTTTTATCATGCACCATAATTCTTTCTGTATTTTAATTTTATCATCCTGTCACAGACCTTCTTTGTTCTTTCCTCCCCGGCTTTCTCTCTGTCATCATTGATAACTTCTCCTCCCTCATCCAACCTTATCAAAAAGTAACATTGTTTTGTTTTGCTGTACTTTGATTTTGTACTCCAGGCAGCTGTATAATATTCAAAATTAATTTGTGGCTTGTGTAGTAGATCATTGAGGGTTCTCTGGAATTTTCTACCCTCCTGTGAGTTGTGGAGGCTAGATCGTTATCGGTATTTGAGGGCGCAGTAGGTAAAATTTTTGAAAAGATCAAGGAATTTAGTGTTCTGTGGATCTGGCACAAGGGAGGAGCTGAGGCCTGAAGCATATCATCTACAATCTACAATATTGAATGGTGGGGCAGACTCGAGGGGCTGAATGGTCTGCTCCTGCTCTTATTTTCTTGTGAGAATTGGATGACATAATGTATCAACACACCAGAAATGCTCGAGGGACTTAGCAAGTTAGGCAGCATCAAAGGAGGTGAATAAATAGTCGATGTTTGGGTTGAGACCCTTCATCAGGATTGAGAACAGAGGGAACAGAAGCCAAAATAGGAATGTGGGGTGATGGTGAGGAGTGCAAACTGGTAGATGATAGGTAAAACCATCTTGGCCTGAAACATTATTTATTCCTGTTGTGCCTTGGTTGAGATTTCTACTGCTATGCTGTAGGTATTCCATTTTAGCAGTTTTCTGCGAAAGCAGTATGTCCTGCAGATAGAATGTTTTGGTTTCAGCTAAAGATAAGAAGCCTTGTTGTTCAGTTT
The DNA here is from genome assembly GCF_030028105.1 of Mobula birostris. Classification (NCBI taxonomy): domain Eukaryota; kingdom Metazoa; phylum Chordata; class Chondrichthyes; order Myliobatiformes; family Myliobatidae; genus Mobula; species Mobula birostris. The sequence continues at coordinate 14,170,379 of NC_092401.1, forward strand.
AGGAATGTTGTATCAGCCAATCAGAATGGTGGGATCTAGAGAAGGTTCTAGAGACGGTGAAGCGGAGAGAGATTTGTTACAGACAGTGGTCTGATTTGGGGTCTTTTGGCGCGAGCTACAGGGCAGGACAGAAGGGAAAGATGCCGCAGAATGCAGTTGGAAGGAGAGTCTCTGTTGCAGGAAGGGCTTATTGCAGCTGAATGGCCTTGAGGAAGGGCCGATACACCTGAGAGAGAGAGAGCCAGTTGTTTGAAATGGAAGTTAGGACTGTGGCGGGTGCAGACCGTGGGTTCGGCGCTGTGAGTAACGTTATAGCGAGCTTTTGGAGATGAGCTCCAGTGGTCAGGTGGACATTAGACTGGTCTCATTGTAATTGACTCTTTTTTCCCTTTCTTTCTTTTTAATAACTGCTAAAGCTGAAATTAGTAAATATACTTTCTTCATAATGTTCTGCAGTGTACGGTCTGTTATTTCTTGCTGACAGATTCCCTCTGACTCTTAATACAGGAGCTCCTCAGGGCCGTGTACTGAGTACCCTCCTTTACTCCCTCTATTCCCATGACTGTATCACCACCCACAGTGCCAATCTGCTAATTAAATTTGCTGATGACACTACACTAATTGGGCTTATCTCAAACAATAACGAGGTGGCCTACAGGGAGAAAGTCATCTCTCTGACACAGTGGTGTCAAGAAAACAACCTCTCCCTCAATGTCGCAAAAACAAAGGAGCTGGTTGTGGATTACAGGAGGAATGGAGACGGGCTAACCCCCAATGACATCATGGATCTGGGGTTGAGAGGGTAAACAGTTTCAAGTTCCTCAGCATCCACATCACCAAGGACCTCACGTGGTCTGTACACACCAGCTGTGCAATGAAAAAGGCACAACAGTGCCTCTTTCACCTCAAATGGTTGAGGAAGTCCAAATCCTAAGAACTTTCTACAGGGGCACAATTGAGAGCTGTCTAGCTGCTTCACTGCCTGGTATGGGAAATGTACCTCCCTTAATTGCAGGACTTTGCAGAGGGTGGTGTGGACAGCCCAGCGCATCTGTAGTTGTGAACTTCCCATGATTCAGGACGTTTACAAGGACAGGTGTGTAAAAAGGGTCCATAGGACCACTGGGGACCCAAGTCATCCCAATCACAATCTATTCCAGCTGCTACCATCTGGGAAACAGTACCACAGCGTAAAAGCCAGGACCAGCAGGCTCCGGGACAGCTTCTTCCACCAGGCCATCAGACTGATTAACTCGTGCTGATCTGAGTGTACTGTATATTACATTGTCTGTTCTATTTATTTATGATTGCACATGGCACATTTATATGGAGACATAACATAAAGATTTTTACTCCTCAGGTATGTGAAGAATGTTAGAAATAAAGTCAATTCAATTCAATTCAATTGTGTATGGGCAGTATTACATAGCATTCGCTCAAATTGAGGTTTCCTTAATTGGAACATGATGTTCCTGTTTGGTTGATCCCCAAGTCATACCAATCTGAGACGTATATTGTGTATGAAGGTGCTCTTCTCACCACTGAGTCACGTGGCTGTTAGCAGAGCCAGCTAATGAGCCGAGCTGGTATTTGAGCCAGTGAGAGAGTTACATTCCCCTGCATAGGTGTCACCTGACTTGCCGAGTTCCTCCAGCATTTTGTGTGTGTTGATCAAGATTTCCATCATCTGCCAAATCTCTTGTGTCTGCGATATTCTGGTCCCCCCTCAGTCCTATTGGTCATGTTAATTATTAACAGGACTCCTGTTAACATTTCCAACCAGGCATCTTCTAAGATCTGATGCTGCATATTACATCGCCAGCTGTATCTATTGCTCAACCAATTTATAGTACTTCATGAGCAAAGAGAAACTCAGTGATCTGTAAGTTATGCCATTATTCAGAATGAGGATAATTCTTTGGTGACCCAAATTTTATTTTGTTACAAAACAAGAAGCCATTTTGCTCATCAAGTCCACATTAATCCTCCTACAACCAACACCACCCCCCCCCATCTCCCATAAGACTGGACAACAAATTTCTTCAAAAGTGTTGTTCCTCAGAATTTGTTTTTGGTTATGATAGACTGCTTGAGGCTGAACACAAATATAATTTCTGTCTACAGTTATGTAGAAATTTGGAGAAACAGGAAATTAACTTGTATTAAATATAATGTGTTTAATTGCATAACAATGCTGATGCTTTGCAATGACTCAGCTAAGCAAAAATCTTTTGATAACGATTTTCATTTGTACACCGTGTCTGAGGCTTCTTGCTTAAGTGTCCAACAATAATCATAAGAACATAAGAACTAGGAGCAGGAGTAGGCTATCCGGCCCATTGGGCTGCTCTGCCATTCAATAAGATCATGACTGATCTGACCATGGACTCATCTCCACCTATCTGCCTTTTCCCCGTAACCCTTAATTCCCCTGCTATGCAAAAATCTATCCAGCCTTGTCTTAAATATGTTTACTGAGGTGTCCTCCACTGCTTCATTGGGCAGAGAATTCCACAGATTCACCACTATTTGGGAAAAGCATTTCCTCCTCATCTCTGTCGTAAATTTACTCTCCTGAATCTTGAGGCTATGTCCCCTAGTTCTAATCTCACCTGCCAGTGGAAACAACTTCCTTGCCTCTATCTTATCTATTCCTTTCATAATTTTATATGTTCTATAAGATCTCCTCTCATCCTTCTGAATTCCAGCAAGTACAATCCCAGGCAACTCAATCTCTCCTCATAGTCTAATCCGCTCATCTCTGGAATCAACCTGGTGAACCTCCTCTGCACCGCCTCCAAAGTCAGTACATCCTTCCTCAATTAAGGAGACCAGAACTGCACGCAGTACTCCGGATGCAACCTCACCAGTACCCTATACAGTTGCCACATAACTTCCTTGCTCTTAAATTCAATTCCTCTAGCAATGAGGCCAACATTCTGTTTGTCTTCTTGATAGCCTGCTGCACCTGCAAAACAAATTTTTGAAAGAAGCACTCCCAAGTCCTTCTGCACAGCAGCATGCCGCAATCTTTTACCATTTAAATAATAATCTTTTCCTTCCAAAGTGGATGACCTCTCATTTACCAACATTGTACTCCATCTTCCAGACCCTTGTAAAGTAAAGGCATCAGTTAGTCTTGCGAGACCATGGATCTGCACCTGGAAAGTCTTCACTCTCCAGGATGCAGGCCTGGGCAAGGTTGTATGGAAGACCAGCAGTTGCCCATGCTGCAAGTCTCCCCTCTCCACAACACCGATGTTGTCCAAGGGAAGGGCATGAGGACCCATACAGCTTGGTACCAGTGTTGTCGCAGAGCACTGTGTGATTAAGTGCCTTGCTCAAGGACACAACACGTTCCCTTGGCTGGGGCTTGAAATCACGACCTTCAGGTAACTAGTCCAATGCCTTGACCACTTGGCCACGTGCCCACACAAACCCTTGACCACTCACATAACCTATCTGTATCTCTCTGCAGACTCCGTCAACACAGTTTGCTTTTCCACTCAACTTAGTGCCATCAGCAAACTTAGATACACTACGCTCAGTCCCCTCTTCCAGATCATTAATGTATATTGTGAACAGTTGCTGGCTCAACATTGAGCCCTGCGGCATACTGCTTACCACTGATTGCCAACCAGAGAAACACCCATGTATCCCAACTCTGTGCTTTCTATTGCTGAGCCAATTCTCAACTCATGCTAATACATCACCCCCAACTCTATGCACCCTTGTCTTATGGGTAAGTCTTTTATGTGGCACCTTATCGAAAGCCTTTTGGAAATCCAAGTTAGTAATTTCTGTCTGTTCCCCTCTATTCCCTGCACCTGTTATATCCTCAAAGAACTCCAGTAAGTTTGTCAAACAGGACCTGCCTTTGCTGAATCCATACTGCATCTGCCTGATGGATCCATTTCTTTCCAGTTCAATCGGCCATTACTGATGCATTCCAGTTGCCCTAATACCGTTTCTTCATGACTGCAATGTCCTGGTGAAACCTTTCATGATGCTCGTCACTTACTAGCACCAAGATTTGCAGGGAGAAAGTCTAAATGGGAATGCAACAAACATGAGGAGCCTAGGCTTGGTAATAGTCACCAAGTTTACACCCAAAGTAGAGCTTAAAAAGAGGAGTCACGTTCCGTCTTGAGATTTTAAGCGTATCCTCGCCACAAGTACAACAGAAACAATCACGGCTGTTGCAACGTTGCAAGATATTTTGCTATCAGAAATACTCATGAAAATACAATTACTTTATTCCACTGGCTACACACAATCTGCTATGTGCACAGAGCAGGCGCATCAACATGATTGCAAAGTGATGCAGATGTAAACACAATGTATAGAACTGTGTGTGCGTGATGCTTTTATAGTCTTTCCAAAACCTGTCCTACCATGCAGCATCTGCCCTGCCAAAGCATGCCACAGCATGCCTGGGTAAGATAGAAAACTTTTCAGCTTACATTGTGGGAAACATTTTAATCGACTTTAATTATGAATTAAAATAACAAATGTAGGCAATTTATTTTTATAAATAGTGCGTGATAGGGAATTTTCATGGCGATTTTCATGATCATCAGCCCCAAATCCATCAGGTACACCCACAAGTATTCAAGAAGCAAAATCTTTGTTGTCTTGCGTGATTTATTGTCCCTTGCAATCTTTTTGCAATTCACCTACAGTAAGGGGTAAGTTACCGCAGGCAGTTAGCTTCTGAGCATTTCTTTAAGATGTGAGAGAAAACCAATGCACCTGGACAACCTCATGTAGTGTTAGGTTTAGTTGCCCTTCCAAGGGCAGAGAGACTCTGCAGACTCTACACAGATGATACTAAGTTCAGGATCAAATCTGAGTCCCTGAAGCTGTCAGGCAGCAGCACTAACTGCTGTTCCATTGTTGCCACACTAAGACGTTACTAATTAGATACACAGACAGGTATTTCTGGGTAATTTAGCTGCATGCAGTCCAGGTCGGTGTCACGGCAGGAGACTCGTGTGTCGTCGGGGGAGTTGGAAGATCTATGGCCAGAGACCTGAGATCTTTGGGCACAGAGCTCGAAAAAAAACAACACAACAGACTTTTAACATCGTAAACCAGTGAGTTGTTTGTTATGTCTCCCCTCTTGCTGTGAAACGGAGACACCTCTTTCTCCCTCCCTTTATTAGGGGGAGAGAGAGAGCCTGTGGTATGTTGAATGCCAGGTGAACGATGTAGTCTTTGGAGTACTGTAAGTCTGTGTCTTTACTGTTGCTTTGCTTGTGCTTGAGTGCTCAGTAGTGTGTGCTGATGCTTTTTTTGCAGGTGGGGGGAGGGGGGTTGTTGCTTGTTGCTGCTTACCCGCGGGAGGGTGGGGAGCTGTGGGGGCTTTGGAGCTCTAACATTTAAATGTCGTTCATTCTTCGGAGCACCCCTCTGTTTTTGTGGATAGTTGCAAAGAAAAAGCATTTCAGGGTGTGTATTGAACACATTTCTCTGACATTAAATGTACCTTTGAAACCTTGAAACCTTTGGAACCTTGAAACCTTTGAACCCTTTAATTACTTTGTGATAGTGCCCGCTAATAGGAACATTCAATTGACACTGGTAGAAAGTTCATCTTAATTACTGAGGCACAGTGGAAACCTAATTTTAATGGAGTCTGAAGTAGCCTTGGTGAAAATGTTTTGCTGTTCAATTAGGAAATGCTGGGCATGGAGCAGTTTCCTCATTGGGAGAATGGGCAAAGGAGTGACAGGTGGAATATACTGTCCGGAAGTGTATGGTCATGCGCTTTGCTAGAGGGAATAAAGGCTAGACTATTTTCCAAATGGGAATAAAATTCAGAAATCAGAGGTGCTAGTGGACATGTAGTCCATGCACAGGATTGGCTAAAGGTTAACTTGCAGGTTGAAATGGTGGCAAATGCAATGGTAGCATTCATTTGCAGAAGTCCAGATTATAAGAGCAGGGATGTAATCCTGAGGCTTTATAAGGCATCCATTAAAGTTCAAAGTAAAAATTATTATCAGAATACATCCATGTCACTATATACAACCCTGAGAATTTTTTTCTGCAGGCTTACTCAGCAAATCTGCCTGGACAAGCTAGAAAACTTAATCAGCTTACATTGTGGGCAACTTTTTAATTGACTTGAGTAGTAACTGTAAACAGGATCACTGGAAAGAGCAAGAGCCTAGAAGACAACAAACTGCAACTGCAAATATAAATAAATAGCAATAAATAATGAGAGTGTGAAATAACAAGATAAAAGAGTCCTGAAAGTGAAGCAATTGGTGGCAGGAACATCTCAATAGATGAGTGTAGTTATCATCTTTTGTTCAAGAGTCTGATGATTGAGGGATAGTAACTGTTCTTGAACCTGGTGGTATGACTCCACTTGTACCTCCTACCTGACAGCAGCAGCGAGAAAAGAGCTTGGCCTGGGTGATGAGGATCTTTAATGAGGGATGTTGCTTTTCTACGGCATTGTTTCACGTAGATGTGCTCAATGGTTGGGAGGGTTTTATCCATGATGTACTGGGCCGAATACACTACCTTTTGTAGGAACTTCTGCTCAAAGGTATTGGTGTTCCTATACCAGGCCGTAATGCAGCTAGCCAACACACTTTCACCACACATCTATGGAAATTTGTTAAGGTTTTTGATGTCATGCCATATGTCAACAGACTCCTAAGAAAGTAGAGATGCTGTTGTGCTTTCTTTGCAATTACATTTATATGATGTGCTCAGGACAGGTCCTCTGAGATAGTGACACCCAGGAATTTAAAGTTACTGATCCTCTCCACTTCTGATTCTCTGATGGGTATTGGCTCATGACTCTGGTTCCCTTCTCCTGAAGTCTACCATTAGTTCCTTGGGTCTCAGACCGCATTTGGAGTATTGTGAGTTGTTTTGGGCCCCTTATCTAAGAAAAGATATGCTGGCACTGGAGGGGTTTGTTCACGAGAATGATTACAGGAATGAAAAGGTTAATGTATGAGGAGCACTTGATGCTCTGGGCCTGTACTTGCTGGAGTTTAGAAGAATTGGGGGGGGGGGAATCTCATTGAAACATATTGAATATTGAAAGATGGAGTGCATGTGAAGAGGATGTTTCCTATTGTAGGAGGGTCTAGGACCAGAAGGTCCAGCATTGGAATACAGGGACATCCTTTTAGTACAGAGACAAGAAGGAATTATTTTAATCTGAAGTTTATGAATCTGTGGAACTCCTTGCCACAGGCAGTTGTGGATGCCAAGTCATTGAGTATGTTAAAGCTGATAGGTTCTGGATTAGTCAGGGCATCAAAAGTTATGGAGAAAAAACAGGCAATTGGGTTTGGGAGGAAAAATAGATTATCATGTTGGAATGGCAGAGCAGACTCGATGGGCTGAATGGCCTAATTCTGCTAATATGTCTTCTGATCTTATGGTTTTATACATCTGATAATCACACAAATTTGTGCTTGTGCCACCTTTAGAAAAAGTTACCCAATTAGTTTTGCAAATATTTCTATTTCAAATATTTATCTAATAGCACTTTTGTTTCAACTTTGACCACCCTTTCTGGTCATGCATTCCAGACGGTAGCAACCGGTTGCATAAAACCTTTCTCACTACTTTGGCTGGTTTTCACACATCTGCAACTCTGGACAGGTGTGTTGCCAACTGAGTAATGGCTGACACTAAATTTTTAGTAAGTTATCAGGAATGTGCAGGGAGCTGTTCCATACAGTGCGACAAGACATTATACCAATAAGCTCTGGCCCCGTGAAGCCTATCTTGAATCTGATTATTGGAGATTTTACATTGTAATTTATGTGGGAGAAGTAGCTGCATTCCATTCACTCTCTCAGAGCCACTGCTTTATGATGTAATGCTTGACTTGTGGCTTTCTGGAGGAAAGGATATAGAGACATAATTCAAAAGAACAGCATCAGGAGTGTAGTCAAGAAACATACAGAGTGTGGTGAGATGCTTTGGTTTATAGCAGTATCAGTTAAATGTCCAGCAGCAGAGAGATTTGGCTAGAGTGAAGAGAGGGTGGTCAAGGTGACATCTGTAGCTGGTAAATCTGCAACCACACAGCTCTAGTAACCAGGGTTCAATCCTAACGTCTGGACCCATCAATGTGGAGCTTGCATGTTCCCAGTGTGGCTGCGTGGATTTCTCCTGGGTCGTCTGTTTTCCTTCGTTATCCCAAAGCCATGAAGGTTGAAAGATTAGCTGTAACTTTCCATGAGTGAGTAGATGAATGGAAGTTGATGGAACCATGGAAAGAGTCAAATAGATTAGGATATGACTAGTCAAAAAAAGTTGTGGAATGGTCAGCGGAATTTCGGGGATCAGAAGACCTGTTTCTGTGCCATGTCTCTGTGACACCTTGAGTGAATAGATAGCAAATTAAATGGAAACTTGGGATTCATAAATTGTGATGTTCAATACAGAAGCAGGGAAGCTTTGCAGAATCTTTTATAACATTTTTGGTCAGTCCACAGCCTGATTATTTTGCTCAATTCTGGTTGCCACATTGCAGGGAAAGATGTTGGGGTCCTTGAAGAAGTACAGAGGAGATGTACCAGAATGGTTCCAGGGGCAAAAGTGTTTAGTTTAACTTCGAAATTCTTGGTTGTTCTCTTAGGTTCAAGGATAGTTAAGGGAGACTTGATTGCAGAATTATATAATGCTCCCATGAGTTGCGGGGCACAGATTGGGTTGCTATTCAAGATTCAGGATTGATTAATGTCATTTCCAATACACAAGTGTAAAGGAGAAGGAAATAATTGTTATTCATTGCACAAGCTAATAATAAAATATATAATAGTAATAACTGCATTTTATACACATTGATTGTATGTACATAAAGTGACACTAGATACAGGAGTTTCTGTACATAAGGTGATTGACTAGAAATGATAAAGTAGCAATGATGATGGGGAGTGTGGTGGGGTGGGTTAGTGGGTAGAGGTGTTGATCAGCCTTACTGCTTGAAGAAAATAACTGTTTTTGAGTGTAGTGGCCCTGGTGTGGATGCTCCATAGCCTTCTTCCTGATGGGAGTGAGACTACCCATTGTAAAGCCTTCCTGACCACTGCAGTGCAGTTTCCATACCATGCAGTGATGCAGTTTGTAAGGATGCTCTGTACTGCACACCTGTCGGGGACTTGGAAACATGAGTATAGACATGCATAGTCCAGCTCTCTTCAGCTTCATCAGAAAGCAGAGGTGTTGTTGAGATTTCTTGATTGTGTAGGTGGTGTTCTGGGACCATATGAGATCGTATGGGACGTGCACTCCCTGGTGTTTGAAATGCTTACAGTTTCCACTGCTGTGCGGTGATGTAAAGAGGGATGTGAGTGGTGTGGGTTCTCTGGAAGTTGATAATCATCTCCTTTGTTCTGTTGACATTGAGGAAGAGGTTACTGGTGTAAATACCTTTTTACAGAGTAAGTGGTAATGAACTGAAGCATTTGTTCTTGAGAATGATGGAAATGAAGATGATTAAATATTTCAGTAGGGACTAGCGTAGAAACTTGCCAGGTTGCAGGGAAATGTGATTGAATACTGAGAGCAAGCATGGGCTTGATGGGCTGAATAGCTCCCTATACCATAACCATTCTGAATTTGATATAGGCCTGACTGACAGCTTTGGAAAGGATCCATGAGACAGCCTTAGTTTTTTGGATTTGATTGTTGCATTTATCTTCTAAGTGTGCTGGTAGACTTTAAATTGTGCTGAAATTGGACAATGCCTCTGCTCCTAATTTAAAGCACATAGAAGTTTCCAGAAAGTGTCCAGAAGTTTCCTTGGAAAGAACAATATTTACCTCAGAAATTTCAGGAATGTCAGAAGCAGTTTGGCAAGGAGCAGGGAGAGATTAAGTATTAAAACAAAAGAAATTAAACTTGGAAGCTGTCACCACTACTGGTTACAAGATCAGTCTCTGGATATTATTTCAACAGATTAGACATCTAACATATTTGTTAAATGTGAGAAGGTGAATTGACAAGGTAGTTGAAGTGGCAGAGTGAAGTTAAGAACATGATGAGATGATGGCCAAGGAAGGATCAATTGGCTCATCGAGCCTGCCCCCACATTATGATGGCCATAGCATGCAAAACCTTCCTCTCCAAACCCTCACTGCAAACATGTGATCTCTGGGATGGGGGGTATGGACAGACTGGACATTATACATCCCACCCTGCAAAAACTCATTTCAGGGGGGTAGCACCACCCCCCCCACATAAAAGCATAAGGTGTATCCTTATTATATTGTCTTATGCAAAAAATATGACATTAAAATATGTGCTTATATTATCATGGAGTCGTTTATTTTATTACAACTTTAAGCAAGTCTACAGGGAGTTTGGCCTCATCGCGTAGGACATCAATAGAGTAGCTCCTTAGCAGCTAGCCAGTTAGTCTAAATAATGTTAGCTATGCTAATGAACAAATGACATCTGTTAAACTCACCTCAACATGTCTTTTACAGTCATTTAACCCACCATAGGCAATAGAAAAGTCACTGTTGCAAACAGTGCAGCAGGCAACACTGTTATTATTTTTGGCTCCTATTAGGGCAGGGGTACACTTTAGTGTAGTCTGGGGTGAAGTACGTTTTATATTTTCTATTTTTGGATCCCTCTGCCATGGCACTGCAGGACACTAAACTGAACTGATGGACAATGAAAGAGAGAGAAAGGTCGACTGTAAAGCCTGCCCACAGAGAAAACTGATGGGTCTACTTAACACAAAGAGAGACCAATCAGGATTCATTCATTCATATTCTCTCTCTCTCTCTCTCTCTCTCTCTCTCTCTCTCTCTCACTGTCGATTTCTGGGATATTGTGTATGATTTGCGGGCGTCAGAGAGCCTCTATCAATATGCGAGAGATTCCTGGAACTTCCGGGAGAGGTGGGATACCTGTTATTTCAAAAAAACAATACCCAAGGTCACAAAACCAGGTCCAGGAAATTATGTGGACAGAGAGATATTTATGAACTAGTGTGCTTTCTCCACCACCCTGTCAATCCCAGTCAGTCACACTACTCGGTTGACTGATGGGGTAGGTAACACATCGCTTGGTAGGAAGAGCAAAGAAGGTAGGCTAACTGGCACTATTTTAAATTTGGAGTCAAAATCACACTGCTGGAGGAACTTGAGGGTGTGGGGGGAGGGTGGTGGGCGTCATCTTTAGAGAGAAAAGGACAATCTGTGTTTTGATTCAAGACACTTCTACAGGGCTGCCAGTCTCGATGAAGGAGTCTCCGCTTGAAGCGTGAACTATCTAGTTTGCTCTGCAGATGTTCCCTGATCCACAGAATTCCTACAGCAATGGGTTTTTTTTTTGCTTCAGTTTCCAGCATTTTCAGCCTATTGTACCACCATTTTGGATTTGGTGTAGAAACGTTTGTAGATCTTTTATTATCTGGAGTGCAGCAACCTATATAAAGCCCTGGGGACATGCCTCACTGGAACTGTTCATGTTTGTTCATCATGCTTTGGCATGGTAGGGGTCAAGGCTTCAGAGGAGGTGCAGGTATAGTTAATGAAAATCAGATTAAAGTTGAACTTGTTGACTAAACAAGGTGGATTGATTGCTTTTACCCTGAAAAGATTTCATAGAAGATTTGAAGTACATTTATTGTCAAAGAAAGTATAAATTATAGAACCTTGAGATTTGTTTGTTTACAGGCAGCCACAAAGCAGAAACCCGAAAGAACCCAGTTAAAAAAAATAAAAGACCAACACCTGATGTGCAAGAGAAAGGGGGTAAAAAACGCAAATCATGCAAACCATTGAAGCGAGCAACATTCCAAACTAAATTGAGCCCTCAGATCTGAACCCCAGAGTAGGCCAAAAGCCTAATAGTGGGCACAGAGCGCTGCATAGCCTCAGCATTGTGGAGAGTGAGCGAAGTTGGCTCTTGCTTCTGATCTAGGCTGGCAGTAAAATTGTCTAAACAGTGATCATACCTCACACTAGGACCCAGCTACTGTGAAGAGCTCGGGGCCTGGAACACACTGCCCAGAGTGATCTAGCCTCACATCTGAGTCAGTTGTACGGACATTAAATCTCCTCTGCTCTGGTTCCAACTTCTCCTCTTGGTTTCCAGAGCGATCCAACCTCACAGCTGGGCCAGTTGTATCAGCATCAGAACTCCTCTGCCCTGGCTCTGACTTCTCCTCTCGGCACCCAGAGGGATCCAACCTTACACCTAGACCAGTTTTATGGGCTTTGAAATTCCTCTGCCCCGGCCCCGGCTTCTCCTCTCTGAATGGCTCGCTCCACCTGCATTGATTCTGCAGTACACCAGCTCAGCTGGTCCCCTGAACTCGCCTCGCCATTGCTTGCCCCCTCATTGTTTATGGCGATAAGTTATCACAATTCATGTTGGAAAAGGTTTTTTGTGATGTTTTTAGTCAATTTTTTTGCTATTTGAACTGTCAATAAGCTGCTGCACACATTCGATAGAGGTGTCTAAATTTCAAAATTAATTAGAAAAAAATAAGTGGCCACAGATTTAAAATGTTGGACAAACCAGTCAGATTATCCTATGAAGAGAAATTGGGCAGTTTGGGTTGGTATTTTTGGAGGTTAGAAGAACGAAAGGTGACATTTCAAACATAGAAGGTCTTAATGGGGATTTGACAGGGTAGATTTTGAGAAGCTTTTACTAATGGAGGAGTCACAAACAAGGAGACATAGTTACAAAATAAGGGTTTGGCCATTTAAAACAAATGTGTAGTAATTTCTTCTGAGGGTAGTTATTGTTATTCCCCTCCGTGCCTTGTGGCGCATTGGGTGGCAACCTTGCTGTTTCTTTAGCACTTAGTGTGTTTTTATTTATGAGGCTGGGTTACCAGCTTGACCCTGAACCCAGCATGGATGGAAAGCGTGCAAGGAGCCGGTCAGATTCAAACCCAGGACCACTCACCTCGAAGTCCAGTGTTGATGCCACTACACCATCGGCCGGCATACTGAGGATAGTGAGACTCTGGAATTTTCCACCCCCAAAAGTGGTGGGGGCCTGATTGTTAGAGAAATTTAAGGTAGAGATAGATAAATATTTGAAGGTTCGAGGAATTGGGTGTTACAGGGAACTGGCACAGAAGCGGAGTTGGAGTAAGGATAATTTTACTTTTATTTTTTATTTTAGCAATACGGTGCAGAGTAGGTCCTTCGAGCCATGCCGCCCCAGTAACCCCAGACAAAACTGATTAACTCGAGTTTAACCATGGGGCAATTTATAATGACCGATTAACCTACCCAATATGTCTTTGGACTGTGGGAGGAAACGGGAGCACCCGGGAAAAACCCACACATTCTATGTGGAGGACTTAGATCCTTACAGATGGCGCTGGAACTGAAATCTGAACTCCAGAATGCTAGCTCAACACCAAACCCACTTAGGTGGAAAGCATGCAAGGAGCACCCTGAGCTCTAGTACCATCATGCTGTTCCGCTACCATGGCGCCCATCATGTTGAATGGTGAGGCAAGCTTGAGGGGTTAGTTTACCTGCTCCTGCTTCAAAGTAAATTTATTATCAAAGTATATGTATCTTACCATATACAACCCTAAGATTCATTTTCTTGTGGGCATTGACAGTAAGTACAAGAAACGCCTCAGTAGTGTAGAGGTTTTGTTATTCCTTTTTGTGCTTTGTGGCGCATTGGGTGGCTTTTTTTTTGCAATATCCTTAGCATTTGTCTTTTTTTGTTTTACAAGGCCGAGTCGCTAACTTGACGCTCGACCCAGCAGAGATGGAAAGCGTGCAGTGAGTTTCAAACCCTGGACCATTTGCACCAAAATCTGGTGCTGATGCCACTACACCACCAGCTGGCTGGCGCAGTGGTTACTGCTTGGCGTGTTGGAGTTCAGAGTTCAATCCTGGCATTCTCTGTAAGGAGTCTGTACCTTCTCCCCATGGTGTGTATGGGTTTTCTCTGGGTTCTTCAGTTCTTCCCACAGTCCAAAGAATACCAGGGAGGCTAATTAGTCATTGGGAATTGACCTGTGATTAGGTTGAGGTTAAAGTGGAATTGTTGGGTGGTGTGGCTCAAAGTGCCTGAAGGGCCTATACTGTGCTGTATCTGTAAACGAATAATCAATAAACACAATTGAATCAATGAAAGACAGTCCCAAATAGGACAGTAAAACATTTGGATGTATGCAGTACTTGCAGGGGTATGACCTAGCATGGGAAAGGTGTAAGACTGGAGCCAATTGAATTGGTCTTTGAAAAAGCTGTCGTAAAGCCCTCTGCTATATTGAAACAGCAATTCAGAAATTTGATTAGGACTTAACTATCTGCAATTTTCTTAGAGCTTTTGAATCGTTGTCCTAGGTGGCTGCATATGCCTAATTTAGTTGTGTAAATCAAGATTTTAACTCATCAATGGGTCCACAGGCTCACTGTAAGAATAAAGTAAAAAGCAGATAATCACTAGATGAGGCCATAAAGCTGTTGAATTATGACATTCAGTTCTTTATCTGCTTGTATGTTGCTCTAGATTCCCACTGATCTGATTGATTTGTTGGCCCTTTGAGTGGCCTAGTCAGGTACTCCATTTGTATCAGCTCAACCCCTCAGTGATAGTCAAGGTTGAGTACTTCGCCATGTATTCAACCTGAGCCTGAGGCTCTGGAGGGTTCCTGTACTATGGAAGACGTTCTGCCTCGTCCCTGTGCCGAAGACGCCGCGCCCCAGCGGCCTCAATGACTACAGACTGGTGGCATTGACCTCCCACATCATGAAGGCCCTGGAGAGACTTGTTCTGGAGCTGCTCCGGGCTATGGTCAGGCTACACTTAGATCCCCTCCAGTTTGCCTACCAGCCCTGACTAGGAGTTGAGGATGCCATCGTCCACCTGCTGAACCGTGTCTATGCCCACCTGGACAAGCCAGCGAGCACTGTGAGGGTCATGTTTTTTGACTTCTCCAGTGCGTTCAACACCATCCGCCCTGCTCTGCTGGGGGAGAAGCTGACTGCGATGCAGGTGGATGCTTCCCTGGTGTCATGGATTCTTTATTACCTGACTGGCAGACCACAGTACGTGTGCTTGCAACACGGTGTGTCCGACAGAGTGATCAGCAGCACTGGGGCTCCACAGGGGACTGTCTTGTCTCCCTTTCTCTTCACCATTTACACCTTGGACTTCAACTACTGCGCAGAGTCTTGTCATCTTCAGAAGTTTTCTGATGACTCTGCCATAGTTGAATGCATCAGCAAGGGAGATGAGGCTGAGCACAGGGCTATGGTAGGAAATTTTGTCACATGGTGTGAGCAGAATTATCTGCAGCTTAATGTGAAAAAGACTAAGGAGCTGGTTGTAGACCTGAGGAGAGCTAAGGTACCGGTGACCCCTGTTTCCATCCAGGAGGTCAGTGTGGACATGGTGGAGGATTACAAATACCTAGGGATACGAGTTGACAATAAACTGGACTGGTCAAAGAACACTGAGGCTGTCTACAAGAGGGGTCAGAGCCGCCTCTACTTCCTGAGGAGACTGAGGTCCTTTAACATCTGCCGGACGATACTGAGGATGTTCTACGAGTCTGTGGTGGCCAGTGCTATCATGTTTGCTGTTGTGTGCTGGGGCAGCAGGCTGAGGGTAGCAGACACCAACAGAATCAACAAACTCATTCGGAAGGCCAGTGACGTTATGGGGATGGAACTGGACTCTCTGACGGTGGTGTCTGAAAAGAGGATGCTGTCCAAGTTGCATGCCATCTTGGACAATGTCTCCCATCCACTACACAATGTATTGGGTGGACACAGGAGTACATTCAGCCAGAGACTCATTCCACCGAGATGCAACACAGAGCGTCATAGGAAGTCATTCCTGCCTGTGGCCATCAAACTTTACAACTCCTCCCTTGGAGGGTCAGACACCCTGAGCCAATAGGCTGGTCCTGGACTTATTTCGTGGCATAATTTACATAATTTAACTATTTATGGTTTTATTACTATTTAATTATTTATGGTGCAACTGTAACGAAAACCAATTTCCCCCGGGATCAATAAAGTATGACTATGATTATGACTATGAAATGATGCCAGAGTCAGCACTTGTGCATACCCAGAACCACGGTGCATACAACAGCATAACAATTTAAATTATTTTAACAGTGGCATAGTGCTGCCTCACTGCTCCAGTGACCCAGGTTCAATCCCGACCTCAGGTGCTGTCTGTGTGGAGTTTGAATGCTTTAATCTGTGACTGTGTGACTTTCCCCTGGGTGCTTCAGATCCCAAGGATGCATGGGTTGGTAGATTAAATTGCCCCTTATGTGTGATAGAATAGGGAGAGGGTGGGGTAGTTGTAGACTTCCTGGAAGCAGTCCCTTCAGCCCAACTAATCCATGATGGCTAGGGTGCCATGTTTGACCCATATCCCTCTAAGTATCAGCTGGTTGATTGGTGTCGCAGCAACCACCTTGCACTCAACATCAGTAAGACCAAAGAACTGATTGTGGACTTCAGAAAGGGTAAGAATAGGGAACACACACCAGTCCTCATGGAGAGATCAGAAGTGGAGAGAATGAGCAATTTCAAGTTCCTGGGTGTCAACATTTCTGACGATCTATTCTGGGCCCAACATATCAATGCAGCTACAAAGAAGGCATGGCAATGGCTGTAATTCATGAGTAGTCTGAGGAGATTTGGTATGTCACCAAAGACACTCACAAATTTCTATGGATGTACCATGGAGGGCATTCTAACTGACTACATCACTGATATGGGAGTGGGGAGGGTTGCTACTGCACAGGATCAAAATAAGCTACAAAGAGTTGTAAACTTAGTCAGCTCCATCATGGGCACTAGCTTCTGTAAGATCCAGGACATCTTCAAGAAGTAATTTTTTCAAAGAGGTGTCATCCATCATTAAGGACCCCCACCACCCAGGCCATGCCCTGTTTTCATTGCTACCGTCAGGAAGGAGGTACAGAAGCCTGAAGGCACACACTCAGTGATTAAGGAACAGCTTCTTCCCCTCTGCCATCTGATTTTTGAATGGACGTTGAGCCCATAACCACTACCTCATTATTTTTTAAATTTATTTCTGCACTACTTACTTAATTTTACTATATTTTTATATATATTATTTGCTGTAATTTACTTTTTTTTTCTCTATTGCATTGTAGTGCTGCCACAAAGACAACAAATTTCACAACATATGTGTTGGGAAAAAATTGTCTCTCAGGTCCTTATTAAATCTCTCCCCTCTCATCTTAAACCTGTGCCCTCAGTTCTTGATGCCCCAACCCTGTATAAAACATTGCATTCACCCTATCTAGGACCCCATGTATTTATACACTTCTATAAGATCTCTCAGTATCCCACATAGCAACAATTAAAGTACTTGCCTGCCCAGTCACCCCCATCTTATCTGTTGATGAGAATACGGGGTAACTAAAACATGGAGTTAAGCAACACACGCAAAATGCTAGAGGAACTCAGCAGGGCATGCAGCATCTATGGAACAGAGGAAACAGTTGACATTTCAGACTGAGACCCTTCAACAGGAAAGAGGTAACACAGGATTAGTGTGGTTAATGTTGGTGTGGCACATTTCTATGCTATGATTATTTAAGCACAACACTATTACTGCAGTGTCAGGGCATATATTAAATAATTGTACAGTGTTGAGTGCCCAACGGATAACACATCTATATTTTGGGCCACACACCTAATCTACGGCTGAGTAACTGAGTTATGATAAGCTATAAAAATTTGCACTTCAGCCTTCAATCATTTGGCATCTTTTTACAGAGTATCAGATGTCAGCTGTGCTTAAAAGGATGACATTTTTGTAATGGTTCAAGCTCCACTCCAGACACTTGAGTATGTAATTCACCCTGGTGTTCCAGTGCAATGCTGAGAGGACACACGGAATTGTTAAACTGTCGTTTTGATGCAGACTGTATCTTTGGTGCTGTTCTTCAATGTGCCACCAGGTGGGGGTATTGCTTTGATCAGAACATCCTCATTGACAATGAAAATAATTGATTATTTTTACAAATTCACTGAAAAAATCTTGCTTCTGAAAATTAAATCAACCATTAGAAACCCTGCCGATGAAATGTGGATTCATTATTTTAAACTGGGTCTTTTACGTATATGCGAGAAGATGGACAGAACCTTAGTTTAATACGTCATTGAAAAGACAGTGCTTCCAACACTGAAACAATCCCTCAGATTATCACCAGGATTGTGAAACTGCACGATGCTGTCTGTAAACAAGAAACAGCCCATCCTGATGCATTTCAAATTATAGTCAGCAACTTTAACCAGGCCTGTTTGAAGAAAAATCTGCCTAATTATCACCAGCACATAACGTGTTGCACCAGAGGCCCCAGCACATTAGACCGCAGCTACACTACCACAAGGAATGCCTATCGTTCCTTTCTGAGACTGCATTTTGTTCATCGGGATCCTCTGGCTGTACTCCTGCCACCTGCATACAGAAAGAGCCTAAAGGGCAAGGCTCCAGAGATCATGAAAACCAAGGGGTGGTCGCGAGAGGCTGAGAAACCATTTCACGACGACCTAGGGTCAGTGGACTGGGCCGTGTTCAGGAATTCATCTGAGAACCTGAATGACTACATCAGGTCATTACAGACTTTAATAAAACAGCTGTGGATGAGTGTGCCTCTATCATTCAGGGTTTTCCCAATCAGAAGCCTTGATGAACAATGAAATCTGGAATCTGCTAAGAGCCAGATCAGGTGCACTCAAGTCTGGAGATCAAGAATGCTACAAGAGGTGCAGGTATGATCTACGGAAAACCATCTCTCGGGCTAAGTGGAGATTCCAGACTAGACTGGAATCAGCAAGGGATGCTTGACAGCTGTGGCAGAGTTTGAATGCCACAACATCCTACAAAGTTAAATCTGTGACATAGGGACAGCAGAACTTTATTTCCAGATGAGCTCAATGCCCTTTATGCTCGCTTTGACCACTGGAATAGGGAGGAACCATCGCGCACCCCCATGTCTTCTGATGAGCCTTTAGTCTCGGTGATGACATGCAGGCTGCTATCAAGGGAGTGAATCCAAGGAAAGCATCTGGTCCAGACAGAGTACTGAAGACCTATGCTGACCAACTAACTGGTGTATTCACGGATCTCTTCAACCTCTCGCTGTGGCAGTGTGTGGTACCCACCTGCTTCAAGTAGGCTTCAATCGTAGTGGTGCCAAAGAAGAGCGTGGTAACCTGTCTTAAATAACTATTGCCCGTTGGCACTTACCTCCACAAGTATGAGGTGCTTTGAGAGGCTGGTGTTGAAGCACATCAGCTCCTGTTTGAGTGCTGACTTGGGAGTTGCTCCAATTCGCCAACTGAAGCAACAGGTCTACAGCAGATAATGTCTTGTTGGTTCTTCACATAACGCTGGAACATCTGGAGAGCAAAGATGCATACATCAGGATGCTCTTTATCAATTACAGCTTGGCATTTAACACCATCATCCCTCAAAACTAATCAATAAACTGCAAGATCTGGACCTCGATACCCCCTTGTGCAATTGGATCCTGGATTTCCTCACTTGGAGACCCCAGACCTTTCATTCAATGTCAATAAGACCAAGCAACTGATTGTAGACTTCAGGAAAGGGAAACCAGAGGTCTATGAGCCAGTAATCATCGGGGGTTCAGAGGTGGAGAGGGACAGCAACTTTAAATTCCTGGGTGCCACTTTCTCAGAATACCTGTCCTGAACACATCATATAAATATCGAGAAGAAAGCACGAGGGTGCCTCTACTTCCTCAGAAGTCTGTGGAGTTTCAGCATGTTATCAAAAACCTTGGCAAACTTCTATAAATGTGTGGTGAAAGTGTGCTGACTGACTGCAGTATGGCCTAGTATGGGAACACCAATGCCTTTGAGCGGAAAATCCTCCAAAGGTTCGTGTCTTTGGCCCAGTACGTCACGGGTAAAACCCTCCCAACCGTTGAGCATATCTATGTGAAACGGTGCCGTAGAAAAGCAGCACCCATCATCAAAGATCTTCACCACCCAGGCCATGCTCCTTTCTCTGTGCTGCTATCAGATAGAAGGTACAAGTGCCTCAGGACTCGCACCACCAGGTTCAAGAACAGTTACTACCCGGCAAGTCTCTTGAACAAAAGGGGATGGCTATACTCATTTAAGGACTCTGTTATATTGCTATTTCAGGCTCGTTATTTACTGTTATTTATATCTGCATTTGCGCAGTTTGTTTACAGTTCACAGTTCCTGATGTTTACTGTTCACAGCTACTTTTCTCTTGGAAGAGTCTAAGGGTTGTATGTTGTGACATGTATGTACTCTGATAATAAATTTTACTTTGAACTTTGATATACTCGAATCTGTTGGAAGTAGGTGAAATGTAGAAAGAATTCAGTAATTTGGTTAAAGGTATTTCACAGATAGGGAGAATATAGCAACCTGGTACTAGAACTAAAAAAGAAAAAGATGTAAGAAAGTTTTGAGAGTTTTATTTAGGCCTTCTGCAATAAAGTGAAATGTAGAGATTAGAATTGCAGAATGTACAGTCTACTAATGAGGGAATACTTACTTTCATATAAATTGGGGTAAATAAATTACTTTTTGTCAGAAAGATAGTGAGGTTCTGCAGCATGTTCAGCAGATTTTTCTCCTACAAATGCTGCAGAACTAACAAAGGTCCATTTTACACATGGTAACGAGCCACATTTAGTTCAGAGCTTTATAGTGTGTGAACATCACGTCGTCAGTATTGTCCCAGAGCAAGACAGAAACACAAAACTGACTGCTGCTTGAGTTCTAAACGGGTTAAACTTCATTGTTGTGATTCCGAGATTATTTTATCCAATAACAGATTTTTCGGAGTGGAAGATCCCCCAAAGAAGAAATTTCATATAGCCGAGAATTCGTTTTATATCTTCTGAAAAGACATGAGTTGCTTACTAAAAATAAATCACTGGTTCGTAACAGTCTAGGACTACCTAAAACTAAAATAAAGAAACATTCAAAAAAGCAAAGAACTCGCTCATATTCTGGAAACTGGAAGATACGCAAAGAAAGCTTCTCTCCCAAAAATGCATCGAGTGCAACACTTAGCGTTACATTTCGAGTACTGTACTTAGTATAATGTCATACATAAAATGCAAGATCATGATAGTGTACAGGATAATAGCAGCAGTCATGAGGAGAGGATACAAGGCTAATGTTTCAGAACTATAAAAATGATTATATTACCTCAGACTTTCCGCTCAGCGTTTCAGTGCTCAACACCTTGCTTACCAATAGACATCTTAATTTGTGTACTCTACTTTCCATTGTACTGATGACCGTAATGGGGTTGTTAACTAATCACAGGAAAGACTGTCGTTCAGTCAGGCAACCTAAAATCCATATATGACATGAACAGTGAGGACTTTTCAAACTGTAGCTAAATGTCATGATTCTTCTTAGTTTTTTCACTGTTTACATATTTTTTACTTTTAATTGTAAAAGACCATTGGCTACTTGATTGTTCTATTCATGAAGGGAGGAAGTCCTAGAACTTGAGTAACTGCCACAATTGAAACAGTCCATCACACAAACTAATCTCCTTTCCATGGACTCCATTTATATATCCTGCAGCCTCGGAAAAGTAGTCAACATAATGAAGACTACCCCCCCCCCCCCCCGGACATTCTCTTTTCTGTGCCACTGTTATTATACTTTGGACATACGTCTCATAAGCTAAAGGATGAACTCTTCATCTCCTAATCCACCTTGTCATGCCCCTGGAACTTTATCTGTCTACTTGCACAGAGCTTTCTTTTTTAACTGCAAACTATAATCTGCATTGTTTTCTTTCTTTTACTTCAGTGTAACTGTGTATGGCATGCACTATCTGGATAGTGCACAAAACACAAGACTTTCACAGTCCTAATGAAGGGTCATGGCCCTAAAGACTCAACTGTTTATTCCTCTCCTTAAATGCAGCCTGATTTACTGAGTTCTACCAATAATTTTTGAGTATTAAGAATTCCAGCTAAGTTTTTCACCCTATCTTGTTACATGTGACAAGAGTATACCAATACCAGAATTTCACAGTATGAAGGCTTTCAGGTATAGCTGTCTGATGTTTTCCTGCAATGTGGATTTGCTGGGTTTAGGTTCCAAACAATCATTACTTTATCCTATCTACATACTGTCAGTCAGGCACTATGATACTGCATATGTGTTCTATCTGCACAGGGTCTTGAGTGGCTGTGCAGAAGCTCACAGACTCCAGTTTCAGTATTGTGAGAAATGACCCTTTCCACCTTTCTATAAATCTGAGCATCATTATCTGCAAAGTTGTGGGAAGGCTAATGGTGCACCTTGGCCTAGAGCCCTGCTGCTTAGACTCTGTCTGAGGAAGTTAGTACAGATAACCATTTATAACTTTAGAATGCTGAAGTCATTCTTCCTTCTCCTTCCCATCTTCCCCTTCACCTCTTCTCCAGCCCCAATAAAGCAGCCAAACAAATCACTAATTTTGAGCTGGAGTTTCTTTATGTGCCTGGACTGCAGCAATACAGTTTGCAACTTCTTGTCTAAAATATCTCTGTACTCATTGTCTCAAACCCCAATCCAAGTTGTTGAAAAATCTTGGGGCTGAATTTCTGCTACTTTCTTTGACCTATCAAGACTTCAACAAACATATCACACCTCTCCTGACTTAGACTGATTGCTAGGCCACTGTAACAGCTAATAGTGTATGAGCTTTTCTAGGAGGCAAATTAAAACAGTGGGTAGCTTACTGTTAGTGCGCTGATTATGGAGCCAGGTTTCCAGGTAAAGTCCAGTGCTGCTGTCTCTCCATGAAGGACGGCTGTGTGATGATCGTGGTCCCCTATCTGCACTCCCCGCTACATTTGTTCCTGCCTGTAGGTTCTATTAATATAACCACCACAAGCCTAGCTCAGTGCCCGGTCTTAACAGCTGCAAATAAGTGATCGTATCTGCACATTAACGCACACCCAGTTTGCTTTCACATTGCCTGTCACCAAGGCTCTACAGAACCCTAACCGCATTAAAAGCTCATCACCGGCCATTTTGGAACATGAGGTGTTTGCCTGTATTGGTAAAAAGACCTTTTTCCACAAGCCAGTCTCCCATAGAATAACCAACCTTAAAAGGAGACTAATTGGCTCACTGAGTGCATGTCAGCACTTTCAAAGAGCCACGGATTACTGCTCCTACTTTTTTTTTACTACCCATTCAGTTTGAAGATCACTGTTAAATCTCCACCACCGCCTGATCAGACAGTGTGTTCCAAATCTGACTCTGCCTAAAGTGTTTCTCCTCTTGTTCTTTGTTTTGAAATCTGTGTTATTGACCCTTCAACCAATGGAAACAGGTTTCTCTTAGTTTCGCTTGGAAGTTCACAGTCTTATGGCACGTTTTGTTTCCTAATGTGTAAAAGCCTCAAATTGCTGATGCAGATCTTGGGCCCTGATGGCAGGATTTATCCACCAATGAGGCAGCAATGCCAAGAATAGCCCTCTGCATCCTCCAGCAACAAGTAATTCATACTGGCTGAGTCAGCGAGCAAGAAGTTAGTAATTGGCTGCACAATTAGTAATGGGTGGTCTGAGTTTAATGGGTTACTGATTGCCTACAGACAGCTCTGGCCTATTCCCCTAGCCCATCCCATGGACCAGTTTATAGCAGTGAAGTGTTATGGAAGCTTCTGCAGCGAGGATAAAGTTGTCAGATAATTTCTCGCTAACGTCCTTTTCAGTGAGCCTGTCTCATGTTGGTGGTTGGTAATTATCTGTAGAGGTGGGGTGGGGGGGACTGAGATTCATGACAGATAATGATCCTGTGCAAGTGGAGAATTGGGAGCTGAAGTCTTGTGCAGTTGCTTGAAGGAATTTTGATGGAATTTCCAGCCACTTTTACTGAGAAAAAGAGCTATCGTTTTAGCAGCTTGGTTATTGCAATGCCCAAGCTTTTAATGTGATTTTGTTCGTGTGTCTCTATAGGTCAGTTATGAGAACCCCTGATTATCTTTTAGTGATCATGGGCTAAGGAATTATTTGTTTGCCATTTGGCATTTGATTCTAGGCTGATTGTCCACTGATTAATCAACAACAGGAGATATCATGGATGATCCCATAGAAACATCAGCTGCCTGCCTGGTAGACGTTAATGGAAGAAGCAATGTGACTAAATACTTTCAACATCTGGGAGATTAAAAATTCCCAGGGAAGGCGAGCCCAATAATGGTGATGGGGAGGAGAAGCAGGAGATTACCCTCTATAATTAATCTTGGTTCCCCTCAGCTAACCTAGACCAATCCAGGAATTATTTCCCTCGTCCATTCATCCCTCCAACTTATCTCCCTCCTGGCACTTATCCTTGTAAGCAAATCAAGTGCTACACCTGCCCCTACACCTCCTCCCTCACTACCATTCAGGGCCTCAAAGGTGAGGCGACACTTCACCTGTAAGTCTGTTGGGATTGTCTATTCTACTGTATCTTGTGCTCCCAGTGTGGCCTTCTGCATATTGGTGAAACCTGGCGTAGATTAGGAGACTACTTCGAGCACCTTTGCTCTGTCTGCCAGAAAAAGTGGGATCTCCCAGTGGCTACCCATTTCAATTCAGCTTCCCATTCCCTTTCTGACATGTCAATCTGTGGCTTCCTGTACTGTCACGATGAGGCCACACTCAGGTTGGAGGAGCAACAAATTATATTCCATCTGAGTAGCCTCCAATCTGGTGGCATGAATGTCGATTTCTTGAACTTCTGGTAATCTTCCCCACCCGGCCTCCTTCACCATTCCCTTTTCCCATTGCCCTCTCTCACCTTATCTATTTACGTGCCCATCTGGTGCTCCTTCCCCTTTTCTTTCTTCCATGGCCTTCTGTTCTCTCCTATCAATCGTCACCCCCCTGCCCAAGCCCTGTATTTCTTTTACCAATCAACTTCCCAGTTCTGTACTTCATCCTTTCCTCCTGTCCTAGTTTCGTCTATCACCTTGTGCTTCTTCCTCCCTTCCTCCCCTCCTCCCCCCACCCCTCTAACTCTGACTCATCTTTTTTTCTCCAGTCCTGATTAAGGTCTCGGTCCGAAACGTCAACTGTATTTATTTCCATAGATGCTACCTGGCTTGCTGAGTTTCTCCAGCATTTTGTGTTTGTTGCAATTATTTACTTTATTC
Source organism: Mobula birostris (assembly GCF_030028105.1). Lineage (NCBI taxonomy): Eukaryota > Metazoa > Chordata > Chondrichthyes > Myliobatiformes > Myliobatidae > Mobula > Mobula birostris. The sequence goes on from NC_092401.1 coordinate 14,195,531, forward strand.
GTTTTTTTTAGGACCAGGTTGTCACTGGCAAAGCCCATTTGTATTGTTCAACCTTAATTGTCCATGAGAGGCTGGTGGTGAGCCTCTTTCACCTGCAGAGATGTTCTGACAGTGTTCAAAATTCAATATAAATTTATTATCAATGTACATATATGTTACTATATACAGTGAATTCTGGTTAATTGGGACACATCAGGACCAGTACATTTTGGCTCAATTAAGAAGACTGTCCCAATTAGCTAAAGTTTATGGAAGTAGTTAAGGTATATTTTTTTAAAAAAAAAGACAAGGTACCATTTAACAGAGTAACAAATACTTAAATGAAATACAGATTAAATTAGAACACCACCAATACTACTACAGTACTGTAAAACTATATAGGTTCCTAATAGTTATGCATGGAGGAATTCATCTAGTGTATGCTGCCTTGTTCTTTTAAGAACATCAGACCTAGGAGCAGAATTAGGCCATTTGGCCCGTCAAGTCTGCTCCACCATTCCATCATAGCTGATTTATTATCCCTCTCAACACCATTCTCTTGCCTTCTTCCTATAATCTTTGATACTCTAATTAATCAAGGACCTATCAACCTCTGAATTAAATATACCCAATGACTTAGCTTGCACATCTGTCTGTGGCAAAGAGCTTGGTGAATCTAGAATAACCACCCTCTAGCTAAAAAATATTTTACTCAACTCTGTTCTAAATGAATGCCTTTCAGTTCTGTGGGTATGCCCTCTGGTCCTAGGCACCACTATAAGAAACATACTCTCCACATCCACTCGATCCAGACCTTTCAATGTTTGATAGGTTTCAATGAGATTTCCCCCTCCACTTTTTTAATCTCTAGTGAGTGCAGACCCAGAGCCATCAAACGCTCCTCATATGCTAACATTTTCATTCCTGGATTCATTCTCGTGAACCTTCTATGGACTCTCTCCAAAGCCAGCACAACATTTCTGAGATAAGGGGCTCAGAACTCTCCAAGTGTGGTATGACCAATACCGTATAAACTCTCAGCATTACATTCTTTCTTTTATATTTTAGTCCTCTTGAAATGAATGCGAACATTGCACTTGCCTTCCTTACTACCAACTCAATCTGCAAGTGAATCTTTAGGGAATCCTGTACGAGAACTCACAAGTCCCTCAGCATCTCTGATTTTTAAAAAAAATTTTCCCTATTTACAAAATAGTCTACGCCTTTATTCTTTGTGCCAAAGTGCATGTCCATGCACTTTCCTACGTTATATTCCATCTGCTGCTTTGACATTTCCCCAATATGTATCCCAATTAACTGGAATCCACTGTACAGCCTTGAGATTTATTTTCTTGCAGATATTTACAGCAAAAAAGAACTATAATAGGATTTTATGAAGATCTATATATAGACAGATAAAGACTGACAAACAACCAATGTGCAAACAGAAGACAATCTGTGCAAATCAAAAAAAGGTACCAAGAACAGGATCTGTAAAGAGTCATTGAAATCCTTCTGTAGGTCGTAGGATTAGTTCAGAGTAGTGATGAACGAAGTTATCCATGTTGGTTCAAGAACCTGACAGTTGTAGGGTAATACCTGTACTTGTATCTGGTGGTTTAAGACTTCAGGCTTCTGAACCTCCTACCCAATGGTAGTAGAGAGAAGAGGATATGTCCTGGATGATAAGGGTCTTTGATGATGGATGTTGCTTTCTTTCAGCGGTACTTTATGGTGGGGAGAGGTTTGCCTGTAATGGACTGGGCTGTATCCACCACTTTTAGTAGCCTTTTCTGCCCCTGGGCATTGGTGTTTCCAAGTGAGACTGTGAATCAACTAGTAGGATACTCTTTGGGTAACGATTGGCTAGATTGGATATGTTCTGTCTTATTAGTTGGACATACCTGGGTAATGTCCTACATTGTTGGGAAGTGAAATGGAATAGGTTTGTTTGAGGTGGGGCTGGTGTGCAGTTCCTAATCATACGGCTCTCATGTTGCCTACTCCCATCACGTTTGCTGTATCCACTGGTTGCAGCCATTTCTTTTATTAAATGGAATAAATTGAATTGTTTGAAGACTGAATTCTGTGTCTGGTGACCTCAGGAGGAAGCCGAGATGGACCCTTCCGCTCAGCACTTCTGTTTGAACGTGGCCACTGCTAGCCTTCAGAGCTGGAGGATAGGCTTGTTCTTGAAGTTGTCGCCTCCTGTTAACTGTTTAATTGTCCTCCACCATTCACAACTGGCCATGGCAGGACTGATTCATTGGTTGAAAGATTATGTAGCTCTGTCTATTGCATGTTATTTTGAGCATTTGTGTCCTGCACTGCTGCTTCAATTTTGCACAAACCTAGTGCTGCTGTTGGTTTTCCCCCAGCGTTTCTCATTGAACCCAGGATTGATCCATTGGTTTAGTAGTAATGGTGGAGTGAGGGGAATGCAGAGCCACAAGGTTATGTATTGTGGTTGTGGGCATTTCCACTGATGTTAGTTGTCCACAGCACCACCTAGTTTTGAACTGCCAGATCTTAAGCTTTGTGCGCTCCATTCATGCAGCTTTGTCCTTCCACAATCTTGACAGTGGCCATTGAAGTTCTGCACCCAGGGTGCATTCCACTTCATAATATTCAACATTGGGCTTAAGTTCATTAACTGAAGGGGGCAATGGTAGTAATCAGTTGGTTTCTTTCCCATGTTTGACGATGCTATGAGACTTTATGTGTTCTAGAGTCAATGTCGTGCACTCTTAAGGCTGCTCTCCTGCCTCTGATCCTCTCTTCTGCAATCTCTGTGAGTCTATCCTGCCTGGTGGTACAGGCTGTTCTCAGTGATGCAGGAGTCTCGCATAGAGTGTGGTTCTGATTGTGATTTTGCAGGCTCTTGTTGATCATTCTGTGCGAAAGCTCTCCCGATGTAGACAAATGTTTATCAGCAAGGCTTTTATCAGGTGGGGTTTTTTTTAGAAGGGTTTTGCCACATTCAAAATTGTTGCCTGGGTCTGTCTGTTTCCACCCCTCTTCTTGGGTGCAAGTGAAACAAGTGGTCTAAAGTACAGTTTGAATGTAGAAGGAGGCAACTGGCAGAGATCAGTGTGGAGTCAAATGGTCTGGGTCAGTGTTGTGTGTTCTATGCAAGTAGTGTAGCCTAAGGGAGTTACACCATTTTAGACATTCCACTTATGTCTATGCATGTTTGAAATTCTGTGTCTATTCTAGAAGTACTGGCACCCTTCGAGAACTGCAGTGCCTGATGAGAACTGTATTTTCAATCAGAATCCCCCCCCCACCCTCCCCCTCATATTCTATGACATGGGTGGGTGGTAGGTATTGCTGGTCCTAACTCGTGGCCAAAACCAATGTCTGACCCCCTCATTGTTTTCCCCCTCCCCTTATCTGGTCTCCCAGGTGCCCTGACAATGTGCTTGGAAGTAGGTACAGAGGAGATGTCAGGGGCAAATTTGTTACGCAGAGGGTAGTGAGGGCGTGGAATGGGCTGCCAGCAATGGTGTTGGAGGCAGATATGATAGGGTCTTTTAAGAGACTCCTGGATAGGTACATGGAGCTTAAAAAATAAGAGGGCTAGCGGTAACCCTAGGTAATTTCTAAAGTAAGTACCTGTTCGGCATAGCATCGTGGGCTAAAGGACCTGTATTGTGCTGTAGGTTTTCTATGGTTTCTGAGGTTTTCTATTACAGGAAGTTTATTAGTTTAAAAAAACACGTATGCATGGATTCCTCTAGTTTGCCAAGCCTTCCATGTCCCAGATGTTCTCCTGGGGTTTGCTTTTCAATTAGATTATATTTAGTTAGAGTCTCAGCTCAGATTCCAGGGCTATCGGGTTGCTGCTTCTCTAGGCGGTCTCCTTTTTACAGCTGCCCTGAGAAGAAGTAACAGATAACTGGGTTTTATCTCAGCTCCCTGTGCCACGAGCAGAAGCAGTGACTTGATTTCTCTTGTAGCCTTTTAAAAAAGAGGAAAGGGCAGATAAACTTTTAGAGTTGAACAGACGACAAAGACAATGGACACGAGCACGATATTGCCAGAGCCAAATATGATGATGACTAATGGGTTAATCCTCCCTAATCGCATGATAAGATCACAGAGGAAATCTAAAAAAGCTTCTGTTTTTTTTGAGGTGGAGATCTTGGATGCCAGGACTAAGCAGAAGCTCAGTTTTCTGGACAAGGTAAGCACAATTGTATGTCTTTTGTTTAACTCCAAAAATATATGCATATCAGCATCTGGTTGGGGAAATCTAGCTATTCCATGTGAAAGCTGATGTTTACCATTGATGCAGTGCTTTCAATGGAGAATCTGCACCCTACAAATTCCTCCTTTAATTAATCACCTCAAATTGTGCTTATGGTCAAGATTTTTCTCTGGTTTGCTAATGCAATGAAGTTTCAAAGAGTGGCTGCAGAAGTAGTTGGAAAGGAGATGGAGAAATAAGAGCAGATTTCTTTAAGAGCAGAGTTGAACAGGAGATTTGATGGAAGAAATAAAGCAACATTTGCTCTGGCAGAAGGGACGATATACCTAGGGCACAGCAGTAAATTGACTGGCAGAGCTGAAGCAGATTTCTGAGCTGTGTTGGTAAATGTGGAGGAAGCAGATCAAGGAGGTATTGGATAAGCACTCGTGGAAAATACTTACGGTGTTGTGGGGTAAGGGCGGATATCGGATTCATTATAACTTTCCCAAAGAACCGATTCAAGCTGATTAGCCTTTCTGTGGTTAAGGGTGCCTGAGAGAATCTAGATTTGTCCGTGGCTTCTATACACTTTCACGGTTTTCTCATCCCACAACAATCATGCCACCCTTCCCACTGTTGTGATTTACTGCAGTTCCAGTCTACTGCACTGCAAGGTTTGCTTAGAGAGGTGGTGATGAACATCATTAGAAACTTTACAACCATATAACCAGCAAATGCTGGCCAGGGGTTGGTATCTGCAAAGGTGCCTGTAGCCCATTTGTATTAACTTCCAATTTCATGAAATTCTTTCCCACTTGGAAGGTCTGCAGGGATTATGTGGGAAAGCCTGTCATTACTTTATAGTATATTTTTGTGAGGTGTCAGCTGTCTGTGGTGCTATCTGGTCTATTTCCTGCCATATAGGTGAATTGATGGTGGGGTTGGGGGCTTGCATTCCGATGATATTATCGGTAAGTGTTCAATGTGTGGCTGTCAAGGATCCATCCCGATAGAAGTTGCTGACAACTGCTCTTCGGACACCCAGGAAGGCGGATACTACTGCCAGACCAGGCATGGATAGGCTTGTTATGTTGCTGGTGGCAGTCATTTACAGGCACTGAGGGTTCCAGGCCTGGGTCCACCTTGCTAGGTTAGAAGCTAGGTAGTGTGCAAGTCCAATGCTGACCCTAATTAAACCATAAAATATAGAAGAAAAATTAGGTCATTCCACCACCTTCTCCCCTTAATACTTATTCCCTTACTAATCAAGAACCTATAAATCTTTGCCTTAAATGCACCCAATAACTTAGCCTGCACAACTCTCTTTGGAAATGAATTCCACAGATGCATCATCCTCTGGCTGAAGAAATTCATTCTCACCTCAGTTTTAAAGAGACGCCCCTTTGATCTGAGTCTGTACCTTCAGATCCAGACTCTCCTACTAATGGAAACATCCACTCCACAGCTACTTTATCCAGGCCTTGTGGTATCCATTAGGTTTCAATGAAATCTCCCCTCAACTATGTGAAGTGCAGGCTTAGAGATATCAAATTTATTGATTAAATCATTCCCTCTAACATTTTAATTACGTGCCTGCTTGTAGTAGGAACAACCCAAGGCACAAAAGATGTGCACTTAAAATGACGCAGGAGACCGTTTTATCTGCTGGGTCCACACCCACTCACAGCAGAATGATCCTATTCATCCCATTTCCCTGCTCCTTAATTCTCTGCAGCTGTTCTGTCACCCACTAACTGTCCTTTAGTTCTTTTGCCACTTACCACCATAGGGCAATTTACTAGTGCCAGTTAATCAACCAATTTATCTTTGGGATGTGAGATGAAACTGGAGCACCTGGAAGAAGCTCAAGGAGTCACAGGACGAATGATCAGACAGGACATAGATAACGTCAGAGGTCAGTGTTGTGTCGGAGACAGTGATACCAGTTCCTGTGTCACGTGCTGCTTCCAAATCTAGATGACTTAATCACAGTCAGATTTGCTCTGGTACTTCTGCAACACCCACTGGTATTATTGAGTCTTTTCTACCCCACCCGCAAAGGGTATTGTGTCCATCTTGTGTGGCATATCAGAATCAAGTTTAATATCACTGGTGTATGTTGTGAAAATTGTTGTCTTTGCGGCAGCAGTACAGTACATAATAGAGAAAAAGAATTACAGTAAGAGTGTGTGTGTGTGTATATGTATGTGTGTATATATACAGTATATATTTAAATAAGTAGTGCAAAAATTAAAATTCTTTAAAAAGTAGAGAGCTAGTGTTCATAAGTTCAATGTCTGTTCAGAAATCAGATGGTAGAGGGGAAGAAACTGTTCCTGCGTCATTGAGTGTGTGCCTTCAGGCTGATGGCAGCAATGAGAACAAGGCATGACCTGGATGTTGTGGGTCCTTAAAGTGATGCCTCAAAAAGATCTCCTGGGTCCTGCAGTGGCTAGTGCCCGTGATCGAGCTGACCAAGTTTCCAGCTCTCTTCAGCTTATTTGGATCCTGTGCAGTAGCCATCCCACCCCACCCACCCCTGACGGTGATTTGCAGCCAGGTTGAATGTTCTCCATGTAGAAATTTGCAAGTGTCTTTGGTGACAATACTTCAAATGAAATATAGCCATAGTTGTGTTCTTTGAAGCTGCATTGATATGTTGTGTCCAGGATACGAGATCTTCAGAGATATTGACACTTAGGAACTTGAAATTCCTTTCTTTCTAATATAATTAATGTTATTGAATTAGTAGCTCAATGGATTATTCCAGGCCAGGTAACACCAGCCTACTTTGCATTGGTTGCTCTTTATGTTATCAACAATGGATTGTACTTTCTGTTCCTGAGAGGCAGAGGCTGCAAAGGAATCAGCTCACTTCTCAAAACTGGCAGTGCTATTGGAGAAGTCTGCTTGGTTCAATCCTACTCCGATCCTTGCGTCCCCTTATTTTGTCTTGTGCTCTAAATCTAATGCACTCTATCCCTTGCATACACATATTGAATAAAGACAAATGGTTTGTGTAGTTTCTGGAAAGTACAAATCTAGATTTCAGAGTGCATTTTGTAGCATCTAGTGTTTCAAAGCATATTTTTATGATATTGTCACTCTTGTATAGAAGGAAATCTGGTTGTTTCATAGTACCTGCCCTGTTGCATAATCCTTTTCCAAAATTGCTGGTCTGATTTCATGTGCCTAGCATTTGTTGGCGCTGGATGCTGAGTGCTTGTTTAGAGCCTTGGAGGAACACTGGCAAGACCACAGATTGTTTTTCACCTCTCTTCTTACAACTATGCTTCTGCACCAGTGCCAGCCTCTAAAATAGCCTTAATACATGATTCAGGCTTATATGAAGAGCAAGGACTCTTGAGGGATATTTTTGATTCATTTGGCATTGATATTGAGTTCATAATGCTACAACCCCCCCCCCCCAACCCAAAACTCTATCCTCAGTGATCATTTGGGAAACTCACTCACTTTGTCTCACAAGAAGAAAGGATCCCTAGTGTGATCCTCGTTTTGCGCTGGTATAACCCTCCAATGAAGGACTTCAGGGTGGGTGGAGTGGTGAGAGTATTCATTGATGCTGCATTTAAATCCTGAATCCCGTGACCAGAGAAGTTTAAAATACAATGAGATTGCTGTCCTTTTCACCTCTGCCGCAAGGTGAAGGTTCAACAGTGCCGCATCCCTTAGCTAAATACTCTAATTGGATTTCATTTCTGCACTTTCATGTTACTGGATGTAATTTATTCTGGTTTCTCTAGCCCAGACTCCAAATCTGAATTTGGATGCTGAATGTGCCTTTTACACTAACTATTAAATGTTTAAACAGGTGGAGCCTAATGCCACGATTGGAGAGATCAAGGTTATGTTCCATAAGAACCGTAAGTATGCAGCTGGACTGCTAGTTGATAGTCGGCAAAGTGTTCGCTCCTGGTGCTGTTTTTGTTTTAGATAACCTGACAGGAAGCTGATGTTCAGCAAGTTCCTTTTATCCTCTTACACTTTTTAACCGCCTGTTACACACTCTCTTGCCTGTAGTGCTGTCCAAGCTTGCATTTTCTGCTGGGTTTCAAACTTGAGTCCTTAACTCTAGTCAGTGGTTTCAGATGGCAATATAGGTCTGATACAGTGCAGTAGCTGCAGTCAGGTTGATATTTTGTTTTGTCCCCTTTCCATTTAACTGAATGATAACTTGACGTTAAATGAAGTCTAGCTCTTCCGTCTCAGTTTGTGTCACCAGATTCATTCGTGATTGTTTTCTGGCATAATCAGTTGTCAAGCCGAGTTAAGTTGTAGAGGTACTCATCCTTAGTGATCACAGGGGAAACAAAAGTTTTGGGAGCAGGGATCTTGTATTGCTTCTGAGCCGCTCAGTAAGAGCCCAAGAGCAGCAACAGCACAGCGCACCCACAGCTGAGATCAGCTCGTCACCTCCAAGCAGGAATCAGACCTTTAAGTTTCTGATTTTGCATTCCCGAAGGAAAAGCTGCAATTTTTATTAATATATTAACTTGTGATGCTGTTGTTACTGGTCAGTCAGTAAGCTGACAGTGGCCACACAGGGATCAGCCATGTCAAAGGCTGAGTAAAACCCACTAGTAAAGTGACAGAAGTTAACTGATATGTGTAGGAATCCGGGTACTGTCTTTTTGAATGTGAGCTCAACATGAACTCCAGCTTCATGTTGAGATACTGATTTAAGATCATAAACATTGAAGAATTAGGCCATTTGCCCATTGAGCCTGCTCCACCATTCAATCATGGCTGATTTATTTTCCCATTCTCTGGCCTTCTCCCTGTAATCTTTGATGCCCTGACTAATCTAGAACCCATGAACCTCTGCTTTAATTATACCCAATGACTTGGCCTTCACATTTGCCTGTGGCAATGAATTCCACAGATTCACCACCCCCTGGCTAAAGAAATTCTTCCTTATGTCTTTTCTAAAGGGATGTCCCTCTGAGTATGTGCCCTCTGGTCTGAGACACTCCCACAATTGGAAACATCCTCTCCACATCTACTCTATCTATGTCTCTGGGGAGGGTGGAAGGGAAATTTGGAAAATTGAAGTGGGATTAGTACAAATGTGCTAGTTGGGTAGCATAGACCTGATGGAGTAAAAGTCCTGCTCCAGACTATGTGACTAATGAAACGATTCTCTAACGAGGATAGTTAATACAGGGCAATACAGAGGGACCTGAAAGCCAGGATCAGGGAGGCTAAAGACAGGTATAGGAGGAAACTTGAGCGGAAACTCCAGCAGAACAACATGAGAGAGGTCTGGAGGGGGATGAGGACCATCACTGGGTTCCGGCAAACTAGCAACAGAGGAGCTGAGGGCAGTGTGGACAGGGCCAATGAACTTAACCTGTTCTTTAACAGATTTGACATTGTGACCCCTGCCCACCCCCCACATGAGCCATTTGTTGTCGGCCCCCAATCAACACATGTTCCACTCTCCCCTCCTACCCCTCCTCACAGTCCCCCACCCTGCTCTCGTGACTATACCCCTCCCCCACACAAAACCACCACGGTGGGCTTCACGGCTGAACAGGTGAGAAGACAGCTGAAACGTCTCAACACAAGCAAGGCTGCAGGACCGGATGGTGTCAGTACCAGGGTGCTCAAAGCCTGTGCCCCTCAGCTATGTGGAGTACTTTGCCATGTATTCAACCTGAGCCTGAGGCTCCGGAGGGTTCCTGTACTGTGGAAAACGTCCTGCCTCGTCCCTGTGCCGAAGACGCCGCGCCCCAGCGGCCTCAATGACTACAGACCGGTGGCATTGACCTCCCACATCATGAAGACCCTGGAGAGACTTGTTCTGGAGCTGCTCCGGCCTATGGTCAGGCCACACTTAGATCCTCTCCAGTTCGCCTACCAGCCCCGACTAGGAGTTGAAGATGCCATCGTCTACCTGCTGAACTGTGTCTATGCCCACCTGGACAAGCCAGCGAGCACTGTGAGGGTCATGTTTTTTGACTTCTCCAGTGCGTTCAACACCATCCGCCCTGCTCTGCTGGGGGAGAAGCTGACAGCGATGCAGGTGGATGCTCCCCTGGTGTCATGGATTCTTGATTACCTGACTGGCAGACCACAGTACGTGTGCTTGCAACACGGTGTGTCCGACAGAGTGATCAGCAGCACTGGGGCTCCACAGGGAACTGTCTTGTCTCCCTTTCTCTTTACTATTTACACCTCGGACTTCAACTACTGCACAGAGTCTTGTCATCTTCAGAAGTTTTCTGATGACTCTGCCATAGTTGGATGCATCATCAAGGGAGATGAGGCTGAGTACAGGGCTATGGCAGGAAACTTTGTCACGTGGTGTGAGCAGAATTATCTGCAGATTAATGTGAAAAAGACTAAGGAGCTGGTGGTAGACCTGAGGAGAGCTAAGGTACCAGTGACCCCTGTTTCCATCCAGGGGATCAGTGTGGACATGGTGGAGGATTACAAATACCTGGGGATACGAATTGACAATAAACTGGACTGGTCAAAGAACACTGAGGCTGTCTACAAGAAGGATCAGAGCCGTCTCTATTTCCTGAGGAGACTGAGGTCCTTCAACATCTGCCGGACGATGCTGAGGATGTTGTACGAGTCTGTGGTGGCCAGTGCTATCATGTTTGCTGTTGTGTGCTGGGGCAGCAGGCTGAGAGTAGCAAACACCAACAGAATCAACAAACTTATTCGTAAGGCCAGTGATGTGGGGATGGAACTGGACTCTCTCACGGTGGTGTCTGAAAAGAGGATGCTGTCTGAGTTGCATACCATCTTGGTCAATGTCTCCCATCCACTACATAATGTACTGGGTGGGCACAGGAGTACATTCAGCCAGAGACTCATTCCTCCAAGATGCAGCACAGAGTGTCATAGGAAGTCATTCCTGCCTGTGGCCATCAAACTTTACAACTCCTCCCTTGGAGGGTGAGACACCCTGAGCCAATAGGCTGGTCCTGGACTTATTTCATAATTTACTGGCATAATTTACATATTACTATTTAACTATTTATGGTTCTATGACTATTTATTATTTATGGTGCAACTGTAACAAAAACCAATTTCCCCCTGGGATCAATAAAGTATGACTATGACTAAAATATTCAACACCTATAAAATGTTGGAGCAATATTCTACTGTTTTCTAATGGGATCTCTCTTAATCATTGACTGTTAACAAAATGGCGATCATTTATCTTTTGCTGTTGGATGTTGCTGGAGATATTTTTCCTCTTGTTCCCAGTCCCTCAGAACTTCAGGCTTACTGGGGGTGGGGGGAATCTTACCTTCTGGCATTACTGTTGAATGGTAATCAAGAGTGGAAAATTTGGCTGGTCTCTTTATAGATGGCAGATTTGTACATTTTAGCAATCCCCAAACTCAGTAGCTAAGATTAATTGGCTCTGTGAGTTATCTGAATTCATCACAACTTAACAGTCAAAGCCGGTATTGTTGTAAGGTATGTAGCTTGATAGTTGTAACTAAAAGATTCAAATTTATCAAATTTTTCAGGATCTGAATAATACTTCTTGCTTTGACAGCAAATCTACAAAATGCCCAGCGTATTCCAGACATTTGTCATGTTTCTGCCCAAAATAAAAGAATGCTTATAATTCCTAACCTACAGTTTTGGGACTGATGTTAGAGTGAAATAGTAATCACATTTAAGCCAACAGTAGTGATGATTAATAGGACTGCTTTATGAAGGATTTTACAGTATTTTAAGTTGCCCCTTTTTACCAGTAAGATGCAAACTCATAGTCTGTGCTAATGAGATGGATTTTCCTTCTCTTTCAGATGCCCAGTGGTATCCTGCCAGGCAATCCCTCAGATTGGAACCGAGTAAGTTATAAATTGACACCTCACCTCGTGAACACAGTGTGCTGCTTAGTGCCCACCCCAATACTTTGAAATCAAGGGTGTTATTACACCGCCATTGCCATCTACACGTCTCGAGCCTTGCTGTGTGTAAGCCTTTTAGTGACCTAAGCAAAATCATTCTGGTGAATCAGTAAGTGTGAATGTGTACCTATCACCTTATAGTGACCTACAGGTATTGTGATACTGTGTTTGACCTCAGGGGAATGATTTCTTGGAAAGGGTGCACAGATTCACTAAATTATGGAGCAGAATTATGTTTTCACTTTAATTACTCATTGAATCTACTAAATCTAAATCGAAGTAGGGACATAGAGGATAAAATTGGATCGAGGCTTGTCAGGAAATGGGAGCAGTGTGTATTTAGTGAAACTCTAACAGTCGGGAAGTAGTATTCATGAGATCTTGGCTGTGGGTCCATCAGAAAGGTAGCTGGAATCAGTTGTGTGTGTGCACATATGTCATATTTTGCACCATGTTTCTGTATATGGTCTGGAGGGTTTGGCCTTTGACCTCTGTAAAGCACCTGCTTCCTGAATTAATATTAGTGTCACTGTGTCATCTTTTGAAGTGGTGACTGGACAGCCCTGAGCTCGAGACAAACCACAACATAATCTGTTGCTTAAACCAAAATCATATATCTGGTAAAGTCGACTGAGTGTGGGATAGATAGATCATGCAAATTCTATGTGTAAAAGTCTTCATGCATGATTGATGGAGTAATTATTCAAACATTGCCAGGAATTGTGTCACTGTATGCAGCAGGCAATTATTGCTCTCATAAAGTGAGATTAACCCATTTGTTTTAAATACTGTGTTCCCTGTTTGCAAACGTACTGTCCTTGTACATTCCTTTTGCGGTGTTGTCTCCAGCTGAGAGGATGGGTAGCTTGTAGTCTACTAGAGTTCCTGAGAAATAGTTACAAGGTAAGAGAGCAACTCTTTCAGAACTCCAGCAAGGTTTCCTCCTACAACCCCCAGAAGGGAATTTAACCAAAGTACAAGTTATGGGAAATGAGCAGGGCAAGGAACCCATTTTTCAATGTTGCACAGTGTTTAACAAAGTATTGAAGTGTCTGCTGTAATTCTAAACTTTAACTTATTTTATTAATGTACTAGATTGAGATTTCCTTTTAAAAATGATTTGCTTTAAATGCCATGTTTTTTCAAGTCTTAATAATAGTCATATGGATTAGTCGGAGAATGGGGGCGAAGGTTTGAAGCCTCCTGTTTATAAAGAGATGGAGAAGGCTGATCAATAGCCTCTGGCCTGAGATTTGCTATTGTTATATCGGTAACTGAGAAGAAGTAGTTTAAGATAGCTCTCCGACTTGATATTGCAGAAGGGAAGTCACTGAGGGACGAAGAAATCTTGCAGAGTCTTCCCGTTGGTACCACAGCCACTTTTTACTTCAGAGACCTTGGTGCTCAGATTGGGTGGGTCACGGTAAGTTCTTAATAAAGTCAATGCTTAACTCACAAATATTGCTGGGTGTGAACCAAGCAATTAATGCAGCAACAGAAAAGGCAGATTGTGTATTTTCCTTAACAACTCACCCAAATGATGGCACTTCCAACACTGCTATACTCCCTCAGTCCATGATTGGAGTTCCAGCCTTGCTCTAAAAGAGACTCTGCCTGAAATGTCCACTGTTTATTCATTTCCATAGATGCTGCCTGACCTGCTGAGTTCCTCCTGCATTTTGTGTATGTTGCTTTGGATTTCCAGCATCTGTAGAATTTATCATTTTTAAGAGAATGAACCAGTTTTTTTTCCCCCTGAGAGACTACTATGCTATTGTTGACACCACATGACACTTTACCATAATCCCTCATAGTTATTGTGTACAATAAGTTACTTATCAGTTTTGTACATTACCCAGAGATATGTGATGGTTGAGTCAAGAGTATTCCCCCAAAACATCGAAGGTCCTGCCCTGCTTTGTATAGAGATATGGGATCATCTGATCTGAAGGACATTACTGTTAGGATGGCACAGAGGGGCAGCTATCACAGTTACTACCTCACAGTAACAGTGATCCAGGTTCAATCTAGTGCTGCCTGTGTGGAATTTGCTCATTCTCCCTGTGACGCCTTGGCTTTTAAGGTGTATAAGATGATGAGAGGCATTGATTGTGTGGATAGTCAGAGGCTTTTTCCCAGGGCTGAAATGGCTGGCACGAGAGGGCACAGTTTTAAGGTGCTTTGAAGTAGGTACAGAGGAGATATCAGGGGTAAGTTTTTTTTACACAGAGAGTGGTGAGTGCATGGAATGGGCTGCCGGCCACGGTGGTGGAGGCGGATATGATAGGGTCTTTTAAGAGATTCCTGGACAGTTATATGGAGCTCAGAAAAATAGAGGGCTGTGGGTAACCCTAGGTAACTTCTCAGGTAAGGACATGTTCGGCACAGCTTTGTGGGCCAAAGGGCCCGTATTGTGCTGTAGGTTTTCTATGTTTCTCTGGGACTTCCGTTTTCTTCCATATCCCAAAAAGTGTATGAGTCGGTAGGTTAGTTGGCCACTGAAAAGTTCCCCAAGGGTGTGAGAGTAATAGAGTCTGGAGCAGTTGCTGGGAGTGTGAGAAATATGAGTTACAGGGAAAATGGGATTGATCTGTGAGTTTGTGCAGACTAAATGGAACGAGTGGTCGCCTTTCTTGAGTGAACATTTTTCTTGTGCCAGATATTTGATGTATTGGCTGTTGATTTTAAACCCAGAAGGTTCTATAGATGCTGAAAATCTGGAGCAACACGTACAAGCTGGGGGAGCTTAGAAAGCCCGGGGAGCTCTAAGGGGAATAAACAGTCGATGTTTCAGGAGTGTAGGAGGCAGAAGCCGGAGTAAGAAGGGGGGGGGGTGAGGGGAAGGAGAACAAACTACTGTAAATGTTGACTATATATTTGAGTTGGTTTCATCTTATGAATCAAGAGGTTTTCTTTAACTCATGACTATGTTAATTTACTGTAACCCTCCCCTCCCACCTCTATTCTTTAAAGAGGCTCAATGAATTAAAACATTTTATCCATAAAGAAAGTGTAAAACTAAATAAGCACATTGTTCTGGAAACCCATCAAATGACAGAAATGGATTTGATGTTCTTTGTTATGTCTGTCTAGGTGTTCCTGACGGAGTATGCTGGGCCTTTGTTAATTTACCTGCTGTTCTATTTCCGGCTGCCATTTATTTATGGTCCTAAACATGCTTTCACCTCAAGTCCGCATTCGGTCGTACAGTAAGTTAAAATTTGTTAACTTGTGTTACCATTTCTCTAGATTTAAGTAATCCAAAGGCCATAGAGACGCCATAAAAATGAATGGGGATAGGCAGTAGATGGGCATTATTCTCAGGGTTAGCTAAAACAATTAATTACTCTGCTGTTTTCTGTGTTCTTTAGCATCAATGATCTGCTTTACCTGATGTATGTTCTTGCTTTTTTGTAATGGGAGAACTCCTGGCTCCCCCACTGGTTCTCCATCTGACTGAATAAGTACATTTGGTGAACAGGTCATACATTCGCATATACAAGCAAGCCTCATAATGTTATTAAATTTAAAGTCTGATATACATAAGTTAATTTCTATGAATGGCAGAATTAGTTTACACTTTCCACTTCTAATAATTTTTCTTTTTAGTCTTATGTGGTATTGATGCCCTTAGTTACAAAATTAGGATGGCATAGTTATCAAGAGATTTCTGTAAATAAAATCATTTTAAGACCATCTGTAAAATTGGAAGTCAATTTTTGCCTGGGTATGACCTGTAATTTTTAATCTAGAAGGTGGCATCAACAACAATATCGTTGGATTCTGAGACATTAGTTTTTTTTTTTAAGGTGTCGCACCAGACGGTCAGCCATTCTTGTCTGGCACGTGGTGTCAGGATGGTCTCCTTTCGGGTTAGCCGGGTTACAATATGAACGTTCCTGACTCAACCCTTTTTTTCTCACGAGGCCGAGTGGCTAGCTCGACACTCAACCCGGCACGGATGGAAAGTGTGCTCGGGGGGTGGCCCGACTTGGACTCGAACTCGGGAGCCTTCGCTCCTGAGTCCAGCGCTGATGCCATTCCGCCACCAGCCGGCCCGAGACTTTAGTGAAATATATATATTTTGCCTGTTGTTTTCATTAGAAACCCAGCAGGGTATTAGCCATGTTAAGTAATGCTCTGCCAATTTCTAGTGCTATGTAGTGGGCATCCAGTGAGGGTCACCCTTCTCTTGCTGTCCTTCCCACAGCCTCGCCTGTATTTGCCACTCCTTCCACTACATTAAGAGGCTGCTAGAGACGTTATTTGTTCACCGCTTCTCCCATGGCACCATGCCGTTGCGCAACATCTTTAAGGTAAAAGTGACCTGTATTATGCTTACTTTCTGATTGTGTTCAATTTGCCCTTTGGTATAGACTTGCCTGGTAAATAAGACCCCTGGCTAGGGGACATAGAACTTGATGATACAAGAAATTGCAGATGCTCGAATTTGAGCAACAAAGCATCTGCTGGAGGAACTCAGCGGGTTAATCAGCATCTGTAAGGGAGAAAGAAATTGTCGGTTTACGGGTTGAAACCTACATCAGGATTCTAATACAAGGTTTCAACCCAGCATATTAGTGTATTGGTTTATTGTTATCATGTACCGAGAATACAGTGAAAAGCTTGTGTTGCACACAGTTCATACAGATGAATTAATTACAACAGTGCATTGAGATAGTACAAGGAAAAACATTAACAAAGTGCAAATAAGGTGTTAAAGTTACAGAGAAAGTACAGTCCAGGTAAGGCAATTGGCTGTAACGTCATAATCAGGTAGATAGTGAGGTCAAGGGTCCATTTTGTCGTACAAGAGAACCGATCAGAAGACATAACAGTGGTTTAGAACCTGCTGGTATGTGCTTTTAGGTTGTTGTATTTTCTGCCTGATGGGAGTGGGGAGATGAAAATGTCTGGGGTCGGTGGGGTACTTGATAATGCTGGCTTCTTTACTATGGAGTGAGAAGTGTAGATAGAGTCCATGACAGGGAGGTTGGTTTCTGTGATGTGCTGAGTTATGTCCACAGTTCAGCAATTTCTTGTGGTCATGGACAGAGCAGTTGCCATACCAAACTATGATGCACCCGGATAGGATGCTCCCTGTGGGACGTGCCTAATTTCCTTAGTGTCCTGAGGAGGTAGAGGCTCTGATGAGCTTTCTTGGCCATGGCATAATAATGATTCGAGCACATCAGGTTATTAGTGTTGTTCGCTTCAGGAACTTAACCTTCTCAACCGCAGCACTGCTCCTCTTTACATCAACAAGGCTCTGCCCTGAAGGTGGTGGCCAGCTCTTTTATTTTGCTGACATTAAGTGCACCGTGTCACAGGGCTATCTATCTCCTTCTACTCTTGACTTATCTTTATTTGACATATGGTCACTATAGTTGCGTCACCTGGAAACGTGGAGATGGATTTGTATCTTTATTTAGCGAAACAGCATGGAGTGGGCCCTTCCAGTCACGCCACCTCAACAACCCCACAAACCTGAGTAACCCTTGTCACGGGACAACTTACAATTATCAGTTAACCTACCCGGTACATTTTTGGACTGTGGGAAGAAACTGGAGCACCCAGGGAAAAGCCATGCGCTCCATGGGGATGGCATAGAGAGACTCCTTGCAGAACGGCATGGGAATTGAACTCCGAACTTCAGAACACCCTGAGTTGTATTAGTGTCACGCTGACAGCTCCGTTATTGGAGCAGATTCTGGCCGTACATTTATGAGTGCACAGTGTGGAGTAGGAGGCTGAATACTCAGCCTTGAGCGTGACCGTGGGGAGGATGGTGCTGGATGTGTTGCTGCCTGTCCTTACTTATTGTGGCCTGTTGGTCAGGATGTCAAGAATCCACTTGCAAAGGGAGATGTTGAGACCCAGGTCTAGGAGTTTGAAATGAATTTACTTGTTATCATAGTATCGAAGGTGGAGCCGCAGTCAATAAATAATAGTGTAATGTGGAGGTCTTTTTTGTCCAGATGCTCCAGAAATAAGTGTAGGCCTAGAGAGATGGCAACTGCTATAGGCCTGTTTTGGTAGCAGGCAAATTGCCGCGGGAGGCTGGAGGTAATGTATGCTATGACCAGCCTATCGAAGCACTTCATGATGGTGGATGTCAAAGCTACTGGGCAGTAGTCATTTAGGCTCGTTACCTTGTTTTTCTTAAGTATTAGAATGATAGTGGTTTTCTTAAGGCGAGTGTGAACCTCAGATTGAAGGAGGGGGTGGTTAAAGCTGTCTGCAAATACAACGGCCCACTGATCTGCACAGGATCTGAGGATGTGACTGAGGACACCATGCAGGTCAGATGCTTTCTTCAGGTTCACTCTCTGGTAAACTGATCTTGTGTCCACAGTGGTGACTGTGGGTTCAGATGCATCGGAGTCTGTTGGGTGGATGGTGATATTCCAATGCCTTTCTGTTCAAAATATGCTTTGAATGTGTTCAGCTCATCAGGAAGGGTTGGGTTGTTATCAGCAGTGCTGCCTGATTTTGGTCTATTGCATGTAAACCCTGCCACAACTGACATCTGGTCTTGGTTTCGATTTTTGAACTGGTAGCATATGGACTTGTCTGACTGATCCATTAAAATTCCAGTCATTGATACACCACAGTATTGATGTTGAGAGACGTTGAAAAGCTAATACCGCTGAATGTCAAGGGTAGGTGGTTAAACTGCCTCTATGATTGGTCAATGTCCAGGCACCTTTGTGGCATGAATGTTACTTCCCTGCATATGGCTTTGCTTGAATGTTGTATGAGTCTTCCTTCACATCCCAAGGAATTATGAATGAAATGAATACTGTGCAATTATCAGTGAACATTCCAATTCTGACAGATAAGATGGAAGGAAGGTGTTCGATGAAGCAGCTGGGTTTGTATTTGGCACAAGTGAGGAACTCCCAGCAGTGATATCCAGATGCTGGGATGATTGATCTTCAAGATCCACAGACATCCTCTTTAAGCTTTTTGCTTCAAGTGATTCTGCGCTGTTTCTTCCAGTTTTACCAAGGAGACATTTCAGTGTCAACAAGATAAACTTCCTGGAGCCAGAGCTGTTTTCCAACCAAGACAGTTGGTTACCCTGTTGAGTGCACATTTTGAATCCGTTTAATGGGTGGGAAAATGGCTGTTTTAGCAATGGACATGGCTCAGTTCTATGGTGTGTGAACTTAAAATCTTGTATTTTTGTTGATTTTTGTCTCTTTTCAATTACTGTAAGAAAGTTGACTTCCCTCTTGTGGGTCAGAGCTTTGTTGTACATCTGTAGCTGAGTGATTAATGTGAACTCATTTCAGATTGGTATGATGCACTACTCTGACCATTGTAGCTCTAAAATATTTATTCTATTTTGCTGTGGTTGTTTGAATTGAGTTGAAACCCTCAAGATGGTTTGGTGCCATTGTCTGGACCAGTTGTAGTTGTTTCTTTGCCTGATTGGGTGGCTTAGTCTACCCTGGAGGGTAATTAAAAAAAAGAACAAGAAGCAATCTGCTGGAGGAATTCAGCAGGTTGAGCAGCAGGACCTGATGCAGGGTTTCAGTCTGAATTGTTGACAGATCCTTTCCCGCCTACAGATGCTGCTCGATCCACTGAGTTCCTCCAGCAGATTGACTGTTACTCCATATTCCAACATCTGCAGTCTGTGTCTCCAAAATAAGAGTATGGCACTGGGGTAATTGATAAAGTCTGTTCCATTAGTAGACTCCTATTTATATTCTAGTTTGTAGTTTACCATATTTATTGAATTCGCTTTCACAGGTTCTGGCGATTGAACATATCTTGTGACACCAATCGTACTGTCATGTTTTCAATCGCTTTATCATACAGATGATTAGCTCAGAATGGGTCTTGTACAGACCTACTTAACATATAATGTTGCAAGCTCTCCTTTTCCTCCTATTTGTTTACAACAAAGGAGGCCACTCAGTCCATTAAATCTATGCTAGCAATCAGAACACATCTCTTCATCTCCCTGCAGCCTATTCTCTTTACTTTGTCCATCAACTGCCCATTATGTGAACCCGTGAACAATATCTTATTGGTCCTCGTTTACACTACTTAGTTATTTATATTTTTATTTATTGTAACATAGTAAATTTTTATGCCTTGCATTATACTTCTGCTACAAAGTAACGAATTTCCAGACATGCGTCAATGATAATAAACCTGATTCTAATTCCGATTCCCCTCCACTTTGCCTTCCCATTCCCCTGCCATCCCCTAAACACGGAATCAGGTTTAAAATCACCAGCATACGTCATAAAATTTGTTGTTATGTGGCAGCAGTACATTGCAATGTGTAATAAAATCTGTAAATTTTAGTAAGAAGTGAATGTGTGTATATATATCAAGTCAGGTAAGTAGTGAGGTAGTGTTTGTGGGTTCAATGTCCGTTTAGGAATCTGATGGCGGAGGGGAGAAGCTAAACAAACAGCACCTGTGGTCAGGATTGAATCTGGGGGCACTGGAGCTGTGCAGCAGCAGTACTACCTGCTGTGACACTGGCCCATCCTGTAATATTTTGAATCTCTGCAGCTGAGTTTGGAGTTAGTTGATGGCTCTACATTGACCCCTGTATAACCAAATGATAAAAGACTAAGATGATTTACAGGAACTACTTATAAAGTAGGAATTTTAATTTCTGAAGTTTTAAAAATATTGAATAGTGCTGTTTAAAATTTAATAGTGCATGCTATTAAATGGCATTTTGGATTCCACTGTATCAAGCATGTTATACAATACAATGGGGTCTGGTGGCCTGCCGTTGTCGTGAAAGCAATAGTGCTGAGAGGCAAGCTGCATCCCATTCCCTTTCTGTTAATACATTGAAATGAACTGTGTCAACTTGATTTTGTTCGCTAGCTGATGACTCTTAAAAGTTTGAGCAAACGATGGCAAGAGTTGTGCCACGTTATGGCCAGCACTGCATAAATCTATTCCCTTTTCCGGAGACTGCGTATTAAAGTCATAGAGCAAGACAGCAAAGAAAGAGGCCTTTCAGTCCAACTCATCTATGCCAATCAAACTAGTCCAAATAATGATTAGTTCATGGGAAAAGAGGAACTTTCAGCTCTGAACATTTTCTGTCCTTCCATAATGCCTGATCAGGAGCTTTATCTGTTTTCAGTTCTGTAATTCATTAACCCTTGTCAAATACAATCTTAACAATCAACGTTTTGAGTTTTCCAGTCTCAGAGGCTTTTGTGGGAGGAAAATAAGTGATTCAGATGTTTCCTCTGTGTGAACATCTGCTTATAAGCATCTGTCCTTGAACTTCTTGCCCTAATGTTGTTACACAACTTAGTATGGGTGCTAACCAGGGAAAGTCCTTCCCTCTCTTATTCATTCATTTCACCCTTCTCACCCTTTCAACACTCTTTTGCCCTTTCTGTTCTGACCTCACTGATGTATGAAATGATGTGTTTGGATGACATGCAAACACTGTATCTCAATCCATGTGGCAATATTGAACTAACATTGGACAACAAATTTTTTCAAAAGTGTTGATTCCTCAGAATTTTCTTTTGTTTATATTAGACCATAAGAAATAGGAGCAGAAGTAGGCCATTCAGCCCATCGAGTCTGCTCTGCCATTCAATCATGGGCTGATCTAATTCTTCAGTCATCCCCACTCCCCTGCCTTCTCCTCATATCCTTTGATGCCCTGGCTAATCAAGAACCTATCTATCTCTGCCTTAAATACACTCAGTGACTTGGCCTCTGCAGCCTCTTGTGGCAACAAATTCCGCAGATTTACCACCCTTCTGACTAAAGTAATTTCTCTACATCTCTGTTCTAAATGGACATCCTTCAATCCTGAAGTCGTGCTCTCTTGTACTAGATTCCCCTACCATGGGAAATAACTTTGCTATGTCTACTCTATTCAGGTCTTTTAACATACAAAATGTTTCTATGAGATCCCCCTCATTCTCTTGAACTCCAGGGAACACAGCCCAAGAGCTGCCAGACATTCCTCATACGGTATCTGTTTCATTCCTGGAATCATTCTCATGAATTTTCTCTGAACCCTTTCCAATGTCAGTATATTCTTTCTAAAATAAGGAGCCCAAAACTGCACACAGTACTCCACGTGTGGTCTCCCGAGTGTCTTATAGAGTCTCAACATCACATCCCTGCTCTTATATTCTATACCTCTAGAAATGAATGCCAGCATTGCATTCACCTTCTTCACAACCAACTCAACCTGGAGGTTAACCCTTAGGGTCCTGTCCCTTTGCATCTCTGCATTTTGAATTCTCTCCCTATCTAAATAATAGTCTGCCTGTTTATTTCTTCCACCAAAGTGCTTGACCATACACTTTCCAACATTGTATTTTATTTCCACTTCTTTGCCCATTCCCCTAAACTATCTAAGTCTCTCTGCAGGCTCTCTATTTCCTCAACAGTACCCACTCCTCCACCTATCTTTGTATCAACGGCAAACTTAGCCACAAATCCATTAATTCCATAGTCTAAATCATTGACATACATCGTAAAAAGCAGCGTTCCCAACACCAGCCCCTGTGGATCTCCTCTGGTAACCAGCAGCCGCCCAGAGTAAGATCCCTTTATTCCCACTCTCTGTTTTCTGCCGATCAGCCAATGCTCCACCTATGCTAGTAACTTCCCTGTAATTCCATGGGCTCTTATCTTGCTAAACAGCCTCATGTGCGGCACCTTGTCAAAGGCCTTCTGAAAATCCAAGTACACCACATCTACTGCATCTCCTTTGTCTACCCTGCTTGTAATTTCCTCAAAAAATAGCAGTAGGTTAGCCGGGCAGGATTTTCCTTTCAGGAAACCATGCTGACTTTGGCCTGTCTTGTCATGTGCCTCTAGGTACTCCATAATCTCATCCCTAACAATTGATTCCAACAACTTCCCAACTACTGATGTCAGGCTAACAGGTCTATAGCTTCCTTTCTGCTGCTTCCCACCCCTCTTAAATAGTGGAGTAACATTTGCTATTTTCCAGCCATCCGGTACAATGCCAGAATCTATCAATTCTTGAAAAATCATTGTTAATGCCTCCACAATCTCTCCAGCTACATCCTTCAGAACCCAAGGATGCATTCCATCAGGTCCAGGAGACTTATCCACCCTCAGACCATTAAGCTACCTGAGCACCTTTTCAGTCGTAATTTTCACTGCACATACTTCACTTCCCTGACACTCTTGAATGTCTGGTATACTGTCGACATCTTCCACTGTGAAGACTGATGCAAAATACTCATTCAGTTCCTTTGCCATCTCTGCTCCTATCATTACAATATCTCCAGTGTCATTTTCTGTTGGTCCTATATCTACCCTCGACTCTCTTTTACCCTTTATATATTTAAAAAAAGCTTTTAGTATCTTCTTGGATATTAGTTGCCAGCTTCCTTTCATAATTCATCTTTTCTTTCCTAATGACCTCCTTAGTTTCCTTCTGCAAGTTTTTAAAATCTTCCCAGTCTTCTATCTTCCCACTAGCTTAGGCTTCCTTGTATGCCCTGTTTTTTGCTTTTACTTTGGCTCTGACTTCATATGTCAGCCGAGGTAATGTCCTTCTTCCATTTGAAGATTTCTTCTTATTTGGAATATATCTGTCTTGCACTTCCTCATTTTTTGCAGAAACTCCAGCCATTGCTGCTCTGCTGTCCTTCCTGCTGGTGTCCCTTTCCAGTCAACTTCAGCCAGTTCCCCTCTCATGCCACTGTAATTTCCTTTATTCCATTGAAATACCGACACATTGAACTTTAGTTTCTCCTTCTCAAATTTCAAAGTGAACTTGATCATATTGTGAGCACTGTTCCCTAAGGGTTCCTTAAACTTCAGCTCTCTCATCACCTCTGGATCATTGCACAACACCCAATCTAGCACAGCTGATCCCCGAGTGGGCTGAACAACAAGCTGTTCTAAAAAACCATCCCTTAGACATTCTACAAATTCTCTCTCTTGAGGTCTAGTACTGGCCTGGTTTTCCCAATCCACTTTCATGCTAAAATCTCCAACAAATATCATGGCATTGCCCTTCTGACACGCCTTTTCTATCTCCTGCTGTAATTTACAATCCACATCCCAGCTGCTGTTTGGAGGCCTGTATGCAACTACCATTAGGGTCCTTTTACCCTTGCCATTTCTTAACTCAACCCATAGAGGCTCTACATCTTCTGATCCTATGTCATCCCTTTCTAATGATTTAATATTATTTCTTATACACAGGGCCACACCACCCCTCTGCCTACCAACCTATCTTTCCAATACACCGTATACAGGTCAACCTCCTATAATCCGGCACCATTGGGAACTGAGGAGTGCCAGATTAGTGAAAATGCTGAATTACAGATGGATCACATTAAGCAATAGCTAACCGCCTCATCATACCTTTAAAATGTCAAAAGATTCAAAGGTTCATTTAATGTCAGAGAAATGTATAAATATACATCCTGAAATGCTTTTTCTTCGCAACCATCCACAAAAAGAGGAGTGCCCCAAAGAATGAACGACAGTTAAATGTTAGAACCCCAAAGTCCCCCCCCACTCCCCTCCCTCCCGCACGTAAAGCCCCAGCGAGCAACAATCCCCCCTCCCCACCGGCAAAAAAATAAAGCGTACCCAATACCAGCACTCAAGCGTGAGCAAAGCGATAGCAAAGGCTCAGACTTGCAGTTACCCCAAAGACTACATTGCACTCGCAGTTACTGAGGGAATCCTCGTCAGTTTCTTTTCCTCCGCTTAGTAACATGCTTAAATTCAGCGGGTCACCACATCTGATCTGAGGTTGTAGGCAGAAGAGAACGGAGTGCTGGCCGGGCGATGCCGGAGGGCAGTGTGCGACTGCTGGCAGGCGGGCAAGAAGGTGGACCGACCCAGCACGCGCCAGCTCCTCTGCCACTGGCAGGTGAGACGGGCGGGTGCCGGGCGGCTGCGCCTCACGCAAATGATACTAATAAATGTAGGAAAACAAGCAGGGAGCGCCTGTCTGTGCTTACAAGAGCGCGCCAACACGTGAATAGATCTAGCGCAACCAAAACAATACGCAGCAGATTGGTACGGTGACCCGGAAGATTTGAAATTACAGTTGCGTGGAAAATTTGAAATTAGTGTGGATTATTGAAGGAACTGGATTACAGGTAGTCGGATTAGTGGAGGTTGACCTGTATCCTTGGACATTCAGCTCCCAGTGGCAGCCATCCTTTAGCCAAGTTTCTGAGACCGCTTGAAGCTGAACACAAATATAATTTCAGATAGGAATCACATAGGAATTTGGAAAAACAAGGAATTAACTTTTATGAAATGTAGTGCATACAGATGCTGTCACTTTGCAATAATTCAACTAAGATTAAAATGTTTTGTTGATGATTTTCATTTGTACTCTGTGTTTGGACTTTTCGCTTAAGTGTCCAGCAATAATTAGCCAGCATTGATGGATTCCAGTTGCCCTGATATTATTTCTCCATGACTGCAATGTCCCGGTGAAACCTTAAATCGTGCTCATCACTGACAGGCTGAGATTTGCAGGGAAGAAGTCTAAATGGGAATGCAGAAAATGAATCTTTAGTGACATGTTGCATTTCATGGTTTTGTGTACTTGAACTATGTTGTCAACCAGCTGCACGTAGCTTGGTGCTCTGTAATTGCTAAGAAAATTTTCAACATGAATGCCTTCCATGTGATTTTTTTCCATCCTAGAAGTTCTTTGAATTGCAGTCACTGATGACCTGTTTCATTTGTGGACCAATAAAAATGCCTTGCTTAATCTTGGTATAAATTATTCTGACTTGAATTATAAATTGAAACAACAAGTATAGGCAATTTTTAAAAAAATGGTATGTGATATAGAAATTTCATGGTGATTTTAATGATCAGCAGCCCAAAATCCATAAGATACACCCAAACAGTATTGAGGAAACAACATCTTTGTTGTCCAGTCTAATTAATAATTACCTTTGTATTCTTTTTCTTCCCTTCCACATTCAGCATCTTCCTCCCACCAAACTCTATTTTATCAAATCCTTTAATCTGCTTAAACACTTCAATTAGGTCACTGGTTCATCTGTTGAGCTGAGGGGAGTAGGAGCTTCCTTTACAACCAACACTCATAATTTAAACTAAAGTAAGAACAGAAACTGCTGAATGGATTCCACATGAAATGAAGTCGACATTTCAGGTCAACAAACCTGCCTAGTTTTATCTTGCATTTCTAGCAGTATTTTATTTACAAATTAACTGTCTTGAGCTTGAGGGAACATTGTCTGCAAATGTAGAGACTATGTTTTTAGGGCATGTAGTAATGCTATTGAAACAGCTTGCTTCAGGTAACCTCAACCAAATAAATGTGTCCTGCATTTCTCTGGAAGTGGAAGGTCAAGGCATGTTCAGTTATGTTGATCTGCACTGAATTTGATCTGACCCCCTTAGTACATCCTCCGATGAAATCATGTTACATACTTGCAAAGTATGTACAGCCAGTTAGAGTGATGCAAACCCTCAAACTGCTCCTCAGACAGTGCAATTTTAAATCAAATTATTCTGGGAGCACGATATGTAATTGACTAAATATTTGTAAAATTAGGCAGGTCTGACTTTTTAAAAATGTATTCCAATCAGATATATGTTCTCCACTACTCAATCCAGCTCAGTAGATTGCCTGTGTTAGTTTGGACAAGCTGACCCAATGACCTTCTCCTAGAGTTCTCGTACACGAACCTGGAAAAGCGAGTCAGCTGTAAGCAGGAACAGTTTCATTTTCACCTTCTCCTGCATTGATTAACAACCAGCTGGAACTTGATAAAATCTACTATCATTACTGCCTTCTGCCTCTTACCCGATCCTCACTGTTGCCAGCTCAGAAGCTCATTGCCCAGAAGCATAAACAAACTTGAATGGTAGAGTTCCTGTACTGCTAGGAGAAGCTTCTTGGGATCTAGGAACAGTACATGTTTCATGATTGAGCTTGGTAGCCACTCTCTCCACCACTGCAGTGTCACAGTTTCTGATCGCCCTATCTATTGGATAAATGACAGAGGTGATTTCAATAACATTTTACCACTTACAAAAATAAAAGCAGCAGGTATATAGGAGCATTTACACCTGGGCTCCTACCCGGACCTGGGCATCCATTATGTCACACCTCGCTGTCAGGTGTGGGTAAGTGTACCTGACGAGGGTCACCAGTTGGGGGAAAAACAGATAGTAAATTGCAACAGCACATTAGTGCAAAGGGGTTTTATTTAGTGCCAGGAGGAAAAAGTGCAGAAGCTGCCCAAAAGTTGTGAAGAAAGAAAATATTTACAAGTAGACAAATGGAAAAACAAACATGTATGTACAAAAACTTAAAAATATACAGAGGCTTTTCTACGACACCTTTTGTCTTTAACTTTCCAATATAACTATTCACCAACCATCAGATCAAACCTCCACACCTCTCTAGCAAAGCCAGACTGAGGGGTTAAATCTGATTCCACCTGGCCCAGAAGGACCAGGAAATTCTGCTGTTGGTCTGAAGGGAAGGGAGTAGTGGATAATCATGTAACTAGACTGTCATAATTATTTCAGATACAGAAATGGAGCATTTTAAACAGGGATTCTAACATCCTACAGTTCTATTCCACAGTAAATCTTTAGTTAAGCCCATAGGCCAGTGTCCATATGCTCAGATGAATATAAGAGAATAATTCCCCCCCCTGCCCCACCCAGTGGTGTTGCCTGTGTAGGGTGTGATGCATCTGTTCCCACTAACCCAGGCATTATTTTTAGGATGTGTCAAACTGTCCCTCAGATCTTTTGCAGCCATTCTGCTTTCTACGAACTGATGTAATGTTGCTAGTGAAAATAAATGAAACTGTTTGAAATGCCTATGTCTAGAATCCTTGGTTTTATGTTATAAACCAGTAGAGCACGTTGACTGAGGGGATTATTCTGATTAGCCAGGCTAGTGATCATTTACTATTGGGATGTGTAAATTGTGAACTCCCAGGAACTGCAGAATGGGAGGGCCAAGTGTACTGGGGAAACTAGATCAGGGGAAGAATGAGGAGGAGTGACCAACTGGGCAAAGGGGCAAGGTTAGTGGGCGAATTAGCATTACCAACCTGTTCTGTCACACATTATCATTCCTTTGTTGTCACTGGGTCAGTACTATCGAGCATTACCAAGTATAGTAGTGCTTCGAGCAGTTCAAGTAAAGCATCCACCACCAACATCTCATGGAAACAAGGAGTGAGCAATAAATACATTTGCTAAGACTCTGCCACATTCCAAGAATGGTAGCAAGTGAATGTGCTGGTAGAGAGTTAAATTGTTTAAAAAGCTGATAAAACCAACAATTGCTGTTGGTCTGTGCACCATTAGGCTGTGTCCTAGTAAACTGGCAAGCAATCTGGAGTCATCAGACCTAAGTTTCAGGAAAATATCCATCAGGTTAGTCCAGGGCGAATGTTATGTACCTCCAAAAGGATGGAGAGTGTGTGTGTATTCACAGTCCACATTGGATGGATGGAATACACATCTGAGGATTTGTGTACACTTGGTGAGTTTGTCAGTCTGTCAGACACATGCTGAATTTCTATTAGATCTGTCTATATGTTATCCAGGGTATTCAGTTATATTAATGAATATTTTGGTTTGATCTAAGTCTTCACGCTTTTTGCTTTAAACTTAAGTTCAAATTCTTGTTGTGAATACTGTTTTACCCTTCTTTTCCTCTTTAGAATTGTACATACTACTGGGGCTTTGCTGCCTGGCTGGCATATCACATCAACCACCCACTCTACACGCCTCCTGGTAAGTCATGCCACATATGACATTGGCAAACTGTGCTCTCTGTGTAGCACCTATCGTAGAAGCAACATCAGTCCGAGAATGCAGCTATTTAATTTTATCTCATAGCTCTTGCCTGCTGGGGTTTGATAACAAGATTTCATCGGTGTCCGTGGAGCAAAATAAAAAGCATGTTTTTTTTTTGGCTGGCAGCTGCAGGGTGGCCTTGGTTGAGGCCCAGGATAGACATCATTATTGTTCTGTGTTTACTCTCCTACTTGTAATTATCTGTTATGTGCGCATACAAGGAGTAAGGGTTGGATCAGAAGGATTCTGGCGTCAAGTGGTCTGCCATTTGCTACCACGTCTTCACCCAGTGTGTGCAGGAGTGGAGAACAGGGAGCAGGATAGTTTGTTATTTGTATATTATTGCAGTAGTTTGGATGCATTTATGCGTTGAGAGAAGCTTTTGGAGCTCCTTCCTCCAGCCAGTATTCAGCTTTGAATTTATAATGCTGAGCCCCTTCACACAGCCCTCTGGGAATTCTTGCGTGCTCCATTTATGGTTTATGGTGAATCTTCCAAATCCTTCACTGCCTGACACCAGGGGAAAATACTTAGAAGATGCCTTGATAGTACGGTAGTAGGCAGCCATCAATCCCAGGAGATCATGGGTTTGCGCCTCTGGTGGACTGTATCCTCTCCAGGGCGCAAGCCTGAGCGGGAAGGTTTGAAGAACTGGCGGTTGCCCATGCAGCGGGTTCCCCCTCTCCAAGTCACTGATGTAGTCTAAGGGAAGGGTAAGCACCGATACAACTTGGCGCCAGTGCCGTCGCAGGGGGTGCCAGAGTGAAGTTGTAAGCAACATCAAACTGCCTTAGGGACCCCGGCTCCAGATTTCTTCCTCAGGGTTTACTCCTAAAGCCTTTCCCATAGGTGGATATGGCCACGAGGCAGCGGAGGTTTGAAGTCAGTTTTCCTTCTCCCAGGTCGGCTGCCTTCCAAGGCTGACGTGCCCCACCTGCTCAATGATAAACCTCTACCGTTTGTACTTTCTGTGCTGCTTAATTCCTTCCTCCACTAATCTTGCCCCAAATTTCCTTATTGCTTTCTTTCTTGTTTGGAGTATTCCAGAAACTCAAACTATTGAATGTGGCTGCTGAAAGTGAAAGTTGAGTTTATTGTCATATGCACCAGTAGATGTGTGCACAGGTGCAAAGAAAAACTTACAGCAGCGTCACAGCCACTCAGCATTAGATAAACAGCATTCACAAGAAAAACATAAAATAATCATAACTTATACACAATTTGTACAAGAAAACACAATTAGAGCAAAAACATTTTTGTGCAGGGTGGTCAAACTGGTCACAGTGTTGCTAAACTGGAGAAACAAAGCCGAAGGAATGGATTTGGTGACTGCCTGAGAAGCAGTGGACTTGAGTAAGCAAGTAATGTAGTTAGAAACATAGAAATCCTACAACACAATACAGGCCCTTCGGACCACAAAGCTGTGCTGAACACGTCCTTACCTTAGAAATTACCTAGGGTTACCCATAGCCCTCTATTTTTCTGAGCTCCATGTACCTATCCAGGAGTCTCTCAAGAGACCCTAAGGTATCCGCCTCCACCACCGTCGCTGGAAGCCCATTCGATGCACTCACCACTCTCTGCATAAAAAAAACTTACCCCTGACACCTCCTCTGTACCTACGTCCAAGCACCTTAAAACTATGCCCTCTCGTGTTAGCCATTTCAGCCCTGGGAAAAAGCCTCTGGCTATCCACACAATCAATGCCTCTCATCATCTTGTACACCTCCATCACTTTTTGTCCTCCGTCTCTCCAAGGAGAAAAGTCCGAGTTCACTCAATGCCTTGCTGAAATCCATACACACTACATCTACTGCTCTACCTTCCTCAACATGTTTAGTTGCATCCTCAAAAAATTCAATCAGGCTCATAAGGCATGACCTGCCTTTGACAACGCCATGCTGGCTATTCCTAATCATACTATGCCTCTCCAAATGTTCATAAATCCTGCCTCTCAGGATCTTTTCCATCAACTTACCGACCACTGAAGTAAGACTCACTGGTCTATAATTTCCTGGGGTATCTCTACTCCCTTTCCTGAATAAGGCAACATCTGCAACCCTCCAATCCACTGGAACCTCTCCCGTCCCCATTGATGATGCAAAGATCATCGCCAGAGGCTCAGCAATCTCCTACAGTAGCCTAGGGTACATCTCGTCCAGTCCTTGTAACTTATCCAGCTTGATGCTTTCCAAAAGCTCCAGCACATCCTCTTCCTTAATATCTACGTGCTCAAGCTTTTCAGTCCGCTGTAAGTCATCCCTACAATCGTCAAGATCCTTTTTGATAGTGAATACTGAAGCAAAGTATTCATTAAGTACCTCCGCTATCTCCTCCGGTTCCATACACACTTTTCCACTGTCATACGTGATTGGTCCTATTCTCTCATGTCTTGTCCTCTTGCTCTTCACATATTTGTAGAATGCCTTGGGGTTTTCCTTAATCGTGTCCACCAAGGTCTTCTTATGGCCCCTTCTGGCCCTCCTAATTTCATTCTTAAGCTCCTTCCTACTAGCCTTATAATCTTCTAGACCTCTGTAATTACCTAGTTTTTTGAACCTTTCGTAAGCTTTTAAACATAGAAACATAGGAAACCTACAGCACAATACAGGCCCTTCGGCCCACAAGGCTGTGCCAAACATGTCCTTACCTTAGAACAGGGGTCACCAACCTCTTTTGCACCACGGACTGGTTTAATATTGACAATATTCTTGCAGACCAGCTGACAGGGGAGGAGGGTGGGGGTGGTATTCAAGTAGGGTTAAACTCACCTCCACATGTCTTCTACAGTTACGGTTGCCAATCTTTTCACTCCCAAGTAAGGGACAAAAGTAGCAGTCAAATACGGGACACTTGCGTTTACCCCAAGAAAGACTACCACGAAGCCTTGCGTGGGCACCTGTGTGCACATGCGTGACGTGCGCATGCACGTATGTGCCGATTTTTTTTTTCCACATATCGGTTTTGCCTTAATCTTCCTGACTACACTGTACATACATTATTTCTATTTTATATAGGCTGTGTATTTATCATATCATTCCTGCTTTTACTATATGTTAGTGTTATTTTAGCTTTTATATGTTATTTGGTATGATTTGGTAGGTTATTTTTTGGGTCTGGGAACGCTGAAAAATTTTTCCCATATAAATTAATGGTAATTGCTTCTTTGCTTCACGCCATTTCAGCTTGAAAGGTTTCATAGGAACGCTCTACCTTAGCAGGGAAATACGGGACAAGGGCGGTCCCGTATGGGACAAACCAATATAGCCCAATATACGGGATGTCCCAGCTAATATGGGACATTTGGCAACCCTATGTTCAAGTTCAACAGTGCGTGACAGGGAATGAGGAAAGGTGCAGCTGACTCATATCGTTTCCTCGCGACCCGGTAGCACATGCTTTGTGGCCCGGTGGTTGGGGACTGCTGCCTTAGTACTACCTAGGCTTACCCATAGCCCTCTATTTTTCTAAGCTGCATGTACCTATCCTGGAGTCTCTTAAAAGACCCTTTCATTTCTGCCTCCACCGCCGCCGCCGGCAGCCCATTCCACACACTCACCACTCTCTGCGTAAAAAAACTTACCCCTGACATCTCCTCTGTACCTACTTCCAAGCACCTTAAAACTATGCCCTCTCATGCTAGCCATTTCAGCCCTGGGAGAAAGCCTTTGCCTATCACACGATCAATGCCTCTCATTATCTTGTACACCTCTATCAGGTCACCTCTCATCCTGTGTCGCTCCAAGGAGAAAAGGCCGAGTTCACTCAACCTATTCTCATAAGGCATGATCCCCAATCTGGGAAACAAACCTTGTAAATCTCCTGTGCACCATTTCTGTGGTTTCCACATCCTTCCTGTAGTGAGACGACCAGAATTGAGCACAGTACTCCAAGTGGGGTCAGACCAGGGTCCTATATAGCTGCAACATTACCTCTCATCTCTTAAACTCATTCCCACGGTTGATGAAGGCCAATGCACTGTACGCCTTCTTAACCACAGATTCAACCTGCATAGCAGCTTTGTGTGTCCTATGGATTCGGACCCCAAGATCTGTCTGATCCTCCACACTGCCAAGAGTCTTACCATTAATACTGTATTTTGCCATCATATTTGACCTACCAAAATGAACCACTTCACACTTATCTGGTTTTAACTCCATCTGCCACTTCTCAGCCCAGTTTTGCATCCTACCAATGTCCCGCTGTAACCTCTGACAGCCCTCCACACTATCCAGAACACTCCAAACCTTTGTGTCATCAGCAGATTTACTAACCCATCCCTCCACTTCCTCATCCAGGTCATTTATAAAAATCACAAAGAGTAGGGGTCCCTGAACAGATCCCTGAGGCACCACTGGTCACCAACCTCCATGCAAAATATGACACGTCTACAACCACTCTTTGCCTTCTGTGGGCAAGCCAATTCTGGATCCACAAAGCAATGTACCCTTGGATCCCAAGCCTCCTTACTTTCTCCATAAGCCTTGCATGGGGTTTTAT
Organism: Mobula birostris; assembly: GCF_030028105.1. NCBI lineage: Eukaryota > Metazoa > Chordata > Chondrichthyes > Myliobatiformes > Myliobatidae > Mobula > Mobula birostris. Next base: position 14,228,939 of record NC_092401.1, read on the forward strand.
CAAATGCCTTGCTGAAATACATATACACTACATCTACTGCTCTTCCTTCATCAATGTGTTTAGTCACACCCTCAAAAAATTTAATCAGGCTCATAAGGCATGACCTGCCTTTGACAAAGCCATGCTGACTATTCCTAATCATATTATGCCTGTCCAAATGTTCGTAAATCATGCCTCTCAGGATTTTCTTTTCTTCTTGACTAGATTTACAACAGCCTTTGTACACCACGGTTCCTGTACCCTACCATCCTTTCCCTGTCTCATTGGAACGTACCTATGCAGAATGCAGAACTCCACGCAAATATCCCCTGATCATTTGCCACATTTCTGCCGTACATTTCCCTGAGAGCATCTGTTCCCAATTTATGCTTCCAGGTTCCTGCCTGATGGCCTTGAAAATGATGTGGTTTAATGCAAAACTAAGTAAAAGAAATGAACTGTGAGAAAATATTTGGTAATATATGTGTGTGTGTGTACATGTATGTGTATATATACGTACATATATGTGTATATGTATGTGAGAGAGTGGGGTAAGAAAATCTATTGTAAGATCTAAGGAAATGGCACAGGAATTAAGTGATTACTTTGAGTTTATCTTCACAGAAGGCAACATACAAAAATGTCAGATATACCGGGGAATGAGAGAAAGCAGAAATGGGTGACGTGGTAGCTCGCGTAGTAGAGTTGCTTTCTTACGGCACCAGAATCTGGGGTTCAATCCTGACCTGGGGAACTTGGAGTTTGTACATTCGACCTGTGAGCACATGAGTTTTCTCTGGGTGTTCTAGTTCCCTTCCATATTCCAATGACCTGTAGGTTGGTAGGCTAATTCCCCACTGTAAGTTGTTGCTGTTGTGTAGGTAAGTGGTAGAATATAAGGGGCAACTGTTGAGAATGTGAGAAAAATACTGATTGGGAGTATTGTAAATAAGTAGCTGGTGGTTGGTGCAGACTCGTTGAGACAAAGAGCCTATCTGATTTTATGAGAACAAATTAAATTTAGTCAAAATATGATACCAGACAGGTCAGTGAGACTAAAAGCTCATAATTCTGAAGGACCTGATGATCTACATTGATGGCTTTGAAGATGATGGATACTATAGTTATCATCTATTGTGCAGCTGTAGATTCTGGAATTTTCCCAATGGGCTAGAGGGTAGCAAGTGTGACTCCAGTAATTAACAAAGAGGAGAGAGTGAAAACTTGGAACTTACCTGAAAGAGTGGAAAATGCTGGTGTCTATAATGAAGAATGTAATAACAGAATGCCTTGCAAAGGTTTGAGCAGAACTAATGTGGATGTAGGAAAGGAAAATAACAATTTCCTAATCTGATGGAGTTCTTTTGAGGATGTGACTGTAAGGGGGAGCCAGTAAATATGGCATGTTTGGAGTTTCAGAAGATATTTGAGCAGCTGCTGTGCAGGAAGTTGATCAGTAAGGTGAGACCTACATGGGAATAATATACTGACATGGATAGAGAACAGGTCATTGGGCAAGAAGCAAGAACTGGGACTAACCTTATCCTTCTCAGGTTGCAGTCTGTGACTAATAGGGGTTTGAGGGGTTGGTGCTTGGACCCTAGCATTCCACAGTCCATATCAATGATTTGGCCAAGGGGACCAAATGTTGACTTTACAAATTTGTTGGTAATACTTAATTAGATGTCTTTGTGAGCAGAGAGGAGAATGTCAGGAGGTTTGAATGGATATAGACTAACTGAGTAAGGAGGTAGTATATAATGTGTGATGATCCTCTTTGATGCACATAATAGAAAATCAGGGTAATTGTTTAAATGGTGAGAGATTAGGTGGTGTTGATGTTCAGAGAAAATTTGGTGTGTGTGTGTGTGTGTGTATATATATATATATATATATATATATATAAAAATATACACACACACACACAAAGGTGTCGAAGACTTTCATTTGATACTGTAGTAATTTTATGTATTGAACTGTGCTGCTGCTGTTGCAAAAGACTTATTTTGTGATATAAGACATAGGAGCAGAATTAGGCCAGACTGCTCCACCATTCAATCATGGATGATCCTTTTTTTTCTCCTCCTCCTCAATCCCAGTTCCCGGCCTTCTCCCTGTAACCTTTGATGCCATGTCCAATCAAGAAGCTGTTAATCTCTGCCTTAAGTACACCCAAGGACCTGGCCTCCACTGCTGCATGTAGTAACAAATTTCACAAATGTACCACCCTTTGCCTAAAGAATTTTCTTTGCACCTCTGTTTTGAAAGGGCACCCCTCTATCCTTATGCTCTGTCCTTTTGTCCTAGACTCTCCCACCATGGGAAACATCCTTTCAACATCTACTCTGTCTAGGCCTTTCAACATTCGAAAGGTTTCAATGAGATTCCTCCCCACCCCTCCCCCATCCTTCTGAATTCCAGTGAGTACTGAGCCAGAGCCATTAAACGTTCCTCGTATGATAACCCTTTCATTCCTGGAATCATCCCTGTGAATCTCCTCTGGACCCTCTCCAATGCCAGCACATCTTTTCTAAGATGAGGGCCCCAAAACTGTTCACAGTACTCAAGGTGAGGCTTCACCAATGCCTTAAAGCCTCAGCATCACATCCTTGCTCTTGTATTCTAGACCTCTTCAAATGAATGCTAACATAGCATTTGCCTTCCTCACAACCTGCAAATTAACTTTCAGGGTGTTCTGCACAAGGACTCTCAAGTCCCTCTGCATCTCAGATTCCTGGGTTTTCTCCCCGCTTAGAAAATATTCTGCACATGTATTTCTACTACCAAGGTGCATGACCATGCATTTTCCAACAATATATTTCAATTGCCACTTTCTTGCATATTCTAAGTCCTTCTGCATCCTACCTGTTTCCTCAACACTACCTGACCTTCCACCAATCTTCGTATCATCTGCAACAAAGCCATCTTTTATACAGGATAAAAAGAAGTGGTCTCAACACTGACCCCTGCGGGACACCACTGGTCACTGGCAGCCAACCAGAAAAGGATCCTTTTATTCCCACTCGCTGCCTCCTACCAATCAGCCAATGCTCTAACCATGTGAGTAACTTTCCTGTAATACCATGGGCTCTTAACTTGGTAAGCAGCCACATGTGTGGCACCTTGTCAAAGGCCTTCTGAAAGTCCAAATATACAACATCCACTGGATCCCCTTTATCTGTCGGATTTATAATCTCCTCAAAGAATTCCAACAGGTTTGTCAAGCAGGATTTTCCCTGAAGGAAACCATGCTGACTTTGTACTATCTTGTCCTGTGTCGCCAAGTACACAATCAGAGTCCAATGATTTCTGAAAGATCATTTCTAATGCCACCACAATCTCTAACAATCCCTTTCAGAACCCTAGGATGCAGTTCATCTGGTCCGCATGACTTCTGTAACTTTAGGTCTTTCAGCTTTTTGAGCACATTCTCTGTTGTAAAAGTAAGTGCACCTACTTCCTTCACACGCTACAACATCAGGCATGCAGTGAATGGTAGACTGATGCAAAATACTCATTTAGTTCATCAGCCATCTCCTTGTCCCCTGTTATTATTTCTCTTGTCTCGTTTTCTAGCGGTCCTATATCCACTCTCATTTCTCTTTTATTTTTAACATACTTGAAAAAACTTCTACTATCCACTTTGATATTATTTTCTAGCTTGCTTTCATATTTCTTCTTTTCCCTTCTAATGATTTTTATAGTTGCTTTCTGTAGATTTTTAAAAACTTCCCAATCCTTGATCTTCCCACTATTTTTTGCTTTCTTGTATGCCCTTTCTTTTGTTTTTACAATAGCTTTGACTTCCCTTGTCAGCCATGGTTTACTATTTTACCATTTGAGTATTTCTTCATTTTTGGAATACATGTGTCCTGCACCTTCCTCATTTTTCCCAAAAATCTATCTCTTAGGCATTCAACAAACTCACTCTCTTGAGATCCATTACCGACCTGATTTTTTGCAATCGACCTGTGTGTTAAAATCTCCCATGACTACCATAACATTGCCCTTTTTGACCTGCCTTTTCTATTTCCTGTTGTAACCTGTGGCCCACCTCCCAACCACTGTTGGGTTGCGTGCATGTAACTGCTGTCAATGTCCTTTTACCCTTGCAGTTTCTCAGCTCAACCCACAAGGATTCAACATCTTCCAATGCTATGTCATATCTTTCTACTGATTTGATGCCATTCTTTACCAGCAGAGCCATATCACTCCCTCTGCTTACCTTCCTACCCCTCCTTTGATTAATGCCTGCAGGGCCAGGAGTTGAAATTTTCATCACTATTTGAGCCCTTTAATTCCCTTCCTGGGTCTCCTGTTGGGGGGCGGGGGTGGAAATAACAATATAAAAAGGAGCCTTCCCAACTCGCCACAGCGGTGGCCGGCTGTCGGTTACTGAACTTTCCATGATGAACACTGAGTAATGGTAAAATCACGTAATGATATTGATTCTGTGCTTCTGAATTTTGCCTCCAGTTTTTTTTTCCTTCTATCCCGTCTTGAGTATTTCTATATTTATTCTTGGTAGGATCCAGGCATTGTTGACAAGGCTGACATTTATTACTTGTCCCTAATTGCCCTTGAGAGGTGGTGGCAAGCCATCTTCCTGAAGCCTTGCCTTCGTTTTGGTGAAGGTGTTCCGACTGTGCTGCTGGGTATAGAGAATTGCTGAACATGCACCCAGCAATGAGTATTGAATGGTGATATATTTCCAAGTCAGGATGGTATATGATTTAGAGGGGAACCTGTGGATGGCAATGCGTTCTGCTGCGCCTCTCCTGGCAATAGTAGCCTAGGCAAGTGACTAAAGTGTAACTCGTAGATAATGATCGATGTATCAGTGGTAGAGGAATGAGTATTTAGACTGGATGGAGAGCCAGTCAAATGGGCTATTTGGCTAGTGTTGTGCCATCCTTTGTGAGTGCTGAATTTATGCCCACCCAGGTTAAGTAGAAAGTACTCTGTCATCCTTCTGTGTCATATAGATGGTGAAAAGGCTTTGCTGGGAAATGAGTCACTTGCCACAAGATACCCAGCCTGTAATGTGTTCAAGTCTTTATGTAGCTGGTTCTGTTGAGTCTGTGGTCAGTGGTAATCACACCCCCTCCCCCCCCCCACCCCATAATATTGTTGGTGGAGGACTAAGTGATGGTATTTTCCTTGCATTTTGGAGATAGACAAGGGTTCTTGTGTTGGAGATGTTCATTGCCTTCTTTGTAGTGAATGTTATCAAGCACTTGCTGGTCCACATCCATACATTGTCTAGGCCTTGCTGTGTGCAACTGTGTAGTGTTTCAGTCCCCAAGAAGTTACAAATAGAGTTGAATACTATGCAATGATCTAACATCCCCACATCTGACGTTGTGATAGAAGGAAGAAGGTGAAGATGTTTGAGCCAAGGACACTGTTGTTATTCTGGACTGGGCTAGTTAACCTACAAAAAGCACAATAGTCACTTGAGAGGTAAACTCAGTGAACCCATTTCCACTGATCCTGATTGATTTCAGTTTTATAATGCTGCCTTCACGCCATAGTGGGTCAAATCCTAACCTGATTCGAAAGGTCCTGGGTCCTGGAATTCATTCCTCATCTCTGCAGTTCAGTTCTTGAATTCCTATTTGGACGAAGGTTATGGTAAGTATTGGGGCAAGAGGTCCTGGAGAAACCCACTCGAGGCATCACTGAACAACATTGATGAGTAAGCGCTGTGTTGCACTGTTGGGGACACCTGCCATCGCATTAGTGTTGATTGGGGTGGACTGATTGGGTGTTAATTTGCTGGGTTTGATTTGTTCATCTCGAATGGAGAGGAAATTTTCCATGTTGCTAGGTATCTGCTGGTGCTGGAACTGTACTGGAACAGCTTAAACAGGGGCACACGTTGTTCTGGAGTGCAGTCTTCAGTACTATAGTTTGAATTATTACCTTTATGATATCCAATTCCCTTGGTGATTTTGTGATATCAAATGATGTGGCTTGATTTAACTGAAGACTAGCTCCTGTAAGAGATCTCAAGATAAAGTCATGATGGATCACCTTCTTGGTATTGAGGATACTTCAGCCTATATTTAGCACTCACATTCCATGCCTTGTGATTGTTGAAGGTAGAAATGTTCTTGGAGCCGCCTCCTGTTAACTGTTGTTCAGTATACTTGTAGCCAAATGTGGAGGGTTGTAGAGCTTTGATCCGATCTATTGGTTGTGTGATTGCTAGCTTTGTCTTGCATGGTGTTTTGGGATTTGCCACATGCAACCAAGGTTGATTCCTCATTTTGAGGGACTCTGGTGCTGTTCCTAATAGTCTGCACTCTTCGTTTGGTTGTAGTTTTCAATGAAACTCCTTTTCTCAAGTCAATGGTGCCCTGTGAGCTGCCAGATGTTGAGAGTGCATCTCATTCCACACAATCGTGATAATATGCAACACTGCTGCTTCCCTGCTGCAAAGAGCAGAAGAAGCAGAATGATGGACAATAATTAGGAGCATCGAGGACTTCTTCAAAAGGCAATACTTCCAAAAGGTGGCAATATCATTAAGGACCTCTATCACTCAGAAGATGCCCTCTTCTCATTGCTACCATCAGGAGGAGGACTAGGACAATTAAGACACACTCAGCATTTTAAGAACAGCTTCTTCCTCTGCTCTATCAGATTTTTCAACCCATGTACACTACCTCACTATTTTCCCCTCTTTTTGCATTTTAATTTTTTAATATACTGTATATATATATATATATATAGTAATTTACAGTGTTTTTATGTATTTCACTGTACTGCTGCTGCAAAACAACAACTATCATGACACATGTCAGTGATATTAAACTTGATTCTGAGGCTTCATTGCCTGTGCTTAACATAATGCTGGCAGACTTTGGAGTGTCACTATTAAAGACTCTCGGAGCCACTCTGTCCCACACCAGTGCCAGGCACTTCCATGCCTAGTCTGCTGCTTTTCCAGTCTACCAGATGGTTGTAAGAACTCGTGTGTGATTTATCAAAGCTCAATATACGTTGAAGTTGGCTAATTTTTTTCCCCATTTTTGTTTCAAGATAGTGATTGGAATATAACAGACAGCTTGCTTAGCCTGTTTCAGAGTACAGTCTATATTGTTGTGTGTCTGAATCACGTATAGACCAGACTGAGTGAGGGCAGCAAAATTCCTCCTTGGAGGTCACTTGTGCAGCTGAACATAGAACATAGAAAACCTACAGCACAATACAGGCCTTTCGGCCCACAAAGCTGTGCCGAACATGTCCTTACCTGAGAAATTGCCTATGGTTACCCATAGCCCTCTATTTTTCTAAGCTCCATGTACCTGTCTAGGAGTCTCTTTAAGGACGCTATCGTATCCGCCTCCAGCACTGTCGCTGGCAGCCCATTCTACGTACTCACAACTCTGCATAAAAAAAACAACTTAGCCCTGATATCTCCTCTGTACCTATTTTGAAGCACCTTAAAGCTGTGCTCTCTCATGCTAGCCATTACAACTGTCTGAGAATATATTTTTTTAGTTCCACGTTGTTTAATTAATCTTAATTTAAATTATATACTTTTTGGTGAGGACATGCACAGAAAGTTTTCATATTGTTGGGTACCTGTCGATGCTGTAAAAGACAGAGATGCAGAGAGTTTGACAGTGCAAGTCTTCAGTGCTATAGCCATAATTTTGATTGGTCCCACTGTCTTTTCTATATGCAAAGCTGTCCGGGCCTTCTTGATATCATGTGGCGTGAGTCAAATTGACTGAAGACTGCTTTCCACAATGGTGGGGTCAAAATAAAGGATAAAGTAAAATGTTCACCTATTTGGCAACTGTGGTGGGTTGTAAATTTGCATGTCTGATTTGTTAGTCTGGCCTCTAATACTTGTCCAGTAACTTAACCTCAGTGCCACCACCACACTCTATATACACAGAAGGCAGTAAGTACCTCTTGCCAGCAGCTGAGTTAACATTCAGTATTTTAAGATTCACTTCTTTCTGTTAACTCCTGCTGTTCAAAAAAAAAATCTGAGGCTTTTGATGGCTGTTGAACATCAGGTGACTTGGTGTTGAAAAGTAGGGCAGTGGTTTGATAATTAAACTTGTCTCCTAGATAGTATGATGATTTTTTTTCTCTCTTTTTCAGCCTATGGAGATAAACAGGTGAAAATAGCATTTGCCATATTTCTGGTGAGTTTTCCTCGTATGGACACTATCTTTTGTTATTTATTAAGTAGTTGTAATGGAGTTGTAATTGTTATTTCGGTTTAAAAGAAAAAAACACAAATCATGTGAATTTTATAGGACTTATAATTGTTCCTTGAGTAATGGTATTACAAATTGCTAGCATCCACTACTATTGTTTTGGACATTACCTACAGTGTCCTCAGTGTACACTGAGAGTTCTTCTGGCTGTATCTCTATATTGTAGGTGTAATTGGTTTATTATTGTCACCTGTACCAAGTGCTTTTGCATGCTGTCTGTACAGATCGTTTCAAGATGTACATCAGGGAAGTACAAGGAAAAGCAATAGTGCAATAGTACAATGTAGAATATGTTTGTAATCTGAAATCCAAAGGAAATGCTAAAAACGCTTAGCTCATCAGGCAGCGCCTACAGAGGGAAATAGAGTTAAGGTCAAATAGAACTGCACTGAGCAACCACTTTAGTAGGTGACCGCCGAGTGGCTGTGCTGATGTAACCCATCCACTTCAAAGTTTGACGTTTTGTGCCTTCAGAGACGCTCTCCTGCACACCGTTGTTGTAACGCATGGTTATCTGAGTTACTGTCACCTTGAACCAGTTTGGCCTCTGACCTCTCTCATTAACAAGATGTTTCACCCACAGAACTGCCACTCACTGGGTGTCTTTTGTTTCTCGTAAGGGCTAGAGACTGTTAAAGCAAGAAAATCCCAGATCGGCAGTTTCTAAGATATTCAAAGCAACCCGTCCTGCAGCAACAATCATTCCACGGTCAGAGCCACTTGGATTACATTTCTTCCCCATTCTGATGTTTGGTCTGAACAACAACTGAGCCTGTTCATCACATCTGTATCCCACATAATTGCACATTAGAGATATTTGCATTAACGAGCAGGTGTACCTAATAAAGTGGCCACTGAATCTATGTACTTAAGCATTTGTTCTGATGAGGCCTCTTCAAGCTTGAAAGATGAACTGTTTCCTTTTCCACAGTTTGTTAAATGCTGGAGAACATTACGAAGTCATGACAAAACACTCAGGGATCAGAATATAATCGGGGGGGAAAATGGTCTTTGACACTTATTTTAAGGGTAATTAGCATGGCACTTAAATCAGTGAATGCAGTATGTCAGATCAAATAAAATATAGATCATGGGTTTAGGTAGTAACTATAAATAATGAATGGATTAAAATATGAATGAACTGGTCTCTTTCATGGTGCAAAGCAGATAATAGAGGGGTGCGACTGCCATCAGTGCTCAACCCGAAGTTGTTCAAAATTTACACTAATGACAGTGTGGGAAATTTCAAGATCTGTTCCTACAGTTGACTAGGGCCGTAGCAGGACCGCAGCTGGAATAAAATGGTCTCCACACTTTGGTTCTTGTACTGGAGAGCTCTCATGGGGACAGATTAGCCTAATATTCACAGGATTTTGGAAGAATTGGAGATGATTTCATTGAAACATGTTTTTCAAAGGTCTGGACAAGGTGGATTTTGCGAAGGAAAGTATGGAACTCTGGGCCATACGCTTCACATTGAGATAAGACATTTCCTTAATCAAGAGGGTCATATATCCTTGGAATTACTTTGGATGCCTGCTTACTAAATATATTTCAAACCTTGAGATTGTTTGGATTTTTGGAATCCATTGTGAAAGCCAAGCTATGGAATTAGCCTGAAGTAAGCTTGAGGGGCGTCACTGCCGACTCCTGCTTTGATTTGTCGTATTAACTACATAAGAAGTACGCCACAGTAATAGGCCATCATTCCTTACTAGTCCATACAGTCAGGTTCCCTCATTGTGATGCTGATCCTGTATCTACTGGTGATGGTTGGGCCTTACTCTTCTCATTTTAAGCTGTGGATATTCTCCACATAACTGTTTCTCACTGATCATCTTTCTCTTTCTTTCTGCAGTTCTGTCAAATAGGGAACTTCTCAATCCATGTAGCACTGAGGAATCTTCGGCCGGCAGGTGAGGATGTTCATGATGTGCTGGTGAAGCCAAGTCACTGATGATTACAATATCGTTCCGTTGCATTTTCAGAATTGAATTCGGTTTAAGGAATGAAATTAAAGATGTGTTTTCATTAACTCTGCTGATAAAGTTGCAAAAGTGAAGGTGGGAAATTTGAAATGAAAGCGCAAGTGGCGATAAATATTCAGTAGGGCTTGCGGTGTCCATGAAGTGTTATCATTTCATGTCGATCACTGCTTATTAGAGCTGGGAGAGATGTTAAATGCAGAAATAGCAGGGAGGAGGAGAGAAGAAAAAGCAAAGGGAAGCTCTGGTAGGGTGGAAGATGGGATATTAACAAAAGGGATTATCTTGGAAGGTGAAAGTGGATTGTAATGAGACAAGACACAAAAGACTGGGTAGGGGAAAATATAAATGGGAATAGAATTATGATCTGAAATAATAAATCTATAAATATTGTTAATCTGAAATGAAAACAGAAAATGCCATGTGTATTCAAAGGTGTTGAACACAGTGAAACACAGAAAGTGGGATGTTGTTCCTCAGCTTTCATTGGACGTCACTAGACCATTTTGGTGGGAGCAAGGACTGGGGATCCAGACTGAGAGTGAATGGGAGGAAGGAAAAATCATGATGGTTTCATATTGTTAGTTACTAAAAGAAAATCCAGTGTGGAACACTGATCTGTAAGGGACAGTTACTGATCTTGTACCTGGCCATTGCATGCCACAGGAGAACACAATCAAGCAGTTTAGGTCAGGACAAAACAACAAGAAGAAATTCACTGATTTTTCATTATGGTTGTGAAGTATTTTCAGAATCAGAGTTAGGTTTAATATCATAGGCATTAGTCGTGAAATTTGTTGTCTTTGCGGCAGCAGTACAAAAAAATACATAATGGAGAAAAAAACTGTAAATCACAGGAAGTATATTAAATAGTTAAATAAGTAGGGCAAAAATAAAAAAGTAGTGAGGTAGTGTTCATGGGTTCAATGTCCATTCAGAAATCAGATGGCAGAGGGGAAGAAGCAGAATTTGAATTGTTGAGTGTGTGTCTTCAGGCTTCTGTACCTCTTTCCTGATGGTAGCAATGAGAAGAGGGCATGTCCTGTGTGGTGGGGGTCCTGAATGACGGATGCCGCCTTTTTGAGGCATTGCTGTTTAAAGATGTCCTGGATGCTGCAGAGGCTAGTGCCCATGATGGAGCTGATCCAGAAGTCCCTATCCCTTTCCTCCTCAGAATTACAGAGCCTGAGAAGAAAGGTGTTCAGCCCATTGAGTGTATGCTGTTTGGAAGAGCATCCTTCTGATCCCATCTGCTTCTTTTTCCCTATTCAGTGGTTTACCTCAGATTAAAATTTAACACTTTCTCAATATTTAAAAGACCATTTCTTTCCTGAAACCCCCAGAATAAAATCATTAGTCGGTACGAGCTGCATGGGAAATGGATGGGTAGATTTTATAAATTGTTAAGGTGTGTTGTTACTCAGTGACTGGGATCCAGACTTTCCCATATAACTCTGGTTTTTCGATTCCACCTGCACTTTTTGTTCTGGTGGCTCCTTTATAACCATACTGGTGTTCAGGTTGGCCGTGAGTTCTCAGCTTACCTCTGAGGACCAGGTGACACTGATGGATTTACTTACAGCTAAAGTAATGTTTGGCTGGGAATGGAAACTGTCAGACTAATTCTAAAGGATTGAATTGATCAAGGATCAATATTATTTCTGTTTTAGAAAATGTGATCAAGGTGCAAATTATATGGATGATGTGGGGGGCGGGGTGTAACCTGCAGACTCCAGTCTGTTCGTCAGCCAGAATCAATGATGCAACACTTAGTGTATGTGATAGCTGGTCAGTGAGCACAGACACACCTCCTCTGGTTGCAACATTCCTCATGTTACAGCTTCGTTGGCAGTGAAGTCAAGGCTTCTACACACTGGTTACACTTCAACTTGCATCTTGTGCACTTAAGAAAGATGTTCCTACATAAGCAAACAAAAGTGGACGTGAATTAAAAAAGGAGCCTTTACAATTAGTGACCTAAGCTTTGGTAACAGGGTAGAAAGGCTTGGGATTTAGGCAAGGAACTTCAGCACTTTCCTAGGAACTGGGTGAATGGGAGTTGGAGCTGGAATATCTAGGCAGATGGTGTGGTTGGAGCAAATTAGAAAGGGAGGAATAAAGCCTGAAAGAAGTTGAATATATTCATAAAGATGAAACGGCCTGTCTCAGAGTCGGCCAAATTGTGATAAAGCTGCCCACAGTCCTAAAGTATAAAGTGATGTGAGTTTCACCTGTTCTGTCGGAGGGTTTAATCGCTGGGGCTGACTGAAGAAGAGGATCAGAGACAATAGACAATAGGTGCAGAAGTAGACCATTCGGCCCTTCGAGCCTGCACCGCCATTCTGAGATCATGGCTGATCATCTACTATCAATACCCGGTTCCTGCCTTGTCCCCATAACCCTCGATTCCCCTATCCATAAGATACCTATCTAGCTCCTTCTTGAAAGCATCCAGAGAATTGGCCTCCACTGCCTTTTGAGGCAGCGCGTTCCACACCTCCACAACTCTCTGGGAGAAGAAGTTCCTCCTCAACTCTGTCCTAAATGACCTACCCCTTATTCTTAAACCATGCCCTCTGATACTGGACTCTCCCAGCATCTGGAACATATTTCCTGCTTCTATCTTGTCCAATCCCTTAATAATCTTATATGTCTCAATCGGATCCCCCCTCAATCTCCTTAATTCCAGCGTGTACAAGCCCAGTCTCTCTAACCTCTCTGCATAAGACAGTCCGGACATCCCAGGAATTAACCTAGCGAACCTACGCTGCACCTCCTCCACAGCCAGGATGTCCTTCTTTAACCCTGGAGACCAAAACTGCACACAATACTCCAGGTGTGGTCTCACCAGAGCCCTGTACAAATGCAGAAGGATTTCCTTGATCTTGTACTCAATTCCCTTTGTAATAAAGGCCAACATTCCATTAGCCTTCTTCACTGCCTGCTGCACTTGCTCATTCACCTTCAGAGACTGATGAACAAGTACTCCTAGATCTCTTTGTATTTCACCCTTACCTAACTCCACACCGTTCAGATAATAATCTTCCTTCCTGTTCTTGCTCCCAAAGTGAATAACCTCACACTTATTCACATTAAACACCATCTGCCAAGTTTCTGCCCACTCACCCAGCCTATCCAAGTCATGAGAAACACAAGTGACATCTCCTTCAGGAGCACATCCCTACACTCCCATCAGTGTGAAAGGGAGATAGGACTGGCCTAAGTCTGATTCCAAACAGGCCAATGTCATATGAGGCCCAGGACCCTGTGCAGAATTTGACATGACCTTTAACCTTTTTGTAACTTCAGCTGTTGCTCTAAGTAAAGATAATGTGTTTATAATGAATCCCTAGTGTGCTCCAATGTTTCAGAGTCTGATGCCAAGGTTTTCGGAGAATTTAACTTATCCAAATGGGCAGTTTATGCTTCTTGAACAGGTGGTCTGCTGACAGCCCGTTAGCAGCAGGCACAACCTGACTCTCTGAGTAACCCTTTAGGAGCTGTGCACCATTTAGAATGGCCACAGCTGCTGCCCAGGAAGCTTCCTGTAAGAATATTTTGGAAATGGATTCACTCAAGTTCTTTAACACTCCAACATAGCGTGAAAAGTACATAGAACATAGAACAGTACAGTACAGCACAGTAACAGGCCATTCGGCCCACAGTGTTGTGCCAAACCCGCTGAAAAGTAAATCAAAAACACCCAAACACTAATCTGTCTTCTCTACACAATGTTCATATCCCCACATCTTTCTTACACCCATGTGCCCATCTAAATAAATCTTAAAAGCTTATAATGTATTTGCCTCTACCACCATTACAGGCATCTACCCCTTCTGAGTAAAAAAAACTGTGATCCTACACCCTCTCCCCCACCCGCCCCAACCTTCAATGCATGTCCTCTGGTACTGGACATTTCTACTCTGGGGAAAAAGTTACTTCCTGTCCACTCTATGTTATGCCTCTCATAATCTTATAAACCTCTATCAGATCTCCTCTCAGCCTCTGCCACTCCAGAGAAAACAGCCCGAGTTTATCCGGCCTCTCATGATAGCACATGCCCTCTCAACCAGACCGCATCCCGGTAAACATCCTCTGCACCCACTCCAAAGCCGCAACATCCTTCCCATAGTGGGGTGACCAGAGCTGTAGGCAGTACTCCAGATGTGGCCTAACCAGACTTTTATAACATTGCAACACAATCTCTTGACTTTTGAACTCAGTGCCTCAACTAATAAAAGCAAGCACTCCATAAGCCGTCTTAACCACCTTATCGACCTGTAGCCATTTTCAAGGAGCTATGAACTTGAATCCCAAGGTCTGTGCTCAGCAACACTGTTAAGGATCTTGCCCTTTGCTCTTCCCAGACACAACACCTCATATTTATCTGGGTTAAACTCCATCTGCCATTTCTGTGCCCATATCTGCAAGTGAGGTATATCACACTGTATTCTTGCCAGCCTTCTACACTATCTGTGGCTCCACCAAATCATCATATCCGCAAATCTACTAATGCACCGATCTACGTTTTCATTCGGGTTATTAATATATATCACAAACAGCAGTGGTCCCAACACAGATCTCTGTAGAATTACAGACCTCGAATAAATTCCTTAACCCTCTACCCTCTGTTTTCTATGCGCAAGCCAGTTCTGAATCCAGTCAATTTGTCGTGGGCCTTCACATCTTAATCTTCTGGATTAGCCTCCCGTGAGGGACTTCGTCAAACACCTGGGTGCAGGTGTGATAATGGCCCTGATTAGCAGTGCAACACCCCTTCCCCTTACCTCCTCTTCTGTCCTTTTTAAAACTGGAAGAACTGATTTTTTTAAAATTAGTATACTTTGCTCCCTTTGTCCCCTACCCTAAGAACTGAATGCACCAAGGAGTACAGCCCACATTGGAAAGGCCACAGAGTGCATTGGCTTACTAACCTTGTCTTGTGGGACTGCTGGCTGTCCCAGTCATGTGGTACGCTGTGATCGACATTCCCAGCTTTCACCACTTCTTGCACAGACCTGCGCAGAATGATCCAACAGTGCATTTGACACTGTTGGATCCTGTGATTTTTGCAATCCATGTTTCTTCGGAAATCAAGAATGAGGCATAAAACTTGGTAATTGTGGCTGTTTTATTAAGTGTTACAAGAACAAAAACAGAAAAAAGACAAAGAACAAAAAAATCATGGTCATCTAGTATCAGACAACTAGCACAAATTGGAAAGATACCAAGATATGCATACCAAATAACTTATGACATAGCCAGATTCGAGCAGTGTGAACACTCTTCCCTCCACCACCCCCCAGCAGTAAAACTAAGAAGCTTCTAGAAGAATACAGACTCGGCTATGCTACGATTACTGGAAGACACTGAACTATTACGCGCACATAGGTGGTTATAAACTGTAAAAATGTAGGCAAGCCTAATGAAAGTTAAGTTATGAGAAAAGTAGCAATTTTACACTCTAATCCAACAGCACTCAAAAGCTGCTTTCAATATTTTTCCAATCTGTTCTGTCCAGATACTCAGACTTTACAGGGAAGTGATTGCACTGCAGAGCAGGGGGGCTGAATGAGTGAACAGAGTGCCAAATCTCTCCGCTGCTCCCCTAATCCCTCACATCCCTCTCACCATCTATCCCAGCCAGTACCATCCAATGGGCAGCTTCATCTGTGTGCCAACCTTTCCCTCAGTGCCCCCCCCCCCCCCCACTCCTGGGATGTCCTACATTGATGTAGTAAAACTAAGAAGCTTCAAGAAAAATACAGACTTGGCTATGCTATAATTACTGGAATGATCACTGAACCGTGATGGTGTAGGGGAGATGGAGACTAGGATGCTGCCTCTAAACTTACAAATCAACTGTATGGAAATGGGGTAGGGGGGAGAGGTATTTTGTTTTGATATTGTTCAGTTACATAAAATTAATGAGATTTGGCACAGTCCATATAAATCTCCTCTCCTCCACAACAAGTGCCATAACCTGTCCCACCTCCCACTCTCCATCTGCCCTGATTACCTTTAAGTGCATCTCTTTTGCCTAACCCAACGATTCCTTGAGGTTGGGGGTTCCACATAGCATCCCAAGTTCTCTGTTGGGGCTATTGGTGCCCGTTTTGTGGTCTCTCCCACAGGTGGTTGGGGCTCCACCAGCCCATTGTGATTTCCTCCCTTTCACAGCGAAGTGACCGGATTGTCCAGTGTTTCCTGACGGGTCCAGACAGTCGCACCCCTGCTCCCCTAGTATGGGATCATCTCCCTGAGTTACAATAAGACTCAGAGGCTTCTCTGTGACCTCTCTGAAATGAGTATTAGTAAATTGAAGATCAAGAAAACTGTAGAGGCTAGGAATGTGAAATAAAAAGAGAAAATGCCAGAAACATGCAGCAGGTGGTCAGCTGTGTGGAGAGAGCAACTGTGTGGATTGAGTCTTTACAGCATTTTACAGTCTTCCTCCCACCCTGCCAATGTGGATCACATTCCTGCTATTTGGGGTACCTAACCAGGTACTAAATGTCTGTGCTGAACAACTGGATGAAGTGTTCACTGACATCTTTAAACTTTTTCACGTCAAGTGGGCTTAAATTATACCGGTGTCTAAGAACATGCTAAACTGCCTGAATGACTATCGTCCAGTAGCACTTACATCCACAGTGGTGAAATGTTCTTTTTAGATTATGAGGACTCTCAGTCCTCACTTATTGTCATTTAGTTATGCATGCATTTTCAGAGGTTGGTGATGAAACATATTAACTCCTACCTGAGAAGGGACTTGGATCTGCTTCAATTTGCCTACTAGAACAACAGGTCCACAGCAGATACCATCTCACTGGCTCTTCACTCAACCTGAAACGTCTGGACAGCAAAGATACAAACATCAGAATGCTCATTATCGACTACAGCTCAGTATCCCCTCAAAACTAATCAATAAGCGTTGCTGCCCTAGTGGGAGGTTCATTGGTTGCACATTAGGGTGAATGGGTTGGGGATTGTTGCTGGTTTTGATCTCTGTACCCTGGCTTATTGTTGCCCTGATGCAGCAATAGGAAACTTTGAGGTAGTTAATGACAAACAGCAGAGGGGTTCCTTCACTGATTACTCTGGTGGTTGTCACCTCGTGCAGTTGAACAGTCTGTGGTGACGTACTGAGGTACATATCAGTATAGCCACAGTACCGAGGTAATGAAGAGTGCCCCAGCGTGGTATTGTGGCCAAACTGTTGCTTTCCAGGAGAGGTCTGGTTGGGCAGTGAATGGGCTGAGCACTGTAGGTATCACAACCTCTCTCTCCTCCTCTTCCAGGCTCCAAGACACGTAGGATTCCCTTCCCAACAAGGAACCCCTTTACCTGGCTCTTCCTCCTGGTGTCTTGTCCCAACTACACTTATGAGGTAAGTGGATCATCTGCTGCTTGGCTCTTGGGATAGGGCTGGGCTGGGCTGGGTTGATGTCATCTGCAGATAAACCTGTGAATGCCATTGGACCTGGGTGTGAGAGTGGTGGGAGGTAGGTGGACACCCAGAGCAGGCTAGGGTGCAGGGGTCTCCCACAGCTGTTGCTTATTCCTGAAGCTTTTCCCTGTATCCTGATCTTGACTGACAATTTTCCCAGTTTTAACACATTATTCCTATCCTTCTCTTTCAACAGTGGGTTTCACAGCTGCTAATGTGGCCCAACGTATAAAGTAATTGTATCCAGTTACTGCAAGGCATTACTTTCCACGTGTCTTTACTCTTAAAGCTTGTTGGGTATTTTTACCTTCTTGGAGTCATACAGCAGGGGAACAAGCCCTTTGACCCAACTGGTCCATACTGGCACAAGTCCCATTTGCCCATGTTCTTCCCTTGGAGAACTCTGTGAAATAGTTGGATCAACTGAGGTGCCCAACTAGCTGCCCAACCCAGCCTCCCCTGAAAATCGGCAGGTCAGCCAGAACACCAGGCTGGCATTCAACACGAGATAATTGGAGGAACACTAGACATATGGGCCCTCCAGCCTGCCCTGTGTTTCGATATGAACATGGCTGACCTATACTGGCTCACTCCGCTGTCCACTCCCCATAACCCTCAATTCCTCAATCTTCTGAATATTTCCCTCCTTCAAAAATAGTCCTCCCAGGCCAGTCTCCATCGCCCTCAGAATTCCAGAGATGTACTGCTCTTTGCAAGAAGAACTTTCTTCCTGCCTGGGCTGGTTGGATCAATGAGCAGCCCCTTGTCTTGCATCCATGTTGTCATGTGCGGTACTCTTCCACTAGTGAAACCCTCGTGTGGGCTGGTTGGGTCAAGTGGTGTGTAGGTCTGTAGTGATTCGGGTGAGGCAAAGCCTCTGTGCTGCCAATTAATGGTGTTGTTCTCTCCCTGTGATCCTGCAGGTGGGCTCCTGGATTGGCTTCACCGTGATGACACAGTGCCTGCCAGGTGAGGCCACACTGCCAACACCAGCTAGGACCTTCACTCACAGGAAGCTCAGGGGTTGTTTTCTGGGGATCAGATTAATTTCAGGTCCAGTCAGAACCACGAGGGTGAAGTGGTCACAACTTTAAGCCCAACAGCAGTTTATAAACTTTGAACTGTACAATATTTCCTTGTAATTGCCACAATGTTCCTAACATCCGAGAGGGAGCTGCAGGTATGATGCTGTGTCCAACAGCCCTTGCTGTGGTTATAATCGGCTGAGCAGCTAGAGTGTATTTTGGTTGCCACTTGATGTGAAAGGGTCAAGCTGGTCCTTATCCTAATAACTTAGGGGCAGCAGTAGGAGGAGGTCATTCAGCCCCTTTTTCCTGCTGTTTTTCTTCAGTTTCACGAACCCCCTTTACCTCTTTGACACTTTCCTGCACTAATCAAAGGTTCAAAGAAATGTATACAATATACATCCTGGAATGCTTTTGCTTCACAAACATCCACAAAAACAGAGAAGTGCCCCAAAGAATGAACAACAGTTAAACGTGAGAATGCAAATGTCTCCCCCTTCCTCCCACCGGCAAAACAAAGCAAGCATCAGCACCACCACCGAGCACTCAAGTGTGAGCAAGGCAATAGCAAAGACACAGACTTGCAGTTACCCCAAAGACATCGCGTTTCATCTGGCATTCAACAAACCACAGGTTCTCTCTTTCCCTAATAAGGGAGAGGGCGGTGTCTCCATTTTCCCAGACAGCGGGGAGACATAGCATCGCAAACCAGCGAGTTGTTGTTAAAAGTCCGTTACATCGCTTTTTTCAAGCTCTGTGCCTGAAGATCGCAAAGATCTCGGGTCTTTGGGCCCACAGCAGTAGATTTTCCGACTCCCCCGATGACACACGGGTCTCCTGCCTTGACACCAAGGCTCGATCCGCCTGTCTCCAGAGCCCTGAAATATTTGGCTTCCAAATACAAGCCGGACTCTCAGGCCAAACCCTTGGCATGCGGAACAACGGCCAGTCCTGAAACCCCAAGACTGGGTCCCATTCATGCAAAGAACCGAAGTCTGCATGTAACTCCAGGTCAGGGTCTTCAAAAGAATCCTGAAAGGGAAAAATAAAGATATTTAAGATGAAAATAGAGCAGTTTCTGAAGATGCAAACAAAGATGTCGCCGTTTAGCACCATCTTAACTCCGCCTCCGTCTCCAAAATAATCTTGTATCTCCTGAGCTGCCTTCCAAGGATCTCTGTCCTAAGCATCCTCTGTGACTGAGGCTCCATCTCCAGCCCGAGGATGAGGAAATGTTGGTCTGCAGTGACTGCTTCACTGTTCAGAGCAGAAATATCATCTCTGTGGGAATGAGATCAGATAATTCCTCTGAACTCACAAGTGCAGATGAAGTCTGCTTAGCCTCCCCTCATCCTACAGACTCCATCTCCCGGGCTCAGTGAATCAATGCCGCACTTCCTCTCCTCGTACAACAGACCCCCTTTCCCGTGCTCGGTCTAGTGAATCTATGATACACTTACTTCTATTCTGAGTGGATCCTTCCCTACCCCATGCTCCTGGTTTTCCTCTGCCGAATACATAAGAAAACAGGATCTTAGGTACTTCAAACCTGCCCCAAGTCTCATGTCTCCTGCCAGTTCCCCACAATCCTCAGATCCTCAGTCTTTTAAAAAATGTGCACAACCCTTTAGGGTAGAGAATTTCAGAGATTCTCTGCTCTCGGAAGGAAGTAACTTTAATTGACTGCCCCCCACCCTCTTGCCGTTGTAGCTAAAAAAACTACGTTGTGAGTAATAGCTACTGAGTACAAGCACGATGAATACGGCACCTTCTGTACTGTACAGTGACAACTGGACCCAGCTCTGGGCTTGGCTGCTGCTGCTGAAGCCTCTGTGCACCCAGACTAAAGGAAGGAAATGGTTCAGGTTTCTGCTAGCCAGTGCCTCATTACTCCGTCTGGGGTCTGTCGATGTGCGAACATTGGGTAGCCCTAACTTCACTGATTCTGGTATCTCATAGATTTGTAAAAGTAGATAACAAAGGGAAGGGGCAGGGAACCCGTCAATAGATCCACTCCACCATTTCCTAAGGCTGTGGTTTCAGGTAAACTGTACTCACAGGGTGAGCCGGGAACACTTTGATGCCTCTAAAGGGCTTTATTTTCTCCCACAGTTGCATTGTTCACGCTGGTTGGGTTCATCCAGATGGCGATCTGGGCAAACAGCAAGCACCGCAGCTACCTGAAGGACTTCCGTGATTATCCGCCTCTGCGCACACCCATCATCCCCTTCATCCTGTAGAAGCTGGACTCTGCCAATCCGGGCAGGGAGGGGGCTTCGTGAGTCCCCTAACCCTCCCTCTCCTCTCATCTGTCTGTCTCCCTGGCCTTTCTGCAATAAAAAACAATCACAAGCTTCTGCAGTGCCCTCTGATTACACAGTCCTGCGTTTTATCCCTGATCTTGTGATTGAGAACCCACTGGGGCGATCTTGGCTTTCGATGCAATGTCTCAGGGCTTGAATGGAACGTTTCAGGGAGGGCAGCTGCTCTAAGAATATTAAACCCCCGGTTCTGCTTGGATGCTTAAAGACTTCCTCCATATTTCAAACTTAGAAGACAGGGTCTCCTTGAACTCATGTTGCTGTGTGGCATTCCCATGTCCTATAATTGTCAGGGCAGTTGGAACATGGACTGTTGGTCCTTGTACAAATATTGCTGCTTACTTCACCCTAATTTGCCTCTGCCTACCTCATAACCCCCTCTGTACCCTGACTTACAGCTAGCCTCCTCTCACACCCCTCCCGTCTGGACACCTGGACAATGTAGTCCTTAATGATATTTGTTGTCCTTATAGTCAGTAGTAAGGCAGAGCAGATCCCTTTCATCTTGTACACCAAGCTTTGTACCTGTTTCCCATGTGTTCTCCATTAGTGTGAGACGCAGCTGTTTGTACTCTTCATCCCTGTAGTTTAAATGTCTGGCAGCCCAAGCCCTGTGAGCTGTGCTTGTGGATAAGTCCCATCTCTGAACTCTGGGATTTGTTAGAATCAGCAGCTGCTTTTAGTGGTTGTTACAGAGGTTTCAACTACACTATTGGGAGATCTGGGCGATGTTAGTTGTGTGTTGTGGGGTCTGGTGGCTGCTTGGGAAAGATGGTGTCAACGATTCCTTTTCACAGGAAATCCTGGCAGCCCTGGAACTGCACAAAAGTCTTCACCAATCTTCACCAAGGGCCCCAGAAAGTGAAAGGGTGGGACAGAAGCTCTTGATTTCCAGCCTATCCCCACTGCCAATCAATTCCTCACACTGTGATCCTTCATATCAGAGTGGAGGGAGTTTCTCCTGTGTCTAATCCCTGCTGGGATTGTCTGATAGACTGGAACACGTTCAGGTGTTCATGAAGAAATGGGTAGGTTCTGTCACAGGGATGAGACCAGATCACTCTCATTATTGCCAGTCCTGTGTTTGTCCCTCTCTCCTCCCCACACTCCCTAGTTTTCCTTCTCTCCTTCATCCCTGACTTTTATTTATTTCTGACAAATTGACGAGGAGCAGTTACAGCCCCTTGTGACGGAGCAAATGGAACAATAAGACCAAAGCAGGTCCTAGCACTGAATATCGGCAGAGACCTCATCCTGCTGAGAAATCTCATTTGCCCTGTATAGTAGGGTTGAGGTAGGGCAGGGGGATTAAGAACATCGGTGTGGAGTTTTCCTGGCTTAGTTTAACTGTGAGGCTGCATGAGGAATTCATTCAACTTCTGTTTCTTGCACTCTGATTGAATCGCTGCTCCTCATAATTTTAAGTCTTAATATCAACGGTGCGACTAACTGCTGTCTATGTGTAATGGCGACGCATTGCGCGATTTCGATACTCGTGCTATCTGCTAAATGTCCTCTGCTAAATGTCTTTCAAAGATGTTCTGGTAATTGTATCTGTGGCTTACTGGAGAAGATTGGGCTTTCAGATAACAACTTTAGATTCTGGTGATTCATTCTTTGTGATAGATTAAAGGAACAATTTTCTTCAAACTGCACATCAGCAATAATTATTCTGTTTCTTTGTAAACAATAAACTTCATTTGTCTGGTATAGGTTTTTTGCTGTGATTCTTTATTGTTAATTTTTAAATGTCCTTTAAAAGCCACGGCCAGTTTCTGTGTTAAAATAATTTTGTAAATAAAATCCCATCTAGTAATTACACTCAGTGGCCACTTTATTAGGTACACCTGTTTATAGGCATCTGTTAGTCTTGCGAGACCATGGATCTGCGCCTGGAAAGTCTTCACTCTCCAGGACGCGGGCCTGGACGAGGTTGTATGGAAGACTAGCAGTTGCCCATGCTGCAAGTCTCCGCTGTCCACAACACCAATGTTGTCCAAGGGAAGGACATTAGGACCCATACAGCTTGGCACCAGTGTCGTCGCAGAGCAATGTGTGATTAAGTGCCTTGCTCAAGGACACGACACATTCCCTCGGCTGGGTTCGAACTCACGACCTTCAGGTCGCTAGTCCAATGCCTTAACCACTTGGCCACATGCCCACACCTGTACACATGCTCATTAGTGCAAATATCTAATCAGCCAATCACGTGGCAGTAACTCAGTGCATAAAAGCATGCAGAACATGGTCAAGCAGTTCAGATGTTGATTAGTCAAAACATCGGAACGGGGAGGAAATGTGATCTTTGTGGGCTTTGTCTGGAGAATGATTGTTGGTGCCAAATGGGGTGGCTGGAGTGTCTCAGAACTGCTGAGCTGGGAGTTTCACCACAACAGTTTACAGAGAATGGTGCAATAAACAAAAAAAAACCCAGTGCGTGGTAGTTCTATGGGTGAAAATGCCTTTTTAATGAGTGGCCAGAAGAGATTGGCCACTCTGATTCAAGCTGGCAGGAAGACAACAGTAACTCAAATAACCATGCCTTACAACACATCAAACCTTGAAGTGGATGAGCTACAGCAGCGGAAGACCAGGAGCATACGCCCCATGGCCATAGGTATAGGAGGTACCTAATAAGGTGGCATGAATATCGGTGGATCTAATTGCATCTTTAATGGACCAATAGTGGCCAATAGGACACCTCAGGCTGGGTCAGGAATTCCTCAGCTGGCAGCCCAGGAGGGAAAGGTCACAGGTAATTGGCTGACAGTCCAACATCGACTCTGTTGTTCTAGGCCTAACCTCTACCCCATGGGCTCTAAATAGCAACGCTAGGATAGGAAACTATAGGCCAGTAAATGTAACATCTGCTACCCAGATGGTGCTGGAGTCTATAAACAGAGTTAGTCACTTAGGAAGCCTTAATGCCCTCAATCCATGTTAACATGGCTATATGTGAAATGAAAATCATTGTTAAAGTGGTTTACAGTTCAAGGAGAAAACTCACAGAGTTGATAGAGGGAAGCCATAAGACAATTGAACATCGCATCCTCCTTTTCCAGGGAAGCCATCTCCCTTTTGTTTCTATTTCTGCTGGTCCTCTTACACCCTTCCTTCTTTCCAAACAAACTGTCTCACCTTCCCCCAGTTTCTTTACCCTCCACAAATGGGTTCCATCAAACTGTCATCCACAATCAAACCACTGAATCTTCCCACCCCATTACTGTTCCCACCTGCCCACCGTCCTTCATCTGGTTCCACTTGGCAGCACATTTTCTTACCAGATCTCATCATTTGCAGCCCTTTGTTGCATCCACATGTCACTTCCCGGCCACTGTCACCACCCCTAACTCCAGCTGACTCTATCAACCTCTCCCCAGATGGATGTGTGTGAGTATCGCGTGCCATCTCGTCTCATCTCTCTATACAAGCTAATTCCCCCCTCCACTCTGCATCTTGTTGCAGGGTCTCCACCTGAATCACTGGCAATTCCTCTGCCTTCACACAAACTGCCTGACCCACCGAGTTCCTCCAGTAGTTTGTTTCTTGCCAATAAAGGATTGGTACACAAATTAAAAGTATTGGAGAAGTGTATTAACGTGGATTCAAGACCTATTTTGAAACAAAAGATCAAGAGTTGGAATAAATGTTTCTTCTTGAAACCAGGAGGTAATAAAGTGGAGTGCTCCAAAGATCAGATCATAGTCCTCAATCATTTACTACCTGCTTGGTGACTTGGAGAGGCAGACTAGGAGGCGTCCAAGTTTACAGCTGTCATGGGGGAAAAGAAGTGGGAGAGCACATTGCGGTGTGATACAGAGCGAGTGGGTGAAAGTACAGTAAATGGAGTTTTGTGTGGGAAAGTGTGAGGTCCTGCACCTGAGAAAGGAATCGGAAGGTAGACTGTTGCCCAAATGAGTGAGGCACAGGTTAGAATTCAGCTGTGGCAAGTAAGTAAAATGATGTGTAAAAATACACCAATGTATTGCTGTGATTGTACAAGTTCTGGAGTTTCCACACTGAAGTACTATGTGTCTTGATCCCTTAAGACCATAAGACATGCGAGCAGAATTAGGCCACCTGGCCCATTGAGTCTGCTCTGCCATTCAATCATAGCTGATCCTTTTTTCTGTCTCCTCAACCCCAGTTCCCAGCCTTCTCCCTGTAACCTTTGATGCCACGTCCAATCAAGAACCTATCAATCTCTGCCTTAAATACACCCAATGACCTGGCCTCCACAGCTGCATGTGGCAACAAATTCCACAAATTCACCATCCTTTGGCTAAAGAAATTTCTCCACATCTTTGTTTTGAAAGGGTGCCCTTCTATCCTGATGCTGTTCTAGACTCTCCCACCATGGGAATCATCCTTACCACATCGACTCTGTCTGGGCAATTCAACATTTGAAAGGTTTCAGTGAGATCCCCCCCACCCCATCCTTCTGAATTCCAGTGAGTACAGACCTAGAGCCATGAAACGTTCCTCATATGATAACCCTTTCATTCCTGGAATCATCCTTGTGAACCTCCTCTGGACCTTCTCCAATGCCAGCACAACTTTTCTAAGATGAGGGGCCCAAAACTGTTAACAATACTTAAGGTGAGGCCTCACCAGTGCCTTATAAAGCCTCAGCATCACATCCTTGCTCTTGTATTCTAGACCTCTTGAAATGAATGCTAACATGACAGTTGCCTTCCTCACTACCAACTCAACCTGCAAATTAACCTTCAGTGTATTCTGCACAAGGACACCCAAGTCCCTCTGCCTCACAGATTCTTGGATCTTCCCCCGTTTAGAAAATAGTCCGCACGTTTACTTCTACTTCCAAAGTGCATGACCATGCATTTTCCAACATTGTATTTCATTTGCCACTTTCTTGCTCATTCTTCTAATCTGTCTAAGTCCTTCTGCATCTTACCTGTTTCCTCAACACTTCCTGCCTTTCCACCAATCTTCGTATCATCTGCAAACTTAGCAACAAAGCCATCTACTTTATCATCTAAATTATTTATATACAGCATAAAAAGAAGTGGTCCCAACACCGACTCCCGGCAGCCAACCAGAAAAGGATCCTTTTATTCCCACTCGCTGCCTCCTACCAATCAGCCATTGCTCTAACCATGTTAGTAGCTTTCCTGTAATACCATGGGCTCTTAACCTGGTAAGCAGCCTTGTGTGTGGCACCTTGTCAAAAGCCTTCTAAAAGTCCAAATATACAACATCCACTGCATCCCCTTTATCTATCGGACTTGTAATCTCCTCAATGAATTCCAACAGGTTCATCAGGCAGGATTTTCCCTGAAGGAAACCATGCTGACTTTGTACTATCTTGTCCTGTGTCGCCAAGTACATAATCACCTTATCCTTAACAATTGACTCTGACATCCTAACAACCACTGAGGTTAGGCTAACTAGTCTATAATTTCCTTTCTGCTACCTTCCTCCTTTCTTAAAGAGTGGAGTAACATTTGCAATTTTCCAGTCCTTTGGCACCATGCCAGAGTCCAATGATTTTTAGAAGATCATTTCTAATGCCACCACAATCTTAACACTACCTCTTTCAGAACACCAGGGTGCAGTTCATCTGGTCCGGGTGACTTATATACCTTTAGGTCTTTCAGTTTTTTGAGCACCTTCTCTCTTGTAACAGTAACTGCACTCACTTCTCTTCCTTCACACACTACAACATCAGGCATACTGCTAGTGTCTTCCACAGTGAAGACTGACGCAAAATACTCATTTAGTTCAGCAGCCATCTCCTTGTCCCGTTATTATTTCTCCTGTCTCATTTTCTACCAGTTCTATATCCACTATCATTTCTCTTTCATTTTTAACATACTTGAAGAAACTTTTACTATCCACTTTGATATTATTTGCTAGCTTGCTTTCATATTTCATCTTTTACCTTCTAATGATTTTTTTCATTGCTCTCTGTAGGTTTTTAAAAACTTCCCAATCCTCTATCTTCCCACTAGCTTTTGCTTTGTTGTATGCCGTTGTTTTACTTTTAAAACAGCTTTGACTTCCCTTGTCAACTGTGGCTGTACTATTTTACCATTTAAGTATTTCTTCATTTTTGGAATACACATGTCCTGCACCTTCCTCATTTTTCCCAGAAACTCACCCCATTGCTGCTCTGCTGACATCCCTGCCAGCAGCTCCTTCCAATTTACCTTGGCCAATTCCTCTTTCATACCACTGTAATTTCCCTCACTCCACTGAAATACTGCAACATCAGACTTTACTTTCTCCCTATCAGATTTCAAGTTGAACACAATCATATTGTGATCACTAAGGGTTCTTTTACCTTAAGCTCGCTAATGGCCTCAGGTTCATTACGTAACACCCAATCCAGTATAGCTGATCCCCTAGTAGGCTCATCACAAACTGCTCTAAAAAGCCATCTTTTAGGCATTCAACAAACTCACTCTCTTGAGATCCATTAGCAACCTGATTTTCCCAATCCACCTGCATGTTAAAATCCCCTATAATCACCATAACATTGCCCTTTTGACTCAACTTTTCTATTCCCTGTTGTAATCTGTGGTCCACCTCCCAGCCACTTTTGGAAGGCCTGTATATAACTGCCATCAATGTCCTTTTACCCTTGTAGTCTCTTAATTCAATCCACAAGGATTCAACATCTTCTGATCCTATATCACATCTTTCTACTGATTTGATACCTTTCTTTACCGGTAGAGCCACAGCACCCCCTCTGTCTACCTTTCAATCCCTCCAATATAACGTGTAACCTTGGACATTCAGCTCCCAACTTCAGCCACGATTCAGTGATGGCCACATCATTCAATCTGTAATATTGCAACAAGATCATCCACCTTATTTCTTATGCTACGTGCATTTAGATACAACACCTTGAGTACTGTATTTGCTATCCTATCTGACTCTGCATCTCTAATGTTTTGATACTCAGCCTGTTGGCTGCAACTAAGTCCCATCACCTGCCTGCCCTTCCTGACAATCTGACTGCAGGTTATCTTCACTTTTTCATCATCCGTCCTTTCCAGAATCCCTTCACTCTGGTTCTCACCCCCTGCCAAGTTAGCTTAAACCCTCCCCAACAGCTCTAATGAACCTCCCCATGAGAATATTGGTCCCCCTCAGGTTCAGGTGCAACCCGTAAATTTTCTCCAGTATGTTTACATTTCCTTCAGCTCCTCATTCACTTCAAGCCTTTTCTCCACTCTTCTGCTTTCTTGCATGAAGGCGGAAGCAAAATCTATCTTAACATCTTTGTCGTTTCAATATTTGCAGCCTACTTTGTCCTGTTTCAGTCAGTAAAGGGACCCAGATTAACCTTTGATGATTTGGTTCGATTTAAGATTCTCCTTTCAACTTGATGCTAGATTTTATCATAGTCAGGATTGCCCTCTCTCTTCCATTTTGTCCATTTATTCATTAAATATTGAAGTCTACATTTAAGTAGACTTCATTCTACATTGAGTATGCTAGAATTCTTAATTCCCAACTTTGGTCATTTTGCTACCATTCCTTGTAGCAGCTATTATACTTCACGTACTTGCTTCTATTTGTGCCTCTAATTCAGTGTGCTCGATAGGAATGGAGAATCAGACAGAAATCCCTCAAGTTTGTTTATTAGCATTTCCTCTGCCCTTTCTCTAGATGGAGATAAACTTTTTTATCCCTTACTGACAGATCCTGGTTATCTATAACCACCTCACAACCCTGCAGACAACAGGAATTCTGCAGATGCTGGAAATTCAAGCAACACACATCAAAGTTGCTGATGAACGCAGCAGGCCAAGCAGCATCTGTAGGAAGAGGTGCAGTCAACGTTTCAGGCCGAGACCCTTCGTCAGGACTAACTCACAACCCTGCAGTATTGCATTCCCATCTAATTCCCCTCTTCAGTTCATGGTCCTGGCTCCCATTCAAATGTGGCTCATCCAATGATGATTTCCGCTTTACCCTCCGTATCATGGCCTCCTGTCCCTTGGCTGACCAATCCTGTGGTTGTTAATCTAAGCCCTTTAAAGTACCATCCATCTCACCCAGGAGCAGAGGTATTCTCCTTGGCAAGCCCCTACTATTAATCCACAGTCACAGAAACATCTCCTGTGGGGCAAGGACTGGTTACAACACTGGGAGAACTGATTCCCATACAGACTGGGACAACCCTGACTTCACACTGGGAGGTCTGTAACTGCATTTACAGGGACAGGACGAGGATCAGCGATGGAACCCAGCAACATGAATCAACCCCTCGACACTGTCAAGACACACGCTGACAAGGGGTTGAGTCAGAACCAGAAGAGAGAGGGGTGAAGCCACACCAGGTTTAGAACATCTTTATTGATTTCAGGAGATAGAATTATGTACAAAACATTGCCCATCTCTCCTGCAGACGGGACGTCCTGACTGGTGCTGGAAGATCGACTCCGAGCTTGTCCAGAAACACTCACTACGCAGCCTGGCGCTCCTCCATCAGCTTCTTCCTCTTCAGCAGACGCCTCTCTCTCTCGTACTCCTTCATGCGCATCACGTAACTGGGATAAAAGAGCAAGATTACTGGGGCGCCTGCTGCTGTCTGACAGGCAACAGAAGGCCCACTGGTCACAGTCTAAACAAACACTGCAGTAGCAGGTGCACAGCAAGATCTCATAGATGTTATACCGCACCCCCCTCCCCCCTCCCCCCAATTCCCCTGGGTTGACAGGAGACCGGGGAACAGTTTCCCTGAAGCTCTGATACTGTGGTACAGGATGTTTGTCACCATCCTGTGGTTTGAGGTACGAGTTGGAAGGACCCAGGAACAACACAGCGCTTTACTCACTGGGAGACTCAATCAGGACTCTGTACCCCAGCTTTCCATGATGGGAGTGAAGTCTCAACCACGGTAAAGGGGGTGACACTAACATTTTCTACACCTTCGGGTAATTTATCTGCAATTGAGACCAAGTTTATCTTATCCTGTATTCTTTGTTGTACCCTGCAACGGTATCGATGCCATGTTTTGGGTGAACCTCATGTCTCCTGCAGTTTAGACTGGGGAGAGGGAGGATAAGGGGGCTGTTGGAGAATTAAGCCAGGTTCAATCGTTCAGTCAGCCAACACAAAAGTGAACCTTACTCCTCATGCTCGCACTTGTCCCAGTCGTGTCGCTCATGTTTGCACTCCAAGAAGTTGGGCCACATGTCCCTCTTACACTTCAGAAACTTGATGAGGTAGTGGGCACAGTAATCACGCTGGCTCAGGGGCAGCTGGGCGGCATTCATTTCTTCTTGGGTTGCAATCATCTCTGAGAGAGAAACAGAGAGGTATGCTACAGATAAGCCCACATGCATTACAGTGATGAAGCATCTCTACATCAATCATTCCAAGGCATTTCTCAAGAGGACCAAATGAAATCATGCAAAATAATTCAATGCCCAATCAATGCTACAAGCATCATGGGAGACTAAAACATCGAGCCGGCATCTGTCAGAAGATGACAGCCGGCTTCTGTACTCGAGCAATCTCTCTCTCTCTAACAAGATTTAAAGCTACGATGGTCGACAGGCAGTGGCAGGTATTCAAGGAGATAATTCAGTATAATGCCTGTTGGGAAATGGAGACCACGGGAAGAATGATCCATCAGTGGGAAACATGAATTAAATCAAAGGAAAGGGTAAACAAAATAACAAAGTGCAGGAACATTTTTGAAATTAGCAAAGGCTGGAAACATAAAGAGGGAGAGGTTTTGATAGTAAACCAGCCAGTACAACAACTCATAAAGGGAACCAGCAGGCAGTCAGACTTCCAAGGGGTATCTGACATCTGATATCCTAGCATGGATGTAGGATTATCTGACGTACAGAAAGTATCTGCACTGGGGCCTCCGTTATATGAAACATGAATTAACGAGATGAAGGAACAAGTAGATTGTAGACAGATCTGCTGATTGCGCAAAAATATGTCAGAAAGTAAGTTATACAGAGGATCTGGAATGAATGGCAAAAAAGCAGCATGGTGGTGTAGTTGGTAGCACAGCACTTTGCTGTCCAGGTGATAACTTCACTCGCCCCATCATTGAAATATACTCACAAACTATGGACTTACTTTGAAGGACACTTCATATCCTGTTCTTGACGCTTATTGCTTATTTATTTATTTATTTATTTATTGCAGTTTGTTGTCTTTGTCACATTGGCTGTTTGTTCGCCCTGCTGGGATAGTCTTTCGTTGGTTCTATTATGTTTCTCGGTGTTACTGTGCAGGCCCACAAGAAACTAAATCTCAGGGTAGTATATATGCACTCTGACAAAAAAATTTACTTTGAACTTTGAGACAAAAATCTGCAGCTTTGGAATTTCAAGCAAAGAATAAACTGGAGTAACTCAGTTGATCAAGTAGCACTTATGACAGCGAAGGGGTAGTTGATGTTTCAGCGCAAGACTCTATGGGCACAGCAGGTAATTAGGAAATCGAATACAACATTTGCTTCTATCACCAGCGGATTGCAATATAGAAGCAACAACGTTTTGCTATAAAACGTGGGGTTCTGGTGAGACCACCCCTGGAGTTACTGCACACAACTTTAATCTGCTTATTCAAAGGACGTGATGAGAAGGCTCATGGGTGAAAAAGATTGTCTTATGAGGGAAAGTGAAGCAGCTTAGGTCTATGCACATGGAGTGGAGTTTGCAGATCCGTTCTGTGACTGAAGATTCCTCCCACAATCCAAAGAAGATCAGGTTAGGATGAAATGAAGCTCATGAGTATAAAGAAGCCAGAAAAGAACTGAAGGGAATTAGAACAGCCAAGAGGGGCCATGAAAAGTCCAAGTAGAATTACGGTGAATCGCAAGACATTCTATACATACATCAAGAGCGAGAGGATAACTAGGGAGAGGGTGAGACCACTCATGGATAAAGGGGGGAACACTTGCTTGGATGGAGAGAATGTGAGTGAGGCACTTAGTGAGCATTTACCAAGGAAAAGGACAGGGAGGACCAGGAGATCAGTGTTGAGTGTACAAATACATTAGGGCACTTAGAGGTCAAGGAGGAGGAAGTGTTGGGCATCCTAATGAGTTTTAAGGTGGATAAGTCCCCCGGGCTTGATGGGATTTACCCCAGGTTACTGAAGGAGGCAGGAGACAAGATTGCTGGGCCTTGGCCAATATCTTCACGACTTCTAGCCACAGGCGAGGTCCCGGAGGACTGGCAAGTGGCTAATGTTGTACTTCAATTTAAGAAGGGAACAAGGAAAGATCTCAGGAACTATAGACTGGTGAGTCTCAAGTCAGCTGTAGGGAAATTGCTGGAGAAAATTCACAGAGATAGGATTTATAAGCTTTTGGAAACCCATAGGCTGATTAGTGAGAGGCAGCGTGGGTTTGTGAGGGGCCAGCTTGATTGAATTTTTTGACAAGATGACGAAGGTCAGGCAGTGGATGTTGTCTACATGGATTTTAGTAAGGCGTTTGACAAAGTCCCTCATGGGAGGCTAATCCAGAAGATTAAGATGCATGGGATCCATGAAAAATTGACTGGATTCAGAACAGCCTTGTGCATAGAAGACAGAGGGTAGTGTTTGAAGGGACCTATTCGCGCTGGAGCTCTGTAATTAGTGATGTTCTGCAGGGATCTGTGCGGGGACTGCTGCTGTTTGTGATGTATATTAGTAACCTGGATGAAAATGAAGATGGGTGGGTTAGTAGGTTTGCGGATGATACCGAGATTGGTGGAGTTGTTGATAGTGAAGAAGACTGGCAAAGAATACAGACAGTGCTGCCTTTAAGAAGTTTGTACGTTCTCCCTGTGACTGCGTGGGTTTCCTCCGGGTGCTCCGGTTTCCTCCCACAGTCCAAAGACGTACTGGTTAGTAGGTTAATTGGTCATTGTAAATTGTCCCGCGATTAGGCTAGGGTTAAATCAGGGGTTGATGGCACAGCTCGCAGGGCCGGAGGCCCTATTCTGGGCTGTATTTCAATAAATTTAAAAAAAGATCAGTTGCAGATATGGGCAGAGAAATGGCAGATGGAATCTAACCCTGATAAATGTGAGGTGTTGCACCATGGTAGAGCAAATGCAAAGAGACAGTACATTCAGGGTAAAATCCTTAACAGTGTTGCTGAGCAGAGAGATCTTGGGATCCAAGTTCATAGCTCCTTGAAAGCGGCTACACAGGTCAGTAAGGTCACTGAGGAGGATTATGGAATGCTTGTTTTTACTGGTCGACGCACTGAGTTCAAAAGTCAAAAGGTTGTGTTGCAACTTTTGAAATTCTGGTTAGGCCACATCTGGAGTATTGCGTACTCCACTATAGGAAGGATGTTGAGGATTTGGAGAGGGTGCTGAAGAGGCTTACCACCTGGTTTAGAGGGTATGTGCTGTCACGAGAGGCTGGATAAACTTGGGTTGTTTTCCCTGCAGCAGCAGAGGGGAGATCAGACAGAGGTTAATAAGACTATGAGAGGCATAGAGAGAGTAGACAGGGAGTATCTGTTTCCCAGGTTTGAAATGTCTAATAAACAGAGAGTTGTGGACACATGGAAGAAAGTACCGAGTTGTGTATCTGAGACTAGTACCTTAGAGACTTTCAAATCTAAACTCAATAGTCATTTCAACACACTATGTGAATAGGAATAGGCCAAGCTTTGTTGGGCCGAATGGCCTGTTCTTGTTAAAAAACTTTCTGATGTCCTAGTAAGGTGAGAGGGGGTAGGTTCAAGGGGGATGTGAGGGGTAAGTTTTTTTACTCAGAGAGGGGTAGATGCCTGGAATGCCCTGCCTGGTATGGTGGTAGAGGCAAATATATTAGAGGCTTTTAAGAGACGTTTAACAGATTGATGCAAGGAAGACGGAGGGATATGGACATTGTGTAGGTAGTAGGGACTAATGTTTGGTTGTTTTTGATTTGCCTTTCAGCTGGTTTGACACAACATTGTTGGCCAAATGCCTGTTCCTATGTTGACAGAAACTGTCGCTAGCGTGAGAGTGAATGGAAGGGAATGTGCAGTCTGATGTAGGATTTGTGAAAGCAGGAAGATTGATAGTCTGCATACACAATAGACAATAGGCACAGGAGTAGACCATTCGGCTCTTCGAGCCAGCACCACCATTCACTGTGATCATAGCTGATCATCCACGACCAGTACCCTTTTCCTGCCTTCTCCCCATATCCCTTCACTCCGCTATCTTTCAGAGCTCTAACGCTTTTTTGAAAGAATCCAGAGAACTGGCCTCCAAAAAAAGTTTCTGTGCTGTATAAATGGCTCCCTCTTGTTTTTACCTGGCTTCTTAATCAGAGCTGTGTCCAATAGCCCCAACTCTGGATAACACCGGTGTCATGCACCCTCCCTGATCGCATGCATTAACAGCAACCAGAATTGCATAGGACCTTAAAAATGTCTACATGCCACAGAAATGTACACCCCAGTCTCTGCATAAAAATGTCTACATACCAGACACGTAAACCCCAGTCTCTGCATAATCCCCACAGTCCACATTGTCCCCCAATTATCCCTCTTTTGCTCCTTCCTTCCTCCCCCAATCCCAATGTACCCTCTGCCCTCCATCATTCTCCCTCAACCTCTCCCACGTCTTCTCTCCCTCCATTCTCCCACTGTCTCTCGTTAGTGCTGCCTCAGACCCCTGATGAGCGTCTCCTCAGCACTCCAACCCCATTCCTCTGCCTTCCCCGACCCAAGTGACCTGGTGCATCCGACACCCCCCGCCCTCCCCTCCCTCCCAGCCCCTCTGCCGGCTGACAGGCCGTGAACCCCGGGACGTCCCAGCACTGCCGCCGGCTGCAGCATCCGGACACCAGCCAAGGGCGACTCACCGCGCTTTTTGCGCTCGGGGAGGCCGAGCTCGGGCGGGAAGCTGGGTAGGGATTTGGGATCGGGCTCCACATCTGGCTCCGACAGGTACCGCCGCACCAGGTGAGCCCCCATCGCGGCTGCAGTCCGCCGACTCAGGGTCACCTACCACCACCCGGATGTGAACCGCAGACTTCCAGGGCAATGCCGCCGCCACTCTGCGGGGCGTCAACCGAGTGACGTCATTGCAGGGCGGAAATCCATTTAAAGGCACGTGTGCGTACACCGAGCCTACTTTGTGGCTACTGCAATGCAATTGGGCAGTTTGGGAATGTGGCAAAGTACTCCCATGCAAAAGTTTGGGCTTCGGGTTTAAATACGCAAAAATGTTGGGGAAGTTCAGCAGATCAGGAAGCATCTATGCAGGGAAATGAACAGTAGTGTAGCAGTTAGCTTGGGACGTCGGAGTTCAGCTCGGGCATACTTTCGAGGGTTGAAATGTTTAATACCAGAGTGCGTGCATTGAAGGCGTCAGGGTGTGGGTTTTGAACTCTGGGATCGGGTGCCTGGTACGGCGGTAGAGGTAAATACATTAGAGGCTTTTAAGATATGTTTGGATATGCACATGGATGTAAGGAAGATGGAGAGATTTTTGATTTGCTTTTTAGCTGGTTCAGCAACAACATTGTGGGCCGAATGGCCTGTTCCTGGGATGTTTTGGACTCACAACTATCAATCCTGCCCTCCTCAGTCTCTCTCTTCCGCCCAGGACTACGGACAGTGGAGGAACACATGCTGTTTAGCCACAGTAATGAAGAATGTGCTGGAAGAACTCAGCAGGTTGAGCAGCCTCTGTGGGAGGAAAGGAATCATTCGTGGCAACACTCACAACATGCTGGAGGAACTCAGCAGGTCGGGCAGTATCCGTGGAAATGATCAGTCAACGTTTCGGGCTGGAACCCTCCATCAGGACTGAAGAGGGAAGGGGCAGAGGCCCTATAAAGAAGGTGGGGGAGAGTGGGAAGGAGAAAGCTGGTAGGTTCCAGGTGAAAAACCAGTAAGGAGAAAGATAAAGAGGAGGGGGAAGGGAAGCAGGGAGGTGATAGGCAGGAAAGGTGTAGAGGAAAGCACAATGGGTAGTAGAAGGAGGGGGAACCACGAGGGAGGTGATAGGCAGCTGGGGGAGGGGGCAGAGTGAAACTGGGATGGGGGTGTTGTGAGTGTTGCTTTGACCCCAGCATCTGCAGATTATTTGGTGTTTATGAATCATTTGTGGTTCAGCGTGAAACTGCATCAGGACTTCATTACTACAGATTTCAGCATTTGCAGCCTCTTGAGTCCTTTTGCATGGCGTGCTTATTCTCAGGCATAACTTTCTTTTTACTCATTTCTTTCAAAAATGTTTGAAATTACAAATTAATAGAATACACACTCAGTGGCCACTTTATTAGGTACACCTAATGCAAATATCTCATCAACTAATCATGTGGCAGCAACTCAATGCATAAAAGCACGCAGACATGGTCAAGAGGTTCTGTTGCTGTTCAGACCAAAGATCGGACTGGGGAGGAAATACGATCTAAGTTAGTTTGACTGTGGAATGACTGCTGGTGCCAAATGGGCTGGTTTGAGTACCTCAGAAACTGTTTTCTGTGGGGATTTTCACGCACAACGTGGTGCAAAAAAAATCCAAAGGAAATTGAAATACGATGGAACATGATCAGAATCAGGTTCACTATCACCGGCATATGACATGAAATTTGTTAACTTAGCAGCAGCTGTTCAATACATATCTAGTGGAGAAGAAAAATAAAACAATAAACAAATCAATTACATATATCGAATAGATTAAAAAATGTGCAAAATCAGAAATACTATCTATTAAAATAAGTGAGGTAGTGTTCAAAGATTAAATATCGATTTAGGAATCAGATGGCAGAGGGGAAGAAGCTGTTCCTGAATCGCTGACTGTGTGCCTTCAGGCTTCTGTACCTCCTGCCTGACGGTAACAGTGGGAAAAGGGCATGCCCTGGGTGCTGGAGGTCCTTGATAATGGACACGGCGTTTCTGAGACACGGGTCCTTGAAGATGTCCTGGGTACTTTGTAGGCTAGTACCCAAGATGGAGCTGACTAGATTTACAACCTTCTGCAGCTTCTTTCAGTCCTGTGCAGTAGCCCCTCCATACCAGACAGTGATGCAGCCTGTCAGAATGCTTTCCATGGTACAACTATAGAAGTTTTTGAATGTATTTGTTGACATGCCAAATCTCTTCAAACTCCTGAGAATGAGGATAATGTATGTATATATATATATATATATATATATACACACACACACACACACACACACACACACATATATATATACACATACATATACATACATACACACATTGTCCTAATAGTAATATCTACAATTGGTGTCATCCCAAAGGCACTACACATTACCATTAAACAATTAAGCCTACACAGCAATATCTCCAGAAAGCCACAGTGCTAAATACCACCACAATAGTCCGAAATTTTGAGAGTGTCTAGGACTTCCAGGTGGTCCACAACAGGGGTGATTGATGTTTATGGCCTAAGGTAGAAGGAGATGAGTTCTACAGCTCTCGTTACATGCACGTGCAGTTCAACTCTTTGAGCGAAAATGCAGAAAGTTTGAAGTTAATAACTCATCTTCTTCTACCTTAGGCCACAAAGTTATCAATCATCCCTGCTGTGGACCGCTTCTGGAGGTCCCAGACGCTGACTTCTACAAAGAAGGGATCCGTATGCTCCACGATCGCTGGACTAATGCTACGTTTTCTAAGATTGACTCCGCCTACCTTAGGCAATGAACTTATCAATCACCCCTCATAAATACAAGCCTAATCTAGTTTTAGAGTCAAAATCCCTCAAATTATATTATGACCAATCCATTATTACAGATAGGAGAATTCATAATAATCATCTGGGTATAATAACACAGGATAAACAAGCAAGAACCAAAACAAGAGAAAATCTGCGGATGCTGGATATCCAAGCAACACACACACAGGATGCTGGAGCCACTGAGCAGACCAGGCAGCATCTATGGAAAAGCGTAAACAGTTGACATTTCAGGCTGAGACAGTTCATCAGGACTGGAAAAAAAAAGAGTAAGAAGGTGGGGGGAGGGGAGGGAGGTGGTAGGTGATAGGTGAAACCAGGAGAGGGGGAGGGGTGAATTAAAGAGCTGCAAAGTTGATTGGTGAAAGAGATAAAAGGGCTGGATCGGGGGAACCTGAGAGGAGAGAACAGAAGGCCATGGAAGAAAGGGAAACGGGAGGAGCACCGGAGGAATGTGATGGGCAGGTGAAGAGATAAGGTGAGAGAGAAATGGGAATGAGGAATGCTGAAGGGGTGTTGGGGGGGGGGAATTACTGAAAGTTCATGAAATCGATGTTCAAGAGCAACTTAATAGGTATAGCCATTCCAAACACATGTAACATACAAATATAAATAAGTGGAAAAACACCAGAAATATCCTCAATTAAAAGAGGAAATTGAAAGACTATGGAACATGAACAAGGTATGCTGTCCCAATAGTAATATCTACAACTGGTCTCATCCCAAAGTCACTACATAATAGCATTAAACAATTATAATCATATCCAAATAGCGAATACATATGATAAGTAATGGAGAACCAAACACCAGTCCCTGTGGTGCACCACTGGTCCCAGTCCTCCAGTCTGAAAAACAAGCCTCCTCTACCACCCTCTGCCTCCTATCCCCACCTTTATGCAATCCCGTCCATAAAGCCATTCTGTCAATTGCATATGAGTTCTGGCCTTTTGAAATGTTAGTAACTCCCGAATCTCAGAATCCCTTCCAATAACTTCCCCACCTCTGATGTAAAGCTCACTGGCTTGCATCATTATGACGACATCAGCTATCGCCAAGTCTTCTAGTACCTTACTTATGGTTAACTCAATACGATCTCAACAAGTTTACCACTCATTCTTCTCCGCTCCAACAAACATAGACCCACCCTGTCCAACTTTCCTTCATACACAAAATAATCTGCAGATGCTGTTGTCAAAGGGACACTCACAATGCGCTGGAGGAACTCAGCAGGTCAGTCAGCATCAGTTGAAAAGATTAGTCGATGTTTTGGGCCGAAACCCTTTGTCAGGACTGAAGGAAGAACTTTGGGGAGGGTTTGAAGAAAGCTGGTAGTTGAAAAAAACAGTAATTTTTAAGACAAAGGGGTGGGGGAGGGGAAGCAGGGAGGTGATTGGCAGGAGAACAATGCAAAGTAGTAGAAGGAGGCAGAACTATGAAGGAGGTGATGTAAAATAGGGATAGAGGAAGGGAGGGGGAGGGAATTACCAGAAGTTGGAGAATTCCATATTCATACCAAGGGGCTGGAGACTACCTAGACCGTATATGAGGTGTTGCTCCTCCAATCCGAGTTTAAACGGTGAAACCGACGCAGATTGGGGGACTGCTTTGTCGAGCACCTCCACTCCATTGGTGAAACCTGACGCAGATTGGGGGACCACTTCGTCGGGCACCTCCACTCCATCTGCCACAACAGACAGGATCTCCTGGTAGCCACCCACTTCAACTCTGCTTCCCGCTCCCATTCAGATATGTCCATACATGGCCTCCTCTACTGCCATGATGAGGCTAAACTCAGGTTGGAGGAGCAACACCTCATATACCATCTAGGTAGTCTCCAGCCCCTTGGTATGAACATAGAATTCTCCAACTTCCGGTAATTCCCTCCCCCTCCCTTCCTCTATCCCTATTTCGCATCACCTCGCCTCCTTCTACTATTGTTCTCCTGCCAATCACCTCCCTGCTTCCCCTCCCCCACCCCTTTGTCTTAAAAATTACTGTTTTTTTCAACCACCAGCATTCTTCAAACCCTCCCCAAAGTTCTTCCTTCAGTCCAGACGAAGGGTTTCGGCCCGAAACGTCAACTAATCTTTTCAACTGATGCTGACTGACCTGCTGAGTTCCTCCAGCGCATTGTGAGTGTTCCTTCCTTCATACACAAGTCCCTGCATCTCAAGAACCAACCCAGTGATTCTCCTTGGCACTCCTTCCAATTCAACCACACCCTTCCTTAAACACGGAGTCCAAAACTGTATAGGATACTCCAGATGCAATCTCACCAGTGTTCTGGAAAGTTGTATCAAAACTCTCCAAAGTTTCTACATTGATATCTCTTGAAATAAGTGCCCACATTCCATTAGCTGATTTAATAACCACAAGTCTGCATGGTCCCATTTTACTCAATAATCTCTTGTGAGGCATCTTATTGAAGCCCCTCTGAAAGCCCACGCACACCATACCAAATGGCATGTCCTATCCATTCTGACAGTTACAACCTCAAATGCTAGCGCATTTTTAAATATACTTTCCCTTTTATAAACCCATGTTTGCTCAGCCAAATCCTGTACTTTCCTCATGCCCTATTGGCACTTCCACACAGTATATTCCAGCAAGTTCCCTACTATCGTGTCACAATAATTGATCTTTAATTCCTGGTTTTCTCTGTCGGAAAAAGAGCAAGGGATATATAATGGCAAATTTGACCAAATGGACAACTGTCACCACAAAGCTGTATCCATGGAAACCATGATCACACCATTATAACATTATGACACGCAACATTTGCTCTCTGACAGAGCATTGAACAGATTGGGAGATGAAATTACAATTGATTACAGATATATTGCCTCTAATTCATACCAAAGATTGTCAGGCCAGCTTATATGTCACTGTAGACCCACATGGAGGTATTTGACTTACAATAGCCCAGTGAAATGTTTTAGCTATGTCTTCGGTTGTGCAATGAACAGCCAAGACTAACTTTCCATTGATATTCACAAGCAAAGAATGTATCGTATAAAATACTCAGATAAAGTATCTCGCTGATTCCCATAAACCTCCGTGTACATAAAAACCTAGAGCAGGGACAGCATACTGGTCACCAAGCATACTTGCGTACTAATCCTATTGACCCGTCCTTTTTTAGACCAGGGTCCCAAAACTGCACACAACACTCCAAGTGAAACCTCACCAGTGCTTTATAAAGCCTTATTTATTTCACTTTGTGACTATTGTATAATCTATTTTTGTATGTCAGACCATCGTGTCTGACCTGCCTTTGGTATTTATTATGAAACCTTAATTGGTACTTGGGTGGGAAAATGGATTATTCAGCAGAAGCTGAGCAGGTACTGCAGAAACACTGAGCTTGCAATCACACTGGGACCTGGAGCCTCTGATCTTTGTATTGTGGATAACTTGTGCGTCTGGTGATGTAGGCTCCACAGAATTCTCTCCTGACCTGGACTCTAGCTGAATGGCGAGAGGCCCCTAGCTGAGCAAGACTTGTAGGAAGAAATGCAAGTCTCTGACTGGGTCAAAGTCAAGCTTGTTTGTCATCTGCACAAGTACGTGTGGGCACCGGTGCTTTGTCAATCTGAACCTGCAGCAGCATCACAGACACACAGCATCACCTACGCATCATTCCCAAATAAGCATGAACATAAATCATACAAAATTTCTTCAAATAATAACGCAATAAGGACAATAATAACAAAATCTATTTTAATGCAGAGTGGCCATAGAATTGCTAAACTGTAGTGGTTAGTGTTGTACAGAACGTTCTGGGAAAGTTCTTGAACCTTGAGTGGGATTTTAGGTTTCTCTGTCTCTTGCCGATGACAGCTGTGAGAAGATGGCATGTACCGATGGTGAGAATCTTTAATGATGGATGTTGCCTTCTTGAAGCGGCCTCTCCTATAGATACTACCAACGGCGGGGAGAGACGTGCCTGTGATGCAATGGGCTGAGCCTCTACTTCCAGCAGCTTCTGCATTCAGGTTTATATTTGCTCTGCGGCAAGGGAGGGGTGAGAAATTTCTACAGATGTACTGTGGAGAGCATTCTACCTGGCTGGATCACCATCTGGTATGGGGGGAGGGGGGTTGTGACAGTGGCTTTGCACAGGATCGAAATAAGCTGCAGAGAGTTGTAAACTCAGTCATCTACATCGTGGGAATTAGTCTCCCCAGCATCCAGGGCATCTTCAAGGAGTGACGCCCCAACAAAGACCCGCTAAGGGTGAAGGCAAGGCAGCGGATGTTGTCTACACGGACTTTAGTAAGGACTTTGACAAGTTCCCGCATGGGAGGCTGGCCAAGAAGGTTCAGTCGCTTGGCATTCAGGGTGAGGTAGTAAATTGGATCAGACTTTGTTAGCCTTTGTGGGAGAAGACAGAGAGAGGTAGTAGAGGGTTGTCTCTCTGACTGGAGGCCTGAGACTAGTGGAGTGCTGCAGGGATTGGTGCTGGGTCCATTGTTATTTACCATCTAATGGGGTTAGCTGCATCAGCAGATTAGTGGATGACACCAAGATTTGGGGTGTAGTGGACTTCCCAAGCTTGCAACGCGATCTGGACCAGCTGGGAAAATGGCAGATGGAAGTTAATGCAGACAAGTACGAGGTGTTGCACTTTGGGTGGATTACCCAGTGTAGGTCTTGTACAATGAATGGTAGGACACTGAGGAATGGAGTGGAATAAAAGGATCTGGGAATACAGGTCAATAATTCACTGAAAGTGGTGTCACAGATAGATAGGGTCCTAAAGAAAGCTTTTGGCACACTGGCTTTCACAGATCAAAGAACTGAGTACAGGAGATGGGATGTTATGTTGAAGTTGTACAAGACATTGGCGAGGCCTAATTTGGAGTACTGTGTGCAGTTTTGGTCACCTACATACAGGAAAGATGTAAATAAGGTCAAAAGAGTACAGAGAAAATTTACAAAGATGGTCAGTGGGACTGGAGGACCAGAGGTATAAGGAACGATTGAACAGGTTAGGACTTTATTTCTTAGAATGTAGAAGATTGAGAAGAGATTTTATAGAGGTTTACAAAATCATGAGGGGTATAGATAGGGTAAATGCAAGCAAGCTTTTTATAATGAGGTCGGATGAGACTAGAATTAGCAGTCATGGGTTAGAGGTGAAAGGTGAGCAGTTTAAGGGGAACACGAGGGGAAACTTCTTCACTTAGAGAGGGTGATGAGAGCGTGGAACAAGCTCCCAGTGCAAATGGTGGATGAGATTTCAGAAGTATGGATTGGGACAAGGATGGTAGGAGTATGGAGGACTCTGGCGTGGGTACAGGTTGAAGGGACTAAGCAGCTTAAATGGTTGTGCACAGACTAGATGGGCTGAAAGGCCTGTTTCTGTGCTGTATTCTTCCATGAGTCTGTCACTCTGTGTCTTGCACTGTACTGCTGCTGCAAAATAACAAATTTCATGACGTATGCCGGTGATACTAAACCTGATTCTGAACAAAACCATTTCACAAAATGAACTGTGTGAAAAAGTGAAGGATGATTACTGTAAATTGCCACATATGAATTAAGCTGCTATGGGATTCTGTACTCAAATAAACTGCAACCATGCGCCATGCATGT
Organism: Mobula birostris; assembly: GCF_030028105.1. Classification (NCBI taxonomy): domain Eukaryota; kingdom Metazoa; phylum Chordata; class Chondrichthyes; order Myliobatiformes; family Myliobatidae; genus Mobula; species Mobula birostris. Next base: position 14,272,195 of record NC_092401.1, read on the forward strand.
TCTCAAATAGGACACCGAACTTTGATCTTGTAATCTCTTACTAGCTTTTCTTTCAGTTAGTCCTGACGAAGGGTCTCGGCCCGAAACGTCGACTGTACCTCTTTCTAAAGATGCTGTCTGGCCTGCTGCATTCACCAGTAACTTTTATGTGTGTCACCGAACTTTGAGTAGGGATTGGGGAGAATACGTGAACAGAGGTGACTAGAGTTGCTCTGTGGACCGGCATAAATGGCTTCTTTCTGTGTTTTACCGAAATCAGGAGTATTGAAATGATGTTAATGAGATGTTAGCCAAGCAACCAGTAGAGGGGGATCAAGTAAAGAATTCCAGAGACCAGGTGTGATGTTACATTTAGCAAAGAGCCTACAGGTTGGGTGTGTTAACAAGCAGTGCCCATCGGACCCACTAATCCACTGTTAACTAACAAGGCAAGTGCTGTGACCTGGAAGGTCTGTTCCATCTCCCCATGACAACCCTGTTCTGTCAGGCTGGCCAAAATCAGCTTGTCCGTCAGGCTACTGACTGACATACAGTATCTTACTGATATTCATGAAATTAGGACAAAGAACAAAAATAGTAACTAACTGCAGGTTATTTTGAAATATGTCAACATACTTCGCCAGTAGGGTCAGGCTGTTGGATTTCCACCCATTTCAATTTTTTGAGGTCAGCAGAACCGTGGCTGGAAATCAGTCCGAGGCCCTTTGTTTGGATGGATGGTGCGTTGTGATACACAATCCAAGGCAGAACAGTATGGAGGGCAAGCTGTTACCCACACAGCTGATGAGTCCAAAAGAATGGCAGAGACTGATACAGTTTGGCACCAGCAACATCTCAGGAGATGCCAGTCAGCTCTGAACTCAAAGTAGGACTGCCTGAGAGGTTCTAGCTCCGGGCTTTTCTTAGGCTGTACTCTAAGTGGATATAACTGCAATTCAGCAGCAGTTTGAGATCAGAGTTTTCTTTCTCATAGGTGACATAGTCATAGTCGTAGTCATACTTTATTGATCCCGGGGGAAATTGGTTTTCGTTACAGTTGCACCATAAATAAATAAGCTGCCAGTCATGGCTGATAGGCCCCATCTGCCTGAAGCGACTGATTTTAAAGCATCACTCACCCGCCTTTGCCCCCTTCTCCAGTCATTGGGAGCATTTAATAGGTAATTGGAGCTTATCCGCACTACCCCCTGACAACGACAACTTTCAGACTGGAAACCAGTAGCGCCCTAGTAATAGCATAACCGCACAAAATGTCCTGTGACTTAAAGGTATGACCCTTCATTAATTATTGAAAGGATCTCCAGAAGTGTCCTGCCATTACAAACAGGATGATCAGATAAGTTGGGTGAACCAGGTTCAGGAACAGTTATTACCCTCTCAACCATCAGGCTCTTGAACCAGAAGGGATAACTTCACTCACCTAAACACTGAACTGTTCCCACAACTCATGGACTCACTTTCAAGACTCCTCGTCTGATGATCTAGGCATTCATTGTTTATTTATTTACTTATTTCTTTTTTTTTGTATTTGCACAGTTTGCTGTCCTTTGCACATTAATTGTTGGTCCGTCCTGTTGGGTGCATTATTTCATTGATTCTGTTGTGTTTCTTGGATTTACTGTGTATGCCTGCAAAGACATGAACCTCACTGTTGTATATGGTGACGTATACAATATGCATTCTGATAAATTTCTTTTGAACTTTGAACTATATAACTTGACAGACTATACAACGTCTTGCAAACAATTTCACTTCATAAGAACATAAAACCATAAGTTCAAAGTTCAACATACAATGTATATTTATTATCAAGGTATGTATAAATTATACAACCTTGAGATTCGTCTACTTGCAGGCAGTTACAAAGCAAGAAACCCGAAGAACCCAATTTTTAAAAAAAACAACACCCAATGCGCAGAGAGGAAAAAAAAACACAAATCGTGCAGACAATAGAAGCAAGCAACAGAACTCAGAACAAAATTGAGTCTGCAGATGCAAATCCCTGGAGCATCCGGGGTAGGCCCAAAGCCTCAGACTCGGTTCATTGTATTAGTAGGGCAAATCAGCGTGAAGCTAGCAGACTTGAAGCACAGCAGCCGGAGCAGTCTCACAGCCTTAGCACCATGAAGAGAAGAGTAATCATCATGGAAGAACGAGCAGAACTTGCTCAAACCTTGCTCCGGTCTCGACACCCTGCCTATGTGGGCTGGCGTTTAAATTGTCCGGCCACCGGGTCATGCCGCACATTAGGTCCTCGGCCCTGCCGCAGCGATATGCTCTGGGTCTAGACCTCACCACCCATACCATGGCCACAGTCAGACTGGCTCGGTGCTTAAATTGATCCAATCTAGCTCCCGGTTTAGGTGGACAGGCTCCAAAAACCCCTCAGCACTGACGCCTATCCAGGCTGTTTACTCCAACTCCATCTCTGATTCTAACGTCTTGACTATGCCTCAACCTTGCCTACCCCTGAACATGCCATGCTCCGACTTCGTATCGCACCCGCATGGCTCAACCCTCGAGTCAACCTCGCCTTCGTTGGCCTCTCCATTGTTTGCGGTGATAGTTTACCACAATTCACCACAGAAAAAGCATTATTAATCAAGTATTTAGTGGTATTTCTTGCCTTATTAACCACCAGTAAGCTGTCGCCCAACTTCAGCAGCGCTATCTGAAATCAGAAGATTCTAATACAGGAGCAGAATTAGGCCATTTGGCCCATCGAGTCTGCTCACGACATTTCATCATTCCCTTTCAGCCCTAATCTCCTGCCTTCTGCTCATGTCCCATCACGCCCTAACTAGTCAAGAATCTATAACCTCTGCCTTAAATATATCCAATGACTTGACCTCCACAACTGCCTGTGGCAACGAATTCCACAGATTCACCACCCTTTGTCTAAAGAAATTCCTCTTTATCTCTGTTGTAAAAGGACACCCCTCTCTTCTGAGTCAGTGTCCTCTGGTCCTAGACTCTCCCACCATCCACTCTATCAAGACGCTTCAACATTCGATAGGCTTCAATGAGACCACCCCTTATTCTTCTGAATTCATGTGAGTACAGGCCCAAAGCCAACAAATGCTCTTCATATGATGCACCTTTTAATCCTGGAATCATTTTAGTGAACCTCCTTTGAACCCTCTCCAATGTCAGCACATCCTTTCTTGGGTAAGGGTCCCAAAACTGCTCATGAATCTCCAGTGCTTTATTAAACCTCAACATTACATTTCTGCTTTGATATTCTAGTCGTACGAAATGAATGTTAACATTGCATTTGCTTTCCTCACTCCCGATTCAACCTGCAAATGAATTTTGTAGGAATTCTACACGAGGACTCCCAAGCCTCTTTGCACCTCAGATTTTAGTATTTTCTCTCATTTAGATAACAATCTATCCTTTTATTTCTTCTAGCAAACTGCATTAACATACACTTCCTGATATTGTATTCCATTTGCCACTTTTTTGTCCATTCTCCAAATCTGTCTAATTCCTTCTGTAGCCTCTCTACTTCCTCAAAACTACTGGCCCCTCCATCCATCTTCGTATTGTCCACAAACTTTGCAACAAAGCCATCAACTTCGTCATCGAAGTCATTGACATATAATGTAAAAAGAAGCGATCCCAACACAGACCCCTGTGGAACACTATTAGTCACTGGCAGCTAACCAGAAAAGGCTCCATTTATTCCCATTCTTCCCCCACTGCCAATCAGCCACCGCTTTATCCATGCTAGAATCGTTCTTGTAATACCATAGGCTCTTAACTTGTTAAACAGCCTCATGTGTGACACATTGTTAAAGGTCTTCTGAAAATCCAAGTACACAACATTCATCAATTCTCCTTCGTCTATTCTGCTTGTTATTTCTTCAAGGAATCCAACAGTTTTGTCAGGCATGATTTTCCCTTGAGAAAACCATGCTGACCATGGCCTATTTTATCATGTGCTTCTAAGTATCCCGAAACCACATCCTTAACAATCGACTTGGACACTAATACTCCGGCTATAATCTTCTTTCAGCCATGATTCAGTGATGCCCACAATGTCATACATGCCAATTCTGTGACTGTACTACAAGTTTATCTTCCTTATTCCATATACTGTGCGCATTCAAATATAAGAACTTCAGTCCCATATTCACTCTTTTTGATTTTGTCCCCCTTTTACATTGAAACTTATCCTGTTGACTGCTATCATCAGCCTCTCCTTGCTAGCAATCTCACTACACACTGCCTCTGTTTGTAAACCAAATACCCCATCCTCAGCACTATCACTGTGGTTCCCATGCCCCTGCCAAATTAGTTTTAACCCTCTCAAACAGCTCTTGCAAACCAGCCTGCAAGGATATTTGTACCTGCTCTTCCCTTCCCCAGAATGATCCATGAATCTGAACCCCTGCACCAGTTCCTCAGCCACTTTTATGGTAAATATTTTTCAAATTATGAGCACATAGATAAGGGTACACAGTCAGAATCTTTTCACTGGGCTAGAAATGTCAAACACCAGTGAACATGCTCTTAAGGTTAGAAGGTGGTGGCAGTTTAAAGGTGATGTGAGAGGCAATTTTTTTTTAACGCAGAGAATGGTAGGTGCCTGGAATGGTTACTGGGGTAGGAGTGGGAGCAGACAATTTGGTGGAGATTAAGAGACTTTTGTTCAGACACACTCACACACACATGAAAGGAATAGAGGGATATGGATGAAACACAGGAAGAGAACATTTCGTGTTGGCATCAAGATTGGCACAATTGTGGGCTGACTGACCTTTCCAGTGCTATAATGTTCTATGTTTACAAACATCACTGTGGCAACAGGGAGGGCATTTTCAATTTATGCAGCAATACCTCATCAAAGCCAAAACCACTCTACCAGGGAAGGCAACATTGCCATTTCCTGCTGCTCATTCTATCTTGTTCTATAAGCCTCAGCAGTTGCTCCACGAGATAATAAGCCTGGTTTGTACTGTGGGCGGAAACTGCTTTTGAGTGGAATCCTAACTGCTGAGATACTTTTTACCTCAAACTAATCATTAAGCTTCAAGACTTTGGCCTCAAATACCTCCTTGTGCAATTGTTCCCTCAACATCCTCACTTGCAGCCCCCAGTCAGATCGGACTGGCAACAGCATCTCCCCCACAATCTCCATCAGTAAAGGTGCACCAGGAGGCTGCGTGTCTAACCCCCTGCTCTACTCACCTTATACTTATGACTGTGTGGCTAGGTCATCATCAGCGATCACTTGTAGTTGAGTATGATTCTTCTCCTGGTGCTTGCTTGATCTGGTCACTTGTGGGTCTTGCAATGACTGAAGAGGCCGATCCGTGATCCACAAGTCCTCTTGCAGTGCTGGCAGGGGTAGGTCATTGAGGTGGTGGTGGATGTAGCTGGTTGGGCCTTTCCCAGTCTCTCCTTATGCTGAAGCCATTTAGTCTCAGCGGCACAGTGGGGGTATTCTCCGAGCTGTTGACTCCCCTCAAGGACAGTCCTTCTCCAGCTTTCCACACCCTGTGATAATTTCTCCCATCCATTCAGACTGATGTGGCACTTCCTCAGGTGGGTCTTGTCATTGTCCTTGAACCGTTTTTTTCTGCCAAGATGTGGCGAAGTGTTCTCGAGAAGGATGTCGTCAACTTGGATGGTTGGAGGTTTAGGAGCTTGACCTGGAGCAGGTTGGTGCAGGACTTGGGTTTTCTTGATGTTTAGATCAAGTCCCAGGAGCTAGTATGCTCCAGCAAAAGCATCCGTTACGCACCGCAGATCCTCCTCAGGACTTTTTATTATAGCAGGTCAATTGCAGAAGAAAGCCTGGGAAGAAAATCTCCCACTTTATATGGCCCTCATAGACCTTACAAAAACATTTGACTCTGTAAATCATCCCACCCTTTGGCAGGTACAGTCCAAAATCAGATGCCCAGAGAAATACTTCAAAATCCTGCAGCTCTAACACGACTATATGAGTGCAACAGTCATCAGCAACAACTGCTTTGAAACAGCACCTTTTAAAGTTGAGACTGGGACCAAACAGGGGGGGGCATCCAATTCTGTTTGCTGTTTTCATTGCAACCATTCTTCACCTCGCAGGCCAAGACCACCCACAAGGAGTCCAGATTCTTTGTAGGAGAGATGGGGTGTCTTTAACTTTAACAGGTCCAAGGCAAAGAGCAAGGTGTCAACTGCTTCCATCATGGAGCTCCAATATGCGGATGACAGCTCCATCGTGCTCACTCTGAGGAGGATCTGCAGTGGATAATAGCTGAGAACCCCTCCAATGACACCACTGTCATTGGCCGAGTCAAAGATGGTGACAAATCAGCACACAGGAGGGAGACTGAAAATCTGTCTGAGTGGTGCCATAGCAACAACCTCTCACTCAATGTCAGCAAGATCACAGAAATGATTATTGACTTCAGGAGGAGGAAACCAGAGGTCCACATCGAGAGAGAGTCAGCAACTTTAAACACCTCGGTGTTATCATTTCAGAGGATCTGTTCCTGGGCCCATGCATTTATGAAGTCAACACAGCAGTGTTTCCACTTCCTTAGAAGTTTGCAAAGTTTCAACACAACATCTAAAACCTTGACAAAACAAATGGGTGGTGGCAAGTATGTTGACGAGTTGTATCACAGCCCGTTATGGAAACACCAATGCCCCTGAACAGAAAGTGCTACCAAAAGTAGTGGATATGTTCAGTCCATGGTGGGTAAAGCGCTCTCCACCACTGACCACATCTACACAGAAAGTCATTGCAGGAAAGCAGCATCCATCATCCATCATCAAGGACTCCCACCGCCCAGTCTATTCTCTCTTCTCACTGCTGCCATCAGGAAGAAGGTACAGGAGCCTCAGGACTCACATCGTCAGGTTCAGGGACAGTTGTTACCCCTCAACCATCAGGGTGCTGAAGCAAAGGGGATAACTCCACTCATCCCCATCACTGAACTGTTCGTACAACCAATGGACTCACTTTCAAGGACCCGTCGTTTCACTTCTTGGTATTTATTGCTTATTTATTATTATTATTTCATTTTTATTATTTACATGTTATTTTCTCTTTTTATTTTCTTATTAGCATTACAGTTTTTTTCTTTTGTATTTATACAGTGAGCTGTCTTTTGCACGTTGTTTGTTTGTCCGTCCTGTTGGATGTGGTCTTTCATTGATTCTATTAAGTTGGATTTACTGAGTACGTATTTACTGTGAATGCTCACAAGAAAATTAATCTCAGGGTTGTATATGGTGACATAGACGTATTTTGATAATAAATTTACTTTGAACTTTGAAGCTATCAAAGAATACTTCTCTGATGGCTGTCTTATACAAGTTAGAATTAATGCATGGTTGTAACCAGTAACCACTACAGTTTAGCAATTCTATGACCACTTTGCATTAAAATAGTCTTTGTTATTATTGTCCTTATTGTATTATTATTTGAAGAAATTTTGTACAATTTATGCTCATGCTTATTTGGGAATGCTGCGTAGGTGATGCTGTGTGTCTGTGACGTTGCTGCAGGTTCAGATTGACAAAGCACCGGTGCCCACATGTACTTGTGCAGATGACAAACAAGCTCGACTTTGACCCAGTCAGAGACTTGCATTTCTTCCTACAAGTCTTGCTCAGCTAGAGTCCAGCTCAGGAAAGAATTCCGTGGAGCCTACATCACCAGAAGCACAAGTTATCCACGATACAAAGATCAGCGGATTCCCATTCCCTTTCCGATATGTCCATCCATGGCCTCCTCCACTGTCAGATAAGGCCACATATAGGTTGGAGGAACATCACCTTATATTCCGTTTGGGTAGCCTCCAAACTGATGGCATGAATATCGATTTCTCAAACTTCCAGTAATGCCTCCCCCCCTTCACCATCTTCCAACCCCTTGTGCCTCCCTCATATTATCTCCTTGCCCGCCCATCACCTCTCCCCCCCCCACCCGCTTTTCTCTTTCTTCCATGGCCTTCTGTCTCTTTCACTGATCAACTTCCGAGCTCTTTGCTTCATCCCTCCCCCTCCAAGTTTCACCTATCGCCTGGCGTTTCTCTCTCCCCTCCCCCAACGTTTTAAATCTATTCCTCAGCTTTTTTTTCTCCAGTCTCGCCAAAGGGTTTCGGCCCAAAGCGTTGAATGTTCATTTTCTCCCCATAGATGCTGCCTGGCCTGCTGAGTTCCTCCAGCATATTGTGTGTGTTAATCAGAGGCGTCATGTCCCTGTGTGATTGCAGGCTCTGTGTTTCTGCAGTACCTGCCGAACAGTTCATTTTCCAAACCAAGTAGCAATTAAGGTTTCATAATAAGTACCAAGGTCAGGTCAGACGAGGTAGTCTAACATACAAAAATAGATTGTGTAACATTGTACAATTATCACAAAGTGAAATAAAGGCAGACGTAAACAGGAACTAAAACGTAGCTGCTGACTGCAGCAACTTATTGAGACTCCTTGGACAGCCCCTTCCAAACCCACCACTTCACAGGGTGCTGAACTGCCAGAGGACATGGTTTAAGGAAGGTATGATAGGAACTTTTCAAAGACTCTTGGATAGGAAGTACGTAAGGGCCAAATGTGGGCCAATGGGAATGACTTGGATGGGCATCTCAGACAGAATGAGGAGCCTATTTCAACAAGGGCAGCAAAAACAAGAGAACATCACCACTTGGCACTTGTCCTCCAAGTCACGTACCACCCTGGCTTGGAAATGTACGGCTGTCCCTTCACTATTGCTGGAAGATCTGGAATTCTCTCCCTAACACCATTGTGGGTTTAACCCACACCTCAGGAACCGCGGGGGCTCAAGAAGGCATCTCGGGGCAGGCAAGTAAATGCCGGCTCAGCCAGCAAAGCCCACATCCCTGAAGTGAATAAAAAATACACGACAGGATCAGAGTGAGAAATGGAAGAGTGAGATGCGATGGACAAGGACAGGAGAAAGGAGATGGTGCTGCAGTAAAAGCAAAGAGGCTTGGCATGTTGTTGATGGCTGAGTTGTAAATGAGGAATGGGTTCGGGCAGAATCAGTGCGGTTGGGGATCAAAGGTTAAAAAACATATTTATGTTTGAGTGATCACAGCTGCCCACCTGTGGAGAAGGAACAGAACTGTTCGGGGGAACTGCAATCTTACAAAACCCTGTCAGACAACACTGGGAGCACTGTAGGGACGTTTGGTCACCATGTGATAGGAAGGAGATTGTACAGAGATGAGTCAACAGGATGTTGCCTGGAACAAGGGGCTTTTGTTATGGGAAGAGACTGGATCAGCTGGGCTTGTTTTTCTTGGAGTAAAGGAGGCTGAGAGGTAACCTGACAGAACTGTACTGTAATAGGTTTAAAGATCTATAGAAGTTTATCATAGGCATAGATAGGGTAGAGAGTCAAACTCTTTACTGTGATTGGGATAGTATCTCCACGGGGGCCTGGGTTTAAGGTGTGAGGAAGGACCTGAAGAATAACTTTTTCTTTGCACAGAGAGTGATCAATATCTGGAATGCATCGCTAGAATAGATGATGGAATCAGCTATAATTACATTAAAGAGACACTTACATAGGCAAGGTATAGAAGATATGACGCTTATGCAGGCAAATGGGGTTACTGCAGATGGGCAACAAGGCTGGCATGGAAATGATGGACCAAATGGCCTGCTTCTGTCCTGCACAACCCTGTGACTTCAAGGTGGGACATGAGCTGTAATTGTTTTATTTATCCAGTTGTAGAATACAACAGAATGATTAATGAGGGCAATGGAATTCGTAAAATGAATTAGTACTCCCTCCTCAGGCAAACACTATCAGATGTCTACAGCTGGTGGCAGGACTGGGTAAGATTGGGAAGAAATAGATCAGATTATCGAGGTAAATCTGCATATGTGAGCTGTTGGCTGTACTGGATGAACAAAGAGATTAAATTTTTTAAAATGATACGATTAATAATGTCTGCAGTAAGAAGAATTTAAGTTGGAGATCTGGGGAAGATAAGGAAAGCCAAAGAAAGGGAAGGAAGACTGATTCAGCAACTGTGCGCGTCACATGGAGAAATGTTGAACGTATGCGAGACTGCTGAGAAAAGAGAAATAACAATTTTTTTTTTACAGGCTCAAAAATGAAAGAGGCAATTAATGAGTAATTTGAATCAATCTTTGCTGGAGAGAAATAGGGGAATCATTTGGATATTAAGCTGAGATAAAAGGAGATGTCTAATGAGATGGATGCTGAGAAGGAGCAGGTTCAGTTACAAAGTTAAAGCTCACCTTCAGTTGGGAGCGTGGATGTATGCTGGAAAACTGGAGAATGTAATATTCTTTGTAAGCAGGTCGTCAGATGTAATTTGGGTAAATTATTTTGATTTTACATTTCCCTCCTCTGCAGATCACAAAGGCCTGCCATTTATACAGCCCATACATATTGGCAGGATAGATTTGCCAGCTGCTGCAAGACTGTAGGTAGCTTCTGCTGGGTGAGAACTCAGTTCAACGATATATCAATTCCTTGTTTGACTACACATTGCCCGTAGTCAGCCTGTGTTTTTGTTTAAACGTATTGCTGGGCAGCAGACAAATTTCTGGCTTGCGAACTGTGTCTGCTGTAACTTGCGGAAGACCTGCGAAAGGGTAAACATAAGGGCCATAATATCAGGGCAACGTCGGCTGGATATTTAGAAAACACTAAACAGAAGTTTACACTTCTTTTCCCCAAAAGGACCATCATGCTAAAGTACCTCAGAATTCGTGGGAGTGGAAATACGGAGGATGAAGTTGCATAGGATTCATGAAAACATTAACAAGGGGCAGTATGGGAGGTTACAGAAGCAATGAATGAGTGTGAAAATAGAAGAAAAATAAATTGGATTAAAATTGGTTAGAAATGACAACACAGATTCAGTGTGAAGGGTATCAAGAGAATGGTTGGAACTGGATTGCACTGTTCTGCACACTTCAGTTCTGCAGACACCTGCTAACTGCACAAACAGATGATTTAGTTGTAATTCTGGATAAGCTGAAATCTTCATTTGGCATCAAAATCTTGGTGCTTTCAATTCTTTAGCAAGTCAACAGAAATTGCAAAGAGAATAGGATGAGGAATGGATTTAAGAAATTGAATTCAATGGTGAAAAGTTTGACGTGATTAATATGGTTAAAAAAAGTGAATAAGCTCAGAAGTTAAAAAAAGATAAGATTAGATTAGATTAGATTATGAGGACACGCAGTCCTCTTTTATTGTCATTTAGTAATGCATGCATTAAGAAATGATACAATATTCCTCTGGTGTGATATCACAAAAACACAGGACAGACCAAGACTGAAAAACTAACAAAAACCACATAATTATAACAACAGTGCAACAATACCATAACTTGATGAAGAACAGGCCATGGCACAGTAAAAAAGTTCAAAGTCTCTCGAAAGTCCCACATCTCACGCAGTTGGGAGAAGGAAGAGAACTCTCCCTGCCATGCCCGACCACAGTCCGACTCTGAGTCGTCCGAAAACCTCAAGCTCTGATCAGCCCTCCGACGCCAAGTACCGAGCACCATCTCTATCCGAACGATTCGACCCAGCCTCGGTCGCCAGCAGCAGGCAAAGCTGGGGATTTTGGGGCCTCGCCTCTGAAGTTTCTCAATCGCCCAGTAATAACGGCAGCAAACCCACGTTTCAGAAATTTCTCCAGATGTTCCTCTGTGCTTTCACGTCTGTCTCCATCAAATCAGAATTGTCCACGGCCCCTATTTAACAGGAACGATATCATTTTTCACCGGAGGGCTGCGCACGCTGTGTCGCGCTGCCATCTTCTCCTCCCGCCTCTTTGGAGAACAAAGAGATTTGAGCAAAAGGGTACACATTATTGTATGCGCAGACCTCAGATGGGCAAGGATTTAAAGAAGAAAACTGATGCATTCCTAAGTGTTAGTCATAAGTGAAGTGATGGGTCTCTGAAAATCCTTGTTTGGTTAATGTCGATCTCCAGATCACAGCAAAGATAGATTTCAAGAGGACTTTGATTCATTGGGAATTAGCAATATTATTTTATTTAAATAACAGTTCACGTGTCTCGTTTTGAAATGAGCTTCTCTGCCTGTGGACAAAAGGGCCTGGGGTCATCAACAAGAACACACTTTTTCAACAAGAGCTTAAAACACTTCAGTGAGATTCTCCCCTCTTCCACTGTTCCCTACATGTATTTGCAGAACCTTTACTCCAACTCAGACTGTATTCTACCTCCAATATTTTATTAACCAATATTTTTATTGAGTTGAATTTTAAACGGCATCTGGGCAAACACTTGAATTATAATGCATATAGCGGGCTACAGCTTAAGGACTGGTCAATGGGAAGTGTACATAATGACCACCATGCTGTCCCTGCTCTAGGCTTTTACATACATGGAGGTTTATGGGAATTGGTGAGATAATTTATCTGAATATTTTATACAATACATTCTTTGCTTGTGAATATCAATGGAAAGTTAATCTTGGCTGTTCATTGCACAACCGAAGACATGGCTAAGACATTTCACTGGGCTATTGTAAGTCAAATACCTCCATGTGGGTCTACAGTGACATATAAGCTGACCTGACAATCTTTGGTATGAGTTGGAGGCAATATATCTGTAATCAATTGTAATTTCATCTCCCAACCTGTTCAATGCTCTGTCAGAGAGCAAATGTTGCATGTCATAATGTTATAATGGTGTGATCATGGTTTCCATGGATACAGCTTTGTGGTGACATTTCTCCATTTGGTCATATTGCCTCTTGTCTTATTTTGGACTGGGAAAATGGGATAAAGATCAATTATCTTGATACCACAACAGGGAACTTGCTGGAATATACTGCATGACAGTGTCAACAGGGCATGAGGAAAGTACAGGGTCTTGCTGAGCAAACATGGGTTTATAAAAGGGAAACTATATTTAAAAATCCATTAGCATTTGAGGTTGTAACTGTCAGAATGGATAGGACATGCCATTTGATATGGTGTGCTTGGGCTTTCAGAGGGGCTTCAATAAGATGCTTCACAAGAGATTATTGAGCAAAATGGAACCATGCAGCCTTGAGGTCACTAAATCAGTTAATGGAATGTGGGCATTTATTTCAAGAGATATTAAAGTAGAAACCTTGGAGAGTTTTGATACAACTTTCCAGAACACTGGTAAGATTGCACCTGGAGTACCTTATACAGTTTTGGTCTCCTTGTTTAAGGAAGGGTGTGGTTGAATTGGAAGGAGTGCCAAGGAGAATCACTGGGTTGGTTTTTGAGATGAAGGAAAGTTGGACAGGGTGGGTCTCGATTTGTTGGAGCAGAGAAGAATGAGAGGTAAGCTTGTTGAGATCGTATTGAGTTAACCGTAAGTAAGGTACGAGAAGACTTGGTGATAGCTAAAGTCATGACTAATGATGCAAGCCAGTGAGCCTTATATCAGTGGTGGGATAGTTTTTGGAAGGTGTCTCTAAGGTTCAGGAGTTACTTGCATTTCAAAATGCCAGAATGTATTAGGGATAAACAGAATGGCTGTAGGTATGGGAAATCTTATTTCCAGAATTTGTTTTAGCTTTTTCTTTTGCCCTCCGAGCTGACCAGAGGACTGATGAGCTCAGGGCAGTAGACATTGTCTCAGATGGATCTTAGAAGGGCTTTTGACATAGTCCAGCATGGTAGACTTTTCTGGTCCAAAAGGTTAGACCATGGGATCCAGGATGAGCTAGTCAATTGGATACAAATTGGAGGTGGTAGGACGTGGCTTGTTTTTCAGACTGGAAGACTGGGACCAGTGGTGCAGCGGAGGGATCAGTGCTTGGTCCTCCATTATTTATCATATGTATTCATGATGTGGATATGAATATATATGACACGATTTGAGCATTTACAGAGGACACCAAAGTTGATGGTACAGTGAACAGTAGGCAGATGGCCTGAGGCAGATGGAATTTAATTCAGATATGAATAAGATATGAAGTCTATATGAATGGAGAGTGATGTTGAACAGAGACACCTTTGGGTAGAAAGTTCCTGCAAGTAACAACACAGGTAGTTTCACGGGCTTGCTGTCATTGGCTGAGGCATGGAGTAGAAGTGTTGGGATGTCATGTTCAAGTTGAAGAAGGCATTGATTTCCAGTTTAAGATGGTGCAACTGAAGGTGACCGACAGTTTACTGGTAGCTTGCGAGGCAAGAAACTCAACTAAAAAAATATTAACAACACCTTTTCTTAAGTAAATTGTAGTAAACCATCATCACAAACAATGAAGAGGTGAGCGAAGGCAAAGTCAGTTCAAAGGATGAACAAAATCAACGCAGGTGGAGTTGGAGTGAGCGATTCAAAGAGAAGTCGTCGATGCAGAGGAGTTGCAATCCCATCCAACTAACCCAGCGCGAGGTTGGATTGGTCTAAATGCTGAGCAAATTTGGAGAGGTTGAGAATGGCTTTGGGTTGGGTGCTGTGGTCTAGGCCTGGGTCCTAATGTGAGGCACGACCCGCTGTTTGGACAATTTAAACACTGGTCCGGGTAGACTGAAAATGCAGGGTGTCAGGACTGGAGGCAAGAGTCAGGCTGGTTTTGCTCGCTCTCCTACAATGTTCACTCCTCCTTCCACGACGCTGAGGCGAGGCTGCCCCAGCTGCTGTGCTTTGTGGCAATACCCCCACACCAGTATGATGAGCTGACACCAAGGCTTGAACCCACTGCAAGGATTCAGATCTAAGGACTCAATTTGGTTTGGAAAGCTGTGCTCCCTTCTATTGTTTGCAGGATCTGTGTTTTTTTCCCTCTTTCTCTGCGCATAGGATGTTGGTCTTTATTATTTTGTTTAATTGAGTTCTTTCAGGTTTCCTGCTTTGTAAGCAAACAAAATCTCATGGTTGCATAGTTTATACATTCTTTGATAACAAATATACTTTGTAAATTGGTTTTGGTTGCCCTTTGGGCATTGTGTGAAATTCTAGTCTCTTCATTCCAGGAAGGATGTAGTTAAGCTAGAAAAAATGCAGAAAAGATTCACAAGGATGTTGGCTGGATTAGAGGGCTTAAATTCTTAGGAGAGATTAGATAGGCTGAACCTTAGACTGAAGAGCAGAGAGGTGACAAAAGAGGTATATATAAAATTATGAGAGGCATAGATAGGGTAAAAAGCCATACACTGTCCTTATTGTAGGGATGTATAAAACTCCAGGGCATAGATTTAAGATGAGAGGAAGAAATTTTAAATAATGGAAATTTTTTGATTAGTTTGTATTTGGAATGAGCTGCCAGACAGGGACAGTAACAACACTTATGAGCGTTCTGGACAGAATCTTGAATGAGACCAAATCCACTCAGTTCACTGCTCAAGGAGTGACTTAGGTGGTGCTGACACAGTCGAGTCATGAACTTAGCCAGGTAAGTCACCATCCCCAAGAAATGTCTCACCTCCTCTTTGTTTTGGAGCCTCTCCATGTTTTCAATGGCTGACGTCTTTCTTGGGTCTGGCTTCACTCCCTCTTCAGAATGACATCTCCAATGAAAATCAGTGTCCCCCTAACACCAAGCTCACATTTCTCTTTATTTAGTTTCAAACTGACATTCCGTGTCATGTCAATCACCTTTCTCAGTTGTGCATCATGTTCTTAGACGATAAAGTCATCTATCATGGTCTCAACACCAGGTATGCCTACAAAGATTATGTGGATGGTTTTATAGTAGACTTCTGGTGTGTACAGGATCCCACACAGTGGTTGAAGAACGTGCTATCTTCTCTATGGTATGTTAAAAGCGCATGGTCTTGAACTTGCCTCATCAAGCTTCATCTGCCAAAATCTAGTCAAATTTCCTAAACCACTTGGCTCCTGCAAACCAGCACGTAATCTCTTCCTGCGTTGGCAACTTAAAATGCTCTTTCTTGATGACTTTATTGAAACCTCTTGGGTCTAGACATATCTGCAATGCTCCACTTTTCTTTTGCACAATGACCCGTGAGCTCACCCAGTCTGCTGGTTCCTCAACTTCCTGCATGACACCTACCCGTTCCGTCCATGCTAGTTCTTGTTTAAGTTTGCCTCTAAGTGCAAGTGGAACTTTCCTGCATGCATGGACAGCAGTAGCAACTGTCTCATCTACATGGATCTTGTGTATACCAGGTAAGCATCCGAGCCCCTCAAAGACATCTACGTACTCTTTCATGAGTAAAGTGTGCTCATATTTGGACTGCGAAGCCACTGCAATAACTCTTTTCACCACACATGCACTCAGACCTAATACTGGCTGTACTTGGGTTTTCTACCATCGACAGCTGTGCCTTTAGGTGCTGCTTGTGCTTGAAGGTCACTATACAACTCCCTTTAACTGGAATGACCTCTCCTGTATAGCCTGTCAATTTTAACTTCACCAGATAAATGTTGCTCTTTATTCTGAGAGTATTGTAGTCATCCACGGATAACAGATTCACCTGGGCTCCGGTGTCACGCTTGAATAGAATCACTGTCTCATTCACAGTCACTGGAATGACCCATTCTGTTATTACCAGCACCAGAAGTCTGTAGAGAATCCACAAAGGCTTCCTCAGCAACCATGTGCACCTTTCCCTCGATAGCCCCACTTTTGCAGCACTTTGCAAAATGAATTTTCCTTCCACATTATTGCAAGAATTTCTTAAGTAGGACACGTCTTTGGGATGTGCCTACTTCCACATTTGCTGTTTGAGCCTTCCTCTTTGCTTTGGGAAACACCGTATGCTCTGCCCCTCTGTCTTTACAGAATGCACTGTTGTGTTGGCCCTGTGCAGCTCCTTAGCTTGTGCTTGTGTGGTCTCTGCTGGCCTACGCATATCCACAGCCTCTTCCAGTGTCAAATCTTTTTTGTGAAACAATCTTTCTCTGAGAACATTACCTGGGATTCCACAAACTATATTGTCTCTAACTAGTAAGTTTCTCAAATCTCCAAACTCACAGGACTTAATCAGCGTTTGAAGCTCAGCTAAGTATTGGTCAAAGCTAACACCTTGTTTTTGATTACAGGGAAAAAAAATATCTCAAATGTGATGTTTTTACTTGGGACAAAATACTCATATCTTGTCATCAGAGTGTCCAATGTAAAGGCTATCACATCAATTTGAAAGCTGTTATTGATGTCCAAAGCATCTTCGCCAATTACATGTAGAAAATTTAAATCTCATACTGACCTCTGACACCATGTTATATTTGTTCTTAATAAAGACAAACCTGGTGTGAGTAAACACTAGCATATTTTATTCTCAACACTGTTCAACCAGCACACGTGCCAGCTCACGATTGTCCCTTCTGGTTCCGCGATGAACTGCCCACATTGCCCACTGGGAAATGAAGTTCTCTACGTACACACATGATAACACAAGTCGAAGAGTCCATTTCTCTCCGGTACAAATCTATGAAACATACAAGGGGTGACAGGGTGAATGCTGAGATGTTTCTCCAAATGTCCAGTGCAGAAGAAGGGATAACTCAGTCTCATCTCTCAGAAGTTCATGAATCTTTCGAAGACTGTACTGAAGACAACAGAGATATTGTCTTGGTGACACCCAGTAACTCAGAGTTTTAGATATTAAGGGAATCATGAGACAAGGAGGTTATTACAGAAGGCTGGTGGTGAGTTAAAGACCAGCCATGATCTCATTAAATAGTGGGGGGGGGGGGGATGGAGGGTTAATTGTCCTACTCCTGTTTCTATATCCTGTTATGTTCCCATTCCTTTTAGACTTATTCAGAAGTTCAGTGGCAGTTTGAAGCCTAGCTATTGAGCCAGATTCAAGATATTTCTAAAAGTGGTTTCTGTGCTTCTGGGGGAAAGCTTGAGCAATCTCTGGATCTTTAAATCCAGTTCCAATTCAGAAGTTACCAGCTCTTTCAAAAGTTATGTTTCTATTGGACAGGGCAGAGCACCATAGAGAAGCAATTTTTTTTTTTTTTTTAAATAGCAACCTAGATCTTCTCTTTCACGGAGACCCTCAAAACTCCCAAACCAAGGATCACCCATAATTCCTTTAGAACACAAGAAGTGGATTTTATGACATAGTCATTTGAACGCTCAGTTAGTAACTCTCTCACTGAAAGAGGAATTTGTGAGTTTAATTCCCACTCAAGGGATTTGAGCACAAAATTCTACATTGCTACTTGACCAATTGC
This sequence comes from Mobula birostris, assembly GCF_030028105.1. Lineage (NCBI taxonomy): Eukaryota > Metazoa > Chordata > Chondrichthyes > Myliobatiformes > Myliobatidae > Mobula > Mobula birostris. The sequence goes on from NC_092401.1 coordinate 14,290,311, forward strand.
TGCAATGCTGGAGGTGCTATCTGATAAATCAGTTTTTTTATCCTCTAATCACCTCACTGCAAGAAGGATTCTGCTCACTGTCCTGACCTGTATTTACCCTTCAACCACATTTGCAACACACACAGAATGCTGGAGGAACTCAGCAGGCCAGCAGCACCTGTGGAAAAGAAACCAGTGGATGTTACGGGCCGAAACCCTTCATCGGGACTGGAAAAAGAGATGAGTCAGAGTAAGGAAGTGGGAAGAGGGGAGGAAGAACCACAAGGTGATAGGTGAAACTGGGAGTGGTGGGGGGGGGGGAATGAGGTGAAGTAAAGAGCTGGGAAGTTGATTGATGAAAGAGATACAGGACTAGAGAAGGGGGAATCTGATATGAGAGGACAGAAGGCTGTGGATGAAGGAAAAGGGAGAGGAGCACCAGAGGGAGGTGATAGGCAGATAAGGTGATGGAGAGGGGTAGGGGCATTATCGGAAGTTCAAGAAATTGATGTTCATGCCATCAGGTTGGAGGCTACCAGACAGAATGTAAGGTGTTGCTCCTCCAACCTGAGTGTGCAGAGAAATAAATTGGCACCATCATGCCCTTTGGCTCACCTGCTCTGAATATCATACTATGTTAGGATTCTGGAGATCTGTTCTCAGCCAGCTACTTTGACCATGATCCTCCAAAATACACAATGAGTGGAGATCCCACCAGTGTTACACTGAATTAACTGGATATCAACCCATAGTTATTTAGCAGTCTTTATCACAGCGAGGAATGTCTATTATATATAAAAATGTCATAAGGAACCACAATTATAACAAAATATATGTGTCTCTCTGTATAGGAGAACATTTGCAAAATATATACTTGTCCCACTTCACAATGCTTGGGTCGTCCATCTTGTGGCCTATTTCCGTCTGCTCCCACTCTCTTGCTTAACTGTTCATTTTGATGGGGTCAGAGGTTAGACCACACTGCGGGTCAGCTGACACCAGTGCGCCGTCACTGCCCCGCCAATCACACGAAATAAGCCTTCCTGTCCTCGAGGTGCTGCCTGTGACGCAGCACGTGTAGCATCCTCGCCACGTCCCGCCGGTCCCTGCCCTGTGTCAGCGCCTGCTCGCTCGAGGTGTTGTTTGACTGGTTCGTGTTCAGTTCGGCGCCCGCGTGCTCCATCTCGGGGCGCCCCGGCGGGTCTGGGTGCTGGCCCTGCTCCGTGTTGAGGTGCCCCAGCTGGTCGGTTTCTTCGGCCTTTTCGGCCACGTGCTGCGGCCACTCTGCTCCGAGGCTCCCCTGTTGGGCGCTGCCATTATTGTCATTTGCGGTGGCCGCGTGCTGCGCGTGCTCTGTTTCAAGGTCCCCCAGATGTGCCGTTGACACCGAGCCCTGGCCTCCATCAGGCGTTGACGGGAATCCAGCCACCTCGGTGTTCTCCACTCGTCGCCTTTCCTGCAGTTTGGAGACCAAGCGAGCCGTCCCCACCGTCATCTCAAACCGCTTGTGCTTGCCACCGGTACGTCGCAGCGTGCCGCTGTCTGGTGACGAGCTGCGGCTGGAGCTGCTGGTTTTGGCCCGTGCCCGCCTCTCGGGGTCTGCGGCCGCCGCCCCGCCATCGGCTGCCGCCGAGTCGGGTGACTCTGCCGTCGCCGGCATGTTGGCCGTGATGATGGGAAGGGCCGACGGCCTTGGGATGACGGGCCGGGTCTTGGCTTGACCGTACCGCTGGTATTTGCCGGGCTGCCGGTTGAAGGTGCTTCGCGGGGAGCAGTCAGCGCCGCCGTCGCATTCCGCATCCTGGCCGTCCAGAGAGTGTGTATCGTCTGAGCCAGCTCGCAGTCTGTCCAGCAGGCCTGCAGCAGAAGGAAGATATGGAAAAAGAATCAATGCACCATGTGTGGGAGAGAGTCCCAGACTTGGGGAATGAGAGCGAAGTCACTGAACGGTACTAGGAATTACTCTGGGACTGCCATAGACCCAAGGGGCCGATTGGCCTCCTCCTATCCTGCTATCATTCAGACAGACCCGAACATCATTAATGTGAGCAGTTTCTGTAGTTTTCTTTATCAATTGCCCTTTTCTATGCTGGTGGAATCATAAATTAATGGCAGGAAAGCGGCAAACAATAAAGAATGCAGGTCCTGAAAATCTATAATAAAATCATTAAACTGCAACAGGCCAGGCAGCGTCTACGGAGGGAGAACCAGATGACGGGCAGACCATGTTTGATTCATTGGACTAAAATGGGCTGTAAGTTAATCCTACTTAGGGTGACAGGTAATCAAGTGGTCCTCTAGGCAATGAAAGATGTTTTACTTTTACTAGATGAGCAGGCAGTTAGATCTTTGCTGAGGAAACATTTTTTTTCCTGACCTCCCCCCTCCATTCCTGTTAAGTGTCCCCAATTATTGAGAAGCAAAAAACTTAAGTTATTGGAAACTTGAGAAAGCTAACTTGGAGGTATTGCAGTCAGGAATACTTGGGGAGAGGCATGGTTAATATTTCAGGTCAATGGCCTTTTGTCAGAATTGCAAAAAATCAGAAAACAAGGATGTTAAGGTTGTGATCGATGAGATGTCAACTATGATTACACATTGCTATATCAAAAACTGATGATCACCACTAATTTGCCTGCAGTGTATATAGAGCATATTGAATGAGAGCAACAAGAAATTTTCAGTTTCCACCTTTAATTCTTCATGCAATTCTGATCTATGACTGTCTTCTCCAATTTAAGCTCATGGAGCAATAACCCCATGTTCCATCTCGGCATGTTTCAGCCTTTAAGAGTCTGTTACTTATTCTGATCTGGGATGAAGGCATTCAGAATATTGGGTCCATGTCAGTTCTGAGTATTTCCCTTAGTTCCCTTTACCCTTGCAAGTTTTCAATTCCTTTACAACGTGTCCACACTAAAGAAGAAGTTATTTAGTGTAGTTGACACTTAAACTACCGGCACATTTATGAGAAGAGTGAGCAGACTGGAGCACCTCGCGGAAGCTCATGCTGTTATTTCACAGCAGGAATTTGCAAACTGCTCATAGACCGCACCCAAGGTCAGGACTGAACCAGAGGTTTCTCTCTCCACAGGAGCTTGAATAGTTTCAGCATTTGTTTTAGGTTTCTAGTGATCACCCTGAACTACATTTTAGTTTGAATTTTCTCCCGACCGCCTTCATCTACTCTTTCTATTTACCCTGCTGCTGTGATGATCGTCTTTGCCGAGAAGGTGTCAGCAGTGTCTGAGGCTCACATACACATTACATTGTTCTATCCATTCCTCCTGCAAACTGAAACAGATGCTTTTGCACTTGCCAGTTGTGAAAAGTATCAACTTGAAATGTTAATTCAGTTTCTTTTCCTGCAGATGTTGCTTGATCTGCTGAGTACCTCCCAGTTTTCTGATTTTTTTTTCCTGTCTGCCAAGGGAAGTCAATCCTTTCTATTCACACCACTGAGCTCTCTCCACTTTGTTACCTCAATCTTTTCAGTTCTAAAGAAAACCACTTCAGCCTGGTCAGTTTGTCCCCACTACTGCAATTGTCCAGTCCATGCTTTGTCTTTCAGATTTCTCTGCACCCTTCTGTTATGTCAAGCCTGTCGTATGTGATTTAACCTGCCGAAGGGTCTTGGCCCAAAACATTAACTACTTTTTCCCATCCAGAGATGCTGCCTGACCTCCTGAGCTCCTCCAGCACATTGAGTGTATTGCTCTGGGTTTCCAGCATCTGCAGTACTTCTTGTCTCTATAGTTTACTCATAGACACAAGTCGTGAGCTTTAAGTTCCTCGGGCTCAATATCACAAATGACCTGACTTGGTCCAACCAAGCAGAGTCCACTGCCAAGAAGGCCCACCAGCGCCTTTACTTCCTGAGAAAACTAAAGAAATTTGGCCTGTTCCCTAAAACCCTCACTAATTTTTATAGATGCACGTAGAAAGCATTCTTCTAGGGAGCATCATAACCTGGTATGGAAGTTGTCCTGTCCAAGACTGGAAGAAGCTGCAGAAGATTATGAACACAGCACAGCACATCACACAAACCAATCTTCCGCCTGAAACGTCGACTGTACCTCTTCCTAGAGATGCTGCCAGGCCTGCTGCGTTCACTAGCAACTTTTATGTGTGTTGCTTCCGTCCGTGGTCTCACTTTACACCGCACGCTGTCAGAGCAGTGCTGCCAGGATAATCAAGGACACGAGCCACCCAGCCAACACACTTTTCGCCCCTCTTCCCTCCGGGAGAAGGCTCAGGAGCTTGAAGACTCGTATGGCCAGATTTGGGAACAGCTTCTTTCCAACTGTGATAAGACTGCTGAACGGATCCTGATCTGGATCTGGGCCGTACCCTCCAAATATCCGGACCTGCCTCTCGTTTTTTTTTGCACTACCTTACTTTCCATTTATGATTTATAATTTAGATTTTTAATATCTACTATCGATTTGTAATCCAGGGAGCGGGAAGCACAGAATCAAATATCGCTGTGATGATTGTACATTCTAGTATCAATTGTTTGGCGACAATAAAGTATAAAGTCAAGTACTCTGACCAAACTGGTGAAGCATATAGTTCCAACATGATCTTCCTACTTTATTGGTAAGTCATTAATTATGCTATATTTTATTTATTTTAATTTTTATCCATTTATTTATATATTTTATTATGTAGTTATTTATTTATTTAGCAATACAGCACAGAATAAACCCTTCAAGCTGCGTCTTCCCAGCAAACCCCGCCAGCCTTGAATTAACCCTAACCTAATCACAGTAAAGTTTACAATGATCAATTAACCTACCTAGTACATCTTCGGACTGTGGGAGGTAGCCGGAGTGCCCAGGAAAAGCTCACGCATTCCACAGGGAGGATGTACAGACCCCTTTCAGATGACTATAAACTGATCTCTGAATTCTGACGCACCAAGCCGTCATGGTGGCCATGTCTTCCTATCTACCTTAAGTCATGGATTTGCATTCTTCCTGTTCCTGTACACTGCTCAGCTCAGTATCTTAAAAGTTACTGTGTATTTCTTGTTTTTCTTGGGGGGTATTGAATTCTAGAGAGGCAATTTTCAAAAGGGAGATTATTTAGGGATGGGTTGGTGGTGAACGGCCAAAGTGAGAAGGTGTGAGGGACAGAGTAGAATGGATTTGAGGTCAAGTAGGAAAGATTCAGTCAGGGGAAGAGTGGGCTAGTGGAAAGGAGGATCCTGGGGATAACTACAAACAGGAAGCTGGACTGCATTCATTCACTTTGTCCTGCACTGTTCTGGTTCCTGCTGAAGTCCTTCTTCACCTGTAGATCAACCGCTTTATTCCAAAAGCGATAAAGTCTCAATCATCTTACTCCCCCCGCCATTGCTCTTCCCTAGTCCATTTTTAAATACTGATCATCATTATTATTCTGTTAACGTTTTCAATGTTATAACAGATATTATGGTTATAGTTCTTGTTTTAATGTCAGTATTTAATTCTGAATGTGTCTTTTCAGATATTTAACATGATCCTATGCTCATAACAAAGTTACATATACAGTACTTGACTGTGGTGCTATGAAGCAAATTTCATTTGCCATTCTGGTATCTCAGAACAGTACAACATTTATTTGGGAGAAAGAGCAGCCAGTCATTATTTTTAGGTACCCTTCGAGCTTCCCATTTGAGACATTTTTCCAACATGCCCTCACTCTATTGGAGAGCAACTTGCCATCACCAGAACTGTTTCATCCTTTGATGCTTAAATGTGACACCTCCAGCCCTTGACTATTTCTAAGCAGAGTCATCTCCATTCCAGCTTCAAACCCACTGCGACACCCTGAGAAGAGGTGGAAAAACAGCACGTGATGTTGCTAATTTTAAGCGGGCCACATTACTCACCTGCCATCTCACAGCTATCCGAGCTGACTCTTCGCTGGTCTTGTGTGTCATCGAGTGCTTCATTTGATGAAGATCTGTCTGACACATATCCTTCACTTGAATGTCGCTTCAGAACCAGGCTCTGCAGTAAAAAAAAACAAGTAAACATGGGAAGTGGTACAATTGTTTGGTAAGACTCCCTTAACACTCATTCTGCACTCTCCCCGCCCCTAGTTAGGGAGTTGTATAGTCCAGGTTCTAATTTCAACCCCCAACATGTGCCAAATTAATTTTCCTGCTGGGATTGCAATGGAATTCATTGACTGAATGTCAATAATCATGATTTCAGTAAGTGGTAGGAAAATCCAACCAAGACTAGGATAGTAACTCCTGCTGGAAATACAGATCCTAGCCATGAGAAGGAATGCTGGAAGAATATTGCAACCTTTTTTTTTGCAGACACATGAGGTAGTTTTTTAGCATCTTGAGGTATCTCTGATCATAAGATCTTCCTCCATGCTGTGCAGAGGTTCTGCCTCTATTGCTTCCTTAAGCTCTTGCACACTGGCCAGACTTTACAAACAAAAAACAAATTGCTTGGGGATAGATTATACCTATCTGACTGGCTGACTTGTTAAGAAAGTTTTAATTTTATTTAGCTTAAGTATTTATTTTAAAAAAAAGCGCCATCTGGATTTAAAAAAAGAACACAATGGAAAATATGAAATAGAAGCAGGAGTAAGTCATTTGGCCTTTGCGTCTACTCTGCCGTTAAGTTTTTTAAAAAAAAACAACCTTGGTCTTAACACTAAACCTATGACCCTAAATCCTGTCGTTATTGAATGATCCATCAATATGTGGGCTTTGGGTCTGTTCCGGCTGCTTCGGGCTTCGTGCCTCAGCACTCACTTTTGTTCTAAATGTTATTTGCCTACTTTTATTGTTTGCACAATTTGTTTTCTTTCCCCCCCCCTCTCTGCACATTGGGTACTTGCCGGTTTTTAAAAATTTTGTTTTGTTTTGTGGCTGCTTGAAAGGAGACGAATCTCAAGGTTGTATAAGTTATACATACTTGGATGATAAACGTACTTTGAACTTTGAATTTGTTTTGAATATACTTGGTGTTTGACCTCAAGCTTCTTGCTACCTGCTTACTAATTTCCCATTTCTCCCTCTTCTCTTATATGGAAGGACTGCACCTGTTTTCTTTCAGTTTGGAGATTTTGAAGATTCACCACCAGCAGCACTTGGATCCTGAGGGTTACAGTGCCATTAATTTGTCCAGTAGTACTTTTTTTTTTCTAAAAAAGCAACGCTAACTAACTTCAATGACCTTACTTTTCAAGACTTGATGTTACCCTGATTTGTTTTTCCTTATTTTCTGTGAAGGCAGGTAAAATATGCTAACTACCTTCCTCAGTGTGATTTCTTCTGACCCAAATCTGTGGAAGATTGTCACTTAAATTTGTTTGTTTAAAGTTTTAAAAACCTACAATATTTTGTTTTCTTGCTCATCTACTTATTTTCTTCTGCTCCTGTATTGATGCTCTGCTGAATTCTGATATTTTCTCAGTTTTAAAGTTCTTCTCAGCAAGCCTCTGGCTTTTTCTTTTGATTTAATGCTATCTAAAACTGCTCATGGTTGGACCACTTCTGAGTTTTTGTGCCTCCAGGACATTAATTTTAGTTGTAAAACTATGTATTTACCCATTAAACATTGGCCATGGTTTAATGTCATACACTTTAAAGTAATTTCCAAATCTACCACACCAACTTGTGCCTTTCATTACTTTTAGAATTATGACCATGGAGCTTACACATCATATCGTGATCTGTCTTCCCTAAAATACTCCTTAACTACAAGATTTATACTTCCTTAACTATTGAATTGACTTTACTTCTTACATCCTTCACATACACGAGGAGTAAAAATCTTTACATCTCCGTCAAAATGTGCAATCGTAGTAATTTATAACAATTTATAATAAATAGAACAGTCAATGTAACATAGAATACACTCAAATCAGCGTGAGTTAATCAGTCTGATGCCCTGGTGGAAGAAGCTGTCCTGGAGCCTGTTGGTCCTGGCTTTTATGCTGCAGTACCACTTCCTGGATGGTAGCAGTTGAAACAGTTTGTGGTTGGGGTGACTCAGGTCTCCAATGATCCTTTGGGCCCTTTTTACAGACCTGTCTTTGAAAATGTCCTGAATTGTGGGAAGTTTACATCTACAGATGCGCTGGGCTGTCCGCACCACTCTCTGCAGAATCCTGCGATTAAGGGAGGTACAGTTCCCATACCAGGCAGTGATGCAGCCAGTCAGGATGCTCTCAATTGTGCCCCTGTAGAAAGTTCTTAGGATTTGGGGGCCCATACCAAACTTCCTCAACCGTCTGAGGTGATAGAGGCGTTGTTGTGCCTTAACTCTTTATATTTTTATACAAGATTAAACTACAAAATTAATATTTTTTCTCAGTGTACAATACTAGATTAAATACTATTGCTGTCAATTTAATTTACTCAGTCTATAAGTGCATTGAAGTTTTCCATTGATTATTCTCTGACTCTTGTTATATACCCTTATATATCATTTTCTGAAAACTTTACCTCAGCAGTTACTCTCCCATATATGATCACTCTTATTTACCCAGATAGCACATCCTCGAATACTGTACTAAGATCAGCAGGCCTTGCATGCTTTGATTTTTATTTGTGAATATCAATAACCAGACCAGAACCTTTGTCTCGCCATGAAACATGGGGTATTGTGTGTATCTAATGTGCTACTAACTGTGATCTTTGCCACTTCATCCATTTTACAGTTTTAAAGATTCAAGATTGTTCACTGTCATTCTTCAGTACTCAAGTATAAAGGAGAACGAAATGATTGCCACTCCGGATCTAGTGCAGCATAAATAAACACAATAAGCCTAAACAATACAATTAACATAAGTAAACAGATTAGCTTATATGCATGTTCAAGCAGTCTGTACATATAAGCCAATCTTATTTATATTTATTGCACTTCTTGGAATAATTATGCACATCTGTACCTCTATGGATTGGCTCCTGTCTTTTGCTGAATTCAGGTCCTCACCCACTCTGTTTGCGGTAGGTTCCATTGGAGAGTTACTCGTTGCTGGAGTCCAAGAACTGAGATCTTGCTTAGGCTCAAATATTTGATAGTAGTACATGATTAGAAAATCTACAACTTGAGCCTGGTAACCAGAGTTCACCAGGGAAACCGCATCTTCTGGAGCCTGAGATCGAATTAGTGTGGGGCCAAAGATTATTCCCAAATTATTTGAAGACATTTTGTTTTCTTCACATCGTTCTGCCACTCTGTAAAAGAAAAGAGATTAACCTTGCAGCTACAAAGATTTACAAGCCCTTACCTCCACATAAGTGTATCTCACTGTGGTAAAGTCCTGACCCAAACAATAGCAACATTTAACTCCCTAGCTCCATGCTCATCGACTGCTTCTACAAATTCCATTAATCTCCTTGAACTATTTCAGAAACTGCAGAGGGCTTTCGCTTGATGGGCTTTAGCTGGGAATCCAAACAGACCAATGACTTAGATTAGATTATGAGGACACTCAGTCCTTGTTTATTGCCATTTAGAAATCCATGTATTAAGGAATGATACAATGTTCCTCCAGAGTGATATTCACACAAAAACAGGACAAACCTGTTTACTTATTTAGAGATACAACACAGTAACAGGCCCTTCTGGCCCAGTAAGCCTGTGCTACATAATCACATCCTGTGACCTACTAACCTGGTGCTGTAATGGCGTCGTACCACCCCAATAACAGGTCGGTGATGCAATTAGGGTTGGTGTCCAATTTCTAAGAGGGTCGTAGAGCAACACGAGATTGACTTCTCGAAACAGATTCTCAAGTAACATCAAACACCTGTCGCTCATTTCCACACAGGTTACAGTATCACAAAGAAACTTCTCTACCAGTGAATAGGGTTTCAGCTAATAAGCTTCCATGGGTTACCTCTAGTTCAAAGTTGTGAGCCAGAAAGGAATCCTTTACCTCACTGACATTAGCATTCACACAGTTCTGACTTGGAATTGGTGAATGGGGAAACACCCTGTCAAGCAAAGGCTTGCATTATTTCTTTCTCTCTGAAGAGAGAGGCATGCTTTGTCTTGATACAAATTTCACACTCTCACTTCTCATTGTCCTTCACTAGCCCAATGAAGTGGACGTATAGTCAAGGTAGTACTTAAGGAACAGAGCTTGGCAACCATATGTTAATATCTCCTTGTCCCGATCCACAGACACAAGTTAACATTAATTTTGATTGCTAATTAAATCGTTCAATTCAATTCAAATTTATTTGTCATTCAACCATGTATAAAAACTTACGAATACCGCCAAACGAAACAGTGTTACTCCAGGGCCAAGGTACAAAACACAGTAACAACAGTCACACACAGCACAAAGCACACACAGCATGTATAAGATAGAAAGATATAGCCACTAAATAAAAGAGTCCAAACTCAAGCCATCCAACACCACTGAAATTTACAGACAACCACAACAGAGCTTGTCTTCTGCCCGAGCGAACACTGGGGTGGGGGGCAGCACCATCCTGAACACTGTGCCGCACCGGTTTCGACACCTCTTTTCCGGCAGCTGTAGTCAGGCAACACTGTGGCTTAAGGCCGAGTCCTCGTACATGCAAGGTAGTGTGGTAAACCATATATATGTTGTAACTGGGTTACCTGTCTGCACATGCCCCTCTGCTGATTGCCCCTGTGGTTCCTCCCACAGATCCCTGAATAAAGGCGATTGCGCCATTGCTCCTCCTCTCAGTCCAGGACAGATACTGAGCATGATGGAGGTCACATTTTACTGCTAATAAAAGCCTTTCAGTATTTACTCTACTGCCAGTCTTTTGGAGTTATTGATGGTGCATCAGGTAGCAAGTGCGTATGGGATATCAGTAACATAATCATTCAAAAAAAAAATATATACGTAAGTCCAGACCCCGTCCATTGTTCTGCCAAGTGAGTACTGGGGTGGTGGTGGGGGGCAGCACCAACTTCAGCCCGCATGTTGTGCCACGGTGGACAAGTGATCATTAGAAACCATGGAAGCTGTTTGCCAACAGCTTTAGTTAACAGAACCAAACACATTTGCAAGTCCATATTTATCACCTCAAGACATCTGACCTGTTCTACATTCTGAGTTTGAATCCTTGCAGAGTTTACACAGGTTATCGTCTCTCAAAGATATTAGTGACCCAACCCATTTTCCATGGTGGGACTGGAATTGTCGGTTTTTGATCTTCTCACATCAGAGCCACAGTTCTCCTTTTCATTCCACATATATATTGAAATATATGTCAGTGTTAGGCCTACCTGCAGAGATGGCCGATAAGGTGCTCCAGAGTGTTGTAGTTGGAAACTGGAAGATTCTGCAGCAAGACCTTGGCCTGCAGGATGAGATGCTGTACTTTATCAGTCGCTGTGGGTATCTCCTTTGTCTGACATTCCTTCAGCTCTTCATAGACCTGGTGTAACTCTTTGGCGAACTTCATGAAAACATCATAGAGGCTGAAGAGAACAATGGGTTCTGGGAGCTTTAAGTAATAAAATAGAAAGGCATATTTAAAATCCAGAAGGGCATTACTGAAAAATTTGCTTTGTGTTACCCACCCACCAGGACAGACACCAGCAGTATAGTCACATGACAACATTTAATGTGAAATGTAGTCAAATTACTACACTACTGATTTCTGTGCTCATGGGTGGGAAGCAGAAAGCAGGACTGTCAGCAGATTATCAAGTGCAGTATTCAGCAAACAATCATAATTTATCCTAATCCCAACTTCTGCTAGCAGTTTCCGGAGAGCTGACAAACCCATTTAGGAGACGGAGAATCAAGATACACTGGAAATCAGTTGACTTTGTGTGTAACATCTCTGTGCTTTCCTGAGATGCATTTGGGATTTTCTGGCTCCACTTGTCTTGGTACGAATAATTGTGTGTACGTGGATTCCCAATTTCAACCCATTTATTCCGAATTGTGGAATTTCAACAATTTTTCCCCTTTTGCTGTTGTGTTGGGCCAACCTTAGTTTTTCTTTGTTATTTGCTTTTGCTTAAGAGTATCTAAATTCTTGTATATTCCTCGAGCAGTTTGTTCACTATTCAGCCTCAGGTTTAAATAAATTCAAACTACTTGTTATCAATCTTCCACCTCAAGTTTCCAAAAGTATTTATTGAACAAATGGACAGGAACGAGGCAGGACACTGTATCACACAATAAATGGCATGGGATAATTCACCATTTCACTGAAAACTGCACTGCAGATTCCTGATGTTATACCATTTATAACATCAGAAAGCACCACATTGTCAAGGTTTGGGCCATGCATGTGAGTGAGCTTGTTCATATCAGCAAAATGATCATCACAACCAACTATCGACTAGTGTACATGGGTCACTGACCTATTGTGGCAGCAGGTTGTGACTACAATTAAATATAAGCATTTCCTTAGAGACAGCTGCAGACTGAACAGGTGTGCAGACCTTCAACTCACCTCTCGAAGGTACAGGGTCAACAAGTTTGTAATATCATGAGGCGAGTTTTCAGACATGTCAGTGAGGCCCCTCCCGTTTTCAAAGGACTGACGCAGTTTGGCGATGCGCATCTTTGAACCATTTATTCGATAGATGCCCTGTAATATGGAGATTATTAAGCATTAGACCACAGTTTGATATCCAATTAAAAATTATCGAAGGACAAATTAAACCTGAAGTGATGCAAGAGTGTGACGCAAGGGGGTTGTGGGACATGACGGTAATTTGGGTGCAAGGGAACACTCGCACCTGCATTTAGCTTTCCAAACCTCACACGAGACAGACTTGGAAACATACTGCTGGCCTTTCACTGCCGTAAGGTTTCAATGCGGCAAGTCATTCCCCAACAGCACTGTAGGTATACCCTCACCAGAAAGAGCACTGGTGTTCAAGGAGATGGCTCAGTGGGAATTGTGAACAAGCATAAATGCCAGTGATGCCCAGACTCCAAAGTACAATCAATAATAAAAAAATGGTTTTGGGTTGGGTGGGGTGAGTGGTTGCTGTCCTGGAGAAAGGATACAGCAGCACATTGGTTTATGTTCAAAAGAATAGCCTTAGTGGACGGCACTTGACACATTCACACAGATACTGAGAGTGTCGGAGTCTAATTGTAAATAGTGCCTGCCTGCTTATACCCCTGATTCTATGCCGCGTTCCTCTGCACACAGTTACGTTCCGAATCTCTGCCTTCGCGGCCCTACCTGTACGCCCATTGCCCGTCGTTCTATCTCTGCTGTGCAGTTTCTGATAATGAAAGGCACCTCATCAGCTGACTCTCTCGGCGCCTGGGCAAAGTCGACTCCAAATAGAGAGATCTTGGTCTGCAATTTACGGTGCCCGCACAAAATTGCAATGGACTCAAGACACTTTCTATGACATGCCAGGTAACACTGTAAAGAGTAAACACCAAAATTAAACACAGACACTACCAGCGTTAGTATGCATATAATGATCCAGAAAGAATGCCATACAACTTGTTGCACAAATGTGCTTTCAATAAAAACTCAAAAGTTCCTGCTGTACTTAGTCTGAGGCCACAATGCCCTTAGTGCAGATGGAGACATGGTGAACCGCCATCCCTTTTTCCATACCAATGCCAAATTCTAAACTTCAAGTGAATGGACAACTCACTTCAGAGATCTGCCAGTATTTTACACTAAAGAGATGTTCCCAGCCCTCTCTAGTCTTTTCCAAAGGAGACTAAAAAAGTCAGGGTCCTTTTAAGTGGATTATGAAGATGATAGGTTATTTGGTCACTGTGCATGAATAGCAGTTGACAAACCCTGGGTGCAGGGTGCACCAGGTATGGCTTCCCTGTTGAGATTTATTAGTGATAATTTGACATCAATTATTGGAACAGGATCACAAATTGACCTCCTCGTCCCTTAATTTCCCCATAAAATCTCCACTTCTTGCTGAGTTACAGTTCTTCGTGTGTCCCATGGTATCTTACCACACAGCTATATGTTACACAAGGGTGCTGCTAGCCTGTATTTACAAAGAGTATTTTGGAATCCAGAGGATTCCTTAAGAACAGGATCCTGAACAAATGAGGATTTAAGGAGCAAATTAAGGAAGTAAATCTGAGGATTTGATATTCTCTCCCCGCTGCACATACTGGTTACTAGTTATTGCTAATTAACCTACAGCACCAAACCTATTTCCTGGTGCACCTAAGGAGGATAAAGCATCAGGAATACAAGCCCCAGCTTAGGCCAGTATACCAGCCCAGATCAGCCATCACATCACAGATTGGTGGGCTTGGTTCACTCACAAATGTTAATTTATTCCTCCAAACCAAATGCAAACACCTTTCAGCAACACACACACACCAAATGCTGGAGGAGCTCAGTAGGCCAGGCAGCATCGATGGAAAAGAGTAAACAGTCGCTGTTTTGGGCCGAGACCCTTCATCAGTTTACCCTTTGCCTAGCCTGCTGAGATCCTCCAGCATTTTGTGTGTGTTGCTTCGATTTCTAGCACCTGCAGATTTTCCCTTGTCTGCAAACATCTTTTAGCCAGCTTTTCAATTTTTTTCTGAAGTTCCTCTGGTCCAGTTCAAATATCAAAACTGCTGGTTTACAACGACAGCGGATATATCCGCTTAAACTCAAGGTTACGTTCAAGTCGCCTGTCCTCACCTCCTCGCACTCAGCGCCATTCACCACAATAAGGCTGTCACACTCTCGGCATTTGGTTGGGGCTCTGAGTTTTCGAAATCGGTGTGTTTGTGCAGCTTTAGATAGCACACAGTTTTTGAAAGTTGGTGGCGTTTTCAATGTCTCATTAAGTAAATCTGCCAGATCTGAAAAATAAAAAAGATTTTAAGGTGAATCAAGATGCTACATTTTTTCATCCACTCCTCTCCTTTCATATTTCTTTATTCCCTATTCCCTGTTTTATCCTATTCCTCATCGTTGTTTTTCTCCTCCACGACCCTCCATTTCTACTCTCTCTTTTCTATTTCACTGTTATTTCTCTTCCCTTTCCCTCCATCTCAATGGGTTCCTCTAATACATATCATGAATTCCATAATTCCATTATTTCCTCATCAATATCTCTCTTCATTTACCAAATACACATTTTTTTATTTTTCTCATCATCCCTACCTTCATCGCCTTCCATCACTGTTGTATTTATCATTTTTTTTCAACACTTTGTCACACTCTATTCTCTTCTCCCTTCTCTCCCATTCCTCAAGTTCCCTGTGCTTCCCTCTGCTTCTGCAGGAGCAGCCTAATTGGGGTTGGTGGTTGTTAAGTTACTTGGAGGGTTCATTATTGCCAATGAATGATCTGTCCCTAGTTTGCTGTGGGCATTTCTACCTAGGACATCCCACCATTTTCAACAGTTTTTTTCCCCAGGTAACTAGTTCATGCAAAAGTAGATATAAGGGTTCACCATCTTCATTCAGACCCTATTTACATATATATGCAATGTGGGACAAATTGGATCCCACCAATTCTCAAATTAAGAGTTAAACCCCTGTAACATACCATTATCTTGTAAATGGCTCCCATCCCTCTCTTCGAAATCATCTGGAGACATCCCTGGTACTGTGGTCTTTGGAAATTTGCTTCGAAAATGAGCTGGTTTAAAAAAAAACAAAATTTCAGTTGATACCAGTCTTTTTACTGATTCGTTCAATTTTTGGGATCTGGGTGTTGCTAACAAAGCCAACATTTGTTGCCAATTTCTAATTTCTCTTGAGAAGGTGGTGGCAAGTTGCCATTTTGCTTTTGTTTTTGATTCACTGTAGTCCTTTTGGAGATTGGTACAATCCTCAAAATGGATGGGTAGCTCAAACACTTAGACGCAGTGAGAAAGCATGGGCAGTATTTTCCAAATTAGGTTCAAGGTCAATTTGCAAATGCCAATGTTCTCATGGGTCTGCCGTGCTTGGCCCTCTTGGTAGTAGAAACCGCGGGTTTGGAGATATTGTTGCAATAACCTAGGTTAGTAAACATAGTGAGTTTTATTGATGTTTCACACTGGCCACTATGCAGCAGTCGTGTCAGGAATAAATATTTAGGGTGGATACCAATGATGAGGATTTATTCTGGTTTGTACCAAGGTTCATGAGTATCACTGGAGTGGCACTCATCCTGGCAGGTGGACAATATTCTGTCATGCACTGACTTGTGCTTTTGTAGATGGTTGGAAGACTTGGGGTTTCATTAGATAGGTCATCAATACAGAAAAAAAAACAGATTTAGAAGCTAAAGAATCTACGTGACTGAAAGACTGATTCCTGATCACTGGATTGTGATGGGAGATCTTGGCAATGAAAATTCCAAGGGTAGATGACTGCACTCACTTTTATTGGAGGTGGTCTTTCCTGGCACTTGAACGCTGTGGACGTTGCTTGCCACTTACCAGTCCACGTTCTCTTGCTGGTTTGAGCTGCCCTACCTTCAAGCCTGCCCTATTTTAGCATGATTTCAGTGTGACACAGTATGACGCTGGTGCCTTTGGTGTACAGACAGAACATTCTCCACAGTTCAGAGGTCACGCTCACCAGCCACTGATAAGCCGGTTAAAGCTCCTCACTCAGAAAGCATTTGGTATTCCTACAACTTCCACTGCTCTTCTAAGTGTTTAACGCAGACACCCACTGATTCACCAGCCGAACAAGGACCATCGGGGAATGGGAGACTGGTTTTCTTTCTCATGTTTGGTATGATGCCATGAGGCATTGTTGATGTCTTCAGCAGTTACACCCTCCTGCTTCATGAGTCACATTTTCCTGACAGCAAGGTTCTGCAGGTCAGGCAGCATCTATGGAAATGAATACAGTCGACATTTCTGGCTGAGGCTGAGGAGGAAGGGGGAAGATGCCAGGAACATTATTTACTGGAACTTTATTTTCCAAATGACTTAAATGTCTTTAGTTTTTAATTGGCTTAAACTACACAAACGTTGCAACGTTATCACCATGGCCATTGTAATTGCAAGGCAACTGGAAACACAGACCCCAACATTCTCTTCTGCTCATTTGAACCTTGCAATAGAATAGTATTCTCTCAGACAAGACCAGACATTCACATTCCTTTTAAATGAAGACTGAATGGGTTTTCAACCATTTCCTGATTCCAATCCCACTCAACTCTTCATTTTTCCACTTCTTGTTGATCCTTAATGAGCGAAGCAGATAAATAGAGGTAGGACTGGGAAACTCAATCTCTTGCATGAGCTTCAACATTTCATATCATTTTGGCTGATCTATTATGTCTGAACCATCCCTTGATTTGTTTAAAATTCAATAATCTATTCACCCATCCTGAATATATTATATGCCTGAGCTGATTAGATAATTCCAAAATTCACTATTTTCTGGATTGGGATTAGAAATTCATATTTCAGATTTAATTCTGTGAGATTTAGTTCCAGCCAGGGGTTGTGGCATTCTTGCATCTACCCTGCCAAACCATTAGATTTTTGCATGTTTCAATGAGATCGGCTCCCATTCTTCTAAACTCTAGACATATTTTCTCAATCTGCTTTATTTCTTTCCATAGAACAGTATCTCTGCCCCCAAAAATAATAGAAGTCGTATTGTAAATGATTCACCCTGCTCATGGACTGTTTGTCCCATTCCCATCGGCGGGGAGGCTGCGTAGTATCACGCCAGGACCACCAGGCTCAAAAACAATGACTTTCCCCAAGCAGCAAGGCTGATCAACACCTCCACCCACTAACATAATCCTTCACACCTCCAACCACTACTACTTTAGTATTTCCTATGTACAGACATTCCTATGCCTAACATCACTTTATGGACATACAAGCTCAAACAAGAGAAAAATTGGCAGATGCTGGAAATCCGAGCAACACACACAAAATGCTGGAGGAACTCAGCGGTCTAGGCAGCATCTATGGTAAAGAGCAAACAGTCGGTGCTTTGGGTCAAGAACCTTCATCAGAACTGGAGAAAGGGAGGTGTTGGAACTGGACCAGAAACCTGACCACAAAAGATCTACAAACCTGCTTGTCCAGGTAGACCCACTGTTCCTGTCCCATCTAACTTATACCTGCATATCTCAACTTCTGTTTTATTTACCCCCCCCCCCCCCCCCCAGTTCAGTTTCTTCCTATCTACATCCGTGACACTTCACATACTCTGGATCTTTTCAATGACTTCAAGTTCCCTGGCCCCGATCATCTCATTTTCACCATGGATGTCCAGTCCCTATACACCTCTATCCCCCATCAAGAGAGCCTTAAAGCTCACCGTTTCTTTCTAGATAACAGACCCAACCTGTTCCCCTCCACCACCACTATCCTCCGTCTGGCAGAACTAGTTCTCACCCTCAATAATTTCTTCTTTGGTTCCTCCCACTTCCTTCAACCCAAAGGCACAGCCATGGCGACTCGCTCGAGTCCCAGTTATGCCAGCCTTTTTGTTGGCTACGTGGAACAGTCTATGTTCCAAGCCTACAACAAGCCTATCACTCCATAACTTTTCCTACGCTGCATTGGGCTTCTTCCTGCACCCATGTTGAACTCATCAATTTCATCAATTTTGCCTCCAACTTCCACCCTGACTTCAAATTTATCTGGTCCATTTTTGACATATCTCTCCCCTTACTCAACCTTTGGAGACAGTTTATCTACTGATATCTTTTATAAATCTACTGATTCTCACAGCTTCATGGACTATACTTCTTACCATCCCATCATCTGTAAAAATGCCATCCCCTTCTCTCAGTTTCTCCATCGTCGCCGCATCTGCTCTCAGAATGAGGATTTTAATTCCAGAACTAATGAAATGTCTCGTTCTTCAAAGAAAGGGGCTTTCTTTTCTCCACCATCAATGCCACCTCCACCCGCATCTCTTCCATTTCGCACGCATCTGCCCTCACCCCATCCTCTTGCCACCCTACCAGGGATAGGGTTCCTCTTGTCCTCACCTACCAGCACAATAGCCTCCGTGCCCAGCACATAGTTCTCCATAACTTCTCTCATCTCCAGTGTGATCCCACCACTAAGCACATCTTTCCCTCCCCCTAACTTTCTGCTTTCCGCAGGGATCACTCCCTACACAACTCTCTTGTCCACTTGTTTCTCCCTATTGATCTCCCTCCTGGCACTTTATCCTTGGAAGTGGAACAAGTGCTACACCTGCTCCTACGCCTCCTCCCTCACTACCATCCAGGGCCCCAAACAGTTCTACCAGGTGAAGCGACACTTCATCTGTGAGTCTGTTGAGGTCATCTACTATATCTGGTGCTCCAGGTGTGGCCCCCTGTATATTGGTGAGACCTGATGTAGATTGGGAGACCACTTTACCGAGTACCTTTGCTCCATCCGCTACAAAAAGCAGGATGTCCCAGTGGCCACCCATTTCAATTGGACTACCATTTTCATTCCAATATGTCAGTCCACGGCCTCCTCTACTGTCATCATGAGGCTACACTCAGGTTGGAGGGGCAACACCTTATATTCTGTCTGGGTAGCCTCCAACCTGCCGGCATGAACATTGATTTCTTCAACTTCTGGTAATTGCACCCCCTGCCCAACATTCGTATTCTTGTTTCCCTCTCTCACCTCATCTCCTTACTTGCCCATCACCTCCCTCTTGTGTTCCTCCCCCTTCCCTTTCTTCCCTGGTCCTCTGCCCTCTCCTATCAGATTTTCCCATTCTCCAGCCCCTTATCTCTTTCACCAATCAGCTTCCCAGCTCTTCGCTTCATCCCTCCACCTCTCCCAACTTCACCTATCACCTACCACCATTTACTTCTTCCTCCCCCTCCTCCCACCTTCTTCTCTAACTTCTCAACTCTTTTTCCAGAACTGACAAAGGGTTTTGGCATGAAACCTCAACTGTTTACTCTTTTCCATAGATGCTGCCGGGCTTGCTGAGTTCCTCCAGCGTTTTATGTGTGTGTTGCTACGGATAAAAGCTACCTTATGCATTTATAGAATTGCATTTATTATTATTATTGCGTTCTCTATCTTTGGTGTATTTTTTTTGCTGCATTTGATCTGGAGTAACAATTATTTTGTTCTCCTTTACGCTTGCGTACAGGAAATGACATTAACTAATCTTGAATCCTCTTCCTTGTCTGTGGTCAGTAGATTCACGTACAATATTCCAGCTGCAGTCTCTCACTAGTCTACATAATTGCAGTAGAATGTTCTTTACTTTCAAATTGGAGAACTTGTACAGGGTTAATGTATGCTTTTGTCTTCCTGTTTCCTTCAGCTGCATGTTAACTTCAGTAATCTGTGGGTGACTCCATGGTTCCTCTGAGCACAGTTTTCAGTCATACACCATACAGCTCAGTAGCATAGTGGTTAGCACAACGCTTTACAGTATAGATGACTGCTGCCTGTAATGACTTTGTACATCCTTCCTGTGACCCGTGTGGGTTTCCTCTGGGTGCCCCAGTTACCTCCCACAGACCAAAGACTACCGGTTGGCAGGTTAATTGGTCATTGTAAAGTGTTCTGTGATTAGGCTGGGGTTAAATTGGGGAATTGCTGGGTGGCGTGACTTGAAGGGCGGGAAGGGCCCATTCTGTGCTGTATCTCAATAAGTAAACCAATAAATTACTCTGATTGTATATATTTTCATGTGTTTTTTCATTTTGATTTCCATTCACGCATTCACTTGATCTGTCCATATCACTGCCACCTTACCCAAAGCATTGATAAAGATTCTGAGAGACTAGGGCTCAGCACGGATTCTTGCAGCATCCACTAATCACAACTTCCTAAAGTGAAAATGACCAATATTGCCGCTGTTGTCTGTCCATTAACCACTCCTCACATTTCACCAGTGAATCCCCTTCAATCTCATGCTCCAATATTGCTCAATAATCCCTTCTCTGGTTACACCAACTACATCACATCACTGGTTTCTCTTCATCTATTTCCCAAACTCTCAAAACAAGTGTGCCAAACATGAGTCCCCTTCCATTAATCGGTGCTAGCTGCCCAATCTTTCAACGACATCTTGTAATGATGCTTTCTTTTGGCATTTACCTGGACTGGACATCGGTGAATCAAGTGAACGAGACTCGCTGCTGATGCCAGTGCTTTCTGAATCACTTAAGCCAGCTTTAAGTCCAGCTGTATTCTGAGTCGCTGCAACAAAAAAAAACAAATACTTTAGTCTGTTCCTGAGCTCTTGACGTTTCCCAACATGGATGTAAAGTGCAGAGGGGCATCTCAAAGAATTATAAAGTTGGACAAAATTGCTGGGTTGGGGGCTGGCCCCTGCAGGCCAGCTTTCTTGACGGTGCTGCTCTCCAGTGTTGGCTCCCTGGAAGACAAACTGGATTGCCTTCATCTGTGGCTGACCTTGTGTGAGATAAGATGCTGCTGCAAGCTTGTTATTGTAGAAACATGGCTTCAAGCACTATCAATCCACTCAGGGACTTGAGCTAATGTTATTTTTGTGATTAAGTGCTCTGTGGGTGATTGTATGTACTGTGTTTTGCACTATGGTCCCAGAGGAATGACATTTTCTTTAGCTCTATTCATGTGTATGGTTGAATGACAATTGAACGTGAACCAAAGCATCCTCAGTAGCTCAGCAGCACCCGCAGAGAGAAATGAACAGTCTAGGTTTCAGGCCTAAACCTTCTTCAGGAGTGGATTATTCATTTCCCTCCGTAGATGCTGTCTGACCTGCTGAGTACCTCCAGTGTTTTGTGTGTGTTGTTCACGAATTCACAGTCTCCTGTGTCTGAGAAAGTATCATGCTGCTTTTCCTTCAGCAAGCTGACGAACCTTCTCATTCGCATTGATATTGGGTGGCTCTGAGACGACAGCAGCACCCTGTGCCAGACCTGGCTTAGTAGGTCTCACTCTCACTTTTTAATCAGATGATTCAAATATAATCCAGGTCAAATATTCAGTTCAGAAAGGAGGAACAGAGCAAACCAATAAACAGAGGCCCTGTTTGCTTTCGGAAAGGAACCATCCATAAGAAGGTTAGTTGATTATCGCCACTTTGCTCTTTGTGGGATCTATGAGGGCAGAAGCAAGTATTCTCAGGAAATTAGTGATGGAATAAAATCAACACCATCATCGAGTTTGTTTTCATGTTTTTTTTCTCTCTGTGCATTGGGTGGGTGGTTGTCTTTTTTAATGGGTTGTTTTAGGTTTCTTCTTTTGTGGTTGCCTATAAGGAGATGAATCTCAAGGTTGCACAACATATACGTATTTTGATAATAAATGTACTTTGAACTTTGGAAATCTTTGAAGTTAGCCTTCGCTACTAAGCCATACGGCTTGAGCCAATTTTGTCTACTCACAAACTAGACCTGTGTGATGAATTGGACGTCAATTCTGGGGGATATAATCCACTGCGCCCTGTCTCTGTCGTGGTTAACTGCACATTGACGTATTAAATCGTAAATTTGCAAAACAACCTCTTATTTTCCAGGGGCACTCCTTTTTTCCTGATTGTTGCTTTTACTAAGCCATGAGTTCTCTTTGCTCTCCCATAGTACATAGTCATGGATTTTTTTGGGGGGGGGGGGGGGAGTTTGAAAATCATTAACTTACTGGGTTTGCCTCCAAACTCTTCTGGCAAAATTGGGAAGTCACCAGATGATGCCGACGTTCGATCGACCAGTGTGGCAATACTTTTTCTCCTTGCAGTGGGGGAGGACCTGAAAAAATTTTAAACATACAATTTATCAAAAACTATTTATACCGGCACAGAATCCCAGTAGGATAAATTCATTCACACTGTATATAGGTCCAAATCCTTTGCACAGAACTCCAATAGGCCAAAGCTTCCCAATCAATCTCACTGTACAGATTCTCACACAGACCAAATCATTCAATTTTGTGTCATTGTTCATAACACCAAACCCTGGATCACTAACCTTCTACTGGGAGTAGAAAACTCCTCAAATTCATAGCTCTCTGCAGACAGCATTTTCTTGTCCAAGTTTTGGATGAATTCAACATATTTCTGGGCAGGTTCATGGATTTTGAGGTTCTCTTGCAGTTTTTGTAAGGAGAATGGCACCTGCTGGATCTGTTCTTGCTTCATCTGGAACATGTTCATAGAGACCTATTGGTGCAAACATAGGGAAGGTTAGATTCTACTAATTTAGCTGTAGCCATTCAAACTCAAGTTCCTCATTCCCAGTCTGATTTAACAGGGATTTAAGTCTGAGGAAAGATAGTTCTACATTTTCCTATCAAATACTCCCAGCATGTGGCCAAGTGGTTAAGGCATTGGACTAGCGACCTGAAAGTCATGAGTTCGAGCCCCAGCTGAGGCAACGTGTTGTATCCTTGAGCAAGGCACTTAATCTGCGACGACACTGGTGCCAAGCTGTATGGGTCCTAATGCCCTTCCCTTGGACAACATTGGTGTCGTGGAGAGGGGAGACTTGCGGCATGGGCAACTGCTGGTCTTCCATATGACCTTGCCCAGCCCTGCACCCTGGGGAGTGAAGACATGGTCTCGCAAGATGAACAGATGCCTTTAAACTCCCAGCACAGGTACAGCAAGTATCAGATACAAAGAAGGGCTCCTACTACAATGTTCAAAGTAAATTTATTATCGAACTACATATATATCACCATATACAACCCTTGTGTTTTGTGGACATTCACAGTAAATACAAGAAACATAATAGTATCAATGAAAGACGCCCCTAAACAATGTGCAAAAGACAACTAGCTGTGCAAGTAGAAAAAGAAAAAATAATAAATGAAAGAATGAATGAATAAACAAACAAACAAACAATAGGAATTGACAACAGGAGATGACAAGTCCTTCAAAGTGAGTCCGTAGGCTGTGGGAACATTTTTTCAATGATGGGGTGAGTAAAGTTGAGCGAAGCTATCCCCTCTGGTTCAAGATGTCTCCTAAATACTACCACGGCTACATGGATTATCTCAAACCTTAGAATTGCGTGGTAATGCTATGTTATTAGCAGGTGGGTTAGTATTAAAAGTGATTTACATACTTGGATGGTCTCAGATCTAAACTCACTGCTCGTTTTGCATTCAGCATCAAGTTGCCACAAGCAGCACAATATTCCAACTAGTAGACTAATTCTGTTGCTAAGCCCTTTTATATATGTGGTATCCTTTATGTCTCTTGGAAAACATTATTGCTTATATGGTGGAAACGACAGGAATTTTGGATCTCCCCCCCCCCCCACCCCCAACTTTCAAATCCCTTACTCACTCTTCCTTCAGTTAGTTCTGATGAAGGGTCTCGGCCTGAAACGTCGACTGCACCTCTTCCTAGAGATGCTGCCTGGCCTGCTGCGTTCACCAGCAACTTTTATGAGTGTTGCTTATATGGTGGGGTGGGCGAGAGAGAGGAGACGGCAGAGTATGTACCATAAAGGCAGTCTAAGCCTTCACAGGTGGGCCAGGACACCATTAAACAGTGAGCGGATGGAAAAAAGGCAAAAGGCAAAGAGTGAAGTATAAGGTATAATAAATACTGAATAGACCACTTGGCCCCTCTTGTTGCTTCACTGTTTTTTAATATGAAGGCAGATCTTTAAGTTCCATGCCACAAAACCCATAAATTTTCACTTCTCTTAAAACCACTGCCTTGATTGTACTGGTGACTGAGCCTCAAAAGCTCACATGGATGAAGAATTCCAAAGACTCACCACCCTCAGGGAGAAAAAAAAATCTCTATTTCTGTGCGAAGCATCTCTGAGCTGTTATTTGAGATTTGACGTTATGTTCCAGACATACCAGCTGGGGACCCTGCCACTCCTGAAGAATTTTAAGCATTTCGGTAAAAAATTTTTCTGACTCTTTTAAATTGAATATATTAATGTTAAATTTGCCTAATCTCTCCTTTTACGATGAGCCTATCATCATTGGGGGCAATAAGAGGCCCTCTATTGCAGGTATATCCTTCCCAGGAAGAAGACAGAATGAGAGTGATCCAGAAAATAAAAAGATTAGAATGGCAAGCAAAGACGAAGAAGTAGATGACATGTCAAGGCTGTCTGAATTCTAAAAGTGAGAAGAAGGACTGAATGAACCGAAGAGGATTCTTACATGAGACAAAACGCAATAAAAAAAAGAATTAGCTGATGAGCTCACCAATTTTAGTATCTGGTCACCATGGCAGATGAGTTTGTGAAGCTGTGTTATGATATCGACTTTCATTTTCTCCATTTCTTTATGTCTGAGGTTGGCCTCACGGACACAGTTCTTATAATGCATCTCAGTCTCCTGAACCTGTTGGGGAAGATGCAGTTTATGCCGATCAGAGTGAAGATTGCTCAGGTGGATAGGCCTCACGGACTGTAAAAGCATTATTGATTAAAGCATTGGATTTTCTCCATGAGACTAATTTCATTTGAGCTTAGCCAGATCCAATGCATATCATTCCTCTAACAAGAGAAACGCATGTAGAACAGTCTGGTTAGAGAATCTCAGCAACATCTTAAAGGTGTCTCAATCCTAATCAGATAATAAAAGATGAAAATTACTACAAGGCCAGCTATTTGACATCTAAATTGGAATTCGTGTCTCTACAGAAAGTAATGAGACACTTAAAAACTCTGGCAGAATGGATGTTCAGTTGTGATGTCTGAAAAAGGTGAAAATGCCTGTCTCAGTTCAAATGTCTATGGGATCTAGTACAAGCTGCATCCAAAATTGATTTGGCAATAGGAGGCATAGGAGGTAGAAGTGGGAGTGGAGGATCGTTTTTGTGATTGGAATTCTGACCAGTGGTGTATCATACGGATTGGTACCGGGCTCTCCTATACATCATTGACTTGGATATGAATGCAGACAGTAGGACTCATAGTCTGCGTATGACACAGGAATTGGTGATGGTATTGATATTGAAGAGAATAGACTTTCTAACCCTGGGAGAAAGACAGGAACAATCTACCTTACCTACTGCCCTCATGATTTTTCACCCATCAACCTCCTACACGCTAGAGAAAAAAATCCCAACATATTGAGCCTCCCCTTGTAATTCAAGTCTTCCAGTGCTGTAAGATTCTCGCGAATCTCTTCTACACCATTTGCAGCTCAATGGCATCCCTCCCGAAGCTGAGTGATGAGAATTTCACCCAATACGCTACGTGTGGTCTCACGAATGTAACATGTAGTCTCCCATACTCAGCGCCTCGGCAAGCGTGCCTAAAGCCTCCTCCACCACCTTGTCTACCTGTGTCACTACTTTCAAAGCACTCTCGCGCCCCTAGTTCATCAGATGATGGGAATGCAAATGGATAAGCAGCATTAGTGTAGGGTTGCTATCAAATGGACCAGGTGATATGTTGGGCTATAGAGTCTGTTTCCTTGCTGTACAACTGACTAAATTCTCTGCTTTTAAATGTCGACTGTTTGACTAAGCATTTGGGCATTGCACCATTGTGGTTTGAAAACAATTTTGCTTCAGAAGACTCCTGTAAAAAAACTGCAAATAATCAAGTGCAGAGGCTTCCAGAAACATATTCCACCCCAGCTGACTCCTCCCCAGACCAGCTCCATTTGCTCACCTTCAACTGTGCTTCGTCCTTTGACCGTCTGCGTTTCTCGAGTTGCTTGCTGGCACTACCTGGATAAGTGCCACTCATACTCAGCGAAATCTGTTCTTCCTCAGCCTTGGCGCTTTGCTGCTTTGCCTTTTCGAATTCCTCACAGCGCTGGAAGTACAGGTGTTTAGATTTCCGCAGTGCTGTTAAGGCGTCATTCTGCAGATGTGAAGAAGTTTATCTCATCACAGGCTGCCTCATTAGAGATATTTTATTCATTCAGCTTCATACTTTTGCAGCGTATAAACATTTTATTATAAATATTTATTCTGATCATTCCTGTACTTATCAGTAGATAAGGTAAACAACCACATTTATTTATTGATCGTTTTGTCACAAGCTCAGGAGCCAAGTTACTCACAGAGGTAAAAGAGTCAAAAACATGAAAAAAATCTGCAGATGCCGGAAATCCAGAGCAACACACGCAAAATGCTGGAGGAACTCAACAAGTCAGGCAGCATCTACGCAAAGAGTAAACCGTCAACGTTTTGGGCTGAGACCCTTCTGCAGGAATGGAGAGAAAGAGGAGAAGTCAGAGTCAGAGTAAGAAGGCAGTTGGTGAGGGGAGGAAGAAGTACAAGCTGGTACTTCTCCCCATCAGCCACCACCTTTCAGCTCTCACCTACCACCTTGTACTTCTTCCTGCCTTCTCCCCACCTTCTTGTCCTGACCTCACCTTTTTTCCAGTCCTGATAAAGGGTCTCTGTCTGAAATGTACACTGTTTACTGTTTTCCAGAGATGCTGCCTGGCCTGCTGAGTTCCTCCAACATTTTGTGTGTGTTTCGTTAAATAACCAAAAGTGACTTTTTATTTACTAGCAAGTGGTTAGGATTTGGAATGTACTGTTAGGGAAGTAGTAGATTCAATTGGAGCATTAAGATGGCTGGATAAGTATCCGGGGGGAGGGAGGGAGAAATGTATGAGAGAAAGGTCAGGGGAGTGGCACCAATTAGATTGCTTTTGCATTGTGGTCTCAATAGGCCCATCAACTAACGCAACAGACTTTGACTAAGTGTTGCTTTGGACCTGCAGAGTTCCTTGGCTCACAGGAAAACATGTTATTGATACCAACTTCCACACCACAGACTTGATCCCAGAGTGTGCGGGTATTTTTTTTTGCGGTTGGTGGGGGGGGGGGGTGAAGAGTCATTGCCCTGTTGCTGCTTGTGCGTGGGAGGGGAAGTAGGGAGGGGGTTTGGGGTTCTAACGTTTTTATTGTCACTCACTCTTTGGGGCACTCTTCTGTTTTCATGGATATCTGTGAAGAACAAGAATTTTGGGTTGTATATAGCATACATTCTCTGATATTAAATGGAACTACTAAAAATAGGTTTATTAACATGGATAGCTGTGAGACTAGATTTCATGTTAGGCTTGCAAAAGGTGGGAAGTACTAATCCAAAAGGAACGATGACAAAAAGATAGTTGTTAATCATTATTTAACTAATATTTACATAAACTGGTCTTGGGAATCAAGGGGTTAACAAAGAGGTAAATGTATAAATGTGTGACACGGTAAAACTTGAGAAGAATAAGGAAACTGCACAAATAGGAAGTGAAGAGCTTTACTGATTGTGCAATGCTCAGTTCCATTCATAACTCCCCAGTAAACAAGGCAGAATATGCCTGCATGCAGCAAGACCTTGACAAAGCTGACAGATGATAAGTAATAGTCATACAATTCTCCCAAGAGGACCACACCCTTGTCATAGGGTTTGGAGGCTTGTGTGCGTCAATGACTCAGAGGACTATGCTGGCTGGAGTCAGGGCTCTATGCTTTGGCTCTTGGTTGGGTCACCCATGCCAAACAGGTCAAAGGGCAGAGGTCAGACTAAGAGTGGTCCACCAGTCCTCCAGGTTCAGAGGTTCAGCTCAGGGCTAACAACTCTGATTGGTAAAACAAAAATTGTTACCAAGACAGCAATGATTTATCCTTCTACATCTGAGTGCGACGGTATTCCTGAGTCTCTACCCACGATTTGCGTGACCAGCAGTAGCAAAAACCAGGAGGAAGCTCCTGACGTGATGAAGCAAGTCTTGAATACTGCCAGAGATGGAGGACCTTCATTGCAGCCCTAAACGCCAGTGGCAGGACGGGCAGTAAGTAGTAGTGGGTTAGTAGTAATAGTCAGATTGAGTACAACTCTGCTAGTAAACCGCCACTTCCGGAAGATCTATTCTGCCAAAGGAGTGGATAGTCAGCTTCTCCAGGGACGGTGGCTAACCCAGGTTCACCTGTTTACTGTAGTCTAGTTCCTCTGTGACAGAGGACGAGTTCTCGGAGACTGTGCAGTCTGTGGTCTCGTTGTCAGGTTTATATCAAAAGAAAATTTATTAATAACAAAAAGTTAATTACAAGAATAAACCATGCAATTCATTACAACACTGAGTATAACAACCATGAATGTAAAGTATTTTTTGCACTTTCTTCCTTTGTTTTTTTTATTATAAATAAAGTCTATTTTGAAATACAAATTTTAAAATGACAAAAATAGCAACACCCATTTATTCACCCCCTGAAGGAGTCGGTTTCGTTTTGAAAGAAAGAGTTGTAGGTAAAATTATACTCATTTTCTCACTGGGACCCCATGGGTTTCCTGTGGGTGCACGTTTCCTCACACAGTCCACAGATGTACGGGTTAGTAGACTAATTGGTCACCAGGGTGTAAATAGGCTTGTTGGGCCGGAAGGGCCCGTGTCTCTGAATAAGTTATAAATAGTGAGCCTCTGCTCATTTCACTAGTGGGGGAGGGGCAGAGGGGTAAAAAATCAGAGTTGACACTCAATTTGGTAATAATAATTCTTAAGTATGAGCACCTGTAGATATTGAACAAGGCAGACATCCCACCCTGCAAAAACTCATTTCAGGGAGGTAGCACCATCAATTTGCGGGAGACTCCTGGAACTTCTGGGAGAGGTGGGATGTCTGCAATAGAGTAGCTCCTTAGCAGCCAGCCAGCTAGTTTAAATAACGTTAGCTATGCTAATGAACAAATGACACCTGGTAAACTCACCTCAACATGTCTTTTACAGTCTTAACCCACCATAGGCAATAGAAAAGTCATTGTTGCAAACAGTGCAGTGAGCAACACTGTCATTATTTTGATCCCTATTAGGCAGGGGTACACTTTAGTGTAGTCTGGGGTGACATACGTTTTATTTTTTTTTTGGAACACTCTGCAATGGCGCGCGCTCTCTCTCTCTCGTGGTCGCTCTCGCTTGCTTTCTCTCTCGCTTTCTTGCTCGCTCTCTCACTTGCTTTTCCTCTCTCACTCTCTCTCGTGGTCGCTCTCACACTCTCTCTTGCTTTTCTCTCGCTCGCTCTCAAAAAAATTGATTTCCGTGATATTGTACATAATTTGCGGGCATCAGGGAGCCACTATTAACATGCGGGAGACTCCCGGCAGTTCCGGGAGAGGTGGGATGTCTGAACAAGGTCACTGACTCTTGTCCAGCTCAGAGCCCATGGACGCACTCTGCGGTCACAGCCCGGTGACGTGCTTTTGCGAGAGAGCTTCACTCACCATTCTGCGCTGCTCCTTTTGCCACTGCTCCTTGAAATCCCGTCGCTGCTTCTCCACCTCGTTTTTCTTCATCATGAGCGGCTGTTTATTCAAAAGTGAAATGAAGAACCAATTTAAAAGGAAACAGCTTCTCAAGAGGTTTGTGGATAAATAAGTGTGTCCTTTACCAACCCTTTTCCCCCCTCTGGCTCCACCTGCCCTCACCTAGTTCCACCTGTCACCTGTCAGCCAGTGTCTCACTCCTCCTCGCGCCTCTGTGATGTCGCCCATCTTTCCTTTTCCCTCTCAGTCCTTTGGAGGATCTTAGCCTTGTTACAAAGAATGCCCTTCAATCCTAATACCCAGTTAGGCACGGAAAGAATCTGACACGTACCTTTGTTGGCTCAGTTCACAAGTGTGTGAATTCACATAATTGTGACAGCTACTAGGTTTCTTTGATCCTCTATGAACAGCCAAAGAGGAGAAAAGGTAATACCCGGGAAAAAAACAGTCTATACTAGCTAGGCGTTCCCTGTGGTCCCAGTCCTATCCGTACATGTCCAACACAGGGTCCTCCGCATCCATGATGGTCGGTCTCCAGAGCTGTGTCTGCCTGTGCACCCGAAATCATCCAATCTTATTCTTTTCCTTATCAGATCAATCTATAATATAAATAAATA
Organism: Mobula birostris; assembly: GCF_030028105.1. NCBI lineage: Eukaryota > Metazoa > Chordata > Chondrichthyes > Myliobatiformes > Myliobatidae > Mobula > Mobula birostris. The sequence continues at coordinate 14,320,938 of NC_092401.1, forward strand.
AATTTCTCACCTTTATGTATTTACCCTCCTGCAGCAAACTCATGGTTTTAATTGTCTTCTCGCCTTGTTGGATGTCATGCTGTAAGGCCATTGTGTAGATGTATTGGAAAGGCATGAACTTCTGTTAGGAAGATATGAATCAGTTGTAAACATCATTTTATCTCTTTCTGCAAGTTCCAGGATCTTTGATACACCACACACCCTTGAACATTAATTAAAAAAACACACACACACACACACACACACACACACACACATTTTGCAGATTGACATCGCCACAGAGGATATAAGTTTGTGGTTTAATTATAGAACAATCTGATTGTAAGCCAATAGTTTAACTGAGTGACTGAAAGTGACCAGGCAATACGCTCTGGATCTTACTCTTTCCATCTGTGTGTCAAACTTTGCTCAGTTTGAAACCTGAATTGGAATCTATCCAGGACTGACAGATACAGAAGGTCCTGGTAGCCTGAAAATTCTTCGAGTACTATACAGTCATAGAGTCATCTGGCCCTTCGTCCACTGAATTCATGCCAATAGCCAAATACCCATTTTATTCTCCTTAAATTCCCATCAACTCTTACAGATTCTACCACCCACAGACACAGTAAAGGCAATTTACAACGTAATTAACCCAGCAAACTACATGTCTTTGTGATTCAGGTGGATAATGGAAACTCACAGGGAGAGCATGCTAACTCCGCACAGACAGTGCCCAAGTTCGTGGGCAGCGGCTCTACTAGCTGTGCCAGTGTGCCACCCTATCCTCTTAGTTGGTTGAAGTGTGAAAAGTGACTGGGACAACCAACACGAGAGAATCTGCAGGTGCTGGAAATTGCAAAGCATCTATGTCTCGATGAACGGTCTCGGCCTGAAATGTTGACTGTTTCCTCTTTTCCATAAATGCTGCTTGGCTTGCTGAGTTCCTCCAGCATTTTGTGTGTGTTACACTGGGAAAGCACCCTGGCTTTTCTCACATATTGGATATTTCCTGCCCCCCGCAATCTTCTGTATATTCTTGAGAGAGGATGCAGTGTTTTATTTAACCTCTAAGCCAAGAAATGAACTCTTTGAACCTCATCTTAGCTCTGGTGATTAAATATTTTTTAATATGAGACTATTTTTTTCAGCCCACGATCCTCTGACCTGGAGACACAAGTGCAACCTGCAACTGCACAGTAGCTATTCCTGTACTTTCAAAATCAGAATACAGTGCATGTCAAACATTGAAAATTAAAGCAAAATAATAAAATTACTTGGGACCGGACAGTAAATATTTTAGCTTAATGACACTGTATTGACTTCTGAAACACTGTGGGGTTCATCTTTCACTGAAATGCATATGGGTCTGTTAAGTTCTGAACTGGGATATTTAATAGGGCACCAGTAGTGGAATGCTTGCAAGCACACTTGAACATAATTTAATTTCTATTAAGTGATTTTGAATGCCTTTGATTGTCAAATGTCCATGTGCTGGGAGAAGCCTTGCACTATTCTGGGCCACGCCAATGAGCGAGAAATCAACCTCCCAGCAGAAGACTGCATCTTGGACCATGCTGAGCTAAATCAGATGAACTGTGATTTCACGCCAGCATAAGACATCCCATTCTCTCTCCATTGATGCTATCCAAATTGCTGAGTAGTTCTAGACCTTATGTTTTTAATTTCTTGCAGTTTATAGTTACATAATAAAATTCTGCAAAGAGCATTGTGATAATATTGGAAATTTATCTATTTTTGGAGTTGGCAATAACTCTCTTCCCTTTCCAATGACACCATGGGATGGGTTTTTTTTTGGAGTCACTTGTCTGTGAGGGGTTCGTTGTAACCATCATGTTCAAAGACTTGAGTGATCAAACGTACCAGTCAAGGTACGGTGAATTTGAACCACAAAAGAGAAATAAACAACCTATTGAACGCATACATTGTATATTGGTGCACAGAACACTTTACCTCTTGGTTGATCAAGATCTTGCTTGTGTCTGCCATTTTAATTACGTTCTTTGAGAATTCAATCTCTGTAAAACAAGGATATTATCAAGGGAATGCGACATTTCTCTAGGGAAAATAATATCTCCTTATTTCTGTTCTACCGCTACATGGAATAAATGGGTGTGGAGCCAGGTCATAAATCTACAAAAGTATAGGTACTTCTGTGACTGAGCCATTACCATTTAAAGAACCAAGGTAGACTGGCATTTTAAAATATGCAGTGGTTAGACCCATTATACTGCAGACTTTATGGCAGGTCCCAACCTGTACAGGTAAGTGACATTCGCAAAACTACATTTTTTAAACCAGATTTATTTTTTACTTTTAATATATTCCTAGATTTTCAATGCAGGGAACATACCTCTAGACCAATGATCTCTTTATGCCAGAAATTAAATTAGCAGCTCAACATTACGTTGGTCTTTTTTGAATGAAAGGTGTTGGCAACATCACTGAAATAGAAACTATTCCATATCTGGATTTGTGGTTTCCATTGTGGCAATAATTACGAGATTGAGAAGCTTGGTTCACCTGAACTCCAAATTCAAAAGAACATTTCAAAGATTTTGTAAGGGACTTTGCATTGATGTATACAGATCTCATTAAAGGTATTTTCTAGCAGTAACAATATATGGTCCCATGTTATATTGTGCCACAGCGAGGCCACCCTCAGTGAGGAAGAGCAACACCTTATATACCATCTGAGTAGCCTCCAACCTGATGGCATGAATATCCATTTCTCCATCTAGTGAAAAAATTCCCCCCCTCCCTCTCCTATTCCCCATTCTGGACCCTTATTTTTTTTCTCACCTCCCCATAGGTTCCGTCCTCCATCCCTTTTCTCCTATGGTCCACTCTCCGCTCAAGTCCTTCACCTTTCCCACCCACCAGGCTTCATCTATTAACTTCTAGCTAATCCTTGTTCCTCTACTCCCTCCGTTTTATTCTGGCATCTACCCCTTCCTTTTCAGTCCTGCAGAAGGGTTCTCCGCCTTTTCTTTATTCTTTTCCATAGATGCTGCCTGGCCTGCGGAGTTCCTCCAGCATTTTGTGTGTGTTGCTTATATTTAGATTGCCTTTACAAAACAGCTATTTATTGAACACCATCTTCAACAAAGTCTGAGATCTCCCAACTTAAAGGGAGCTCCTTCTGGTGAGTGTGAAACCACCAACACCCCCTTCGCTCACTGTTCCAATACTTCAGAGAACTTAGTCAGTACGTTATTAGAGTGACAAGTCTAAGTGCTCAATTCCTTTTATTATATTTCAACTGCTCCCCAACCATCAATTTGAAGGAATTCCTGTTTTCCCTTTTCTAGTTTCTAGTTCTGACAAATGTCATTAAACTTATAATTATTTCTCTCACAACTAATGCTATCTGATCCATTGGGTATTTCCCATATTTTCCAGTGTTAGTTTGGAGTTCCATGTGCGCAGCTTTCTGCTTCTTGCACTTTCAACTTTGTATCCATGGAGAAAAGGGATTTACTATTACAATCCCTACTTTGCACTCTCACTATCTATTCATCCTGAGGTAAACACATCTCTCCAGTTATTTCTAATAGGAGCTCCCACTGGCCCTCTCCCCACCCTCGAGTCATCTCCATTGTAAATTCTCCAACCCAAGGTAAATAAGCCCAATTTCACATCAGAGAAACTTGCATTCTCCCTAACCCATAGTCACTTCCTCATTTTCATCCTTATGATGACAAATGTGACTTTGTCAACCCCTGGACCATCATTAACAATCAGCTAACCTCATCGACAGTGAAAGCACTTGGGGCTGCGCGTTCAGGACTCATCAGGCGAGGACATGAGCATCAGCAACTCCCCAGCTCTGCTGAATTTCTTTCGGAAAGACCTCATAGGAGTCATAGGCTTTGTGAACTACAGGACAAAATATCGGGTACCATTTCCTCTTAATATTATGATATTCCCGGCTCTTCAAAGCAACAACAATCCATTTATATAGCAGAATAAGTCACACGCTTTTCAGCCGTTTTATCAAACTGAATTCGACATTGAGCTACAAAGGGAGAAATTAGAGCTGCTGACTAATACCTCCATCAACAAGATGGGTTTTAAGGAGAATCTCACAGAAAGGCTGGTGGAGTTACAAACTTAAGCCTTTAGCATCTGGAGGTACAAACATCATTAGTGCAGCAGCAGTAGTTAAAATTGACCAAGAGATTAAAATTACAGGATGTTATTGAAGAGACACAAAACACTTTGAATTACACATTTTTGCTTCCTACAAATACAACACTCATGTGTCAGAGCAACTCATACCAACTCATACCTTTGCATAATGCATGCATAGCAATAAAAAAAACAACAGTTAGCTAATATCCTAGTAGACAGAGGGATGCTAGTTTGTTCCAAGCTTAACTAGTTCTCCAAATGGAAGAGCACATTTCAAGCCCTTGTAGCTGGTGGCATTAAAACATCCCCCAATCTCCCACATAGGTAGGCATCTTCTGGTCCAGGGATTCCCAAACTTTTTTGTGTCTTGGACCAATACCATTAAACAGGGGGTCCGTGGACCCAGGTTGGGAACTCCTGTCCTAGACCGTCGCAATCAGTTCCATGCTTAATGCAATGAATATGCTGTCTGTGTTTCTGTGTATGCACTGGCCACAAACAGCCCTAAGTACTCATCACAACCGTATTTTCTTTTGAGTGTTTTTATCAGTGTAGTTTCTCAGGACAAAGCTCTCGACCATCACACTGCACAGGAACAAACATTGACCAAGGAGAATGAAGAATAGACAGCATTCTTGTGTGGGACACTGGAAGGCTTAGACACTGACACCATTGGACTAAAAAGACTAGCTTAGAGACAAAGAAACACGTGGATCCAAGAGGAGGCTAGAATGAGGATACACAATATTTTTGTGTTGGCAGATGATAGGAAAGCATAGATAAACAGATTGGTGGAATGCATAACCAAATGTTTGGCACACTCCGTCGATTACCTGATAAACAGGCTTCAAGAGATGACGAGTAGTATTGCGTAATTAATAATCAACCTCAGCAGTAGTTTCCGTGAAGCCAATTACACGTCATTTCCACACTCAAAGTAGAATACTTAGAATACTCTGTGCCAACCAGCATGAACACTTCACAGTGCAGCAGCTGAAGGAATAGGATTCTCTTTCCATGGCCAAAGTCTCACATACCCCAGCAGACTCTCAGGGTACTATTAGTTGGGAGCAGTCCACTTCACATGAGGACAAAGAATGTCACACAGAGTAGGTTACTCTCAACCAGCAGTATATTGCTGTTCTTCACAGAGTACTGACAATGGGGGAGAACATTATAATTACTCTGCAGTTTGTTGTTTTGTAGGATTTGGTCAATGGAGGTGGGTCTGTATGCTTTGAGGCAGTTATGCAAAACACCATAGCAGATCTGCAGTCGTTCCTGGGAAAGTATTATCAGCATTGTCGAGTGAAGTTGCTGTTCTTCAGGATATCAGCAATTCTTTTCTGAGAGCTTACTCTCAGGCAGTCCTGGCCATCTCCCCTCTACCTTTCAGTTTAGATCAGGGGTTCCAAACCTGGGCTCCAAGGACCCCTTGCTTAATGGCATTGGTCCACGGCATAAAAAAGGCTGGGAGCCCCTGGTCTACATGAAGGTCTTGACCTGAAATATCGATTGTCCATTTTCCTTTACAGACACTGCCTGACCCACTGAGATCCTTCAGGAACTTGCATTTTGTTGTCAACTATCCTCCCATCAAATGACAGGGAGTAGCTTTCCTCACCGGTAGCAGTGATAGAGGCAGTAGGCAGACACACAGAAGGTTTAGGCAAAGTTGTATGTTTGATAAAATGTTCATCCTTTTTAATTATTTTTTCTCAATCATTCAAGTATCAAGAAACTAACTAGAGTTACAGATTGAGTGATTTGTAGCTTAAAAGAGGAATCAGTATCCCTAGCATTCAGGATACCTTCAAAAGGTTGGTGGAACGCAGCAGGCCAGACAGCATCCATAGGAAGAAGCACAGTTGACGTTTCGGGCCGGGACCCTTCATCTAGTCCTGACGAAGGGTCTCGGCCCGAAACGTCGACTGTGCTTCTTCCTATGGATGCTGTCTGGCCGGCTGCGTTCCACCAGCATTTTGTGTGTGCTGCTTGAACTTCTAGCATCTGCAGATTTCCTCGTGTTTACCTTCAAAAGGCGAGGCCTCAGAAAGGCGGCATCCATCATTCAAATGTAAGACATAGGAGCAGAATTAGGCCATTCAGCCCATCGAGTTCGCTATACCATGGCTGAACCCAGATCCCATTCAACCCCATACAAGGACCCCCAGGAAATGCCCTGTTCCCATTGCTACCCACCAGGTGGTGGTACAGGAATCTGAAGAGACACTCCCAATGTTTCAGGAACAGCTTCTTCCCCTCCACCATCAGATTTCTGAATGAACACTGAATCCATGAACACCACCTCACCATATTTCCCCTCTCTTTTCACGCTAATACTTTATATGTACATCTTATTGTACTTTATAGTTTTTATAATTATATATTGCAAGGTACTGCTGACAGAAAACAACACATTTCACAATGTATGTCAGTGATTATAACGTGATTCAGTATATGGGGTATAATGAGACAAGGAAATCCAAGCAACACACACACAAAATGCTGGAGGTACTCAGCAGGCCAGGCAGCATCTATGGAAAAAAAAAGTAAACATTCGATGCTGCCTGGCCTGCTGAATTCCCCCAGCATTTTGTGTATGTTGCTTGCAGACATCCCACCCTGCAAAAACTCATTTCAGGGAGGTAGCACCATCAATTTGCGGGACACTCCCGGAACTTCTGGGAGAGGTGGGATGTTTGCAATAGAGTAGCTCCTTAGCAGCCAGCCAGCTAGTTTAAATAACGGTAGCTATGCTAATGAACGAATGACACCTGTTAAACTCACCTCAACGTGTCTTTTACAGTCTTAACCCCCCATGGGCAATAGCAAAGTCACTGTTGCAAACAGTGCAGCGAGCAACACTGTCATTACTTTGACCCCTATTAGGCAGGGGTACACTTTAGTGTAGTCTGGGGTAACGTACGTTTTATATTTTCTTTTTTTGGAACACTGCCATGGCTGGCTGGCTGGCTGTCTGTCTGTCTCTCTCTCTCCGTCGCTCTCGCTTGCTCTCGCTCTCAAAAAAATTGATTTCCATGGTATTGTATATAATTTGCGGGCATCAGGGAGCCACTATTAATATACGGGAGACTCCCGGAACTTCTGGGAGAGATGGGATGTCTGTGCTTGTATCTTCTTGTCTCATTATACCCCATATTATTTTCTCTCACAAAGAAACCATTCTGCTGAACACTCTTGAAATGATGAATGATATTATCAGTTTCTCCCTCCCTCCCCCCAACTCCTATCATTGTGCAGGTGAAAATGTTGCAGGAATTTGGGAGTCTTGTGGCAGGCCTATCAGATGACAAAATTCTGCTGTCAGGAGGGGCACCATGGTAGAGTAGCAGTTAATTTAATGCTTTACAGTGTCAGTGATCAAGGTTAAATTCCCGTCACTGTCTGTAATGAGTTTGTACATTCTCCCTGTGACTGCGTGGGTTTCTCTGGGCGCTCTGGTTTTAGTCCTGCTTCCCAAAGATGTATAGGTTAGTAGGTTAATTGGTCACTGGGAGGTATTTCGGAGGCTTGGTCTTGTTGGGCTGGGAAGGCCTATTACCGTGATGTATTTCTAAATTTAAGAGCAATTATCCTTCATAGTTTTAGTACCATATCCCTTTCTAGCATTTAGAAGAAGCTTGTGTTGAATGGCCTTTATGTGGGTCCATCCCGTTGTTGTGAATTTGATTTTAAGTTGGATGTTACTATTCTCAGTGTGGTATCAATACATCAAGTGTTGCCCGCAGGCAATCCAACCTTTATCTGCAGCCTCTTCATTTCTAACATCAGCAGAAATTGTGCATGTCATCTCATATCGTGCATGAGATGGTAGAAATGGAACTATTCTTAGTTTATAAACAGGAGAAATTCTGCAGATGCTGGAAATCCAGAGCGTCACAGACGAAATGCTGGAAGAACTCAGCACGTCAGACAGCATCAACGGAAACGAATAAGCAGTCAGCGTTTTGGGCCAAGACCCTTTCTCAGGACTGGAAAGGAAACGGGAAGAACTTGGAATAAAAAGATAGGGGGGAAAGGAGGAGGATAGCTAGAAGGTGATAGGTGAAGCCAGGTGGGTAGGAAAGGTAAAGGGTTGGAGAGGAAGGAATCTGATAGGAGAGTGGACCATTGGAGAAAGGGTAGGAGGAGCGAACCCAGGGGGAGATAAAGGCAGGTGAGAAGAGGTAAGAGGCCAGAGTGAGAAATAGAAGAGGAGTGGAGGGAGAGGGATTTTTTTTTATACTGTAAGGAGAAATCAATACTCACGCTATCGGGCTGGAGGCTACCTACCCTGAGGGTGTCTTCAAGAGGAAGCCATAAACCAACACGTCTGAACCAGAATAGGAATTGGAATTAAACAGTTTGGCCACCAGGAAGTTCTGCATTTGGAGGATGGAGCGGTTCCCCAATTTACGACGGGTCTCACCGATGTAGAGAAGGACTTATCAAGAGCACCAGGCACAGAAGATGACACCAGCAAGTTTTTCAGGTGAAGTGTTGCTTCACCTGGAAGGGTTGTTTGTGGCCCTGAATGAAGGCGAGGGAGGTAGTGAAAAGATAGGTGTTACACTTTGGCTACCTGCAGAGGTGAGTTCTGGGATTCTTAGTTCATTTCCTCCTTGCCCATGATTGGCTTCAGAATTTTGTCTGATCGGCATTTGTCCGGTTATTAGCACAAAGATGACTATTCTGAAACAGCCTGTTGCTCACATTTTTAAAAGTGTTGATGTCACAGCAGTCTAATATTTCCAGAACCAGTTCTGTTCCAGACTCTGAAACGCTGCCTGGGTAGGGTGAAAAGCATTATCAAGGATGCATCTCACCCTAACCATGGACCTTTTACTCTCCTCCCATCTGGTAGGCGCTACAGGAGCCTCCACTCCCGCACCAGCAGGCACAGGAAGAGCTTCTTCCCTGAGGCTGTGACCCTGCTGAACCTCACATCACAGCGCTAAGCAGTATTGCACCCATATTGTACTGTCTCAGTACTTTTATATTTGTGTGCTGTAGCACTTACTTTTCATTCGCAGTTATTTTGTAAATAACACTATTCTTTGCATTTCTGGTTAGATGCAAACTGCATTTCATTGGCTTTGTATCTGTACTCGGCACAATGACAATAAAGTTGAATCTAATCTAAAATTAAGGTCTATCAACATGGAAATTTGGTGATTATTGAACGGCACACAGCTCATAGTCCATGAATTATGTTCAGCTGTTCCAGACCAGTTCCAAATGCAAAGGTAACTAGATCCTGTACAGCTGAGAATTAGCTATTATGTAGACATTTTAAAATAAATGTGATGAAGAAGGTGTCCAATTTCCCGAATTCTAGGACACTACTCCATCAGTCCAAATCAGTGAATCCAAGAATGTTATCTGTAAAGATCTGTATGAATTCACATTATTCCAACAACTGAATCATTATTACCAAGGGCACCACCATAAGCACAGTTGCAAATGAGGCATCAAGATCACTCATTTTGAGTCTCTGGTACAGCCTTGCTTCTGGAGTTAGGCTACTTATACAAGAAAAGAATGTTGTTCAAAGTAAATTTATTATCAAAGTATTTATATGTCACCACATACAACCCTGAAGTTAATTTTCTTGAGGACATACTCAATAAACCCAGAATAAAATAATAACCATAATAGAATCACTGAAAGACCCCAACTTGGGTGTGCAAAAGCCAACGAACTCAGAAAACACAAAATACAAAGAGAAAGAAATAGTAATAATAAATAAGAAATAATTTCCAGACAGGAGATAAAGAGTCCCTGAAAGTGAGTCCATAGGTTGTGGGAACATTTTAATGACGGGACAAGTGAAGTTATCCCCTTTGGTTCAAGTGTCTGATGGATGAAGGGTAATAAATGTCCCTGAACCTAGTCCTAAGGGTCCTGTGCCTTCTTTCTGATGGCAGTAGCAAGAAGAGAGCATGTCCTGGATGATGGGGTCTCTGATAATAGATGTTGCTTTCTTGTGATAGCACTCCATGAAGATGTGTTCAACGATAAGGGGGCTTCACCCATGATTGACTGGGCTGTATTCACTACATTTTGAAGGATTTTCCATACCAAGCCATGATACAACCAGTCATTACACTCTCCACCATGCATCTATAGAAGACTGTGAAGGTTTTAGATGACTTGCCAAATCTTCACAAACTTCTCAGAAAGCAGAGGTGCTGCCGTGCTTTTTCATTATGGCACTTACACGTGGATCCAAGACAGATCCTCTGAAATTATAACACCAAGGAATTTAAAATTGCCAAAGTTCATCACCTCTGATGAGGATGAGTCGGTGGACCTCCAGTTTCCGCCTCCTGAGGATAATAATCAGCTCCTCGGTCTTGCAGATGTTGAGTGAGAGGTTGTTGTTGTGGCATCACTCAGCCAGATTTTCAATCTCCCTCCTATATGCTGATTCATCACCACCTTTGATTCAGCCAATGACGGTAGTGTTGTCAGCAAACTTAAGTAAGGTGTTGATCTGTGCTTAGCCTCACAGTCAGAAGGGTAGAGCAGGGGGCTAAGCACACGGCCCTGTGGCTCTGCACTAGGCCTCGGACTCCATTTTATTTTTCCAGTTTCTTCTGCTTGTTCACATCTGCTTGAGACATTGCCTTTATTTCATAATTATAGCTTGCCCTCTGCCCTAATTGCCTGGGTTATTAGTCACATCTGCTCTATTTCCTTCCGTTCAGATTTTACTGTCTCTTCCCACCCAAAAAAAAGATTGGGATTTCCCCCCTATCAATCTCCAAATAAAACATGAGGCCCCCCATTGGTCAGGGTTAATCGCAGATGTTGTGTCCTAGCTGTCTACAAAGTTGATACACAAACCAAGGCAGCACTATACGAAGACCAAGCTGTTGTCTGTGCAGCAGGCTCCCCCTCTCCACGCAGCTGACCAATCCAAAGGAACAGCAAAGACCAATATAGTTTGGCACCAGCAGCATTGCAGGAGTTGCCTGTCAATGCTGAACTCAACACAGGACTACCTTAGGCACTCCTAAAACAAGTCCTCTGTAACTTTCATCACCTCTAATGTGTTATTGCTAGATATCCACCTCACCTCCCAGCATCCCAAAGTGACTGCATCTCCCCTCCTATCCCCCTCACCTCCCAGCATCCCAAAGTGACTGCCTCTCCCCAACTCCAATCCCCACCATCTCCCAGCCTCCCAGAGATTGCCTCTCCCTAACACCAATTCCCCTCATCTCCCAGCATCCCAAAGAGACTGCATCTCCCCAACTCCAATCCCCTTCATCTCCCAGCACTCCAAAGAGACTGCCTCTCCCCAACTCCAGTCCTCCTCATCTCCCATTCCAAAGAGACCACCTCTCCCCCACTCTAATCCCCCTCATCTCCCAGTATCCCCAAAGAGACTGCCTCTCCCCAACTCCAGTCCTCCTCATCTCCCAGCACCCCAGTGAGATTGCCTCTTCTCTCCAATTCCCCTCATCTCCCAGCATCCCAAAGGGAATGCATCTCCCCTCCTATCCCCCTCACCTCCCAGCACCCCAAAGAGACTGCCTCTCCCCTCCTATCCCCCTCACCTCCCAGCACCCCAAAGAGACTGCCTCTCCCCAACTCCAATCCCCCTCACCTCCCAGCACCCCAAGGAGACTGCCTCTCCCCAACTCCAATCCCCCTCACCTCCCAGTATCCCCAAAGAGACTGTTGCTCCCCAACTCCAATCTTATCGCTCTATCAACAACTGTTCCTCACAATAGCTGCAGGTAGGAATGTGACAATTTGTTCTTTCAGGTCTCCTCGTTACTCAGTTCTCCAAACGCTCCTACGAGAAAAAAATTCCTCCTTTTTTCCCCCCAACTAACAGCACTTAATGTTCACAATATGTTCACCCCTGCATTGGGGAAACTAGCACAGATCGAATGATTGCAGGCTTCCAACCTATCACCGCAAGTCTCCATCCCACTGCCACAACCAGACACTTAAAAAGTTTTTGTGCCAGCTACAAAAAGTAGTGCACGAGGGCCAGTCCATCACAGATAAAGCCCTCCTCAACACTGAACACACCCATACCAAGTGCTGTCACAGGAAAGCAGCATCCATCGTCAAGGACTCCCACCACCCAGACCATACTCCCTTCTTGTTGCTGCCATCAGGAAGGAGGTACAAGAACCACAGGACTCACGACACCGGGTTCAGTAAGGGTCGTGACACCTCAACCATCAGGCTCTTAAACCAGTGGGGATAACTACATCACTGAATTGTTCCCACAACCTACGAGCTCACTTTCAAGGACTCTGCATGTCATGTTCTCGATATTTATTGCTTGCTTATTTTGTATTTGCACAATTTGCTGTCATTTGCACATCGGATGTTTGTCCGTCCTGTTGGATGCAGTCTTTCATTAGTTTGATTATATTTCTCCGTTAGACTGAGTATGCCTGCTGGAAAACAAATCTCAGGTTTGTGTATAGTGACATATATATACTTTGATAATAAATTTTCTTTGAACCTCGGCCTCTCCACATTAAGACTCTTACACTGTCTCAATGCAGGAATAGCCTCTCCTCTTGTGTGGCCACATTTTAGCCCTCAGGGTTCAAACTGAACAATTTCAGATAACCAGCCTTTCCAATTAGTTGTCAGAAATGGCTGTTTCTGATGCAAGGTTATCTATCTCCAATAACAAACAAGAGAAAAACTGCAGATGCTGGAAATCCTAGCAGCACACACAAAATGCTGGAGGAACTCAGCAGGCCAGGCAGCATCTATGGAAAAAAGCACAGTCAACGTTTTGGGCCGAAACCATTCGGCAGGACTGGCGGAAAAAACGCTGAGGAGTAGATTTGAAAGGTAGGGGGAGGGGAGAGAGAAACGCCAGGCAATAGGTAAAACTTGCAGGGGGAAGGGATGAAGCAAAGAGCTAGGACTGATTGGTGAAAGAGACAGAAGGCCATGGAAGAAAGAAAAAAATGGGGGGGGGGGTGGAGAGCACCAGAGGGAGGTGGTGGGCAGGCAAAGAGATAACATGAGAGGGAGAAAAGGGGATGGGAAATGGTGAAGGGGGGGGGTGAAGGCATTACTGGAAATTTGAGAAATCGATGTTCATAGATAGATCGATAGATACACTTTATTGATCCCGAGGGAAACTGGGTTTCGTTACCGCCGCACCAACCAAGAATAGAGCGTAAATATAGCAATACAAAAACCACAAACAATCAAACGTCAAAAGGGAAACTATGCCAGATGGAAATAAGTCCAGGACCAGCCTATTGGCTCAGGGTGTCTGACCCTCCGCGGGAGGAGCTGCAAAGTTCCATGGCCACAGGCAGGAACAACCTCCCGTGACGCCCAGTGTTGTATCTTGGTGGAATATGGCCGGAGTCCAACAGCAAAAAGTTCAATATCTGGTCTACAAACACGTTCCTCGATTGTAATATACCCCGGATTGCACCATCCATTGTTAACCAGAACAGCAAGCCCCCAGCTCATTTACGCTTACCTTTACGCCATGCCATCAGGTTGGAGGTTACCCAAACAGAATATAAGGTATTGTACCTCCAACCCAAGTGTGGCCTTATCATGACAGCGGAGGAAGCCATAGATGGACATAACGGAATCGGAATGGGAATGGGAAAGGGAAGGACTTATCTCTAATGTTAACATTGCTTTTCTCTCTTTTAGAGTTGCTGAGTACTTCCAACATTCTGTGTTTCTTTCTAGTTTCCGGCGATAGTGCTTCCCTAACCCCTCCCCCCCCCAGCACCCCCTATCCGGCTCCATTTTCTCCCTGCTAGATAGACCAGCTATGATTAGCAAGCCTTCCCCACCCTCTCGGACAGCACCAGCATCAGTGCAGGTATCTGGAGTCTCAGATTCTCTATCCGATCACAGAGGAATAGAATTGAGACGTGGAGAATCTGAATCAAAATCAGGTTTAATGTCATCAGTGTGTTTGTTGAGAAATTTGTTAACTTTGTGGCGGCAGTACAATGCAATACATGATAAATGTAGAAAAAATACTGAATTACAGTATTTATTAAACAGTTAAATTAAGTAGTGCAAAATCAGAAATTTAAAACAAAGTAGTGAGGAAGTGTTTATGGTTTCAATGTCCATTTTAGAAATTGCATGGCAGAGGGGCATCTATGCTAATCCTGTTTCGTGTCTTGGTTGGCCAACACTGCAATAATGTGACGCAACAGAAATGGCCCAAAATACTTTACGAGTATGTTAACAAAAACGCGTGTGTTAGCACAAAAGGAAAGGGGAGACTGGCTCTTTTTTCTTTTGAGAAAAAGGCTGAGTGGTTACCCATTCAAAGTCTTTAAAATGGAGCGGACTGTAAAAGAATGTTTGCATGTGGGAATAGCACAGCACAAGGCCAGCAATGTAAGATGGTCACCAATAAATTTATAGGCAACTCCACAAGAAAATCACCACCACGTGGAATGATGGAAATAAATAACATACATTTAAATCTTGACTGGACAAGTATGAGGGAGAAGTTGATAGAAGATTATGCAGATGATTTGGATGAGGGAAGATGGGAAGAGTTTCCAATGAAATATAAATCCAGTGTGGATCCGTTACCCCATTTCTATGTTGTGTGCTTTGTGAGATACACTAAAATCCATGGTCATTTCTCACAGCTTCCAGAAGTCCCTGCTTGAAAAAGCTTTGGTCTGACAAGGAATGTGAATCTTCCACAACAAACACAGAACCTTGTTTTAAATTAGATCAATGCTGTTTTCAAGGGCATTTTAAATGCCCAAATGACATGACTGTGGGTCTAAGTATACTACTGAACCTATTTAACCTTAAAATGTTTAATAGAGTCATACAGGCCACTCAGCCCACCTTGACCATCAGAAATCTATGAACACTAATTCCATTTAAATCTCTCGCATACCCACGAACTTCTTCTCCTATTGCTGCCCGACCCTTCAAAAGAAACATATGTGGTAAAAGGACTTTCTTTGCACAGTCACCTTTCCTTTCGATGTGTTAAATCTTCTGTGTCCATTAAACATCAAGTTCTGTTATTCTGCTCAGTTACATTTTTGTTTTACCTATTCTGTTATTACAGCAGCCTCCCAATATTCATTGTCTATAATTCTGATTACCTGCCACTAACTTGTTGAATTATAATTTATTGCAATCATAACCAATAAATGCTGGCATAGTTCTTTCAGAAGCACTGTCCCAAAATTGGTCTGCTTTTATTCCTCTGGTTAAAATAAACAGCCACTAATTCCTCTTTCCTTTCTTATACTTTGAGGAAATGCAGTACTGGCTTTCCCCGAAATGACACCCTAGCAACTGTGTAATTATTTTGGAACTGGCATTAGTCCAATGTGATCAGAGGTACCATGAAAGCAATTAGTGAGGTGAAAGGGAAACTGTGCAATCCAAAAGACACAGAAATAAATTCCAAGAGAAGAAGAGGAAAACAAAATAAAATGCTAGAAACACTCAATAGATCAGGTAACATCTATGGAAATTGAAACAGAATTAATGTTTCAGGCCCAGTCGTTTATTGTCGTCCACAAATATAGTGAGGGAGTGTTACAATGATTGAACAGCATCAGGGCACATAGATGCAGACAGGACACAGAACATGTTCATTTATGTCAGCGAAAAGCAAAGAAAACAACTGCATAACAAGACATTACTGTAAATATCCTTCCATGTCCTATAGATGGGAGGGATTAGCGTTTGGATGTTTTTGATTTGATTTTTAGCTGGTTTGGCGCAATATTGTGGGCCGAATAGCTTGTTTCTGTGCTGTACTCTTCTATGTATGTTCTATGTTCTATTAAGAAAAGCAAGTTCACAGAGGTGCAAGAGGGGGTCTACAGTATTCCATTGCTGGGGTAGAATCAAAGCACTTACATCTGAAGCGGAAGATTTAAAAAAAAGTTTTCATTTGCAGGGTGTAGTGAAAGGATGTTTTAAAACAAGAGAATATTTCTAGTAGGGCAATGCCAGGGTTAATAAGATCATAAGGTGCTGAAGCCACCCGGTTGATAGATTAATGAGGACTGATCTTGACAGTGAGTGAGCAAGTGAGAGAAAACAAAGAGAGGTGAAAAAAATTAATTGGAAGTCAAAGCTGTAGGAAGTGCTTGGTGGATTAAATGGTGGGAGTGGAAAGAGAAAAGATGATCTTATTTTAGAAGGGTAACTTAATAGCAGAACTGGGTATCAGGAGTAAGAGGGGGGCCAGGGAAAGAATGACTCACTTAGAAACTCGAGGATGTGAGCAAGCCCTTAAGCGAATACTTCTCCATGGTATTCACCAAGGAGAAGAACAGGAAGGATAGTGAGTTTAAGGAGGAGTATGCTGATAGTCTGGAACATGTCAGTATCAAGGGGGTGGAGGTTAGTCTGAGATTATTGTCAAATGCACAAACACAGAATAAAGATCATATTATACAGTGTAAAACGCTGCAAAAGCTGGACGTGAGTGCAGGACAAAAACAGGCACAATCAAAGACAGGTGCATGATAATGCAAGAGCGGGTCTGTAATGCACAGAGCACAGAGGAACATTTGGAGAAATTTCTGAAACGCTCATTCGCGGCTGTCGTTACTGCACGGTCGGGAATTTTTCGGAGGGTAGGCCTCAAAATCCCCGGCTTTGCCTGCTGTTGGTGACCGAGATGGAGGTCAAATGGTTCAGATAGAGATGGCGCTCAGTACTCAGTGTCGGAGAGCTGATCAGAGCTCGAAGTTTTCGGATGACTCAGAGTCGGACCGTGGTCGGGTATGGCAGGGAGAGTCTTTCTTCCTTCTCCCATCTGCGTGAGATCTGGGACATTTGAGAGACTTTGAACTTTTTACTGTGCTCATGGACTTCTTCATAAAGTTATGGTATTGTTGCACTGTTGTAACTATATGTTATAATTATGTGGGTTTGTTAGTTTTTTTCAGTCTTGGTCTGTCCTGTGTTTTGTGATATCACACCGGAGGAAATATTGTATCATTTCTTAATGCATGCATTACTAAATGACAATAAAAGAAGACTACGTGTCTTAATAATCTAATGTTCTATTGCTGAGGTAGGATTTGTTTTGTGTAGGTTTGGATCAGGAACCCAATAGCCGCAGGACAGCAGCTCTTTCTGAACCTTGTGGTGTGGGACTTCAGGCTTCCGTACCTCCTAGTTGACAATGCAGTGAGAAGTGGACATGACCTGGATGGGAGGATCCTTGATGATAGGCATTAGATGTCATAAGAAATTCCCTTAGACTGCAGGCAGATACTGACTAGATGTAAAGTTCAACAGAGCATTGGCAGATGGAGTTTAGTTCCAGGGGATGCATTTTGTGAAGTCAAATAGCAGAGTAACGTTGGACAGAGGAACCCTTGAGTTCAAGTTCAATGCTCCTTGAAAGTGATGATCAGCAGCACAGAAAATGATGGAGGAACTTGGCAAGTCAGGAAGCACCTAAGGAAATGAATAAATTGTTGACATTTTGGGCCAAGACCCCTTCTTCAGGACTGGAAAGGAACAGGGAAGATGCCAGAGTAAAAAGGTGACGGAGGGGAAGGCGGACTAGCCAGAAGGTAATAGGTGAAGCCAGGTGGGTGGGAAAGGTAAAGGACTGGAGAAGGAAGAATCCAATAGGAAAGGAGAGTGGACCATGGGAGAAAGGGAAGGAGGAGGGGCACCGGGGGAAGTGACAGGCAGGTGAGGAGAAGAGATAAGAGGCCAGAGTGGGGAATAGAAGAAAAGGGAAGGGTTGGGGGGGGGGGGGTGATGGAAAAAAAATTAATGGGGGAGATCGATACTCATGCCATCTGGCTGGATGCTACCTATACAGAATATTATGTGTTGCTTATCCACGCTGAAAGTGGCCTCACTGTGGCCAGATCAGAATGGGGATAGGAATTAAACTAGTTAGCCACTGGGAAATTCTGGTTTTGGCCGATGGAACGGAGGTACTCAACAAAGCGGTCCTCTAGTTTACGTTGGGTCTCACCATTGTAGAGTAGACCACATTGGGAACGCTGGGTGCAATGGACAACCACAGATGGTGAAGAAGGCACACTACGTGCTTGGCTTCATAGCTATGGAATATAAAAGTTGGGATGTTATCTGGCAAGGTTACAGTCCATTGATGAGTCCACTCTTGCAGTACTGTGCATTTTCCAGTTGCTGCACTTTTGGAAAGATGTGGTTGTGTTGGAAGAAAGTACAGAGGGGATTCACCTAGATTCTACCTGGATTGAAGTACATCAGCTTTGGGGAGTGATTGAATAGGCTGGGCTTCTTTCCCCTGGAGTGAGGGGTGACCTGACCGAGGTACACAGAATTACGGGAATCATAGAATGGGTGGGTTTTTCCAGTAGGAGGGGTTTCACAATTAGAAGGCCAAAGATTTAAGGTGCGAGAGGAAAGAGATTTAAAGGAGATTTGAGGGAAAGGTTTTGTTCATACCGAGTGGCTGATATCCAGATCTTGTTAAAGGAGGTAGTAGAATGACACTTAGACAGGCACTTCATTAGGCAAGGCATAGAAGCATACAGTCCTAACACAGGCAGTTGGGAATTGTGTAGAATGGCATGGATGTGGGGCGGGTGCTGAAGAGATAATTACGTAAATATCTGAAATTGTTGTACTTAATATTGAAACTGCAAGCCTATAGTATGTCCAGACAGAAGGTGAAGTGCAGCAGATGAATTGGGCACAGCCAGAGAGAGATGGAGAATTAACATCAAGGCAACTGGAATCTGAAGGTCATTTTATGGACTGAGTGCAGGTTCCTCTGTAAAGTGACCATTCAATCTACTGCTCTACCTTAAAGGACTACTTATGTCCCTGGACGTTGGGCGGAAGGTATTGTATCTTCTTCAGCTGTGTAGGAAAGTGTGTGGGAAGGGGAGTGGTGGTGGAACTAAACCAGGAAGTCGGCCAAGCTGTAATGCTGAAAGTGGACAGGGAGACGTATAGGTGCTGGAACTTCATTGGATGTGGTGGAAATGGAAAAGGGATGTCTTGTTTGGTTTGGAGGCTGGTCAGAGGGCAAGTGAAGACCAAGAAAACACTATACCTGCTGTATCTAGGATGGGGGATGACAACAGAGGTGTGGACATAGATAAGATGTTCTCAATGGCTCATAACAATGGTAGAAAGGAAGCCACAATTAAAGGAGGAGGAAGACATCACAGAATTCACTGTATGAAGAGCCTTACCATCAAAGCAGTTACGCAACAGAGGAGGAACTGGCAGAGTGAAATGAGCTCTTTTTTTGCTGTAAGTCCCCTGATGATATTTCAGTGGATGGGAGGAATATCTCATTTATATTATATTAGGTGTGAACCAACTCAAAGCCAAACTGTATTTTCAGTCTGTTTTTGTACCTAAAAGACTTGGTGTATTTGATTGATGTACATCCCTACAAAAAGAGAGGGGTGGTCTTATGCTCACAAGTGTCGTGCTCATATCTGGTACAGAAGCAAAATCTGTACTGCAGCGTTATATAGTAACAGAACCACTCATTATATCCAAACTAACCAGCACAGCCATTCTCAGAACAATACGCACCTTATCCCATCACGCTCCCGGTGATTAGACACCAAGGAAGAGCTACTGCTCCTATAAGGTAGAA
Source organism: Mobula birostris (assembly GCF_030028105.1). Classification (NCBI taxonomy): domain Eukaryota; kingdom Metazoa; phylum Chordata; class Chondrichthyes; order Myliobatiformes; family Myliobatidae; genus Mobula; species Mobula birostris. The sequence goes on from NC_092401.1 coordinate 14,340,673, forward strand.
CCACCACTGAGAATATGTACCCTCCCAAGGCGACAACTCCCTTGCTTGTGATGTGGTGTCTCTGCACTCTGTGCAGTGGAGGAAGAAGCTGTGTGTGGGTGGTGTCAAGTCAGCCCTGCTTTAGTCACAGTGATAATAACAGCAAGAATGCAAGAGCATAAGACAAAAGAGCAGAATTAGGCCATTCCGTCATGGCTGATTTATTATCCCTCTCAACGCAATTTTTCCTATCTTCTCTCCGTAACCTTTGACTCCTTTACTGATCGAGAACCTATCAACCTCCATTTTAAATATACCCAATGACTTGGCCTCCAAAATGTCTTCCCTAGCCTTACTGACACTAAAGTGAGACATCACAACTTTCCCCACAGTAACACCAGCAGTGAGCACTCTCATCTGACATTAATTCTGTATTACTTGAGTATAAACAACCAACCACTCCCCCACCCCCATCCCAGCACCACCCAAGCGATATTGACAGAGTACCCCACATCAGCACAGTACTGACATTGAAACTGCAGTGTCAATATTGAGAGACATTTCTCAGGTCCCACCAGTACCACCAACCCAGCACAGTAGTACAAGACCACGGTCACACGTGCTCACAGCGATTCCCGCTGCCAATGCCAGTAACACCGTTTCTGAAGGCATAGCAACCTTTTAGTGTGTCAACGTCAGTGTCTGCTTTTCTTCTATCCAGTGCTGACAGTGCGCCCACACGCACACACACACCCACCTCAAATTACCAGCAACGCAACAGGCCCATGATTAAGAAACACCGACTGCACTTCACTCTCCACCGCGCGGCGCCGACTTGCTCGTCATATCACTCACCAGCAGAAGTCCGCTTCTCCATCCACGACAACAGGTCCTTTGTGTACTTGGCCCAGAGTTTGGCATAGAGCAGTGCAGAATCGACACCCCCTACACACTTCAGCAGCATTTCATCAGCCTCTTGCACTGCAGAGAGAGTGAAGAGACACTGGATCATCAGTCTCGATGGCTTGTTACATGCAGGGCCTGACAGACAGCTGAAGGCCCCACATGATCTGACCTTGGAGACTATCAAGAGATTAACAGCACTAAGTAGCAATATCTCTTGGTGACTGTCAGAGGGAGGATAGCAAGAATAGGATTAATTAACACATAAAATCTGTACAGGAGAAAGAAATTGCCAGATAGGGAAGAACAAAGATAAATATAAAAGGTTACAAATGGGATACGTGGTTGACAGAAATAGCACACAGTAGGGAACTAGCGACAGGGAAGGAGCAAGATGCATATTGTGATGAGAATAGAAGTTAAAGCAGCAAACAGATTCACTATTTTTTTGTGTGATAAACTCATTTAAATATTATAGGCACTGTCTTCTGTTTTTGGTGGGAAGCCAAAGGTTGGTTGTGATCAGATTGTCTGAAGTTGAGCTGAGGAACTTGGGAATGGAGTATAAATTAATGTTGTAGAAGTGTATGGATTCACTGAATCCATACCGATGTTTTCTCAGAACTCCCTAAAGTTTCTCTTTAAGTATTCTATCCCATCCCCTTATGCAAATTTTTGTTGAATTAACTTAAAGTCCGTTACAGGAAGTGCATTCCACGTCATAAACAACCTGTTGTGTAATACAACGTCATCACTTTACCAGTGAAAAAACATAAACCTGCTGATGAGAGACGAGCTGCCTGTAATTTTAAGGTAATGCCCGTGGACGTGAGACTGACCATTGAAGAAAAGTTTATTTCATACTAATAAAGGAGCGAGGAGCTGGAATAAGCAATTTGGCCCCTCCCATCTGCCTTGCCATTTAATAGGATCATTGTTAATCCTTTACCTGAACTTTACTGCCCTGCACTGACTCCATGTTCCCCTTACTAACCAAAAAAACCACCAAAACTTTATTAACTTTACTCACGAGTACCTGCAGTGACAGAGACTCCACAATTCCCTCAGGCAGAAATATCTGAAGTGTACTTTTGAGACTGTGAACCTTGGTTTTAGATACTCCACCCAGGGGAACTACATCCCAATATTTGCCCTGTCAAGCCTCGGAAAGTTTTGAATGCTTCAATGAGATCACCTCACCTCAATGAGAGAGATGAACAAGTCTGCTTAATTTCTGCTTGTAGGACAAACCCTAACAGCAAGAATTAATCTAAGGAACCTTTGTTACATTGCTTATGGTGCAGGTGTATCAATTTGTTGACAGGGGGACCATACTGTACCATAATTGGCAGGGCAGCTTTTTTGAACGAAGTTCCTAAACTGTGGAATTCAGTATCCAAAACTTTAAGGGATGCAGACTCAGTTGGTACCTTTAAATGCCAGCTCAAAACCTATCTAACCTTGCTTTTAACTAACATCTATTTGTCATTTATTTCATGTTTATTTTTATTTTATTTTCATGTTTGCACTTTTATCCTATTGTAAAACACTTTGAACTGCATCATCTGTATGAAAAGAATTCTATAACTAAAGGTATTATTATTATTATATGCATTGAGTGTGCTCTCACCAGAGTCCAGTAAGATGTCTTTGGTTTTTTACTGAACTCCTCTTGCAACATAATGTTTACTTTCCTAATTACTAACCTAATTCATGTAAAATACTCAGATTCCTTGGAACACCAGCAGCTTTCATTTGTTATTGAAAAATTACTCTGCTTTTCTACCTGCATGAATAACCTCTCAGTTTCCATATTGTATTCCACCTTCAATGTTTGGGGCAATTTATTTAACCTATCTCTCCTGCAGTCTCTTTATATTCTCCTTACAGTACAAGCTGCCACTCTGAGCTGCGACACTGGCAAACCTGGGTATATTACATCTAGTCCCCTCAGATCTATCACTGACGTGGACTGTGAGGAGCACGGGCCCCAGCACTGATTGCTGTAGTACCATTCTAGTCACAGACTCCAACCTAAAAATGATCCACTATTCCTTAGTTTGCATTATGGTCATTAACTATCCTCAATCCATTCCATTACTTTACCCAAATTCTATCTGCCTTAATTTTGTTTATTAATCCATTGAGTGGCAACTTATCTTCCGGAAGTAGATGGCACCTGTGAACAAGGCGATCAAGGGAGACATCCTCCAGACGGTTCACGAAACTACTTTTTTTCCGTCTTTTTCTTTCAAGTGTGGTCCTGCTACTCTTGGAGCTTGTGCTCTACAGTTCTGGTAGCGTGTTTTCGGGTCGATTGAGTGATCTGGCACTTTGTTGTCTCCGAGGATGTTCCATGAGGCTTAGAGCAGAGACTGCAGCCTCGAGACTGAGAAGCCTGGAGGTGGTTCACGAGCCCATGATATGCTGCATTCCTCGCCGATCTTGTCAATTAAAGTGCCTTGAAATTATCAAGGCATGTGCGGAAGGCCAGCGGGTGTTCAGCGCCATCTAACAGCCTCTTGCTCACTGTCGATAAGGGAAGGTACATCCATGTGAGAGAATCTCTCTCTCTCCCTCTCTTCCCCTCTCCTGTCGGAAGATAGGCCGGAGTTCTGGGTCTTGGGCAAGGCCTAATCAATGCGGTTTGTGGATTGAACACTGTAGTTCACATTATGATGTGTTTCTGGTTTCTGGTTGCTCCTTTTTCTTGTTGCTATTTTGGACAACTTTGAATGGGGCAACCTGCAGATAATGGACGCTGAGCTGAACTGAATCTGCCTGGACACTTTCGATTGTGTTTTATATTTTTCCTTAATTTTTTTTTGTTATTATTTGCAAGATTTGTTTTTTTTTGCATGTGGGGGTGGGGGAGGGTTGGTTTATGGTTTTCTTTGAATGGGTTCCATAGATTTCTTTGTTTCTTGGCTGTCTGTGGGGAAGACGAATTTCAGGGCTGTATACCGCATATATTCTTTGATAATAAATATACTTTGAATCAGAGGCCTTCTGCAAGATCAAATACATCAAATTCCCTCTTATTTCATCCACTAGTTACAATCTCAAACAAAAAGACGCAGAACTATCAAATTTAGTTTCTCTTTAATAAGCTTAAGTTGACTCTGCCTTGTCCTTGTACAATTTCCCAAGAGTACTGAAATCACCCCCTGAATGATTTCGGCATTCTCCCAAATGGTGATGTCAGGTTAACACGCCATTTCTTCTCTTTGAATGGGGATGTTATGTCTGTAACTGATTTGCACTGTTTTCAGTTCCGATGAAGGGCTTTTGATCTGAAATGCTGACTGTCTCTCTCTTCCCAGACCTACATTGTTTCCGGTAGATTCTATTTTTATTTCGGTTCCCTCATTAATTCCCCAATAATCTAATTTAGGAAAGCATTTCCAACATGTTCCATGATTTCTTCTTCCACTTCATTACTGCTTGTTTAGTTTGCTTGGTCTACTGCTAGGTTACTATTCCTTTGATCTACAGTACAATACCACTGTAAGTTTTGAGGATTTATTAATGACTCCCGCTCCATTGTTTAGTCTATTGCCTTATCTACACCCCTAGCTGCTCCATTCTTTAGGATGTGGGCCACAGCCCAATTCAAGTGAAGTCTATCACAGAAGAACAGCTCCCACTTTCCCTTTACTATGGCTGGTGTCCCATGAATTGAAATTCGTTTCACCCACACAGATCTTCCATCTTCTGATTATAATCATCCTGCACAATTGCACAAGGTTCGGGTAATAATCCGAAGAGTATAAAATTTGTGATTCTGCTTTTCAATAGGAATCTTAGCTGCTCATCCTTCAGCCTAATCTCTTCCTTAGTTCTAGCTGTTATCGTTGGTTCGCAAGTGGATCTTTCCCCTCTTGCCTTAAGTTCCTCTCAAGTAGATGTCCTTAAACTCAGCACCAGGCAGGACCTTTAAAGCTACAACAATATTGTTTGTCCTCTTAATTACACTCCGCCCTTGCGTTACAACATTACCTTTCACTCCCCCTGCTTGAATGACACCACCCCCCTCCCGCTGCCCCACAACATTACTGTAGTTTATTTACTCATCCTTCCTAGATCCTGCACTCGTCCACACAAACTGCAAGAACTTTATAATTGCTGGATGCATGTATTGTCACATAAGTAGCATCTGTCAAGGTTAAAGGTAAATTTATTATCAAAGTACATACTGTATATGTCACCATATACAACCCTGAGATTCATTTTTTGCAGGCATACTCAATAAATCCATCATAGAATAATAACCATAACAGAATCAATGAAAGACAACAACAAATTGTGCATTCAAACAGTGTGCAAATAAAAAAAAAGAAATAATAAATAAATAAACAATAAATATATTGTTGTTGCTTTTTGGGCAGTGTTTTTGCCAATTCTGAAGCATTTTGACTGTTTTTCAATGCTCAACCCAACACAGATGGAAAGCATTGCAAGGAGCTGGCTAGATTTGAACTCAGGACCATATGCCTCGAAGTACGGTGATGATACCACTACACCACCAGCCAGCTAAGTAACTATAATAACAATAAATATTTGGGAACAGGAGATAATAAGTCCTTGAAAATAAGTCCATAGGTCGCGTGAATATTTCAGTGAAGAGGAGAGTGAAGTTATCCCCTACGGTTTACAGCCTGATGTTTAAGGGATCGTAACTGTTCCTGAACCTGTGTCAGTCCTGGGGCTCCTGTACCTTCTCCCTGATGGCAGCAGTGAGAAGAGAGCACGGCCTGGGTGGTGGGGGTCCCTGATGATGGATGTGTCGTTCCTGTGACGATGTTCTGTGTAAATGAGCTCAATGATGGGGAAGGCTTTATCTGTGATGGCCTGGTAGGATTTTCCATTCATGGGCATTGGTGTTTCCATACCAGGCCGTGATGCAGCCAGTCAATATATTCTCCACCACATATCTATAAGAAGTCCGTCAAAGTTTTAAATGTCATGCTGAATCTTCATAAACTCCTCAGCAGAAGTGCTGCTATGCTCATAATCAGCTCCTTTGTCTTGCTGATATTGAGTAAGAGGTTGTTGTGGCACCTTTCAGTCAGATTTTCAATCTCCCTCCTATATGCTGATTTGTCACGAACTTCGATTCAGCCGCTGAAGCTGGCTGTATGTAAGCACCAGCGAGGATCACGGATGAGAATTCTCTGGGTAAGGACACCCCACCTCCCACCACCAAGGCCATGCTGTCTTCGCATTGCTGCCATCAGGAAGAAGTATTAGGAGCTTCAGGTAGCACCCCATCAAATTCAGGAACAGGTATTACTCCTCAACCATCAGGCTTTTGAACCAGAGAGGATAACTTCACTCGGCCCCATCGCTGAACTGTTTCCACAGCCTAAGGACTGTTCTCATGTTCTCAATATTTATTGCTCATTTACTTATTATTGTTATTTTTTTTCTTTAGTATTTGTGGTATTTGTTGTCCTTTGTACATTGGTTTGGTTGTCCTTCTTGTTGGGTGTGCTCTTTCATTGATTCTATTGTGTTTCTTCAATTTACTGTGCATGCCCACAAGCAAATATATTATATTATATATATATATATATAAAAAAAATAAAATTACTTTGAACTCTGGTGTCCTCCATGACACCTTCTGGGTTTATGTACCTGTCCCACAGTCATCACACCCTACAGTCCCTCTAGATTAGCCTAATCTGTAGAGTGTGCCTATCTCTGTAACAAAGTCTAAAGGTAAATTTTCTCTGAACACAATTTTAAGGAGAATATTGATGGTCTACGTGCAGATTCTGAAATTTTGCTGTGTACTCAGGTCATTGAAAGACATCGAAGACGTGTACTCTATCAGAGAATCTGTGTATAAACGTGTCGCAACTTACCTACCTGACACAGGAAACAAAGCAATAGTGTGCCTGCGTGAGTCTTCATTACATTAGTAAAGAGAAGAGCGTGCGTTTGTAATGGGGCCACTGCACTGGCTCCAGGCTGAGGCTGGCATACGCTGATTATCTCTGAGATAGTGCTGTACTAACTGTTCTTGACTACTTGACACACTTACTAAAAATGCAGAAGAGCCAGATAGTCCGGTTCAGTCAGGAGCCCATACAAGGAACGTGCCAAAATCCCGGAACACAAAAGCAGCCTCTGTATATTGGCAACACAGCTATTTGATAGTTTATTCATACCTCTTCAATAAGCAGATCATCCAAATCTTTCAAAGACACTGTCGCACATGATACTATTCATGCAGCTTATTAGCAACTACCTCTTCGTCATTGCATTGAGCCGACGAAGGAAATCACAGCCATTCTGGCTCCAGCCACACCTTCTGTGTTTAATTCCCCAAATGCTTAGACTCTGATGACATTTTCCACATTCTGGCTATTGTGGGTGCTTGAAATTTCGGCGACATTTACTGGTTGGTTCAGTGAGTCACCTATGCTTCTGGGGCTAAGACTGGAGGTAAGATTTCTCCCCAGATTACGGCTGCCTGACTACAGCGAGCCCATGCATACAATTGAGCATTTGGGAGACCGTCCGGGTGGATTTCCCGGCGGTAGGTATTTTCTGCCGTGTGAGTAAACCTTCACATAATGAACAGGCAGTCCCTACTGCGCATCCATTTGAGAAAACATCAACCTCTGGTTCAGGAGATAATCACATTCAGCTGTACCTCGGGCAGAATTACTTAGTTTCTGGGCCAATTAAACTCCGGGTATCCTGGTGATAATGGTTTATTTATCCAAGACGAATCCAAAAACACCTTTGCACCAGATATAATTGGTCACCAGATATAATTGATATAATTGATATAACTAGAAATTGAGGTTTGCAAATAGACATACCTGATGCTTGGAACTCATCCCGCTCCTCCATTACGTGATCATGGCATACTGGGAGCAAATCCTCATTCACCTGAACGGAGGAACAATGGAAGTAATGACTTGCTGATTAAAACTTTGCTCTCAGGTTCTTAAACGTAGCAGTTAAAAGGTACTTCACCATCCTTTCTTGATACGTTATTAGTTGAGGGAGCTGGGTCTGAAGTTGTGATCCGCACCTACAAATTCAAAAGTGGGGGGAAAGCTATGCCATTTACTCATCATAATATCCTGCTGAGATCACCCTCCTGAGGGTTGTTGACACTGCAGAGCGTGTTTCTTTTGGATGGGAAGATGAATGGCAGAATGCGCAGGGATGCTGGAAAGGGTGAAGGCAGCTTTGAAGTTGCTGGGCTCTGAGGCCACCCGTTTCTAACCACTGAACATTGGGAGCAAGCTCTGTTTGAGGTACAAGATGAGATATTCTGTAGAAGATGCAGAGCAGGACAAAGGCATAATGTAAGAGATCAGCACAATATAGTTTTAAGAGAGGTGTATCAAACCATAAGGCACAAAGGCAGAATTAGGCATTTCCGCCCACCAATCTACTCCACCAATCCATTTCCCTCTCAGCCACATTCTCCTGCCTTCTCCCCACAACCTTTCACACCCTGATTCATCAAGAACCTATCAACCTCTGCCTTAAATATACCCAATGACTTGGCCTCCACAGCCACCTGTGGCAATGAATTCCACAGATTCGCCACCCCCTGGCCAGATAAATTCCTCCTCTTCTCTGTTCTAAATGGACGTCCCTCTACTCTGAGTTTGTGCTGTCTGGTCCTAGACTCCCCCACCACAGGAAAAATCCTCTCCACGTTAACTCTACCTCAGCCTTTCAAACATTCAATAGGTTTCAATAAGATGCCCCCTCAATCTTCTAAATTCCAACGAATACAGGCCCAGAGCCATCAAATCCTCCTCATATGATAACCCTTTCATTTGTGGAATCGTTTTCGTAATCCTCCTTTGAACCCTCTTCAATGTCAGCACATCCTTTCTTAGACGAAGGGCCCAAAATTACTCACAATTCTCCAAGTGAGTCCTCAGCATTGCATCCCTGTTTCTGTTTCTAGTCCTCTTGAAATGAACACTAACACTGCATTTGCCTTCCTCACCACTGACTCAACCTGCAAGTTAACCTGTAGGGCATTCTGCACAAGGACTCACAAGTCCCTTTGACACCATTGACAAGGTCCTGCAGGAAACGCTGGTCCAGAAGCTTAAACCACATAGGACCCAGGGCAAATTTGCTAATGGAATACAAAGTTGGTGGGTGGGTGATGAGAGGCAGGGAGTGGTGTTGGAAGTTAGTGATCTGTGGTTAGCATAGAGATCAGTGCTGGGGCTCTTGTTGTTTACGATATATATATATATATATATATATATATAAAGTAGCCACTGAATATATATTTATTGTTTATTGAGATACAACACAGAATAGGCCCTTCTGGCCCTTCGAGCTGCACTGCCCAGCAGTCCAATGATTTAACCCTACTCTAATCATGGGACGATTTACAATAATCAATTAAGTTACTGACTGGCAACACACATCAAGTTACTGACTGGCAACCCAAGCAGCATCTGTAGGAAGAGGTGCAGTCGACGTTTCAGGCCGAGACCCTTCGTCAGGACTAACTGAAGGAAGAGTGAGTAAGAGATTTGAAAGTTGGAGGGAGACAGGGGGATCCAAAATGATAGGAGAAGACAAGAGAGGGAGGGTTAGAGCCAAGAGCTGGACAGGTGATAGACAAAAGGGGATACGAGAGGATCATGGGACAGGAGGTCCGGGAAGAAAGACAAGTGGGGGGGGGGGACCCAGAGGATGGGCAAGAGGTATATTCAGAGGGACAGAGGGAGAAAAAAAGGGAGTGCATAAAAATAAGTAACAGATGGGGTACGAGGGGGAGGTGGGGCCTTAGTGGAAGTTAGAGAAGTCGATGTTCATGCCATCAGGTTGGAGGCTACCCAGACGGAATATAAGGTGTTGTTCCTCCAACCTGAGTGTGGCTTCATCTTTACAGTAGAGGAGGCCGTGGATAGACATGTCAGAATGGGAATGGGATGTGGAATTAAAATGTGTGGCCACTGGGAGATCCTGCTTTCTCTGGCGGACAGAGCGTAGATGTTCAGCAAAGCCGTCTCCCAGTCTGCGTCGGGTCTCACCAATATATAAAAGGCCACATCGGGAGCACCGGACGCAGTATATCACCCCAGTCGACTCACAGGTGAAGTGTTGCCTCACCTGGAAGGACTGTTTGGGGCCCTGAATGGTGGTAAGGGAGGAAGTGTAAGGGCATGTGTAGCACTTGTTCCGCTTACACGGATAAGTGCCAGGAGGGAGATCAGTGGGGAGGGATGGGGGGGACGAATGGATAAGGGAGTTGTGTAGGGAGCGATCCCTGCGGAATGCGGGGGGGGGGGGAGGGAAAGATGTGCTTAGTGGTGGGATCCCGTTGGAGGTGGCAGAAGTTACGGAGAATATGTTGGACCCGGAGGCTGGTGGGGTGGTAGGTGAGGACCAGGGGAACCCTATTCCTAGTGGGGTGGCGGGAGGATGGAGTGAGAGCAGATGTACGTGAAATGGGGGAGATGCGTTTAAGAGCAGAGTTGATAGTGGAGGAAGGGAAGCCCCTTTCTTTAAAAAAGGAAGACATCTCCCTCGTCCTAGAATGAAAAGCCTCATCCTGAGAGCAGATGCGGCGGAGACGGAGGAATTGCGAGAAGGGGATGGCGTTTTTGCAAGAGACAGGGTGAGAAGAGGAATAGTCCAGATAGCTGTGAGAGTCAGTAGGCTTACAGTAGACATCAGTGGATAAGCTGTCTCCAGAGACAGAGACAGAAAGATCTAGAAAGGGGAAGGAGGTGTCGGAAATGGACCAGGTAAACTTGAGGGCAGGGTGAAAGTTGGAGGCAAAGTTAATAAAGTCAACGAGTTCTGCATGCGTGCAGGAAGCAGCGCCAATGCAGTCAACAAGTTCTGCATGCGTGCAGGAAGCAGCGCCAATGCAGTCAATGAGTTCTGCATGCGTGCAGGAAGCAGCGCCAATGCAGTCACTGACTTTAAGTTACTAAGTTACTAAGTTTTTAAGTTACTGACTGGAACGTTTTTGGACCATGGAGGCGGGGTACCCGGAGGAAACTTACACTGTCATGAGAGAACGTACAAACTCCTTACAGACAGTGGAGGGGAATTGAAACTGGGTCTCCAGTACTGGAAAGTGTTGTGCCAACCACTCCGCTACCATGCTGCCCCTGTTTTAGAGATGTCCTCGTGTTTGTTTGTGAATTAATTAATTACTTAATTGGGTGCAGGAGTGGAACCTGCTGTTGTCTATTGTTGCTGTAGCCTATCCACTTCAAGGTTCGATGCGCTGTGCATTCAGAGATGCCCGTTTGCATACACTATTGTAACATGTGGTCATTTGAGTTACTGTCGCCTTTCTGTTGGCTTGAAGCAACCTGGTCATTCTCCTCTGACCTTTCTCATCAATAAGGCATTTTTGCCCAGAGAACTTCTGCTCTTCGGAATTCCTTTTTTTTTGTTTATTTTTTTCACACCATTCTCTATAAAGTCTAGAAACCATTGTGCATAAAAATCCCAGGAGATCAGTAGTTTTTGAGATACTCAAACCACCCCCATCTGGCACCAAGAATCATTCTACGGTCAATGTCACTTAGATCATCTTTCTTCCCAATTTTGGTCTGAACAACAGCATAGACTCTCGAATAGCTGCCTCCTGATTGGCTGATTAGAGACTTGTATTAATGAGCAGGTGTAAAGGTGTACCTAATGAAGTGCCACTGATTGCATTTTAATGATTTAAGCATGAATGTTGGAGATATGATTAGTAGGCATGCAGGTGACAGTATAATTGTTGTGGTGGATTATGAGACAAGTTACAGATCAGATGGAAAGTTGGGGCTGGGGGGAGCATTGACAGAAGGCATTTAATTGTGGAGAGTTGAAGTACGAGCATTGAGTATAGGAGCTGGGATGTAATGTTGAATTTGTACAAGACATTGGTAAGGCCATATCTGGAGTATTGTGTACAGTTCTGGTCACCGAATTATAGGAAAGATGTCAATAAAATTGAGAGAGTACAAAGGAGGTTTACTAAAATATTGCCTGGGTTTCATCTCCTAAGTTACAGAGAAAGGTTGAACAAGTTAGGTCTTTATTCTTTGGAGCGTAGAAGGTTGAGGGGAGACTTGACAGAGGTGTTTAAAATTATGAGGGGGATAGATAGAGTTGATGTGGTTAGACTTTTTCCGTTGAGAGTGGGGAAGATTCAAACAAGAGGACATGGGTTGAGAATTAGAGGACAAAAGTTTAGGGGTAACATGAGGGGGAACTTCTTTACTGAGAGAGTGGTAGCTGTGTGGAACGAGCTTCCAGCAGAAGTGTTTGAGGCAGGTTCGATGTTGTCGTTTAAAGTTAAATTGGATAGCTATATGGACAGGAAAGGAATGAAGGGTTATGGGCTGAGTGCAGGTCGGTGGGAATAGGACAGGGTAAGAGTTCGGCATGGACTAGAAGGGCCGAGATGGCCTGCTTCTGTGCTGTAATTTTTATATGGTTATATAGAGTGCAAGGTGATGCACATTGTAAAGTCAGATGGGTTAGGATATATATAGTACCTGTCAGGGCACCAAACAAAGTCGATGATCAGGTTCATAGTTCCGTAAAAGTGGTAGCACAGCTAGTGAGGCTGACAAAGGTACAGGTGTACGGATTACTTGCTTTCATAAGTGGAGGCATAGAATATAAAAGTTGAGAGCTATGTTGCAACTTTACAAAACACTAGTTAGGATGTGATTGGAGTCTTATGTGCAGTTCTGCTTGCTGCACTACAAGATGTAGTTGTGTTGTAGACAGGACGGAGGAGATTCACCAGGATGTTGCCTGGATTCTCAAGGTTTAATGGGGAGAGACTGGATAAGCTGGGCTTGTTTTCCCTGAACTGAGAGAAGTTGACAGGTGATCTAACAACAGGATATAAATTAGAAGTTCAGAGTGAACTTTATTATTGGAGTACATGTATGCCACCATATACAATCCTGACATTTATTTTCCTGTGGGCATACTCAGCAAATCTATGGCATAGTAACTAAAACGGGATCAATGAAAGATCAACCAAAGTGCAGAAAACAACAAACTTGTGCAAATGCAAATAAATAGCAATAAATAACGAGAACATGAAATTACAAGATAACTCCTTCAAAAGAGATCACAGGTTATGGGAACATCTCAATGGATGGACAAATGAATGTAGTTATCCTCTTTTGTTCAAGAACCTGATGGTCGAGGAGTAATAACTGGTTTTGAACCTGGTGGTACAAGTCCCGGGGCTCTTGTACCTTCTGCCAGATGGCAGCAGCAAGAAAAGAGCACAGCCTGGGTGGTGGGGATCTCTGATGATGGATGCTGCTTTCCTACGACAGTGTTTCATGGAGATGTACTCAGTAGTTGGGAGGGCTTTAACTGCGATGTACCAGGCTATGTATACTGGGTATTCTGAATTACTTTCCCATTGGAAGGGTATCAAAAGCAAAGGAGCTTAGGTTTCAAGCGGGAGAAAGGAATTTCAAAGGGGATCTGACAGTTTATGTTTTACACAGAGAGGGACTGATACCTGCAACTCGCCAGAGGAGATGATGGAATCAAATAGAGTTACTAAATTTAAGAGACTTTGAATGGGACAGGCATAGAAGGATATGGACAGAACGCAAGAGAAGGAGATGAGTGTAAATGGACAGGAGTGGGTTGAAGGACCCATTTTCATGCTGTATGACTTGGACTCTTTACTGAAAGCAAGAGCAGCAACCATTTTATCTGCCTTCGAGAGTATTTGTACTTCACTCTTCAATTTCACTTTTCTTTCCAATAAACTCTGCTCGGTAGGACTTCTCCTCCCTGCCACACACTCACCCAAGCTGAGTACATGCCACTTGCTGGAAGACATGTCATCTGTGGGTAACATTACAGTAGCCCTCACAACATTCACACACATTCCCAATTGTTCAGTGACTGGGGGAGAAGGGGGAGGAAGTATAGGGATCGCTGGCAGATTCCCCACACACCACAAGGTTGCATCATCCTCAATCCCCTGCACACTCATGACGGCATGGCCAGATTCTGCTAACTCCATCTATAAGTTTGCAGATGATATCACTACAGTGGCTGCATCTCAAATAACGACAGGTCGGGGTACAGGGAAGAGATCGAAAGCTTAGTGATATGGCGTTATGACAACAACCTTTCCCTCAATGTCTGAAAATCTGAACAGCTGCTCATTGACTTGGGGTGAGGTGGGGGCACACACGCACTCCTGTCTTTATCAATAATGCTGAGGTTGAGAGGGTTGAAAACCCCTAGTCCCCAGGACAGAACATCACCAACAGACTGCCCTGGTCCAACCACACAGATGCCGTGTCCAAGAAAATTCACCGACTCCTCGACATCCTCCTGAGGCACAAGAAACTTGGCATGTCTCCATCGACCCTTAGCAATTTTTATGGATGCACCACAGAAAGCATCCTATCTGATGCATCATGGCCTGGCAAGGCAACTGCTCTGCACGTGACAGGAAATTGCAGAGGGTTCTGGACACATCACAGAAACCAACCTCCCCTCCCTGGACTCCGTCTACACTTCTCACTACTTCAGTAAAGCAGCCGTGCATAATCAAAGAACCCAACCACACCGGGCATTCTCTCTTCCCCCCACTTCCATCAGGCAGAAGATACAAAAGCCTGAAAGCACATACCTCTAGTCTCAAGGACATCTTCTACCCCCGCTGCTATAGGACTATTGACTCCATCCACCCATCTATCTAGATACAGCACAGAATTAGGTCCTCTGGTCCTTCGAGCCATGTCACCCAGCGATCCCTCAACTTTATCCTAGTCTAATCACAGGAAGATTTACAACGACCAATTAGCCTACCAACTGGTACTTCTTCAGACTATGGGAGGAAACCAGAATACCCAGAAGAAACCTACGCATTCACAGTGAGAACGCACAAACTCCTTACAGGCAGTGGTGGGATTTGAACCTGGGTCGCCCGCACTGTAAAGCCTTGTAATAACCACTACGCTACTGTGCTTCACAGTCTACCCTGTTATGATCTTTGCTTGCATCTTTGGAAAAAGCTCTATTTCTATCTTTAATATCTCTACTTTTCCCTTTCAGGGTTCTTTTGAAGACCCTGACCTAGAGTTGCACACTGACTACAGTTCTTTGCGGGAATGGGACCCACTCTTGGGGTCTCACAACTGGCTGCTATTCGATTTACCAAGGACGCGGCCTAGAAGACTAGTGTACCTCAGGGCTCCAGGATTTTGTGGCTCTGGAGGCGGGCGGACTCGTGGTCGATGCCTCTGCAGGAATCTGGTGTGTCGCGGGAGATGGAAGATCGAAAGCAGCAAGCTGGCTGCTGGCTGTGTGCCCAGAGACCCGAGTTCTTTGGGCACAGAGCTCGGAAAAAGTGACACAACAAACTTTTAACATTGTAAATCAGCGAGTTGTTTGTTATGTCTCCCCTCTCACTGTGAAATGGGGACACATATTTTTCCCTTATTAGGGAGAGAGAGAGAGAGAGAGAGAGAGAGAGAGAGAGAGAGCGCCTGTGGTATGTCGGATTACTAGGTGACCGAGTAGTCTTTGAGGTACTGCAAGTCTGTGTCTTTATCGGTGCTTTGCTGCACGCTTGAGTGCTCGGTGGGGGCCGCTGATGCTTTTTTTTGCTGGTGGGGGAGGGGGGATCGTTGCTTTGCTACTGCTTATGTGTGGGAAGGGGGAGATGGGGGGGCTTTGGGGTTCTAGCATTTAACTGTCATTCATTCTTTGGGGCACTCCTCTGTTTTTGTGGATGGTTGTGAAGATAAAGAATTTCAGAATGTATATTGTATACATTTCTCTGACATTAAATGTACCTTTGAAATCTTATCATCTCTCTGAACTGCACTCTCCCTAAAGCTTTTTCCATTTAATTCTTCATTCTCGATACACTGTTAATGATTTGATCTGCATGAACAGTATGCAAGACAAACTTTTCACTGTCACTTTGTACGTGTGACAATTATAAACCAATTCCAGTTTCTCCTAGGAGTAAGAGTTGCCATTCAGCCCCTCAAATTATACCACACTCTGTATCCCAGGCCATCTACCTGCCTTCGTTCCTTACGTTTTAACCACCAAAAGCCCATCAGTATGTGACTGGATTTAAGTGAAGATCATCAGCCCACTCAGCTCCTCTGGACACTGAACAGGGAATTTTGTGGTCTGCGTGAGCTTGTACTGTGTAAGCCACTGGTTCCACAATTTTCAAATTGTTTCCCATTTGATACTTCAATAAAGTGTGGCCAATCTGCAAGGTAGTTCCTCCCCAAAGCTGACGTAACAAATGACTCTGCCGTTGTAAAGATTGCATAACTGACAACCATGTCCACAATTGTTTACTTCACAGGTTTCATCAGAAGTCCTGGAGTATTACTACTTCTTTGTAAGTTAGTATCTAGTCTGACGACTTCAGTTTCCAAGAAACTGACAATGGTTAGAGGATTTAAGCATCTCTGATGATGATAGGTTGACATGCCAATACAGAGGACTCACCGGACTCTCCTCCTCTGGAGAATGTTCTGGAGAAGTTAAGCTGCTGTCTGGTTCTGTCATGAAAAGGTCCACCGTGCTGGAAGAGGAAGGAGAGGAGACGGTTAAATTGACAGTAGATTAAAAAAATCGTCCACCGTTTCTGATAATGCTTTCTTGATTTGGGAGGAAGTCAGCAGGGGGTGGCGATGGAATTCAAGGCTCATCATCAAAACTAAAGCCTCCTTTCCATCTGTTGACTGCGTTGGGGTATGGGCTTTCACTACTCTGTGTGCAGGGCATGTTTCTACAATACCCTTTAGCAGATGGGATTGATTATTTAATAAAGACTACATTTATTCTAGTTCCACTGAGAATTGGAGGCGTAAGATTTTCAAGAATCGAAAGCAAGTCTCGCCAAAATTTTCATCAGGGAAAGAAACATTATTCTGGGCCTGCACTGAGTGGAGATGCTGTGCCCATTACACCTCAAGCTTCGTGAAACAGTTGGCTGATATTGCACATGGTGAGGTACAAAGATGGTGATAGACAGAGGTACAGACCCCTGCATGACTGAAGATTTGATCTTCTAAGCTCTTGATTTTTTGCAGTGAACTTCACGCCCTGATCGCTGCCTCTGGCGAGTGAGATCAGTTGACTCAGAGAGCATCAACAGCATTTCATTGTTGTGCAGAATAAAAGGGGTTTGGCAGCACTTAAGTGATAGTGAGACTCTGCGAGTGTCACCAAATGGGCCAGTTACCTTCTCAACATGGGACTGAGGGGGTGGGGGGAAGACGATCTCCATTAGTGTTGTGCAGTTATAAGGCTTCTCACTTAGTTAAACAGCAGGGAACACCTGATATGTGTGTGATTTGCTCCTTTAGTTATCAGAGGCACACACTGATGTGCCTTGTGACAATAGTGCTCTGTCACACAGACCAGACTGGACCTGTCTGCACCACGTGGGAGGACAGCATAGAAAACATGGGATTTAACAAAGCTTCAATTCTACTCACGAGTTGCTAAAGGAAATCTCAAATGCATCCAGCTCCCGGAATATTTCACTGAAACGTCTTGGCTTTTCGTTGCTTTGGTCCTGAGCACTTAAACCTGTGTGAAGAACGGAGTTTATAAAACAGAGGTACGAAGATTCCTCTTTCTCAAGGCTCTGCTGCTTCCCTTATCCTCAGTCAGGAGCACTGGCTACTGGATTCCAACTGTCCTGCCCATCCCCTTTAGAATGGAACCATCTCCAAGTGTTGTGCAAGGATTGCCAGTGTGTGGGTGAGTGAAATGATAGGACTGTGGGGAAAAATAAAACGTGTAGGATTAATGTAAATTAGTGCTTGGTGGTCAGCCTGGTCTCCATGCGATGGAGGGCTCACAACTTGTTTCCCCCGTCTAAATCTGTATCATCAGCAAGCAGGCTGTGTTCTTAACTGCCCTTGGACAGATGGTAGTTGACCCTGGTGTCACTCTGAGCTCTCCAGTCCCTTTAATCCTCATTCCTTCCCTTTCGTCAGTCGAAGCTGCTCAGACAACTGAAATCTCCAGAATTCAAGTCAATGCACACCCTTCAAGAACAGATGAATAGGCTTTCAGATGGCAACTGCTCTACGCAAGACTGCAAGAAATTGCAGAGGTGTGGACGAAGTCCAGTCCGTCTCACGAACCAGCCTTCCCTCCATCGTCTCTGGTGCCTCTTGAAAGCAGCAACCCCTTTCATATCCTCCCCTCTTTCCATCAAGAAGAACAAACGGAAGACCAGGCTCAACAGCAGCTTCTACTGCACTGTGAAAGGACCCTTGAATGGAGCACTCGTACTATCGGGGTGAACTCCTGATCTCTCAGCTCATCTCATTATGGCCCCTGTACCTTATCTGTCCACGGGCAGTGCACCTTCTCTGTATTCTGCTTTGCTTGCCTTTTTGTACCACCTCCCTCTACTTACGCATGGAATTATCTGTCTGCAGGGCATGCAAACAAAAGCTTTTCATTGTATCTCGGTACATTTGATAATGATGAACCAGTAACAATTGTTAAAAGCCACAATTATTATTTTGCTGTCCAATTGCCAAAATGACAGCAGATTAACAAAATGGACTTTGGATTTTTTTTTCTGTCGGACAATTCTTATGTTCCCTTTAGTAGGATATTGCTCGTAGTCAAACACTTCTCCTTATTCCTATTCCAACCATTTTGGAATCAGCTTCATAACAAACCTACTAACTCACAAAACCATCGTTCTGAACCTAATCATCTTCTCTTCCTCCATCCTATCATACTTCAATTGTTTTTTGAAACCTTTTATACTCTACTTTCCAAATGTTACTCTGTTAAAAGAAAGTTACCTTACCACTGATTACATATTGAATTACCAAATGCTACACCAACATTTGATACCTTATCATGTCGGTTTACAATCCATTAATTCAACAGCAGAGTTTAACATTCAAAATATAAAATTAAGTTACAGAGAATAAACTTTTGACCACAATGTTCCCCAAGACCAGTTTCAAGTTCTCCCTAAATGTGGCCTGTTTGGACTGTGTAAGGGCAAATCGCTTAACTCAAGCTGGAAATTTTCTAATTAGTCCCTCCAACCTGCTTCACGTTTCCTGAAAGGTTATAGTACTCAGTGATTTTTGTGACAAATAGAGCAATGCTATCTTAGAGAAATCATCAAGAAGTAATTGGTTTTGAGAAACGAAGTAATTCCGATAAATGCAGCGCTTCAAATTCATCGCTAAAACTCATCAAAACAAAATAATACCTGCTGTCCAAATGTGTGGATGAATTAATCAATATGGACAAAGGTTTTGTCACTTTAAGTGCACATTCATATCATTTACAAACATTTGGCACAGTAGAACCATTTAATTCAAAACATAGAATAAACCCCAATCCATAGGCCAATGGTTTTCAAACTGAGCTCCTAAATTGACAACAGATGGTCTTTCAATTAAAATATTTAGTTGTGCCTTCCATAATTCTAACACACATACCTAAGGACAGCTTACACACACCTTTAAGTTGGAATTAATTATATACATTTAAATTTTTCATCATGTCCTAATTCTACTTTTGGTCTTACCCTTCTTGTTGCAATATCATTTTCACAAATCTTCCAATTCTGCCCTCTTATATATGAACTGACCCACCAGTGACAACGACGTGGCCCACTATCGTATACAGTACTTTGATACAGTTACGTATGAAGGAATATTTCACTGAAACGTCTTGGCTTTTCGTTGCTTTGGTCCACTGAATGGATGAGGTGCAAGGAGCCAGATAGTGGCCAGGGTAAGTTGGGTTGGTTTAGATTGTTGGGTCTCAACCTCCCTCTGCCCGCTCCCTGACAGTCTCACCCTCAGTCTGCTCCCCAATCGTCTTCACCCTCTGTCTGCTCCCCGACCGTCTCGCCCTGTGTCTGCTCCCCGATCGTCTCGCCCTGTGTCTGCTCCCCAACTGTCTCACCCTCCCTCTGCCCGCTCCACGACCATCTCACCCTTCCTCTGCCCCCTCCCTGCCCTCACCCTCCCACTGCCCGCTCCCCGAACCTCACCCTCCCTCTGCCCGCTCCCAGACCGTCTCACCCTCCCTCTACCCGCTTCCCGATCGTCTCACCCTCTGTCTGCTCCCCGATCGTCTTGCCCTCTGTCTGCTCCCCAACTGTCTCACCCTCCCTCTGCCCGCTCCACAACCATCTCACCTTCCCTCTCTGCCCCCTCCCCGCCCTCACCCTCCCACTGCCCGCTCCCCGAACCTCACCCTCCCTCTGCCCGCTCCCAGACCGTCTCACCCTCCCTCTGCCCACTCCCCGACCGTCTCACCCTCCCTCTGCCCACTCCCCGACCGTCTCATCCTCTGCCCGCTCCCCGACTGTCTCACCCTCCCTCTGCCTGCTCCCCGACCCTCACCCTCCCTCTGCCCGCTCCCCGACCGTCTCACCCTCTGCCCGCTCCCCGACCGTCTCACCCTCTGCCCGCTCTCCGACCCTCACCCTCCCTCTGTCCGCTCCCCGACCGTCTCACCCTCCCTCTGCCCACTCCCCGACCCTCACCCTCCCTCTGCCCACTCCCCGACCCTCACCCTCCCTCTGCCCGCTCCCTGACCGTCTCACCCTTCCTCTGCCCGCTCCCCGACCATCTCACCCTCCCTCTGCCCACTCCCCGACCGTCTCACCCTCCCTCTGCCTGCTCCCAGACCGTCTCACCCTCCCTCTGCCCACTCCCCGACCGTCTCACCCTCCCTCTGCCCACTCCCCGACCGTCTCATCCTCTGCCCGCTCCCCGACCGTCTCACCCTCCCTCTGCCTGCTCCCCGACCCTCACCCTCCCTCTGCCCGCTCCCCGACCGTCTCACCCTCTGCCCGCTCCCCGACCGTCTCACCCTCTGCCCGCTCTCCGACCCTCACCCTCCCTCTGTCCGCTCCCTGACCGTCTCACCCTCCCTCTGCCCACTCCCCGACCCTCACCCTCCCTCTGCCCACTCCCCGACCCTCACCCTCCCTCTGCCCGCTCCCTGACCGTCTCACCCTTCCTCTGCCCGCTCCCCGACCATCTCACCCTCCCTCTGCCCGCTCCCCGACCGTCTCACCCTCCCTCTGCCCGCTCCCCAACCGTCTCACCCTCCCTCCGCCCGCTCCCTGACTGTCTCACCCTCCCTCCGCCCGCTCCCCGACCATGTCTCCCTCCCTTTGGCCACTCTCCCCCTACTTCCACCTCTTCCCCTCACCCTCTCCATAGCTCCTGTCTCTTTCCATCCACAACTTGATTACCGCCTGCTGCTGAGACAGAGGAGGGAAGTGGTGGGGTCTGTAGTCTGGTGCTTGAAGGGAAGGGTACAATGTTAAGAACAAGAGAATGTTGTGCAACTCTTTATTACTCACATTCTTCCATCCTCATCCCAGGGAGGCAAGGCTTTGACCTGATCTCCGCTGCCTAGTGCGCCACTAAGGGAGTCCTGCCTAGCCAGAGACACCAAGTTTTTGGAGAAAACTTTAAACCGTACCCTGCAGCCGGTTCAGTTGGGGATTAGAGCACTCAGTCACTTCACAGCTGATATTTCCCAACATTACATTTCGTTAAGGAAATGCACTCATGATTCTATCATTTATTATCTTGTGCCTTTATGCTAGCTCGGATTTCTGACAGGTTATAGCACAAATATTTTCCAAACTGCAAGACTGCAGGAAAAATCGAATAAACAGAACAGTCCACAAATCAGCAACTGCAACAATTTGCAGGTCATTAACTTACAAATATCGCACCATCCAGAGTTTGCTATCTGCAGTAGAAGTGTACCAAATGTTGGCAGATAAACTTTGATGTACAAGGCAGCCTTCCCCTGCCCTTTGTCAGACCCCAGCAAGTCCCACAAGCTCTGAATCATTACCAATGGTTCCCGTCTCCAGCAAGAAGCTAATGCTGAACTACGGAACAAAGTTTCAGGCTCAGTACAGCTTCCTGCAAGACGTAGACTGTCACTGACCACAAAGCGGATGAGACTTTAGAGTAGGGAGGAAGGAGGGGAGAAAATGGCCTGCAAAACACTGCCTGCTTTCCATTTGTAGTGTAGTGACAGATCAGCTGTAGGAAAGCCAAATCGATCAATCCAAGTTATTAAGATGACTTGATAGTTGTTGGATTCAAGTGCCAGGAATATCCTACCCACCTGTCACACACCCACACCCCTGTCAAAACCACAGTCTTCTCAGAGCTCTGCTGGTTGGGAAACAGACAGACCCAGTCAAACACACTCATAAACAGTGACCTACATAAAACCTTCACTTCCGCTATGCTTTAGATCCGAAACACACACACGGGTCAGCACCAGAGAAGCAGAGAACAAGGCAAAACTCGATAAAAATGCTTTGCATGCACTTCTTGTTTTCATCTTTTACCCGTGCATTTCCCTCTCTGGCAACTTGGTAACAAAGGGGCAAATTTTATGATGGGACATGCAACTTGGAAGAGAAATGCATTAAAAAGTTTGTGCGGTGTCAATTCTTCTTTCAATGTCAAAGGTAAAGGGTGGGGAAAGAATGAGAAGGGAAGCACTGTTCAAAATGTCCAAAATATCTGTGAAATTTAGATTTTTATTCGGCTCACTGCCAGATAGTACAGAGAAACATGCAATAGTCTTCTGGCTTAATGCCAATAAATATTTTTGAAACATACTCTGAAATTATTATTTAAAAAATAAAGTTCAAAGTAAATATATTATCAAAGTACATATACGTCACTAAATACAACCCTGAGATTCATCTTCATGCAGGCATACTTAATAAATCTATAGAGTAGTAACCATAATAGAATCAATGAAAGACTGCCGAAACTTGAGTGGTCAACCAGTGTACAAAAGACAAACTGTGTAAATACAAACATTAATAATCATAATAATAATGATAAATAAATATTAAGAACATGAGACAAGTCCTAGGAAGTGAGTCCATAGGCTGGGCGGTAACATTTCAATGGTGGGGCAAGTTGAATGAAGTTATCCCCTCTGGTTCAAGAGCCAGATGGTTGAGGGGTAATAACCATTCCTGACTTGGTGGTGAGGGGCCTGAGGCTCCTGTAACTTCTTCCCGATGGTAGCAGTGAGAACAGAGCACGTTCTGGGAAGCGGGGTACCCGACGATGGAGGCTGCTTTCCTGCGATAGTGTTTCGTGTGGATGCGGATCAATGGTCAGGAGGACTGTACATGTGATGCACTAGGGCCGGATCCACTACTTTTCCTTGGATTTTCCATTCAAGGACATTGCTGCTTCCACACCTGTCTGTGATGCAGCCAGCCAATATAGTCTCCATTACATATCTATGGAAGGTTGTCACAGTTGTAGATGTCATTTTAAACCTTTGCAAAATGCTAAGTAGAGGCCCTGCACTGCTTTCTGCTAATTGTGCTGGGCCCAGAAATAACAATAACGAAGCATTTAAAGTTGCTAACCCTCTCCACCTCGGATCCACGTTTGAGGACCCCTGGCTTCCTTTTCCTGAAGTCAATAATCAGCGCCTTGGGTCTTGCTGCCGAAGAGTAAGAATCGTTGTTGTTGTGGCACCACGCAGCCAGATTTTCAAGTGCCCTCCTATATGCTGATTCATCTCCACCTTCAATTTGGTCTTTGACAAGGGTGTTGCTTGGCCACGCAGTCATACGCGTAAAGTGAGTAGAGCTGGGGACTAAGCATACAGCCTCATGGTGCACCCGTACTGATGGAGATTGTGGAGGAGATGCTGTCGCCAATCCGAACTGATTGGTGTCTGCAAGTGAGGAAATTGAGGATCCAATTGCACGAGGAGGTATTGAGGCCAAGGTCTAGGAGCTTATTGATTACTTTTGAAGGGATGATGGTATTGAAAACTGAGCTGTAGTCAATAAAGAGGATCCTGATATATGCATCTTTGCTGTCCAGACGTTCAATAGTTGAGGGAAGAGCTAATGAGATGGCATCTGCTATGGACTCATTGCTCCGCTGGGCAAATTGGAGCGGATCCAAATCACTTCTCAAGCAGGGGTTGATATGCTTCATTACCAATCTCTCAAAACAGTTCATCACTGTGGATGTAACTGCTACTGGATGATAGTGATCGAGGCAAGGCAGCATGTTCTTCTCAGGCACCGGTATAATTGAAGCAGGTGGGTACCTCAGACTGCCGAAGCGAGAGGTTAAACACCTCAGTGAACACTCCAGCCAATTGACCAGCACAGGTTTTCAGTAATTGGCCAAGTACCCATCTGGGCTAGATGCTTTTCATGGATTCAGCCTCCTGAAGGGTCCTTGCATGTCAGCCTCAGATATCGAAATCACAGTATCATCGGGGGCTCTCAGAGTTCGTAATGGTTGCTCCATGTTTTGACAATCAAAGCGAGCATAGAAGGGATTGATCTCATCTGGAAGTGAAGCCTTGTTATTGGTTCTGTCACTTGATTTAACTTTATAACACACGATAGTATTCAATCGCTGCCACAACTGTCGAGCATCCTTCTTTGATTCAGATTGAGTCCAGAATTGCCACTTTGCCAGTGAGATGGCTTTCCGGAGATCGTACCTGATCCTCTTGTACCTCTTTTGGTCGCCAGACTTGAATGCCTCCGATCTGGCCCTCAGCAGGGCCGTTAAATGAATCCGTTAAAGTAGTTTCGGTGAAGCCAGAAAGTCGTTATCAAAACACTAGCGGCACAGTGGCGTAGCTTGGTAGAGCACTTGCCTCACAAAGCCAGAGACAATTTCGAATCTGACCTCAGGTGTTGTCTCTGTGGAGTCTGCACGCTCCCTCTGAGCAGAGTCAGAATGAGAATCAGGTTTGATATCACCGGCAGATGTAGCGAAATTTGTCAACTTTGCGACAGCAGTACAGTCCAATACATAATAACAGAGAAAAACTGAATCATAGTATGAATATATATGTTAAATAGTTAAGTTAAATAAGTAATGCAAAAAAAGTAGTGGGGTAGAGTTCATGGGTTCACTGTCCATTTAGAAATCAGATGGCAGAGGGGAAGAGTCCGTTCCTGAATCGTTGAATGTGTGCCTTCAGGCTTCTGTACCTCCTTCCTGATGGTAGCAATGAGAAGAGGGCATGACCTGGGTGATGGGGGTCCTTCATGATGGATGCTGCCCTTTTGAGGCACCTCTCCTTGAAGATGTCCTGCATACTATGGAAACCAGTGTCCTTGATGGAGCTGACTAATTTTCCTCTCTGCAGCTTACTTCGATCCAGATGGTGATGCAGCCAGTTAGAATGTTCTCCATGGTATATCAGTAGAAATGTGAGAGTGCTTTTGGTGACATACTAAATCTCGTCAAACGCCTAATGAAATCTAGCACTGTCTTGCATTCTTTGCCGTTGGGTCCAGGTTAGGTCCTCAGATATCTTGGCACCCAGGAACATGAAACTGCTCACTCTAAGGAGGGGGGAGCAGCGTGCGGCCGCTCCGAAATGATATTGGTATTTGTTAAGTAGGGGCCGTGCACAATCCTGATTTGATGGAGACGGACGTGAGAAGCACGGAGGAACATCTGAAATGCCCGCTTCGCTGCTGCTGTTACTGTGCGATTGAGAATCTCCGGAGGGGAAGGCCCCAAATCCTTGGCTTTGCCTATTGCCTGTTGCCGGGGCCGGGGTCGAAGCGCTCGGCAGAGATGGTGCTCGGTGCTTGGTGTCGGAGGGCTGGTCAGAGGCTCGAAGTTTTCGGATGGACTCGGAGTCGGCTGTGGTCGGGTGCTTCCAGGGTGCTGAATCGGCAAATTTGCGGCGCTGGAAGCTCATGGCAGGGAGAGTTTTTCTTCCTTCTGCCGTCTGCGTGAGATGATGGGACTCGTGAGAGACTTTGAGACTTTTTTTTTTACCATGCCCATTGTCTGTTCTTTATCAAATTACGGTATTGCTTTGCACTGTTGTAACTATATGTTATAATTATGTGGTTTTTGTCAGATCTTTAGTCTTGGTTTGTCTTGTGTTTCTATGATATCATTCTGGAGGAACATTGTATCATTTCTTAATGCATGCATTACTAAATGACAATAAAAGTGGACTGCGTGTCCTCATAATCTAATCTCTCCACTTCTGATCCCTCTATGAGGACTGGTGTGTGTTCCCTCACCTTACACTTTCTGAAGCCCACAATCAATTCTTTGGTCTTACTGATGTTGAGCTGTGACATTTGTGATGTTGTGCTGTGATGTTGCTGCGACACACTCAACTAGCTGGTACATCTCACTCTTGTATGCCTTCCCTGGATGCCCTGGTTTCCTGCAATATCTCAAAGACATGCCGGTTGGTAGGTTGATTGTCCACTGTAAACCGTCCCTAGTGTGTAGGTGAATGTTGATTCAGCGGGGTTAGTAACAGTGTGGAGAATTAAACAGGATAAACACAGGATAGTATGGACCCATTGGGATGAAGGGCCTGTTTTCCTGCTGTACGTCTGGGAGTCTAATATTTCCCAGAGAAATAAAAAAAAAAATTACCTACATCTCTGGACCAAATAGATAGATTGACCACTGCAACCCACTTCCAAGTCACCAGGGATCTCACATCAGACATTAACCCTCACTGGAAATTACATTGAGGTATTTGCTAAGAACAGCACTTGGATTAACCCAGCTGATTTTCCAAGGATGAGGTAGTGGAGGACAGTCAGAGCCTTTGGAACCTCCACAAACCAAGTAACAGGAGTGAAACATGGATCAGCTATAGGTCTATAGAAAGAGTCAGGCAAAGAACTGTACAGAAATCAATTTCATTTGAAGGATAACAAATGCTCCAACTGGACAACTCATCAGTGCTCATCAATCATTTGATCCTAGTTATCTTCAATTACAATCCTTGACTTTCAGCAATAATTTTGCATTTGGCCCTCTAGACTCCGGCAGCCATTGCACCATTCAATGTGATCATGGCTGATTGGTGTGTCAGCCTCACTTACTGTAGCTTAAGCTTTTTAAATTAAATCTTCTCCTCTTTTTATAATCACTCTGTGCTAAAAAGTGACAGAGATCTGGGGAACTACTACTGTGGAAAGTGGAAAAACGAATATATAAGCAACTATTTTTAAACAGAAGTCCATACTATCTTCACAACTTCTAATTGCCTTCATAACGCCACATCTGAAAAGGCAGCCCATGCTCTTGAAAATGGCTCACTTCACCCTGAAGATGACAGTACTGATCAGTTCCTTCCACATACCTCATCAGCTTTCCTTCTTCAACATGCCTGGGGTTAGCTCAGTGAGGAACTACAGTTCACTTGGGTAACCCGAGGTCAGATACAAGAAACCCAAGTGCCAGGTTTCAGCAATATTATTTACAGTTTCTACAATCTTTTGATTCATTACAGCTTGTATGAATAACTCAGTAGCGATTAACCCATTCATCCATCATTCTATACCCAATAAAATCTGGTCAAAGGGAAGAGATAAGTTTGGGCTCATTGTGGTTTGATGATTTACCATGGGACAAAAACTAAGCACAATTTGGCCAGTGCTTCCTCCCTTAAACCACAGAAACTGATCCAGTGAGGGTCAACTGATGAAGGGCAGTGAAAATAATTTTTTGTGTTCAGTTGAACCAAGAGGCACAAAGGAATCAAACAGGTAGAGGGCCTCCAATTACCTCCCTCTCCTTGAGGGCCAGTAATTAGCCCTGCATGGCTCTGACCCGAGGCTCCTTGATCACCTCTTCCCAGAACAAATGAAAGGAGAAGCACCCATGACTGTTTATTTATTTTATTGAGAGATACAGCTTTGAGCATACCCTTCTAGCCCAAGGAGCTGCACCACCCTGCAACCCACCTTTTTAACCCCAGCCTAATCACAGGACGGTTTACAATGACCAATTAGCCTACTGACCGGTACGTCTTTGAACTGCGGGAGGAAACCGGAGTATCCGGAGGAAACCCAGGCATTCCACGGGGAGGCGTACAAACTCCTCACGGAGGATGTGGGACTTAACTCCGAACTCCAGAACACTCTGAGCTGTAATAGCGTCGCGCTAACCGCTACGACACAGTGCGCCCCACGTCTGTCACATGTCTGCACAACCTGAGAATCTGGGATCACAGCTCCGAATCTCTTTAATCAGTGTTCTCATTAGTCATTACCAATTAATTTCTGGCTGTGCCAAGAGACTTCCTGACCCTGGTATTTATAACAGCCAGAGGTAAATACACACCTGCTCGAGCTGCTCCCTCCAACATACCAGATCACATTCCATTCATTCCTAGCCCTTACAGACCACACACGCTCCTTAAGTCAGTCCCCATTCTTCCACTCCTCCTTTCACGTGAAGGGGCCGAGTCCACCGGCAGTTTGGGTGAAGGGAGGTGGTGCACTGGAGAGGAAATTATAGCCAGGAAATTTTAGTTGCACTCACCGCAAGGGTCAAAGTGCAGAGCACAGGACGAGGGAATCTGGCTGCTTTCGTTCACCAAGTATCCCACCAATGCTTAGGATTTGCAGTCTCGCAAAACGTTAGTGCTTGGTGCGGTACTTGAAGGCTCCCAGATTCATGTTGCCCCACATTTAACCTTTTCCTCTCACAGCTCTAAAGTAATCACTCTGGAGGTAGAAGAGGTTACTGCAGTTTACACATTCTCCTTCTGATTGTATAACCTCAGCAGCCTCTTTGAAAATGCCACCTACATTTTAAGAAACAGAGCCATACAGGCCATTTGGCCCATTCAGTCTATGCCAACATCAATAACCCATCAAACTACAGGAAAGAGCACCTAATATTTTACCTGGGTAGTCTACACTTGAACAGCACAAACAGTGAATTCTCCAGCCTCTGGTGAAACAGCTTCCTGTCTGGCCCTCTTCTCTTGATCTCTACAGTTATAGTATTCCCACACTCACCTCAGTCTCGGATCAGCCTCTTTCTTTCCCCTCCTCCACCCACTCCATCTGCCCATCACCCACACCCTCCTCCCACTGTTCTATCAGGACTCCTCTTGCACCCCCTCACTTGACACCATGTCTCCACCATCCTCTCCTGCCAGATTCCATCTTCTGCAGCCCTGTCACCTCCACCTATCACATCCCAGTCCGAAACCATCTCCACTCTCCTCTCCTGCATCTGCCAATCACCCTTTCTCACCTGGATCCACCTCTAACTCCCCTCTATCTTTCAGTCCAAGTAACAGGCCTGGGTCTGAAATATCAGCTAACTCCCTCCACAGGTGGAGCCTGATTTGCTGAGTTCCTCCAGCAACCCCCTCCCACTTTCACTAACCCTATATTAATCCTATTTTTTTCTCTCCTTACATTCTCATCGTCCCCCCCACCCCCACAAGGTTCTACTCACCTACACAACTAGTCACCGAGAATCCAGAGACCATATATTAAAAGCCCCCAGAAGCCTTGCCCAAGCAGCAGGAGGAGCAGAGCACCTCGGTCTGCCGGACAGCATCCCAACAGCGCCGCCTGCCCCACCAGAGGAAGAGACCTAACTGGCCTCTCTGACCACCTCAAAAACGGCATAGCTAGTGGAAGGAAGTCATCCTCGATCATGAGGAAATGCCTCGTGGGGAGAAAAAGAACAACTCAGTTGCCCTAACGTGGGACATCTATCTCCGCATTATGAAGCTGACCGAGTGATGGTGGGCTATTGTTAATGGTAAGCAGTGGAACATCGTAGCTGGAGTCAATGCCAGCGGGAGCTGGAACAGAAAGGGAGAATAGAACATAGGGACTAATTTTACGTATTATGATTTCAGCCTTCCTTCCCCTTTTCACTTCTGAGAATACTGAATTTAGACTGCCAGTCAAGAGGCCTTTTCGACAAAAACACATACACACTGCAATCTCAAGCTGTACAAAATTATCTTCTGAGTGTACAACAGCTGTATTGGTATGTGTAGGGAGGATAAATTCCGCTCCCAATCATTAAGTAGTTGTTCTTTTTAAATCAGGGTTGAAACTCCTGTACCTGTTACAAACCTGAACCATCCTGCAGACTATCCAGCTTCAAGAACTGTACTCACTAGCTGGTTAGGATGGGACACTTTGCACCCAAAGAGCAAAGGTCGCCTGGTAGTGTGGCACTGTAACACCAAACAGCTGTGAAAGAGCCTCACATGATCTTCTACAAACTGCTGATCACAGTCACATCACTTCCCACTAATGTATTATATGATATTTACGCTTTGGCACGCTACTGAATGGTCAAGTTATAAGCAAACTTCCATACCAGTTTATTGTTGAGTTGACACCTCGATCAGCGAGGGACACCTTTGTTCAGATTCTCCAGGTGCTGCTAGGATGAGACACTGAAGCCAGGCTCCATTTGCCCTCTCAGATACAAGAGATCCTGCAGGTACCAAAAATCCAGAACAACACACACAGAATGTTGGAGGAACTCAGATAGCATCTATAGGAAAGGAAAAACAGTCAATGTTTCAGACTGCATGAAGGGTATTGGCCCAAAACATCGACTACTTATTCATTTCCTTAGATCCTTCTCGACATGCTGAATTCCTCCAGCATTTTTTGTGCTACTCTTTCCTATATTCTGGCTAATACTTATCAACCAGCATCACTAAAATAATCAGATTATCATGCATAGCTCCAACAACAGTGGCCAAAATTCCCCAAGTATACCATTGGCCATAAGTTACTTCAGAACATCATGGGTTGTGAAAATGACATGCCTGGCCTTCCTAGTATAGGTGAGGCACCTGGTCAGAGGGTTACCTGTCAAACACTAGGAATTCCTTTGTCCTTCAGGAGTCCCCAGCAGGATTAGTTGATGTACTTAGTTGTTATCCAATGCATTGTACCTGCTACTCGCAATCCTATGTTGTCTTGCATTTCTCTGCCTTGACTTAGCCAAACTCAGAGCAGGGAAGTCCCCGGTATCCATGACTCAGCGTCAGGAAAAGGAACCAGGGCTTAGACTTAGATCTGTTTCCGCTGTTGGATCTAGTTATTTATGTTACAACTTCACCTTTCAGCCACGCAACACTGTTAATGCAGTCAGTCCAGACTGCTTTGATCGCGTGTTAAAATTTGACTCTCACACTGGGGTAGAAGAGACGACCCAGAGGTCTGGCCAGAGGGGTGAATTTCAGCTGGGGTGGGCGCGGGGGGGAAAGAGAGATTTAAGAAAGGAAATAGGGTCCAGATAGCTGAAGAGGAATGGAGTCGTCTGAGGCTTTCTGCTATTTCTTGCTTGTTTCAATTTGATTAGATTTTGTTCAGTGGCACCAACCCTGTTCCCTTTTGCAGTTGAATAGACTTACCCCTTCTAAGTCTATTTCCTGTTAGCCCTTCAGTGGGCTGATTAAGCTTCCACTCTGCTGAAGAGGTTCCTTTTCCAGTATCTTTACTGCAGCTCCAACGAGACCATCCTTCCTCTCTCAGGCGAGACCGAAGGCAGCAGGGTTTGGCTGACCAGCTGATGGGGAAGGGCACTGCCACACTATTCATCCCTCTGCATGCTTCCCTCACGTGCACTCTTCCACTAGCAATCGCTTCAAAATGGTTAAGACCCGGGTTAACTTTCTATAAAACTTGGCACAAAGGCTAATTGTGATAACGTTAAAATAAAAAGTTCTGGCTTAGATCAGCTGGCCCAACCCAACCTTCATTCTGGGCCTTCTTGCTGTAGGTGCACTGTGCTGACAGCGAGCTGTCAGAATGCTCGTTTTAACAAGACAATCCCACTGAAGGCTGATTATTCATCACCACCTCCCTGTCCTCCCTTTTAACTCAACGTACAAGATGCAAAGATACAACAGGCGAGTATTGAGCCTGAGCTAGGGTCTGGGTGTTGGGGGTGGAGGGGGGGTGAAGCTCCCGACTTTCATCTTTAGTACCTGTGACACCACCTCAGTTAATGAGATTTCTCATGCTCCTCATGAAGTCTTTGTTACAGTACTGTAGTTCATAATGCATAAAAGACCATCTTCCTGAGAGAAGGCAGAAGACCCTCCTTACTCTATACCTGCAGGGTCCACTCGCACCACCTCCTCCTGGTGCTAAAGAACCCCTCACAATGTGGGTTCAGTCTGTCCAGAGTCACAGTGGACATAACCTTTGCCACTCAACAGCTTCCACAGAAGTGCAGCAATTGGTTCTGTCCACTACAGGTGTACTTTCTCAACTTCCAGGTGAGAGGTATTCTAGAGCAACCTCCTCTTAGATCAGGGGTTTGCAACATGGAGTCCATGGACCCCCCCCCCGTTTAACGGTAGAGGTCCACAGCATAAAGGTTGGGAACTCCTACAGAGACAGCTTCATGATTGCAGGCAGGTTATGATCCCAACACAGATCACAGCTACTTCATTACACTAACCCTTTTCTTCCAATATCACACACTGGAACGTACGTAACCTGCAAGACAAATGGAAATCTAAAGCTCCCTCCCCGCCAGGTACAAGGCTGACCAACCCCACTCAGTAGCCAGGTTTCTGAATAGTCAATGTATGTTTTGAACATAATGAGAGACCAAGTTCAAAGTCAGTGAAATGTACAGTGGAGGTTGACCTTTCACTCAATGGACAGCACAGTGTTCCAGCAAATAGTGCATTTGCCTCACAGCTGTGGTGCTTGGCTCAGTCCCCGTGCAGTTTGCATGTTCTCCTTATGAACGTGTGGGTTTCCTCCAGGTGCTCTGGTTCCTTCCCCCAAACCAAAGAATGCAGAAGAAGAGGAAGGGAGAGGTGAAGTGGGAAAAGGTAGAAATTCCAGCATTTCCTCTGCTGCTGGTGTTAGCAGAACTCATCCATAGTTCTCAGTTTTCTCTCTGCCCCCCCTTCTGATGTACAGCTCCTATGTTCTACCTTCAGATCCACAGGAACTATTCTAGAATCCGTGGAATTCTGGAAGTTACAAACATCACATCAACTTTCTGTTCCTTGAAAACCTCAGGAAACAGGTCACCAGGTACAACTGATGACCCTTCGATTTCTCTGTTCTGCTTTGCCAAAAGTGGAACTTTTCAGTGGCTCAACATTTTAATTCCCATTCCCACTCTGATACGCCAGCCCACGGCTTCCTCTTGTGCCAAGATAGGGCCACCTCATGGTGGAGGAGCAACACCCTTTTATTCCATCTGGATAGCCTCCAAACTAAATGGCACAAATATAGATCTTTCCTTCCAGTAAAAAAACACCCTCCCCATCTCCTTTTCTTCTATTTCCCACTGGATACCTTCTCTCTCCTGTCTATCACCCCCCGGTGTCCCTTCTTCTTCCTTTTCTCCTATGGTCTACCCTCCTCTCCACTCAGGTTTCTTCCTCTCCAGCCCTTTATCTTTCCCACCCACCTACTTCTGTCATGGTCCTGTCTGGCAATCCCCCACCTTGCCATTTGCCTCAAGATTTGGGCCTCGCTCACCTCATTTAGATTCCAATCATTCCCAAGTACCACTAGCTACACGCACCTGCTTCCCATCAAACGGCAGGATAAGAACCCTGTGACCACAGCAAGAAGCCGCCAGTTCGTTGGTCGACTCTTGTGAGAGTAAACCTTGTTTCCTATTCCAGAGACCTGTTAGTTTTAAGCTTCGCAGCGTCTCCTGGATATCGGCTCCCCGTTCGCAGAGGTGCTATGCCTAACGACTCTGCCTCAGCATCTGTGTCCTGCACTTGGGTTCGTCCCCAGCCACGTCCTTGCAACAACTTCACCTATTACCTTCTAGCTAACCTTCTTAATTCACGCTACCTTTTAATTCTGCCATCTTCCCCCTTCCTTTCCAGTACTGAAGAAGGGTCTTGGCCTGAAACGTTGACTGTTAAGAACACCGAACACATTCAGATAAAGAGTATTCAATATCGTCTTTTTACCATTTTCCTGCCATTGGACATTCATTGGAGATCAAGGCAAAGTCAAACAGCACAGAAACTCGCTCATTGGCCCAACTCATCTGTGCTGACTGGGTTGCTCAGCGAGTCAGCCCAATCCAAAGCCCACTAAACCTTTCCTGTCCATGTAACTATCTAGATGGCTTTTTAATGTTGCTAACATGTCTGCCTCAACCACTATATCTGCCTGCTTATTCTAAATGAGCACCACCTTTTAGGTGAAGAAGCTGCCCCTTTTAAACTTCTCAGCTCTTAAACCCATCTCCATTTGCTTTATAGCACCCTTTACCTGGGAAAAAGACTTTGTGCTTTCACCCTGTTTATACTCCCCATGATATCATATACATCTATTAGACCAAACCACAATCTCCCATATTCCAGGAAATAAAATCCTACTCTAAGCAACCTCTCCCTGTAGCTCAGGTCCCCAAGACCAGGCACATCCTGGTGGAATCTTTACTACGTTCTTTCTAGTTTAATAACATCTTTCCTATAACAAAGGAAAGGACAGGTATGTCGCAGCCGAAGTTTCTTCTGTTAGCGGACGAATTCCCTCCACGCCTCTCTGACATAGTGGGGAACCGCGTATGAGGCAAGTTACAGCAGTCGTTTGCCATTGCCTTCTGCCCGGTGAGTTTCCAAAGAGATCACCAACTCGTAACCCAGCGCGGATGGAAAGCGTGCAGGGGAGCCGGCTGGATTCGAACTCGGGACCTTTCGTCCCGAAGTCCGGCACTGATGCCACTATGCCACCAGCCGCCTATAACAAAACCGTACCCAATACTTCGAGTGCATCTTATATAGTCAGCAGAATAACTTCCCAACTCCTATACTCTACACCCTGACTGATGAAGGTCGACGTGCAACAAGCTTTCTTCATCATCCTGCCTGCCTGTGTCACCCCTTTCAGTGAAATATACACGTCCCTCTATTCCATCACACTCCCCAAGGCTTTACTATTCACCGCACCAGTCTTATCCTGGATTGAGCTATCAAAATATAATAACCCATATTT
Source organism: Mobula birostris (assembly GCF_030028105.1). Classification (NCBI taxonomy): domain Eukaryota; kingdom Metazoa; phylum Chordata; class Chondrichthyes; order Myliobatiformes; family Myliobatidae; genus Mobula; species Mobula birostris. The sequence continues at coordinate 14,375,348 of NC_092401.1, forward strand.
GTCTGCACTGTAAACCATTTGCCGATCCTTAGCCCGCATATCTAGCTGATCAAGATCTTTCTGTATTTTTCATAACCTTCTACAATATCTATAACACCTATTTTAGTATCATCTGTAAACTCACTAACCATTCTGTAAGATATACTCTCAGGTCTACAAGCTCTTTCACTTCCTGATAGACTTTGGTCTTATTATCTATAGATCATTAGCCAAGTGTATTAAATTTTACAGCCTCTTTAAATTTCACTTGACTTGAATGCAAAGTAAACATGAATGGTATGAGTGTAAATGGTCTGACTTGGGCAGTTTCAGGACTGAGATTGAAATTATTTCCAGTTCTCGCTACAAGCAGAAAATAGCATTTAAGTTGCACTGTGTGACATAGCAATGAGCTATTTGGCACAAGAAGTGTAATGAAATATTACTTTCTCTTGCTGGTTGTAACCTGAAGATCTCACCCCCATGAAGGACTTCTCATTTGGGCTATACTCCAACATCCCACCCTGCACCTTTGACAAACCTTGGCCGAACAATGAAAATCAGACGACTATAGACACTGCAAACCTGTACCAAAAAGTGCTGCCAAAACTCAGCAGGTCAGGCAGCATCTGTGGAATGAGAAGAGTTAACTATATCAACCTGATTAACTTCTATACAATCACCAGAGGACACAGATTTCAAGTACGAGTGAGGAAAGTTTAAAGGAGATAGGCAAGAATAATTTAAAAAAACAGATAGTCAAGTAAAATTTATTATTAGAGTATACATATGTTACCACATGCAACCCTGAAATTCTTTTGCCTGTGGGCATTCTCAGCATATCTAAACTTCCGGTTAACTTGCTTTTGAAGATATTCCTCAGCTTACTGGTAAATTTGGTGAAATTGATAAGGACTTTGAGCGGGGTGGCCCAGACATATTGGGGCACTGGGATCTGAGTCCTGGAATAATACTCAGAGCTCCGACAATTTAAACGCCGGAACAAATAGACTGGAAGCCCGAGTGTCAGGTACGGAGGCAAGGGTTGGGCTGATTTTGCTCGCTCTCCCGTGAATGTTCATTTCTTTCTTCACGGCGCCGAGGCTGTGAACTGATCCAGCTGCTGTGTGTTTCTGCACCGCTGGTGTGAAAACTGGGGACCGAGGCTCGGTTTGGACCTACTCCAGCTGCGCCGGGAGCGGATCTGGGACTCAGTCTGGTTTGGGATGCTGTTGGCTTGCTTTTCTTTGCATGATGTGTGTATTTTTTTTCCCTTCTCTCTTTCTCTGCGCCTTTGGACTTTTTCTAAAATAGGGTTATCTGAGTTTCTTGTTTTGTGGCTGTCTGTAAGCAGACAAATTTCAAAGTGTATAATTTATACATTCTTTGATAATAAATGTGCCTTGAACCTTTGAGTGCAGAAGACAACAAACTGTGCAAATGCAAATATAAATAAAAAGCAATAAATAATGAGATGAAGAGTCCTTAAAGTGAGATCATTGGTTGTGGGAACATCTCAATGGATGGGTGAGTGTAGTTTTCCCCTTTTGTTAAAATGCATGATGGTTGAAGGGTAGTAACTGTTCTTGAACCTGGTGGTGTGAGTCCTGAGGCACCTGTACCTTCTACCTGATGGCAGCAGTAAGAAAAGAGCATGGCCTGGTTGGTGAGGATCTCTGATGATGGATGCTGCTTTTCTACAGCAACGTTTCATGTAGATGTGCTCAATGGTTGGGAAGGCTTTGCCCTTGATGTATTGTGTCAAATCCACTAACTTTTGTTGGATTTTCCATTCAAGGGCTTTGGGGTTTCCATACCAGGCCGTGATGCAGCCAGTCAATACATTCTCCACTACACATTTATAGATGTTTGTCAACGTTTCTGATGTCATGCTGAATCTCCGAGACTCCTAAGGAAGTGGAGTTGCTGCCCTGCTTTCTTCGCAGTTGCATTATGTGCTGGGTCCAGGATAGGTCCAGTGAAATAGTAACACCCAGGAATCTAAATTTGCTAAACCTCTCCACCTCCGATCCTTCGATGAGGCCTGGCTCATGGACCTCCAGTTTTCCTCTCCTGGTCTGCAGTCAGTTCCTTCACCTTGCTGACACTGAGCGAGAGGTTGTTGTTATGACACTAAGTAGATAGTTAACTTTTGTTACAACAACTATTAGATAGTTGTGGTGCCTGGAACCTACTGCCAGGGGAGGTGGTTGAAGGAGACACAATAGCAACCTTCAGGCATTCAGACCAATACATGAGCTAGCGGAGAACTGAGGAATATACACTGTAAAAATATTTGGCATCGTGGTCTGCAAAGACAAGGTGGTCCAAAAAGCCTGTTCCTGTGCCATAAAGTTTAGGTTCAAATGTCATTCAGTCATACATGAAGACCCACGAATACAACACAATGAAATGGCATTACTCTGTGACCAAGGTGCAAAACACACATTACCGGCACAGCGCACATGTAAGATAACAAGCACAGAATCAGTAAAACACAGTCACACAAGGACCAAGACTCCAAGTCCATGAATGTTGTAGCAGTCTGCAAGTCAAATACTTGATTCTAGCTTGGGTGCTACACCACCCTGCTCCCACCTCTCTCCGAGGCAGCTGTAAGTCGGTGACACCACAGCCTGAGGCATTGACCTCGCTACGACTGAGGCACCGCAGCTCTCCTGCTGCTTGCTAATAAGTCAGTGAATCAGACTTGTAGCTTTCCACATTAACAGGGTCCAACAGGGTCTTGCGATCACAAGATAAGCCAATAACACAATCGCTCATTGTGAAGACTGCACATCGCCTTCTGAAGCCTCTCTGACTCAGCATGATCCACACCAACTCCTCCAGCTTCACCGCCAACGAGCAACTCACTGATGAGGTAAACCTGCAGTGATTTAAGTTTTTAATATCCAGCAGGGTCTTGAGATTGTAAAAAATGTTTCAAAAAGACAACAGCACCTTTGTTTGGGCCTGTGGAAGGTGCGGTGACCAAGCGTGCCACCATCTGTACCTTTATGTTCTACGTTCAGCAGTTTATCTGCATTGCAGCCTCAGCCTCAGCCAATCAGAGAAATTCCCTTTGTCCTATCCATTGCAGAATCAGCATTACGTTGTTCAGACAGAGAGCCCACCATTCAAGGGCAACAAGAGACAAAAATATGCCAGACTCACCAACAACACTAGTGTCACTTGAATAAATCAACAAATTACCTGTCAGTTACTTATCAAAGTTGATCCTGTTAATCAATTGATCTTTAAATACAGACTTGCCTTGGACATATTTGGTCCACTTCTAACCCTTGTATTATTGATGCCTGACTACAATTCAATCATTGTTCTTGAATGTCCTTCTTTGGACTCCTATGATCCCCTCTATTGCTCTAACAGGTTTAGTTCTTTGCAGTCAGCCACTTTTGTCTGACTGCCACTCAGCAATTCAGGAACAGCTTCTTCCCCTTTGCCACCCAATTTCCAAATGGACATTGAATCCTTGGACTCTATCTCACTTTTTTAAAAAAAAAGTGGAAAAAACAGAAATGCTGTATATTTTAATCTATTCAATATATGCAATTTCTTTGTTTATTTATTATTATTTTTATTTTATTTTATTTTTCACTTCTATATTATGTATTGCATTGAAATGCTTCTGCTAAGTTAACAAATTTCACGTCACATGCCGGTGATAATAAACTTGATACTGATTTTCCTTCTACCGTTCTTAACTAGCTTCAATGCCTGAGATTATTAATGCTGTTTCTTACCTGCAACACCTCTTTCTGCTACCCAGCAACAAACAACTACCCAACAACATTCGGTTTAAGATGCTATTGGTGAAGTTCAGCAACTTGTTGCTGGCGGCAAAAATAAAAACAACTGTACTTTATTAATCACATCTTTTTCTGGTAAATGAGTACTGCAAACAATAGCCTGTAACTTCCCTGTCAGAGTTCAGCTTTTGAACTGCCTCTACCGCCTGGCAATGTTGCAGTGTGGACTGAAGCCTCAAAGGTGCAGGATGGTTGCAGTGTGGCGAGGCCTGGGCCCGAGTGGGAAATGAGCCAATGTGTGGCCATTGCTGGACTGTACTTGGAGGTATTCAATGTGGCAGAATTGAGGCGAGGCAGAGTCGAGGAGGCGGGCCGAGAACAAGGAAGGACCCGAGGTTTGATTGATTTAAGCATGAGCCAATTGGAAGGTCGGGTAGGGCCTAATTGAGGTGGCAGGGTTCAGGCCCATGAGCATATCGAAGTGGCAAGGTCTGGGTCCAAGACTGAAGAATGATCTGAGAATTGGACGATTTAAGCCCCAGGCCAAATTGAAAAGGTCAGGATGTCAGGGCCGGAGGTGTGGGATGGATCAGGTAGCTTACTGGTCCAGGAGGTTTACTTGTCTGAGGCGGTGGCCTGCAACTAACAGGCTTATGTGGACTAACTTCCGTGAACTTCGGCTCTGAAAGCTATTTGCCTACTTTTATTGTTTGCATGATTTCTTTTATTTTTCTCTGCACAATGGGTGTTCGATGGTCTTCTTTTGTTTTAATGGGTTCTATTGGGTTTCTTTGTTTTGAGGCTGCTTGTAAGGGCACGAAATTCAAGGCTGTATAAAGTATACATACTTTGATAATAAATGTACTTTGAATAAACAACTTCTGGCTAACATTCCACAATGCCTAACAAGAGCACAATCAGATGGAATAATACGATACTGATGGAGACATTAAAACAGGTGACAAAAAACTTGCCCCTGAAATCCTCCACTTTGATTACCAAGAGATCAGTTTATCTACCATCAGGTTCGTGAAATGACCCGAAAAATCCCAAAGCTCCTTTGGCCTCATTTCAACTTGGACTGATGTCATGTTTATTTTGTTGTTTATTTTTGTGCATAAATAGGTTATGTACAATCTAGGTTAATTTATGGTAACCTATGTTTGTCATGTACTGTCAAAAATCTAATTTTTGTAGCAATTGTAACCAGTGTATGTTGTTCCTATGACTTGAATTGAAGAGGAAGGAGCAGAGAGACAGAGACATTTAGCAAGGGAATCCCAGAGCTGAGAATTCAGGTGGCTACAACAATGGGATTGTAGCCATTGCTCAACTTATTGTGTTGATTGATTGACTTTCTGGAACCCATTCCTTTATCTCATCAGAATCAATCTCACTTTCTTTCCCTCTTTATTTCTTGCTTGATTTTCCATCGTATTCACTGACATTTCTTCCTGACATTAATTTTGAACCACCTTCTCCCCAAAAAAAATGACGGAGCATCGGCAGTGGGAAACGTACAAGTGGCCACATCAGAGAAAACAAATGATCAGAAAAGTGTCGCAGAGCCGAGCGTGCTTGAGGTTGGAAGAAGCAAGGGTATGGACAGATTTTTAAAACAGTACAATTATTAATCTGAGACACTTTATACTAGTTTCTAACTGTGGACAGCTGTACTGGGCATCTAATGCAAAACCAAAAAAGCCACAATTGTTCGTCTTTTATATTTCTCACCTTACAAAATGGAGGTTTTTTTAGCTTTGATCGGAGTGCTCCCAGGGCTACGCCACCTGAGAGCACCCCACATCAGACTATACCACCCCTGAAAGCACCCCAAACAATCGCACCGCCCCAATTATTTCCATGTAATCTATTGTCCCTCACATTCCCATCACCTTCCCTGTTTCTCCCGCCATCCACCTCCTCTACAGGAACGTTATGGACACTACCAGGATAGCTTCTGCGTGTGGGAAGAAATTGAAGGATTCGGGGGAATCTCACAGTCACAGGGGAATGTGCAAACTCGACACTGCAAACTGCGCAGGTGGGTTGGGAGTTGTGAGGGAGCTGCACTATCTTCTGCTGCCTTCAGAGTCTTCACAAATGGAGATGAATAAGTCATGCAGGGTACTGACAGTGTAGCTAGGGAGGAGTCAGTACCATTGGTGGAGGCATCAGGATTGGGGTCTTGCCCTCGATAAATGATAGAAACACAACTAGGATCCACAACACTTCTCATGCTCTTAGTCCTCAGCAACTTTCAATTCACTGGCACTAACCACTTGATTTTTAGTTCCTATACACTTCCATGGCACATCAAGAAAGCCTCAAAGCTCTCCACTTCTTTCCTAACAGAAGAACCAACCACTTCCCCTCCACCATCATCACCCTCCTCCATTTGGCAGAATTGGTCCTTACCCTCAACAATTTTTCCTCTGGCTCCTCCCATTTACGCTAGACTCAAGGGGTAGCACGAGTACCCGCAGGGGCCCCTGTTATTCCTGACTCTTTGTTGGCTACATAAAACGGTTCATGTTTGAAGCCTTCCTCAGTAATATTCCCCACTCTTCCCTCCGCTATATTGATTTCTGCATTAGTGCTGCTTCGTACACCCATGCTGAGCTCATCAACTTTGCCTCTAACTTCCACCCTGCCCTTAAGTTCACTTGGTCCATTTCTGACACCTTCCGTCTCTTTCTCAACCTCTCTGTCTCTGTTACTGGAGACAAACTGTCAACTGACATCTTCTATAAACCCACTGATTCTCATGGGTATCTTGACTATACCTCATCCCACCCCATCTCCTGTAAAAGAAAAATGGTTCCCTTTTCTCAGTTCCTTTGCATTTGTTCCCAGGATGTGACCTTTTGTTCCAGAACATCAAAGATACCTTCCTTCTTCAATACGGGGATTTCTTTCCTCCACTATTTACGTTACCCTCACCCACATCTCCTTCATTTCCCAAACATCTACACTCACTCCATGTTGTCCTTACCTGCCACCTCATGAGCCTCTGCATCCAACACATCAGCCTCCGCAACTTCCGCCATCTTCATAGGGGTCCTACCACTACACATATCTTTACCTGTACCCCGCACTCTGCTTTCCACAGGGACCGCTCCCTCCACAATCCCCCTGTCCATTCGTCCCTCCCCACTAATCTCCCTCTGTGTAGTTATCCCTGCAAGTGCTACACCTTCCCATTCACCTCCTCCCTCACTTCCATTCTTGGTCTTGAACAATCCTTCCAGGTGAGGCAGCACGCCACTTGCGAATCTGCTGGCTTGTCTATTGTGTCTGGTGCTCCCGACGTGGCCTTCTCTATGTTGGTGAGATCCATGGTAAGTTAAGGGGCCGCTTTGTCAAGTGCCTTTGCTCCATCTGCAAAAAGTGGAACTTCCCAGTGGCCAAACATTTTAATTCCCATTCCCATTCGAATATGTTGGTCCATGGCCTCCTCTTGTGCCCAGATGAGATCATCCTCAGGATGGAGGTGCAATACCTTATATTTCACCTGAGTACTCTCCAACCTGATGACGTGAATGTCAAATTCTCTTTCTAATTACAAAAAAAATTCCTAGCCCTCCCCTCTTCTTCTATTGCCTACTCTAGCCTTTTACCTCTTCTCACCTACCGATCCCTTCCCCCTAGGTCCCCCACCTCTTCCCTTTCTCCTCTCCTGTCAGTTTCCAGCCTTTCTTTACCTTTCCCTCCCACCTGGCTTTACCTATCACCATTCACTTCCCCCCACCTTTTTATTCTGGCATTCTCCCCCTTCTGTTTCAGTCCTGAAGAAGGGTCTTGGCCTACATTAGGAATATTCTGCTCTGTTCTGATCAGAATCAGGTTTATTATCACAAGCACATGTTGTAAAGCATGTTGGCGCGTGGCAAAGTGGTTAAGGCTTCGGTCTAGTGATCTGAAGGTCGCTAGTTCGAGCCTCAGCTGAGGCAGCATGTTGTGTCCTTGAGCAAGGCACTTAACCACACATTGCTCTGCGACGACACCAGTGCCAAGCTGTATCGGCCCTAATGCCCTTCCCTTGGACAACATTGGTGGTGTGGAGAGGGGAGACTTGCAGCATGGGCAACTGCCGGTCTTCCATATAACCTTGCCCAGGCCTGCGCCCCGGAAACCTTCCAAGGTGCAAATCCATGGTCTCACGAGACTAACGGATGCCTAGCTATGTTGTAAAATTAGTTGTTTTGTGGCAGCAGTACAGTGCAAGATAAAAAAAAATTCCGTAAGTTACAAAAAAAGTGCAAAGGAGGAACTATAAAATAGTGTTCATGGACCATTCAGAAATCTGATGACAGGGAAAGAATGTGGAAACTTTGTAAAGAACCCAGAAGGGATTTACCAGGATGCTGCCTGGAGTTAGAGAGTACGAGCTATAAGGAGAGGTTGGGTAAATTTTAGTTGTTTTCTCTGAATTGTGGGAGGCTGAGGGGAGACTTGATAGAAATGTATAACATTTTTTTGAGAGGCATTGGTAGATTAGACAATCTGAATCTTTCTCACAAGGGAGCAATGTTGAATGCTCGAGGACTTGCATTTAAGGCAAATGTGCGCTAAACCCACTGCTCTGCTCTGTATATCCATGACTATGAGGCTAGATATAGCTCAAATGCCATCCATAAATTTGCTGACGATATGACAATTGTTGGTAGAGTCTCAGATGGAGATAAGAGGGCATACAGGAGCGAGATATGGCAGCTGGTAGAGTGTCATCGCAGCAACAACCTTGCACCCAACGTCAGCAAGGTGAAAGAGCTGATTGTGAACTTCAGGAAGGGTAAGACGAGGGAACACGAACCAGTCCTCATAGAGGGATCAGAAGTGGAGACAGTGAGCAAATTCAAGTTCCTGGGTGTCAAGATCTCTGAGGATCTAACCTGATTCGAACATATCGATACAGCTACAAAGAAGGCAGCTCAGTGGCTATATTACATTAGGAGTTTGAGGAGATTTGGTTTGTCACCTAAAACACTTGAAACCTTATACAGATGTACCATGGGGAGCATTCTGACAGACTGCATCGCTGTCTGAGGGGGGGGGGGAAGCTAATACAAAGGATCAAAAGAAGCTACAGAAGGTTGTAAAATTTGTCAACTGCATCTTCAAGCAGCGGTGCCTCAGAAAGGCAGTGTCCAATACAATACCAAGGACTCCCATCACCCAAGATATGCCATAGAGGGGGTACAAAGAAGGTTCACCAGATTGATTCCTGGGATGGCAGGACTTTCATATGATGAAAGACAAGATCGGCTAGGCTTATACTCGTTGGAATTTAGAAGATTGAGGGGGGATCTTATTGAAACATATAAAATCCTAAAGGGATTGGACAGGCTAGATGCAGGAAGATTGTTCCCGATGTTGGGGAAGTCCAGAACGAGGGGTCACAGTTTGAGGATAAAGGGGAAGCCTTTTAGGACCGAGATGAGGAAAAACTTCTTCACACAGAGAGTGGTGAATCTGTGGAATTCTCTGCCACAGGAAACAGTTGAGGCCAGTTCATTGGCTATATTTAAGAGGGAGCTAGATAAGGCCCTTGTGGCTAAAGGGATCAGGGGGTATGGAGAGAAGGCAGGTACAGGGTTCTGAGTTGGATGATCAGCCATGATCATACTGAATGGCGGTGCAGGCTCAAAGGGCCGAATGGCCTACTCCTGCACCTATTTTCTATGTTTCTATGCCTTTTTTTCATTGTTACCATCAGGAAGGAGGTACAGAAGCCTGAAGGCACACACTCAGTGATTCAGGAACAGCTTCTTCCCCTCTGCCATCCGATTCCTAAATCAACGTTAAATCCCATGAATACCACCTCACTATTTTATTAAAATATTATTTCTGTTTTTGTACTATTCTTAATTTAACAACTTAATATGTGCACTGTAATTGATTTTCTTACTTATTTATTCTACACTATCATGTATTGCATTGTACTGCCGCTAAGTTAACAAATTTCACGACGTATGCCGGTGATATTAAACTTAATTCTGATTGTGAATGGAGGGGGAAGAGTTTAAGAGAGATGTGCAGGACAAGTTTATTTTTGTACAGAGAGCTGTAGCTGTCTGGTACAGGTTGCCAGGAAGAATAGTGGAATTAAAAACAATAGTGGCATTTAGATAGACATGTCAAAATAGAAGGATATGGATCAGATGCAGACAGAAGGGACTTAGTTTAATTCACTGCTGTGTTTGACACTGATATTGTGGGCTAAAGGTCCTGCTCCTGTACTGTAATGTTCTATGTTTAATTGCTGAACTCTTAGTTACCCTCTCCCTATCTGTTAAATGAGTTGTATACAACAAGATAAGAGTTTCTGAAGGTTTGGCTCATTTCTTTTTTAATCAAGTATAGCTCTTTACTAGAAACTGTATTTCAGAACTGACTTACTCAGTTAATTTTAATGCTGGTAGTTGCTTTGCGAGTCGTTACCCTCTGACCCTGAAGTCAGTGAGTCTTCACAGGTGTAAGATCGATGACGAATGCTCGCCTCGCTTGTTCATTCTATGTGCGTGACCAGTATATTGCACAGAATCCTAAACAAGAGATAACCTGCAGGTGCTGGAAGTCCAAAGCAACGCACACAAAATGCTGGAGGAACACAGCAGGTCAGGCAGCATCTATAGAGGGTAAAAGGGCCTGTTTCCCTTGGGATTTCTAAGCATAAATTTAACCAGATGTTCCACCAACTACTAACATTGAAATTTTATGAATGGAATCCCTTGATAAGCAATAATTCTAGAGGAAGAGAGACCTTAAAGGAAAAAAAAGAGAAGACCTTATTCAGCGTCACAAAGGAAAACAGGAGTAACGGTCAGCCATATGACCCCTCAAGCCTGCCCGGTTGTTCAATATTATCTGTCCCAGGAGTCTCCTTTCCTTCTGTACCAGATCCTCATAAGTCATTAGCATACATCAACTCCACCATCCAAATCATTTGGTTTCTACATACAAACTTGCGAGCACCTTTCCCAGCTACTGGTGTGATGGTGTGATGGTGTGATGGTGTGATGCATATTTTTAGAAAAAACGTTGAATAAGTATGACTCATATCAATAACAACTTGCATTTAAATGCCACCTTTAACATTGCAAAATGTCCCCATACAATTCGTAGGAGTGTTATCAAATGCAATTTGACCCCAAGCCACATAAGGAGATGTTTGGGCAGATAAGCAAAAGATTGGTCAAACTAGAGCAACATCTTCGAGAAATGATGATTGAGAAAATCAACCAGGTTAAGGGAAGAATATATGACACTCAGGTCTTTGATACCTGAAGCATGGGACTCCAAAGGGTAAATGGGTAATGAGAAGGCCAGAATTAAAGCAGCACAGGCATCTGGGAGGGTTATGAGAGAAAGGGTGGGGCAAGGCTATACATATATACAAGAATTTCAAAACTGAAACACCCCATAACTGGGAGTTTATTTTATTTTACTTTATTTTTATTGAGATAGAGAGTGGAGTTGGCTCTGGCCCTTCGAGCTGCACCACCCTACAATCCCTGATTTAATCCAAGCCTAATCATGGGACAATTTACAATGACCAATTAACCTCCAAACCAGTATGCCTTTGGACTGTGGTCGGAAATCGTTACACCTGGAGGAACCCCACGCGTTCATGGCGGGAACTGAACCCGGGTCATCAGTGCTGTAGGCGTTCGGCTGGCCACTATGCTACTGTGCTGCCCCATGTAAATCAACAAGCCACTAGGAGTGGAACTTTGCAGGTCAGGATACAGCCCGCTGAATTTTGGATGATCAAGTATTTTGGGCCAGTGGAGGAGCAGTATGGTATGGTAATATCCAGAGGCACCAAAAGACATAAATAAGACTTCTGGATGCAACACAGAAATCATATTGCTGATCCTTGCTCTTTAGTTGCTATCTACAAAACCATGGGCTGATATACTGCACTCCCAATCAAAATTACTGGCTGGTACATGGCAACTGTCCAGCTTCAGACTGTGACCCAAAAGGATCCTCCCCAAATGGCAGTGCTTTGCCTACAGTGGTATGTTTACCACCACTGTATGCTGTGTGTAAAAATTCAGCTTAATGGCACAATAAAGAAAAACAACTGACGCCACCCTAAGAGCTGAGTTAACGTAAACCTCTGTAAAAATCCCTGTCGATGTGACATTTAGCAGCCAGACTATGAAAGTCCCAAGCTCTGAGGTTTCTGAGAGGTGGGAGGAGGCAAAACATCACAGAAAGTAATGCACGTGCAATGTACTTAGACTCAGCTAACAAACAGTCAGTTTGATCAGGGCTTTCTTAACTTTCAGTCATTTGGGTCTTGCACCAATCAGCAAAACCAGAAACATCACAGTTTAGCAATGCTACTTTATACGGTCTATACAAGGAAAGCAAACATTTAAAACAAAAAAAGTCAGTCTTTAGTAAGCATTATGATCACTTTGCACTAAAATGGACTTTTGCTCTAATTGTTTCTTCTTGTAAAAATTTTGTCCGTAATTTATACTTTCTTGTGAACGCTATTTATATGACGCTTTGTTCCTATGACGCTGCTGCAAGGTTTTCAGCGCACCTGCGCATACACATACTTGCGCACATGACAATGAACTTGACTTTGACATGCTTAACTCTCAAAACCCAGGTCGCTGCAAGGTTGTTGAGGATTTTGACAGAACAACAGATACCAAGTGGGAGTTAAATCTTTGCCTTTGGTCTCTCCTCAGACTTGTACACAGCCGTGACCTCTCTTCATCATCAGCCCTGTAGGCAGGCCTGATTCCTCCTATCCCATCTGAACACGGCCATAATGTACCCTTCATTTGTCTACCAATGCCCTTGAATGGAAAATCCTACAAGAAATCATGAATTCAGCCCAGTGCCATTGTGAAGAAAGCACATCAGTGCCTCTACTTTCTTAGAAGTTTGTGCACATTAGGCATGTTATCTAAAACTTTGACAAACTTCAATAGATGAGCGGTGGACAGTATATTGACTGGCTGCATCACAGCCTGGTATGGAAACGCCAGTGTTCTTGAACAGAAAAGCTTACGAAAGGTAGCGGATACAGCCCAGTCCATCATGGGTAAAGCCCTCCCCACTATTGAGCACAGCATCCATTATCAGGGACCCCACCATCTAGATCATGCTCTCTTCCTGCTGCTGCCGTCAGGGAGATGGTACAAGAACCTCAGGACCCACACCACCAGGTTCAGGAACAGTTATTATCCCTCAGCTAACTAGAGGAGATAACTTTAACATCAGTGAAATATCCTCACAAATATGGACTCAGTTTCAAGGGCTCTTCCTCTCATGTTCTCAATAGTTACATATTTCTCTTTTGTACTGTATTTGCAGAGTCTTTTGCACATTGGTCATCTGTCCATCCTGTTGGGTGCACTCCTTTATTGATTCTACTACGCCTCTTGGATTTACCGTTTATGCACAAGAAAACGAATCTCACAGTTGTATATGGTGACATATATGTACTTTGATAATAAATTTACTTTGAACTTTTGTCTCTCCTCCGCCACAGAGGATATAAAACCTGTATTCCCCCCTCTCAATCGGTATCAATGCATTCCTAGCATTAAAGTGTAATCCAAACCCCATTCATTTCCTCCAGGTTGTGGCAGATTAGCTACACAGAACACAGAACAGTCCAGCAGAGGAACAGGACCTACGGCCCACCATGTCTGTGCCGAACAGGATGCCAAATTAAACTAAATCTCTTCGACTTGCATGTGATCTACAATAGATCCCTCCATTATCTACACATCCACGTGGCTACCTAACAGCCTCTTAAATGCACAGGCATATCTGCTTCCACCACTGTCCCTCTGACAGCCCATTGCAGGCACCTATCACTCTCTGAGAAAAAAACATGGCCAACATCTTCCCTTTAAACTTGCCCCCATCACCTTAAATGGACGGCCTCTAGTGCTTGACATTTCTAACCTGAGGAAAGATTCTGCCTACCGTATTTATCTATGCCTCTCATCGTTTTATAGAAGTCTGTCAGGTCTCCGCTTGGGCATTCTCATTTCTTTCACTCGTGGAGGTACACAGAGTAGCTGCAGAGCTCAATGCTGGTACGGCAGTGTGGCTAAACTACTGGCTCAGCATTCAGAGGCCTGACCCGTTGATCCCACCCTGGCAGCCAGGGAATTTAAACCATTAATAAATTAACCCAAATTAAAATACATTAGAATAACTTATTCTGACTATGAAACTATACAAAAAAACCCTGCCTGGTTATCAATAACCTTCACAGAAGGAAATCCGTCACCCTTGCCTGTCTTTTTTATGTGGCTTAAAGGCACCAGAATGCTCAGCTGTTAGCTGCCTCCTCAGAAAAAATGGCGATAAAAATGGACAAGAAATGCCCGCGTTGGCAGAGGCATCTCAACTTGGAGCACAAATAAACTTGGTGCAGCACTCATTTCTGTTCTCCTCTTGGAACATCCCAATCAAACTTCCCAGTAGATTTGCCTCCACCGTGGTTTGGGACTAACCCACAACTGCAGCTCCATTCTTCTGCTCTTTGTGTTAAAGGTTTCAAAGCAAGAGCCAGACAGACTAGCAATAGTGCAGGCTTGTAGCATAATGTCAGCCAGTGGCCGTAGATATACTGAACACATTAACATAACAGCACATGAAACAGAGGAGTAAGCCTCCTGCCTTCTCTGCCTTTTAATAAAACCACAGTTGATCTTTCATCTCATGCTGCCTTCCCAAAACTTTCTTCTTTTATTCTATTGGTTGATCTGCACTCTGAACGGACCCTGTAAGTGAGTCTGCAAAGAATTCTGATAATTCATAATCACTTAGGCGAAGAGATTTCTTCTTTTAGTCCCAACTGACCAACTGCTTGCTTTGCAATTATAACCCTTAGCTCCAGACACTCCAGCCATCTACCCTGTTCAGCCCCATAAGAATTTAGTATGTTTCAGTTAGAACAAGAGAGAGTGCAGGCTTGGTCTGGAGAGTACAAGTCCCATACAAATTATTCTGGTGAATCTTTCTTTGATCTTGAGGATATCCTTCTTCACATGAGGAGACTAGATGTGTGTGGAATATTCCAGGTGTGGTAATCACTTGCCCCATATGTAATTACTACGACACGTTAACTATTTTACTCAATTTCAAAAAAAGGATCAAAGCACTGTTTGCATTTCAGATTTCTGATTGTAGCTTCATGTTAATTTTCAGTGAATCAAGTTTGAATTCAGCCAGATCCCTCTGAACACCAATACTTTGCAGCCTCTCATCATACAAAACTACTGTTTTTCTATTTCTTCCAACGCTGTATGACTTTACATTTTCCACATTCACTTAGCTTGTCTATAACACATTGAAGTTAGATTCACAGAATCATACAACGGAGATAAAGGCCCTTTGGTCCACCTCATCCTTGCCAACCAGGATACCCATCTGTTTTAATCCTATTTGTTTGCATCCCTCTATACCTTTCCTATCCATATACCTGCTCAAATAGCCCTTAAACTTTGCAATTGTATCTGCCTACATCACCTCCTCTGGCAGCTCATTCCAGATAACCACCAGTCTCTGTGTGAAAATCTTATCTCTCAGATTCTCCCCTCTTATCAAAAACTTGTGCCCACTAATTCTAGATTTCCCTGACCTGGAGGAAAGACTATCTATCCTATCTGTGGCCCCATAATTTAATAAAACTCGATAGAGTCATCCCTCAGCCTCCCATATTCCAGTGAGAATAAACCCAACCTATCCAATCTCTTGTTATAATAGAGCCCTCCATTCTGGGTAACATCCTGGTGAATCTCCTCTCCACTCTTTTAATTGCTTCTACATTCTTCCTGTAATGTGGTGACCAAAACTACACAATACTCCAAGTACAGTCTAACCAATGTTTTGCACAGCTGCAAAATGATGTCCCCACTCTTATTCTTAATGCACCAGCCTGCGAAGGCATGTATTATTGAATACATTCTTCACTTCCCTGAAAGTGGCGACAGAGACCTATAGGGAACTATGGACTTGCACCCTAAAACTCCCCTGTACATCAGCAGTCCCGAGACCCCTACCATTTACTCTACATGTCCTACCCAAACTTGATTCCCCAAAATGCATTACCTCACACTTGTTTGTACTTAATCCCACATGTTCCCATTCTGCTCAAGGTCCCACAGACTCTTCTCACTGCTGCCACGAGAAAGGAGGTACAGGAGCCTCAGGACACACATTATCAGGTTCATGAACAGTTATTATCCCTCCACCACTAGAGTCTCGAACTAATAGGGATAACTTCACACAACTTCACTTGTCGTATCACCAAACCGTTCCCACAACCTATGAACTCATTTTCAAGGACTCTGTATCTCATGTTCTCGATATTTATGGTTTATTTCTTTATTCTTTTATTTTTTTTATTTGCGGTCTTTCATCAAGTCTATTGTGTTTCTTGGATTTACTGTGAATGCCTGTAGGTAAGTGAATCTCAGGGTTGTGTATGGTGATATATATGTACTGGTAATAAATATACTTTGAACTTTGCTGTCTCCAACAATTTTTGAGTACTCTGCTGGCTTTCTAATAGTATACATTGGTCCCCACAGTACACCACTTGTTACAAACTTCCAGTTGTCAATGCACTCATCCTGCAATACCCTCGGCCTCCTATCACCAAGCCATTTTTGTACGCCGTTTGCCAATATCCCTTAGACCCATTAGTGTCTTCTGGGCTAGCCTACACAGGACCTTTTAACAGGCTTACTGAAGTCCACGTGAACCATGTTTACAGTTCATACACTTTCACATTGACACTGCAAAGTCCCATTTTTATATTCTAAATGATCTGTCTGTAGTTATTTAATAACATTTATCTCTGCTGCTGACAGGCTAACTGGTCTCTAGTTCACAGTTTTCTCTTTCTTTCCTTTCCTCAGCTTTCTCGTTCTCCATTCCTAAATAATGGATTATGTTTACCTTACTTCAAATTTCTGGCACCGTTCTAGAATCTAATTTTGGAGGACAATAGCCAATGAATTTACAACCTTCACTGCTACCTCCTTCAAGCCTTGAGATGCAAGTCATTGAGAACTGGGGATTCATCAGCTTTCAGTCCCATTAATTTCCTCAGTCTATTTTACCAGTAGTAGTTTCTTTCACCTCCTCATTCTCTCTAGATCTGCTGCACTCCACTGATTTTAGGAGATACTAACCATGTCTTCCCTGAAGGAATTCATAAAATATTTCTTAACTTCTCTGCCATTTCCTTATTCCCTAACATAATATCTCCTGTCTCAGCCTGTAAAGGAGTCACTTTCTTTGCTAGTATTTCCCTCTCTACACGTCCAAAGCAAGCTTTACAAATTGTTTTTATACTCCCAGATCCTACATTCCATTTCCTCATTACACCTTGCGTCCTCCTTTGCTGGATTCAAAATAAACCCTCAATCCTGAGACAGACAACTTTAAAACCTCTTTCCTTTGATCTAATATTTCAGCCTCTTTTGTTAAAAAGGGAAATAAGTATGTTCTAACAATATAAATTTTAAAAATCTATGATATATCTACAATAAAAAAAGTATTTTTTTTTCACCAATCCAGCTTCCCGTTATCAGAGTTTTTTCCATCACATCTCTGAACCATTACCATTGCAAACTGTTAATTTGGTATTTTCCATTCATCGCAAGAATAACAATAGTAAATTGATATAAAAACTTAAAATGCTGAAAACACTCTGCCATGAAATAAACAGAGTTAATGGTTCAGATCCAAGGTTTCTCATCAGAATTATCAGACCAGAAACGTTAGTTGTTTCTCTCCCGACAAATGCTGCCTAGTCTGCTGTATGTTTCACCATAATCTGTAAATTATTTCAGATTTGCTGTATCTGAAGTTTCTTTTTTGATTTTCACTTGCTTATTCCCACGCGCAGCAGATTGAAATCCCCCTTCCGCACCCTAATACCTAACCATCAACTGACTTATGTTGGTAGAATGCATCTATATGTAAATAAACTCCACAAAATACGTAAATTCACGCATACTCATGCTTCTTCAGCTCTTATCTCTTGAACTTCCTCAAAATTGCTTGGGGAAATTCTAGAGAATTTTTCTGCCTGAGCGGGAGGGTTGCTTGTCGCCATGGTATAGTTGTTTCTCAGACCTAGGGAACTGAAGGGCATCGTAACTCCACTTCACAATCAACTGATTATCCCGCAGTATAATTCCCAAAGTAACCTGTGACAGTAGTCACAGTGCAAATGAACATAACAATATGTTTATCAGCAGTACCATGGGAGAAACTGAGGGAGGAGGTCCTTCTCCCACCCTTTCCACAACGTAAAACTTTATTTTCTCAGTTTCCCCCTCCGAGTAAGAGCTTTTGACCTGAAATGAAACCTCTTTTCTCCACAGATGCTGCCTGACCAGGTGAATACTTCGAGCATTTTCTGTTTGTAATTCAAATAGTGAGATTTTTATGTTGGCAGTATTTCTGAATATGCTGAAGACCATCCTTACAGCAAGTCAAATTTTTATAATCTTATACATAATGAAACATTTGAACAGGATTGGGCAAAACTCAGCACCAAACAACACAAGATGATGAAGACACATTTGGGAGTTGGTTTTAAACTGAGCCTTAAAAAGGAAGGAAAGAGAGGCAATTGGGTTTTGAGAAAGAATAACAGGGTTATATATTTGGACGATGAATGGTCTGTGAGGAAAGCAAGGAAGGACATTAAGTCTTGAAGACTATATCGTCTGTGAGGCAGAGACAACAAGACCGCTAGTGTTTCAGGAACACGAACAGTCAAGCAGCATCCTTGGAGGGAAATAGACAGTCGATGTTTTGAGTTGAGACCTTTCACCTGAATTGACATGCAGGGACTGTGACATATACTGTGTGAGGTACTGGGAAGGAACTCAGGAGACTGCATCCAAGGTTGTGTCGGTGACTTTCAAGGAGGGATATGGAGTGGGTAGGTTATAGCGCTATTACTCATGATAGATCTACTCCAGGAGACACTGAGGAGCATTTGCATCGTTGGCGAGTGGGATGAACCCTTACTTTAGGGGAAATGCCATGTAACTGGGGAAGGGGCTCCCAGCCAGTACTGTGGAAATAATATTGTCTTTTGGAAGAGGCATTAAACTAAGATTTCTCATATTCTCGTCAACTGATATGAAAGATTTCAATACTGTTCAGAAGAGAAAGCGATATGAACCTTTGGATGTCTTGGTCAATTTCTAAATTGAATTAATTTCACCAAAGTAAATTAACTGGCCATTCATCTCTTGGATTATAATGGAACATCCCTTACAGTACAACAATTAAAAACAACTTTCAGTTAGGCACTTGGAAAGGTCCTGAAAGGCAAAGATACATTCCATTATACAATCTATTTTCTGCCTGTCTGAAAGATTCTGCTGTCGACCTTCCTCAATGGTTCTCTGCACTGAAGTCATTGCAATGGGTGCAGATGGTGCCTGTGATGAGCTGTACTCCATAGTCCCATGAAAGAAGCCGTGGCCAAGGTATGTGATTTCTCTCATCGGTTCCTTGACCTGGACTGCCACAGACCCGAGGTTAAGGATCAACCTGGCCGTAAAGTCAAGGGGAGACTCTTACGCTAGTGGGGGAGGGGGTGGGGGTGGGGGAAATCGATGAGGGAGAAAAAGAGTTCAACTTCCCTAAAATGTCAAACGACTACTTAAAAAGCAGCAAAAGAAACAGACTAGTCGGCAGCTTGATGAAGTCCCAAATCCACTCCCCACATTCCTTTATTTACAGTCACCCCCTCCTTCCCCCACCATGTACTTTTAAGGTTGCCACGATAAGCTGTTTTGTTAAAAGCCAACCTGTCATCCATTTGAAGGGGGGGGGCCGGGGAAAGAGTTAAGACACTGGGTAAATTTTTACTTGAATTAGCAATAAAGCTTGCATTGTGTAAATCCAGTTGAGGCAGTTGTTCTAAGAACACAAAGAATATCACAGGATGTGGTCAGCATCGACCTAAATGAGGACAAGAACTTAAAGGCTGAGAGAGAAAAAGAGCCCCAGTTTACTGTCTACAGGAATTTTGTATTTTAACCGCACCAAAATCTTTCGAAAACTTCATCCACTATGTCCCACATTACAATGTTACAGTGCAATTAGAAGGTGTTTTTTACCGTACTGCTCTGTAGCTTCCATATCTCTGAGTGCCGATGTCGATTCCAACGTCTCAATTGTCAGCAGCTCTCTGAATTCAGTACAGGAGCCGTAGTACAAGGGTAGAAGTAACAAGAGGGGCTCACAGGTTGTGCTCCTTTAACGATTTAACTCCCTTGCTGGGCATCGATGCCAGGTTGTCAGCGGCTGACAGTCTGCGGGCACACTGGCCCAACGTATCCCGGGTGCTTCGGGGCAGCTGCACCGTCTCATCAGGATCTGTGACATCAGCAAATCTGCAAAGCGCGTGCACTTCCTCCTTGTCAACGCCTGCAAGAATTTACTCACTGCAGAGTATTTGGTTTAAACCAACCTGGGTTCTTCCGGTTTAAAAAACTGCAGGCTGCTAGCAAATGAGTAGGTAGGGCGTTCAGGCCAGAACAGTGTGCACTCTGATCTTCCGCAAGCTTCGAAACCTTTGCACTCAAAACTTTCTTCCAAATCACCTTGCAGTGGGGATGGATGATTCAGCCCTGGTTCTCAACTCTCACAAAGGGAAGTAAGGTACCTGAGCACCTACCCTGTCAAGCCTTCCTAGGATCACACAGGGTCACCCCTCATTCTTCTATAAACCCAACGTGTTTAGTCTCTTTTGATAGAACAACTGCTGATCCTTTTAACACTATAAATTGGCGAGTTGCTTGTTATATCTCCCCTCTCGCTGTGAAATGGGGAGACCTCTTTTTCCCTTATTTGGGGGAGAGAGAGCCTGTGGTATGTCGAATTACCAGGTGAATGAGTAGTCTTTGGGGTACTGCAAGTCTGTGTCTTTATTGATGCTTTGCTGCACGCTTGAGTGCTCGGTGGAGGGCGCCGATGGTGGTGTTGGGGGGGGGGTCGCTGCCTTGCTGCTGCTTATATGTGGGAGGGGGAGCGGGGGGACTCTGGGGTTCTAACATTTAACTGTCATTCATTCTTTGGGGCACTCCTGTTTTCATGGATGTTCGTGAAAAAAGAGAATTTCATGATGTATATTGTATACGTTTCTCTGACATTAAATATACCTACTGAAACCTATTGATCCCAGGATCTAGCTTGGTGAATCAACTCTGGATGTCCTTTAACACTGCTACAACCTAGAGACCAAACTGAGCCAGTACAAACAAGCACCTCTGCTCCGTCCGCCACAACAGACAGGATCTCCCAGTAGCCACCCACTTCAACTCTGCTTCACATTCCCATTCGGAAATGTCCATACATGGCCTCCTCTACTGCCATGATGAGGCTAAGCTCAGGTTGGAGGAGCAACACGTCTAGGTAGTCTCCAGCCTCTTGGTATGAACTTCCGGTAATTCCCTCCCCCTCCCTTCCTCTATCCCTATTTCACTCTGCCCCCTCCCCCAGCTGCCTATCACCTCCCTCATGATTCTGCCTCCTTCTATTACCCATTGTTTTCCTGCCTATCACCTCCCTGCTTCCCCTCCCCCACACCTTTGTCTTTCCCCTTACTGGTTTTTCAACTGAACCTACCAGCCTTCCCCTTCCAACCCTCCCCCCACCTTCTTTACAAGGCCTCTGCCCCTTCCCTCTACAGTCCCGACGAAGGGTTCCGGCCCGAAATGTCGACTCATCATTTCCACGGATGCTGCCCGGCCTGCTGAGCTCCTCCAGCATATTGTGAGTGTTGCTTTGACCCCAGCATCTGCAGATTATTTTGTGTTTTTGAGCCAGTACAATACTGTAACAAAATCTCCAAAATTTCAACCATAACTCCCATTGTAATGAACAGCAAAATGATGCTCAGTTAGCACGATTTTGGATACAAAACAGACAGACGTGCAAAAAGTGATCAGATTATCTGTTAGTGCTAATTTTAGTTGAGGCCAAGGTAGCATTGAAAACACTCCTTCAATTTCTCCACTAATGCCTTGAGCTGTTTTAGATTGTTCTCAACAGAAGGACCAAACACTGGACTATCATTCACTACTAATGATGAATGTAGACTTCCTCTATAGCAATAAAAATTATTAAAATATGCTGAAAAGACTGAGGCAACATCTGTGGTGAGAGAAAGACAGGTAAGGTGTCAGGTCCAAGATTATCACACGAGTTCTTTCATCATTGACTTGAAATGAGGCTTATGTTTCTGTCTGCATAGATGTTACCTGACCCACTCATTGTTTAGCATTTCCAATTTTGACTTCATTTCTCCAGTACCTGCAGTTATTTTCAATTATGATGAGTTGGAGCAGCCTAGATAGTGCAACCAGGTCCTCAGGGTGGAGATTAAACCCCCATTTCCATAAGAGCAAGAGAGTTAGAATTAACCAGTGACAAATTAAAATTACACAGCTAGTTATCCAGAGTCATCAGTTCATCTGCCTTTGACTGGGCTACGGCAACCTGCATGGGCTCGTTCTCCAGGTACTGACTCCACATGGAGCTCACCAGCAGTTAAGAGTTCTTACCCTGCACCATATTCACCATCATGGCTGCAGTCTCCAGGAGGATGTTGTTCGGATTCAGAGATGGATAGTGATCGATGACGAGCTCCAGAGCCAATGTCATAGCCATCAGGCGCTCCTGAAGCAGCTCAGGCTCCACAGGAACATCTGCTGAAGGAGAAAGTAATAACCAGAGGTTACTGGGGGGGGAGCTGCTGCAGGGGTGGGGGGGGGGGAGAAGGATGGAGGAGGCATTTGGGTCACTGAGGTTGCATCCTGCACCATGATGGGGCTGATGGCAGTGGGAGGGTTTAGGTGAGCGAATGAGTGAAACAGATGAATAATAACAACGTGGGTAACAGAGAGACCGCTGCCCACATCCTGACACATCTGGGGAGGATGTCTAGAGGAAGATCAGTGGCAAACTGCAGCTTGCAGATCTTACAGCTTTCATGGGGGAGAGGAGAGAATCAGGTGTTTGGGGGGGGGGAGGTGTTTGTTATCTTCAATACTGCATACATTTTTACAACAGTTTTAAAAAAGTAAGTGATTATAATTCACCATCTAAGAACAAAGGAGAAAATGGACAAATTATCTTGCTGTCACTGACAGTGAAAAGGCTAGTCCAATAGAAATGAGGGTAAGCTACTTTCTATTCTGCGGGTTCTCAAATGAATGAAGATGCTGGTGTGGGAACTGCAGCTTCTTGCACAGACAGGGTAGGTATTGGGTAGTCTGTGCCAGGCCTCTTTATGTTCTCAGCACATAGGGTTGAGGTTCTTGACACCAATCCAAATGCTCCTTCCTAACTCTGAGTGGTGCTGAGCCAGGGATTCCTAACAGCCAGTGAAAATTGTACATTTTTTTCAAAGAAGCTGAGAGCACACCTTTAAACGTTTTCCTCTGTCCATCTGATAATGAAAGAGCTTCGAACAGGTTCTGGTGTTAGGCATATGAATGACACCGGGCAATCAAGTCGAGTAACTGTAACAAGGGACTTGATACCGGAGATGTTGGTTCATGGGAAGCCACTGACACTGCTTTGCTTATCCTTTCAGTGAACTTGGAGGATGTTGCAGAAGGAGCTTTAGACATAGAACATAGAATAGTACAGCACAGTACAGGCCCTTCGGCCCACAATGTTGTGCCGACCCTCAAACCCTGCCTCCCATATAAGCCCCCACCTTAGATTCCTCCATATACCTGTCTAGTAGTCTCTTAAATTTCACTAGTGTATCTGCCTCCACCACTGCCTCAGGCAGTGCATTCCACACACTAACCACTCTCTGAGTAAAAAACCTTCCTCTAATATCCCCCTTGAACTTCTCACACCTTACTTAAAGCCATGTCCTCTTGTATTTAGCAGTGGTGCCCTAGGGAAGAGGTGCTGGCTATCCACTCTATCTATTCCTCTTATTATCTTGTACACCTCTATCATGTCTCCTCTCATCCTCCTTCTCTCCAAAGAGTAAAGCCCTAGCTCCCTTAATCTCTGATCATAATCCATACTCTCTAAACCAGGCAGCATCCTGGTAAATCTCTCCTGTACCCTTTCTAATGCTTCCACATCCTTCCTATAGTGAGGTGACCAGAACTGGACACAGTACTCCAAGTGTGGCCTAACCAGAGTTTTATAGAGCTGCATCATTACATCGTGATTCTTAAACTCTATCCCTCGACTTATGAAAGCTAACACCCCATAAGCTTTCTTAACTACCCTATCCACCTGTGAGGCAACTTTCAGGGATCTGTGGACATGTACCCCCAGATCCCTCTGCTCCTCCACACTACCAAGTATCCTGCCATTTACTTTGTACTCTGCCTTGGAATTTGTCCTTCCAAAGTGTACCACCTCACACTTCTCCGGGTTGAACTCCATCTGCCACTTCTCAGCCCACAGGTGGTACCTTTCCAGTGTCTTAAGTCATGGGCCATAGCAAGTCTAGGTCTCAGAAGCAAGGAAGCAGGAATCACCGCTGCCTGGTTGACCATGAGTTCTTCAATCCAAGCTCTTCATCTTGAAATCCCTCTCTCTACAGTTAGCCAAGTGCTGTGCTGGGATCTTAAAGAGGATGATAAATATAATCTTGTATGTCTGTCTTTTGCTGAATGGTGCACCCAAGGTAAGAGAGTTGGTCAACGTTATCCATGTTTTTGTTGATATTGTGAGAGAGCAGTGTTGTAAAATGGGGTCAAGTTGAGAGAGGATTGTCTTGTAGATGTTGACAGGCCTGTCCTTTCATTTTCTGCAGAGGATAAGTTCAGCCTCCAGTGTATTTAAATATAAATGTCACCTGGATACTGCAGCTTAACCACCCACGTTTGGGCAACTGGGGTCCTGTCTGCAGTTGCCATACGCTGAACAGTTTCCCAACAGTTCATGTGTACTTGCTCCACACCTTGGGAAATTCCTTGGAGGCACGGTAGAGGATATGGAGAGAAAGATGTGAAAAGCATTGGGACTATGACTGCACTGCAATTTTCCTACATCGCCATAGGTCTATACTCACTCAGCTTGGATCACCTGGACAACAGCAGTACCTGCTGCTTATTGATTACAGCTCAGCATTCAACACCATCATAAGATTTCATATCAGAATTAGACCATTTGGCCCATCAAGTCTGCTCTGCCATTTCTTCAAAGCTGATCCAACTTTCCTCTTGGCCCCAATCTCCTGCCTTCTCCCTGTATCCCTTCTTGGTCTGACCAATCAAGAATCTATCAACCTCTACCTTAAATATACATGAAGACTTGGCCTCCACAGTTGCCTATGGTAAAGAATTCCACAGATTCACCACTCTCTGAGAAAAAAAACCTCCTCAGTGTTGTTCTAAAAGGACACCCCTCTTTTCTGAAACTGTGTCCTCTGGTCTTAATCTCTCCCAACATAGGAAATATCCTCTCCACATCCACTCTAAGCCTTTCACCATTCAATTGGTTTCAATGAGGTCACCTCTCATTCTTCTGAATTCTAGTGAATACAGAGCCAGAGCCATCAAACACTCTGCATATGACAAGCCTTTGAATTCCATCATCCCCTCCATATTCATAAATAAGCTTTAAAAACCAGGCTTCCACACCTCCTCATCAGGAGACCACAATCAGCGTGGATCATAAATAACATTTCCTCCTTGCTGACAATTAACGCAGGCGCATCTCAAGAATGCATGCATGCTTTGCTCCCTGCGGTACTCTGTACACCCATGACTGCGTGGATGGGCACAGCACAAAGGCCATCCGTAAATTAGCCGATGACACAACTGTTGCTGGCAGAGTCTCAGATTGTGATGTGGTGATGCAGAGGAGTGAGATAGATTGCCTGGCTGACTGGTGTTGCATCACGCAATGTCAATAAGACTAGGGAATTGATTGTGGACTTCAGGAAGGAGAAGTCAGAGAAACACACCAGTGGTCATCAAAGGATCAGCATTGGAAAGTGTGAGCACTTTCAAGTTCCTGGGTGTCAACATCTCTGAAGGTCTATCCTGGGCCCAACACATTGATGCAATTATGAAGAAGGCTATATTTCTTGAGGAGTTTGGGGGGTGGGGGGGGGAGAGCAGGATTATAAAATGTTGCGGAGGTTGAAAATTCAGCCAGTTCCATCATGGACACTAGCCTTTCCACCATCGAGAATATCTTCAAAAGGCGATGCCTGAAAAAGGCAACATCCATCACTAAGAACTCCCACCATCCCGGACATGCCCTCTTATCATTACTACCGTCAGGGAGGAGGTTCAGAGGCCTGAAGACACACACTCATCATTTAAGGATCAGTTTCATCCCCAGAACCATCAGATTGCTGAACCTACAAACACTACCTCATTGAATTTGCTCCCTCTTTGCACTACTTGTTTATATTCCTGATTGTAACTTATAGTTTTGTTATATGTATTGCTGCTGTAAAACAACAAATTTCATGCTATCCATGCATCTGTGATTATAAACCTGATTCGGATTCAGCTTTATTGACAAGATTCTTCACTCTGTTGCAGACCCACTGGTCATGCTGACATATAAGAATGCGGTGATGGGATTCATTTGCTCGTTATTATCATTTAAGTTAATTGATAAGATTTCCTCCACGATCTAATTGTAAATTTTTGGTATATATCTTTTTCTTGCTGGCGGTTTGAGGCGGTTTGATGTTTATCTTTAGAAGTTTTTTGTATCACACTCCGGGGTTGTACACCTGATGGGGTTTTTTCCCCAACTTTTTCTGCTTAGTAGGGTTTTTTTTATCATCAAAATTTTTCAATCTTTAAAATAATGTTTTTTTTCCTTGAGACATTGTAAATGTTGCTTACTTCGATGTACTCGTGTTATTTTTGAATAATATATTAACAATAAAAAGATTTGAAAAGAAAAAAAAAGAATGTGGTGAATTTCTGCAGCAGATGAATTTGAGGAGGGGGTTTCATAGCCTCCACCCGGGTGATGAGGTCAAAGTCTTCAGTGAGGTGCATGGTCCCTGGTACTGCTCCTTGTACGACTCTTGGTGTTGGCACATCTAGTCAAGTCCATTATGTCCTGACATGAATGGAATCCATCCTGCGACCTAGGGAGCAGCATCTCGGTCACTGGGAAGTAGTTGAGAAGGACTTTGACTAGGAACACCTATCGGTAGTCATGATAGTCATACAGCAACGAGACAAGCTCTTCAGCTCATTATGTGCCCTTTGACAATAATGTGCCCAGCAACACCAACTTCATACTGTACCCCTGTTTTCCCATCAACTTGTGCCTCCCCATGAATTCTACCACTCACCTAGAAAATTAGGAGCAATTTACAGCAACTAATTATCCTACCAACCTATAGGTCTTTGGGATGTAGAAGGAGCCTCCCACGGCCACAGAGAGAACATGCAAACTCCACACAGACATAAGCTGAAGTCAGGATCAAAGTCCAGTTGCCGGAGCCGGAAGCAGTGGCCGTGGTACGCCTTTCTCGATGGCGATCACGAGGACAGCATCTCAGATCACTGGCATATCCTTCTCATCCCAGGTGTGAATAATAGGATTGTGAATCTGTGACTGAAGCTTTTCACCACTAGGTTTTAGAACATCACCGTGTGCACCACCTGGCCCGCAGACCCTGTTAATTTTTAGTTGGGATGCGGCCTCGGTGAATTCTCAGTCAGGAGAGGCAAATGGGATACGATGGAATGCAGTGAAGTGCACTGACGTCAAGGACGGAGCTAGGGTTAAGGACATTGCTTCACACAAACCTTGACCACCCTGTGTGGGGTGGACAGCGGAGGGCCTCGACAGTGCACTTGCACTACTTGGCTGTCAGTGTAATGCCGAGCCTCCTGTCTTCTTTCCATTCATAGTTTTTACTGCTGGATGCCTCCCTTCAGGCAGCTGTACAGACGCTGCTTTTCCCTTTAGGAAGGCTGGAAGCTCCAACCAGGAACACCGTGTCTTTACCACTGACCAGCTCTTCCATCTTCTTCACCATAACAGTCTTGATAGATCAACTTCAAGTTTCTTCACAGATAGACTTCAGGGCAGCCCTTACATACAGACATTCCTTGGCCAGGGAGTATAAGCTTGCCTGCTGGCTCCTGTAGGAAAGTAGGTAACTTTGAGGGGTCCCCAGGTGCTTTGGTATTGACCTTCCTCTGGGAACTTTGTTTGCTGATGCTGGTGTTCTGGGGCTAGGCTGATGGAGGTAATAGTATAGAATGGGTGGTCAGTCCACTGGTCATCAGTGATGGTGGTAAGTTTGCGGTTTCTAGCACGAACAATGCACGTCTGTGGCTGGATCCAGTGGCGGGAACATGGGACGGGCGTGCACCCAGATCCAGAGGTTGGGAATAGAGCTGAAGGTTGGGAGCTGGACACCAGAGTGTCGGCAGGGGAGAGGGTACGATGCTGGGTGAAGCGAGGAGGGAAGCAGGGGGAAGAGCTCCGGTGTCCAGGTGTGTGGCCGCGTACCACACTGACCGCAAAACTTCAGATGAAACCAAGGAGGATTTACAGACACTGGTAAAAGATGAGGAGACATTTCCTCACCCAGAGGATAGCGAGTCAAATTCTCTACCCAAAAAGTAAATTTGTTGATATTAGATCAATGTCTTAGTGCAGGAATACAGCACCAAGGGGAAATATCAGTTATATGGAACACACAAGGGGTTGAATAGATTAATCCAACATCTACTTCTTTAGTTTCTATCACTGCATACCACATTGATGCAGTATTAATGGATTGCATAATCTAACAGTACATGGTGTCCTGATGATTCATGGTCAGTTACTGCTTAATACAGAATGCAGCCCAGGTGGTTATCACCATGTAACAATGCAGTGACATTCTTGTACCCACAGGAATTTAATGACAGCTCCACACAGTTATACAGTGACAGATCTGTACCCGTGAAGAATGTATCCCAGTTTTACACAGCAATAAACTCTACACTCCAAGATTAAATTTTACTCAAGTATACATAGGATCAGATTTGACTGATCCTGTCTGGCTGCATCACTGCCTGGTATGGGAACTGTACCTCCCTCAATCACAGGACTCTTCAGAGAGTGGTGCGGGCAGCCCAGCGCATCTGTAGTTGTGAACTTCCCACCATTCAGGACATCTACAAGGACAGGTGTGTAAAAAGGGCTCGTAGGATCATTGGGGACCCGAGTCATCCCAACCACAAATCTGTTCCAGCTGCCACCATCTGGGAAGCGGTACTGCAGCATAAAAGCCAGGACCAACAGGCTCCGGGACAGCTTCTTCCACCAGGCCATCAGACTGATGAACTCACGCTGACTTGAGTATACCTTATATTAAATTGTCTGGTCTATTTATTATAAATTATTATAAATTAAGATGATTGCACATTTAGATGGAGATGTAATATAAAGATTTTTACTCCTCATGAATGTGAAGGATGTAAGAAATAAAGTCAATTCATTTGTATCTATCACATCTGTTCTCCACTACTTTGTAGCACCCACAGTGCTGCAGGTCAGTTTTGTACTGAAGGAGAGCCATACAAAGCAAGGCTATAAATTGGAATTTTGTTACTGCTTGCATGATTGGTGTGGGGGTGGGGTGGGGTAGTGTGCTTTTACTGGTGCAAGTGGGGGGAGGGTTAATGCTTCTGCTCCTTGTGCATGGGAGAGCGGGGGGGCTTTGGGGTTCTGAAGTTCCTATCATTCATTCTTGGGGTTTCGTGTTTTGTGGATGTCTCTGAGAAGAGTAAGAATTTCGTCTAGTGATCTGAAGGTCGCTAGTTCGAGCCTCAGCTGAGGCAGCGTGTGTGTCCTTGAGCAAGGCACTTAACCACACATTGCTCTGCGACGACACCGGTGCCAAGCTGTATGGGTCCTAATGCCCTTCTCTCGGACAATATCGGTGGCGTGGAGAGGGGAGACTTGCAGCATGGGCAACTGCCGGTCTTCCATACAACCTTGCCCAGGCCTCAGTCAACATCGAAAAATCGATGGATAGACAAAGAAGATATTTCATATTAAATTGAACCAGTTGAACCTGTCCCTGCCATTTCCAAACTTCAGTGTTATACAGAGAAGGACCAGTTCCCACCAGTACTGTACTCCACTGGTATTCAGAGTCAGACCGCACTGCACTCCACTGTTACAGTGACAATATGTCCTTACCAGTACTCTACACCAGTTATACAATGATTGCATTAATGCCTTGTACCAACGTTATAAAGCAACAGAGCTATCCCCACCAACGTTGTACCTGTCATATAGTGACCCACCCTTCTCTATCAGTAGTATATCCTCATTACACAGACCCATCCCCACCAGCCTTATACAGTGACAGACCAGTCCACTCTGGTAGCATATCCCGGTGCTATACAACCACCTGTAGGCGTGTCCCCACCTGTACTGTACACATGGATTATTCAGCAACTGACCCACCCCACCAACACAGAATTCAGCTGATATACAGAGAGACCCATCGCCACAGAGAAACCACCCCACCAGTACAGTACTCCTGTATTACACAACGATAGACCTGTATCTTGGTATTAGACAGCACTCGACCCATTCTCCCTCCCAGCACCATACCGCAGTATTGTACAGCGACAGGACAGACCCACCAGTAACCTACCCCAGTGTTGTTGAGCTACAGACCTATCCCCACTGGTACAATACTCCAGTGTTATACAGTAACAGACCTGACCCCACCAGTACCATACCCATATTATACAGCGATAGACCCCTCCCCACCAGTACCATACCCCAGTGTTATACAGTGATAAACCCGTCCCCACCAGTACAATACCCGTGTTATACAGCGATAGACCTGTCCCCACCAGTACCATACCCCTGTATTATACAGCGATAGACCCGTCCCCACCAGTACCATACCCCAGTGTTATACAGCGATAGACCCGTCCCCGCCAGTACCATACCCGTGTTATACAGCGATAGACCCGTCCCCACCAGTACCATACTCCAGTGTTATACAGCGATAGACCCGTCCCACCGATACCATACGCCAACGGTATACAACGAATGACCCGTCCCACTAGTGTCATACCCCAGTGTTACACAGCGATAGACCGGCCCTGACAGGACCGTGCCCTGGTGTTATATAGCGGCAGACCCGTTCCCACCAGTACGTACTCCAGTGTTATACTGCGACAAACCTATCACCACCTACACTGTATCCTAGAGTTATACAGCGACCGGGTACATAACGCCATCACTTCTGTTGTAGCTAATTGTAAACATTAATTGACAGCGCCTACCTTCTACCTGAAGCGTGTCCTTAAACTGGGCCAAAGTGTCCGCGAACTCCTGGATCGGATCGGTCAGCCGCGGGGTCCCAGAGCCGGGGTTCTGTCCACGTGGCTGCCAACCCGCCAGGGAAGTCTGCGCTGTGGTGTCCGTGCTCCCCAAGCCCCGGAGCATGGCTTCCAGTTCCCCAGGCAGAAGAGAGGTGCGGGTCAGCAGCAAGGGTCCAGGGCAGGAACACATCCAGAAATGCAGTCCTTAGCCTGAAGTGTGCACAGCCCAGTTCCCAGGTCCATCCAGCATTGTCCAGTCCCCAAAAATCCACCTGTTGCACGTTTACAGGTCTCCGTCGATTACTTCGTCAACCAAATCAATGCCTTAAAAAAAGTACCTACGCATTTCACAGGAGCTCCAGACTTAATCTTTTTAAATCTTAATTTATTCTTTAAGAGGTTTTCATAAGTGGTAGGGGAATATAACTTTGCAGACTCGGTCAATATCTCTTTATTTGTATTTGTAAACAAGGCTGTTAACACATAAATGCAACCTTGAACCAGCGAAGTTGAATTCACCTGGAAAGCTTTGCAAAGTTCTCGCCCCAAGTTTCCTCAAACCTCACCTTTGATTCACCTGCCGGGAACTGCTTTCCTCTCTCGCTGCTTATCCCCAGTGTCCCTTCCCCAGCCTGCTATCTGACTCACTGTAAACAATTTTGAAACGGTTATAATCTTGCATTCTTTACCAATCCGGGACGGTGTAATCCTACTTTGCCTTTAAGAATGTTTAAAGGGAAAGGTGGGTCCTCGGTATTTGCACTTGGAGCCGACGCAAAATGCTCCTGGAGCCTTTCTGCCCCCTACAGTTCGATTGCAGCCTCTCCTGACCCAATTCCTTACAAGACAATAGTATACTGTATTTCATCGTGCAGAGACGAAGGAACTACTCAATAAATTTTACTGTCATTTTGTTGGGAGACAGATAAAAAGCCAACACCCCTACACCTTTGTTCCTTTGTTTAAAAGTCCATGTCTAAATGCAAGACTTCTTATCTTCCAGCATTGCCCAAGATTTCCCAATACACAGGCTTCAATTCCAGGCGCTTGCTGTCTAACCTAGGAAACACTGAATCAAACTCTACTCCCGTAAATATTTTATTTTGCAGGTCTAAGAACATACATCATTTGAAGAAAGGGGGCTTAATGAGAGGTATAGGTAGGGCAGACTACAAGAATCTCTCTCCTATCAGGGGTAAATAGAATCAGAGGATTATAGAGGATCCAGCAAACCTCTTACCCTTTGCCACCCTGAGAGTGGTGAGTATCTGAAATGCACTGCCTGAGAGTGGGGTCTGAGTGCCCAGACAAGTATCAGAAACGGAATCAGAATCAGGTTTAATACCACAGGCATATGTCGTGAAATTTGTTGTTTTGTGGCAGCAGTACAGTGCAATACATAACAAAGCACTATAAATTACAATAGGAAGCATATGTAAAATCGTTAAATTGAGTAAGTAGAAGCAAAAAAAGAGAGAAAACAATGAGGTAGTGTTCATGGTTCATTCTCCATTCAGAAATCTGATGGTGGAGGGGAAGCAGCTTTTTCTGAAACATTATGTGTCTTCAGGCGCCTGCACCCCCTCCTGATGGTATCAATGAGGACAGAGCATGTCCTGGGGCCCTCAATGATGGATGCAGCCAACCTCTTTGAGGTATCGCCTTTGGCAGATGCCCTCGAAGCCGGGGAGTCTACCACCCGTGATGGAGCTGGCTGAGTTTACAACTTTCTGCAGCTTCTTCCGATCCTGTGCGGTGGCCCCTCCGTACCTGATGGTGGTGCAACCAGTTAGGATGCTCACCATGGTACATCAGCAGGAATGTGTAGACATCTATAGAAATTACTTGAAATGCCTTGGCATTGGAGGTTATAGAGCAAATGTTGGAAGATGGGATTAATATAGATGTGTCCCCATTAGTCAGGGCAGAATGGTCTGCTTCCATGTTGTATGACTGTAACATTATTCTCCTGCTATAAAATATGTGCCATGACAGTAGAAGACAGGAATTTTGAGAAAGCACAAAGGTGCAATTAGACATATAGACAGAACGCAACAGGTATTGCAATGGACTGTCAGAAATGTTCGGATATGGCCCAAGTGCGGAAAGAGAGACACTGAAGTGGGTTGACAGCTCACAAGCTTTAATGAGAACTGCTGCAGAATTTAAAGGAAAAGGAAAACAACATGTCGAGGAACCAACTAGAGAGCAGGCTATTCTGGACTGGGTTTTGAGCAATGAGGAAGGGTTAATTAGCGATCTTGTCGTGAGAGGCCCCTTGGGTAAGAGTGACCATAATATGGTGGAATTCTTCAGTAAGATGGAGAGTGACATAGTTAATTCAGAAACAAAGGTTCTGAACTTAAAGAGGGGTAACTTTGAAGGTATGAGACGTGAATTAGCTAAGATAGACTGGCAAATGACACTTAAAGAATTGACGGTGGATATGCAATGGCAAGCATTTAAAGATTGCATGGATGAACTACAACAATTGTTCATCCCAGTTTGGCAAAAGAATAAATCAAGGAAGGTAGTGCACCCGTGGCTGACAAGAGAAATTAGGGATAGTATCAATTCCAAAGAAGAAGCATACAAATTAGCCAGAGAAAGTGGATCACCTGAGGACTGGGAGAAATTCAGAATTCAGCAGAGGAGGACAAAGGGCTTAATTAGGAAGGGGAAAAAAGATTATGAGAGAAAACTGGCAGGGAACATTAAAACGGACTGTAAAAGCTTTTATAGATATGTAAAAAGGAAAAGACTGGTAAAGACAAATGTAGGTCCCCTGCAGACAGAAACAGGTGAATTGATTATGGGGAGCAAGGACATGGCAGACCAATTGAATAATTACTTTGGTTCTGTCTTCACTAAGGAGGACATAAATAATCTTCCAGAAATAGTAGGGGACAGAGGGTCCAGTGAGATGGAGGAACTGAGTGAAATACATGTTAGTAGGGAAGTGGTGTTAGGTAAATTGAAGGGATTGAAGGCAGATAAATCCCCAGGGCCAGATGGTCTGTATCCCAGAGTGCTTAAGGAAGTAGCCCAAGAAATAGTGGATGCATTAGTGATAATTTTTCAAAACTCGTTAGATTCTGGACTAGTTCCTGAGGATTGGAGGGTGGCTAATGTAACTCCACTTTTTAAAAAAGGAGGGAGAGAGAAACCGGGGAATTATAGACCGGTTAGCCTAACGTCGGTGGTGGGGAAACTGCTGGAGTCAGTTATCAAGGATGTGATAACAGCACATTTGGAAAGCGGTGAAATGATCGGACAAAGTCAGCATGGATTTGTGAAAGGAAAATCATGTCTGACGAATCTCATAGAATTTTTTGAGGATGTAACTAGTAGAGTGGATAGGGGAGAACCAGTGGATGTGGTATATTTGGATTTTCAGAAGGCTTTTGACAAGGTCCCACACAGGAGATTAGTGTGCAAACTTAAAGCACACGGTATTGGGGGTAAGGTATTGGTGTGGGTGGAGAGTTGGTTAGCAGACAGGAAGCAAAGAGTAGGAATAAACGGGACCTTTTCAGAATGGCAGGCGGTGACTAGTGGGGTACCGCAAGGCTCAGTGCTGGGACCCCAGTTGTTTACAATATATATTAATGACTTAGATGAGGGAATTAAATGCAGCATCTCCAAGTTTGCAGATGACACGAAGCTGGGTGGCAGTGTTAGCTGTGAGGAGGATGCTAAGAGGATGCAGGGTGACTTGGATAGGTTGGGTGAGTGGGCAAATTCATGGCAGATGCAATTTAATGTGGATAAATGTGAAGTTATCCACTTTGGTGGCAAAAATAGGAAAACAGATTATTATCTGAATGGTGGCCGATTAGGAAAAGGGGAGGTGCAACGAGACCTGGGTGTCATTATACACCAATCATTGAAAGTGGGCATGCAGGTACAGCAGGCAGTGAAAAAGGCGAATGGTATGCTGGCATTTATAGAGAGAGGATTCGAGTACAGGAGCAGGGAGGTACTACTGCAGTTGTACAAGTCCTTGGTGAGACCACACCTGGAGTATTGTGTGCAGTTTTGGTCCCCTAATCTGAGGAAAGACATCCTTGCCATAGAGGGAGTACAAAGAAGGTTCACCAGATTGATTCCTGGGATGGCAGGACTTTCATATGAAGAAAGATTGGATGAACTGGGCTTGTACTCGTTGGAATTTAGAAGATTGAGGGGGGATCTGATTGAAATGTATAAGATCCTAAAGGGATTGGACAGGCTAGATGCAGGAAGATTGTTCCCGATGTTGGGGAAGTCCAGAACGAGGGACCACAGTTTGAGGATAGAGGGGAAGCCTTTTAGGACCGAGATTAGGAAAAACTTCTTCACACAGAGAGTGGTGAATCTGTGGAATTCTCTGCCACAGGAAACAGTTGAGGCCAGTTCATTGGCTATATTTAAGAGGGAGTTAGATATGGCGCTTGTGGCTACGGGGGTCAGGGGGTATGGAGGGAAGGCTGGGGCAGGGTTCTGAGTTGGATGATCAGCCATGATCATAATAAATGGCGGTGCAGGCTCGAAGGGCCAAATGGCCTACTCCTGCACCTATTTTCTATGTTTCTATGTTTCTATAAACATTAGTCCAACTAAAACTCTCAAACTGAAAGTTAAATACCACACCGGGCTGAAAACAATACCTAAATACTAAATGAATACCGCTGCTTGACAGAGTCAGTCGAAGCGATAGTCCTCCATCCTGAATAAGGACAAAGGTAAGCAGGGGGCGTAAATGTTGGTGTGCTTTTGGTCAAGTCTCGACAAGACTAGAATGAAAAGAAGGGAATTAAACACCACAAAAATATAACAGTAATTAGCTGGAACGTTCATACTCACAAGTGCAATTGCTGAACCTGTTGGGCTGCCCGCCTGCACAGGAGCGTAGGCTCTGCAGCAGAGTCTCTGGTTGTGACAGGACCCTTTCCCCCACCCTCCCCCTCCAACCTAGATGCAGCTCCTAAGGCACCACAGACCTGTGTCCGCTGGAAGTCCTGGATGAGAGATTCATCCAGGAAGTCATCAGCCAGGATCCAAACTTTCCTCAGGACCATAACCATCCCAATCCATGAGGTACTGGACCTTACCCCATCACCCAGCAAGATGCCAGAAAGTGCACACAGTATAGACCAGGGAACTATCCACCAAGTGGGTAGAGTGGGAGGTGGGGTGATTGGAGCCAGACCGGCTTGAGCTGAGAAACTTGGAACACTGGGTGGATCTTCATTGATGCTGGTAGGCGCAATCTACACGAGACCTTGTTGACAGCCTTTTTCATTACAAATGGTCCCACGTAGCATGGGGCCAATTTCGGGTGCTCGACTTTCAGGGGAGAATTCCTTGACGCAAACCAGACTTTCTCTCCTGGCTTGAGAGGCCTCAACTGTCGGCAGTGACTATCAGCCCACCTAGCATGCTGTTTCTGAGCATCTAGCGGACAGGCCCTGGCTCGTCTCCAGGTGTGCTTGTAGCACTGGATTAACTGTTTACCAGCAGGAATTCCCACATCAATCTGTTGGTCAGGGAAGAGCAGTGGCTGGAATCCCTTCTGCCATTCAACGGGGGACGTGCCAGTTGAGGATGTCCAGAGGTTATTGCAGGCAATCTCTGTCCACACCAATAGGGAGCTCCAGGATGTGGGGTTGGAAGAGGCAAGGCAGCGCAGGGTCTCCAACTCCTGATTCGCTCTCTCAGTCTGGCCGTTAGATTGGGGGCAGAAACTGAAGCACCAGGTGGCCATGACTCCCACTAGAGAAGAGAAAACCTTCCGAAAGTGGGATGTGAACTGTGGTCCTTGATCAGATACTATGTCGTGGGGGAAGCCATGCAGCCTGAACACGTGTTGAACCATGAGGCTGGTAGTCTCTTGAGCTGATGGGAGCTTAGGCGAGCAACAAAATAGGCAACCTTGGAGAAGCGATCCACAATGATCAGAATGATAGTGTTTTCATTAGACATGGGCAGACCAGTGATGAAATCCACCAAGCGGTGGGACCAGAAGAATGGGACACAGACAGCGGACATAGCAGATCTGCAGGGTGCTGGTGTAATGCCTTGTCCTGAGCACAAGTTAGACAGGCAGAGGCAAAGTCAAGGACATCCTGGGACATGGATTACCAAATCATCTCATGGTAAACTTCTAGGATCATTGAACTCTGGAATAGTCAACCAGATGGGAGGAAATACCCCATTCCAAAACTTTGGAGCACACTGTACCAGGAACAAACAGTTTGTTAGGGGGTTCCCCACCTGGACCTGGATCTGACTGTTGGGTGGCCCTCACCTCCACCTCTATTTCCTAAATCAATGAAGCAGCCATGTACGAGCGAGGAAGGGTGAGCTCTGGATTGGGATTGTCCTCAACCTTGTTGAACTGCTGGGAGAGAACATTGGCCTTGATATTCTTGCAGCAGGTATGATAGGTTAGGTGAAATTAAACCAGGTGAAGACGAGGTTTGACGGGAGCTGAGTCTTGTAGTGTCCTGAATATCAGAGACGTTCCTGTGATCTGTCAAAACCAAAAAGGGATGGTCTGCCCCTCCAGAAAGTGTTGCTACGCTTCCGGGGTCTCTTTGACAGCTGGAAGTTCTCAGTTCCCAACATTGTAGTTATTCTCGACTAAAGTCAAGTGACAGGGAAGAGAGGCACAAAGGCACAACCGGCTATCCGCAGAGGAGCACAGATAAAATACAACTCCTGTGCCCACATCTGATGCATCCACCTCAACAATGAATAGCTGGGATGGTCTGGGTATTGCAGCACTGGAGCAGTGGTGAAGCGTTGCTTTAGTTGTGAGAATCCTTGCCCTGCTTGGTCTTCCGGTAAAATGGCCGCATGTTCGGATGCAGCGACCTTTTGGGGACCGACCAAAAGTGCCTTTTTCCTTACGAGTGCAAGACAATACTGGACTCCAGGAACTTTGGGTACTGCTGGTCTACCCCATCAGCAAGCTTCTTGCTGGTAGACATGCAGGACTGGGTGCAGACCGTGTTGCTGCCTGCTACGAGAAGGTGTCAAAGGCATTGGAGTTGGTTCACAAAGGTGGCATGCAGTGTAACCATGGGTGTTTGCCTTGGACTTTTCTCTTGCGATCACAAGACCATGTTGGACATTGATAATGTAAGATGCTGCAGGCCTGTTTCCCTTATTAAGAAGGCAACGATAATCCCGGTGCCGAAGAAGAGCAAGGTGGCATGACTGAATGACTATCGACCTGTGGCTCTGACATCAACTACTATGAAGTGCTTCGAGCGATTGGTTATGGCACACATCAACCGCAGCTTACCAGTCAATCTCGACGTTTTGCAATTCACCTACTGGAGCAACAGGTCAACGGCAGATGCCATCTCTCTGGCCCTACATTCCTCCTTGGAACACCTGGAGAATAAAGACGCATATGCAAGGCTCCTTTTCATTGACTACAGCTCTGCCTTTAATACCATCATTCCAAATAAACTGATCCCTAAGCTCCGGAACCTAGGCCTTAGCACTCAGATCTGCAGCTGGATCTTCAACTTCCTCACAGACAGGACCCAGGCTGTAAAAATAGGGGACAAGCTCTCCTCTACAATCACTCTGAGCACCGGTGCCCCACAAGGCTGTGTACTCAGCCCCCTGCTGTACTCACTGTACACCCATGATTGTGTAGCCAAGTTTCTATCGAACTCAATATATAAGTTTGCTGATGACACCACAGTTGTAGGCCATATCTCGGGTAATGATGAGTTTGAGTACAGAGAGGAAATTAAGAACCTGGTGGCATGGTGCAAAGACAATAACCTATCCCTCAACGTCAGCAAGACGAAGGAATTGGTTGTTGACTTCAGAAGGAGTAGCGGACCGCACGACCCCATTAACATCGGTGGTGCGCAAGTGGAACAGGTCAAAAGCTTTAAGTTCCTCGAGGTCAATATCACAAATGACCTGACTTGGTCCAACCAAGCACAGTTCACTGCCAAGAAGGCCCACCAGTGTCTTCCTGGAAAAACTAAAGAAATTTGGCCTGTCCCCTAAAACTCTCACTAATTTTTATAGATACACCGTAGAAAGCATTCTTCTAAGGTGCATCACAACCTGGTACGGAAGTTGTCCTGTCCAAGACCGGAAGAAGCTGCAGAAGATCGTGAACACAGCGCAGCACATCACACAAACCAATCTTCCGTCCTTGGACTCACTTTACACTGCACGCTGTCGGAGCAGTGCTGCCAGGATAATCAAGAACACGACCCACCCAGCCAACACACTTTTCGTCCCTCTTCCCTCTGGGAGAAGGCTCAGGAGCTTGAAGGCTCATACGGCCAGATTTGGGAGCAGCTTCTTTCCAACTGTGATAAGACTGCTGAACGGATCCTGACCCGGATCTGGGCCGTACCCTCCAAATATCCGGACCTGCCTCTCGGGTTTTTTGCACTACCTTACTTTCCATTTTCTATTTTCTATTTATGATTTATAATTTAAATTTTTAATATTGATTATCGATTTGTACTCCAGGGAGCATGAAGCGCAGAATCAAATATCGCTGTGATGATTGTACGTTCTAGTATCAATTGTTTGGCGACAATAAGGTATAAAGTATTTGATAGCGTGACAAACAGTCAGGAAGCTGCATGATCTTGCTTGTAGCGAGGGCTAGACCTCAAGCCACAAGCTTGCCTGCTACTGCAGTTCAGGAGAGGAGTTGCCGGAGATGGTGCAGTGTAACACCCGTGCTCGGTTGGGGGGCTGGCCGCTCCAATCGGTGCTGCCCTCTAGTGTATGATCAGTGGAATGACAGGCTTGTATTATGTGCCTGTGTTTGACTGTGCAATGCCGGGAACTGTACCATCTAATTGTGGGACATGTCGCTCGGAGACTTGGGCTATAGATATATTTTTTCCCTCTATTTTGAATGTGCTTTGTATGTTTTGCACCTTGGCCCCAGAGGAACACTATTTTGTTTGGCTGTATTCGTGTACGGTTGAATTCAGAGTTCAGAGTAAAATTATCAGAGTACATACATGTCACCATGTACAACACTGAGATGCTTTTTCTGCGGGCATGCTTAGCAAATTTATAGAACAGTAACTATAAACAGAATCAATAGACAGTGCAAATGCTGATATAAATAAGTAGTAATAAATAATAAGCATGAAGTAATAAGAGTCCTTAAAAAGTGAACACCAGAAATAGAAGGAGCGTAGTTATTCCCTTTTGTTCAAGAGCCTGATGGTTGAGGGGTAGTAACTGTTCTGGAACCTGGTGGTGCAAATCCAGAGGCACTTGTACCTTCTACCTGATGGCAGCAGCAAGAAAAGAGTATGGCCTAGGTGGTGAGGATAGGTGCTGCTTTTCTATGGCAATGTTTCATGTAGACGTGGTCAATGGTTGGAAGGGTTTTACCTGTGATGCCAAATCCACTACCTTTTTTAGGATTTTGCACTAAAGGGCATTGATGTCCCATACCAGGCTATAATGCAGCCAGTCAGCACACTTTCCACACACATCTATAGAAGTTTGCCAAGGTTTTTTCGATGACATGCCAAATCTCTGCAGACCCCTGAAGAAGTAGAGGTGCTGTCGTGCTTTCTTTGCAATTATATTTATCTGATGGGTCCAGCACAGGTGCTCTGAGATAGTGACCCCCAGGAGTTTAAAGTTACTGATCCACTCCAACCCTGATCCTTCAATAAGGACTGGCTCATGGACCTCTTTGGTCATTGGCTGTAATCCGACAATGTAGAAGCCTACTCATGGGACTAATGCTTAGTCCCATCAGTAGGGCAGCATGGTAGTGTAATGGTTAGCACAACACTTTACAGTACCAGAAACCCAGGTTCAATTCCTGCTGCTGCCTGTAAGGACTTTGTACGTTCTCACAGTGACTGTGTGGGTTTCCTCCCTGTGCTCCGGTTTCCTCCCACAGTCCAAAGACGTACTAGTTGGTAGGTTAATTGATCATTGCAAATTGTCCCATGATTAGGCTAGGGTTAAATCTGGGGATTGCTGGGCAGTGTGGCCCGAAAGGCTAGAAGGGCCTACTCCATGCTGTATCTCAATAAATAAAATTAAAAATATATAAATTTAGTTACTGACCCTCTCCACCTCTGATCTTCTGATGATTACAGGCTCATGGACCTCTGGCTTCCCTCTCCTGATGTCCACAATCAGTTCCTTGGTTCCTTGGTCTTATTGACATTGAGTGAGAGGTTGTTGTTATTCTGAATTTTCAGTTCCCCCCACCCCCCCCCGTATGCTGGTTCACCACCATCTTGATACAGTCCACAACAGTGGTGTCATTAGCAAACTTGTATCTAATATTGGAGCTGTACTTAGCCACACAGATAATTAAACTTGAATTTGATTTGCTTCATTTGTCCAATGGAATCCAGCAGTGGTCTTCCTCGTGAATGTGTTTATGGTGGCTGTGATAGATCTGAAATTTCAGATGAAGCAGCGGTAACAGTTCGCTAACTCCATGAAGCACTGCACCTGTTTGACTGTAAATGGTTTGGGCCACTCTGTGACTGCCTGAATTTTCTTCAGGTCCAGTTGATCACTGGATGGGGAAAGTATACAGCCCAAAAATGACACCTGGTATTTATGGAACTCACATTTCTCTGGCTTGATGTTCAGGTTATCCTCGAAGAGCCATCTGAAAACCCTCCGGACATGCTGGACATGTTCCTGGTGAGAGTAGGAATAGATCAGAATATTGTCCAAGTACACAAAGCCAAACTGATTCAACACATCCCTGAGCACATCATTGACTAGGACCTGTAAAACAGTGGAAGCACTGGCCAGACCAAAGGACATCTCAACGTACTCATAGTGGCCAGTGAAGATGTTGAAAACTGTTTTCTGCTCTTCCCCTTCTCTGATACGAACAGGATTATAAGCATTGCACAGATCTATCTTGGAAAATAAAATTGTCCCCTGAGATGTTCGAATGCAGAGGCAAGCAGGGGAAGAGGGTAGTGGTTCTTCACCATGTTGTTGTTTAGGGGCCGATAATCAATGCAGGGACGGAGTTTGCCAACCTTCTTTCTCACAAAAAAGAAACCTGTCCCTGCTGATGAAGATGATAAATGGATAAACTCAAGGCCTATGTCTCCTTGATGCACTCTTCCATGCCCATGGTTTCTGGATGAGAGAGAGAAGACAGCTGCCCAGGATAGGATTATTATTGGGTAAGAGGTCAATGATGCAGTCATATAGTCGATGTGGAGGCAGGGAGGTGGCTTCCTTTTTACTGAAACCCTCAAAAAGATCAGCATATTCAGCTGAAATGCCAGTACTTGACACAGGAGAGGATTCGTGAGCTGGATGCAGAGAGGGAGACCAGCAAGCTAGTCGGCACTCTTGGAGCGCTTTAATGGGTAAGCAAAATGAATGGTATTTGAAGAAAAAGGACAGGTGGAGGAGAAACAGAATGAGAAGGCAGCTGGGTGCAATGAGCAATGGGAAGTGTGGTTTACTAAACAGATAGGGGGAAGACGAGGACCTATCTGTACCAGCTTTGCTGGTGATCCTCAGGTCTACGATCTCCCAGTTGGGATCCAATGGCACTGAGAGGATCAAAACCTCCAACCACCTCCAGGAAAGTCTCCCCATACACATATATTAAGGAAATATTTATTAAAGAGTTATTTACAACAGATTTTTACAATCATTTACTGATATTCAGTTATTATCAGAGGTAAAGGTAATTGGTCAAACAAATTGGGTTGATCAAAGATTTTCAAGCAGAGAGGTACTTCAGTCTGGAGATGGAGGTGGTAAAGTTTGAATAATGGAGGGTGGTATTCTTTAGATTATGAAGACACACAGTCCTCTTTTATTGTCATTTTGTAATGCATGCATTAAGAAATGATACAATATTTCCTCCGGTGTGATATCACAAAACACAGGACAGACCAAGACTGAAAAAACTGACGAAACCACATAATGATAGCATATAGTTACAACAGTGCAACAATACCATAACTTGCTGAAGAAGTCCATGAGCACAGTAAAAGTTCAAAGTCTCTCAAATGTCCCACATCTCACGCAGACGGGAGAAGGAAGAAAAACTCTCCCTGCCATGCCGACCACAATCCGACCCTGAGTCATCCGAAAACTTCGAGCTCTGATCAGCTCTCCGACACTGAGTACTGATCTCCGTCCGAACGATTCGACCTCAACCTCGATCGCCAACAGCAGGCAAAGCCGGGGATTTTGAGGCCTACCCTCTGAAAGATTCCCGACCGCGCAGTAACGACAGCAGTGAACGAACGTTTCAGAAATTTCTCCAGACGTTCCTCTGTGCTTTCACGTCCTTCTCCATCAGATCAGAATTGTCCACGGCCCCTATTTAACAGATACGATGTCATTTTTCACCGGAGGGCTGCGCACGTGCTCTCTCTCGTCCCGCCAAGTTCCAGGCGTAATTAGACAGTTATGGTTTGATTCATAGTTTATGATTAGAACAAAGAAGGGCCAGGGAAAGAAATGTCTCTGAAATTTAATGATTAAAGTTTGGAAAGTTCTGAATTAGAACACAGAAAATTTGCTTCACTTGTTTCATGCTGAAGTTAACCAGTGAAAATGATCTATCAGTAAAATGCCGCAGATGATGGAGATTTGAAATAAAAGCTGGCACGGTGTTTGGTGATGGTCCAAATGCACAGGGAAGGACAGAGTGGCACAATGAACATGAGATTTACTAAGAACTGTGCAGAACCA
This sequence comes from Mobula birostris, assembly GCF_030028105.1. NCBI lineage: Eukaryota > Metazoa > Chordata > Chondrichthyes > Myliobatiformes > Myliobatidae > Mobula > Mobula birostris. Next base: position 14,419,143 of record NC_092401.1, read on the forward strand.
AAGGAAAAATAATAAACGTTAGTCCAACAGGGCCAGTACCTAAAACACTCAGGCTAAAATTTAACAACATCACTGCAGCTCAGAAGCAGTAACTTTAATACTAAACTAATACCGCTTCTTTGCAGCGTCATTGTAAATTGTAATGTTCTCTCCTGGAACTTGGACGAAGGAAGCAGGGAGCATCGCCGTCATTCTGCTTCTGTCAAGACGTCATACAACTGAAATGAAAGGAAGGGAGTTAAATACAACCACAATGAAACACTAATTGGCTGGAACATGCATACTCACGAGCATGATTACTAACCCTGTTCTGCTGTCTGCCTGCGAGGGCATTCAGGCTCCACAGCAGAGTCCGTGGTTATGAAAGAGACCCCTCCCTAGGTGCAGCTCCCAAGGCACCAGAGATCTGTGCCTGCTGGAATCCCAGAGGAGAATCTTGTCCTGGATGTCATAAGCCTGAATTCCTCAGGGCCATACCCCTCCCAATTCACAAGATACAGATACTGTACCCTGCCCTGCACCAGGCAAGATGCCAGCAGGTACCGCACAGAATAGACCAGGGACCCATCCACCAAGTGCGGAGAATGGGGGGGGGGGGGCAGAGGTGGTAACTGAGCAAAAGGGGTGGAAGTCACTGGCTTGGGCTGGGAAACGTAGAACAGTGGGTGAATCTTCATTGATGACAGTAGATGCAGAGTCCGTTGAAAGCCTTCGCCCATATAGTTTGGGGCCAATTTACAACTCTCAATTTTCAAAGAAAGATCTCTAGGCACCAGCCAGACTTCCTCCTCGGCTTGAGAGGCCTCACCTGCCAGTGAAGCCGACCAGCCTGTCAGACATATTGTTTCAGAGTTAGCAGCAGAGAAGCCCTGGCCCATCTCCAGGTGTGCTTGTAACATTTGACTAATTGTTCAGCAGGAGGACCTCCCACGTCATTCTCCAGTCAGGGAGGAGTGCAGGTTGGAATCCCTACTGGCGTTCAAACGGGGACATACCAGCGGAGGGTGACTGGAGGTTGTTGTGGGCAATCTCTCCTCAAACCAGTTGAGAGCCCCAGGTCGTGCAGTTGGAAGAGACAGGGGAGCACGGGGGTGTCCAACTCCTTCTTTACTCTCTCAGTCTGGCTGTTAGGTTGCGGCTGGAAACCTGACGAGAAGCTGGCTGGGGCTCCCAAATGAGAACAGAAAGCCTCCAAAAACAGGACATGAACTGTGGTCCTCAATCAGACAGTATGTCCTGAGGGAAGTTGTGCAGCCTGAACAACTGCTGAAGCATGAGGCTAGCAGTCTCACGAGCTGACAGGGGCTTGGGGAGAGCAATGAAGCTGGCAGCTTTGGAGAACCAGCCCAAAACCACCAGAAACTCCATTGTGTTTCCATCTGACAGGAGCAGACTAGTGATAAATCCACCAAGAGGTGAGACCAGGGGCGATAAGGCACAGGCAGTGAGCAGGGCAAACCTGCATGCTGCAAATGTTCTGGAGACATGGAACAGATGAAGACAAAGCCATGGACATCCTGGAGCATAGACAGCCACCAAAGTTGTCTCCTTATAAACTCCAGCCTATGTTGAGTTCCCGGATGGCTAAACAGATGTGAAGACTTGCTCCACTCCAACGCTCTGGGGTGCACAGAGGCAGGGACAAGCAGCCAGTTGGGAGTTTCCCCACCTGGGTTTAACTGTTGGGTAGCCCTCACCTCTGCCTCTATTCCCCATTATCACTGGAGGAGCAATGCATGAGTGCAGAGGGATGGGCTCTGAATCGCTGTTGTCCTCAGACACATGGATCTGTCGGGAGAGAGCATCGGCCTTGGTATTCTTCCTGCCAGGGCGATAGGTGAGGGTGGAATAAAGCTGAGTGAAGCAGGGAGCCTAACAGGCTTGATGGGAGTTGAGTCTCTTGGTAACCCAAATGTAGAAGAGATTCTTGTGATCTGTCCATACGAGAAAGGGGTGCCCTGCCTCCGTCCAGTGTCACCATGCCTCCAAAGCCTCTTTGACAGCCAGAAGTTCTTGGTTCCTGACACTGTAGGTATACTCATTCAGAGTCAAGCAGCAGGAAAGAAAAGCACAGGGATGCAGCCAGTTATCTACAGGAGAGCGCTGGGGAACTACAGTTCCAATGCCAGCATCCTATGAGTCTACCTCGGTGATGAGTGGACGGGATGGGTCTGATTCTTGCAGCACTGGGGCAGTGGTGAAGCATCACTTTAGTTCTGAGAATGCTTGGTCTGCTTCACATGTCCATTGGGATCCTGCAAAGGTCTTCTTGATGAGTGCATTTATGGGGCCCGTGATGGAACTAAAATTTCTGATGAAGTGAGGATAAAAGTCTGCGAACCCCATGAAGCGACTTACCTGCTTGCCATAGATGGTTTGCTTATTGATTGATTGATTGATTGATTACGATACATCATGGAGCAGGCCCTCCCAACCCTTTGAGTTACACCTCCCAGCAACCCTCCATTTAACCCTAGCCTAATCACGGACAATTTACAATGATCAATTAACTTACCAACTGGTAGCTCTCGTAATAGCAAAGATGCATATATCAGGATACTCTTTACCAACTGTAGCTCAGCATTCAATACTATCATCCCCTCAGAACTAATCAATGAACTTCAAGACATTGACCTCAGTACCCCGTGGAGCAATTGGATCCTTGACTTCCTCACTTGCAGAACCCAGTTAGTTCAGATTAGCAACAACATTTCCTCCATAATCTCCATCAGCAGAGGTGCACCACAAGGCTGTTTGTGCACCCCCATTCTGTTTGTTTTATACTTACGACTGTGAGGCTAAGCACAGCTCCAATGCCATAGTTAAGTTTGCTGATGACACTACCGTCATTGGCCAAATCAAATGTGATGCCAAATCAGCATATAGGAGGGAGATTGAAAATCTGTCTGAGTGGTGCTACAACAGCAACCTTTCACTCAGTGTCAGCAAGAACAAGGAGCTGATTGTTGGCTTCAGGAGAAGGAAACCAGAGGTCCATGAGTTGGCCCTCATTGCGGCATCAGAAGTGGAGAGGGTCAGGGACTTTAAATTCCTCAGTGTTATCACTCCAGAGGACCTGGCCTGTGTCCAGCATGCAAGTGCGATCACAAAGGAAGCATGACAGTACCTCTGCTTCCTTAGAGATCTATGATGATTCAGCATGACATCTAAGTCTTTGAAAAACCTCTATAGATGTGTGGCGGAGAGTATTTTGACAGGTTGCATCACAGCTTGGTGGGGAAACACCAATGCCCTTGAACAGAAAATTCGACAAAAAGTAGTCGATATGGCCCAGTCCATCATGGAAAAGCCCTCCCCACCAGTGAACACATTTACATGAAGCACTGTCGCAGGGAAACAGCATCCATCATCAGGGACCCCCACTCCCACCACTCAGGTCATGCTCTTCTCTCACTGCTACCATTAACAGCAAGGGACAGGAGCCTCAGGTCCCACACCACCTGTTCAGAAGTGTGACTAAATACTTTGTTAATAACACTTCTTCTTTGGTAAGTTGTGGTAAACCACCACTGCAAACAATGAAGAGGCCGGTGAAGGTGAAATTCACTCGAAGGCTGAGGCGTGGGGGTGTGATGCAAAGTCGGTGCAAGGTGTGGTTGAGGGGAAGTAGTTGAAGCAAGGTCGAGGCGTGTTCGAGACGGAGTTGGAGTCAGAGAGAGTGCGAGAGAAAGAAAAGCTGGAGCAGAGGAGTTTCCGAGCCGTCAAGCTAAACCGGGAGTGAAGTTGGATCAATCTAAGTGTCGAGCCAATTTGAAGAGGTCAGGTATGGGCCAGAACATGGTGATGGCGTCCAGGCCCAAGGTGTATCGATGCAGCAGGGTCCTCGTCTTAATGCAGGGGATGACCCGATGCTTGAACAATTTAAATATTCAATGCCAGATGGACTGAAAAGGCAGGTGTCGGGACTGGAAGCGAGGGTCTGGATGATTCTGCTCGCCTTCCGTGGCGCTGAAGCTGTGAACCTGCTTGGCTGCTCTGGGCTTCGTGTCTGCTAGCTTTGCAGCGATCTGCCCTGCTGTGTGGTGAACTGAGGCTGAGGCTATGGGCCTGTTCCAGCTGCCCTGGGCTTCAATTTCACTCTGAATGCTGTTGTTTGCATGACTTGTGTTCTTTTCAATCTCTCAGCACATTGGATGTTGGTCTTTTTAATTAGGTTCTTTTGGGTTTCTTGTTTTGTGGCTGTCTGTAAGCAGATGAACCTTAAGGTTGTATAACATACATACTTTGATAATAAATGTACTTTGAACCCTTTTGAACCTTTGAACTTAACTCAACTTCATGCACCCCATCACTGAATTGTTCCCACAACCCATGGGCTCACTTTCAATGACTCTTCATCTCATGTTCTTGATATTGATTATCACAATGTGTGCTAGCAATGTGGGTGTGGAGGAAAGGCAGAGACAGCAACCAGAGATTATTCATAGGAATTCCAACAGAACACCAGTCTAGTGACACCGTGAGATGCAACATTCTCAAAACCAGGACCCTGCGATTAGTGCTAATCAACCATCCATTTAAATAATTCAGGTAACATGGAAACTCGGGCCTATCAAAATAAACTTAACAAGCTTACACAGAAAGAACCAGGAGACTGCATTACAAAGAGCGAGTCGCTCGAGAAAAACACTAGGAACTCTAAATGATGAATGACTCTTATTAAACAATAATTAGCCAATCCAGGTACTTTAAAAACCTTAGAGCCTAATGCTTCCCAGCTCCCTGCACATGCCTGAAGAGCTTGTTACAATTTATTACCTATTTATTTATATATCTATCTATCTATCTTTTGTATTTGTACAGTTTGCTGTCTTGTACACATTGGTTGTTTGTCCATTCTGTTAGATGTGGTCTGTCATGAATTCTACTGTGTTTCTTGAATTTACTATGCCTGCAAGAAAACAAATCTCAGGGTTGTACTGCCTACGATGACATACATGTACTTTAGTAACAAATTTACTTTGACTTTGGACAGAGTTGTTGTTTCTCCTGGAGAAACTAGAACCAGATGCTGCAGCTTCAGAATAATGTGTCGGCCATTCAGACAAGAGAGAAAGAAGTTTTCTTCACAAAGATGGTGGCAAATATTTGGAAATAACCAAGAAAGAACTCTATTACTTCTACTTCTGTGGTAAACCATATATATATGTTGTAACTGGGTTACCTGTCTGGACAAGCCCCTCTGCTGACTGCTCCTGTGGCTCCTCCCACAGCCCCCTGAATAAAGGCGATTGTGCCATTGCTCCTCCTCCTCAGTCCAGGGGCAGATACTCAGCATGGAGGTCACATTTTACTGCTAGTAAAAGCCTTTCAGTATTTACTCTACTTCCAGTCTTTTGGAATTATTGATGGTGCATCAACTTCCTCAGAAGGCTAAGGAAATTTGGCATGTACCTGATGACACTCATCAATTTTTATAGATGCACCAAGTTCCTATCCAGATGCATCACAGCCTGGCATGGCTACTGATCTGCCTAAGACCGCAAGAAATCACAGAGCGTTGTGGACACAGCTCAGTCCATCATGAAAACCAAGTTTCTCTCCATGGAGTACAAGTTGCCAGGTGACAGGTGAAACCGGGGGAGGGGGAATGAAGCGAGAAGCTGGGAGGAGATAGGTGGAAGAGGTAAAGGGAGAAAGGGAAGGAGCAGGGGAACCAGAGGAGAGTGATGGGCAGGTGAGGAAAAGAAGGGCAAGTTCCATTATGCTGAGCTCTGGTGCTCCCCAAGACTGTTCACCCAGCCCATGGCTGAGCATGGCTGTGTTGCAGGATTCAGCTCAAATTGTGTCATCATGTCTGTGGATGACACAACAGTGGTTGGCCTCATCAACAATGATGAGTCAGAGTACAGAGAGGAAGTGGGGCGGCTGGTGTGAGATGAACAACATCAGTCTGAATGTGGAGAAGACCAAGGAAATCATTCTGAATTTCAGGAAGGTGCAGATGAAACATCCCCCTCTGAGAGAGTTAAGTACACCAAGTTTCTGGGAGTTCACACCATGGATCACCTCACCTGTTCCCTTAATATCGCCTCCCTGAACAAGAATGCTCAGCAGCATCTTTACTTCCTAAGGTGATTGTGTCAAATGAAGCTACCCACACCCCCTCAACCCACCTTAACTGAATTTTATAGGAGCACCATCGAAAGTGTTCTGACAAGCTGCATTTCCATCTGGTTTGGGAGCAGCTGAGCTCCAGACCAGAAGCCCCTGCAAAGGACTGTGAGAACAGCTGAGAGGATCATAGGGGTCTCCCTATCATCCATCAGGAACATTTATTGGGTGAATAAACATGATTTGTCTTGAAGCCACAGTGTTGCCTGTTTGCAGCCACCTAGTGGGAGTCGTCAGAGTCGGGTGCCAGAGGCGGTGTCACGTGGTGTCCAATCTGGAGTTGGTGTTGCTCCCTCAGTGTTCACTAGGCAGAAGGAAAGCTGTATTGTGTTGTGACTGCAGATTGCTGCAACATTCATGGACTCAGGAACTTGGATTATATTTTTTTATGTGACTGTATTTCACTGCTATCTTATATGTGCTATATTTGCCTTGTGCTGTGTATGACAGTTCCTACTGTGTGTTGGACCTTGCCCTGGAGTAATGCTGTTTCATTTGACTGTGTTCATGAGTATTCATATATGGTTGAACGACAAGTAATCTTGTATTGCAAGGAAATGATGTGAATCTCATCAAAGTCAAGTCACTCGTCTCCACATTTCTGTCTAAGTTAAACCTGTTTAAGTGCAACTTTGGCCAATGCACCATTTTCCAATTTCCGAGCCTGCCTCTGTTGGAAGAGAAAGAAGGGATACCAGATGATGATCTTCAGGTGTATACTGTGCTCACCCGGGTGAGTGAGCTGCATGAAGACAGGTCAGGGAGATTTCAGGGACTTCTCTTGATCCAAATTCCAGATGGGGTAATAAATCCATTTTTAAGCACTTGTAATGTGGAATTAACAGGAAGGATGGAGGAAGAACTGATCTCACTGCAAAATGACTGTGCTGAAGCTGAGGTTCAAAAAATCAGATCCAGACATTCGGTTGCAGAAATAAATCTCTGAACACTATCCTGCACTGTGGAAAAAAGTCAAAATGTCCTTTATTGCCTTTCCAACATCACATCCAGTGGGATGCGGTTTCAGTGTAGTCGTGCAACTTAAAAAAAAACAATGAAACAGACTGCAAATTACTGAAGATGGGAATCTGAGACTCCATCTGAGTGACATTCAGCCAGATGTAGAGAAGCTGATATCACTGCACCAAGACCTTCCATCCCATTGAAAGGTGAAAAAGCAATGAAGTAATCAATAATTGGACTACTAATGTACTCTTATAATTGTTGATGGAAATAGTTTTTACTGTAATTAAATTTTTAAAAATTATTTGTAGCTCTAAAGAGAGTTGATTTTTTTTGCAATTATTCGTCACTGTGCAGTTCCTATGTTCTTTCATTGTGTATCGTAAATCAAAATACTTTATAGTTTTTATAAATTGGCTGGAAAGGGAGAAAATGTGGTCTGGCACCCAAAAAAGTCTGGGAACTACTAGTTAAGATGGACATGGGTTAAACATGGGCAAATTTCCTCAGGCAAGGAAATCAGTTCACATGGATGAGCTGATCCTAAGACCCAACTCCGTACTTTGCGAAGAGATGGCTTTTGCAGATCCAGGCAACTTCTTTAAGTTTATCCATGACAGCTTATTCTTCTCTTATGTCTGTTCTTTGTTTTCAATATGATAGAGGTACTGTTGAAACAGTTCACACTATGGTTCTTTGCAAGCGGTGGGTTTTCAGACCAGCTCTGTGGCCTGGCGGTTTGCTGTCTCCAGGAACGTCCTGAAAGATGTGCGCCCTAGGGGAGTGGCTCCCTGGATCACCCGCTTCCTCGCCAGTTTCACTAATTGAAGCATCGTGGGAGACTGAAACGTCGAGTCAGCGGGATGTGTGTTTGCTTATCACCGGCTGCTCCTGGAAGGTTCCTGTACTCGAGCAAACCTGCACTCTCTCTCAACGGAGAGTGAGAACTTGTCAGTCCTCGAGTCTTGGGGCTTGGAGAAGCGATGCAGAAGACTGCAACATCTGAACAGCGACCTGCTGGTCTCTGCTCTCATTGTTGTGGGAGTGACCTCTCCTTCCTGGAGAGAGAGCCTATCTGAGATACCAAAGTGCTGGCATATGGACTGTAGTTTTGATGGTCTCTGGGTCAAGGCTTCTTTGGGGATTTTTTTGCTGTTGCATGCATGGTGGAGTGGTTAATGCGTTTGCTGCTGCTTCTGCAAAGTGTGGGGGAGGGGAGAGGGGTTTTGATCTTCTATCTTTCATTCTATAGGGTCTCTTGTTTCATGGATGTCTGTGAAGAGTACAAATTTCAGGTTGCATATCTCTGATATTAAAGGAACCTAAATCTAAGTTAAAAAAAAATCTAATTTATAAAAAAAGCACGTTGAGTGCTGCCTTTACTACAAGAGCCAATAGGCTTCTTAAATTTTTAGAAAACATGAGCGAAACCTCAGGTGGAATATGACCCTCTGTAATCTTGTGCACTACAGGATGGTCTTGTGGTCTTGTCAGTGTTAGTCTTTGGTTTGTCCTGTGATTTTTTTGTGATATCACTCTGAAGGAACATTGTATCATTTCTTAATGCATGCATGCATTTCTAAATGACAATAAACGAGCACTAAGTGTCCTCATAATCTAGATTTTAGGAAAGTTGTGGAGGGGGATAGAGAAAAGCCTACCACTGATGAAGGAATTCAATTTGTCCATCCAGGATAGGAACCCTAAAGGGGTTAGGAGACACGACAGAAAGTCGCAAAGTACTTCAGACCTGAAGCTCACTGGCTTCTGCAACCTTGAAGAGATCAATGGTCTTCAAGAATAACGTTGCACCTTTCCCCCATCTTGAAAACTCTAAATGATTTTGGAAAATTTTCAGGATACAAACTTAATTTAAACAAAAGTGAATTGTTCCCTTTAAATGTTCCTTTTTTATATATAATGATATTTCATTTAGAATTGTGAATTCTTTTAAATATTTGGGTATTACCATTACAAAAAAAAAAGATCTTTATAAAGCTAACGTAGTTTCTTTATTGGACTCTATGAAACAGTTATTTTCTAGATAGAGCCCTCTTACACTTTCTTTAATAGGTCGTATTCATGCTGTGAAAATGATGATTTTACCTAGATTTTTATATATTTTTCTGAATATACCAATTTTTCTAACTAAAAATTTTTTGATCAAATTTATTCTACTATTTCGTCCTTTATTTGGAATAATAAAAAAACAAGAGTTAATAAGTTTCATTTACAAAAATCCAAAAAAAATAGTGGACTTGCACTACCTAATTTAAGATTGTACTATTGGGCTGTTAATATTCAACAACTATATTTTTGGATATATTGGCTTGATAAGAGCCAAAATCCAGCTTGGATTGATTTGGAATTAAAAGCTATTAAACAATTTCATTTAACTTCATTATTAGGAGCTCCGTTACCTTTACAACTTGCTAACATTCCCATTTTAAATCTCTACCCTGTTATTAAATAGTCCTTACGGATTTGGTTTCAGTTTCGCAACTCTTTTAATTTTAAACAATTTAAATTGTTTAGCCCTGTATTTTGAAATTTGCTATTTAAACCTTCAATTACTGATCCCATTTTTCTTTTGTGGAGAAATAAAGGGATCTGTTTTTTTGCAGAATTATTTAGTGATGGTCGATTGGTGACTTTTGAAGAGTTAATTAGCAAATATTCTCTCTCATACACATTTCTTACAATATTTTCAGGTTAGACATTTTTTACAAAAATACGTTTCTAC